>NC_143257.1:23830000-25080000 GCF_984573655.1 Nuphar pumila | reverse complement strand
ATTTTTTTTTCTTTTCCTTTTAGTTTCATTTTCGTAACCTTGCTTCATTTCATTGCTTCATTCCATTTTCGTTATACTGCTTTCATTTCACTTTCTTTTCCTGCAACAAAAGGAAAATTTATTATATTCATAGTCCACCATGATATATATTCATAACAATGGTTGTGTGCTTTGCTGACTGTCTGGGTTATAATCGTTTGGCTGTTGAGCTTTGGTAATCGCCACATAAAAGGTAAGCATCAATCCACTCTTAGTTTGAAGGAGAGAATTCCATATGAACTCTAAGCATCCTATGACAACATAGCTTACCCTACAAATGGCAATACTATGGATGGTTAATATTTTCCTGTGGAACAGGATTCTGCATATTAGCACCAACTGCATCTTCAGCCTCCAGCTCGGGGTTATGGAATCATTTTCCCATCCCATATACCAATGTGCACCAAAAAAAAATAATATAATTTAGCAGGTCACACTTTGCATTCCTTAAAAAAAAAAAAAAAAACTGAGCAACCATTGCTTCTTGGCTTTTTTACCTAAATGGCTGTTCTGTAGCCATTTCTGTATATAGGAATCAAAATCATGTGGTTCATCTCTCATTTTTGCATAGGTTACAGCATTACTATTCCTCATCTCTTATCACAAGACTGTGAGCATCTCAATTGTCTGTCAATATTTGATTTTCTCATGCTTGACTGTTTGGATTCACACTGATGTTGATCTTCTTTTATCATCGTAATGAGAAGCTTCTTTCGGGACTATACTTTGTTCTGGCCATGAAAAAAAAAAAGAAGTGATGTTTCGTTGCCTATGGAGACAGATGTACTATAGGCCTAAGGTGGGGAAAATCTGGTCACCAAGAAGTGGCCTAAATTCAGGCTATACATCTGTATGGTTCCTGTGCTTTCTCCTTCTAAAAAAAAAAAAAAGAGTGACATTGGCGTGTGTTTTCCCGCTAATAAGGATGATTCCAACAGGTTGGGTGTTTTGCTGAGATCGGCAGGTACATTGTTAAAGGTCGGGTAACCTTCAAGAGTTGCAAATATTAACTCACGCAGGTGTCCCCATAGTGAACATTTCAGACCACATTACTAAAATTCCTTATGATTTTCGCATGAACGATGCTTTAGCTTTATAAAGCTTCTTCATCATGCATTAATAGCTATTAGATTGATTCGTTTGGCTTCTGAAGTGGAACATTGGGCCAACTTGATAAAACACACTGAGACACCCCTGCAAATCACACTTACTATCAGTGTTTGCCCTGTTATTTGCCTGTCATTAGCCATTTCCAGCTCTTCCATCTTCTACAGTTGCCCCAACCCAGTCATGCCATTGTACATACATTAGCTACAATGTCTCTGTGGCCGCCCTCCTTGGTACTTGATCAACCTGCCATCCCTTCATTCTCAATACCCATATCTAGTGCACAGTAGAATTAGCATTGGCATCTTTTTATACACTTATGTGTTCATCACACAGCATCCAGAGTGTAATATTTTTTTTTTCTCTTTTATGTTATTGCATTAATTAATGCCTTGGCATCTCATACTTGGCATCCACATCATTTGTGATCACCATTACTGTCCTACCTTAGTACTTCGTCATCTCTCAATCACTCCCTAACTGTCGATGTGTTCTCTACATGTCCCTAAACATACCATTCACTGCACAGCTGTTTCCTGTATATACATAACTCAGTATACGTTGGATTACAGGATATGCATTACCCAAAAGGTGATAGATACATAATTTTTTTTTACAGAGTGTTGATGAGCTGCCACGTGGTTTTAAATTACTTTAAAGATTATTTCTATAAGGCAATCCCTCCTTTGTTGATAACATCTATTATCATTATATTTTTGGCCATCGGTTTCTTGTGCCAGTATCAAGTATCGTTTCTCACATCATTTTTTTTTCTCTTCGATGTTTACAACAGTAATTGGTATTGTTGAAATCTTCCTATGCCTATAGCAGTGCTCAGCACTACTGTGCCCCTCCTTCTAGAAAGGTTTAACATTGCTGTGTATCCCTCATCTCATGCCCGTCGGGCATCCCCAGCATACAGCTGTATATCTTCCTCATTGCTCAAGGTTATTTCTCCAGCCCGATTCCCATTGTCAAAAAAAAAAAAAAACCTTCAGTATTGGCATAACCCATCATGCTTGCCATCGAATCACCCAACCCAGACCTCACTTACTGTCACCTGTGCATGCTGTTTGCACTAAACCCACTGCTAAAACTCTTTGTGTTTATAGCACAACCCCCTGCCACCTACAGGTCATTTCAGCAGATATGACTGTGTTGTACTAGGTGCACATCATTTAGGTCATTTTCTCACAGCACATCTAACACCTACACTTTATCCCCAACAAGCCACAACTCTGTAGGCATTTACACTGCAGCACCTTGTTTACATCAAACATTCCTCTACCTCCATGTTATCTATCTATCTATATATATATATATATATATATATATGTATGTATGTATATGTAAATACATTTGGCTACCCTTCCATGCCTTGAAACACCTACATTATTTTGTTGGAGTATTAAAACATAAGATAAGTATATAAATGTTTCATAATTCGTGTCTTTGAAATCAACATGATATATGCAAATTCTCCTCTGTTTGTTTATGCTAATCAAGTGTTTTGCATGAAATACACGAAAATAACTATCTTCTTGGAGATTCTTTCAATTTTTAATCAGATTCAAGTTGTAATAGCTAGATTTGAATAAGAATTTACATTTCCTGTCTTAGGTAGAATGAATGAGCATTATAAAATCACAAATTACCTGTTTTTCATGCATCTTTTCCTTTATTTCCCAAAATTCTCACAAATGGTGAAACACGAATGGCACGTGCACCATTTCGTAAGAGGTAAATTAATCCTAAGTTGATGATCCATATCAATGGCCATAGTCAGGGTATGGACAAAACTTAGTATTTTTATCTTTTACGAAATAACACTGGATCCACACTGAATCCGTTTTCAAAATTCATCATATTTCCTCAAATATTTTCTTCTGTTATCAGAATTTAACTTAAAATTAATTCAAAATATATACCAATGGCCATAGTCAGGGTATATTGAGAATTAATTTCATTTTAAATTCTATAAAAGCACCAAATGTGTTTCATTCTTTACCTGAGCATAAATATAGATTATTATATAATACATTCAATGACCATAGTCAAGGATGTATTATATCTTCAATCTTATTTTAACTCATTTAAAGAATGGAATAGCTTTTCAAAAACCAATTTTCAAAATTCTTCAAATCCATTCATCATTTAGGATAAAACTACATCATATTTTCAAAATTCCTTTTCCAAAAACTCCAAGTGATATTAATATCTTCTTCAATCTATCTTCAACTCTTATAAAAATACAATTTATCCTTTCATTTTTTTAAATTCTATTTCATTTTTAATCTTGAAGTTCAATTTAATTTTGAGATTTCAGATTCATTTTATATTCAAATTCAAAATCAGATTTCAAAGTTCAATTTGACTTTGAAATTTTAAATTCATTTTATATTCAAAACTCCAATCAAATTCAAAGTTCAATATAACTTTGAGATTCTTGATTCATTTCCTAAATTCCAAAAATCAAGCTTTCAAATTCAAAGTCCAATTTGACTTTGAAATTCATTTATATTCAGGTTCAAAAACCTCAAATCAAAATTCAAAAGATAGATCATAATCTCAACTTGGATCCAGATTTCCAAATATAAATCTCCACTCTTTGGATCTCAGATTATAGATCCAAAAATCCATCCTAGGATCCAGAACCTGATTCTACTCTGGATCTCAAACTTCAGATCCAATCCAGCTTAGGGTCCAGAATCCAACTTCTACTTTGGATCTCAGATTTCAGATCCAAATCCATCTTAGGATCCAGAATCCAATTTTACTTCGGATCTCAGACTTCAGATCCAAAATCCATCTTAGGATCCAGAACCCAATTCTACATTCAGATCTCAAACTTCAGATCCAAACCCATTCTAGGATCCAGAACTCAAGTCCATCTTGGATTCCAAATCTCGGATCCCATTCTGTTTAGGATCCGAAATCCAATTCCAAATTCTAGATTTCAATTCCATTGTCGGATCTAATCCAAATCCATTTCTATTCTAAAATACCATTTGATTTTCTCAGTCCATTCCAATTTCAAACTTCAAAAAAATCTAAATTCAATCCCATCTCAAGTATTCATTTCCCTTCCTAAATCCAAAGTTCAAATTCAAAGTCCATTCCTGACTTTGAAATTTCATTTCAAAAGTTTCAAATCAGTCTTTCTCATTTATTTTCCCAACTCTGATTTACTTCAAAGACTTAGAATTTCTCTGATCTGTCTCAAGTTCTAAGTTAGATTCAAATCATTTCTTCACTCCCTTATCAAATTCATCTCAGAAGCACTTGGATATTCCCAAATCATCTTTCAAAAAGAACATACATCCTTGCACTGCACAAGCATGATTCTCTGTGCATTCAGATCTTTAGGATAAATTCTTAGATTATATTTAGGCAAAGCAAAAGGCATAGATTCGATCCTTGGTTCGATTACCCCTGGTAAAGGCGCCAGGAACGGTCGAACCTCGTACCGACAAGCGAATCCCGTCTCTTCATTTTTCCCGCAATATTTTCAAAACGGAGGCGAGTGATTTTCTAAATATTTTTCAAATCAAGGTCAAGTGAGACCCCGCAAAAGAGTTCCTTTTCTTTCTTTCTTTTCTCTTCTCTCTTTCTTTTCTTTCTTTTATTTCACTCCCTTCAAAAAGGAGGAGAATAGAGGTTAGAAAAGGAAAAGAGAAGGAAGAGAGAAACCACAAGAGAGAGGAAAAATTTTGCGATGATCACAGGTTTGACGACCGTGATGGGACTCGTCTTCGTCCGGTTGGATCTATGCCTTTGCTTTGCTTTTATATAATCTAAGTCTTTATTCTAACATATGTCAGCTATATTTTCATGCAAACTTTAGGAGCCTAGACCCTGTCCTAAGCTGACATCATTGCATATAGGATCTAAGTATGGTTTGGTAGGACCATATTGAGGAGATTATTCCATGTTCACATTAGACTTAGGTTTTAAATACAACTCTCCTCAATTTTAGGGATTGAATGCAAAACAATGTATGCAAGTGTATGCTTCTTCTTATTTAAATCTATCTCTTTAGGACCTGCATTAGAGCCTTCTGGTTTTATCTGCATGTGATCATCTTTTTGAAAACATCCCTACCTATATTGTCCCGGTCTTCACGTTGCTGGGCTGTCTCACTGAACCATAGTTTGGGAGAGAGCCTCACAACTGAACCACTTATTTGGGTTCGCGCCCCCCTACCACGTACCTAAGGGCCATAGTCCGAGGTATATCGGTAGGTGCTCAAGGATGTTGGGAAGCCTTTACCTTAGAACCGAAGAAATATCTTATATGCCACGTACTTCGAGCTTCAGCTTGAGTATATCGGCATACCTTGATTGGAATCAGATGATCTGAACCATAGAGTTAGAATTAAGGTCTTACGAGCTATTTCAAGTATTGCATATAGAGTCAGACTTTAGGGAGTGCTATGTGCGCATCCTTGTTTGTGCAGCTATGATTATGTGATGTTTTCCTTGTGTTCTCCTATATCGACCTCTTTTAAAACCCTGGGTGTACTATTTAAAACTTCCTCTATTTTCAAAAACCCCAGGTGCATATTTTTTCCTTTGCCTATATTCTTTTCCCCTTTTTGAATGTCAAAACTTTTTCTTCAAAACCCTGGAAAGTCTTTTTCAAACCCCCTGTTCTTTTCAAAATTTCCAGGATTAATGTTTGTCCCCTTCTTTCATCGAAAAGTCTATCCGTAAGTCCTGCAGTGGCAGGTTCGTGCCAACACTCGCTTCCCGACAGGCCGCATGCCAGAGTTCGATCTACGGTCAGATCAGTGGTCTGGAGCATACCACGTCGCCAAATACACTTGGGACTCCTTTATTCCTTTGTCTATATTTCCTGGTCCTAATGTATCATAAGAGTATCGAGAATGGTGGCAAACTGTCTGCCCACCTTCTCTTTGTATTTAAATTTCGTCATCAATGAAAATGTAAGCTTTTATTCTGGTAAAAAGCCTTTTTGGCCGAATCTTATTTTATTTCATATAGTTATGGATTCATCCCCAGCGATGAGACTCCTTTTTGTCTATTCTCGCCTAGGTCATAAGGCGCATTTTATCACCATAAAAGGATGACGCGATCATTGCAAAAATTTGCCAATTCCTTCCCTCATGCCTTTTCTAAAAGAAATCACATTTTCAAAAATTTCCTCCGAACCCTAATCATTCCTTTCACCTCCACAGGAAATCACTGGCATTGGCGAAATGGTGGTAACAAGGGCAGGAAAAGAAACAGTTCCTCAACACAGCGACAGCGAGGCCGAAAGGATGGATTCTCCCAAATCGGTCAGAGGACAGAATTAAGCAGATGATATAGATCCAGCTATGTATAATCTATTTAAAAGAATGATGACCAAAATGATGGCTGAACAGGCCGAGGCCAGTCAGAAAGAAGTTGTTCCAAAAAGCAAGCCAAAGAAAAAGGCTGTAAGGAAGCCAGTCAGGATTGTTAGAAAGCAAGTACAGCCCGACACCACTTCTGAAGAAACAGAATCAGTTGAGGAATCGAAAGAGGAAGAGCAACTTGTCTATCAGAATCCTCCACCGCAGTTTGCAAAGACCGCTGCAGAACCCGAATCAATCAATAAGCCCGTTCTGGTTAATGACCCGATGCAGGAGCAGATGAAAGAAATGAATCGGGCTATCAAAGATATCCAAGCTAAAAGCAAGGGCAAGCAGACCTACTCCGGTGAAGACTTCTATCATGGTCTGGACGGGGATGACAATCTAGAAAATCTCCCTCGAAAGTTCATTAAATTCGACGGAACTAGCAACCCCAAGGCTCATTTGGCCACCTTTTATGCCGAATGCGGCCATTTCAGGAAAGATAATCGGGCGTTATTCATCTGCTTTCCTCGCAGCTTAGAAGGGGTAGCGGCCAGGTGGTATGCAGACCACATTAATCCTATCGAACTACGAGAGTTCGATAAAGTTGTCAACTTGTTCATTGAGCGTTTCATGTTTAATGTTGAAGCCTCACCAACCCTCAATCATCTGTACAATTTAAAACAGATGGAGAATGAGAAAGCCAGTGAATTCATCCACAGGTGGAGAAGCACCTGTAACAGAATGAAGGTTCCCATCCCGGAGGAGCACGCCCTGCAGATTATTCTGAATAATTTTGCCCAGCCTCTGAGGAACCTCATTTTCACTTCGCCTGACAAGTCATTCATCAAATTAATTGAGAGAGCCGAGTGGCTCGAGACCGGCCTGGACAACAGTCTATATGAAGGATATCCTTTTGTCAGAGGAAATCCTGATCAAAAGAAAAAGGCACACGTCGCCTATGCTGCAGGATTGACAGATCAGGGCAGCAGTGGTTCCGACAGAAAGAAGAACAAGAAGGGACGCAACAAGAACTCAAGACATCCCAGTGCCGAAAGGACAAACTCGGCAGCCCAGAAGGGAAAATTTGTTAACCCCAATCAACCAGCGCCTCAGCCAGAAGCGAAGCAGCCAGAAAAGCCGAAGCACGAAGGTTGGAGTTATGATCGGGAGTTCTCAGCCTTAGAACAGTCCCGCGAAGACATCTTAGAATATATGATGTCGAAAGGAATGATTAAACTTCCCAAGGTGGCGGATCCTCCCGTCGCTATGGGTAAATGGACTGATAAATTCTGCAAGTTCCATCGGACTGTGGGACATGACACCGAGCATTGCTTTGTTCTCAAGAACATCATTCAGGACTGTATTGACAAGAACATGTTAATTAAGGACGAGGATGAGCAGCAGCCAGAAGTCTTGTCCAAACCATTTCCTAAACATTCAGCTTCGGTCATCGCAGAGCAAACATTCTCTCTACAAGGCAGTATCCAACCATGTTCCAGACAGGACATTCAGGATCAACATCAGGTCCTAGTCCTTCGCCAGGCACAGTCATCCGTCAAGAGGGCGGATGTCATCCCTTCGTCCAGCAAACCAACAAAGGCAGCGACAGGAACTGCCAAGCTAGTTCCTAGGATCCCGAAGCGCTTTATCAAGGCAGCTTCGAAGAAAGAAGAGGCTTCAGGGTCAGTTCAGAAGCCAATTACTGCATTATCCAACATCTCTATCTTGGACCTGACTCACGCTTCATCTGAGCACCAGCAAGTGCTAGAAGATCTTCTTAGAAAGATCAAAGTCAAGCCTAGCACGACTCCGCAAGATATGGCTCAGATTGTCAATCAGGCCATGACGAATGCACCAATCACCTTTTCTGATAAGGATTTGCCAAAGCCTCATTCGTTTCATAACAACGCCCTATACATAGTAGTGCGGACCAGGGGCATGACAGTCCCTCATGTGCTCGTCGATGGAGGCAGCAGCCTAAACATCTGTCCTGAGATGACGGCCAAGGCATTGGGCTTAAAAGAAGAGGAATACACCCCGGATCCGATCACGATCTACGGTTTTGATAAACATGGGCAGACAGCCAAGGGGAAGATTTTTCTCGAGATCTTCATCAACTACTCGGTGCATACTGTACTCTTCCATGTGGTTAATGTACCACCAACCTACAATCTGTTGCTGGGGCGCACATGGATTCACAATGCCAATGCTGTCCCGTCAACCCTGCACCAGTGCATCAAGTGGTCGAAGGGGGGCATGATCACTACAGTCCTAGGAGAGGATCCGGAAGAACGACTCCCGCAGCCGATGATTCCCCGTCCTACTTTCACTGCCGACATCCCAAGCATCAGGGAAGTCGACGAGATCAATCTGAGCGAAAGTCTGGATATGCTGAAATTGAAAGAGATCCAGCCAACAGAAAATGTCACTGCAAGGGACCTCGCTTCTTCAAGCTAGGAGGACGCCTCGATTGCACCTCAATTAAAGATCACCCTCTGTTTCCTCGATTCTCAAAATCAAGGAAAGGATTTGATCTTCTGATGAAGCATGGGTATCAGCCCTTCAGGGGCCTGGGCAAAGATGAAGACGGCATCCTAGAGCCGATAATCCCTGTTCAGCATGTCACCGGCATAGGCTTGGGTTTCACAGGTCAGTCATCAGGCAGAAAGACCATCTTCGTCAAGGGAGCCCAGTAAAGAAGACAATGCCAGTGTTTTCTGTTCTCTTTCCTTTCTGTCATCTTGTAAGGGCAAGATCCGCCCCAGTTTCTTTCTCTCCTTCAAACGATCACTTGTAAATATCAAAGTTTATTCAATCAATGAAAAGTTTGTTTTCTCTGTTCATCTGGGTGTACACAAATTCTTTGCTTATGTTTTTGTCTATATTATCATTCTTCATTTCCGTACAAAAGGCTATTTTTTTTAAACATTTTTTTCCTTTCTCAAAAGACCTCCTTTTCACTTACAGGATTGCCAACATCATGGCTCCTAAATCATTCAAAAAGCTCGTTATCAATACCGACCTTTTTCAAAATAAACCAGCCAAAGCATGCAAAGCGAAGGCAGGAGCAGAAGTCAGCAAAATGACAAAGCAGATTGAAGAGTTGGCAGAATTCGACTCGACAATTCAAGATTTGCCAGAGTTTGTCAGCATTCAGAAGCAGGATGAACCATCGCCGTTGGTTCAAGATCCAACAGAAGATGTCAATATTGGTTCAGAA
The DNA here is from genome assembly GCF_984573655.1 of Nuphar pumila. Classification (NCBI taxonomy): domain Eukaryota; kingdom Viridiplantae; phylum Streptophyta; class Magnoliopsida; order Nymphaeales; family Nymphaeaceae; genus Nuphar; species Nuphar pumila. The sequence continues at coordinate 25,070,293 of NC_143257.1, read as the reverse complement.
GATGATCCAAGAATCCTCAAAATTGGTTCCAGTCTAAGTTTAGATGAGAATGAGAGGCTCATCTACTTCCTCAAATAACATCAGGAAGTCTTCGCTTGGACTTATGAAGATATGCCAGGTTTAGACTCCAAGTTAGTCGAGCATCGCCTTATGTTAAAGCCGGATTGCAAACCAATCAAGTAGAAACTCAGAAAAATGGATCCTCGAGTGGCACCACAAGTTAAAGAAGGACTTGAAGAGTTATTAAAAACAGGGTTCATTCGGACCATCGAATACTCAGATTGGTTGGCGAACATTGTGGCAGTCCCCAAAAAGAATGGCAAAGTTCGAATCTGCATTGACTTCAGAGATCTGAACAAAGCAACCCCGAAAGATGATTATCCACTCCCCAACATCGATCTTTTGATCGATAGCACGGCAGGCCATGCCATGTTCTCCTTCATGGATGGATATTCGGGCTATAATCAAATCAAATTGGCCGCTCGTGACCAATCCAAAACTTCTTTCACTACGCCTTGGGGTACTTTTTGCTATACAGTCATGCCGTTTGGACTCAAGAACGCGAGGGCAACCTATCAGAGAGCAATGGCAGTTATCTTTCATGACCAGATGCACAAGAACATGGATGCCTATGTGGATGACATCCTGGTTAAGTCCAAAGAAGGAGAGGATCATCTTGATGCTCTCGGCCAAGTCTTCGAAAGACTTATCCTCTACAAATTACGACTCAATCTGCAGAAATGTGTCTTCGGGGTAGAGTCAGGCAAGCTGCTTGGCTACATGATCAGCAAGAAAGGCATAGAGGTGGATCCTGCCAAAGCAAAGGCGATCATTGACATGCCGCCTCCCACCAACCTCAAAGAATTAAGGAGCCTTCAGGGGCGCATTCAGTCTATTCGACGTTTCATCTCAAATTTGGCCATGAGATGCGAGCCCTTCAATCACTTGCTAAGAAAAGAAGTGAAATTTGAATGGGGATCAGAATGCCAACTCTCATTTGAGCGCATCAAGCAGTATCTCCTCAATCCACCAGTTCTGAAGCCACCCGAACTTGGAAAGTCGTTGCTCTTATATATTTCTGTCAACCACAATGCTTGTGGCGGATTTTTTGCGCAGTATGAGGAAGGCAGCCAGATAGAGCATGCCATCTACTACATCAGCAAGACTTTCATCGATTATGAAAAGAGATACTCCCAGATGGAGAAGACATGTCTAGCCTTAGTGTGGATGTGTCAAAACTGAGGCATTATCTAATGGCATCAGAAATCAAGATCCTGTCGAGACTCAACCCTCTCAAATACATCCTTGAGCAGCCTTTCCTTACAGGACGGATTGCGAAATGGCAAGTCCTCCTGATGCAGTATGATTTGGAGTACGTTTCTCAGAAATCGGTCAAGGGTCAGTCCATCGCAGATCAGTTAGCAGATTTCCCGTTGACAGAAGAGATCAAAGCAGAAGATGATTTTCCTGACGATCGCATCTGCAGTATTCAGGAATCTCCACTCTGGACTCTATTCTTTGATGGAGCCAGAAATATGTCTGGTATAGGAATTGGGATCTTGTTAATCACTCCTGAAAAAGAGATGCTCCCCTATTCCCTCAAGCTCAATTTCCAATGTACTCACAACATGGCTGAGTATGAAGCTCTAATACAAGGCCTCAAAATTTTGCAAAGCTTTGATGTCAAGAGAGTACACGCCTTCGGTGACTCATTACTTGTTATCAGCCAAGTTAATGCTGAATGGCAAGTCAAGGATTCAAGGTAATCCCTTATCAGAAGATTGCCTTAGCTCTCATAGGAAACTTTGAAGAATTTCAGCTCAATCATGTCAAGAGGGAATACAATCACATAGCCGATGGTTTAGCCTGCTTAGGATCTATTTTGTCTTTTAAAGACAGTGAATCCTGTCGTTCCTTCGAGATCGGCAGACTTGACCAACCTGCCTACATTCCAATTGAGCAAGTAAATCAGGCCGCTCAGAAGGAAAAGCCTTGGTATCAAGACATCAAAAACTTTATTGAAACCGGTGAGTTTCCAGCAGAAATGCCAAGAAAGGAGCAACATGCGATTCAACGCATGTCAGTCCGCTATTTTATCCTTGCTAATACTCTCTACCGTCGTGGGTTCAGTTCTGAGTATGCCAGATGCTTAGACAAAGACGAAGCCATGGAAGTTATCCAAGAGGCACACGAAGGAATTTGTGGTGGCCACGTCGGCTACCAAACACTCATCAAGCAGATTATCCGCGCAGGATATTATTGGAAAACCATGCAGCAAGATTGCCATCAATTTGTAAGGAAATGCGTCAAGTGTCAGATGCACGCGCCTTCCATTCATGCGCCAGCTGCATACTTGCAATCCGTGGTCTCTCCTTGGCCCTTTTCGATGTGGGCCTTCGACGTAGTTGGTCCAATCACTCCTGCATCAAATGGTCACAAATACTTCCTCGCAGCTACAGAATACTTCACCAAATGGGTCGAGGTTGTAACTCTGCGAACAGTAGAAGGCCGACATGTAGTTTCATTTATTCATAAAAATCTTCTCTGTCGCTTCGGCGTCCCACATGACATTGTGTCAGATAACGGCAGCCATTTCAAGAATGAGAAGATGAAGACCTTCTGCTCGAAGTTCGGGATTCATCACCACTTCTCAGCTCCTTACTATCCCCAAGGGAATGGTCAGGTTGAGGCCACCAACAAGATTTTGATCCGCATTCTGGAAAGAACAGTGGAAACGGGCCGTGATTGGCACAAGAAGATGCACAACGCACTTTGGGCATACCGAACCACCATTCGAACCCCAACCAATGCTACGCCTTTAGAGCTTGTTTATGGGACGGAGGTGGTGTTACCTCTACATGTTCAGAAGCCCGCACTCAAGTTTGCGTCACTCGTTGAACTTCCGCTTGATCAATATCAGCAACAGAGATTGGTACAGCTTGATCTACTAGACGAGAAAAGACTCAAGGCAGCAGAGCACGCTCAAGCCTATCGTCAGAGGATAGCTAGACACTACGCCAAGTCAGTCATTGAGAGAAGGTTTCGAGTTAATGATCTTGTGCTCAGATCGACAGCTCATCTCAAGCATCGGCCGAAGGGCAAGTGGTCACCCAATTGGGAAGGCCCTTATGTGGTTAAGGGAGCATTGCCCCGTAATTCCTATCGTCTGATCAATGCAGATGGAGCGGAATTGCCAGAACCTATTAATGCTTTACATTTGAAGAGATTTTACACTTAAAAATTCCTAGCCTTTTGTACTCTTCAAAAGAATCTCTCTCAATAAAGCGACGATTTTTTTTAATTCTCATGTCTTCTCCCTGATACTGGGGCATTTTTATTTTTGATCTATATATATCTTCCTTCGTCATATGCAGGCAGGATTAGACGAACTCTCTTTCTGAAAACTTGTCAATCTTTCAGCTGATCTATTTCATTTTCTGATTTAATTAAATTTTCAGCGATTTGTTATCCATTTTATAATTTTGTCAAGTTTTTATCAAGTTTTTATCAAACTTTTAAAATTTTATCGATCTTTTATTTTGCATCCCTTTCAGGTTAAGGGTTAAAACCTGAACTACTTCCCATAAACTTTTCAATTCATATTAATCTTTTATTCATCCTCCTCCAGGATAAGGGAAAATCCTGAAGTCATCAAAATTCAGACCATCTTGGGTCAAGAATCTTGAATAAATCTTTGTAATCGTCGAAACCTATTCATGCATTTTGTCAATTCTTCTAAAATCTGACTCTTGGATAAGAATTATCTCCTTCTCATCTGGGTTCCGGCTCAGATTTCCTTGTATATTCTCATTTTTGAAGTTTCAAGTTCCGACTTGAAATTCCTTTCGAATCCAACGCTCGTGTTGGACAATTCTTTGTTTTAAGAATTCGAGTTTTCGAACTCGATTCTCACTTTCTTTCTTGTATTAAAAACCGGGTTCCGACTCGGATTTTCTTTCTTTTATATATATTCACATTTCTGAAGTCTCAAGTTCCGACTTGAACTTCCTTTTGGATCCAATGCTCGTGTTGGACAAATTGTTGTGTTGAGAATGCGAGTTTCCGAATTCAATTCTCATTCATTCTCTTATATTTAAAAAACCGGGTTCCGACTCGGATTTCTCTTTTTTATGTATTCTTATTTTTGAAGTTTCAAGTTCCGACTTGAACTCCCCTTTGAATCCAATGCTCGTGTTGGACAATTCACTGCTTTGGGAATGCGAGTTTTTCAAACTTAATTCTCATTCATTTTCTCATATTTAAAAATCGGGTTCCGACTCGGATTTTCCTTTTTTGTATATTCTCATTTTTGAAGTTTCAAGTTCCGACTTGAACTTCCTTTTGAATCCAATGCTCGTATTGGACAAGTTATTGTGAATCCGAGTTTTCACTCATCATTTCCCCTTAAGGATAAGGGATAATCCTGAAACACCGGCAATTATTCTCGCTTAATTCTCAAGTATCTTTGAATGTCGGTCTCATTTTTCAAATTCTCCTATTGAACCATCCAGTGCTCGTGCTGGTGTGCATTTCAAAAACCTGGTGCTCGTGCTGGTGTGTATTTCGAAAACCCAGTATTCGTGCTGGTGTGCATTTCAAAAACCCAGTGCTCGTACTGGTGTGCATTTTTCAAAAAAAAAAACAGCGCTCATACTGAGGCATTTTTCAAAATCTAGTGCTCGTGCTGGCACATCTTGCGCTCGTGCTAGTGTTTGGCTGACTAATCAGTTAGCCCTCCAGGTTCAGTCTTTGTGCTAACCAAGCATGATCATTTCAAGTTCTAAATTCTCAATTTCAACCTTCGGGTTATCATTTCATCAAAAATCAATCTTTTCTTACGAAGGACCCTCTTTAGGGAGAGTTCGAGGGAGCTCGTTCTTTTCGCATGCAACCATCTTTCGTTCGCAAGGACCCTCTTCCAGGGAGAGTTTGAAGGGACTCGTTTTCCTCGCGAACAGTTTGCAAAACAACAACCAACTTTACACAAGAGAACCCTTTTTCCAGGGAGAGCTTCGGCGGAAGCTCGTTTCTTTTATAGCCCCTGTTTTGTTATCATCTCTGGCCAACCCCTTCGCAGAGGACCCTCTTCTAGGGAGAGTATGATGGACTCGTTCCTCTGTGATACTTTCTCAACTTTGTTTTCGGCCGGCTTTCCATAAGAGAAGCCTAGAGATAGGGAGTTTTGACGAAAACTTAATTTCTCTTCGAAAGTTCCGTTTTGCAAACATCTCCTCTTTCAGGGAAGAGAGGAGTATTTCCAACTTCCCATTCAGGTAAGGGCTTAAGCCTGAGTCTCTCTTTTGGGGAAAAAGAGAGGAGAATTTTGTCATGGACGTGTCAGTTCGATATCAAGCAATCTCTTTCATCAAGGATTTCTAGAATACGTTGCCAATATGCTATCAAAAGTCATTGTTGATCTTAAAGTTTTCATCACACAAAGAATTATCTTAAACTACCTTCAGTATCATTTTCAAAAGAGCAAGACCCTTGCGAAGTAAGAGCTAAATTCAAGCTTATTCTGTTGGTCAACCGAGAGGATGAAGAAAAGTCTTCGATATGATCGGCAAAGGAAAATTCAATGATGTTGAAAAGCCATAAGTGAGCTGATATTGATCATAGCTGTGGCACGTTCTTAAAGATTATTCTTTTTGCGGTAAGATAGTGGAAATATCCTGGGCAGTAAAAAGAACCTACCCAATCCATATATCCTCAGTCATCCAAGTTAAGCTGCAATCAAATATCCGCAAAAGGGATCTCTCAATTGTCGTCAAGATGAAGGCGAATTAAGCGAGTGGATCCCCGGGGCCAAAGAAGATTTGAAACATCTCCAAGATGACGGAGTTTGTGACGGATCCTTCCAGGGAAAGTTCGGATCACCGTCGAGATGAAGGCGGATGCGACGAACCTACCAACAAACCCTAAAAGATATTTGATTTCTGCTATCATTTAGAGATTTCAACCCAAGAACCAATGTCATAATTCCCGAGAAAGAAAAAAAAGGATCGGATCATCTCCAAGATGAAGGAGTTGGTGACGTACCCTTCCTTGAAAAAGAGAGGAAAGTCAGGACATCTCCAAAATGAAGGAGGATGTAAAAGAACCCAGAAAAGATCCATGGTTCAAAAGAGTGCAAACAGATCATCATGGGAAATGCCCAGGATATCAAACTACCCGAAACCATCAAGAATCGTCTTTATCTATGTGAAATTCTTTATCAATGTCTTCTCACTTAATTGCTTTTATGAAGCTAAGAGTGTTTCCTCTCTTTTCATGTCAAGGAAATTGATATCTTCCTTAAAGAAGCTCAACAGCAACAAATTTGAATTTTAGATCTCAAAATCTACAGAGTTAGCCCAATTGAAGCTAATACTCTAGGTAGAAAGAGGTGATATCTTCACACATGAGCACAATTCAATCATTCTGAATCAACTACAATTTTTGGTACCTTATTGGCAATATTTTTTAATTATCCCATCATGAAGTATGAACTTGAGATCGTTTTGACGTATCCTGACGTCATCCCACCCTAGGACTGAAAGGTCCTTTCCTTCCGTCTGATCTGAGTGCTCTCAGATTCGCATACTTCCCTATGCTCCCCACTGTCCCGCCATAGACAGTTCCCGCTCAGGATAAGGGTTAAACCTGAACTTTTTGCAAAAGATCTGTTATTGTCAAAAGCTATTTTTAGTCTCAGCAATGAGGCGCCCAAGAACAACCCCTTTTCAAGCTTTAGGGACCCCCATTTTTATCCTTTTGCAAAAACCCCTCTTGGACTTGTTATGCAAAGCCTAGAGACCCATCACAGTTCTCCTTGCTCCTCGAGGATTCTGTATCCATTCAGGCTAAGGATTAAACCTGTCACCTCGCTCCTCGAGGTGTAACCCAAAAATCTTCTGCGAGAGGTCGTTTGTTTTTAGAAAGCTGATTTTAGTCTCAGCAATGAGGCACCCAAGATCATCCCTTTTCCAAGCTTTAGGGAAACCCTTGATTTTCTCTTCTCGCAAAACCCCTTCTGGATTCGTCCAAATTCCAAAGGTCCCATTATGGTTTCTTCATCCGAGGATTGCGTGTGGTCGTCCCTTTCAGGTTAAGGGTTAATCCTGAACCTCGCTCCATGTGGTATCTTCCGTTCAGGTTAGGGTTAAAACCTGAGTCCCGCTTTGACTAGATATCCTTTCTAGTCCCATCACGGTTTCGTCGCTCGAAGATTCTGTATCATTCTCCCACTCAGGTCAAGGGTTAAACCTGAATCTCGCTTCGGCGATGTATTTGTTGTCCCATCACGGCTTTCTTCATCCGAGGATTCCGTATGGTCGCCCCTTTTCAGGTTAAAGGTTTAAGCCTGAACCTCGCTCCGCGAAGCACCTTCCTTTCAGGTTTAGAGCTAAACCTGAGCTTCGTTTAGACAAAGTGATCCTTCCTGTCCCATCATTGATTTCCCCACAAAAGAATCTGTGCTCTTTATGCGTCCACCCAGGAAAGGATTTTTTTTTGAATTTTCATCGCATGAGGCATTTCGCTCAAAATGTCCCATCAAGGTCCGCTTATGTTTCCTTTCCCCATCCAAATTATCTTGATCTATCTTCGTCCCATCCAGGTTAAGGGCTAAACCTGAATCATTCCAAAGGGCAGATCTCGTCTCACCCATGAAACTTGATCAAAATTCTTGTCTTTCACCATCCCTGGGATTTTCACCCAAAGTCCCATCACGATTTCCTCATTTCTATCATTCAGTCGTATCGTTGTCGAGGATTTCATCCCCCCGGGACCATTCAGGGTAAGGTTTCAAGCCCGGCAAGCCGTATTTTCAAAATAATTCTTCCACACCCAGCTCGGATCAGCTGACTGGGGATTCTTCAAAATTTAGAGTGTTTCTTTGCCACTAAGCTCGGCTTTCAACCGGCTTAGTAGCAAAGAGGGGCATCTGTGAACACCCTAAATTTTTCAAAAGTTTGTAAATATTCCCCTTTTTTCCCTTTATCTTCATTTTTTTTTGGGTAATTGAGTCAGTTTTAAATCTAAATTCCACTTTATTTCTCAAGATTTATTGAAATTAAATTCATTTTATATATCTGACTCAATTTCGGATCCGGATCCAGAAAAAAGATCTAAATCTGAGCCTCGTTGTCCAATGTTCAAAATCAAATTCTCAAAATTTCCAAAATAACCTTTTGAAAAGCTCAGACAGTTCATCCGGTATCCGTTTGGATCCGTCAAATGGTATTTTTCAATTCGAGGTTTAAAAACTCGAACATTTCCTCAAAACTTGGGTCCAAACCCGTTTTTGAAGAAATTTTCTCTAAATAGCTTTTTCTCAGAAAACAATTCCCTTTTGTAAATATTTTTTTCGCAAAAACACAAAAAATTAGTTTTAATCTTTGTTTTCTGATGTTTTTTTGTAATCGTTGAAATTTTTGAAAAGATTTTTATATGAAAAGCATGTGAAAACCAGACATCAAATAATAAAAACCGGTTCTCACTAGTGTATGAGACCGAGTCGAACTCAGGGAACGGGAATATGTTGTATTCAAACACACAAATCTAAACTAATCTTTATTGCCGAATTGTTGAAATGTTCAGAAAAAGTAAAAACAACTAACTATTACAACAAATGAATACCCTTCGCAGAGGGCGTAAAGTGAAATATTTACAAACCCAAAATCAAATTCCTAATTCTAAACTGAAAAGTAAAAAGAAGCTTCTACTCTTCGTACTTCATGTCACGTAATCTCTTCTGCTCCAATCTCGTGCAATCCTGCAAAAGTCAAAAGGACACGAGCAGTACACGAAAGAAAAACAAAAACTAACTAAACAAAATAGACTAACTAAATACTAAGAATACGAAAGAAATCATTAACGAAATCTAATTGACTAATTACAATTGACAACTAATTCTAATTAAATCTAATAACAACTAACTAATTCCAAAAGACTTAGCTAACAGTTTACTAATAACTATTACTTAGCAAAAGTAACTAAGCTAACAAGTACACATTACTTGGCTACTTAAACAAAATTTTATACTAATCACTAATGATTTCATAAACTAACAGCTAACTGCTCAATTAACTAATAGCTAACTAATTTTTCAATTAACTAACATTAAAAGTTTCAGTGAGAACCAACAGTAATAATATGATAAAATTTCAGTGAAAATCCAGTTTTAAAATCACCACAACCTTAAAAACCAGTTTTTAAATTCAATAGATCGTGAAAACCCAATTTTACTTCAACACATTGTGAAAATAACTTTTCACGTTTGAATCACACAGATGAGATCGGCTCTTACAATGACTCAGTAAGAAGAGTAACCGAAGAACTGTGTAACCGCCGGTGAATTCTACAGGAAATAAAGTTCACGATGGAAATGGGAACTTCCGGCGGATTCAGGGATGATGATGATTTTTACGATCAGAGATCTACAAAACAGATCAAAGCTTGATTCCAGTAGAAGACTCAATTTTAGCCAGTAACTTGGAGGAAATCTGATGGTTAGATGATTAGGATCCCGATAATCCGATAAATCTTAGCTAATTTCAGAGAACTTCCGACGGATTCACCTGTTTCTGCTAAATTTCACAGATGCTCAATAATGATGATTCATGATTCATACTTTTACTTTAAATCACCCTATCTGATCGAATTTTTTCAAAAACAAACACTAGAATTTCAAATATTGACAGCCTCCACCGGAGATATCAACAGCCACCGGAAATATCAACAACCACCGGAAATATCAACAACCATGAAATGCTTCACAGTGACTCTTTCACGGCAACTCGATTGAAAATGCCTCTTTCATATTTTTCATGATAAATGTGAAGTGATCCAGCCAATATTGATTCCAGAAAAATCATTTGCAGCATTTGGATTTCCACCGCATCAAATCATTTCTGATCGGCTTGTTTCACAGTGAATTTCCGGCAGGTACAGAGCCCCGATTGATAAAGAATATTTTTGGATATCCAGGTGATCTGGATGATCCAGATCATCAAATCATTGATCAATCAAAAGCTCTCACCAAAGTTAAGCAAACAGACATCATCAAATAGTGGTATAACATCGGCGATCAGAATTAAGACACTTACCGAAAAACAGAAATTGCAATTCAAAATGATATCCTATCTCTGATCGGTTTCAATTAAATGATCATGATAATCCTTTTCAAAAAAAAAAAAAATAATCCGATGATCAGAGTGCAGATGAAATTTGATTTATCAGATTCAAACACTTTATTTGGTTCACATTCAAACAAAGATCATCAGGCGACAAATGATTTGGCGATACTTACTCTGTAGCATACACAGGAAAATCCAACTCGAGTTCTCTCAAACAGCAGATTCGATCAGAAACAAGAAAAATTCAAAACATGATATCATCGGTGAGTATAGAGCAGTTGAATGATTTTTTGAGCTTGATCGATCAATACAAATGAATCATCCTTCAATCTATCTTTAAACTCAAACAAGGTATATGAATTAAAACGAAAACGTAATCTGCAAATGAAACTATTCCTAAAAACAAAAATCAAAATCTAATCTAAAAATCTCTGAATCAACATATGTAATAACAAGATTTGAATGAATCATGACTGCTAAAATGTAAAATCAAATGGAAATTATTCTATGATTTCATCTTATTTTGATTTTTATTTCAGATTAACTAATCTAATGAGAGATAGAAGGAGGAATTAGAGAAGGAGAAGAAGAGGAAGAAGAAGAAGAAGAAGAAGAATCACTTACCGAACTGGAAGGGTTAGAAGAGAGGTTGGAATCCTCTATCTTGCTTCAGCCATTACCGAAATTCTCCACCGGAAAGAGGATGAGAAAAAGAGGGAAAAATAGGGAGAAGAAGAAGAAGAGGTAAGAAGAGGTGGAGAGGAAGGGGAAGAAGAGAGGGCTTGGGCAAACGAGAGAAGACAAGCCTCTCTTCCCCCTACGTATCATATTTATAATTTTGAACTTTTCTCCATAAGTCCCTCTTCTTTGTAAAATTTCATTTCAAACACCTCTCTTCAAAAAGTTATTTACAAAATACCTCAAAATGACTATGTTTTAGAAAATACAAAACTAAGTCTATTTTAACTCTAATTTTTTTATGATTTTCAAAAACTAAACTACTACAATTATGTCAAACACTAAAATAGGCATTAAAATGTAAAATAAAACTATTTTTCATGCATTTTCTATTTTTAAATCATTTTAGCACATTTACTCGAAACTAACATAAAATTGGGTTTTTAAATCATTTTCTCATGAAATCATGCATATTTTTATATGAAAAATCCCTAAAATATATGCATGATCAAATACCCCCATGCTTATGTTTTGCTAGTCCTCGAGCAAACTAGAAAAATGCAAGAAATCAAACTATCACCTAACTCACTTTCGTAGGAATCACGGTTGCATTTAGCTCATGCAACAAGCCCTTTCAACCCCTAAGTTACCCCAGTGGACGAGTAAGGTCTCGTGAGGATTATCAGTGATGCTACCCACAAACATCTCTGTCATGTATGCATAATATTGCACATCCTCACAATCAGTAGATAATCAAAGACTTTATTTTCACAAATATTTCCTGTTATTTGAAAATCACAATATAATTAGAATCTTTTATATACCACCACAGAAAAAGAATTTCTTTCACTTTTCTAAATATCACAATTATTTACGTTTTATTCTTAGAAAATCCAATAAAAACATATTATTATTTACTTATCCTCACTCATATGTTTTCTGCACAGGTTTTCTCAATTACACTTCTAAGCATTGAGCTTTTCTTTCTTTTTAAGCTTTTTTCTCTCTTTTTTTTCTTTTCACGCTTTTTCTTTTTGCGCACTTATTTTTCTCATATAGCTTGCGTGTGGTCTGCTTCTATGCCTTGTGCAATGTCAATATCTTCTATACTTTTTCATACCAAAAGATATCAACTAAGACATAAAAGTGACTTCCTTCATTCACCCTTATAACATGAGAGTCAAACATTTCAACTTGTATCTGTTCTCAGTTACTTAGGATACAAAGTTTTCCACTCTCCTTTTCGAAATGGAATTAAAAGTTTCAACTTACATCTAATTTCCATCTACTAAGGATTGTGGAATTATCCAAACAACCTAACGCATGCTTTTTCTCACTTTTTGAGCTCATTTTTATGCTTTTGTTCATTTGCTTAGTTTTTCAAAAATACAATTGTGCATATTCATATTTATGATTCAAAATAAACTCTAACATGTATCTATCATCATTTCCTCGAAATCCGCATAAACAACCATAATTTTAAGATCTATGTCAGAAAAAAAAAATTCGTGGGGCTTAAAAATCCTCTAAAAACATCAGATTTGAAATACCATTCATATAAGTTCAAACTCTTTCTTTAAAAATCTACTTTTCATGAGAGATGTGTAAACATGTGCAAGAACGTAAACAGAAATATCAAGGTGTGCATTCTACACCCTCCCCCATGCTTATATGACACTGTCCCAGTGGCACTCCCCCATGCTTGAATGAAACTAAGTGAATGCATATGAGAGAAATAAATGAGGGAAAAGAGTAGAATGACCTGACATGGAAAAATATACGTTCTATGAATGTAATGAATGCAATGTATACATGACAAAACATAAAACTCATGAATGAAACAAAAAGAATATGAAAAACTCATGAAGAAAACTAAAAAGTAAAAACAAAATAAAATCTATAAATTCTAAGTAAACCTAATAATGTACAAGATATGGGTTGCCTCCCATAAAGCGCTAAGTTTCACGTCCCCAGCCAGACGGATCCCTGGAAAAATCCTTCATCGTCCATGAGATCAATGGACATGAAGTCCGACTCAATCGGGCTCTCTATGAAAAATAATGTCATCAGTGACATTGCGCACTATGTTCCCGTCCTGTTTACCTCTAAATGGCTCAAAGTGCCCGATCCAACTCATCTCACCTATCTGATTTTCACGTAATTCTAGGTGATCCTCTTCTAGTGATTCCCTATCCTCCTCATGAGGTGGATCACTCAATAACCAAGCATATTCTGCTTCTACGAGGTCTTGAATGACATCAACCTTGAAAGAAGCCTCCTCAACAGTAGGCCCCATAGCAGCACGAAAAATGTTTAGCCGTATCTTCCTATTTCCGAATGACACATCCATCGCACCAGTGCGGCAATTGATGCACACATTGGCGGTAGCTAGGAAGGGGCGACCGAGAATAATAGGAGTCTGCTGTGGACTATCAACTCCCTCCATATCTAATATCACGAAGTCGACAGGGAAATAACAATCCTCCACCTTGACTAAAACATCTTCAAGTATCCCTCTTGGGATCTTGATAGATCTATCTGCGAGCTGAAGAGTCATAGGTGTAGGTTTCATCTCTTTTAATCCAAATTGGTCATAAAAGAAACCCGGCAATATGTTAACACTTGCCCCAAGGTCGAGCAACGCACGCCCAACAGTGATGTTTCCTATGACGCAAGAGATGATAGGAGTCCCTGGGTCCTTGAGCTTAGGTGGGGTTTGATGTTGCAATACTGTGCTCACCTGCCCGGTTAAATAAATCTTTTTCTGCACATGGGACTTCGACTTCCTTTTCTGCGTACGAAGTTCTTTGAGGAACTTTGCATATGCAGGGACCTGTTGAATAGCATCTAATAAGGGGAGGTTTATCTGAACGTGCTTGAATATCTCAAGCATCTCTTGCATGTTCACTCCGGACTTACCTAATGCTCTCGGCCTCTCTAACGCCTCAGGAAAGGGGGCTTTGGGAATGTAGGATGGTGAAGGCTCAGATGGAAGAACCTTCTCGCTTTCCTGAGGTAAAATATTAGGGACAGACTGCTTCTCGCTTATTTTCTCTCTTTCTTCTGCAGCCTCCCTCGCTTGGTACTGCTTCCCACTCCTAAGGGTTACTACTTGAGCTTGCTCTTTATGTACATCAGTCATATGCAAGCTACGCATGGGTTCCTTTCCCTTAGGGTTGACAATAGGCTGGCTAGGTAATGTCCCCTCACTTCGCCTGCTGAGTGCTTCGGCAAGCTGCCCCATTTGAGTCTCTAATTTTGCAATAGACTGGGTATGTGAGCTCAAAGCTTGCAAAATCTTATCCTCAAAAGATTGACTATGCAAAGGCTCATGAGACTGGGGTTGAGTATAAACAGGTTGGACTGGGGGATAACTGGATCTTTGAAATCCAGGTGCATAACCACCTTGACTTGGTTGACTATGGGAAGGGTTGGGGGGTTGGATCTGTGAGCTACGCCATGAGAATTTGGGATGATTTCGCCAGCCCGGGTTATAAGTGTTGGAAAATGGATTAGGTACGGGCCTAGCGAAGTTTTGAGCCATCTGAGCTTGCTCTTGGACAAACTCAGGATATTGTGGCGCAACTGGGCACTCGAAGACATGGTGTGCAGGACTTGCACACAACGTGCACACCTGCATGGCAGGGGAGGGACCCAACAAGAACTGATCTAATTTCTGGGACAGTTGGTCTACCTTGTTGCTTAACTCAAGGTTCATCCCTAACTCGAAAATACCTGCCTTCTTAGTGCTATCCTGTGCAGGTGCAGCCCTATCAAATCGTGAGGCTGTTGTAGTATAGTGGTGAGTATTCCCGCCTGTCACGCGGGTGACCCGGGTTCGATCTCCGGCAACGGCGCCAAAAATTTGATGTCTTTTTGTAATCGTTGTAATTTTTGAAAAGATTTTTATATGAAAAGCATGTGAAAACCAGACATCAAATAATAAAAACCGGTTCTCACTAGTGTATGAGATCGGGTCGAACTCAGGGAACGGGAATATGTTGTATTCAAACACACAAATCTAAACTAATCTTTATTGCCGAATTGTTGAAATGTTCAGAAAAAGTAAAAACAACTAACTATTACAACAAATGAATACCCTTCGCAGAGGGCGTAAAGTGCAATATTTACAAACCCAAAATCAAATTCCTAATTCTAAACTGAAAAGTAAAAAGAAGCTTCTACTCTTCGTAGTTCATGTCACGTAATCTCTTCTGCTCCAATCTCGTGCAATCCTGCACAAGTCAAAAGGACACGAGCAGTACACGAAAGAAAAACAAAAACTAACTAAACAAAATAGACTAACTAAATATTAAGAATACGAAAGAAATCATTAACGAAATCTAATTGACTAAATACAATTGACAACTAATTCTAATTAAATCTAATAACAATTAACTAATTCCAAAAGACTTAGCTAACAGTTTACTAATAACTATTACTTAGCAAAAGTAACTAAGCTAACAAGTACACATTACTTGGCTACTTCACCAAAATTTTATACTAATCACTAATGATTTCATAAACTAACAGCTAACTGCTCAATTAACTAATAGCTAACTAATTTTTCAATTAACTAACATTAAAAGTTTCAGTGAGAACCAACAGTAACAATATGATAAAATTTCAGTGAAAATCCAGTTTTAAAATCACCACAACCTTAAAAACCAGTTTTTAAATTCAATAGATCGTGAAAACCCAATTTTACTTCAACACATTGTGAAAATAACTTTTCACGTTTGAATCACACAGATGAGATCGACTCTTACAATGACTCAGTAAGAAGAGTAACCGAAGAACTGTGTAACCGTCGGTGAATTCTACAGGAAATAAAGTTCACGATGGAAATGGGAACTTCCGGCGGATTCAGGGATGATGATGATTTTTACGATCAGAGATCTACAAAACAGATCAAAGCTTGATTCCAGTAGAAGACTCAATTTTAGCCAGTAACTTGGAGGAAATCTGATGGTTAGATGATTAGGATCCCGATAATCCGATAAATCTCAGCTAATTTCAGAGAACTTCCGGCGGATTCACCTGTTTCTGCTAAATTTCACAGATGCTCAATAATGATGATTCACGATTCATACTTTTACTTTAAATCACCCTATCTGATCGAATTTTTTCAAAAACAAACACTAGAATTTCAAATATTGACAGCCTCCATCGGAGATATCAACAACCACCGGAAATATCAACAACCGTGAAATGCTTCACAGTGACTCTTTCACGGCAACTCGATTGAAAATGCCTCTTTCATATTTTTCATGATAAATGTGAAGTGATCCGGCCAATATTGATTCCAGAAAAATCATTTGCAGCATTTGGATTTCCACCGCATCAAATCATTTCTGATCGGCTTGTTTCACAGTGAATTTCCGGCAGGTACAGAGCCCCGATTGATAAAGAATATTTTTGGATATCCAGGTGATCTGGATGATCCAGATCATCAAATCATTGATCAATCAAAAGCTCTCACCAAAGTTAAGCAAACAGACATCATCAAATAGTGGTATAACATCGGCGATCAGAATTAAGACACTTACCGAAAAACAGAAATTGCAATTCAAAATGATATCCTATCTCTGATCGGTTTCAATTAAATGATCATGATAATCCTTTTCAAAAAAAAAAAAATAATCCGATGATCAGAGTGCAGATGAAATTTGATTTATCAGATTCAAACACTTTATTTGGTTCACATTCAAACAAAGATCATCAGGCGACAAATGATTTGGCGATACTTACTCTGTAGCATACACAGGAAAATCCAACTCGAATTCTCTCAGACAGCAGATTCGATCAGAAACAAGAAAAATTCAAAACATGATATCATCGGTGAGTATAGAGCAGTTGAATGATTTTTTGAGCTTGATCGATCAATACAAATGAATCATCCTTCAATCTATCTTTAAACTCAAACAAGGTATATGAATTAAAACGAAAACATAATCTGCAAATGAAACTATTCCTAAAAACAAAAATCAAAATCTAATCTAAAAATCTCTGAATCAACATATGTAATAACAAGATTTGAATGAATCATGACTGCTAAAATGTAAAATCAAATGGAAATTATTCTATGATTTCATCTTATTTTGATTTTTATTTCAGATTAACTAATCTAATGAGAGATAGAAGGAGGAATTAGAGAAGGAGAAGAAGAGGAAGAAGAAGAAGAAGAAGAAGAATCACTTACCGAACTGGAAGGGTTAGAAGAGAGGTTGGAATCCTCTATCTTGCTTCAGCCATTACCGAAATTCTCCACCGGAAAGAGGATGAGAAAAAGAGGGAAAAATAGGGAGAAGAAGAAGAAGAGGTAAGAAGAGGTGGAGAGGAAGGGGAAGAAGAGAGGGCTTGGGCAAACGAGAGAAGACAAGCCTCTCTTCCCCCTACGTATCATATTTATAATTTTGAACTTTTCTCCATAAGTCCCTCTTCTTTGTAAAATTTCATTTCAAACACCTCTCTTCAAAAAGTTATTTACAAAATACCTCAAAATGACTATGTTTTAGAAAATACAAAACTAAGTCTATTTTAACTCTAATTTTTTTATGATTTTCAAAAACTAAACTACTACAATTATGTCAAACACTAAAATAGGCATTAAAATGTAAAATAAAACTATTTTTCATGCATTTTCTATTTTTAAATCATTTTAGCACATTTACTCGAAACTAACATAAAATTGGGTTTTTAAATCATTTTCTCATGAAATCATGCATATTTTTATATGAAAAATCCCTAAAATATATGCATGATCATTTTCTCACGAACTTTAGGATTTTATTCCAAAAATACAAAAAAAATAAAATAAAAATAACGTGGGGGTATATGATAATGTAGGGGTGAACAAATGAATTAACAGAAGAAACAAAATGCTGTAAATGGACATAATGATACTGAATCAAAGAAATCACTAAACATAATCAATCGATTAATGAAGGGAAATGAGATAACAAAACAGATGATCAATGATGTTAAATGAGAATATCAAGTGAGTGATTCTAATAACATGATATAAGTGGTGAGTATCGTGAACAGGAGATTGGAAGTATAGCAGATAATTATGGTCAGCAGATAAAACAGAAACCAGCGAGAGAAAAAAAAATGAACAGATTAAGCACGAGAAAAACAGGTATCAAGCTAATAAAGTAAGGACGGGAAACGATCGAAACAGAATCAAAATAAAGGGAAAAAAAAGAAAAAAAAGAAAGAAAGAAAAAAAAAACTAACATCGAATTAGATCAAAGACATATGTATAGGAAAAATTGTTGGGATCAGAGATCCCATTGCTGTTTGCACGGCGATGGGTCGAGATTACACAAGCAATTTAACACCATCAATGATGCATAGATGGAGAAGAAAAAAAAAAAATACAGGTAAAGAGTGCTTACCGGATTTATTGATCGAAGCTGGAGCTCTTGAAGGAAGGGGAACAGTCGAAATGGAGCCTTGGAAGGAAGAAACCTTTGAATGCTGGATGGATTCGAGCCTTTGGTTTGGGGGAATTCCGGAGATGAAGGGAGTTTCTTCTTTGCTTCCTTCTACAACTCTTTTCCAACGAAGAGAGAAGGAAAGCGGAGAGGCTGAAGGCAGATGGAGTCGATTGATGCTTCCGTTTTTTTTCTTTCTCCCCCTCCCTCTCTTCGTTCACCCTATGCCCCTTTTATCAAAGGGTCGGAAGGGTCTGGAAGAGGAGAGGTCGTTTCACATCGATGGCTCCAGGCGAATCAAGATGATCAAAGGGTTGGTGGATGATCTGCCAGGCTGTTGGAGATGGAGGGCAGAGGGTAAGGAAGGCGGTTCCGCCAAGAGGGATCAAGGGGCAATGATGGGAGATCGGGTGTTTTGGGAGGAAGGCGAGTTTAGGGTTCTAAAAACCCTAACTCGACCCTTTAAACATTAAAAATCGGTTTTTCCAAAAAGGGCCTGCTTTTTTTTTTTTTTTAATTTTTCCTTTTTTAAATTTTTCTAAAAAGGTGGTTAAAGGTGAGTTTTTCGGAAAAAGTTTTCAAAAACCACGTAGTTTTTCCTAATTTCTTTGGTTTTTTGCATGATTTTCCATTTTTTTTTTAGGATAAAATCCTAAAGTGTGCAAGAAACAAGGATTAAAACTAATTTTTTTTGTATTTTTCCATTTTTTTTTGTATTTTTGTAATAGAAAAACTAAGATTTAAAGTTTAAACACTAATTTTTTGTATTTTTCTAAGGAATATTTAAAAATGTTTTCTCAAGGATTTTGGGCCATCTTGGGGAAAATTTCTTCAAACAAAGGGGTTTTGACCCAAGTTTTGAGGAAATATTCGAGTTTTAAACCTCGAATCGAGAAATACAACTCGATGGATCCAAACGAATACCGGACGAAGTGTCTGAGCTTTTCAAAAGATTATTTTGGTAATTTTGAGAATTTAATTTAAAATTGGATAATGAAGCTCAGATTTGGATTTTGATAATGGATCCGGATCCGAAATTGAGTCAGATATGGAAAATGAATTTAATTTCAACCAAATTTTGAGAAACAAAAGGGAATTTAGATTTAAAACTGACTCAATTACCCAGAAAATGGGGGCAAAGGGCAGAAAGGGGATATTTACAACATTTTGAAAAATTTGGGGTGTTCACAGACGGAAGGAATTTACTTTTCAGTCCTAAGGAGGGATGACGTCAGGATACGTCAAAACGATCCTCAAGTTCACACTTCATGTTGGGATAACTAGAAAATATTGCCAATAAGATGCCAAAAATTGTAGTTGATTCAGAATGATTGAATTGTGCTCATGTGTGAAAATATCACCTCTTTCTACCTAGAGTATTAGCTTCAATTGGGCTAACTCTATAGATTTTGAGATCTAAAATTCAAATTTGTTGTTGTTGAGCTTTTTTAAGGAAGATATCAATTTCCTTGACATGAAAAGAGAGGAAAACATTCTTAGCTTCATAAAAGCAATTAAGTGAAAAGACATTGATAAAGAATTTAACATAGATAAAGACGATTCTTGACGGTTTCGGGCAGTTTGATATCCTGGGCATTTCCCATGATGATCTTTTTGCACTCTTTTGACCCATGGATCTTTTCTGGGTTTTTTTTATATCCTCCTTTATTTTGGAGATGTCTTGACTTTTTCTCTCTATCTTGAGGAAGGGTACGTCACAAACTCCTTTATCTTGGAGATGCTTCGATCCTTCTTTTCTTTCTCAGGGATTATGGCATTGGTTCTTGGGTTGAAGTCTCTAAATGATAGCAGAAATCAGATATCTTTTAGGGTTTGTCGGTAGGTTCATCGCATCCGCCTTCATCTCAACGGTGATCCGAACTTTCTCTGGAAGGATCCGTCACAAACTCTGTCATCTTGGAGATGTTTCAAATCTTCTTTGGCCCCGGGGGTCCACTCGCTTAATTCGCCTTTATCTTGACGATAATTGAGAGATCCCTTTTGCGGATATTTGATTGCAGCTTAGCTGGGATGACTGAGGATATATGGATTGGGTAGGTCCTCTCTTTTACTGCCCAGGATATTTCCACTGTCTTACCGCCAAAAGAATAATCTTTAAGAATGCGCCACTGCTATGATTAATATCAGCTCACTTATGGCTTTTCAACATCATTGAATTTTCCTTTGCCGATCATATCGAAGATTTTTCTTCATCCTCTCGGTTGACCAACAAAATAAGCTTGAATTTAGCTCTTATTTCGCAAGAGTCTTGCTCTTTTGAAAATGATACTGAAGGTAGTTTGAGATAATTCTTTGTGTGATGAAAGTTTTGAGATCAACAATGACTTTTGATAGCAAATTGGCAATGTATTCTAGAAAATCCTTGACGAAGGTCGCTTGATATCGAGTTGACACATCCATGACAAAATTCTCCTCTCTTTTTCCCCAAAAAGAGAGACTCAGGCTTAAACCCTTACCTGAATGGGAAGTTGGAAATACTCCTCTCTTCCCTGAAAGATGAGGTGTTTGCAAAACGGAACTTTCGAAGAGAAATTAAGTTTTCGTCAAAACTCCCTATCTCTAGGCTTCTCTTATGGAAAGATGGCCGAAAAACAAAGTTGAGAAAGTATCACAGAGGGACGAGTCCATCACACTCTCCCTAGAAGAGGGTCCTCTATGAAGGGGTTGGCCAAAGATGATAAAACAGGAGCCACAAAAGAAACGAGCTTCCGTCAAAGCCCTCCCTAGCAAAAGGGTTCTCCTGTGTAAAGTTGGTTGTTGTTTTGCAAACTGTTCGCGAAGAAAACGAGTCCCTTCAAACTCTCCCTGGCAGAGGGTTCTTGCGAACGGAATATGGTTGCATGCGAAAGGAACGAGCTCCCTCGAACTCTCCCTGAAGAGGGTCCTTCGCAAGAGAAAAAGATTGATTTTTTTGATAAAATGATGACCTGGAGGTCGAAATTGAGAATTTAGAACTTGAAATGATGATGCTTGGTTAGCACAAAGACTGAACATGGAGGGCTAACTGATTAGTCAGCCAAACACTAGCACGAGCGCTAGATGTGCCAGCACGAGCACTGGATTTCGAAAAATGCCCCAGTACGAGCGCTGGGTTTTGAAAAAAATGCACACCAGTACGAGCACTGGATTTTCGAAATGCGCACCAGTACGAGTACCGGATTTTCGAAATGTGCACCAGTACGATCACCGGGTTTTCGAAATGCACATCAGCACGAGCACTGGATGGTTCATTAGGAGAATTTGAAAAATGAGACCGACATTCAAAGATACTTGAGAATTAAGCGAGAATGATTGCCGGTGTTTCAGGATTATCCCTTATCCTGAAGGGGAAGTTCAAGGGGAACTCCGCTCCACAAGTGAGCATTAAATTGGCAAGGTGATTCAAGTCAGAATTTTGAGAAAAATGAGGATGTACAAAGGTGAAAATCCGAGTCGGGACTCAGTTTTTCAATTATAAGAAAATGGGTGAGAACATGAGCTTGAAAAACTCGAATTCTCCACACGACAATTCACCCAATACGAGCATTGGATTCAAAAGGAAGTTCAAGTCGGAACTTGAGACTTCAAAAATAAGAATATACAAAAGGAAAATCTGAGTCGGAACCCGGTTTTAAAAGAAAGTGAGAATCGGGTTAGAAAACTTGGATTCTCAGAACAATGAATTGTCCAACACGAACGTTGGACTCAAAAGGAAGTTCAAGTCGGAACTTGAGACTTCAAAAGTAAGAATATACAAAAGGAAAATCCAAGTCGGAACCCGGTTTTAAAAGAAAGTGAGAATCGGGTTAGAAAACTCGGATTCTTAAAACAATGAATTGTCCAACACGAGCGTTGGATTCAAAAGGAAGTTCAAGTCGGAACTTGAGACTTTAAAAGTAAGAATATATAACAAGAAAAATCTGAGTCGGAACCCAGATGAGAAGGAGATAATTCCTACCCAAGAGTTGGTTTTTAGAAGAATTGACCAAATGCATGAATAAATTCCGACGATTACAAAGATTTATTAAGATTCTTGACCCAAGATGGTCTGAACTTTGATTACTTCAGGATTTTCCCTTATCCTGAAGAAGAATGAATAAAGGTTGATATGAATTGAAGAGTTTATGGGAAGTAGTTTAGGTTTTATCCCTTAACCTGCAAGGGAGATCGATAAAATTTAAAAGTTTGATAAAAAGATAGATAACAAATCGATGAAAATTCAATTAAATCAGAAAATGAAATAGATGCAATTTAAATAAAAATAGATCAACTTGAAAAATTGATAAGTTTTTCAGGAAAAGAGTTCGTCTAATCCTGCCTGCATATGACGAAGGAAGACATGTATAGATCAAAAATAAAAATGCCCCAGTATCAGGGAGAAGATGTGAGAATTTAATAGAAAATCGTCGCTTTATTGAGAGAGATTTTTGAAGAGTACAAAAAGGCTAGGAATTTAAGTGTAAAATCTCTTCAAATATAGGGCATTAATAGGATCTGGCAGTTCTACCCCATCTGCGTTGATCAGACGATAGGAATTACGAGGCAATACTTCTTTAACCACATAAGAGCCTTCCCAATTGGGTGACCACTTGCCTTTCGGCCGGTGCTTGAGATGAGCCGTCGACCTGAGCACAAGATCATTAACTCGAAACCTTCTCTCAATAACTGATTTGGCATAGTGCTTAGCTATCCTCTGACGATAGGCCTGAGCGTGCTCTGCTGTCTTGAGTCTTTTCTCGTCTAATAGATCAAGCTGTACCAATCTCTGCTGCTGATACTGATCAAGCGGAAGTTCAATGAGCGATGCAAACCTGAGTGCGGGCTGCTGAACGTGGAGAGGTAACACTACCTCTGTCCCATAAACAAGCTCGGAGGGCGTAGCATTGGTTGGGGTTCGAATGGTGGTTCGATACGCCCAAAGTGCATCGTGCATCTTCTCGTGCCAATCACGGCCCGTCTCCACAGTTCTTTCCAGAATGTGGATCAAAATCTTGTTGGTGGCCTCAGCCTGGCCGTTCCCTTGGGGATAGTAAGGAGCTGAGAAGTGGTGATGAATCCCGAACTTCGAGCAGAAGGTCTTCATCTTCTCATTCTTGAAATGGCTGCCGTTATCTGACACAATGTCATGTGGGACGCCGAAGCGACAGAGAAGATTTTTATGAATAAATGAAACTACATGTCGGCCTTCTACTGTTCGCAGAGTTACAACCTCGACCCATTTGGTGAAGTATTCTGTAGCTGCGAGGAAGTATTTGTGACCATTTGATGCAGAAGGAGTGATTGGACAAACTACGTCGAAGGCCCACATCGAAAAGGGCTAAGGAGAGACCACGGATTGCAAGTATGCAGCTGGCGCATGAATGGAAGGCGCGTGCATCTGACACTTGACGCATTTCCTTACAAATTGATGGCAATCTTGCTGCATGGTTTTCCAATAATATCCTGCGCGGATAATCTGCTTGACGAGTGTTTGGTAGCCGACGTGGCCACCACAAATTCCCTCGTGCGCCTCTCGGACCACTTCCATGGCTTCATCCTTATCTAAGCATCTAGCATACTCAAAACTGAACCCACGACGGTAGAGAGTATTGGCAAGGATGAAATAGCGGACGGACGTGCGTTGAATTGCACGTTGCTCCCTTCTTGGCATGTCTGGTGGGAATTCACCGGTTTCGATAAAGCTTTTGATGTCTTGATACCAAGGCTTTTCCTTCTGAGCGGCCTGATTCACTTGCTCAACTGGAATGTAGGTAGGTTGATCAAGTCTGCCGATCTCAAAGGAATGACAGGATTCACTGTCTTTAAAAGACAAAATAGAGCCTAAGCAGGCTAAACCATCGGCTATGTGATTGTATTTCCTCTTGACATGATTGAGCTGAAATTCTTCAAAGTTGCCTATGAGAGCTAAGGCAATCTTCTAATAAGGGATTAACTTTGAATCCTTGACTTGCCATTCAGCATTAACTTGGCTGATAACAAGCAATGAGTCACCAAAGGCGTGTACTCTCTTGACATCAAAGCTTTGCAAAATTTTGAGGCCTTGTATTAGAGCTTCATACTCGGCCATGTTATGAGTATATTGGAATTTGAGCTTGAGGAAATAAGGGAGCATCTCCTTTTCAGGAGTGATTAACAAAATCCCAATCCCTATTCCAGACATATTTCTGGCTCCATCAAAGAATAGAGTCTAGAGTGGAGATTCCTTAACACTGCAGATGCGATCGTCCGGAAAATCATCTTCCGCTTTGATCTCTTCTGTCAACGGGAAATCTGCTAACTGATCTGCGATGGACTGACCCTTGACTTACTTCTGAGAAACGTATTCCAAGTCATACTGCATCAGGAGGACTTGCCATTTCGCAATCCGCCCAGTAAGAAAAGGCTGCTCAAGGATGTACTTGAGAGGATTGAGCCTTGACAAAATTTTGATTTCTGATGCCATTAGATAATGTCTTAGCTTCTGACACATCCACACTAAGGCTAGACATGTTTTCTCCATCTGGGAGTATCTCTTTTCATAATCGATGAAAGTCTTGCTGACGTAGTAGATGGCATGCTCTATCCAGCTGCCTTCCTCATACTGCGCAAGAAATCTGCCACAAGCATTGTGGTTGACAGAAATATATAAGAGCAGCGGCTTTCCGAGTTCTGGTGGCTTCAGAACTGGTGGATTGAGAAGATACTGCTTGATGCGCTCAAATGAGAGTTGGCATTCTGATCCCCATTCAAATTTCACTTCTTTTCTTAGCAAGTGATTGAAGGGCTCGCATCTCATGGCCAAATTTGAGATGAAACGTCGAATAGACTGAATGCGCCCCTGAAGGCTCCTTAATTCTTTGAGGTTGGTGGGAGGCGGCATGTCAATGATTGCCTTTGCTTTGGCAGGATCCACCTCTATGCCTTTCTTGCTGATCATGTAGCCAAGCAGTTTACCTGACTCTACCCCGAAGACACATTTCTGCGGATTGAGTCGTAATTTGTAGAGGATAAGTCTTTCAAAGACTTGGCCGAGAGCATCGAGATGATCCTCTCCTTCTTTAGATTTGACTAGGATGTCATCCACGTAGGCATCCATGTTTTTGTGCATCTGATCATGAAAGATTACTGCCATAGCCCTCTGATAGGTTGCCCCAGCATTCTTGAGTCCAAACGGCATGACTGTATAGCAAAAGGTACCCCAAGACGTGGTGAAGAAAGTTTTGGATTGGTCACGAGCGGCCAATTTGATCT
This sequence comes from Nuphar pumila, assembly GCF_984573655.1. Lineage (NCBI taxonomy): Eukaryota > Viridiplantae > Streptophyta > Magnoliopsida > Nymphaeales > Nymphaeaceae > Nuphar > Nuphar pumila. Next base: position 25,044,828 of record NC_143257.1, on the reverse strand, counting down.
GATTATAGCCTGAGTATCCATCCATAAAGGAGAACATGGCATGGCCTGCCGTGCTATCGATCAGAAGATCGATGTTGGGGAGTGGATAATCATCTTTCGGGGTTGCTTTGTTCAGATCTCTGAAATCGATGCAGATTCGGACTTTGCCATTCTTTTTGGGGACTGCCACAATGTTCGCCAACCAATCTGGGTATTCGATGGTCCGAATGAACCCTGCTTTTAATAACTCTTCAAGTCCTTCTTTAACTTGCGGTGCCACTCGAGGATCCATTTTTCTTAGTTTCTGTTTGATTGGCTTGCAATCCGGCTTCAACATAAGGCGATGCTCGACTAACTTGGAGTCTAAACCTGGCATATCTTCATAAGTCCAAGCAAAAACTTCCTGATGCTGCTTGAGGAAGAAAATGAGCCTCTCCTTCTCATCTAAACTTAGACTGGAACCAATTTTGAGGATTCTCGGATCATCTTCTGAACCAATATTGACATCCTCTGTTGGATCCTGAACCAACGGCGATGGTTCATCCAGCTTCTGAATGCTGGCAAATTCTGGCAAATCTTGAATCGTCGAGTCGAAATCTGCCAATTTTTCAATCTGCTCTGTCATTTTGCTGACTTCTGCCCCTGCCTTCGCTTTGCATGCTCTGGCTGGTTTATTTTGAAAAAGGTTGGTATTGACGATGAGCTTTTTGAATGATTTAGGAGCCATGATCACGGCAATTCTGTAAGCGAAAAGGAGGCTTTTGAGAAAAAAGTAAAATATCCGAAAAATAGCCTTTTGTACAAAGATAGAGAATGACAACATAGACAAGGATATAAGTAGAGAATTTGTGTACACCAAGATGAATAGAGCAAACAAACTTTTCATTGATTAAGTAAACTTTGATATTTACAAGCGACTGTTTGAGATAAGGAAAGAAATTGGGGCGGATCTTGCCCTTACAAGATGACAAAAAGGAAAGAGAACAGAAAACACTGGCATTGTCTTCATTACTGAGCTCCCTTGACGAAGATGGTTTTTCTGCCGGATGACTGGCCTGTGAAACCCAAGCCTGTGCCGGTGACATGCTGAACAGGGATGATCGGCTCCAGAATGCCGTTTTCATTTTTGCCTAGGCCCCTGAAGGGCTGATACCCGTGCTTTATTAGGAGATCAAATCCTTTCCTTGATTTTGAGAATCGAGAAAACAGAGGGTGATTTCTAAATGAGGTGCAATTGAGGCGTCCTCCTAACTTGAAGAAGCGAGGTCCCTGCCACTGGACAACTGCAGTAACATTTTCTGTAGGCTGGATTTCTTTCAAATTTAGCATATCCAGACTTTCACTCAGATCAATCTCTTCGGCTTCCCGAATGCTCGGGATGTCGGCAGTGAAAGTGGGATGGGGAATCATCGGCTGCGGGAGTCGTTCTTCCGGATCCTCTCCTAGGACCGTAGTGATCATGCCCCCCTTCGACCATTTGATACACTGGTGCAGGGTTGATGGGACCGCAATGGCATTGTGGATCCAGGTGCGCCCTAGCAACAGATTGTACGTTGGTGGTACATTGACCACATGGAAGAGTACAATATGCACCGAATAGTTGATGAAGATCTTGAGAAATATCTTCCCCTTGGCTGTCTGCCCATGGTTGTCAAAACCGTAGATCGTGATCGGATCCGGGGTGTATTCCTCTTCTTTTAATCCCAACGCCTTGGCTGTCATCTCTGGACAGATATTCAGGCTGCTGCCTCCATCGACGAGCACATGAGGGACTGTCATGCCCCTGGTCCGCACTACTATGTATAGGGCATTGTTATGAAATGAATGAGGCTTTGGCAAATCCTCATCAGAAAAGGTGATCGGTGCATTCGTCATGGCCTGATTGACGATCTGAGCCATATCTTGCGGAGTCGTGCTAGGCTTGACTTTGATCTTTCTGAGAAGATCTTCTAGCACTTGCTGGTGCTCAGATGAGGCGTGAGTCAGGTCCAAGATAGAGATGTTGGATAATGCAGTAATCGGCTTCTGAATTGACCCTGAAGCCTCTTCTTTCTTCGAAGCTGCCTTGATAAAGCACTTCGGGATCCTGGGAACTAGCTTGGCAGTTCCTGTTGCTGCCTTTGTTGATTTATTGGAAAATGGGGTGACATCCGCCCTCTTGACGGATGACTGTGCCTGGCGAAGGACTAGGACCTGATGTTGATCCTGAATGTCCTGCCTAGAACATGGTTGGATACTGTCTTGCAAAGAGAATGTTTGCTCTGAGATGACCGAAGCTGAATGTTTAGGGAATGGTTTGAACAAGACTTCTGGCTGCTGCTCATCCTCGTCCTCAATTAGCATGTTCTTGTCAATACAATCCTGAATGATGTTTTTGAGGACAAAACAGTGTTCGGTGTCATGTCTGACAGTCCGATGGAACTTGCAGAATTTATCAGTCCATTTACCCATAGCGACGGGAGGATCCGCCACCTTGGGAAGTTTAATCATTCCTTTCGACATCATATATTCCAAGATGTCTTCGCGGGACTGCTCTAATGCTGAAAATTCCCGATCATAACTCCAACCTTCGTGCTTCGGCTTTTCTGGCTGCTTCACTTCTGGCTGGGTTGCTGACTGAACAGGCTGCGGCTTAATAAATTTTCCCTTCTGGGCTGCTGAGTTTGCTCTTTCGGCCCTAGGATGCCCTGAGTTCTTGTTGTGGCCCTTCTTGTTCTTCTTTCTGCCGGAACCACTGCTGCCTTCATCTGTCAATCCTGCAGCATAGGCGACGTGCGCCTTTTTCTTTTGATCAGGATTTCCTCTGACAAAAGGATATCCTTCGTATAGACCATTGTCCAGGCCGATCTCGAGCCACTCGACTCTCTCAATCAATTTGATGAATGACTTGGCAGGCGAAGTGGAAATGAGGTTTCTCAAAGGCTGGGCAAAGTTATTCAGAATAATCTGCAGGGCGTGCTCCTCCGGGATGGGAACCTTCATTCTGTTACAGGTGCTTCTCCACCTGTGGATGAATTCACTGGCTTTCTCATTCTCCATCTGTTTTAAATTGTACAGATGATTGAGGGTTGGTGAGGTTTCAATATTGAACATGAAGCGTTCTATGAACAAATTCACAACTTTATCGAACTCTCTTAGTTCGATAGGATTAATGTGGTCTGCATACCACCTGGCTGCTACCCCTTCTAAGCTGCGGGGAAAGCATATGAATAAAGCCCGATTGTCTTTCCTGAAACGGCTGCATTCGGCATAAAAGGTGGCCAAATGAGCCTTGGGGTTGCTGGTTCCATCGAATTTAAGGAACTTGCGAGGGAGATTCTCCAAATTGTCATCCCCGTCCAGACCATGATAGAAATCTTCACCGGAGTAGGTATGCTTGCCCTTGCTTTTAGCCTGGATATCTTTGATAGCTCGATTCATTTCTTTCATCTGTTCCTGCATCGGGTCATTAATCGGAACGGGCTTGTTGATTGATTCAGGCTCTGCAGTGGTTTTTACCAACTGCGGTGGGGGATTCTGATAAACAAGCTGCTCTTCCTCTTCCGATTCCTCAACTGATTCTGTTTCTTCAGAAGTGGTGTCGGGCTGTACTTGCTTTCTAATAATCCAGACTGGCTTCTTTACAGCCTTCTTCTTTGGCTTGCTTTTTGGAACAACTTCTTTCTGACTGGCTTCGGCCTGCTCAGCCATCATTTTGGTCATCATTCTTTTAAACAGACTATACATGGCTGGATATATATCGTCTGCTTGATTCTGATTCTGTCCCCTGACTGATTTGGGGGAATCCATCCCTCCGGCCTCACTGTCGCTGTGTTGAGGGACTGTTTCTTTTCCTGCCCTTGTTACAACCATTTTGCCAATGCCAGTGATTTCCTGGTAAGGTGAAAAAGAATGATTAGGGTTTGGAGGAAATTTTTGGAAATATGATTTCTTTTAGGAAAAGACATGAGAGAAGGAATTGACAAAAATTTTTTGCAATGATCGCGTCACCCTTTTATGGTGACAAAATGTGCCTTATGACCTAGGCGAGGTCGTCCATTATGACGAGGGATAGAAGAAATAGACAGAATGGGTCTCATCACTGGGGATGAATCCATAACTATATAAAACAAAATAAGATTTGGCCATAAAAATAAAAGTTTGCATTTTCATTGATTGACAAAATTTAAATACAAAGAGAAGGTGGGCAGACAGTTTGCCACCATTCTCGATACTCTGATGATACATTAGGACCAGAAAATATAGACAAAGGAATAAAGGAGTCCCAAGTGTATTTGGCGACGTGGTATGCTCCAGACCACTGATCTGACCGTAGATCGAACTCTGGCATGCAGCCTGTCGGGAAGCGAGTGTTGGCACGAACCTGCCGCTGCGAAAACTGTCTGAGACATCTCTCTGGTTGATAGTCTACACAGAAGAAAGGGCCGAGCAGTTTGTAGCGCTTGTCACGAGCATAGGTGTAGCGAGGAACGGTCTCTTTTCTGTCGAAGAAGTCCCAAATGATTTCCTCCTGATGCAGTTTCTCGATCAAAGCTCGGCACTGAATAGCTGACTTCGGCTGCTTGTTGCTGAATCTGAAAGAACTGGCTTTTGACGGCACATGTCGCAGGAACCACGACTGCAAGGCATACGTGCACCCTTCTACCAAAATGGTCTCTCCGAGGGCAAATCGAGCCAAACCTCTGTAGAGAAAAGCTAGAGCTGCCATGGAGACTGAAAGTTGACGGGTCTGCTTGCTTCCCCATCTTCGAAAAAGTTGGGCAACTCTGATATCGATGAAATTCTGACCATCCTGAAAGAATGTCAGCCCCACTGTGCATAGGGCCATGGCATGCTGGATTCTTTCTTTCGCTGCTCGAGATAAGGTATTGACTTCTTCGTAGGCCCCATATTTGTTGTAGAGTTCGAACAAGTCGATGAACTTATTTCCGCTGATCTCTATGAGAGGCCAAGACCTGCTCCCTGTAGCTCTGGCCAATGCTTCTCGAACATCTACCCCTTTGACATTGATCAAGAATTGTTGCTCGACCGGATCATCTGGATGACCAGCTGGTTCTGGCAATCCCATGATATCATTGAACTCGTCCATTAGCATAGTCATCTCTCCCCATGGAAACCAAAACGTGCAGGTACACGGATTCCACCGCTCTGCCATAGCTTGAATCAGACTACCGTTGATGGTTCGCTTGCCCACTGCCGATGCCATCTCCAATCCACAATCGTCCAAGTGGTTTGGGAACATACGCGAGAAGGCGGTGAACCAAGAATAGTACCACCGAGGGAAGAAGGTACGAGACTGAATGACCCGATGATCTGGGGTCCCATCCCTTATTTGATAGAAGACATGATCCCAAGGAAAGATAGTATCGGGAGATTCTGATGCCATCGGAGTGATACTGAGGCAAAAAAGAGGAAAAGAGTCAGATAGAATGCAGGACTTACGGATAGACTTTTGATGAGAGGAGGAACAGTCATAATTTCCTGGAAATTTTGTAAAATGATCAAGGGACTTTAAGGAAAGACTTTCCAGGGTTTTTAAAGAAAGATTGACAACAAAAGAGAGGAGAACGTAGGTAAAGGAAAAAAATATACACCCGCGGTTTTTAAAAAATAGAGGAAGTTTTGAAGAGTACACCCAGGATTTTAAAAGAGGTTGATATATTATAGGAGAACACAAGGAAAATATCGCATAATCATAGTTGCACAAACAAAAGGTGTGCATACAACACTCCCTAAAGGCTGACTCTATATGCAATATTTGAAATAGCTTGTAGGACCTGAATCCTAACTCTACGGTTCAGATCATCTGATTCCAATCAAGGTATGCCGATATAGTCAAGCCAAAGCTCGAAGTACGTGGCATATAAGATATTTCTCTGGTTCTAAGGTAAGGGCTTCCCAAACATCCTTGAGCACCTACCGATATACCTCGGACTATGGCCCTTAGGTACGTGGTAGGGGGGCGCGAACCCAAATAAGTGGTCCAGTTGTGAGGCTCTCTCCCGAACTATGGTTCAGTGAGACAGCCCAGCAACGTGAAGACCAAGACAATATAGGTAAGGAGGTTTTCAAAATATGCTCAACATGCAAGATAAAACCAGAAGGCTCTAATGCAAGTCCTAAAGAGATAGATTTAAATAAGAAGAAACATACACTTGCATACATTGTTTTGCATTCAATCCCTAAAATTGAGGAGAGTTGTATTTAAGACCTAAGTCTAATGTGAACATGGAATAATCTCCTCAATATGGTCCTACCAAGCCATACTTAAGTCCTATATGCAATGATGTCAGCTTTAGGACAAAATCTAGGCTCCTAAGGTTTGCATGGAAATGAAGTTGACATATGTTAGAATAAAGACTTAGATTATGTAAAAGCAAAGCAAAGGCATAGATTCAACCGGACGAAGACGTGTCCCATCTCGGTCGCCAAAGCTGTGATCATCGCAAAATTTTTCCTCTCTTTATGGTTTCTCTCTCTTCCTTCTCTTTTCCTTTTCTAACCTCTATTCTCCTCCTTTTTGAAGGGAGAAGAATAAAAGAAAGAAAAGAAAGAGAGAAAAGAAAAGAAGAGAAAGAAAGAGAGAAAAGGAACTATTTTGCGCGGTCTCACTTGACCTTGATTTGAAAATATTTAAAAAATTAACTCGCCTCCGTTTTGAAAATTTGCGGGAAAAATGGAGAGATGGGATTCACTCGTCAGTACGAGGTTCGACCGTTCCTGGCGCCTTTACCAGGGGTAATCGAACCAAGGATCGAATCCATGCCTTTTGCTTTGCCTAAATATAATCTAAGAATTTATTATAACTCTAAATGCACAAAGAATCATGCTTGTGTAATACAAGAATGAATGCTCTTTCGAAAATTGATTTGGAAATTTCCAAGTATTCTGAGATGAACTTGATAAGGGAGTGAAGAAATGATTGAATTTAACTTTAGAACTTTGAGATAGATCAGAGAAATTCTAAGTCTTTGAAGTAAATCAGAATTCGGAAGAATAAATCTTGATTTTGAGAATGACTTGAAATTTTGAAAATGAAAGGAAATGAAGTTTCAAAGTCGGAAATGGACTTTGAATTTTTGAACTTGAATTCAGGAAGGGAAATGAATACTTGAGATGGAATTGAATTTAGATTTTCGAAGTTTGGAATTGGACTAGGAAAATCAAATGGCATTTAAGAATAGAAAAATGGATTTAGGGAATCTTGAAGGAGATATGAAAATGGGATTGGATTTGAAATCTAGGATTGGGAAATGGAATTGGATCTAAAGATGGATTTAAAATCTGAGATCTGAGATCCGGGATAAAATTGGGTTCTGGATCCTAAGATGGGTTTAGATCTGAAGTCTGAGATCCAAATGTAGAATTGGGTTCTGGATCCTAAGATGGATTTGGATCTGAAGTCTGAGATCCAATGTAGAGTTGGATTCTGGATCCTAACATGAATTTGGATCTGAAGTTTGAGATCCAAAGTAGAGTTGGACTTTGGATCCTAAGATGGATTTGGATCTGAAATTTAAGATCCAAAGTGAAACTGAAGTCTGGATCCTAAAGAGGAATTCGATCTGAAGTCTGAGATCCGAAAGTGGAATTGGACTCTGGAACCTAAAGAGGAATTGGATCTGAAGTCTGAGATCCGAAAGTGGAATTGGACTCTGGATCCTAAAGAGGAATTGGATGTGAAGTCTGAGATCCAATATGAGTGTTGAATCCTGGATCCTAAAGAGGAATTGGATCTGAAGTCTGAGATCCAATATGAGTGTTGAATCCTGGATCCTAAAATGGATTTGGGGTTTGTTAAATCTAGAAGATGAATCAAGAACTTTCCAAGTTTGAATTGAACTTGAAAAATGAGATTTAAAATACAAATGAATTTCAAAGTTAAATTGGACTTGAATTTAGAGCTTGAATTCAGAATTTAGAAAATGAATCAAGAATCTCAAAGTTAAATTGAACTTTGAGTTTGATTGGAGTTTCGAATGAAGTTGGAATTTCAAAATCAAATTTGAACTTTGAAATCTGATTTGAATTTGAATATGAAATCTCAAAGTTAAATTGAACTTTTGAGATTGAAGATGAAATAGAATTTGAAAAATGAAAGGATGAATTTGGATTAAAGATTGATTGAAGAAGATATTTACATCACTTGGAGTTTCGAAAAGAAAGGAATTTTGAAAATATGATGCAATTCTATCCTGAATGATGAATGAATTTGAAGAATTTGAATTTTGGATTTTTGAAAAGCTATTCTATTCTTTAAATGAATTAAAATAAGATTGAAGATATAATACATCCTTGACTATGGTCATTGAATATATTATATAATAATCTATATTTAAATTCAAGAGAAGAATAAAATACATTTGGTGCTTTTATAGAATTTAAAATGAAATTAACTTTCAATATACCCTGACTATGGCCATTGGTATATATTTTGAGTCAATTTTAAGTTAAATTCTAATAAAAGGAGAAAATATTTAAGGAAATATGATGAATTTTGAAAATGGATCCAGTGTGAATCCAGTGTTATTTCATAAAAGATAAAAATCCTAAGTTTTGTCCATACCCTGACTATGGCCATTGATATGGATCATCAACTTAGGATCCATTACCTTTTATGAAAACGGTGCACGTGCCATTCGTGTTGCCATTTGTGAGAATTTAAGAAATGAAGAAAAAAAATGAATGAAAACAAGCAATTCATGATGGTTACAATGCTCATTCATTCTACCTAAGCTGGAAACATAAAGTTCTCATTAGTATCTAACTATTACAGATTTTGAATGAAATTGAAATTACAAAATTTCTTAATCTCAAGGGAAAGCCATATCCTTTACATATTCCCTGCAGAAATCAAGTGTTAATATACAATAGGAGCCACACATAAAAAAAAAAGAAGGATAGCACTTTATACATAAGGTGAAGATGCAATGAGTTATGGATGCTAGGTAAAATATGTATGATAATGTGATAAATGGCATGAAGATGTCTATGAAGGCTTAAGATTACTTTGATCTTCCTTAGAAATATCAGAGCAATAGGTTTGCTCACTGTCAACACTTTTGTTGTTATTCAGGGATCTGAATATAGTTTGCATAACTGATGGATCCTCTAAGGAACCCTCTAATGGCAGCATCACATTTCAGGACAAAAGAAGCTTATCCTCGAAAACTCCTCTTCAAAGCACTGACTAATGTTAGTCAGTTCAGCAGATTATGTAAAACTTTCAGGTAATTTAGCCGCAAGGTTTGAGAAGAGGGCTGGAAAAGAAAAACTCACTCAGCCGATCCTAATCCTAGCTTTTTATACCGATGGGATAGTCATTTGATAGATCGAGCAAGATACCATTTTCTGCAAGCAATGGAGGTTTCCTGGAAATGACGGCTATTGACAGGCTGATGACTTGCAATGTGGCTGTTGAAGTGGGGAATGCCTATGGGTTTTCCTAAGGCAATGCATGTACTTAATGGGGGAGAGTATGTGTATGAGAATATCTAATGTCTTGGAGATGTAGTGAGACTATGGACTGCTGGGAGGTTACAGTAACTCATTAACTGCTATGAGGGGATATGGTAATGGGTCGGAAATGGGTAACTATAATGCTGGTGGAGATGGATGCTAGATGAGCCTAAACTGGACAGGGTACAGAGGCTCTGTTGTAGGTGGTTCACAGCAGTAGGGGTCGTGGGTATTGAAATGGCAGTGTACAGCCAATTGTGCTTGTTGTGGGGTTGATGATGACTCACAACCATCGGTGGAACTGCTGTGGTAGATGTGAGGCTATAACAACTCAGGGAGTTGTTGTAGATGGATGGTAGGGATGACATCGGTAGTAGACAGTACCTACACTTGGGCCGACATGTGTACAGAGGAAGTAATCAAAGGACTATGCTAAGGTGATAGCTGGGAGGGGTGATAACATATATAGATGGACAATGTTATGTTAATAGGTAGCTATTGATGCATGGCCCAAATTACAGGAAGCACAGGTGTATGTAAAAAAATTTTTGCTGAAGGTGAAGAAGAAGGAGATACCATGAAACTTAAGTGAAGTGAAATGATAAAGTATTAAGAGGATGAAATAGTGAGAGAGAAAATGAGATGCTGAGAGGATTCAGAGGGATTTTGCATATGCAACAGTGGTGATATGCCACCGTGGAATGGGGAACATAATGACGTCTAGACAATGGGGCCAAGATAGAATTTATGCCAATGAAATTTCTTCAGGTGAGCCAATAGGAACAAAAACATTGGATTTGGATATCAACTTCATCAGAGCCCTAAGGGACTTGGGTTTCTCAGATAACTGTTGGTGCTGAAGGTGGAGGGGGAAGAAGGTGTAAATAGTGGTTGAAGGCGGGAGCCAAAAAAAGGCCTATAAGCTATTGTAAGCATAGAATGCACTGGTGACTACACTGGAGCCAATGCCAATATTAAGCTAGATAGAAATTTAGCTTTTGTAATAATGACCAAGTCACTAATTGAAGACTGACGACTTGAACCTTCCGAGATTCTCCTTAGGAGTTCTTTGAATTCTATCATCTGAGAATCTAAAAAATGCTGCAAAATTCGTAGGATATGCCATAATCGAACTTATGAAAATAGGACTTCCCGAGTCCATGAAAGTACCATCAAACTTTCCATTATCGAACCTGGGATCTGCTTTCGGATGTTCCTGCTCCTTTTATGGATGCATAGACATCACCAATTAACATACGCACACAAGGCCTTACGAAGGAAGAGGAGGCCGCCATGTCTATTCCAGCTGCAGATTGTGAAGGTTTTTATAGTACTAAAGGTAAATCACCACAATTAGCAAGACATCTTTATAAATGTAGGATCACCAAGATGGTAATCATGTCAGCTAACAACAATGGAGCGACAATGGCCCCGACATTGAGGATGTCAATACTGCTATCATTTCTACAACATTATTGAAATAATTGAATCACCAAAGATGAACCGAGTGAAATAGAAATGCACGACATATCATAAGATTGCATTAAGTATGAATTAAATCTATTATATGGACAAGAGAATAATAAAAAAAAAAGAAAAAAAAAAGGTTGTAGTTGCCATGCTGAGATTAATCCAGTAGGATGCTCGGGACAGGACATTATCATTCAGTAGGTACTCGACCAAGAAACATCTGATACCGATTTAAGGGAGATGAGACAGATATAGGCATAAATAGAGAATCAAGTTATTCTACAGGATATATGTGAATGAATTGCAGAATACACCATCGTATAGCAAAATGGGATACAAGTATGAAACATAGATGAGAGCGAAATCATAATAGGCAATAACCTTTGACATGAACTATAGATATACAGAATTATAACCACTAAAACATGAGAAATAGAAGATGAATATACAATACGAGGTGGCAATAACAAAAAGAAAAAAAAAGAAAAGGGGGGGGGGGGGATATTAGGCCATAGGTAGCATACATGATTGAAAGATGCATAAATGGGTAATGATCAAATGTAACTAGAGAAACTGATATAAAAGGATTTTTTTTTTCTAAAGCCAGAGAAACTGATGTAAAAAGCATGAGATCGATTAAAATCTTCTGCAGAACGGACTCGATCTGATACTGGATCAGATCGGGTGTCGTTGCTGGAGATTCTGAGATGTAAAATGAGATTTAAGTAGATGGGTAGAGTTGCATGGATGAAGGGCAGGAAACGATGGTGTGTCACAGCCCAGAGCACAACAATGAAGAAAATACGAGAAGTATTATAACAAATTGCAAGCGATAAACTGGAGACTATTGTTGGAATTGTTCATTCCATTATTGTTGCACAATGAGGTATTAAAATTGCTAGAGGCAATTTAAGACCATCCAGGATGCGTTAACAGGAACTAAAACAGAGAAGAAACCAATTTCAAAAGGGAGAAGGAGGTGATTACTACCTGGTTCGTGGGAGCTGCGATTAAGGAGAGAGTAATGCCACCGGTATGTAGCCGCGATATGAAATCGATCCCTTCCTTATTGGCCGGGGCTCAAAGGTCAGAGAGAGAGTTGCGGTTTTTCCTGGAGAGCGCAAAAGAGGGATTCAGGCAGTGCTCGATAATGGGCGCTGGATCAATGATGGCTGAGATGATCGATCCTCCAAAAGTCCAGTCCGATTATGGGAATTGGTGGATGTTTGGATTCGCAGAAAGCTTCCGACAGAGGAAATCAACCCGATCCTTCGATTTGCTGGTGTCGCTAGATTCGAAGGTCTTGCTGCTACTCAACGGGGGAAATTGCAGGAAGAGAATCAAGGAACCGAGAGGGGAAAGGGGATTGAGAAGAGGAAGAAGAGAGGTAATGGTGGGGAGGTAGGAGTTTCTTTTGGATGACTGCAGGAGAAATGCCTTTTGTAAGGGGATTCTTCTTCTACTCTTGCAGGGGAAACTTCAAGGGAGGAAGGGAGAGTTTCATTCGTCGGATGTATATTCTGAAGGTAGCTTTGAAGAAGGAGAGGCAAAAAATCACGACGCCAAAAAAAGGAAGATCGATGTTCCTCAAGATGAAGTGGATATCCGATCTTAATGAAAACCGTGGGATGCCCTCCAGAAGCGATGGAGGCTCATTCTTAAAGGGAAACAGAGGGTTCGGAAAGAAGAATTGGTTGAAGATCGACGGTGTGGAGAAGATGGGTTTGTTGCCAATCAGACGGTGGTGAGGGAAGGGAAGAGCATGCGGGAGAGGGGTCGTTACATACTTTTAAGTTTTCCAGAAAGAGGACCCCTTTTTAGGATTTTTTTAAAAAAATGGTTAAGAGATGAGGTTTTTGGCAAAAGGGCTTCAAGAAGCTTGGAAATCGTTCGTTTTCTTGTAGCTTTTTCTCAATTTTTTTTTTATGTCATTTTTTTGGGCATTAAGATTCTAAACCTAAGCAATACGAGGGACAAGACCATTTTTTGTATTTTTGATAAATATTTACAAAAAGAGGGTTTTCAAGGCTATCTTGGGAAAATTTCTTCAGAAAATGGGTTTGGACCCAAGTTTTGAGAAAATATTCGAGTTTTAAGCCTCAAATTGAGAAATATAACCCAATGGATCCAAACGAATACTGAATGAACTATCTGAGCCTTTCAAAAAGTTATTTTTGATAATTTTGAGAATTTGATTTAAAGTTAGATAATGAAGCTCGGATTTGGATTTTGACCTGGATCTGGATCCGAAATTGAGTCAGATATGTAAAATGAATTTGATTTTAACCAAATTTGAGAGACAAAATAAAATTTAGATTTAAAACTGACTCAATTACCCAAAAACGGGGTCAAGGGGCAAAACGGGGATATTTACAACATTTTGAAAATTTTGGGGTGTTCACAGGTATGCTCACTTACCTGAATGGCAATCAAAGTAAGCTGAGGGGCAGTAACTCAAATTGGATCGCTGTTTTTCTGCTTCTTCTTCTTCCTCTAAATGATTGCAATGTAATATCTGTTGGCGTGATGAAGACTAACATTCTTTCAGGTTCTTATAAGTTGGTGTCTATCGTGATTTTGGTGTAATTCCTGCAGGTGGTAGGTCGTGATACAGGGGTAAGTAATGTTATTTTTAACTATGATGTAATTAGTAAGATTTGTTCATATTCCTGCAATACCATGAAATGTTTTTTTTTTCTTTTTAGACTATGGAATTGTTTCCTGCTAAAACCTATACTGTTAAGAATTCATCCCCTGTTAAATCCCACAATCTAATGTGCTTCTCATTTCAATTGATTAGGACCCCGGAAACTTAGATCTGATAAAGATAGAAAAGACGTTGGGTTTGTTCATTCTGGACCCACTTCTTCAGCCATCAAGAAATTGAAATTCCCCTCCCTCTCCACACACTGCTAGTCAGTATCGCTGGGCCCTGTGATAACTTTCTTAACTGCACCAGAGATGAATGTGACTTTCAAAAGGGGCTGTCGCTTCATCAGCCATATTTCTTAGTGCTTCCACCACTGCCGCACTCCACTGATTTGTGAACCCTTATGTTCACAAACTCAAATGGGTGCCTGGTTCAAATACATTTGAGGTTGGGATGATATCATGATTGGCAGGACAATAAGGTTTATTGATGTCAAACCACCAGGCACCGAATGGCCATCTGTGACTTTGAAAGTCAATTACTTCATAAATGAAGTGCATTGTCGAAGCAAGGCTCTCTTAGCAAGGTTGACACTCAAGGGACCAATGCACAAATCAGCTTTCAAAAACTTGTGATCACATACTATGCGGACGTTACTCTCCTTGTTGCATGCAACATGAGTTGGTCTTCCATGAACAAGTTTGAGACATAAATAATTGAGGTAGATCAATTTTACAGGGTGAAACCATGGTAGGATCTCTTGAATTCCATTATAGTTAAAATTTTGTATTTTGTCACACTTTCATTTATAAATAGTTTGTTTGGTTTAATATTAATCCTTGCTCTGCGGCAAGATTTCTTTTTCTTTTCATATAAGCTCAACATGAATTATGCCATACCCACCTTCCACAGCCTGTATTTACATACCATCAGTCTAGCTACTGTAGCCATTCTTTCTTTAAAAAAAAATCTTTTTAACCTTATATCCCTTTATATATTTTTCGTTAATACTACCAGCCACCAACTGTGGTTTGTATTCACTCATACTTCCTATTGTATCAGTATATCACATTCCATCCATGGCCCTTCCTTCACTTAGCACAATTTTTTTTTCTCCACAACAGTAGCTATCGTAAGCCATGTTCATATACGCAACCTCCATGGCATTCGTTGTGTGCCTTGCATCATTACCTGTCACCTTTGGTTGTGGCATCATTGTGCGTATGTTCATCACTTGCTGAATTCTTCACCATTACACCCATTTATCACCGAGGGCATCAGTAGCTATGTCTTACTTGTATACCACGTAGGATATCCTCTGTATTACAGCCCATGACAGTTAGAACCCATTCCCCATGTGAATTTTCTACCAGCACCACTGCACCTTTCACTGCTGCAACTACAACAGTAGTTGCATCTCATCCATCTCTACCCTGCTGCAAATCCATACATATTGGCAGCTATACCTCAGCCACACTGTGCAATTAACCCTCTACTTACTCTTCACAGTATCAATCATCTTCCAGCTCCAACACATGATAGCACTACTATCATGAGCTGCTGCAAACCAGTTTTCTGCACTCATTTTATTTCGTAACTTCCATTTCTATAGCCATTCCAATTGTCACCTATACCTCCTCTATCTCACTAACTATCATCCACCTATGTTGCATGTAGGCCATAGATGTATATACATACCTATATATATATATATATATATATATATATATATATATATATATATATATATATATATATATATATATATATACATGTATGTATATGGGTATATACCGTTTTTTTCATCTTTCCACATCATATATACCTTGGCCTGTGAGCATCTTTTGATATCCATATGATATATACAAATTTTCTCCATTTTTATACTAATCAGGTGTTTTGCAGGGAATATGTGGAAAATATCATTATTTGGAGTTGTAAATTCAATTTCGATGTATTGTAATAGTTAGATCTTAATGAGAATTTACATTTCTTGTTTTATTTAGAATGAATGAGCATTGTAAAGATCATAAATTGCTTTTTTTTATACTTTTTTTCTTTTTTTTCTACCTTTATTTTTCCAAAATCTCACAAATGGGAACACGAATGGCACGTGCACCATTTCGTAAGAGGCAATTAATCCTAAGTTGATGATTTACATCAATGGCCATAGTCAGGATGTAAACAAAACTTAGGATTTTTATCTTTTATAAAATAACATTGGATCCACACTGAATCCCTCTTAAAAAAAAATCATCATATTTTTAAATATTTTCTTCTTTTATCAGAGTTTGATTTAAAATTAATTCAATCTATATATCAATGGCCATAGTCAGGATATATTGAAAATTAATTTCATTTTAAACTCTATAAAAGCACTAAAATGTATTTTATTCTTCATTTGAATTTAGATATGATTATTATATAATACATTCAATGACCATAGTCAAGGATGTATTATATCTTCAATCTTATTTTAATTCATTTAAAGAATGAAATAGCTTTTCAAAATCCAATTTCAAATTCTTTAAATTCATTCATCATTTAGGATAGAATTGCATCATATTTTGAAAATTTCCTTTTTCAAAATTCCAAGTGATTCTTTTCTCAGATCAAATCTTATTCATAGATTCAAATTCAATTCTATCTCATTTCAAGATTCCAAAACTCAACTTCAAAGTCCAATTTGACTTTGGAATTTCAAAATCATTTTATATTCAAACTCCAAAATTCCAATTCAATTCAAAATTCAATTTAACTTTGAAGTTTTGATTCATTCTCAAAATCAAAATCAAGTTTTATCTTCTTACCTTCAAATTCAAAATCAAGGTTTGAGATTGATTCTGAATCTCAAAACTTGACTCTTCTTAAAATTTTAAATTCAAATCTGGGTTTTCAAAACCCAGATCCATCTTCAGAAGTCTGATTTGGACTTTCAGAATCCAAGTCCAAAGTTAGATCCTAATCCCAACTTGGATCCAGATGTCCAAGTACAAATCTCCACTTTTTGGATCTCAGACTTCAGATCCAATTCCATTTTAGGATCCAGAATCCAATTCTACTTTGGATTTCAAACTTTAGATCCAAATCCATTTAGGATCCAGAATCCAATTTCATCTTGGATCTCAGACTTCAGGTCCAATTCTATTTTAGGATCCAAAATCTAGTTCCACCTTGGATCTCAGACTTCAGATCCAATTCTATTTTAGGATCCAAAAATCCAGTTCCACCTTGGATCTCAGACTTCAGATCCAATTCCATTTTAGGATCCAGAATCCAATTCCATCTTGGATCTTAGACTTCAGATCTAAATTCTATTTAGGATCCAGAGTCCAACTCTATCTTGGATCTTAGATTTCCGATCCTAAATCCATTTTAAGATCCAAAATCCATTTTAGGATTCAGAATCCAATTCCATCTTGGATTCCAGATCTTGGATCCAATTCTATTTAGGATCCAGAATCCAATTCCATTCCCAATTCCAATTTTTCAAATCCAACTTCATTTCATTCTAGATTTCAAAAACCAAGTTTATCTTGATTCCTAAAAATTCCAAAAGCCAATTCCATTTCTCAATCTTATTTGGATCTCTTAGAACTCATTCTGATTTCAAACTTCAAAGTTAGAATTCAATTACATTCCAAACATTTATCCAAGTTCTAAACTCTAAAGTCCATTTATGACTTTAAAGTTTCCTTCCTTCTCCTTTTATCTTAATTTCAGGATCCTTCCTTATTTTTCCAAGCTCTGATTATTCCAAAAACTCAGAATTTTTTTTCTGAGTTAGAAACCATTTCTTCACTCTATTTCATCTCAAAAACACCTGGAGATTTCCAAAATCATGTTTTGAAAGAGCATACATCCTTGCATTTGCACAAGCATGATTCTTTGTGCATTTAAACTTAGGATAAATTCTTAGATAATTTTCTTAGCAAAGCAAAAGCATGAATTTGACCCTTGGTAAAGGCGCCAGGAACGGTCGAACCTCGTACCGACGAGCGAATCCCGTCTCCCAGTTTTCACGCAAATTTTCAAAAACGGAGGAGAGTTAATTTTCTAAATATTTTCAAATCAAGGTCAAGTGAGACCCCGCAAAAGAGTTCCTCTTCTCTTCTTCCTTTCTTTTCTCTTCTCTCTTCTTTTCTGTCTTTTATTCTTCTGCTTTCAAAAAGGAGGAAAATAGAGGTTAGAAAAGGAAAAAAGAAGGAAAAGAGAGAAACCACAAGAGAGGAAAAATTTTGCGATGATCACAGTTTTGGCGACCGTGATGGTAGCCGTCTTCGTCTGGTTGAATCTATGCCTTTGCTTTGCATTAATCTTATCTAAGTCTCTATTCTATAAATGTCAGCTACATTTCTATGCAAACCTTAGGAGCCTAGAGTCTGTCCTAAGCTGACATCATTGCATATATCTAAGTATGGTTTGGTAAGACCATATTGAGAAAATTATTCCATGTTTACATTAGACTTAGGTCTGAAATACAACTCTCCTCAATTTTAGGGATTGAATGCAAACAATGTATGCAAGTGTATGCTTCTTTTGATTTAAATCTATCTCTTTTAGGACTTACATTAGAGCTTTTCTGGTTTTATTGCATGTTGATCATGTTTTCAAAAACATCTCTACCTATATTATCCCGGTCTTCACGATGCTGGGCTGTCTCACTGAACCATAGTTCGGGAGAGAGCCTCACAACTGGGCCACTTATTGGGTTTGCGCCCTCCTACCACGTAACTAAGGGCCATAGTCCGAGGTATATCGGTAGGTGCTCAAGGATGTTGGGAAGCCTTTACCATAGAACCAAAGAGATATTTTTATATGCCACGTACTTCGAGCTTCGGCTTGAGTATATCAGCATACCTTGATTGGAATCACATGATCTAAATCTTAGAGTTAGGATTAAGGTCCTATTAGCCATTTCAAATATTGCATATAGAGTCAGCCTTAGGGAGTGTTGTTTGTGCATCCTTGTTTGTATATCTGTGATTGTCTGATATTTTATATATTTCTTATGTTTTCCAAAACCCTGGGTATATATTATTCAAAACTTTCTCTTTTTAAAACCCAGGTGTATTTTGCTTCTTCTTCTTTTCTTCTTCTAAAATTTCTTCAAAATTCTTCTGATCCCGCCTGCAAGTTCTTCAAATTTTAAATCTTTACCATTTATTCTCAAAATTTCATTTTCCCTCTTATTTTTCTGATTTTATATTCTTATTTATATTTTCATAAAATCTCTTTCCGTCAAGAGATATCCTTTTCAAAATAAGCATTTTTTCGTATTTTAGTTGGTTACTCTCCCTCGTAGAGTAAACAACGCAATTGTCACAAATTTCGTGGCGACTCAAATTTTAGTAATGGGATATAATTTTTAACAGATTTCAACCTAATCTTTCCTCTTGTCAAAACTTCTCCAAAGGTTTCTTCGGTCTAAAAACCTCCACTTTCCTCTACAGGGAGCGCTGATATTAAAAAATGGTTCAGACAAGAGTTGGAAAAGAAACAGTTCCTCAACACAGCGACAGTGAGACGGAAGGGATAAACTCTCCTAAATCGGTCAGGGGACAGGGTCAGAACAAAGGAGATGACATTGACCCCGCTATGTATGGTATGTTCCAAAAGATGATGGCAAAGATGATGTCAGAGCAAAACGAGGCCAATCTGAAAGAGGCAGTTCCTAAAAGCAAGCTGAGGAAGAAGCCTGTAAAAAAGCAAGTCAGAATCATCAGAAAGAAGGTACAACCAGATGCTACTTCTGAGGAATCAGAGTCAGTCAAGGAAGAATCAGAAGAGGAAGAGCAGATTGTCTACAAACAGAATCCTCTGAGGCAGTCTGTAAAGATAGCTGCAGAAGAGCTCGAATCCGTCAACAAGCCCAAGTCTGGGACCCCAGCAGAGGACCCGATGGGTAAGCAAATGAAGGAGATGAATCGAGCAATCAAGGGCATTCAAGCCAAGGGTAAGGGCAAGCAGACCTACACTGGCAAGGATTTTTACGATGGCCTAGATGAGGATGATAACTTAGAGAATCTTCCTCGCAAGTTTCTCAAATTTGACGGGACTGGCAACCCTAAAGCCCACTTAGCCACCTTTTATGCAGAATGTTGCCAATTTAGAAAGGATAACAGGGCTGTATTCATTCGTTTTCCCCGCAGTCTGTTGGGTATAGCAGCCAGGTGGTATGCCGACCACATCAATCCTATCGAACTATGAGAGTTCGATAAAGTGGTAAATTTGTTCAATGAGCACTTCTTATTCAACATTGAGGCCTCACCTACACTCAATCACCTTTACAACTTAAAGCAGAATGAGACTGAAAGAGTAGAAGAATTCATTCACAGGTGGAGAAGCACCTACAACAAGATGAAAGTTCTCATTCCAGAGGAGCATGCATTGCAAATAATCCTCAGCAATTTCTCTCAGCCCCTAAGAAGCCTCATTGCCACTTCTCCAGCAAAATCCTTTATCAAATTGATTGAGCGAGCCGAATGGCTCGAGGCAGGAATAGAAAGCGGGCTTTACGAGGGCATGCCTCTGGCCAAAAGCATCCAAGACCAGAAAAAGAAAGTGCAGTTCACTCGTGGAGCTGATACCTCTGGCAATGATCATGACAGCAGCAGAAGAAACAAAAATGACAGCAAGAATGGCCAGAACCACGACGCAACTCAAAGAGAGAAGTCTTCCAAGCAGAATGATAAGCCGTCTCAGTCTAACTTTCCGCAAAAAGAAAAGATAAAGCACGAAGGTTGGAGTAATGATCGTGAGTTCACTCCTCTGAAGCAAACACTCGAAGAATCCCTTGAATTCATGCTTACCAAAGGGTTGGTGAAACTCCCAAAAGTCACAAATCCTACCACAGTTATGGGAAGGTTCATGAATTAGTTCTGCAAGTTCCATCGAGCAATGGGGCATGACACCGATCACTGCTTCGTCTTCAAAAATATTGTTCAGGATTGCGTCGACAAAAGTCTCTTTGTTGAAGACGAAGAGGAAGACGAGCTAGCCGTGATGACCAAGCCTCTCTCGGGCTACTCAGAAGACTGAAGATGCCAGAATTTTCCTACTTTTCTCTCCTTTTGTCAGTCACCTTGTAAGGGGCCAGTCAACCCAGTCCTTTTGTGACCTTTTGGTCAAAGTACTTGTAAATATTTCAGTCATTTGTTATCAGTTTTGCTCATCAATAAAATGTCAATTTTCCTTCATATCTTTGACATCAAAATACTTCCTTCCTCTGCCACATAGGGGCATTTATTTTTGAAAATCTATATTTCAAAAATCTCTTCATCAGCTTCTATTAAAATCACATTTTAATTCCTGTTCTTTTCAGAATGTGGGACCGATTCTGACATCATTCACGAGAGAAATGATATTACCTATGAGGGTTTTTCAAAAATCATGAAATTTTGAAAGTCTTTATAAAAAAAAGTTCAAATATTCTTTTATCCAACTTTTGTCAAAGATCAACCTTCGTGTTGATCATATTTTCAAAAATAGGTTTTGAACCATTGCATTGAAAGATCAACCCTCGTGTTGATCATATCTTTCAAAAATAGGCTTTCAAACCATTGCATTGAAAGATCAACCCTCGTGTTGATCATATCTTTCAAAAATAGGCTTTCAAATCATTATATTCAAAGATCAACCCTTATGTTGGTCTTATCTTCCAAAATGGGTTTCAAATCATTATATTCAAAGATCAACCCTTGTATTGATCTTATTATCAATTTCAAACTGTTATTTTCAGAAATCAGATCTATTGTTGATCTTCTTTTTCAAAAATTGGTTTTCAAACCATTGCCTTCAAAAATTGACCCTCATGATGATCTCTCGTGTTTGATTCCCTTTCAGAGATTCAGTCCTCGCACTGATCATTCTTCTCACAATTGATTTCTCTTCCCAAAAATGATTTCTCACTTATCCCTTTAAATGAACATATTCCTTTCAAGATCCCATATGCAGGCAGGATCAGAAACACTCATTTTTCTCAAATCTTATAAATTTTCAGCTAATTTTGTTATCTTTATCAATTTCATTCATTTTATTCATATTTTTATCAAGTTTATATCAATTTTTATCAAATTTTATCAAGTTTTATCAAATTTTTCTCAATTTTATTAAATTTTATCGAAACTGAACCCTTTCAAGTTAAGGGGTAAACCTGATGCCTCTTTTCAATGAGGTATTCTTTTCTTTACCCTTTCAGGTTAAGGGACAAACCTGACCCTCGTTGTTCGAGGTGTTCCCATTCAGGACAAGGGAAAATCCTGAGACCTCTCGTAGGAGCAATAACGCTACCTATGAGAATTCTTTTGCAAATACAAGTTTCATCAATCTTTATTGATTTTCTAAATTTATATCAATTTCTCTTCATTAAATTTTCTTAAATTCTTGTCCCCATTCAGGATAAGGGATAGTCCTGAAACCCCTCATAGGAGCAACAAGGCTACCTGTGAGAATTCTTTTCAAAAACAAAATTATCATAAATTTATTTGATCTTTTCCCACTTTTTATAAATTTTATTCTTTACCCTTTCAGGTTAAGGGATAAACCTGATGCCTCTTTCCCATGAAGTATTCCTTTCCCCTTTCAGGTTAAGGGATAAACCTGAACCTCGGTCTTCGAGGTATTTTCTTTTTTCCTTTCAGGTTAAGATGAACCTGAACCTCATTTATCGAGACATTTCTCCTTCTTCCTTCAGGATAAGGGATAATCGTGAAGTCTTTTATCATAAAATTTTCCACCAATTTTACCAAGTTTTCATCAGACTTTCGTCAGTCCTTATCAATTTTTATTCCTTGTCAATTTTTGCCAAATTTATTGATTCTTTATCAATTTTTATCAATTTTATTTGATGCTTTGTCAATATTTTTCAAACCTTTTCTTTATTAAAATTTTTATCAATTTTATTCTTCATCAACTCTTATCACTTTTTGTCAAAATCTATTTCCTTTTTTCTCTTCAGGGTAAGGGATAATCCTGAAAACCCCGACAATCATTCTCACTTTAAATTTCCAAATAGATGCCGGTCTCCTCTTCTGACTCTCGGTCAAAAAAGCCAAAGCTCGTGCGGGTACAATTTCAAAATCTCGTACTCATACTGGGGCATTTCTTGAAAAACCCAGTGCTCGCACTAATACATCTAGTGCTCGTTCTAGTGTTTGGCTGACCGATCAGTTAGCCCCTCAGGTTCAGTCTTTGCACTAACCATTCATCAAAAAGCTCTAAATCCAATTTTTACCTTCGGGTTATTTAAATCTCAATTTCAAGCCTTCATGTTATAATCTTTTCTCAATTTTCCTTAATTTCTGCTAATCTTTCAAAAAAATCTTCTCATCAAACTCTCCTTTGAGATTCAAGCCCTGACTCGAACTTTCCTGCTTTCCTTTGAAGATTTGAGTTTTAACTCAAATCTTCTTTCCTTCAATATCTAAAGCATTCCAGTTTCCTTTTGAGATTCGAGCCCTGACTCAAACTTTTCTGCTTTCCTCCGAAGATTTGAGATTTAACTCGAGTTTTCTTTCCTTCAAAAATCATAATTTTCCAGTTTTTCTTTTGAGATTCGAGCCCTGACTCGAACTTTTTTGCTTTCCTTCAAAGATTTGAGTTTTTAACTCGAGTTTTCTTTCCTTCAAAATCTGAACTTCCCAGTTTTCCTTTGAGATTCGAGCCCCGACTCGAACAATCCAGCTTTCCTTTGAATATTTGAGTTTCGACTCGAATTTTCTTTTCTTCAAAAATCTGAATTGGTCTGGTTTTTCCTTTGAAGATTTGGGTTTTGACCCGAACTTTCTCTCCTTAGAAACCAAAATCTTCCTAGCTTTCTTTCGAAGGCTCAAGTTTCGACTCGAATCTTCTAGCTTTCGGTTGGTCTTTCAAAACCAACTTTTGAGTTAGGCTTACCTTCAAAATCTAGTTTTATGCCAAGCTTGCCTTCAGAACTTTAAATTTATATTTACCTTCAGAATTCAGCCTCGTGTTGGGTTTCTCTCCAGAATCCCACTGATGTGTCAAAAACTCGATGTTAAGCAAAGTTTTTTTTCATCAAAAAATTCGGGAATATCTTGCCAAATTGCCATAAAATAGTTGTTGATCTCAAACTTTTATTACATAAAGAATTTCCTCAAATCTCCTTAGTATTCCTTCCAAAAAGGTGAAGCTTTTGTGAAGAAAGGCTCAAACTTCAAGCTTTCTGTTGGTCAACCAAGAGGATGAAGAAAAATCCTCGATATGATTGGCGAAGGAAAATTCAATGACGTTGAAAAGCCATAAGTGAGCTGATATTGATCATAACCATGGCACATTCTTAAAGATTATTCTTTGGCAGTAAGATAGTGGAAATATCCTGGGCAGTAAAAAGAACCTACCCAATCCATATCTCCTCAATCATTTGAACTGCAATCAAATATCCGCAAAAGGGATCTCTCAATTGTCGTCAAGATGAAGACGAATAGGCGAGTTAGATCTCTGGGGCCAAAGAAGATTTGGATCATCTCTGAGATGAAGGGGTTTGTAAAGGATCCTTCCAGGGAAAGTTTAGATCACTGTCGAGATGAAGGCGAGTGTGATGAACCTACCGGCAAACCCTAAAAGATATTTGATTTCTGCTATCATCTAAAGACCTTTTAGGACCGATATCATTAAGCCTAATCTCTGAGAATGAAAAAAAAAGATCGGAGCATCTTCAAGATGAAGGAGTTTGTGACGTACCCTTCCCCGAAAAAGTGAGAAAAGTCAGGACATCTCCAAAATGAAGGATGGTGTAAAAAGCCCAAGAAAGCTCCATGACTCAAAAAGAGTGCGAAAAGATCATCATGGGAAAACCCCAGGATATCAAACTGCCCAAACTATCAAGAATCTTCTTTATCTATGTAAAATTCTTCTATTAATATCTTTTCATTCAATTGCTTTTATGAAGCTAAGAATATTTCCTCTCTTTTCATATCAAGGAAATTGATAGCTTCCTTGAAAAAAACCAACAAACAATAATTTGACTTTGATTCTGGACTCTATAGAGTTAACCCAGTTGGGGGTAATACTCTAGGTAGAAGAGGAAACATCTTTCAAAAGTGCTCACCTTCAATAACCTTGAAACAACTACAACTTTTATCACTTTGGCAATATTTTCCTGCTTTCTTGATAAAAAATAATAACTTGATGTCTGTTTTGATACATGTTGGTGTTGCCTTTTCCTTCTTTCGCATAGTCGAAAGAGTTGCCTTCCCCTCTTTCATAAGAGTTGCTTTCTCCATCTTTCGCTTTGATCGAAAGATTCACCTTCTCCTTGCCAAAAGGATTGCCTTCTCCATCTTTCGCTTTGATCGAAAGATTCGCCTTCTCCTTGATAAAAGGATCGCCTTCTCCGTCTTTCGCTTTGATCGAAAGATTCACTTTCTCCTTGATAAAAGGATCGCCTTCTCCGTCTTTCACTTTGATCGAAAGATTCACCTTCTCCTTGATAAAAGGATTGCCTTATTCATCTTTCGCTTTGATCGAAAGATTTGCCTTCTCTTTTCTAAAAAAGATCGCCTTATTCATCTTTCGCTTTGATCGAAAGATTTGCCTTCTCCTTACCAAAAGGATTGCCTTATTCATCTTTCGCTTTGATCGAAAGATTTGCCTTCTCCTTGCTAAAAGGATTACTTTCTTCATATTTCACTTTTGCCTTCTCCTTGCTAAAAGGATTACCATCTTCATATTTCGTTTTCACCTTCTCCTTTCCAAAAAGGATTGCCCTCCTCATCTTTCGCTTTGATCGAAAGGCTTGCCTTCTCCTTACTAAAAGGATCGCCTTATTCCATCTTTTGCCTTGTCAAAAGATTCTCCTTCTCCTTGCTAAAAGGATCGCCTTATTATCTTTCACACCATCGAAAGATTCGCCTCCTGTTACCTTATTCATCGTTCATTTTTTTTAAAATAATTGTCTCACATCTCCTTATTTTCCATCTTTCACATTCCCAGAAGAGTTGCCTCATTCAGCTGAAGTATCTCTCTTGTCCCATCACGGTTTCTCCATTTGAGAATTCCGTATGGTCGTACCCATTCAGATTAAGGGTCAAACCTGTACCTTTTGCGATAGGTCATTGATTTCAAAAGCTATTTCAGTCTCAGCAATGACACGCTCAAAATAATTCCTTTTTCAAGCTTTAGGGAACCCCATTTTTCTCCTTTCGCAAACCTTTTTCGGATTTGTTCGTCCAAACCCCGAAGGTCCCATCATGGTTTCTTCGTTCGAGGATTCCACTTGGTTGTCCCCTTCAGGATAAGGGTTAAGCCTGAACCTCACTCCTCAAGGTATCTTCCTTTTTCAGGTTTTGGTTAAACCTGAATCTCGTTTCAATGAGGTTCCTCGTTTCAACGAGATGTTTTCTTCCAATCCCATCATGGTTCTTCCCATCGAGGAACCCATGCCTTGTATATCCATCCAGGACAGGATCCTACTTAAGCATTATCTTCTTTTCCAAAAATGTCCCATCAAGGTCATCATATATTCCTTCCCTCATTCAAATTATCTTGATATATCTTCGTCCCATCCAGATTAAGGGCTAAAAACCTGAGTCGTTCCAAAAAGCTTATCTCGCCTCACCCACGAGACTTGATCTAAATTCTTATCCTTCATCATTTTGGGATCTTCATCAAAAGTCCCATCACGATTTCCTCATCCTCTATTATTCAGTCATGTCATTTTCGAGGATTTTGTCTCCCCCAAGCCATCCAGGATAAGGTTTTAAACCTGAAACCATGTCCTTCAAAAAAATTCTTCCGCACCTAGTTCAGGTTTGCTAAACTGGGGCATTTTTCAAAATTTGGAGTGTTTTCTTTGCCACTAAGCTCGGCTTTCAACCGGCTTAGTAGCAAAGAGGGGCATCTGTGAACACTCCAATTTTTTTAAAATCTTTTAAATATTCCCTTTTTGCCCCTGATTTCATTGAGTCACTTTTTAAATCTAAATTCTAGTTCATTTCTCAAATTTTACTGAAATTAAATTCATTTTACATATCTGACTCAATTTCGGATCCGGATCCAGATAAAAGATCTAAATCTAAGCTTCGTTATCCAATCTTAAAATCAAATTCTCGAAATTTCCAAAATAACTTTTTGAAAAGCTCAGACAGTTCATCCGGTATCCGTTTGGATCCATCGAGTTGTATTTCTCAAATTCGAGGTTTAAAACTCAAATATCTTCTGAAAGCTTGGGTCCAAACTCATTTTCTGAAGAAATTTTCTCCAAAATAGCCTTGAAACCCTTCTTTTGTAAATATTTCTCAAAAATACAAAAAAAATTATTTTAAATCCTTGTTTTCTCGTAAATTTTAGGATTTTATTCCAAAAATGTCAAATATATATATATATATATATATATATATATATATATATATATATATATATATATAATGAAGAAAAGAACAAAAAAATAAAAATATAGAAAAGAAACAAAAATCGGATTTTGAAAAACTCTTTTTGAAAACAATCTTTTTAACTAAAACTAGTTTTCTGTAAAAACTTTTGGAAAAGAACCGGCCTTTTGAAAATCTTTAAAACGGGAGGGTTTTAACGAAAAAAAGAAATGTGTTTTCTTTAGGGTTACGAAGGCCCTCTCATTCCTTCTTCTCCGCCCTTCACGAAGCTTCCAACTTCCTCTCCCTATCAAGCCCCTCCATGGCCAACCCCACCGATGGACCTTCCTCTCTTTGCCACCCTCCGATCCTCCATGGCCATCTTCCACCCTCGATCCCTAACTACTCCATTCGGGATCCTTCCTCCCCCTCTTTAAAAATCGGTTAAGGGGAAACCCTCAGACCATCGCTTCTTCACCACCGCACCCTTCGTTCCTTCTCCTTCGTCTCTACGATCCGCCCTCTACCCTGAAGCTTCTCCTCTAATCGATTGAAAGATCTTCAGTTCCAATAATACAAATAAGCCAGGGGCGGCTGAAGAGACATCGATTCTCTCCTTCAGGACCCCTGTATGATCACGGTGAGTCCTCTCTCCCCTTTCCTTCCATATTATTTATCCCACCTGTGTCTTCACTACATGCTTTTCTGATTTTTTCTTTTCTTTTAATAAGTTTCCTTTTCCCTTTGGGGCTTTCCATAAGATTTCTTTTGCATAATTGGCAAGATCGACTTGCATATCGCAACGTCGATCTACCTGATGCTATAGTGAAGGAACATTCATATTCCAATAGACTTACCTTTTTTTTTTACTCTGAATATCTGCTTATGTTTGATTCCTTGTTTTAATGGTATCAGATCGTATCTCATGTACCTTCCTTAACGATATTCCATTCAAGCTAATGGCGATGGCACTATGCTATCTACTGCATTCCGGTTTGATTTCATCCAATTCTCTGGATTTTTCTCAAGAGTTCCTGCGTTCTATGGCTCTTCTGTTTATTCGTGTATTTTGCATAACTTCATACCCTCGATTGGAGATCAGACTAACCCAGGACAGAGGTGTACAACAGAGGTTGTACAGGATCCCTATCTGAGAATGTTTGAAGCTCTCGAAGCTCAAACCATGCCCTCAAATGTTTGGCTGAGGGCTCTATTTGAAAGCCCCGTGAATCAAAAGGTGTGAGGATTCTGTTTCAAATATTGTAAAGACTTCAAACTTTTTAACTGTCCAACCTTCGCATCTACTTTTGGTTTTCCTCCTTTGTGTCCATATCTGTACAACCCATGGCATTCATATTCTATTTTTCTGTAGTATAAGTTCATCATGGTACAATGATATTGTGTTCCCTGTAATTTTTAGTGTTTCTTTTGCACAAGGGTCATGAAGGACCTATCGGTCTGTTGCATAACTCACTCATCTGCTAACCAAATATATCAAAAATGGGTTGATCATAAGTCCATCATATTTTTGCTAGATAATTCCATCTCATCTCATCGATTTCCAATATATATCGTACATGCTTCTCACGCTGGATTGGATTATAAATAACATACAAGAACGTTACGCTGCTGCCGGCAATACTTTGTGAATCGCCTGAGTTGCGGAAGTTGAATTCCATCAGTTATTCTCTGCCTTCCCATTAATCATTCTACTATGCAGAGTAGTCATCAGGTATAATCGTTCTATCTGGCCACTATAATCGCTGGAAACTGAATACTTTTACAACACTCTATAGGCCAGGATTGAAAATTGTAGTAGCGTGGTATTGCATTTTTGTGGTTGCTTTCTCTTTTCTGATTAACATCTGCTTTGTGATGCTTGGCATGTGTAAATGAGTTCCCTAAGGCAGAACTGCGTGAGATGAGAATACCCAACGCATCTCAAATGCTTTGGATAAGTCTGTTTCCCATCTCAATCTTCGCTTTGTATTTTGATTCCGGTGCACCAGGGGTTCGATATCACAAAAAAAAATTGTCCTGTGTCTGAAGCCAAAATCAGGAGAGCAATTTTTCATTTTGCTTATGGTAAGATTTTCAAAATTGAACTTATCCCATCTGAGATAATTATATGCAAGTGAGGTTGTAGATATTGAGAATCTTCAAGATATGTGTTCAAAATTATGCTTGATAAATCAAGACTTATGGATGACCAAATCGAATCAGGTAAGAAAGATGCGTCATCAACACCTACCTTACCTAGTGCATTCAGCTTGCCCCTGTATTCATACCTTGCTGCATCCTTTTGCCTTACGTAATGTCTTGTCATTTACTTGTTAATATTTAGTCTATCTAATTTCAGTTATATAATCCCATGTTGTGATATGTTATTAGATCGATCTTCGTTTGTTGTAATTTGTGGGTGTCATTGAAACATGTAGTTTATGGGTGACCTGTACGTTATCACAGGAAGCTATACATTAGGAGTTGTCTAATTCGTACTTATGAAATGGGATCTGATAATGCTCCTTTGTCTAAAACTTGATCCAAGTGTGTTGTATAAGACAACCCTCTTGTTGCTGGTACTACCTACTAGTTTCCCTTGAAAGTTGGTCATGATCTGTGTCATCTCTACCTACTATACACTCAGGCTATTGATCCGAGTGCACACTACTTAGGACTGGCATTCAGAATTCTGAAAGATCTTCAATGCATCTCGGTTATTTGTGAGTTTAATGCTGGGATATTCGAAGCCCGTACATTGTCTTTTGGCACTAAAATCTGGAATCTTGTGTTTACAGGAATCTAAAATTTTAGGATTGTACAGTTATATCACCAGGAAAGTGTGAGATATTCATGCCTGCAACCTAGTTACCGGATGGGATGGTGTTATCGTCGCGAAATTTTTCCCCGTCTTCCCTTCCTTGCGGAAGAGAAAAAGAGGAAACGCTTTCACGCTTCAAACTTGACCAGATTTTGGAAATTGTTTTGAAATACTCGCCTCCGTTTTGAAAAATGCAGGAAAATCTATGGGATGGGGCTCGACCTGTCGGTACGAGGTTTGACCGTTCCTGCCGCCTTTAACAGGGGTAATCGAACCAAGGACCAAAATTGTGCTTGACTTAGTTAAATCATCAAAATCGTGTTCTATCCTATATGCACAGAGAATTCAGGCATGTGCTATGAGACTTTGGAAAATGTAAGTTGGAAAACATGATGTATGCTCAGAAAACATTTGGAGTTGGAAAGAATCTCTCAGGAAAAATGTCAATTTCTCAGGAAACTCAGATAAAAAGGGTTTTTGAAAACATGAGAAAGTTCATAAAGATGTGAGAAAATCATGAATAGTTGAAAATCCTGGGAAAATAGAAGTGATTCTTGAGAAAAGGTGAACGTTTGAAAAGGGAAACACTTCTTAGGCAAACTCGAACTTTGAGAATTTTCTCAGGAAAATGATGGAAAATTTATAGGAAAACTCATTGGAGAAGGAAATTCAAAACTTGAAATCCTGGGAATCTTATCCTTGGAATACTTGGAAATCAAATTTTTTTTTTCTTGAGAAAGATTGGAAAACTCTTTTTGAAGATCATAAGAAAATAACCTTTTCCAAGGAAAGTTGAGGGAAACTTTTATCTTGGAAATCCAACTTAGAAGTTTTCTTGAGGGACTGGTTTTCATGGGAAACTGTGAAAACTTGACTTGGGAAAACCGATTTTGGAAAATCTTCAGAGTTTCTTGAGAAATCGATTTCTTGATAATGAAGTTTTCCTAAGAAAATCATGAGAAAATCGATGATCTCATGATGCAAATGACATGAGTAAATGAATGCCCTTTGAAAAGACTTTCTGAGGAATTGGTTGGAAAATGTGCATTAAGTCCAAATAAATCCTTCACATATTCTGACTGTGGCCATGAATATGTTCGGAACTTAGTTGATTTGATGCACATGGTTTTGAAAACTTTGGAAATATGATGTGCATTTTAAGATAGCCTAAGAGTGTAGGCTCAATGTGACTAGTAGAAAGATGACGGATCTGGGTCTCGTCCATATTCCGACTAGGGCCGTAAATATGGATTCCACCGAGTCCATCAACTCCCTAAGAGTTGGTGCGCGTGCCATTTGTGAACATCCATAGTGCTTTTGAAATAAGATGTATGCATCACATAAGCAGGATATTTGTATAAATTCAAACTATATGATATGCATCCTAGTCTAAGCAGGAAATTAACTCTCTTATTCCAAAATTTACATTATTACATCACTAAATAAAGGAAATAAATGGAAATTGCAGACTTCAGCTCCTTCTTTTGAATGTCCCTGCCAAACTTGAAATAAGGTTAGCTCAAATATGTGGGTTTTTCCAAGATTTTCCAATAATATTATGAAATCATTGGACTTAATTGGATATAAACCCTATTCTCATGCTTCCTTGATATTTTGAAATGATGAAAATGCTAGAAATTCAGTAGAAAACAATTTGAAATTCGGAATTGAGGTTAAAATGACCAAAATACCCCTAAATTTAAAGTTACATCTTTAAAATCAGGGTTTTTTGAAGGAAAACTAGGTAAAATTGAGATTTCGAAATTCAAATTGAATCCAATGATGATAAAATGAAGTATGAGGCATGATGACATGCTGCCAAACATATTATGACTGTAAAATAAGACTTTGACATTTTGAAATTTAGCCAAAATAGCGAATTTCGCTTGTTTTTCGCTTGGATCCGGGTCCTGCGGGACCCTGTTTTGGTATTATGGCTAATCCGAACCTCAAATGGATTCCAAATTGCACCAAATTCGGTATGAAGCATCTAATTACTCTGATAAACAACCTAGAATGCTAAAAATCACGAAATGATATGATTTAAATGCTAAAATTTAAAGAAAGTCCTAAAATG
The DNA here is from genome assembly GCF_984573655.1 of Nuphar pumila. NCBI lineage: Eukaryota > Viridiplantae > Streptophyta > Magnoliopsida > Nymphaeales > Nymphaeaceae > Nuphar > Nuphar pumila. The sequence goes on along the minus strand of NC_143257.1, from coordinate 25,013,041 downwards.
GTGGATTTTGCCTATGGATCCGAACCAAATGCAATGCCTAATATGATAATGCAAAATTTACACCATGGAAACTTCTGATATTTTGCAGACTGCTAAAAGACCCTAAATGGAACATTTTGTATTTTTACAGTCTCGGGATTTGAGCCATGGTGAGTTCGGCAACGGGGGTTTAGTTCTGACAGAGGTAAAAATCACACTAATCTTATGTAAAATGCCAAAAAAATATAAAAAAGCCATGGAAATTTATGCAATTAATAAGAGCTATGCACGACACCTACATGAACAACTTTTATGTTTATGACTTTGGCATTTGATCAACAGAAACACAGATAAAAATATAACTAATCCTACCTAAACTAACAGAACAGACAAATGTAGCAAAACAGGGGACTGACAAGAAAAATCCGAATCAGGGGTCAACACTGTTCTAAAAATTACAGGCTTTCAGATGCAAACAGAAGATATCACAGACATAACTTTCACTTTTTACAGTTTTGGATTTTGAGCAACACACAAAGAGAAACCATCGCCCTAAGTCGATCCAATATCTCAGAGGCCCAAATTAGGCTCTGACACGTGTCCCGAACTCTCAGATTTTTGTCAGATAAAAAAAAATCAGAAAAATCTGAAAACATCATATTACAAATTAGACATTCTCCTGAGTTCAGAACATTTTTCGGATTGAAAATTGAATCTCCCATGAGGGATATCTCGATTTTACAAGTCGGCAAATGATTTTCAAAATGCATCCCGAGTAAAAAAACCCGACTTGCCATTTTGAATGTTTACCATAGTAAACAAATTCAAATGCCTCCAAATTTCTGGAAAAATTTTAGGGACACATAAGGGCGCATTCCTTGATTTTTTTGGGATTTTTAATAAAAAATAAATGCATGAAATGACGTGTGGACTGACTGACAAAAACAGAGACCTACTGAAGATAAGCAGAATTGAAATAAATGCTAAATTAATCCTAATTAATTCATGAAATGTGCTAAATGAATGAAATAAAATGCAAATTAAATCTAGCTAACTACATGCATGTTAAAAATCATCAAGGAAGCATAATGAAACATTTGATATATGTCGTTTTGTGAGAATAGCTCAATTCATCCCTCGGATGAGCTCTTTCTTCAAACGACTCCCGATTCGAATTATAGAATCAAATCAATGGGGAAAAGAAGTGCACCTTGTTTCGTTACTCAGCGTAGGAGCTCTTGAAAGGGGCAGCTATCACGAGCTTCCTTCGTTCTTCGCTCCGGGCTTCAGATGGTTCACAAAAATCGACCTCTATTGGAATCGAATTGGCCACAGCACGAGCTCTACTCCACCTTCTTCAATGCGCCAAAGGGGGCACGATTTCCACAGTTCAAAATCTGATTCTAGGAAGGCTAGGTCGGATTTTCCAAGTTCACCAGAGCTAAAAAAAGAGATGATCCTCCTAGGCTGGGCGTGAACCCTTGTTTTTATAAATTTTCTGAAAAATTTTGAAATTCAAACAGGCTCGATCTGAGCCCTCCATGTGGCGCCATCTCAGGGGGTGCCATTTGAGGGGTTTGAAATTCGAATTTGTCTTTTGCAGGGAGCCCTCAGGTGGCGCCACCTCAAAAGGCTATTTTGATTTTTTGAGAAAAATAAAAAATGGAAATTTTGTGGGTGAGACACCTTAGCAGGGGGAATTTGGAATTTTTTAAAAGTTTGCTTGATTCTCTCTGCAGGGAACTCCCAGGAGGCGCCACCTCAGAGGGTGCTCTCTTGGAGTTTGAATTTCAAATTCACTTTTTGTAGGGAGTCCTCAGGTGGCACCACCTCATGGTGGGCTACCTTTATTAAAAATAAAATAAAAAATAAAAATGGAGCCAAGTGGAGTCTTGGAATGGTGCCACCTCAAAAGGTGTTTGACACATGTCAGAAGGTCAGAGCAGTGGGCTCAGAAGGTGCCACCTCAAAGGAATTTGAATTTTGCTTTTTCTGGTGAAAGGAGATCTGGACATGTGGCAGTCCAGGATGGTTCCAAGTGTCAGCCTGCTGGAGGAGGTTCTTCAGATGGCGCCACCTCAGAGGAGAATTCGAATTTCAAATGGAGGTTGGCCCTAGAGGAATGGAGGAGGGACATGTGGCGCCACCTCAGGGTGGCTTCTACAATGCCATGTGGCAAGAGGGAGGAAAAAGAGGGCAGTGACATGTGTCTCCTACTTTTCTGAAAAAAATAGGGAGAAGACATGTGTCCTCTACTTTTTCTGAAAGAAGCAGAGAATGACACGTGGCAGAGGGAAGAGAAGGTGGGCCAGGCCATGTGGCGCCATCTCAGACAACCTGGAAAAGGTAGAAGTTCAGGATTTTCGCCACCTATGAGGAGTTTTGAACTTTTGAATTCTAGTTTTTCTGAAGAAAGCAGAAAACGACACATGGCGTGTACTTTTTCTGAGAAACTGAGAGATTGCCATGTGTCCTCTGCAGGAGACACTCCAGATGGCGCCACCTCAGAGGAGACAAGCCTACCTTTTCTATAGGAATTTAGGAGTGACATGTGTCTCCTACTTTTCTGAGAAAAGTAGGGAGAAGACATGTGTCAGGCTACTTTTCTAGAAGGAGTAAGAGGTTGACATGTGTCCCCTGTAGGAGACACACTTCAAGTGGCGCCACCTCAGAGGAGACAAGCTCCACTTTTCTAGACAGGACAACCTATGACACTTGGCATCTCCTGGTAGTCTTTGCAATGACACATGGCGCAAGATGGATAGGGTGACACATGGCAGATAATTGGGATGACATGTGGCGGCTTCTGAAGGTAACCCCCACACTGACACGTGGCAGAAGAGGGAAGGTGACATGTGGCACCAACTCTAGGTGAACCCTATGCTGACACATGGCATGTAAATGGAAGGAGAGAGAAATGACAAGTGGCACCAATCCAGGGGACAAGGCTCCTATATTTTTGGGTTTTTTCAAAATTCAAATTTTTCAAAAGAAAAGCTTGTGTGACACCACCTCAGTGTGGGTCCCACATTGCTTCTTTATTGAAATAAGGATAAAACCACAACTTCTTTTAGGAATTTTCATAAAATCTGGACTAATGGGCAAAACAGGAATTTTGGAAAGAGTTGGCCCTTGTAGGGCGATTTTGTAAAAGAAAGATATTTGAAATTGTCAAAAAGGGCAAAATCTGAGGTGAAGTGACTGAAATCCACATTAAAAACTATCCAGATCGTCTTACTGAGAAAATATTTTGACATTCAGAGTCCTGGGGGTAAAATGGGAAGAATTGATAATTTTGAAGACCCAGGGTTTTGAAATCAATTTTGAAAAGAGTTGAAATTCTAATCTGGATTGAAAATTTTGAAACCAGGAGTTCTAAACCTCGAAATGACATGCTGTGCAGTGCAGTGATTTGAAATGCTCATGCAATGATATGCAATGTCATGTCTTATGAAATGCAATCTTGAACCAAGACTCTGGAGATGTCTGTCTCCTGTCAGGAGTAAAATCTTGAATATCTGAGATAAAAATAGAGAAAAATTGAGAGTTTCAGATGAAATTTGGACTTTTGCAAGGTCCGGGCTCAGAAAATGACCATTTTTCCCTCCAGCGATTTCAGAGGCTGGATGATGATGCTTGGTGAAAATGTAGGGGAGGTGAGTGAAAATTTGGGGTATTTACAGATGGTTATCTTCAGTCGAATTCTATTATGTAGCCAGAGTCTATTCAGGCCATCATCAGCATGATTGATCCAACACCATCTCTATTCGCCAAGGAATCAATGCCTATCCTTAAGGAAGCTGCTTTGGGCATTCTCCCCTCAGCTTAACACGAAAACCCTAACTATTTGGTAAGTAATGTTTTTTTTTTGTGCTTCTTAACTATTGACTGTATCAGCTAAAAAAAAAAAGAGAATTACTTGGAAATTGCTTAACTATGGACAGTTTGTGTTGCTTAAGTATTGCCTAGATACCCTCAGTAATGGCCTTTGGATACAATTGTATGTCTTGTTGTTTCTCCCTTATCCTTGTTGCTTACTACAGCTCCGGGTAACATAAGTTGCTCTTATATCTTGTTTAGTTTGTTTATTCCTGAGGATGCCTAGGCAAGCCACAACCCAGTCAACTAGCTGGCATGGTAATAAACTGTTGACAGTGGGTGTCTTTTTTATCGAAATGGGTCCACCAAAATGCAAAATGGCTCCAGGTTTGTTTGCAGATCCACTCAGGAGCAATGATAAATAAAGGAATGGGGAAAATGTTTTATTTCATTTGCATCAAATAAAAGCAAGCAAAAGAGAGGATGCTATATATATATATATATATATATATATATATATATATATATATATATATATATATATATATGTAGATATTTCTCTTCATCAGCATTGAAGCCCCAACCGTTAGGATTTCTCTTGGTAATTGTTTTCTCTCACCTTCTTTCAGCATGTCCAAGTTACAGGGAAACATACTATGGGAGTCTACTGAGATTACCCCTTTCCATTTTTCAAGTTGTTAAAGAGGTAATAGTAGCATCTGAAGGGAAAAGACAGAGTTAAAGTTTTCGTTTTTGAAGAAAGAAAAGAGGTTGTGGGCTCAAAAGAAGACTATCTTGATAATGATGTTGGTCATGCATCAAGGCTCTCTTTAGGGGGGGGGTGGGCCTTGAATCAGTAATTTGTCATGGTTTCCCTGAGCTTTCACATTCCACTATTCAGGAATAGTGGTGTTACTAAAATATTGTGATAGGAATAGGGTTGACAGCCCTAGAATCGGTTGTAAGAAGGACTCTTCTTTTCTTTTTGGCAATTCCATCATCAATGTCACAATGACAATACATACAGATGGTGTTTCACAGTTCAAAAAGCTTCAATAACAGTAGTATTATTTATCACTTCACATCACCATTTGCTGTAACTACACCTGCAGTCCATTGTTTATCATTTACTACATCTATCTTATGCACATTCCTATCAGATTTTCACAACACCTTCCTGTTGTATGTGTCTAACAACACCCTGTTGTTATCACTCACAACACTATCTGCACCCTCACCATCTAACCTACACGGCCGCATACCACCTTCACTCACATTATTTCCAGACCCATCATACGTATTGTCACTATCCAGGGTAGTATTTCTTCCTTGTTACTTATTGAAAGTATAGCCACACACCCCTTGTGCTGCATCATACCCAACATTACCTGTTGCATCTTCATGCCTACCATATGCATCTACCTAACTTCAACCCCACACCTACACAGCAACACCTATCACATTGCTCATACAACAGCCACCAACTTGTTGGCAATATTACCTCTTGCAGCACTTGACCCCCAATCCCAGCATAACATCCATTGTTATACTATTGCAGCCACATGCTTATGTTGTGCAATCTCACATCAGCCATCTGCTATACTACCGCTGCCATGAGTATTTGATGCAAACTTGATTCACATATTGCTGTAGGACAAAAGAATTTGGCTGTAAAATTCTGATGCACAAATTCTTTAGTTGAGTCTTTGGTAGGTTTGCCAAATCAAAGTTTATATTTAAGAAGTATATTCTTAATTCAATGCTAGATATGTATCTTATCCATTTGCATAATATCATCACATAAGTATCCTGGTCGGCCTAAGACATCATTCATATATTTTAGTGTTGATTGTTCATTGGTTTGGGATATTTCAAGCACATTTTGATATTTCATTCCTCATTAATTTGATACATCGTTCCAATACAGGTTTTGTCACTTACATTGCACCCTCACTTGTATGTGCTTGAATACTTCATTAGGTCCAATGTGATATCATGTAAATTGCCCTCTGTACATATCTTATGCTAACTTGAAGTTTTGCAGGAATCAGTTAGAAATTGCTTCTTCCTTCTTAGTTTAGGAACTTCAATTTCCATTTGACCTCAAATTTGTAATAGCTAAATGTTAATGAGAAAAACTTCATTTCAAGTACTAGATTAGAATGGATGAGCATGCAAATACCGTTTGTCTCATTATTTTCTTTTATTTCAAAATTTCACAAATTGTGAAACACGAATGGCACGTGCACCATTCTAATAGGAGATAATTAATCCTAAGTTGATGATTTGCATCAATGGCCATAGTCAGGATGTGAACAAAACTTAAGATTTTCATCTTTTATGGAAAAACACTGATCCACACTAGATCCTCTTCAAAAATCATCATATTTTCAAATATTTTCTTCTTTTTTTAGAGTTTAACTTAAAATTGGCTCAAAACAAATATCAATGGCCATAGTCAGGATATATTGAGAACTAATTTCATTCTAAACTGTATAAAAGCACCAAAATATGTTTTATTCTTCACCTGAATTTAAATATAGATTATTTTATAATACATTCAATGACCATAGTCAAGGATGTATTATATTTTCAATCTTATTTTGATTTATTTAAAGAATGAGATATGCTTTTCAAAATCCAATTTTAAATTCTTTAAATTCATTCATCATCTAGGATAGAATTGCATCATATTTTCAAAATTCTTATTCAAAAATCCAAGTGATTTCCTTCAAAATATCTTCTTCACTTCTGAAGTCAATTTTCAACTCTTATAAATTCAAATATCATCTTCAGATTCTAACTTTAAATTCAAAGTCCAATTTGACTTTGAAATCCATTTGTATATCCAAGATTCAAACTCTAATTCAAATCAAATTTCAAAGTTCAATTTAAACTTTGCAATTTCCGATTCATCTTTTGATTCAAAATCAAGTTTATTTTTCTCATCTTTAAGGTTTGAGATCGATTCTGAAATCTCAAAACTTGACCTTTCTTAGATTTTAAATTCAATTTGGGTTTTCAAAACCCAGATCCATCTTCGAAGGTCCCATTTTGGACTTTCAGAATCCAAATCCAAAGTTAGATCCTAATCTCAACTTGGATCCAGTAAACACCCCAAATTTTCACTCACCTTCTTGACATCACCCTCAATCGGCACATTTCAGTTCTTCAGAAGCAATAAAGGGCAAAATAGTCATTTTTCAAGATTGAACCTTGCAGAAAGTCCTAAATTTCATTCTTGAGCATCAAAATTTCTATATTTAGGTTCAGAGACATCTTCAAATTGCGAAATTTCAAAATCCTTTTTCTGGACAAAAAGCTAAAATTTCCAAGTTTGAGCTCAGAGTGACATTTCATAGAACATGTCTTTGCATAGCATTGCATTATTTCACTGCACAGCATGTCATTTTGAGATCCAGAACTCCTGATTTTCAAAATTGTCAATCCATATTTGATTTTAAACTTTTTTAAATTGATTTTTAAAAACCCTCGGTATTCAAAGTTACCAATTTTTCCCATTTTACCCCCAGGACTTCGAATTACAAAAGTTTTTCTCAAGGAAAACAATCTGGATATTTGGATATTGATTTTAAAATTTTTATCTCAAGACTTTTTGCAAAAAGAATTTAAATCTCTTTACAAATTTTTTACATTTATCCATATTTTTGCCCTAAAAAACCAATTTTTCCAAATTCTTGAAAACAAATAATGTTTTATCTCGTATTTTCAAATAAATAGAGCGGGACCCGCCTTTGAACTAGCATCATACTTAGACTCTCAGGTAAGTTGTGTATTCTCAAGCGGGACCCACCCAGAGTTCGTACCAATGTGCAAAATTTTCTTTTTAAATTCTCAATACTTATTTATTTATTTTTTTAGTTAGTGGGCCCACACACATGTAGCACACCAATTGAAAATAAAAGACTTTCAAAAACAAAACAAAAACTTTATTTTCAAAAAGGATTTTAAAAGTGGGTTGAGGTGGCATTTCAATACTCACTTTTTATTTTATTTCTTTTTATTGATTTGTTTAAATAAATTTTTTTTTAGAAGGAGGCAGCCTTAAATGGCACAGCCGAATTTCCCTAAAGTCATAAATTTGATTTTGCCTAAAACTTAGGGAAATGAAACCAAATTTTGAAAAAAAAAGGGAATGCGCCCCTCTTGAAACGGCTATTTCAAAGAAAAAAAATTCAAAAAATGAGGTAACGGAACCTCATAAATGGAGGGCTGCAGTTTTCTCTAAGAGGACATTCAAAATTCTTTAAGAAGGGAGGCTATGGATCGATGAAAAGGAGGGGGGAGGAATTTTGATTTGGGGTTTTCTTTTGATTTGGCAGGAGAGGATATTCAACGTGGAGCTCTCCACCTCCAAGAGCAGCTGTCCACCTTCTTCAGCCCATCCTTCACCCTGCTTTCAGCAGAAGAAATCCAGGATTTCCTTCTCAGCATAGATATCCCTTTCACCTCCAACGTGGTGCTGCCATCCCTCTTCCACCTTCAGCCAACTGCATCCACATCCCCTCCAACCCAACGTCTTCATCCATTTCCAGCCCAACCTCATTTCAGTCCAGCTGCAACCCAGCAGAAGACGTGGTCTTCATCCCCTTCTTCAAGCTACGAGAGGCTGCCATACACCACCAGCAACAGGGGATCCATCAGCCAAACTGCATCTACAGCAGCCCAGCAGGAGAACGTGGCTGCCATCACCTTCAGCCCATCAACGTTTTACCCATCTTCCTTCAGCCGCAGGACATTGCCCCTTTCTTGCTGGTGCAGGGGATTCACACGAAGGTCTCCTCCAACAGCAGCTACATTGTGAGTCCCTCTTCATCTTCTTCATCTTCTTCATTCTTCTTCTTCTTTGTCTTTTCAATTTATTTCTGTTTTATAAAAAAAGAAAAAGAAAAAAAGAAAAAGAAAAAGAAAAACCCATTTCTCTATTGTTTTTCCCGTTTCAATGCATCGTGTAATTTTTGTTTTCTGTTTTAGTCTAGATTAGCTAATATTGTTTTACATTTCATTTCCTGTAATTGGCTTTGTGAATGGCTGTGTGAAAACCAACTGTTTTGGTTGTGTGAATGGCTCATGAAGATCATTTCCTGCAATTGGGCTGTGTGAATGGCTCATGAAGATCATTTCCTGCAATTGGGCTGTGTGAATGGCTCAAAAAGATTATTTCCTGCAATTAGCTGTGTGAATGGCTGTGTGAAAAAAATTCATTTCCTACAAGTAGATGTGTGAATGGCTGCAAAAAGATCATTTCCTGCAATTGGCTGTGTGAATGGCTGCAAAAGATCATTTCCTGCAAGTAGTTGTGTGAATGGCTGTGTGAAAAATCATTTCCTGCAAGTAGCTGTGTGAATGGCTGTGTGAAAAAAATCATTTCCTGCAAGTAGCTATGTGAATGGCTGTGTAAAAAAAAATCATTTCCGATGATTAGCTGTGTGAAAAAAAATCATTTCCTGCAAGTAGCTGTGTGAATGGCTGTGTAAAAAAAAATCATTTCCTGCGATTAGCTGCGTGAATGGGCTGTGTGAAAATAAACTATTTTAGCTATGACAAGGTTGTAAGGATCACTAAATACTTGGAAAAAGTCATTCGCCATGAAGGGCCTTCAACTGGTTATTATGGCTACATAGATGGTTCCGCATTTGCTGTCAAGGTAATGAAGGATGCATTGTCAAAAGTTAAAATGTTCATTGTAGAGATTGAGATTCTATTAAGGATCCATCACAAGAACTTGATTTCTTTAATCGGGTATTGTGAAGAAGGTAACAACCTCATCCTTGTATATGGCCAATGGAAGATTTCTCTATGTTACTGTCAAACAAATCAAACATGAGTAGAGTCTTAACCTGGAATCGATGATTTCAAATAGCACTATGTGCAGCAATAGGTTTGGAATATCTACCTGGTTGCAAACCAATAGTCATTCACAGGGATGTTAAGTCCACACCATCTTCACCTCTCCACTAAGTTTTCACATTCTTATCATAATATTCTTGAAAACAGCTCATTGCTCCCACAGTGCATTTCCTGCACATATCCATTTTCTGCTGCAAATGTGCAGTCTTGACAATCGGCTATGTTCATGAACGAATATATCCATATCCGTTCATGATCTATATGCCATCTTTGGCATGCTTTGTTATTGGTATATGGGGAAGCTCCATACCCATTTTTATTGAAAAATACATTATAATTTGAGAAATATGGCTTCGTGAAATCCCCTACAGAAACTGTATGTACCTGTATTTTCTGATTTTACCCATTATATGGATTTTCCATTAATATGTATATTTTCTCATTACATGTATATATATATATATATATATATATATTGTATATCTACCTATATGTATATATATATATGTATATATATATATGCATATATATATACTTATATATATATATATATATATATATATATATATATATATATATATATATATATATATATATATATATATATATATATATATATATATATATTCCTTCATGTGCACTTGTTATCACATATATTTTCTTTTCTTTTACTTTTTTGTGAATATATCTTCATTACCATATATCATTTAGCATAAATTCAAATATTTCTATGTCTACATATATATCTTCGTTGTACTAACTCTCATTTTGCAGGAAAATCTAGAAGATGCTGATTCTTTTGCTCCATTTCAATTTTTTTTACTTTATGTTAGCAATGTAACAATCCAATGTAAACCTTGGAATAAGATTTACTTTTACTGCTTAGATTAGGCTGCATCTCATATAGTTCGATTTCAGTAATATCCTGATTCTATGATGCATATATCTCAATTTTCCAAATTCACCATGGATGAACACGAATGGCACGTGCACCAACTCTTAGAGAGTTGATGAACTCGGTGGAGTCCATATTTACGGCGCTAGTCGGAATATGGACGAGACCCAGATCCATCATCTCTCTACCAGTCACATTGAGCCTACACTCTTAGGCTATCTTGAAAATGCACCTCATATTTCTAAATTTTCAAAATATTGTGAATTAACTCAAGTAAGCTCTAAACATATTCATGGCCACAGTCAGAATATGTGAAGGATTTACTTTGGCTTAATCCACATTTTTCCAACCAATTTTTCAGAAATCTTTTCAAAGTGCATTCATTCATTCACATCATCTGTTTTTCCCATGATTTTCTCAAGAGATTTTCACTTTATGGAACCGATTTCTCAAGAAACTATGATGATATTCGGAGTTGGATTTCCCAAATCAAAGTTTTCCCGTGATTTTCCTTAAAAAGTTATTTTCTTAAGATCCATTTTCAAAAGGAATTTTCATCTTTCTCAAGAATAAAAAGCTGATTTTCAGATATTTCAAAAGATGAAATTCTCAGGATTTCAATTTCCTAAGTTCTAAATTTCCGTCTCCAATGAATTTTCCTATAAATTTTCTATCCTTTTCTTAAGAAAATTCTCAAAGTCCAAGTTTTCTCTATATTTATCTTTTCTCAAGAATTCCTTCCATTTTCCCGAAATTCTCATTTCTTCATAGTTTTCCAAGTCTTTATAAATTTTCTCAACATTTTTCGGAGATTCTCATTTCTTCATAGTTTTTTAAGTATTTCTAAACTTTCTCAAGATTTTCTTGAGATTCTCACTTCTTCAAAATTTTCCAACTCTTTATAAACTTTCTCGAGATTTCAAATCTTCTTCGTCTGAGTTTTCCTGAGAGATTAATTTCCATCTTTTCCTGAGAAATGCTTTTCAACTCCAAATGTTTTCTAATCATACATCATATTTTCCAATTTACATTTTCCAAAATTCTCATAGCACATGCCTGAATTCTCTGTGCATTTAGGATAGAACACAATTTCGGTAACTTCACTAAGTCAAGCACAATTTTGGTCCTTGGTTCGATTACCCCTGTTAAAGGCGGCAGGAACGGTCGAACCTCGTACCGACAGGTCGAGCCCCATCCCATGGATTTTTCCCACAATTTTCAAAAACGAAGGCGAGTATTTCAAAACAATTTTCAAAATCCGGTCAAGTTTGAATCGCAAAAGCCTTTCCATCTCTCTTCCGCAAGGAAGGGAAGACGGGAAAAATTTTGCGACGATAATAGGTTTGGCGACCGTGATGGGACTGTCCTTGTCTGACCTAAATTGTGCTTGACTTAGTTCAATTATCGAAATTGTGTTCACAATATGTCAGCTCTTTACGTTTGCTATCATGCGAACCTAGGAGCTTAGATTCTGACCTAGCTGACATTGATTGCATATAACTTAGGCATGGTTTGGTAGGACCAGATTGAGGAGAAATTTTCATGCTCACATAGACTTAGGTCTAAATACAACTCTCCTCAATTTAGGATCTGAATGCAAACAATGTATGCTTCTTCAAAGTTTTCAAAATCTATCTCTCTAGGACTTAGAGCCCTCTATTTCTAGCATGTGATCATTTTTTCAAACCTCACTTACCTACTTTTACCCGATCTTCACGTTGCTGGGCTCTCTTCCAGAACCCTAGTTCGGGACAGAGCCTCACAACTGGGCCAATTTTTTGGGTTAACACCCCCTACCACGTACCGCGGGCCACAGTCCGAAGTATATCGGTAGGCGCTCAAGGATGTTGGAAAACCTTACCTTAGAACCGAAGTTGAAATTATATGCCACGTACCTCGGATTTCGATTCGGGTATATCGGCGTAACTGGATTGGACAAAGATGATCTGAACTTAGAGTTAGGATTAAGGTCCTACAACTGTTTTTCAAAATGATGCATCTAGAGTCAGCCTTTTAGGGAGTGCTGTATGTGCATAAATGTTTGTGCAGGATGTGATTGTTCGTATATTACTTCTATTTCCTTACATTTTCCCAAAATATTTTCAAATATCCATATTTCTCATCTTTTCCCTTTATTTTCTCAAACCCTGGAAGATTTTCCCAAATATCCAATTTCTTTCAAAACTCCAGGTGATTTTTTCCATTCTACTGGATCTCGAATTTTCAGCTGCATTTTTATCCTGCCTGCAATCTTTCAAAATCATATGTTTTCTTTCATTAGATTTTCAATCCTTTTTGTCTATTTGCAAAATTCTTCATCTTATTTTCCTCGTGCATACCTTGATTATTGCGGTGGAAATTGTTTACCCACTTGCCTTCTCCTAATTCTGAATCCGTTTGCGGATTGTTTTTCCAAGAGATATCTCTTTCCTTCAAAATGGTGTTTTCCTCGTGGTTGACGACCTCGCCTAGGTAACAAGGCACATTTCTCGTTGTTTATTTCCCTTGCAAAAGGATGACAACACAATTGTCATAATCCTTATGACGACTCAATCCCTAGTAATGGGATACTCTTCCAATGGTCTACCATATTTTCCTCAATATTTTCCTCCAAAAATCCAAAAAATTTCCTCAAAATTTGATCCTGTCTTTGCCCTGCAGAGTCCTGCAGAGAGCCTTCTTTAAATTTTATTCCCTCTCCCTAGTTACACTGGGGCATCTTTTGAAAATTCATTTTCAAACATTCTGTATGCAGGCAGGATAAACCAATCTCTCATTTTGCATGTATATGCACCCACTTGCATTAATTTTGCATTCATTTACATTTCATGTGCATTTGCATTTCATTTTGCATTAATTCTGCATCCATTTTCCTTCCCCTTCATGTTAAGGGATAAACCTGAATCATTTCTCATAATTTCCCCAAAATTCTCTAAATTCTAGTCATATCCCTGTTCAGGATAAGGGGTTTAATCCTGAAAATCAGACCACATACATCTAAATATGATGGTCTTTTTCATTGCAAGTCAAATAATCCAGTCCTCGAACTGGCCATTCTCAAAACTTTCAATCCCAGCTCTCGCACTGTCGATTTTCAAAATTCAATCTTCTAATTAAAGACTTTCCTTTGAGATTCGAGCCCTGACTCGAACTTTCCTGCTTTCCTTCGAAGATTTAAGTTTTAACTCAAGTTTTCTTTCCTTCAAAATCTGAACTTCCCAGTTTTCCTTTGAGATTCGAGCCCCGACTCGAACTTTCCAAATTTCCTTTGAATATTTGAGTTTCGACTCAAACTGAATTGACCTAACTTTTCCTTTTAAGATTTGGGTTTCGACCCAAACTTTATCTCCTTAGAAACCGAACTTCCTAGCTTTCCTTCGAAGGCTCGAGTTTTGACTCGAATCTTCCAGCTTTCCCTGTAAAACCTGAGTCCTCATTCGGATGGTCTTTCAAAACCAACTTTTGAGTTAGGCTTACCTTCAAAATCCAGTATTATGCTAGGACTTACCTTCAAAATTCCAACTTCGTATTGGATTTACCTTCAAAATTGAGTACCATCTCAGGGATGTGTGAATTCGGATGTCAAGCGATCTCTTTTACTAAGGATTTCAAGAACACTTTGTCAATTTGTCAATCAATTACCTGTTGATTTCAGAATTTTATTGCACAAATTTTTACCTCAGTTTACCTTCAGTATTACTTCCAAAAGGGCAAATCTTTTGTGAAGAAGGATTCAAAATCCAAATTCTTTCTATTGGCCAACCAAAAGGATGAAGGATAAATCCTCGATATGGCCAGAAAAGAAGATTCAATGTTTTTGCAAAGCCATAAATGATTGATATTGATCGCAGTCAATGACACATTTTTAAAGACCATTCTTGTGAAAATGAGGCAGTGGAAATATCCTGAGCGCTAGAAAAAGAGAGAATTCATCCAAGCCCTGTCTCCTCAAAATCACCTAAGCTGCAATTAAATATCCGCAAAAGGGATCTCTCAATTGTCGTCAAGATGAAGGCAAATTAAGCGAGCAGACCCCGGGGGCCAAAGAAGATTTGAAACATCTCCAAGATGACGAAGTTTGTGACGGATCCTTCCAGGGAAAGTCCAAAGCACTGTCGAGATGAAGGCAGATGCGATGAACCTCCCGACAATCCCCAAAAGATATTTAATTTCCGCTATCATCCAAAGATCTCTAGCCCATGAGCCAATATCGTCAAAGAAGGATCGAAACATCTCCAAGTTGAAGAAGTTTGTAACGTACCCTTCCAAAAAAGAGAGAAAGAGAGGAAAAAGAAAGAGAGAAAAAGTCAGAACATCTCCAAAATGAAGGAGAATGTAGCAAAAACCCAAGAGAGTCAAAAGAGCGCAGGAAAATTATCATGAGAGAAGCTCCCAGGATATCAAACTGTCAAATCTATCAAGAAATCTTATTTAAATTTGTGAAATGCTATTATCAGTATTCTTTCATCAATGGCTTTCATAATATCAAATTCTCTTTCCTGTTCATATCAAGGAAATTGATAACTTCTTTGAAGAAGGTCAATCGCAAGCAATTTGGATTTCAAATCTTGATTCTACGAAGTGAATCTCGTTTGGAGGTAATACTTCAGGTAGAAAAGAAGGAATATTTTCACAACAATGAGCATCATTTTCAATTACTTTGAATCAACAAAATTTTCAACATTTTGACAATATTTTCTAGCTATTCTGACGTTAAGTGAGAGCTTGATGTCCATATTGATGCATCTTGACCCCTTTGAGAGATTTTCCTTTGTCGTCTTTTACATTGTTGAAAGATTAGCCTTATCTTCGAAAGGATAGCCTTTATCATCTTTCACGTTGTTGAAAGATTAGCCTTCTCTCTGAAAGGATAGCCTTTTATCTTCTTTCGCGTTGTCGAAAGAATAGCCTTAATCCTTTGGATTACCTTTGTCATCTTTCGCGTTGTCGAAAGAATCACTTTTCTCCTTTGGATTACCTTTGTCATCTTTCGCGGTGTCGAAAGAATCGCCTTTCTCCTTTGGATCGCCTTTTTCATCTTTCGCGTTGTCGAAAGACTCGCCTTATTCCTTTGGATTGCCTTTATCATCTTTCGCATTGTTGAAAGAATCACCTTATTCCTTTGGATTACCTTTGTCATCTTTCGCATTGTCGAAAGACTCGCCTTGTTCCTTTGGATTGCCTTTTGTCATCTTTCGCATTGTCGAAAGAATCGCCTTGCTCCTTTGGATTACCTTTGTCGTCTTTCATGGTGTCGAAAGACTCGCCTTATTCCTTTGGATTACCTTTTGTCATCTTTCGCGTTGTCGAAAGAATTGCCTTATTCCTTTTGGATTACCTTTGTCATCTTTCGCGTTGTCGAAAGAATCGCCTTACTCCTTTGGATTGCCTTATCATCTTTCGCGTTGTCGAAAGAATCGCCTTACTCCTTTGGATCCCCTTATCATCTTTTGCGTTGTCGAAGACTCGCCTTGTTCCTTTGGATTACCTTTGGCATCTTTCGCGTTGTCGAAAGATTCACCTTACTACTTTGGATCGCCTTATCATCTTTCGCGTTGTCGAAAGACTTGCCTTGTTCCTTTGGATTACCTTTGTTATCTTTCGCGTTGTCGAAAGAATTGCCTTATTCCTTTGGATTGCCTTTATCATCTTTCGCGTTGTCGAAAGAATCGCCCTACTCCTTTGGATCACCTTTGTCATCTTTCGCATTGTCGAAAGAATTGCCTTATTCCTTTGGATTGCTTTTATCATCTTTCGCGTTGTCGAAAGAATTGCCTTATTCCTTTTGATTGCCTTTATCATCTTTCGCATTGTCGAAAGAATTGCCTTACTCCTTTGGATCGCCTTATCATCTTTCGCGTTGTCGAAAGAATCGTCTTACTCCTTTGGATTGCCTTATCATCTTTCGCGTTGTCGAAAGAATCGCCTTACTCCTTTGGATTGCCTTATCATCTTTTGCGTTGTCGAAAGACTCACCTTATTCCTTTGGATTGCCTTTGTTATCTTTCACGTTGTCGAAAGAATTGCCTTATTCCTTTGGATTGCCTTTATCATCTTTCGCGTTGTCGAAAGAATAGCCTTACTCCTTTGGATCGCCTTATCATCTTTCGCGTTGTCGAAAGACTCGCCTTGTTCCTTTGGATTACCTTTGGCATCTTTCGCGTTGTCGAAAGAATCACCTTGCTCCTTTGGATTGCCTTTGTTATCTTTCGCGTTGTCGAAAGAATTGCCTTATTCTTTTGGATTGCCTTTATCATCTTTCGCGGTGTCGAAAGAATCGCCTTGTTCCTTTGGATTGCCTTATCATCTTTCGCGTTGTCGAAAGACTCACCTTGTTCCTTTGGATTACCTTTGGCATCTTTCGCGTTGTCGAAAGAATCACCTTACTCCTTTGGATTGCCTTTATCATCTTTCGCGTTGTCGAAAGACTCGCCTTGTTCCTTTGGATTACCTTTGTTATCTTTCGCGTTGTCGAAAGAATTGCCTTATTCCTTTGGATTGCCTTTATAATCTTTCGCGTTGTCGAAAGAATCGCCTTACTCCTTTGGATTGCCTTATCATCTTTCGCGTTGTCGAAAGAATCGCCTTACTCCTTTGGATTGCCTTATCATTGATCATGCATATAATTCAGGGTTTATTAACATTTAAATATGCATGATTTTATGAAATAATGTTTTAAAAACCCAATTTTATGTTAGTTTTTGAGTAAATGTGCTAAAATGATTTAAAAATAGAAAATGCATGAAAAATAGTTTTATTTTTACATTTTTATACATATTTTAGTTTTTGTTATATTCATAGTAGTTTAGTTTTAGTTTGCAATTAAAAATGAAATAAAAATAATAATATAGAAAAATATTTTTTCATT
The DNA here is from genome assembly GCF_984573655.1 of Nuphar pumila. NCBI lineage: Eukaryota > Viridiplantae > Streptophyta > Magnoliopsida > Nymphaeales > Nymphaeaceae > Nuphar > Nuphar pumila. The sequence goes on along the minus strand of NC_143257.1, from coordinate 24,995,609 downwards.
TTAAGTGTTTGTTTTTTTTAAAAAAGAGAAAAAAAAATTTTAATAGTTTTTTTTTAGTTCTTCATAAATAAGTTTTGTTTTTAAATCGTTGAAAATTTTATATAGTTTTTGATTTTTGAAAATTGCAAAAATAAACACGAACCGGTTCACCCGGTTTGCTTTTAAAAAAATAAATAAACAAACCGGCTTGAACCGGTTTGCATTTGTTTCAAACCGGTTCCAGCCGGTTCGTTACTTTTAAAAACCCCAAAAACAGGGAGCGGAAGGCGCCTCCCCCATTTACGCCTGAAACCTCTCCTCTTTCCCCTCTTTCCCTCTCTTTCCCTCTTTTCTTACCATCTTCCACTAACACCGGTGGCTATTCCCTTCCCTACCTTCCCTTTCTCCCTCTTTCTCTGTCAAATCCGGCAATCGGCGGTGGTGGAACTTCCTTCCGGCGACGGCAGCGGTGGTGGAGGTCGCCAGCTTCTTCCCTCAGGTTCACGGTGCGGTGAGTGTTGAGTCTTTCTCTTCTTCTTCTTCTACTTCTTCTTCTTCTTCTTCAGAACTTCCTCTTCTTTTTCATTTCTATTTCTTCATCCGTTTCTTCTTCTGCAGCTTCTTCTTTTTCCACTTCTTCTTCCGATCTCTTCTTCTTCTTCTTCTTTTTTTTCCTCCGATCTTCAGCATTTTCTTCTTCCAATTGTTTTTCTTCTTCCGATTTTGATTTCTTCTTCAGTTTCTTCTTCTTCTGCAGCTTCTTCTTCTTCTTCTGATATTCTTCTTCTTCTTCTTCTTCAGCTTCGTTAATTCTTTTTCTTCATCTTGTATTTCATTTCTGATTGTGCTGTTTTACTTCTGAAAAAAAAAAACGGGAATAAATAGATCAAAATACAGATTATGTAGTTGTTCTGGTTTTTATCAATTACAGATTTGTTCAATTTTTTAGATTTGAGTTCCTGTTATGTTTTTTTTTTCTTTTGGTTGTTGTTTTTCATTCATTAAGTTTACTCTTTTGCATTAGTTAATATCATGTTTACTTTTATTGAATTTCTGATTTTTTTAGTTTGGCATATTCTGTTTTACATTCTTTCATGTAATTGTCTGTTTGATTTTTGTGTCGCTGCTATAGTCTAGGTTAGATTGATTTTTAATTTCTGTTCTGCAATTCATATTTGTTGTTTTCCTTTATTCAATTTACATATTCTTAGTTGCTTTCAATTCAATTGCTGTTTGTTGAATTTTACATTTCATGTTGTTAGTTTAATTTTCCTGTTTTCTACACAATTAGTTGCCTTTCTTCTGCAATTTGTTCGTTTGTTTTTGTTCATTCTGAAATTCCTGTTTTTCATTAGTTTCTTATTATCTTAGTTGTTTTCTTGTAAATCATTTCATGTTTGCTTTTATTCTTGTAGCAGTTATTTTCTAATTCATTGTCTAGTATACATGTTATTTCTTCTATATCTGGTACTGCTCGTGTTCCTTTGAATTGTGCAGGATAGCACAGACTGGAGCGGAAGCGATTACGTGACACGAAGTACGAAAAATAAAGTCTTTTTACTTTTTAGTTTAGATTTAGGAATTTAATTGGGTTTGTAAATATTGCACTTTACGCCCTCTGCGAAGGGTATTCATTTGTTGTAATAGCTAGTTGTGTTTACTTTTCTGAACATTTTACATTTCCATAATTCGGCAATAAAAAATAGTTTAGATTTGTGTACTTGAATACAATATATTCCCGTTCCCTGAGTTCGACCCGGTCTCATCCACTAGTGAGAACCGGTTTTTATTATTTGATGTCTGGTTTTCACATGTTTTTCATATAAAAATCTTTTCAAAATTACAACGATTTAAAAGAAGACATCAAATTTTTGGCGCCGTTGCCGGGGAACGGCGTAATATTAGTATTCGCTTTATTGCCTAGTGTTTGTGAGCATTTAGGTTTAGAACCACGTATGTGCATATCTTAGAGACGAGCTTACTTTTCTGCACAGCCCACCTATTAGGATCCCCTTAGAGGTGACTGTGTACGATTGGTACCGTACACATAGATTCATATTTCTTATGCATAATCTTTGTTATGTGTAACTGCGTGGTGTTTGTTTAGTTTCTGTTGTTTTTAGTTCACTCGCTTTGTGGTTTGCGTGGTTTGGCCGCTTAGTGCGTTAGTTAGGTAGAAAACCCAAAGTTAGGACGTGTGCTACACCGGTCTACTCTAAGGTGTACGCAATGGCTGACGATCATCATTTGATCCGTCCTTTGAGGGAGTACTTCATGCCAAATACGTATACTCCCACCTCCTGCATCACGAGACCTGATGTAGGAGCGAGCCATTTTGAGATTAAGGCCAGTGTGATTCAAATGTTACCTTCGTTTTATGGCCTTAGCAATGAAGACCCATATCGTCATCTCGACGAATTCCTTGAGATTTGCTCGACTGTGCGAATCAATAATTTTGGAGACGACGCTATGAGGTTAACTTTGTTTCCGTTCTCTCTCAAAGATAAAGCCAAGCACTGGTTAAAATCTCTTGAGACGGTTCGTATTACTACTTGGGAAGGAATGCAAAAAGAATTTTTAAAAAAATATTTCTCAATTAGTAAAACGAACCAGTTTCGTAAAGCTATAACCAGTTTTTCTCAAATTGAGGGAGAACAATTTCACGAGTCTTGGGAGAGATTGAAAGATCTTCTCCGCAAGTGTCCCCATCACCAGGTGCCTCGTTGGCAGTTGGTGCAGTATTTTTATGATGGGCTTACTAAAAAGCATCGTCAAATGGTTGATTCGTCTTGTGGGGGCACTTTTATGCTCAAGAGTGAAGATGAGGCGTGGTCTCTATTTGAGACCTTGAGTGAAAACACGATGCATCATAATTTGTCTTCACGGCTCGATAGGACTACATCTCTGCCTAGTGGTCCTAGGAAGGTTGGGATTTCCGAAGTTGGGTCCGAATTAGAATTGCGTACCAAGGTTGACCAATTGACTAGGAAGTTAGATCAATTCCTAGCCAATTCTTCGAGAAATCCAGTAGAAAGAGTGTGCGAGCTATGTACTAGCCCTGCACATTGTGTTTCAGATTATCCGGCAGCGCCATTATATCCTGAATTTGTTCAGGAGCAGGTGAATGCTGCCCAAGGTTGGCGAAACCAATCCATTCCCCTATCCCATCAGCCCTCCCAGACACAGTATAGACCCAGTAACCCTTCATAAGGTTACTCGCACCCCATTTTTTCACAGGTTCATCCCCCAGCCCAACATGCTTATCATCAACCCCATCCTCATGAGCCTTCATTTAGTCAATCCTTCCAAGATAGGATATTACAAGTTTTGAGTTCCCATACGCAGTCAATAGCCAAGCTAGAGACTCAAATGGGACAATTGGTTGAGACTTTCAGTAGGCAAAGCGAGGTGAACCCATCTAGTCATTCTGTTGTCACATCCAAGGGAGAGGATTTCATGTCATTTGACTTGCAACCCACTGATTCACATCATGAGCAAGTCAAATCTGTTACATCCCTTCAGTATGGGAAGGCGTGTCACCCCACTCAGGAATCAACTCATGAACCTCATATAATTTCTACTGACGAGTCGATCTTCATGATACCTCAGCAGAAAGGGCATTACTCACAGCATACATTTTCATCATATAAAGCCCCATTTTCTCAGCCTTTAGGATCACCAATTTTTACTAAGCAAGAGGAACAGATGCAGAAGGTGCTTGACCAAGTCAAGCCAGATCATATTCACCACTTGTCTGAAGTTGCATTCATTGATACTCGGTCGGTCCTAGACTCTCGATTCTTGACCAGTCTCTCAGATGAGACTAATCTCCGTTCTTCACGTCGAGAGAGTTATGATCATACAGTTGGAGGTAGAAGGGATGGAAACACAGTGCGTAGTGTCACAGATGATACTCTTTTCTTCATAGAGCCCGGTTGAGTCTGACTTCATGTCCATTGATCTCATGGATGATGAAGGTTTTTCCAGGGATCCGTCTGGCTGGAGACGTGAAACTTAGCGCTTTATGGGAAGCAACCCATATCTTGTATATTATTAGATTTGATTAGAATTTATAGATTTTATTGTATTTTTACTTTTTCATGAGTTTTTCATGTTCTTTTTGTTTCATTCATGAGTTTTATGTTTTGTCATGTATACATTGCATTTATTATATTCATAGAACGTTTATTTTTAATTCATGTCAGGTCATTCTACTCTTTTCCCTCATTTATTCTTCTCATGAGCATTCACTTAGTTTCATTCAAGCATGGGGGGAGTGCCACTGGGACAGTGTCATTCAAGCATGGGGGAGGGTGTAGAATGCACACCTTGATATTTTTGTTTACGTTCTTGCACATGTATACACATCTCTCATAAAAAGTAGATTTTTAAAGAAAGAGTTTGAACTTATATGAATGTTATTTCAAATCTGATGTTTTTAGAGGATTTTTAAGCCCCACGAATTTTTTTTTCTGACATAGATCTAAAAATTATGGTTGTTTATGCGGATTTCGAGGAAATGATGATAGATACATGTTAGAATTTATTTTGAATCATAAATATGAATATGCACAGTTTTATTTTTGAAAAACTAAGCAAATGAACAAAAGCATAAAAATGAGCTCAAAAAGTGAAATATAGCATGCGTTAGGTTGTTTGGATAATTCCACAATCCTTAGTAGATGGAACTTAGATGTAAGTTGAAACTTTTAATTCCATTTTCGAAAAGGAGAGTGGAAAACTTCATGATCCTAAGTAACTGAGAACAGATACAAGTTGAAATGTTTGACTCTCATGTTATAAGGGTGAATGAAGGAAGTCACTTTTATGTCTTAGTTGATATCTTTTGATATGTATTGAAAAAAAAGTATAAAAGATGTTGACATTGCACAAGGCATAAAAGCAGACCACACGCAATCTATATGAGAAAAATAAGTGCGCAAAAAAAAAGAAAAAACGTGAAAAGAAAAAAAAGAGGAAAGAGCTTAAAAAGAAAGAAAAGTTCAATGCTTAGAAGTATGATTGAGAAAACCTGTGTAGAAAACATATGAGTGAGGATAAGTAAATAATAATATGTTTTTATTGGATTTTCTAAGAATAAAACATAAATAACTGTGATATTTAGAAAAGTGAAAGAAATTCTTTTTCTGTGGTGGTACATAAAAAACTCTAATTATATTTTGATTTTGAAATAACAGGAAATATTTGTGAAAATAAAGTCTTTGATTACCTACTGATTGTGAGGATGTGTAATATTATGCATACATGACAGAGATGTTTGTGGGTAGCATCACTGCAAACCCTCACGAGACCTTACTCGTCCACTGGGGTAACCCAGGGGTTGAAAGGGCTTGTTGCATGAGCTAAATGCAACCGTGATTCCTACGAAAGTGAGTTAGGTGATAGTTTGATTTCTTGCATTTTTCTAGTTTGCTCGAGGACTAGCAAAACATAAGCATGGGGGTATTTGATCATGCATATAATTCAGGGTTTATTAACATTTAAATATGCATGATTTTATGAAATAATGTTTCAAAAACCCAATTTTATGTTAGTTTTTGAGTAAATGTGCTAAAATGATTTAAAAATAGAAAATGCATGAAAAATAGTTTTATTTTTACATTTTTATACATATTTTAGTTTTTGTTATATTCATAGTAGTTTAGTTTTAGTTTGCAATTAAAAATGAAATAAAAATAATAATATAGAAAAATATTTTTTCATTTTAAGTGTTTGTTTTTTTTAAAAAAGAGAAAAAAAAATTTAATAGTTTTTTTTAGTTCTTCATAAATAAGTTTTGTTTTTAAATCTTTGAAAATTTTATATAGTTTTTGATTTTTGAAAATTGAAAAAATAAACACAAACCGGTTCACCCGGTTTGCTTTTAAAAAAATAAATAAACAAACCGGCTTGAACCGGTTTGCATTTGTTTCAAACCGGTTCCAGCCGGTTCGTTACTTTTAAAAACCCCAAAAACAGGGAGCGGAAGGCGCCTCCCCCATTTACGCCTGAAACCTCTCCTCTTTCCCCTCTTTCCCTCTCTTTCCTTCTTTTCTCACCATCTTCCACTAACACCGGTGGCTATTCCCTTCCCTACCTTCCCTTTCTCCCTCTTTCTCTGTCAAATCCGGCAACCGGCGGTGGTGGAACTTCCTTCCGGCGACGGCAGCGGTGGTGGAGGTCGCCAGCTTCTTCCCTCAGGTTCACGGTGCGGTGAGTGCTGAGTCTTTCGCTTCTTCTTCTTCTACTTCTTCTTCTTCTTCTTCAGAACTTCCTCTTCTTTTTCATTTCTATTTCTTCATCCGTTTCTTCTTCTGCAGCTTCTTCTTTTTCCACTTCTTCTTCCGATCTCTTCTTCTTCTTCTTCTTCTTCTTTTTCTTCCTCCGATCTTCAGCATTTTCTTCTTCCAATTGTTTTTCTTCTTCCGATTTCGATTTCTTCTTCTTCTGCAGCTTCTTCTTCTTCTTCTGATATTCTTCTTCTTCTTCTTCTTCAGCTTCGTTAATTCTTTTTCTTCATCTTGTATTTCATTTCTGATTGTGCTGTTTTACTTCTGAAAAAAAAAAAACGGGAATAAATAGATCAAAATACAGATTATGTAGTTGTTCTGGTTTTTATCAATTACAGATTTGTTTAATTTTTTAGATTTGAGTTCCTGTTATGTTTTTTTTTTCTTTCGGTTGTTGTTTTTCATTCATTAAGTTTACTCTTTTGCATTAGTTAATATCATGTTTACTTTCATTGAATTTCTGATTTTTTTAGTTTGGCATATTCTGTTTTACATTCTTTCATGTAATTGTTTGTTTGATTTTTGTGTCGCTGCTATAGTCTAGGTTAGATCGATTTTTAATTTCTGTTCTGCAATTCATATTTGTTGTTTTCCTTTATTCAATTTACATATTCTTAGTTGCTTTCAATTCAATTGCTGTTTGTTGAATTTTACATTTCATGTTGTTAGTTTAATTTTCCTGTTTTCTACACAATTAGTTGCCTTTCTTCTGCAATTTGTTCGTTTGTTTTTGTTCACTCTAAAATTCCTGTTTTTCATTAGTTTCTTATTATCTTAGTTGTTTTCTTGTAAATCATTTCATGTTTGCTTTTATTCTTGTAGCAGTTATTTTCTAATTCATTGTCTAGTATACATGTTATTTCTTCTATATCTGGTACTGCTCGTGTTCCTTTGAATTGTGCAGGATAGCACAGACTGGAGCGGAAGCGATTACGTGACACAAAGTACGAAAAATAAAGTCTTTTTACTTTTTAGTTTAGATTTAGGAATTTAATTGGGTTTGTAAATATTGCACTTTACGCCCTCTGCGAAGGGTATTCATTTGTTGTAATAGCTAGTTGTGTTTACTTTTCTGAACATTTTACATTTCCATAATTCGACAATAAAGAATAGTTTAGATTTGTGTACTTGAATACAATATATTCCCGTTCCCTGAGTTTGACCCGGTCTCATCCACTAGTGAGAACCGGTTTTTATTAGTTGATGTCTGGTTTTCACATGTTTTTCATATAAAAATCTTTTCAAAATTACAACGATTTAAAAGAAGACATCAATCATCTTTCGCATTGTCGAAAGACTCGCCTTATTCCTTTGGATTGCCTTTGTTATCTTTCGCGTTGTCGAAAGAATTGCCTTATTCCTTTGGATTGGATTTATCATCTTTCGCGTTGTCGAAAGAATCGCCTTACTCCTTTGGATCGCCTTATCATCTTTCGCGTTGTCGAAAGACTCGCCTTGTTCCTTTGGATTACCTTTGGCATCTTTCGCGTTGTCGAAAGAATCACCTTGCTCTTTTGGATTGCCTTTGTTATCTTTCGCGTTGTCGAAAGAATTGCCTTATTCCTTTGGATTGCCTTTATCATCTTTCGTGGTGTCGAAAGAATCGCCTTGTTCCTTTGGATCGCCTTATCATCTTTCGCGTTGTCGAAAGACTCGCCTTGTTCCTTTGGATTACCTTTGGCATCTTTCGCGTTGTCGAAAGAATCACCTTACTCCTTTGGATTGCCTTTATCATCTTTCGCGTTGTCAAAAGAATCGCCTTGTTCCTTTGGATTACCTTTATCATTTTTTGCGTTATAAAAAATCGCCTTGTTTCTTTGGATCGCCTGCGTTCATCTTTCGCATTGCCGAAAGATTTGCCTTATTCTTCGTTGAAAAAATTGTCTTATTCATCTTTTGCATTGTCAAAAGAGTTGCCTTACTCTTCTTTGAAAGAGTTTGCCTTGTTTGTCTTTCGCGTTGCCGAAATAGTTACCTTATTCTCGTCAAAAGATTGCCATATCCATCTTTCACATTGTTGAAAGAGTCGTCTTACTCCTTACCTTCTTCATATTTCACAATGATGAAAAATTCACCGGATCGTCTTGATCATTTTCCAAAATTTCCTATTACAATTCCATTTCCATCGCCTCGTTCATCTTCAAGAAAAGTTGCCTTATTCACCTTCCAAATATTTCATTTTTCACCCGATCAGGATAAGGGTATAAACTTGAGCCTCATTCAAAGAGGTATTCCATTTTCCGCCTAATCAGGTTAAGGGTACAAACCTGAGTCTCATTTCTATGAGATATTTTAATCCCCAATCAGGTTAAGGGTCAAACCTGAGCTTCGTTCCATGCGAGGTATTTCTGTCCCATCGAGGTTAAGGGCAAAAATCTGAACTTCGCTCTCTCAGAGCAAATCTATTTTCTCTTTATTCTCCATTTCATATCTATCATATTCCTCGGGCTTAATTTCTTCATACTCAGTTAGATCCTTCTAACTGGGGCATTTTTTTTATATAGCCCAAATTTGGTGTGTTTTCTTTGCCACTAAGCTCGGCCATAAGCCGGCTTAGTAGCAAAGAGGGGCATCTGTAAACACCCCAAATTTTCACTCACCTTCTTGACATCACCCTCAATCGGCACATTTCAGTTCTTCAGAAGCAATGAAGGGCAAAATACTCATTTTTCAAGATTGAACCTTGCAGAAAGTCCTAAATTTCATTCTTGAGCCTCAAAATTTCTATATTTAGGTTCAGAGACATCTTCAAATTGCGAAATTTCAAAATCCTTTTTCTGGACAAAAAGCTAAAATTTCCAAGTTCGAGCTCAGAGTGACATTTCATAGAACATGTCTTTGCATAGCATTGCATCATTTCACTGCACAGCATGTCATTTTGAGATCCAGAACTCCTGATTTTCAAAATTGTCAATCCAGATTTGATTTTAAACTTTTTCAAATTGATTTTTAAAAACCCTGGGTATTCAAAGTTACCAATTTTTCCCATTTTACCCCCAGGACTTCGAATTACAAAAGTTTTTCTCAAGGAAAACAATCTGGATATTTGGATATTGATTTTAAAAATTTTATCTCAAGACTTTTTGCAAAAAGATTTTAAATCTCTTTACAAAATTTTTTACATTTATCCATATTTTTGCCCTGAAAAACCAATTTTTCCAAATTCTTGAAAACAAATAATGTTTTATCTCGTATTTTCAAATAAATGGAGCGGGACCCGCCTTTGAACTAGCATCATACTTAGACTCTCAGGTAAGTTGTGTATTCTCAAGCGGGAACCACCCGGAGTTCGTACCAATGTGCAAAATTTTCTTTTTAATTTCTTAATACTTATTTATTTATTTTTTTAGTTAGTGGGCGCACACACATGTGGCACCCCAATTGAAAATAAAATACTTTCAAAAACAAAACAAAAACTTTATTTTCAAAAGGATTTTAAAAGTGGGTTGAGGTGGCATTTCCATAAAAGCCTCTCATTTATTTCAATACTCATTTTTATTTTATTTCTTTTTATTGATTTGTTTAAATAAAATTTTTTTTAGAAGGAGGCAGCCTTAAATGGCACAGCCGAATTTCCCTAAAGTCATAAATTTGATTTTGCCTAAAACTTAGGGAAATGAAACCAAATTTTAAAAAAAAAAAGGGAATGCGCCCCTCTTGAAACGGCTATTTCAAAGAAAAAAATTTCAAAAAATGAGGTAACGGAACCTCATAAATGGAGGGTTGCGGTTTTCTTCAAGAGGACATTCAAAATTCTTTAAGAACGGAGGCTATGGATCGATGAAAAGGAGGGGGGTGGAATTTTGATTTGGGGTTTTCTTTTGATTTGGCAGGAGAGGATATTCAACGTGGATCTCTCCTCCACCTCCAAGAGCAGTTGTTCACCTTCTTCAGCCCATCCTTCACCCTGCTTTCAGCAGAAGAAATCCAGGATTTCCTTCTCAGCATAGATATCCCTTTCACCTCCAACGTGTTGCTGCCATCCCTCTTCCACCTTCAGCCAACTGCATCCACATCCCCTCCAACCCAACGTCTTCATCCATTTCCAGCCCAACCTCATTTCAGCCCAGTAGAAGACGTGGTCTTCATCCCCTTCTTCAAGCCACCAGAGGCTGCCATACACCACCAGCAACAGGGGATCCATCAGCCAAACTGCATCTACAGCAGCCCAGCAGGAGAACGTGGCTGCCATCACCTTCAGCCCATCAACGTTTTACCCATCTTCCTTCAGCCGCAGGACATTGCCCCTTTCTTGCTGGTGCAGGGGATTCACACGAAGGTCTCTTCCAACAGCAGCTACATTGTGAGTCCCTCTTCATCTTCTTCATTCTTCTTCTTCTTTGTCTTTTCAATTTATTTCTGTTTTATAAAAAAAAAGAAAAAGAAAAACCCATTTCTCTATTGTTTTTCCTGTTTCAATGCATCGTGTAATTTTTGTTTTCTGTTTTAGTCTAGATTAGCTAATATTGTTTTACATTTCATTTCCTGTAATTGGCTTTGTGAATGGCTGTGTGAAAACCAACTGTTTTGGTTGTGTGAATGGCTCATGAAGATCATTTCCTGCAATTGGGCTGTGTGAATGGCTCATGAAGATCATTTCCTGCAATTGGGCTGTGTGAATGACTCAAAAAGATCATTTCCTGCAATTAGCTGTGTGAAAAAAATTCATTTCCTGCAAGTAGCTGTGTGAATGGCTGCAAAAAGATCATTGCCTGCAATTGGCTGTGTGAATGGCTGCAAAAGATCATTTCCTGCAAGTAGCTGTGTGAATGGCTGTGTGAAAAATCATTTCCTGCAAGTAGCTATGTGAATGGCTGTGTGAAAAAAATCATTTCCTGCAAGCAGCTGTGTGAATGGCTGTGTAAAAAAAAATCATTTCCTGCGATTAGCTATGTGAAAAAAAATCATTTCCTGCAAGTAGCTGTGTGAATGGCTGTGTAAAAAAAAATCATTTCCTGCGATTAGCTGCGTGAATGGGCTGTGTGAAAATAAACTATTTTAGCTATGACAAGGTTGTAAGGATCACTAAATACTTGAAAAAAGTCATTCGCCATGAAGGGCCTTCAACTGGTTATTATGGCTACATAGATGGTTCCGCATTTGCTGTCAAGGTAATGAAGGATGCATTGTCAAAAGTGAAAATGTTCGTTGCAGAGATTGAGATTCTATTAAGGATCCATCACAAGAACTTGATTTCTTTAATCGGGTATTGTGAAGAAGGTAACAACCTCATCCTTGTATATGGCCAATGGAAGATTTCTCTATGTTACTGTCAAACAAATCAAACATGAGTAGAGTCTTAACCTGGAATCGATGATTTCAAATAGCACTATGTGCAGCAATAGGTTTGGAATATCTACCTGGTTGCAAACCAATAGTCATTCACAGGGATGTTAAGTCCACACCATCTTCACCTCTCCACTAAGTTTTCACATTCTTATCATAATATTCTTGAAAACAGCTCATTGCTCCCACAGTGCATTTCCTGCACATATCCATTTTCTGCTGCAAATGTGCAGTCTTGACAATCGGCTATGTTCATGAACAGATATATCCATATCCGTTCATGATCTATATGCCATCTTTGGCATGCTTTGTTATTGGTATATGGGGAAGCTCCATACCCATTTTTATTGAAAAATACATTATAATTTGAGAAATATGGCTTCATGAAATCCCCTACAGAAACTGTATATACCTGTATTTTCTGATTTTACCCATTATATGGATTTTCCATTAATATGTATATTTTCTCATTACATGTATATATATATATATATATATATATATATATATATATCTATTGTATATCTACCTATATGTATACGTATATATGTATATATATGTATATATATATATGCATATATATATATATATATACTTATATATATATATATATATATATATTCTTTCATGTGTACTTGTTATTACATATATTTTCTTTTCTTTTACTTTTTTGTGAATATATCTTCATTACCATATATCATTTAGCATAAATTCAAATATTTCTATGTCTACATATATATCTTCGTTGTACTAACTCTCATTTTGCAGGAAAATCTAGAAGATGCTGATTCCTTTGCTCCATTTCAATTTTTTTTACTTTATGTTAGCAATGTAACAATCCAATGTAAACCTTGGAATAAGATTTACTTTTACTGCTTAGATTATGCCGCATCTCATATAGTTCGATTTCAGTAATATCCTGATTCTATGATGCATATATCTCAATTTTCCAAATTCATCGTGGATGAACACGAATGGCACGTGCACCAACTCTTAGAGAGTTGATGAACTTGGTGGAGTCCATATTTACGGCCCTAGTCGGAATATGGACGAGACCCAGATCCATTATCTCTCTACCAGTCACATTGAGTCTACACTCTTAGGCTATCTTGAAAATGCACCTCATATTTCTAAATTTTCAAAATATTGTGAATAAACTCAAGTAAGCTCTAAACATATTCATGGCCTCAGTCAGAATATGTGAAAGATTTACTTTGGCTTAATCCACATTTTTCCAACCAATTTTTCAGAAATCTTTTCAAAGTGCATTCATTCATTCACATCATCTGCATCATCTGTTTTTCCCATGATTTTCTCAAGAGATTTTCACTTCATGGAACCGATTTCTCAAGAAACTATGATGATATTCGGAGTTGGATTTCCCGAATCAATGTTTTCCTGTGATTTTCCTTAAAAAGTTATTTTCTTAAGATCCATTTTCAAAAGGAATTTTCATCTTTCTCAAGAATAAAAAGCTGATTTTCAGATATTTCAAAAGATGAAATTCTCAGGATTTCAATTTCCTAAGTTCTAAATTTCCGTCTCCAATGAATTTTCCTATAAATTTTCTATCCTTTTCTTAAGAAAATTCTAAAAGTCCAAGTTTTCCCGATAAATGTTTTCTCTATATTTATCTTTTCTCAAGAATTCCTTCCATTTTTCCCGAAATTCTCATTTCTTCATAGTTTTCCAAGTCTTTATAAATTTTCTCAAAATTTTTCAGAGATTCTCATTTCTTCATAGTTTTCTAAGTATTTCTAAACTTTCTCAAGATTTTCTCGAGAGTCTCACTTCTTCAAGATTTTCCAACTCTTTATAAACTTTCTCGAGATTTCAAATCTTCTTCGTCTGAGTTTTCCTGAGAGATTGATTTCCATCTTTTCCTGAGAAATGCTTTTCAACTCCAAATGTTTTCTAATCATACATCATATTTTCCAATTTACATTTTCCAAAATTTTCATAGCACATGTCTGAATTCTCTGTGCATTTAGGATAGAACACAATTTCGGTAACTTCACTAAGTCAAGCACAATTTTGGTCCTTGGTTCGATTACCCTTGTTAAAGGCGGCAGGAACGGTCGAACCTCGTACCGACAGGTCGAGCCCCATCCCATGGATTTTCCCGCAATTTTCAAAAACGGAGGCGAGTATTTCAAAACAATTTTCAAAATCCGGTCAAGTTTGAATCGCGAAAGCCTTTCCATCTCTCTTCCGCAAGGAAGGGAAGACGGGAAAAATTTTGCGACGATAACAGATCCAGATTTCCAAGTACAATCTCTACTCTTGGATCTCAGACTTCAGATCCAATTCCATTTTAGGATCCAAAATCCAACTCCACTTTGGATCTCAGACTTCAGATCCAATTCCATTTTAGGATCCAGAATCCAACTCCACTTTGGATCTCAGACTTCAGATCCAAAATTCATTTTAGGATCCAGAATCCAGTTCCATATTGGATCTCAGGTCCAAATTCCATCTAGAATCCAATTCCCTCTCGGATCTTAAACTTCAGATCCAAAATCCCTTTAGGATCCAGAATTCAATTTTACCTTAGATCTCAGATCCAAATTCTATTCCAGATCTTGGATCCAATTCCATTCTAAAACCAGAATTCAATTTCATCTTGGATTTCAAATCTATTTTAGGTCCAGACCTTGGATTCAAAATCCATTCTCAATTCCAATTTTTCAAATCCAACTCCATTTCATTCTAGATTTCAAAAACCAAGTTTATCTTGATTCCTAAAAATTCCAAAAGTCAATTCCATTTCTCAACCTTATTTGGATCTCTTAGAACTTCAAAGTTAGAATTCAAAACATTTATCCAAGTTCTAAACTCTAATTCAAAGTCCATTTATGACTTTGAAGTTTCCTTTCTTCTCCTTTTATCTCAATTTCAAGATCCTTCCTTTTAAAAGTCTAGATGATTTTCCCAAGCTCTGATTATTCCAAAAATTCAGAATTTTAAATCTTAAGTTCTGAGTTAGAAACCATTTCTTCACTCTATTCATCTCAGAAATACTTGGAGAGTTCCAAATCATTTTCTCAAAAGAGCATACATCCTTGCATTGCACAAGCATGATTCTTTGTGCATTTAGATTTAGAATAAATTTATAGATAATATTTAAGTAAAGCAAAAAGGCATAAATTCGATCCTTGGTTCGATTACCCCTGGTAAAGGCGCCAGGAACAGTCGAACCTCGTACCGACGAGCGAATCCCGTCTCTCCATTTTCCCACAATATTTTCAAAACGGAGGTGAGTAATTCTCTAAATATTTTCAAATCAAGGTCAAGTGAGACCCCGCAAAAGAGTCTCCTCTTCTCTTCTTTTCTTTTTTCTTCTCTCTTCTTTTGTCTTTTATTTTTCTCCCTTTAAAAAGGAGGAAAATAGAGGTTCGAAAAGGAAAAGAGAAAGGAAAAGAGAAAAACACAAAGAGAGGAAAAAATTTGCGATGATCACAGTTTTGTCTGTGAACACCCCAAATTTTTTAAAATCTTTAATATATCCCCTTTTTGCCCCTGATTTCATTTTTTTAGCAATTGAGTCACTTTTACATCTAAATTCCAGTTTATTTCTCAATTTTTTCTAAATTTAAATTCATTTTATACATCTGACTCAATTTCGGATCCGGATCCAGATAAAAGATCCAAATTTGAGCTTCGTTGTCCAATTTTTGAATCAAATTCTCAAAATTACCAAAATAACCTTTTAACAGGCTCAAACAGTTCATCTAATATCCGTTTGGATCCATCACATTATGTTCCTCGATTCGAGGTTTAAAACTCGAATATTTTTCTCAAAACTTGGGTCCAAACTCATTTTTCTGAAGAAATTTTCCTCAAAATAGCCTTGAAAACCTTCTTTTTGTGAATATTTCTCAAAAATACAAAAAAATTAGTTTAAATCCTAGTTTTTCCGTAAATTTTAGGATTTTTATTCCAAAAATATCAAAAAATATAGAAAATGAAGAAAATAACAAAAAAATAAAAATATAAAAAAAAAAAGTAGAAACGAAAATCGGTTTTTTTAAAAAACTTCTTTTTGAAAAATAAGCCTTTTTTTTACTAAAAACAGTTTTTGCAAATGCTTTTGAAAAAAGAATCGGCTTTTTAAAAAAAAATCTTTGATAAAAAAATCTTTGATAAAAAAATCTTTTTAACAAAAAAAACCGAGGGTTATAAGGGCTCCCTCCATTCTCTCTCTCTCCCTGTCCTCTCTCTCGGACACTCTCGAACCTTCTCTCTGGGCATCTCTTCCATCCACCCTCCATCACCAATCCTCCACGAGCTTCTCCATAGCCACCGCCCATCATCAACGGCTTGCCGCACCCCTCATCCGCCCTTCATCTGCAACAACCTTGTACACCTCCTTCATCCCCTTCGCTCATCTTGAACGAAATCCTCCCCTTCTCTCTCTCGCAGGCTCGACGCATCGATTACATCCATCATCACCCTTCAATCACCACACTCTCTTCCTCCACCCACGATTTCCAACAAAATCGCCATCGTTCCTTCCAAAATCCTCCTCCTCTCCTATAAAAGGGGAGCCCAGAGGGAAGAAAGGAGGATCGTTTTGAGCCCCCCCCTAACTTCCTCGATTCCCCCCACTAAAAGGGAGATCTCTCAAAGTATTTCATCTGGGGTCGCTGGAAGGGAACCGAGACCCTCTGCAAACAAGCTGAAAAGGGGTTCAACGAAAGGATAAAAAGAGAGCTCTCTGCTTCAGGATTGGATTCCAACAAAGTCACGGTAGGTGACCCTCCTCCTCCCTTTCTCTTCGATTTTCTTTCTTTTATATAAATGATTCCTTACAACATCGTTCTACTATAATTTTGTTCTTCTTCATTTTCCTTTTGTTGCTTTCTTTCTCTTCTTTTCATTTTTTTTTTCTTCTTTCAAGGCAACAACGGTAGGATCGATCTGCGTATAGCAAGATCGATCCGCCTAATGCTACAACAATGGAGCAAACTGACTCCAGCACTTGTTTTGTTTCTTTTTAAATTCCTTTATGTTTAAGCATTTTGAATCATAATTTGATCGAGCATTTCATTTCTGTGTATTATGGTTATCGTGCATCATGTTTTATCACATACAACAGATGTTTATGCTGGGTTGTGGCACAAACATATTCCCTCAGTTCTCGAGGTTTTGATGTAAGCATATGTTTAGGCTTCAATCATAGCTTAAACACACACTTCACCCTCTCCATCATCAAAAAGAAAATCCTGGAGGCTGCCTCGATTCAGATAAAGCAAAATTATGGGCCTCAGAATCCATTTGTTTTAATCGTTGCATACACCACCGCTCACAACACTGACAGTTCTAGCTTCAAATACTTGATCCAGGAGGTGGTTGTCTTTCTGGGTTGCTTATGGGCTTATTGCATATCTTCTTGGAGTTACCATTGATGTATCAGTAGCGTTTATTTCGTGGTGAAATGATCGAAAAGTTATTAATTATTTCAAACTTGAAAGATTACTCACAATCACACTTCTCAAGTTATTGACATGTGAATTTCCAGAATCTAATGGTTGCTTTGAGCAGCAATCCAATCAAGGCCTTGTTGCCTCAGAACAACTTGTTGTTTTTATTTTTGTTTTTTTTTATCAGTGCTATTCCAGTTATTTTGTAATTTCTTCAGCATATGGTCTCCATCTTAGTTTTGATTGATTTCAAAGTCATGTTAGGAATTCCATAAATTTGTTTTTGCTTGGTTTGTCTGTCGATCGGCCTATTAGGGGTGGTCAATATAACACTCAGCTTCATCCACAATATGCTGGTTATTAAATATATATATATATATATATATATATATATATATATATATATATATATATATATATATATATATATACACATACACCAACAATTAACATGAAGTGGAGATCTAAATCCTTGAGCCAAAAAAAAATATATAAAATTAAATTAAATTAAGTTGTTAACACTCCTGTAGTTGAGATAACTGCTGCCAGTTCACCTGGATTGTGCAAATCATGATCATTAGATCCCCAACATTCTCTTTGACAATTGGCAGTTCTGAATATATATTCATACTGGGTCTAATGACCCCTCTTTGGCGTCATCACCATGACTGTAAAGCTGCATTATATGTCCATTATATCTTCTTTTATTATCTCTAGTATACCTTAGCTTCAGATTCTATAATGTAGTTGCTTTCTCTGTTAGACTCTGGTCTTCTCTGCGTTATTTTCCACAACATTCATCCATCTTTTTTAGAAAATCCCTAAGTTTGGCACTACCGCCATATGCATTCATCACCTAATATCCCTATTATACCCCCATTCTGTGGGTTTTTATATAAAGACAAGTGCTAGGTTGGGTCGCTAATTCGAGCATCATCGCAGAGCTCAATGGATGGTTTGGTATGCTCACTTACCTTAATGGCAATCGAAGTAAGCTAAGAGGCAGTAACTCAGATTGCATCGCTGTTTTCCTGCTTCTTCTTCTTCCTCTAAATGATTGCAATGTAATATCTGTTGGCGAGATGAAGACTAACATTCTTTCAGCTGCTTATAGGTTGGTGTCTATCGTGATTTTGGTGTAATCCCTGCAGGTGATAGGTCGTGATACAGGGGTAAGTAATGTTATTTTTAACTATGATGTAATTAGTAAGATTTGTTCATATTCTTGCAATACCATGAATTGTTTTTTTTTTCTTTTTAGACTATGGAATTGTTTTCTGCTAAAACCTATACTGTTAAGAATTCATCCTCTATTAAAACCCACAATCTAATGTGCTTCCCATTTCAATTGATTAGGACCCCGAAAACTTAGATCTGATAAAGATAGAAAAGATGTTGGGTTTGTTCATTCTAGACCCACTTCTTCAGCCATCAAGAAATTGAAATTCCCCTCCCTCTCCACACGCTGCTAGTCAGTATCACTGGGCCCTGTGATAACTTTCTTAACTGCACCAGAGATGAATGTGACTCTAAAAAGGGGTTGTCGCTTCATCAGCCATATTTCTTAGTGCTTCCACCACTGCCGCACTCCACTGATTTGTGAACCCTTATGTTCACAAACTCAAATGGGTGCCTGGTTCAAATACATTTGAGGTTGGGATGATGTCATGATTGGCAGGACAATAAGGTTTATTGATGGCAAACCACCAGGCACCGAATGGCCATCTGTGACTTTCAAAGTCAATTACTTCATCAATGAAGGGCACTGTCGAAGCAAGGCTCTCTTAGCAAGGTTGACACTCAAGGGACCAATGCACGAATCAGCTTTCAAGAACTTGTGATCACATACTATGCGTGCGTTACTCTCCTTGTAGCATGCAACAGGAGTTGGTCTTCCAAGAACAAGTTTGAGACATAAATAATTGAGGTAGATCAATTTTACAGGGTGAAACCATGGTAGGATCTCTTGAATTCCATTACAGTTAAAATTTTGTATTTTGTCACACTTCCATTTATAAATAGTTTGTTTGGTTTAATATTAATCCTTGCTTTGCGGCAAGATTTCTTTTTCTTTTCATATAAGCTCAACATGAATTATGCCATATCCACCTTCCACAGCCTATATTTACATACCATCAGTCTAGCTGTTGTAGCCATTCTTTCTTTAAAAAAAAAAATTAATCGTTTTAACCCTATATCCCTTTATATATTTTTCGTTAATACTACCAGCCACCAACTGTGGTTTGTATTCACTCATACTTCCTACTGTATCAGTATATCACATTCCATCCATGGCCCTTCCTTTACTTAGCACAGTTTTTTTTTTCTCCACAACAATAGCTTTTGTAAGCCATGTTCATATACTCAACCTCCATGGCATTCGTTGTGTGCCTTGCATGATTACCTGTCACCTCTGGTTGTGGCATCACCTGTGCGTATGTTCATCACTTGCTGAATTCTTCACCCTTACACCCCTTTATCACCGAGGGCATCATTAGCTATGTCTTACTTGCATACCACGTAGGATATCCCCTGTATTACAGCCCATGACAGTTAGAACCCATTCCCCATGTGAATTTTCTACCAGCATCATTGCACTTTTCACTGCTGCAACTACAACAGTAGTTGCATCTCATCCATCTCTACCCTGCTGCAAATCCATACATATTGGCAGCTATACCTCAGCCACACTGTGCAATTAACCCTCTACTTACTCTTCACAGTATCAATCATCTTCCAGCTCCAACACATGATAGCACTACTATCATGAGCTGCTGCAAACCAGTTTTCTGCACTCATTTTATTTCGTAACTTCCACTTCTATAGCCATTCCAATTGTCACCTATACCTCCTCTATCTCACTAACTATCATCCACCTATGTTGCATGTAGGCCATAGATGTATATACATACCTATATATATATACCCTTTTTTTCATCTTTCCACATCATAAATACCTTGGCCTGTGAGCATCTTTTGATATCCATATGATATATACAAATTTTTTCCATTTTTATACTAATTAGGTGTTTTGCAAGGAATATGTAGAAAATATCATTATTTGGAGTTGTAAATTCAATTTCATGTATTGTAATAGTTAGATCTTAATAAAAATTTACATTTCTTGTTTTAGATAGAATGAATGAGCATTGTAAAGATCATAAATTGCTTATTTTCATGCTTTTTTTATTTTTTTTACCTTTATTTTTTCAAAATCTCACAAATGGGAACACGAATGGCACGTGCACCATTTCGTAAGAGGCAATTAATCCTAAGTTGATGATTTACATCAATGGCCATAGTCAGGATGTAAACAAAACTTAGAATTTTTATCTTTTATAAAATAACATTGGATCCACACTGGATCCCTCTTAAAAAAAATCATCATATTTTTAAATATTTTCTTTTTTTATCAGAGTTTGATTTAAAATTAATTCAATATATATATCAATGGCCATAGTCAGGATATATTGAGAATTAATTTCATTTTAAACTCTATAAAAGCACTAAAATGTATTTTATTCTTCATTTGAATTTAGATATGATTATTATATAATACATTCAACGACCATAGTCAAGGATGCATTATATCTTCAATCTTATTTTAATTCATTTAAAGAATGAAATATCTTTTCAAAATCCAATTTCAAATTCTTTAAATTCATTCATCATTTAGGATAGAATTGCATCATATTTTCAAATTTTCCTTTTTCAAAATTCCAAGTGATTCTTTTCTCAGATCAAATCTTATTCATAGATTCAAATTCAATTCTATCGCTTTTTAAGATTCAAAAACTCAATTTCAAAGTCCAATTTGACTTTGGAATTTCAAAATCATTTTATATTCAAACTCCAAAATTCCAATTCAATTCAAAATTCAATTTAACTTTGAAGTTTTGATTCATTCTCAAAATTAAAATCAAGTTTTATCTTCTTACCTTTAAATTCAAAATCAAGGTTTGAGATTGATTCTGAATCTCAAAACTTGACCCTTCTTAAAATTTTAAATTCAAATCTGGGTTTTCAAAACCCAGATCCATCTTCAGAAGTCCCATTTGGACTTTCAGAATCCAAATACAAAGTTAGATCCTAATCCCAACTTGGATCCAGATTTCCAAGTACAAATCTCCACTTTTTGGATCTTAGACTTCAGATCCAATTCCATTTTAGGATCCATAATCCAATTCTACTTTGGATTTCAAACTTCATATCCAAATCCATTTAGGATCCAGAATCCAATTCTATCTTGGGTCTCAGACTTCAGGTCCAATTCTATTTTAGGATCCAAAATCTAGTTCCACCTTGGATCTCAGACTTCAGATCCAATTCTATTTTAGGTTCCAAAAATCGAGTTCTACCTTAGATCTCAGACTTCAGATCCAATTCCATTTTAGGATCTAGAATCCAATTTCATCTTGGATCTCAGACTTCAGATCCAAATTTCATTTAGAATCCAGAGTCCAATTCTATCTTGGATCTTAGATTTAAGATCCTAAATCCATTTTAAGATCCAAAATCCATTTTAGGATTCAGAATCCAATTCCATTTTGGATTCCAGATCATGGATCCAAATCTATTTAGGATCCAGAATCCAATTCCATTCCCAATTCCAATTTTTCAAATCCAACTCCATTTCATTATAGATTTCAAAAACCAAGTTTATCTTGATTCCTAAAAATTCCAAAAGCCAATTCCATTTCTCAATCTTATTCGGATCTCTTAGAACTCATTATGATTTCAAACTTCAAAGTTAGAATTCAATTACATTCCAAACATTTATCTAAGTTCTAAACTCTAAAGTACACTTATGACTTTGAAGTTTCCTTCCTTCTCCTTTTATCTCAATTTCAGGATCCTTCCTTATTTTCCCAAGATTTGATTATTCCAAAAACTCAGAAATTTTTTTCTGAGTTAGAAGCCATTTCTTCACTCTATTCATCTCAAAAACACTTGGAGATTTCCAAAATCATTTTTTGAAAGAGCATATATCCTTGCATTTGCATAAGCATGGTTCTTTGTGTATTTGAACTTAGGATAAATTCTTAGTTTCTTAGCAAAGCAAAAGGCATGAATTCGACCCTTGGTTTGATTAGCCCTGGTAAAGGCGCTAGGAACAATTGAACCTCGTACCGACGAGCGAATCTCGTCTCCCAGTTTTCCCACAAATTTTCAAAAATGGAGGCGAATTAATTTCCTAAATATTTTCAAATCAAGGTCAAGTGAGACCCCGCAAAAGAGTTCCTCTTTTCTCTTCTCTCTTCTTTTTTGTCTTTTATTTTCTCCCTTCAAAAAGGAGGAAATAGGGATTAGAAAGGAAAAGAGAAGGAAGAGAGAGAAACCACAAGAGAGGAAAATTTTTGCGATGATCACAGTTTTGGCGACCGAGATGGAACCCGTCTTGGTCCGGTCGGATTTGTGCCTTTGCTTTGCTTTAATATTCTCTAAGTCTTTATTTTTCTATGTCAGCTTCATTTTCCATGCAAACCTTAGGAGCCTAGACTCTGTCCTAAGCTGACATCATTGCATATAGGATCTAAGTATGGTTTGGTAGGACCATGTTGAGGAGATTATTCCATTAGATTTAGGTTTGAAATGCAAATCTCCTCAATTCTAGGGATTGAATACAAACAATGTATGCAAGTGTATGCTTCTATTCATTTGAATTCTATCTCTTTAGGACTTGTATTAGAGCCTTGTGACTTTATTTTGCATGTTGATCATGTTTTTGAAATCATCCCTACCTATATTGTCCCGGTCTTCACATTGCTGGGTTGTCTCACTGAACCATAGTTCGGGAGAGAGCCTCACAACTGGACCACTTATTTGGGTTCGCGCTCCCCTACCACGTACCTAAGGGCCATAGTCGGAGGTATATCGGTAGGCGCTCAAGGATGTTGGGAAGCCAGTACCTTAGAATCGGAGAATTATTTCTATGCCACGTACTTCGAGCTTTGGCTTGAGTATATCGGCATGCCTTGATTGGAATCAGATGATCTGAACCATAGAGTTAGGATTAAGGTTCTACAAGCTATCTCAAAAATTGCATTTAGAGTCAGCTTTTAGGGAGTGTTGTGTGTGCATCCTTGTTGGTGCAGCTCTGATTGTGCGATGTTTTCTTGTATTCTCCTATATATATCGAAACCCTGGGTGTATTATTCAAAATTTCCTCTTATTTTAAAAAACCCC
Source organism: Nuphar pumila (assembly GCF_984573655.1). Classification (NCBI taxonomy): domain Eukaryota; kingdom Viridiplantae; phylum Streptophyta; class Magnoliopsida; order Nymphaeales; family Nymphaeaceae; genus Nuphar; species Nuphar pumila. The sequence continues at coordinate 24,972,445 of NC_143257.1, read as the reverse complement.
AGGTGTATATTTTTTCTTTTCCTACATTCTTTTTCTCTTTTATCAAATTTTCCTTAAAAACCCTGGAAATTCTTTTTTAAATCCCTTGATCTTTCAAAATTTCCAAGAGTTGTGTCTATCCTCTTTTTCATCAAGAGTCTATTTGTAAGTCCTGCATTCTATCTGATTCTCTTCCTCTTTTGCCTCAGTATCATTCCGATGGCGTCTGATTCTCTCGATGTTATCTTTCCCAGGGATCATATCTTCTATCAAATGAGGGATGGAACCCCGGATCATGGGGTTATCCAGTCTCATTCCATCTTCCCTCGGTGGTATTATTCTTGGTTCGCCACCTTCTCGCGTATGTTCCCAGACCACTTGGATGATTATGGATTGGAGATGACATCAGCAGTGGGCAAGCGAACCATCAATGATAGTTTGATTCAGGCTATGGCAGAACAATGGAATCCACGTACCTGTACATTTTGGTTTCCATGGGGAGAGATGACTCTCCTAATAGATAAGTTCAGTGACATCATGGGATTGCCAGAGCCAGTTATTCAGCCAGATGACCCTGTCGAGCAGCAATTCCTGATCAACGTCAAGGGGATAGATGCTCAAGAAGCATTAGCCAGGGCTACAGGGAGCAGATCTTGGCCTCTCACGGAGATCAACAGAAGTCAGTTCATCAATCTGTTCAGACTCTATCGCAAGTATGAAGCCTACGAGGAAGTTGACACCTTGTCTCGGGCAGCGAAGGAAAGAATCCAGCACGCCATGGTCCTATGCACAGTAGGATTAGCGTTCTTTCAAGACGGTTAGAATTTCATCGATGTCAGAATTGCTCAACACTTTCGAAGATGGGGAAGCAAGCAGACTCGTCAGCTTTCAGTATCTATTGCAGCTCTAGCCTTTCTCTATAGAGGCTTAGCTCATTTTGCCCTTGGAGAGACTATTTTGGTGGAAGGATGCACGTATGCCTTGCAGTCTTGGTTCTTGCGACATGTGTCGTCGAAAGCCAGTTCCTTCAGGTTCAACAACAAGAAGCCAAAGTCTGTTGTTCAGTACCAAACTTTGTTCGAGAATCTGCACCAGGAAGAGATCCTCTGGGATTACTTTGGCAGACAAGAATCAGTTCCTCGCTACACTTATGCTCGTAGCAAGCGTTATAGATTGCTTGGACCTTTCTTCTGTGTCGACTATCAGCCAGAGAGATGTCTCAGACAGTTCTCGCAGCGGCAGATTTGTGTCAACACTCGCTTCCCGATGGGCCACATACCAGAATTCGATCTACAGTCGAATCAGTGGTCTGGGGCATACCATGTAACCAAATACACTTGGGACTCCTTCATTACTTTGTCTGTGTTTCTTGGTCATAATGTATCTTCGGAATATCGAGAATGGTGGCAAAATGTCTGCCCACTTTCTCTTTGTATTTGAATTTTGTCATCAATAAGAATACAACTTTGTGTTCTGTTAAAAAGCTCTTTGTGGCCAAAATTTTATTTTCTTATTTTGTTTTATATGGTCACGATCCCTGTGACGACCTCATCCCTAATTATAAGACTTTGCCTTATATTCTTCTTCAAATTATCTCTTATCATGATGGACGACCTCGCCTAGGTAACAAGGTGCATTCTTTGTTACCGCAAGATGGTGACACAATTATCACAAAATTTGTGATGACCTAATCCCTGGTGATGGGATAACTTGTTTAATTGTCTATCAATTCCCCCTTTCCTGTCTTTTTCTAAAAAGGTCGTGTTTTCAAAAATTCCTCCGAGCTCTAACCATTCCTTTATTCTGCAAGAAAATCATTGGCATTGACAAGATGGTGCAGACCAGAGCTGGAAAAGAGACTGCTCCTCAGCACAGCGACAACGAAGTCAAAGCAACGAACTCTCCCAAGTCAGTCAGAGGGCAAAATCAGAACAAAGGCGATGATATTGATCCTGCTATGTACAGCTTGTTTCAGAGAATAATGGCCAGAATGATGTCAGAGCAAGCTGAGGCCAGTCAGAAGGAGGTCGTTCCGAAGAGCAAACTGAAAAAGAAAGTTGTGAAAAAGCCGGTCAGGATCATCATAAAGAATGTCCAGCCTGACACCACTTCTAGGGGATCAGAATTAGAGGAAGAAGAGCAGTTTGTCTACCATCAGAATCCTCTGCAGCAGTTCATGAAGATCACCGTAGAACCTGAATCTGTGAATAAGCCTATTCCAGTTAATAATCTGATGCACGAGCAGATGAAAGAAATAAATCGGGCCATTAAGGATATTCAGGCCAAAAGCAAAGGCAAACAGACTTACTCTGGTGAGGATTTTTACAATGGCCTGGACAGAGATGACAATCTGGAAAATCTCCCTCGAAAGTTCCTCAAATTTGACGAAACAGGCAACCCTAAGGCTTATTTGGCCACATTCTATGCTGAGTGCGGCCGTTTCACGAAAGACAACTGGGCATTATTCATTTGCTTTCCTCGAAGCCTAGAGGGAACAACCGCCAGGTGGTATGCAGACCACATTAATCCTATCGAACTACGAGAGTTCGATAAAGTTGTTAACTTGTTCATTGAACACTTCATGTTCAATGTCGAAGCATCACCAACCCTCAACCATCTATACAATTTGAAGCAACACGAGAATTAAAAAGCTAGTGAATTCATCCACAGGTGGAGGAGCACTTGTAACAGAATGAAGGTTCCCATCCCGGAGGAACACGCCCTACAAAATATTTTGAATAACTTTGCTCAGCCTCCGAGGAACCTCATTTCTACATCTCCCGCCAAATCATTCATCAAGTTGATTGAGAGAGCCGAGTGGCTCGAGACCGGCTTGGACAATGGTCTGTATGAAGGATATCCTTTTGTCAGAGGGAATCCTGATCAAAAGAAGAAGGCGCACGTCGCCTATTCTACAGAGTTTTTGGATCATGGCAGCGGCTGTAACAGCAAGAAGAGCAAGAAAAACCGCAACAAGAATGTCGAACACTCCAGGGTCGAAAGAACGAACTCTGCAGCCCAAAAGGGAAAATTTGTCAAGCCACAACCTGTTCAGTCAGCGCCGCAGCCAGAAGCAAAACAGCCAGAAAAGTCGAAGCATGAAGGCTGGAGTTATGATCGGGAATTCACGGCCCTAGAGCAGTCTCGCGAAGACATCTTGGAATATATGATGTCGAAGGGAATGATCAAACTCCCCAAGGTGGCAGATCCTCCCGTTGCTATGGAAAAATGGACTGATAAGTTCTGCAAGTTTCACCGGACTGTTGGACATGACACCGAGCATTGTTTTGTCCTTAAAAATATCATTCAGGACTATATTGACAAAAACTTGTTAATCGAAGATGAGGAAGAAGAGCCGAAAATCTTGTCCAAGCCATTTCCTAAACATTCTACATCGGTGATTTCAGAACAAAAAGTCTTTCTCAAGAACAGTATCCAGCCATGTTCCAGCCAGGACATTCAGGATCCGCATCAGGTCCTGGTCCTTCGTCAAGCGTAGTCTTCCGCCAAGAGGGTGGATATTACTGTATTTTCCATCAACAAAAAAGCAACCAAGGAGCCAGCAAAGGTGACAACAGAGATTGCCAAACAAGTTCTCAGGATTCCAAAGCGCTTCGTCAAGGCAGCTTTGAAAAAGGGAGAAACTTCAAGGTCAGTTCAGAAGCCAATTACTACTCTATGGAACATTTCTATTTTAGACTTGACCCACGCTTCGCCTGAGCACCAGCAAGTGCTAGAAGATCTGCTAAGAAAGATCAAAGTCAAGCCTAGCACCACTCCGCAGGATATGGCTCAGATCGTCAATAAAGCAATGACGAATGCACCAATCACTTTTTCTGATGAAGATTTGCCGAAGCCTCATTCTTTCTACAACAACGCTCTCTATATAGTGGTGCGGACCAGGGGCATGACAGTCCCTCATGTATTGGTCGATGGAGGCAGCAGCCTCAATATCTGTCCCGAGATGATAGCCAAGGCCTTGGGACTGAAAGAAGAAGAGTATACCTCAGATCCCATAATGATCTACGGTTTCGACAACCATGGGAAGACAACCAAGGGGAAGATATTTCTCGAAATTTTCATCAACTACTTGGTGCATACCGTGCTCTTCCACGTGGTCAATGTGCTGCCCACATACAATCTTTTGCTCGGGCGCACTTGGATCCACAATGCCAACGCTGTCCCTTCAACCCTTCACCAATGCATCAAATGGTCGAAGGGAGGCATGATCACTACGGTCCTAGGAGAGGACCCGAAAGAGCGACTCCTGCAGCCAATGATACCCCGTCCTACTTTCACTGCCAACATCCCAAGCATCAAGGAAGTCGATGAAATCAATCTGAGTGAAAGTCTAGACATGTTAAAGTTAAAAGAGGTCTAGCCGACAGAAAGCGTGGCAACAGTAACCCAGTGGTAGGGGCCTCACTTCTTCAAGCTAGGTGGGCGCCTCGGCTGCACTTTCTTCAATGATCACCCTCTATTTTCTCAATTCTTGAAAACTAAGAAAGGGTTTGATCTTCTGATGAAACATGGCTACCAGCCCTTCAGGGGCCTTGGTAAGAATGGGGATGGCATTCTGGAGCCAATCATCCCCGCTCGGCATGTCACCAGTGCAGGTTTGGGTTTCTCAAGACAGTCATCCGGCAAGCACACTACCTTCATCAAAGGAGCAAAATGAAGACAATGCCAGTGTTTTTCTGCTTTTCCTTCTTTAATGTCATCTTGTAGGGGCAAAAATCCGCCCCAGTTTTTTTTCTATCTTCAACAAATCATATGTAAATATCAAAGAGATTTTTGATCAATGAAATTTCGGTTTCCTATTCTCATCTTGGTGTACACAAATTCTCTAATTATATCTTTTTCTATGATTGTCATTCTTTGTTTCTGTACAAAAGGCTACTTTCAAACCTTTTATCCTTTTCTCAAAAACCTTCTTTGCGCTTACAGGGGATTGCCGAAATCATGGCTCCTAAATCGCTCAAAAGGCTCATTATCAATAACAACTTTTCTCAAAATAAATCCAAACCGGCCAGAATCTGCAAGGCAAAGGCAGGGGCAAAGGTCAGCAAGGTAACGGAGCAGATCGAAGAGTTAGCAGAGTTCGACTCAGCGATTCAAGAGTTGCCAGAGATTGTCATTATTCAGAAGCAGGATGATTCATCGCCGTTGGTTCAGGATCCAACAAAGGATGTCAACATCGGTTCAGATGATGATCCAAAAATCCTCAAAATTGGCTCCAGCTTAAGTTCAGATGAGAAGAAGAAACTCATCCATTTCCTCAAACAGCACCAAGAAGTCTTTGCTTGGACTTATGTGGATATGTCGGGCTTAGATCCCAAGCTGGTCGAACATCGTCTTGTGCTTAGACCGGATTGCAAGCCAATCAAGCAGAAACTGAGGAAGATGGATCCCCAAGTAGCACCGCAAGTTAAAGAAGGACTTGAAGAGTTGCTAAAGGCAGGATTCATCCGGACTATTGAATACCCAAACTGGTTGGCGAACATCGTGGCAGTTCCCAAAAAGAATGGCAAAGTTCGAATCTATATCAATTTCAGGGATTTGAACAATGCCACCCGAAAGGATGATTATCCATTCCCCAACATCGATCTTTTGATCGATAGCACGACGGGCCATGCCATGTTTTCCTTTATGGATGGGTACTCAGGCTATAATCAGATCAAATTGGCCGCTCGTGACCAATCCAAAACTTCTTTTACCATGCCTTGGGGTACATTTTGCTATACAGTCATGCCATTTGGGCTCAAAAATGCTAGGGCAACCTATCAGAGAGCAATGGAAGTTATTTTTCATGACCAGATGCACAAGAACATGGATGCCTATGTGGATGACATCCTGGTCAAGTCAAAAGAAGGAGAGGATCATCTTGATGCTCTCGGCCAAGTCTTTGAAAGACTTATTCTCTACAAGTTGAGACTCAATCCGCAGAAGTGTGTCTTCGAAGTAGAGTCAGGAAAGCTACTTGGCTACATGATCAGCAAGAAAGGCATAGAGGTAGATCCTGCCAAGGCAAAGGCACCTCCCACCAATTTGAAAGAACTGCGAAGTCTTCAAGGGCGCATTCAGTCTATCCGTCGTTTTATCTTCAATTTGGCCATGAGATGCGAACCCTTCAATCACTTGCTGAGAAAAAAGTGAAATTTGAGTGGGAACCAGAGTGTCAGCTCTCGTTTGAGCGCATCAAGCAATATCTCTTCAATCCACCTATTCTGAAGCCACCAGAACTAGGGAAGCCACTTCTCTTATACATTTCTGTCAATCATAATGCTTGTGGCGGATTTCTCGCACAGTATGAGGAAGGTAGCCGGATAGAGCACACCATCTACTACATCAGCAAGACTTTCATTGATTATGAAAAGAGATACTCTCAAATAGAGAAGACATGTCTGACATTAGTGTGGATGTGTCAAAAGCTGAGACATTATCTTTTAGCTTCAGAAATCAAAATTTTATCAAGACTCAATCCTCTCAAGTACATCCTTGAGCAGCCTTTCCTTACTGGACGGATTGCGAAATGACAAGTCCTCTTGATGCAGTACGATTTGGAATATGTATCTCAGAAGTCAGTCAAGGGTCAGTCCATCGCAGATCAGATGGCAGATTTCCCGTTGACAGAAGAGATCAAGGCAGAAGATGATTTTCTCAATGATTGCATCTGCAGTATTCAAGAGTCCCCAGTTTGGACTCTGTTCTTCGACGAAGCCAGAAATATGTCCGTCATAGGGATTGGGATCTTGTTAATCACTCTCGAAAAGGAGATGATCCCTTATTCCCTCAAACTCAGCTTTGAATGTACTCACAATATGGCCGAGTATGAAGCTCTAATACAAGGCCTCAAAATTTTGCAAGATTTCAATGTCAAGAGAGTACATGCCTTTGGCGACTCATTGCTTGTTGTCAGTCAAGTTAATGCTGAATGGCAAGTTAAGGATTCAAAATTAATTCCCTATCAGAAGATTGCCTTAGCTCTCATAGGCAACTTTGAAGGATTTCAACTCAACCATGTTAAGAGGGAATACAACCACATAGCGGATGGCCTAGCCTGTCTGGGTTCCATTTTGTCTTTTAAAGACAGTGAATCCTGTCGTTCCTTCAAGATTGGAAAACTTGATCAACCTGCCTTCATTCCAGTTGAGCAAGTGAACCAAGCTGCTCAGAAAGAGAAGCCTTGGTACCAAGACATCAAAAGCTTTATTGAAACTGGTGAATTTCCATCTGAAATGCCAAGAAAGGAGCAACATGCGATCCAACGCATGTCGGCCCGTTATTTCATCCTTGCCAATACTCTTTACCGTCGTGGGTTCAGTGCTGAGTACGCCAAATGCTTAGACAAGGATGAAGCCATGGAAGTTGTCCGAGAGGCACATGAAGGAATTTATGGTGGTCACATCGGCTACCAAACACTTGTCAAACAGATTATCCGAGCAGGGTATTACTGGAAAACCATGCACCAGGATTGCCGTCAATTTGTAATGAAGTGCGTCAAATGTACGCACCTTCCATTCATCCGCCAACCGCATATTTGCAGTATGTGGTTTCTCCTTGGCCTTTCTCGATGTGGGCTTTCGACGTAGTATGTCCGATCACCCCTTCGGCCTCTAACGGCCACCGATATTTCCTCGTAGCTACAGAATACTTCACCAAATAGGTCAAAGTTGTAACTCTGTGAACAATGGAAGGCCGACATGTGGTTTCTTTTATCCATAAAAATCTTCTTTCCCGCTTCGGCGTCCCACATGATATTGTGTCAGACAATGGCAATCACTTTAAGAATGAGAGGATGAAGACTTTCTGCTCGAAGTTCAGGATTCATCATCATTTCTCAGCTCCTTATTATCCTCAAGGAAATGGCCAGGCAGAGGTCACCAACAAGATTTTGATCCGCATCCTGGAAAGAACTGTGGAGACGGGCCGCGATTGGCACGAGAAGATGCATGATGCACTTTGGGCGTATCAAACCACCATTCGAACCCCAACCAATGCTACTCCTTCAGAGCTTGTCTACGGGACCGAGGTAGTATTACCTCTCCACGTTCAGAAGCCTGCACTCAAGTTTGCATCACTCATCGAACTTTCACTTGATCAATATCAGCAACAGAGGTTAGTACAGCTAGATTTGCTAGACGAGAGAAGACTCAAGGCAACAGAGGATGCTCAAGCCTATCGTCAGAGGATAGCTCGACACTACGCCAAATCAGTTATTGAGAGAAGATTTTGTGCTCAGATCAACAGCTCATCTCAGGTATCGGCCAAAGGGCAAGTGGTCACCCAATTGGGAAGGCTCTTATGTGGTCAAGGAAGTGCTGCCTCACAATTCCTATCGCCTGATCAACGCAGATGGGGTGGAACTGCCAGACCCTATCAATGCTCTACATTTGAAGAGATTTTACACTTAAATTGTTCATCCTAGCCTTTTGTACTCTTCAAAAGTCTCTTTCAATAAAGCAATAATCTTCTATTGAATTCTCACATACTTCTCCCTGATACTGGGGAATTTTATTTTGATCTATACTTATCTCCCTTCATCATATGCAGGCAGGATCAGATGAAATCTTTTTCTAAAATCTTATCAAATTTTTTAATCTTGTTATCTTTATTAACTGCATTCATTTCATTTTCAAATTTAATCAAGTTTTCATCAATTTATTGTCAATTTCATCAATTTTTGTCAAGTTTTATTGATTTTTACTAAATTTTATCAAATCTTTATAAAACTCTTTCAGGATAAGGGATAAGCCTGATGCCTTGTTTCAATGAGGTATTTCCCTTTCAGGTTAAGGGCTAAACCTGAGCCTCGTTCCGCGAGGTCCTTCTTCCTTCAGGATAGAGGATAATCCTAAATTCTTCTATCATCAGTTTTTTCTCAAATTTCTGTCAATTTCTACTAAAATCTTTATTGTCAATTTCATTAATTTATTCCTTTTGTCAATCCTTTTTATCCTTTATCAATTTCTATCAATCTTTTAGATGTTGTCAAATTCTCTTCGGGATAGGGGACAAAATCCTGAAAACCATCCTAAATAAAATTCAAATCTCAGCCCATCTTGGGTCGAGGATCTTGAATAAGTTTTTGTCCTCATCGTCGGAATCTATTCACGCTTTTTGTCGATCTTTCTGAAATCCGACTTTTGGGAAAGAGTTATTTCCTTCCCGTCTGAGTTCCGACTCAGGTTTTGTTTTCATTTTTTATTTCTGGAAGATCCGAGTCCTGACTCGGGTTTTCCCCTTTAATCTTTTGTCTGAAGCTTCGAGTTCCGACTTGGGCTTCCTTTTGGTCCCAATGTTCGCATTGGACCAATTGCTACGTCAAGAATTTGAGTTCTCAAACTCGATTCTCATTCATTCTTTTATTTTGAAAAATCGGGTTCCGACTCGGATTTTCCCTTTTGTATATTCTTATTTCTGAAGCTTCGAGTTCCGACTTGGGCTTCTTTTTGGTCCTGATATTCGCATTGGACCAATTGCTACATCAAGAATTCGAGTTCTCAAACTCGATTCTCATTCATTCTTTTATTTTGAAAAGTCGGGTTCCGACTCAGATTTTCCCTTTTGTATATTCTTATTTCTGAAGCTTTGAGTTCCGACTTGGGCTTCTTTTTGGTCCTGATATTCGCATTGGACCAATTGCTACGTCAAGAATTCGAGTTCTCAAACTCTATTCTCATTCATTCTTTTATTTTGAAAAACCGGGTTCTGACTCAGATTTTCCCTTTTGTATACTCTTATTTCTGAAGCTTCGAGTTCCGACTTGGACTTCCTTTTGGATCCAATGCTCATGTTGGAACCAATCGTTGCGTCGAGAATTCGAGTTCTCAAACTCAATTCTCACTCATTCTTTTTTGAAGAACCGAGTTCCGACTCGGATTTTCGTTTTTGTATATTCTTATTCTCTCGAGTTCCGACTCAAATTTCTCCTGTTGATCCAATGCTCGTATTGGACCAAAAGTTCTCCTTGCCTTTTCGCTTTCAGGTTAAGGGACAAACCTGAACTTCCCCTTCAGGATAAGGGATAATCCTGAAACACCGAAAATCATTCTTGCTTAAATTCTCAAATATCTTCAAATGTCGGTCTCTTTCTCAAATCTCCGTTGGAAAACCCAGTGCTGGTATGCATTTTCGAAACCCCGTGCTCGTGCTGGTATGCATTTTTAAAAACCCAGTGCTCGTGCTGGTGTGCACTTTTGAAACCCAGTGCTCGTACTGGTGTGCATTTCAAAACCCAGTGCTCGTGCTGGTATGCAATTTCGAAAACCCAGTGCTCGTACTGATACAACTTCAAATCCAGTGCTTATGCTGGTACATCTAGCGCTCGTGCTAGTGTTTGGATGACTAATCAGTTAGCTCTCCAGGTTCAGTCCTTGTACTAACGAATCATCAACAATTCAAGCTCTAAATTCTCAAATTCAACCTTCGGGTTATCATTTTGTCAAAAATTCAAAATCTTGTTCTCTTGCGAAGGACCCTCTTCAGGGAGAGTTCGAGGGAGCTCGTTCCTTTCGCATGCCACCATCTTTCGTTCGCAAGAACCCTCTTCTAGGGAGAGTTTGAAGGGACTCATTTTCTTCGTGAATAGTTTGCAAAACGACAACCAACTTTACACAAAAGAACCCTTTTCCCAGAGAGAGCTTCGACGGAAGCTCGTTTCTTTTCGTGGCCCCCGTTTTTCTCATCTTTGGCCAACCCCTTCACAGAGGACCCTCTTCTAGGGAGAGTGTGATGGACTCATTTCTCTGTGATACTTTTTCAACTTCGTTTTTCGGTCGCCTTTTCATAAGAGAAGCCTAAAGATAGGGAGTTTTGACGAAAACTTAATTTCTCTTCGAAAGTTCCGTTTTGCAAACACCTCATCTTTGGGGAAGAGAGGAGTATTTTCAACTTCCCATTCAGGTAAGGGCTAAGCCTGAGTCTCTCTTTTGGGGGAAAAAGAGAGGAGAATTTTGTCATGGACGTGTCGATTCGATATTGAGCAATTACACTCATCAAGGATTTCTAGAATATTTTGCCAATTTGCTATCAAAAGTCATTGTTGATCTCAAAGTTTTCATCATATAAAGAATTATCTCAAACTACCTTTCGTATTATTTCCAAAAGAGCAAGACTTTTGCGAAATAAGAACTAAATTCAAGCTTTTTCTGTTGGCCGACCAAGAGGATGAAGAAAAATCTTCGATATGACCGGCAAAGGGAAATTCAATGATGTTGAAAAGCCATAAGTGAATTGATATTGATGATAGCTATGGCACATTCTTAAAAATCATTCTCTTGGCAGTAAGACAGTGGAAATATCCTGGGCAGTAAAAAGAAACCTACCCAATCCATATATCCTCAGTCCTTCAAAGATGCAATCAAATATCTGCAAAAGGGATCTCTCAATTGTCGTCAAGATGAAGACGAATATGCGAGTTAGACCCTCGGGGCAAAAGAAGATCTGGATCATCTCCGAGATGAAGGAGTTTGTGAAGGATCTTTCCAGGGAACGTTCAGAGCACCGTCAAGATGAAGGCGACTGCAATGAACCTCCCGACAAACCCTAAAAGATATTTGATTTCTGCTATCATCTAGAGAGATTTTGACCAATGAATCTATATCATCAAGCCTAATTCCTGAAAAAGAAAAAGAAGAATCGGAGCATCTCCAAGATGAAGGAGTTTGTGACGTACCCTTCCCCGAAAAAGAGAGAAAAATCAGGACATCTCCAAAATGAAGGATGATGTAAAAGACCAAGGGAGCTCCATGACTCAAAAGAGTGCAAAAAGATTATCATGGGAAATGCTCAGGATATCAAACTGCCCGAACTGTCGAAAATCATCTTTATCTATGTGAAATTCTTTATCAATATCTTTTCACTCAACTGCTTTTATGAAGGTAAGAATATTTCCTCTCTTTTCATATCAAGGAAATTGATATCTTCCTTGAAGAAGCTCAACAACAACAAATTTTGAATTTAATTCTTAATTCTACGGAGTTAGACCAATTGGAGCTAATACTCTAGGTAGAAAGAGGTGATATTTTCACATATATGCAAAATTCAATCATTCTGAATCAACTATAATTTTTGGCATCTTATTGGCAATATTTTCTCGTTATCCCAACATGAAGCAAGAACTTGATGTTTGTTTTGATGTATCCTGACGTCATCCCTCCTTAGGATTGAAAAGTCCTTTTCTTTCGTCTGATTTGAGCGCTCTCAGATTCACACATTTCCCTGTGTTCCCCATTGTCCCGCTATAGACAGTTCTCGCTCAAGATAAGGGTTAAAACTGAACTTTCTGCAAAAGGTCTGTTATTGTCAAAAGCTATTTTTAGTCTCAGCAATGAGGCGCCCAAGAACAACCCCTTTTCAAGCTTTAGAAACCCCTTTTTTCATCCTTTTGCAAACCTCTCTTGGACTTGTTGTGCAAAGTCTAGAGGTCCCATCACAGTTTCCCCACTCTTCAAGGATTCTGTATCCATTCAGGTTAAGGATTAAACCTGTTACCTCACTCCATGAGGTATCACCCAAACCTTCTGCGAGAGGTCGTCTATTTTTAGAAAGCTGATTTAGTCTCAGCAATGAGACGCCCCAGATCATCCCTTTTCCAAGCTTTAGGGAATCCCTTGTTTTTCTCTTCTCACAAAACCCCTTTCGGATTTGTTCGTCTAAATTCCGAAAGTCCCATCATGGTTTCTTCATCCGAGGATTCCGTATGGTCGCCCCTTTCAGGTTAAGGGTTAAGCCTGAACCTCGCCTCGCGAGGTATCCTTTCATTCAGGTTATGGTTAAACCTGAGTCTCACTTCAACTAGATATCCTTTCTAGTCCTACCACAGTTTCTTCATTCGAGAATCCTGTGCGGTTTTCCCCCACTCAAGTCAAGGGTAAAACCTGAATCTCGCTTTGGCGATACATTTTGTTGTCCCATCACGGCTTCCTCGTTCAAGGATCCCGTATGGTCGTCCCTTTCAGGATAAGGGTTAAGCCTGAACCTCGTTCCACGAGGTATCTTCCTTTCAGGTTTGGGTTAAACCTGAATCTCGTTCCGACGAGGTAATCCTCCTAATCCCATCATGGTTTTCCCCACGTAGGAATCCATATTTTTGTATATCCATCCAGGAAAGGATCATGCTTGAATTTCATCTCACGAGACATTTTTCTCTCAAAATGTCCCATCGAGGTCCGCTTATATTCCTTTCTCCATCTAAAACTATCTTGATCTATCTTCGTCCCATCCAAGCTAAGGGCTAAACCTGACTCATTCCAAAAGGTTGATCTTGTCTCACCCATAAGACTTGATCAAAATTCTTATCTTTCATCATTTCGGGATCTTCGCCCAAAGTCCCATCACGATTTCCTCATTTTTATCATTCATTCATATCATTGTCGAGGATTTCGTCCGCCCAGGACCGCTCAGGATAAGTTTTTAAGCCTGAAAAATCATGTCTCTTCAAAACAATTCTTCCACACCCAGGTCAGGTTTGCTAAACTGGGGCATTTTTCAAAATTTGGAGTGTTTTCTTTGCCACTAAGCTCGGCCTTTAACCGTCTTAGTAGCAAAGAGGGGCATCTGTGAACACCCAAAATTTCCAAAATCTTTTAAATATCCCTTTTTTGCCCTGATTTCATTTTTTGAGCAATTGAGTCACTTTTAAATCTAAATTCTAGTTCATTTCTCAATTTTTCTGAAATTAAATTCATTTTATACATCTGACTCAATTTCGGATCCGGATTCAGATAAAAGATCCAAATCTGAGCTTCGTTGTCCAATTTTTGAATCAAATTCTCAAAATTACTAAAATAACCTTTTAACAGGCTCAGACAGTTCATCCGATATCTGTTTGGATCCATCGCGTTATGTTTCTCGATTCGAGGTTTAAAACTCGAATATTTTTCTCGAAACTTGGGTCCAAACTCATTTTTCTTAAGAAATTTTCATCAAAATAGCCTTGAAAGCCTTCTTTTTGTAAATATTTCTCAAAAATACAAAAAAATAGTTTAAATCCTTGGTTTTCCGTAAATTTTAGGATTTTTATTCTAAAAATATCAAAAAAATATAGAAAATAAAGAAAAGAACAAAAAAATATATAAAAAAAATAGAAACGAAAATCTGTTTTTTTGAAAAAACTTCTTTTTGAAAATAAGCCTTTTTTTACTAAAAACAGTTTTTGCAAAAACTTTTGGAAAAAGAATCGGCTTTTTAAAAAAAAATCTTTGATAAAAAATCTTTTTAACAAAAAAAACCGAGGGTTATAAGGGCTCCCTCCACTCTCTCTCTCTCTCTCCTCTCTCTCGGACACTCTCAAACCTTCTCTCTGGGCATCTCCTCCATCCACCCTCCATCACTGATCCTCCACGAGCTTCTCCATAGCCACCGCCCATCATCAACGGCTTGCCGCACCCCTCATCTGCCCTCCATTTGCAACAACCCTGTACACCTCCTTCATCCCCTTCGCTCATCTTCAACGAAATCCTCCCCTTCTCTCTTTCGCAGGCTCAATGCATCGATTACATCCATCTTCACCCTTCAATCACCACGCTCTCTTCCTCCACCCTCGATTTCCAACGGAATCGCCATCGTTCCTTCCGGAATCCTCCTCTTCTCCTATAAAAGGGGAGCCCAGGGGGAAGAAAGGAGGATCGTTTTGAGCCCCTCCTTAACTTCCTCGATTCCCCCCAGTAAAAGGGCGATCTCTCAAAGTATTTCATCTGGGGTCGCTCGAAGGGAACCGAGACCCTCTGCAAACAAGCTGAAAAGGGGTTCAACGAAAGGATAAAAAGAGAGCTCTCTGCTTCAGGATTCCAACAGAGTCACGGTAGGTGACCCTCCTCCTCCCTTTCTCTTCGATTTTCTTTCTTTTATATAAATGATTCCTTGCAGCATCGTTCTACTATAAATTTGTTCTTCTTCATTTTCCTTTTGTTGCTTTCTCTCTTCTTTTCGTTTTTTTTTTTTCTCTTCTTTCAAGGCAACAACGATAGGATCGATCTGCATATAGCAAGATCGATCCGCCTAATGCTACAGCAATGGAGCAAACCGACTCCAACACTTGTTTTGTTTCTTTTTAAATTCCTTTATGTTTAAGCATTTTGAATCATAATTTGATCGAGCATTTCATTTTTGTGTATTATGGTTATCGTGCGTCATGTTTTATCACATACAACAGATGTTTATGTTGGGTTGTGGCATAAACATATGCCCTCAGTTCTCGAGGTTTTGATGTAAGCATATGTTTAGGCTTCAATCATAGCTTA
This sequence comes from Nuphar pumila, assembly GCF_984573655.1. NCBI lineage: Eukaryota > Viridiplantae > Streptophyta > Magnoliopsida > Nymphaeales > Nymphaeaceae > Nuphar > Nuphar pumila. Next base: position 24,957,221 of record NC_143257.1, on the reverse strand, counting down.
AACACACGCTTCACCCTCTCCATCATCAAAAAGAAAATCCTGGAGGCTGCCTTGATTCCGATAAAGAAAAATGGTGGGCCTCAGAATCCATTTGTTTTAATCATTGCATATACCACCGCTCACGACACTGACAGTTCTAGCTTCAAATACTTGATCCGGGAGGTGGTTGTCTTTCTGGGTTGCTTATGGGCTTATTGCATATCTTCTTGGAGTCACCATTGATGTAACAGTAGCGTTTCTTTCATGGTGAAATGATCGAAAAGTTATTAATTATTTCAAACTTGAACGATTACTCACAGTCATGCTTCTCAAGTTATTGATGTGTGCATTTCCAGAATCTAATGGCTGCTTGGAGCAGCAATCCAATCAAGGTCTTGTTGCCTCAGAACAACTTGTTGTTTTTCCCATTGTTTTTTTTATTAGTGCTATTCCAGTTATTTTCTAATTTCATCAGCATATGGTCTCCATCTTAGTTTTGATTGATTTCAAAGTCATGTTAGGAATTCCATATGCTTGGTTTGTCTGTCGATCGGCCTATTAGGGGTGGTCAATATAACACTCAGCTTCATCCACAATATGCTGGTTATTAAATATATATATATATATATATATATATATATATATATATATATACACACACATATACACCAGCAATTAACATCAAGTGGAGATCTAAATCCTTGAGCCAAAAAAATATATATATATAAAATAAAATAAAATTCAGTTGTTCACACTCTTGTAGTTGAGATAACTGCTGCCAGTTCACCTGGATTGTGAAAATCATGATCATTAGATCCCCAACATTCAATTTGACAATTGGCAATTCTGAATATATGTTCATACTGGGTCTGATGACCCCTCTTTGGCGTCATCAACATGACTGTAAAGCTGCATTATCTGTCCATTATATCTTCTTTTATTATCTCTAGTATACCTTAGCTTCAGATTCTATAATGTAGTTGCTTCCTGTGTTAGACTCTGGTCTGCTCTGCGTTATGTTCCACAACATTCATCCATCTTTTTTAGAAAATCCCTAAGTTTGGCGCTACCGCCGTATGCATTCATCACCTAATATCCCTATTATACCCCATTCTGTGGGTTTTTATATAAAGACAAGTGCTAGGTTGGGTCGTTGATTCGAGCATCATCGCAGAGCTCAATGGATGGTTTGGTATGCTCACTTACCTGAATGGCAATTGAAGTAAGCTAAGAGGCAGTAACTCAGATTGTATCACTGTTTTCCTGCTTCTTCTTCTTCCTCTAAATGATTGCAATGTAATATCTGTTGGTGAGATAAAGACTAACATTCTTTCAGCTGCTAATAGGTTGGTGTCTATCATGATTTTGGTGTAATCCCTGCAGGTGATAGGTCATGATACAGGGGTAAGTAATGTTATTTTTAACTATGATGTAATTAGTAAGATTTGTTCATATTCCTGCAATACCATGAAATGTTTTTTTTTCTTTTTAGACTATGGAATTGTTTCCTGCTAAAACCTATACTGTTAAGAATTCATCCCCTATTAAAACCCACAATCTAATGTGCTTCCCATTTCAATTGATTAGGACCCCGAAAACTTAGATCTGATAAATATAGAAAAGACGTTGGGTTTGTTCATTCTAGACCCACTTCTTCAGCCATCAAGAAATTGAAATTCCCCTCCCTCTCCACACGCTGCTAGTCAATATCACTGGGCCCTGTGATAACTTTCTTAACTACACCAGAGATGAATGTGACTCTCAAAAGGGGTTGTCGCTTCATCAGCCATATTTCTTAGTGCTTCCACCACTGCCGCACTCCACTGATTTGTGAACCCTTATGTTCACAAACTCAAATGGGTGCCTGGTTCAAATACATTTGAGGTTGGGATGATGTCATGATTGGCAGGACAATAAGGTCTGTTGATGTCAAACCACCAGGCACCGAATGGCCATCTGTGACTTTCAAAGTCAATTCCTTCATCAATGAAGGGCACTGTCGAAGCAAGGCTCTCTTAGTAAGGTTGACACTCAAGAAACCAATGCACGAATCAGCTTTCAAGAACTTGTGATCACATACTATGTGTGCATTACTTTCCTTGTTGCATGCAACAGGAGTTGGTCTTCCATGAACAAGATTGAGACATAAATAATTGAGGTAGATCAATTTTACAGGGTGAAACCATGGTAGGATCTCTTGAATTCCATTACAGTTAAAATTTTGTATTTTGTCACACTTCCATTTATAAATAGTTTGATTGGTTTAATATTAATCCTTGCTCTGCGGCAAGATTTCTTTTTCTTTTTATATAAGCTCCACATGAATTATTGTTGAGAAACTCTATTTTGATGTCACATAATATGATACACTGTCGTATTTGATTTTATATAATATGATAATATGTCTTCTTGAAAAATGTTATATTATGACTGAATATGTTTTGCCATATATCTAACGAGTATTTGATGCAAGGATATCTCACTCAAAAAGGATGGAGACCTCCTGTTCAAGTACAACTATGGTGCAATCATACTCCTTGAAGAAAATGCTTGATGAGCCATGCATTCCTAAAGACCATCTAAAGAGATCGGCTACCTCAAGTTGAAGACTTGTTTCTTCTTTAGAGTCATATGTAACAGAACCTTCAGAAGCATGCATATTGCATATTACATACTCATTCAGAAAAGCTATTTCATAAAAGTATACGATAGTTTAAAAAGCTCCTTTTTGAAAACCAATAATTGTACCTTCTTACAAACCTTTATGGAAAAGGTATTTTGACATGATATAATTCATGATTTCAAAAAGCAATAATTGTACCTTCTATCATATACAAGACAACTTGAAAAGTAATGATTTTAAAAGTAGGAAAAAGACAAAACATGGAAATCGGCTACACAAAGAAAAACAAATATAATACTTGTTGAAAAGACTTTAGTCACCTTTTTAAAGAAATGATTTCAAATGTGTAGGAAAAAGACAAAACATGAAAATCGGCTACACAAAGAAAAACAAATATAATACTTGGTGAAAAGACTTTAGTTACCTTTTTACAAACCCATAGAATGTCGACTTACTTGAAGTAACCATTCTCTTTGTATAGCATTAAATACCTCCTGTAAGAAATCCTTGTTAATATCCATCTCAAGAATGTCGACTTGTTTAAAGTCTTCATTCTCTCTGTAGACATTGAAAAACACATCATAAAGAAAACTCTTGATATGACTATGTACAAATAAATATCTCAAAGCATTTATTGTACTTACACTCATTTAAAGTAAAGAAGTACTTATGTACCACAAATCATTAATTAGGATAAGACAAAACTACATGACAGCCTACAATCCAACGTTCAATGTACTATTATAAGAAATAGACTTTTTACATAAAATATATATTACCTAAAATATTACAACAACTATTGTACCCTATATTTTACTTTTATGGAAAGAAGACTTTTTCGAAAACCCATAAATTTGGTTTTTGAAATGACATGACATTTCACATCTCAAAAAGACTACGATTTCAAATAAGTAACGACTACTTTTTTAAAGCTATATAAACACACTCAATTGAACTATTCCAACAAGAAAAATGGATATGTGAGCTTACAACGAGAAAAATTCCTATTCGATATTTGAAAGAGAGCCTAGAAAAAGAAAGAGAAAAGAAAGAGAAAAGGTCAAGAATAGCTCTTTGACAAAGAGTATCTTTTGAGTGAAAAGAACAGAACATTCTGAGAATCCTTCATTCGTGCATTCATATCATTCTGAAGGTTCTATAGAAAGTATTGTAACTTTCTGTTATTCACTGTATTCCTTCTTTGTTGAAAGAAGTAGACCTCTGAGAAAGAGGGTGTTGCCCTTCTCTATTGAGAGAAGAAGACCTCTGTGAAAGAGGGTGTTGTCCTTCTCTGTTGAGAGAAGAAGACCTCTGTGGAAGAGGGTGTGCCCCTTCTCTGTTGAGAGAAGAAGACCTCTGAGGAAGAGGGTGTTGTACTATTTATCCTGTGACTTGGATGTTATAGTGGAAAGCTCAAGTGGTTTGCTTGGGGACTGGATGTAGGTCAGGGTTTTGACCGAACCAGTATATATTCTGTGTTTATGTGTTGTGCCTTTATTGCATCATATTTTTAATTTATTGATCTGTTTAGTAATTCCCTATTCACCCCCCCTGTAGTGGAATTTCATTTGGTATCAGAGCAGGTTTGCTGGTTTTGACATAACAAGTCTTCCAGCACAAATGACCTCTACCTCCTACGCTCATGATATTGAAGGTCAACACGCATCTCGTCCTCCTTTCTTCAATGACTCCAACTATGGGTATTGGAAGTGCAGAATGACTATATTTCTCAAGTCCATAGATTTTGCTGTATGGAAAATTGTTGAGCATCCATACACATCTCCATCCACAGAATATAGCTTATGGTCTGATGAAGAAAAGAAAATGGCAAATATAAATGCAAAGGCTATGAATGCCTTATATTGTGCCATTGATCAGAATGAATTCAATAGAATATCTATATGTGAATCTGCATATGATATTTGGCATTCTTTGGAGGTTATTCATGAAGGAACCAACGAAGTGAAAGAAGCCAAAATCTCATCTCTTGTTAGAAAATATGAGTTGTTCAAAATGAACAAAGATGAACCCATCACAGAGATGTTCACCAGATTCACCAACATCACCAACGATCTGAAATCTCTGAGTGTAACCCACTCTCAGACAGAAAAGGTGAAGAAAGTCTTGAGATCTCTCACAACTGATTGGGAGAAAAAGACTACTGCTATTGAAGAAGCTCAAGATTTGTCCAAGCATACCCTGGACGATTTAATAGGCAATCTTATGGCCTATGAAGTCCACATGAAGGAAAGAAGGGAAGAGGAACAACCTTTAAAGAAAACTCTAGCCTTCCCAGCCCTATCTGAGGATGAGGACTCAGAAAAAGAAACTGAGATTGCGCTACTCACCAGAAAATTCCAGCGCTTTATGAGAAGGAACCGGCTTCCAAATAAGCACAAAGAAAGAAAAGACCCAAAGGAAGATTCTATGTGCTACCAGTGTAATAAGCCAGGTCACTTGAGACGTGACTGTCATCTTCTCAAAAGAAAATCCAAGATTGAGGAACCAAAGAAAAAGGTTCTTCAAGAAAAAGGCTCTCAATGCTCAATGGGATGATTCAGAACCATCCACAAGTGAAGAGTCAAATGATGATGAAGCAGAAACCGCCAACATGTGCTTCATGGCAGAAAGCTCTGTAAGTGAATCCCTTGATTTCTCCTTTGAAGAACTTCAAAATGCTTTTCAGGAACTTTTAGAAGAATCAAGGAAAACGATTCTCAAAAATAGACATTTGAAATCTGAGAATCTAGAGCTCATTCTGAAAAATGAAAAACTCAGTATTGAAAATTCTGAGTTACAAAAGAAAAATCTTCTTATTACTTCTAAAATCTCTTCTACTAGCTCCAAGACTAAAAATCTGCAAGTAGAAATTTTAGAATTAAAAAGTAAAACTCAGAACCTTATGAAAACAGTTTTCAAGTTTACTAAAGGAAAAGAGAACTTGGATAAACTCCTATCCTGTCAAAAAGTCTCTTTCTACAAGAATGGTATTGGCTACTCTCATTTCAACAAGGCTTCTTGTATGAATCAAAAGACCACTTTTGTAAAAAGTTCTTCTGAACCTAAAAAGGAGTACTATAATTTTAATTCCTTAAACTCCTTTAAAGCTGTAGATATACCTAAATCAAAATGGATTTGTGTTCCAAAATCTAATAAAAAGGGACCCGACTGGGTACCAAAAAGAAGTTTTACTTAATGTTATGCAGGCTCCAAAGAAGAAGAACAAATGGATACTAGACAGTGGATGTTCAAAGCACATGACAGGACATCCAGACCTTTTTGTTGTTCTTCATCATAAAGAAGGAGGAACGGTCACCTTTGGAGATAACAACAAAGGTTTGATAATTGGTATTGGTAATATTGATAAACCTCTTATCAAAGACGTTCTCCTGGTTAAAGGCTTAAAACATAACCTTCTAAGTATTAGTCAAATGTGTGACACAGGTTATAATGTTAGCTTTAATCATGATGCTTGTCTTATAGCAGACACCAACAAGAACATCATCTTAAAAGGTATAAGAAGAAATAATATGTATGAACTATACCTAGAAAACATCAATGAACATTGCCTTATAGCTAATAATGACACTCAATATTTATGGCACATGAGAATGGGTCTTGTCAACTCCAAATACATGTCTAAATTAGCTAAAGATAAGTTAGTACGTGGGTTACCCAAAATATCTTTTAAAAAGGATTATTTTTGTGATGCATGTCAACTAGGAAAACTATCAAAATCATCTTTCAAATCAAAAAATATCATTTCAAGCAAAAGACCTTTAGAGCTTCTCCACCTGGATCTTTTTGGTCCTTCTAGAGTAGCTAGTCTTAATCACAATAAATACGTTTTTGTCATTGTGGATGACTACTCAAGATTTACTTGGGTAATATTTTTGAAAAACAAAAGTGACACGTTTTGTCAATTTGAAATTTTGTGCAAAAAATTACAAAATGAAAAATCTTGTTCCATTATAAAAATCCGTAGTGACCATGGAGGAGAATTTGAAAATGAACTTTTTGAAAATTTTTGTAACTTGCATGGTATTTCTCATAACTTTGCCTTTCCTAGAGCTGCACCTCAAAATGGGGTAGTAGAAAGAAAAAATAGAACCCTTCAGGAATCTGCTAGAACTATGCTCCAACATAATAATCTTGCTAAATCTTTCTGGGCAGAAGCTGTTAATACTGCATGCTATATATCAAATAGAGTTCTTATTAGACCCTTATTAAATAAAACTCCCTATGAATTATTCTATGACAGGACTCCAAGAATAGACTATTTTAAAGTCTTTGGATGTAAATGCTTTATCCTTAACACAAAAGATAGCCTGGATAAATTTGATGCTGAATCTATTGAAGGCATATTCTTAGGATATTCAAGTCATAGTAAAGCTTATAGAGATTTTAATAAGAGTTCATATACTATTGAAGAATCTATGTATGTCAGTTTTTGTGAATCTATTGATCAATCTGTTCTTAAACAGACTAACGATGATGATGTTGAAAGTACAGATTTGTTCCTAGATAACACAGCCAAATCTAATGAAGATGATCATCAAAGAACATTTGTCGAAATCAAAGATCATCCTCAAAAGCAGATTTTGGGAGACCTGACAAAGGGGGTTCAGACTAGAGCTCAGCTAAAACGGATTGCAAATATGGCATTCATTTCTCAACTTGAACCAAAGAAGATTGATGAAGCCATCATCGATGAGTTCTGGATGCTAGCCATGACTGAAGAACTAAATCAATTCCAAAGAAATGAAGTTTGGGATCTTGTACCAAGACCAAAGGATCATCAGATCATTGGGACAAGATGGATCTTCAGAAACAAGCTAGATGAAACAGGTAATGTTATAAGAAACAAGGCAAGACTAGTAGCTCAAGGATACAACCAGGAGGAAGGTATTGATTTTGATGAAACATTTGCTCTTGTTGCTAGACTTGAATCTATTAGGATGTTTTTAGCATATGCAAGCTATATGGATTTTAAACTTTATCAAATGGATGTTAAAAGTGCCTTTCTTGTTGGTTTTATAAATGAAGAAGTTTATGTAAAACAACCTCCAGGCTTTGAAAATGAACAATATCTAGATCATGTTTTCAAACTAAAACGTGCCTTATATGGATTAAAACAAGCACCTCGTGCTTGGTATGATAGACTCAAAACCTTTTTATTAAAAACCGGTTTTTCGGTAGGCAAAGCAAACTCTACTCTATTTGTAAAAGTTGTGAATAATCATACCTTAATTGTTCAAGTTTATGTGGACGATATCATCTTTGGATCTACTAACAACACTCTCTGTGAAGAATTTTCTAAGTCCATGCAGAAGGAATTCGAAATGAGTATGATGGGAGAACTCAACTACTTTCTTGGACTGCATATTAAGCAAACCAAGGATGGAGTTTTCATCAATCAATCCAAGTATGCTCATGAACTTCTAAAGAGGTTCAACATGAACTCAACAGCTTCAAAAACCACTCCTATGAGCACAACCACAATTTTGGACAAAGATGAAGATGGTAAGTTTGTTGATACAAAGGTATACCGAGGTATGATAGGATCACTTCTGTATTTAACTGCTAGCCGTCCAGATATTATGTTCAGTGTTTGCTTGTGTGCTAGATTTCAGTCAAATCCAAAAGAATCACATCTTAAAGCTGTAAAAAGAATAATGAGATATTTAAAAGACACAGTTGATTTTGGATTATTCTATTCAAAATCCTCTACATTTGATCTAATCTCATACAGCGATGCTGACTTTGCTGGAAGTAAATCTAACAGAAAAAGCACAAGTGGAACATGTCATATGCTAGGGCACTCACTAGTTTCACGGTTCAGTAAGAAACAAAACTGTGTATCCTTATCAACTACTGAAGCTGAATGCATTGCTGCTAGCCTAGCTTGTACACAAGTTATCTGGATGAAACAAACTTTGAAAGATTTTGGTTTAAATTTTGAAAATACAACTATTTTATGTGATAATACTAGTGCTATAAACCTATCTAAAAAGCCTATTTTACACTCACGAACTAAGCATATTCAAATAAGACACCACTTCTTAAGAGAACAAGTCTTAAACAACATAATTAAACTCGAATTCATACCCACTAATCAACAGTTAGCAGACATCTTTACTAAACCATTAAAACATGAAGACTTTACACGAATTAGAAGAGATTTAGGAATATGCAAACTAAGTGACTTATAATTAATCTCACCTACTAAGACTAAAACATCTTATGAGTTCTATTAAAATTTTATTTTATTCGGTTTCATTCTTATCTGTTTCTTATATTTATTTAAAAAAAAAAAAACTATGTTTCTATATTCACGTATACTCTAAACACTTATAAAAACACATTCATCATGACACATTCTTTATGTCTTTCAACTTGTCATCTTTCAAGTACACATCTATAATGACTCCTTGTCCTATTTCCTTTCACTCATATCCATAAGAACTAATTATATTAAGTAAAAGCTATCATAACATTGTTCACATCACTCATCTCATAACACCTTTTATTATTTTTGTCCTTTTATGAAAACTTCTCTTACGATAAGTTAGTTCACCTTCAACATGATAACATATTCCTCTCAACTTGCCTACGTAACTTAAACAAGAATAGTATTTTATGAGAAATCTTGCTTTTCAAATTTTAGTCAAAATCGAATGATTATCTTTTTAGTTCTCTTTACCTTCTTCTAAAGATTAAGTTGTTGTATTTCACGTATAATTTTACTATATCATTTGTTATATCATATATTACGTACACTCTATTTCTATCATGTCATCATTCACACCTATTTATGAATAATTATTATTTTCAAAAACTTGTCCACCATTCTTATGTACTATTTAGTACCACATTTTTTTTTGTCGCTCTTCATCCAATACAAAGTGAATCTCCATCCGTGACCATTATACATTTAAATTTATTGTTTTCAAAAACCATGAACTCCCTCCTTTAAAACCTTGTCCTCTTAGCCAAACATCAATCATGACTTTATGTCATACATCAAGTGATTGTTGTCCTTTATAATCTCTCTCTCTCTCTCTTTCAAATTCGTATATCAACTCATCTGTCTTTATAATTTTTTTTTTCACTCTCCTACAAAAATTCTTCTCAAATAAGAAATTATTGCATCCTTGCTTGCCCTATTCCGAATTCATCTCTCACGGATTTGGTATGCTTTCATATAAAGTAACATAATATTTGGCTTAAAAAGTTGTTTGTTTTATTAGGCCATTATTTCCTTCACTATACATCTTTTCTCACATCTCTTCATCACACGAAACTCTTTAAAATCCTAGTCTAATAAGATAGTCCATATGCATCACATGACACATATCAAACTTCGACAAACTCTCCCATAGTAAACCTTTCTCTATATAGAAAACTTTAAAAACTATGTCCTTCTTAACATACAATACACTATCATCCAAAAAAAAAAAACTGATTTGATTTGTCATTCACAAGCCTCTTTATTTCCAACTCACACATTTCCTCTTTTAGCTAAAATCTAAAAATCCTTCACTTCCAATGTCATTCATTTCTTATCACCATTACTTTTCTCCTTCTATTTAATAGATTGATTCATCTCTCACCAATTCCCCACGAATATCTCTATTCTCTTACAAACTACTACTCCTTCCAAGCTCTTCTCTTTTGCTCGTTTTTCCTAAGCTCTTGCAATGACTTTCTCTTGCACATCCGACTTACTCCAAGCTTCGGAGTTGAGATTTCTGGATCTCATTCACACTTATCACTCCATAAAATCTTTGACCATCCTACCAGGCAGCTTGGTTCACCTTGAAGCCTTTCTAGCTTTTGACTTACAAACTTATCTTTCCGAACTTATTCATGTTCTAGCCTCTCCAAAACAAATGCCCATCTATCCTCATCTTATCAAAATATTCTACACCAACCTTTCTATCGACCATGATCACTCTTCTATCACTTCCATGGTACATGGAAAAATTTTCTCCTTCGACATATCTCAGTTAGGCAACATTTTGAATATTTCTTCTTACGGTATTGAGCTTCCCAACATTGTTCCTCTCGACCACTCTGTGTTTCAGAAAATCCTCCTCTCCACTCGCTCCACTCACTTCCCATGGCATGAGAGCAATCTCCAATCTCATGCTTTATTGTTGTCCAAAATTCTTTGCTCCAATATCGTCCCCAAGTCGCCCTCTAGGAGATTTATTGCAAATGAAGTCTCCCTTCTTCTTTATGCCATTTTCTCTGCCTTTTCCATCAACTGGTCCAGTGTCATCTTCCACAACATGATCAACTTTCGTTCCTTTAAGTCTCTTCCCTTCGGATATTTCATCACACTCATTCTTGAATTCTTCCAGATTCCTCTTGCAACAGATGTCGTCTACTACTCAAACAATATATTTGATGACTCCTCTCTCCATGAAGAAGAGTCCTCTCACCTAAACTCTGACGACGAAGGCCCTTAAGAAGCAGATCAAGCAGCAACTTCTGACCTTGACATCTTCTCAGCTCTTGTCAATGTCCAAAACACCCAGGATCTCCTTCTGAAGAATCAAGCTTCACTACAACTCGGCCAAGATGCATTACTCCGAAAGTTTCACCCTTCCTCCGGATCAAAATAAACTCTTTTTGGACTGTAATAACTTTACATTATTTTGGTTTAACTTTATTTTTTTTGGTTTGTAATAACTCTGCTTACTCTGATCCCTTCCTTTTTGTCCATGACAAAGGGGGAGAAAAACCTGTCTCCATTATTGGAGAAAAATACTCGTCTTTGACATTTTTCAATATTTTTATGATAGTATTATTTCTATGCATAATGTCTTTTTGACAGGGGGAGCATATTTTGTCATCATCAAAAAGGGGGAGAATGTTGAGAAACTCTATTTTGATGTCACATAATATGATACACTGTCGTATTTGATTTTATATAATATGATAATATGTCTTCTTGAAAAATGTTATATTATGACTGGATATGTTTTGCCATATATCTAACGAGTATTTGATGCTAGGATATCTCACTCAAAAAGGATGGAGACCTCCTGTTCAAGTACAACTATGGTGCAATCATACTCCTTGAAGAAAATGCTTGATGAGCCATGCATTCCTAAAGACCATCTAAAGAGATCGGCTACCTCAAGTTGAAGACTTGTTTCTTCTTTAGAGTCATATGTAACAGAACCTTCAGAAGCATGCATATTTCATATTACATACTCATTCAGAAAAGCTATTTCATAAAAGTATACGATAGTTTCAAAAAGCTCCTTTTTGAAAACCAATAATTGTACCTTCTTACAAACCTTTATGGAAAAGGTATTTTGACATGATATAATTCATGATTTCAAAAAGCAATAATTGTACCTTCTATCATATACAAGACAACTTGAAAAGTAATGATTTTAAAAGTAGGAAAAAGACAAAACATGGAAATCGGCTACACAAAGAAAAACAAATATAATACTTGTTGAAAAGACTTTAGTCACCTTTTTAAAGAAATGATTTCAAATGTGTAGGAAAAAGACAAAACATGGAAATCGGCTACATAAAGAAAAACAAATATAATACTTGGTGAAAAGACTTTAGTTACCTTTTTACAAACCCATAGAATGTCGACTTACTTGAAGTCATCATTCTCTTTGTATAACAATAAATACCTCCTGTAAGAAATCCTTGTTAATATCCATCTCAAGAATGTCGACTTGTTTAAAGTGTTCATTCTCTCTGTAGACATTGAAAAACACATCATAAAGAAAACTCTTGATATGACTATGTACAAATAAATATCTCAAAGCATTTATTGTACTTACACTCATTTAAAGTAAAGAAGTACTTATGTACCACAAATCATTAATTAGGATAAAGACAAAACTACATGACAGCCTACAATCCAACGTTCAATGTACTATTGTAAGAAATAGACTTTTTACATAAAATATATATTACCTAAAATATTACAACGACTATTGTACCCTATATTTTACTTTTATGGAAAAAAGACTTTTTCAAAAACCCATAAATTTAGTTTTTGAAATGACATGACATTTCACATCTCAAAAAGACTATGATTTCAAATAAGTAACAACTACTTTTTTAAAGCTATATAAACACACTCAATTGAACTATTCCAACAAGAAAAATGGATATGTGAGCTTTCAACGAGAAAAATTCCTATTCGATATTTGAAAGAGAGCCTAGAAAAAGAAAGAGAAAAAGTCAAGAATAGCTCTTTGACAAAGAGTATCTTCTGAGTGAAAAGAACAGAACATTCTGAGAATCCTTCATTCGTGCATTCATATCATTCTGAAGGTTTTATAGGAAGTATTGTAACTTTCTGTTATTCACTGTATTCCTTCTTTGTTGAAAGAAGTAGACCTCTGAGAAAGAGGGTGTTGCCCTTCTCTGTTGAGAGAAGAAGACCTCTGTGAAAGAGGGTGTTGTCCTTCATTGTTGAGAGAAGAAGACCTCTGTGGAAGAGGGTGTGCCCCTTCTTTGTTGAGAGAAGAAGACCTTTGAGGAAATAGGTGTTGTACTATTTATCCGGTGACTCGGATGTTATAGTGGAAAGCTCAAGTGGTTTGCTTGGGGACTGGATGTAGGTCAGGGTTTTGACCGAACCAGTATATATTCTGTGTTTATGTGTTGTGCCTTTATTGTATCATATTTTTAATTTATCGATCTGTTTAGTAATTCCCTATTCACCCCCCCTCCAGTAGAATTTCATTTGGTATCAGAGCAGGTTTGCTGGTTTTGACATAACAAGTCTTCCAGCACAAATGACCTCTACCTCCTACGCTCATGATATTGAAGGTCAACACGCATCTCGTCCTCCTTTCTTCAATGACTCCAACTATGGGTATTGGAAGTGCAGAATGACTATATTTCTCAAGTCCATAGATTTTGCTGTATGGAAAATTGTTGAGCATCCATACACATCTCCATCCACAGAATATAGCTTATGGTCTGATGAAGAAAAGAAAATGGCAAATATAAATGCAAAGGCTATGAATGCCTTATATTGTGCCATTGATCAGAATGAATTCAATAGAATATCTATATGTGAATCTGCATATGATATTTGGCATTCTTTGGAGGTTATTCATGAAGGAACCAACGAAGTGAAAGAAGCCAAAATCTCATCTCTTGTTAGAAAATATGAGTTGTTCAAAATGAACAAAGATGAACCCATCACAGAGATGTTCACCAGATTCACCAACATCACCAACGATCTGAAATCTCTGAGTGTAACCCACTCTCAGACAGAAAAGGTGAAGAAAATCTTGAGATCTCTCACAACTGATTGGGAGAAAAAGACTACTGCTATTGAAGAAGCTCAAGATTTGTCCAAGCATACCCTGGACGATTTAATAGGCAATCTTATGGCCTATGAAGTCCACATAAAGGAAAGAAGGGAAGAGGAACAACCTTTAAAGAAAACTCTAGCCTTCCCAGCCCTATCTGAGGATGAGGACTCAGAAAAAGAAACTGAGATTGCGCTACTCACCAGAAAATTCCAGCGCTTTATGAGAAGGAACCGGCTTCCAAATAAGCACAAAGAAAGAAAAGACCTAAAGGAAGATTCTATGTGCTACCAGTGTAATAAGCCAGGTCACTTGAGACGTGACTGTCATCTTCTCAAAAGAAAATCCAAGATTGAGGAAGCAAAGAAAAAGGTTCTTCAAGAAAAAGGCTCTCAATGCTCAATGGGATGATTCAGAACCATCCACAAGTGAAAAGTCAAATGATGATGAAGCAGAAACCGCCAACATGTGCTTCATGGCAGAAAGCTCTGTAAGTGAATCCCTTGATTTCTCCTTTGAAGAACTTCAAAATGCTTTTCAGGAACTTTTTGAAGAATCAAGGAAAACGATTCTTAAAAATAGACATTTGAAATCTGAGAATCTAGAGCTCATTCTGAAAAATGAAAAACTCAGTATTGAAAATTCTGAGTTACAAAAGAAAAATCTTCTTATTACTTCTGAAATCTCTTCTACTAGCTCCAAGACTAAAAATCTGCAAGTAGAAATTTCAGAATTAAAAAGTAAAACTCAGAACCTTATGAAAATGGTTTTCAAGTTTACTATAGGAAAAGAAAACTTGGATAAACTCCTATCCTCTCAAAAAGTCTCTTTCTACAAGAATGGTATTGGCTACTCTCATTTCAACAAGGCTTCTTGTATGAATCAAAAGACCACTTTTATGAAAAGTTCTTCTGGACTTAAAAATGAGTACTATAATTTTAATTCCTTAAACTCCTTTAATGTTGTAGACAAACCTAAATCAAAATGGATTTGGGTTCCAAAATCTAACAAAAAGGGACTCGACTGGGTACCAAAAAGAAGTTTTACTTAATGTTATGCAGGCTCCAAAGAAGAAGAACAGATGGATACTAGACAGTGGATGTTCAAAGCACATGACAGGACATCCAGACCTTTTTGTTGTTCTTCATCATAAAGAAGGAGGAATGGTCACCTTTGGAGATAACAACAAAGGTTTGATAATTGGTATTGGTAATATTGATAAACCTCTTATCAAAGACGTTCTCCTGGTTAAAGGCTAAAAACAAAACCTTCTAAGTATTAGTCAAATGTGTGACACAGGTTATAATGTTAGCTTTAATCATGATGCTTGTCTTATAGCAGACACCAACAAGAACATCATCTTAAAAGGTATAAGAAGAAATAATATATATGAACTATACCTAGAAAACATCAATGAACATTGCCTTATAGCTAATAATGACACTCAATATTTATGGCACATGAGAATGGGTCATGTCAACTCCAAATACATGTCTAAATTAGCTAAAGATAAGTTAGTACGTGGGTTACCCAAAATATCTTTTAAAAAGGATTATTTTTGTGATGCATGTCAACTAGGAAAACTATCAAAATCATCTTTCAAATCAAAAAATATCATTTCAAGCAAAGGACCTTTAGAGCTTCTCCACCTAGATCTTTTTGGTCCTTCTAGAGTAGCTAGTCTTAATCACAATAAATACGTTTTTGTCATTGTGGATGACTACTCAAGATTTACTTGGGTAATATTTTTGAAAAACAAAAGTGACACGTTTTGTCAATTTGAAATTTTGTGCAAAAAATTACAAAATGAAAAATCTTGTTCCATTATAAAAATCCGTAGTGACCATGGAGGAGAATTTGAAAATGAACTTTTTGAAAATTTTTGTAACTTGCATGGTATTTCTCATAACTTTGCCTTTCCTAGAGCTGCACCTCAAAATGGGGTAGTAGAAAGAAAAAATAGAACCCTTCAGGAATCTGCTAGAACTATGCTCCAACATAATAATCTTGCTAAATCTTTCTGGGCAGAAGCTGTTAATACTGCATGCTATATATCAAATAGAGTTCTTATTAGACCCTTATTAAATAAAACTCCCTATGAATTATTCTATGACAGGACTCCAAGAATAGACTATTTTAAAGTCTTTGGATGTAAATGCTTTATCCTTAACACAAAAGATAGCCTGGATAAATTTGATGCTGAATCTATTGAAGGCATATTCTTAGGATATTCAAGTCATAGTAAAGCTTATAGAGATTTTAATAAGAGTTCATATACTATTGAAGAATCTATGTATGTCAGTTTTTGTGAATCTATTGATCAATCTGTTCTTAAACAGACTAACGATGATGATGTTGAAAGTACAGATTTGTTCCTAGATAACACAGCCAAATCTAATGAAGATGATCATCAAAGAACATTTGTCGAAATCAAAGATCATCCTCAAAAGCAGATTTTGGGAGACCTGACAAAGGGGGTTCAGACTAGAGCTCAGCTAAAACGGATTGCAAATATGGCATTCATTTCTCAACTTGAACCAAAGAAGATTGATGAAGCCATCATCGATGAGTTCTGGATGCTAGCCTTGACTGAAGAACTAAATCAATTCCAAAGAAATGAAGTTTGGGATCTTGTACCAAGACCAAAGGATCATCAGATCATTGGGACAAGATGGATCTTCAGAAACAAGCTAGATGAAACAGGTAATGTTATAAGAAACAAGGCAAGACTAGTAGCTCAAGGATACAACCAGGAGGAAGGTATTGATTTTGATGAAACATTTGCTCTTGTTGCTAGACTTGAATCTATTAGGATGTTTTTAGCATATGCAAGCTATATGGATTTTAAACTTTATCAAATGGATGTTAAAAGTGCCTTTCTTGTTGGTTTTATAAATGAAGAAGTTTATGTAAAACAACCTCCAGGCTTTGAAAATGAACAATATCTAGATCATGTTTTCAAACTAAAACGTGCCTTATATGGATTAAAACAAGCACCTCGTGCTTGGTATGATAGACTCAAAACCTTTTTATTAAAAACCGGTTTTTCGGTAAGCAAAGCAGACTCTACTCTATTTGTAAAAGTTGTGAATAATCATACCTTAATTGTTCAAGTTTATGTGGACAATATCATCTTTGGATCTACTAACAACACTCTCTGTGAAGAATTTTCTAAGTCCATGCAGAAGGAATTCGAAATGAGTTTGATGGGAGAACTCAACTACTTTCTTGGACTGCATATTAAGCAAACCAAGGATGGAGTTTTCATCAATCAATCCAAGTATGCTCATGAACTTCTAAAGAGGTTCAACATGAACTCAACAACTTCAAAAACCACTCCTATGAGCACAACCACAGTTTTGGACAAAGATGAAGATGGTAAGTTTGTTGATACAAAGGTATACCGAGGTATGATAGGATCACTTCTGTATTTAACTGCTAGCCGTCCAGATATTATGTTCAGTGTTTGCTTGTGTGCTAGATTTCAGTCAAATCCAAAAGAATCACATCTTAAAGCTGTAAAAAGAATAATGAGATATTTAAAAGACACAGTTGATTTTGGATTATTCTATTCAAAATCCTCTACATTTGATCTAATCTCATACAGCGATGCTGACTTTGCTGGAAGTAAATCTAACAGAAAAAGCACAAGTGGAACATGTCATATGCTAGGGCACTCACTAGTTTCACGGTTCAGTAAGAAACAAAACTGTGTATCCTTATCAACTACTGAAGCTGAATGCATTGCTGCTAGCCTAGCTTGTACACAAGTTATCTGGATGAAACAAACTTTGAAAGATTTTGGTTTAAATTTTGAAAATACAACTATTTTATGTGATAATACTAGTGCTATAAACCTATCTAAAAAGCCTATTTTACACTCACGAACTAAGCATATTCAAATAAAACACCACTTCTTAAGAGAACAAGTCTTAAACAACATAATTAAACTCGAATTCATACCCACTAATCAACAGTTAGCAGACATCTTTACTAAACCATTAAAATATGAAGACTTTACACGAATTAGAAGAGATTTAGGAATATGCAAACTAAGTGACTTATAATTAATCTCACCTACTAAGACTAAAACATCTTATGAGTTCTATTAAAATTTTATTTTATTCGGTTTCATTCTTATCTGTTATATTTATTTAAAAAAAAAAAAACAAACAAACTATGTTTCTATATTCACGTATACTCTAAACACTTATAAAAACACATTCATCATGACACATTCTTTATGTCTTTCAACTTGTCATCTTTCAAGTACACATCTATAATGACTCCTTGTCCTATTTCCTTTCACTCATATCCATAAGAACTAATTATATTAAGTAAAAGCTATCATAACATTGTTCACATCACTCATCTCATAACACCTTTTATTATTTTTGTCCTTTTGTGAAAACTTCTCTTACGATAAGTTAGTTCACCTTCAACATGATAACATATTCCTCTCAACTTGCCTACGTAACTTAAACAAGAATAGTATTTTATGAGAAATCTTGCTTTTCAAATTTTAGTCAAAATCGAATGATTATCTTTTTAGTTCTCTTTACCTTCTTCTAAAGATTAAGTTGTTGTATTTCACGTATAATTTTACTATATCATTTGTTATATCATATATTACATACACTCTATTTCTATCATGTCATCATTCACACCTCTTTATGAATAATTATTATTTTCAAAAACTTGTCCACCATTCTTATGTACTATTTAGTACCACATTTTTTTTTTGTCGCTCTTCATCCAATACAAAGTGAATCTCCATCCGTGACCATTATACATTTAAATTTATTGTTTTCAAAAACCATGAACTCCCTCCTTTAAAGCCTTGTCCTCTTAGCCAAACATCAATCATGACTTTATGTCATACATCAAGTGATTGTTGTCCTTTATAATCTCTCTCTCTCTCTCTTTCAAATTCGTATATCAACTCATCTGTCTTTATAAATTTTTTTTTTCACTCTCCTACAAAAATTCTTCTCAAATAAGAAATTATTGCATCCTTGCTTGCCCTATTCCGAATTCATCTCTCACGGATTTGGTATGCTTTCATATAAAGTAACATAATATTTGGCTTAAAAAGTTGTTTGTTTTATTAGGCCATTATTTCCTTCACTATACATCTTTTCTCACATCTCTTCATCACACGAAACTCTTTAAAATCCTAGTCTAATAAGATAGTCCATATGCATCACATGACACATATCAAACTTCGACAAACTCTCCCATAGTAAACCTTTCTCTATATAGAAAACTTTAAAAACTATGTCCTTCTTAACATACAATACACTATCATCCAAAAAAAAAAAACTGATTTGATTTGTCATTCACAAGCCTCTTTATTTCCAACTCACACATTTCCTCTTTCAGCTAAAATCTAAAAATCCTTCACTTCCAATGTCATTCATTTCTTATCACCATTACTTTTCTCCTTCTATTTAATAGATTGATTCATCTCTCACCAATTCCCCACGAATATCTCTATTCTCTTACAAACTACTACTCCTTCCAAGCTCTTCTCTCTTGCTCGTTTTTCCTAAGCTCTTGCAATGACTTTCTCTTGCACATCCGACTTACTCCAAGCTTCAGAGTTGAGATTTCTGGATCTCATTCACACTTATCACTCCATAAAATCTTTGAATATCCTACCAGGCAACTTGGTTCACCTTGAAGCCTTTCCAGCTTTTGACTTACAAACTTCTCTTTCCGAACTTATTCATGTTCTAGCCTCATCTTATCAAAATATTCTACACCAACCTTTCTATCGACCATGATCACTCTTCTATCTTATCAAAACATTCACACTGTCGTATTTGATTTTATATAATATGATAATATGTCTTCTTGAAAAATGTTATATTATGACTGGATATGTTTTGCCATATATCTAACGAGTATTTGATGCTAGGATATCTCACTAAAAAAGGATGGAGACCTCCTGTTCAAGTACAACTATGGTGCAATCATACTCCTTGAAGAAAATGCTTGATGAGCCATGCATTCCTAAAGACCATCTAAAGAGATCGGCTACCTCAAGTTGAAGACTTGTTTCTTCTTTAGAATCATATGTAACAGAACCTTCAGAAGCATATATTTTCATATTACATACTCATTCAGAAAAGTTATTTCATAAAAGTATACGATAGTTTCAAAAAGCTCCTTTTTTAAAACCAATAATTGTACCTTCTTACAAACCTTTATGGAAAAGGTATTTTGACATGATATAATTCATGATTTCAAAAAGCAATAATTGTACCTTCTATCATATGCAAGACAACTTGAAAAGTAATGATTTTAAAAGTAGGAAAAAGACAAAACATGGAAATCGGCTACACAAAGAAAAACAAATATAATACTTGTTGAAAAGACTTTAGTCACCTTTTTAAAGAAATGATTTCAAATGTGTAGGAAAAAGACAAAACATGGAAATTGGCTACACAAAGAAAAACAAATATAATACTTGGTGAAAAGACTTTAGTTACCTTTTTACAAACCCATAGAATGTCGACTTACTTGAAGTCATCATTCTCTTTGTATAGCATTAAATACCTCCTGTAAGAAATCCTTGTTAATATCCATCTCAAGAATGTCGACTTGTTTAAAGTCTTCATTCTCTCTGTAGACATTGAAAAACACATCATAAAGAAAACTCTTGATATGACTATGTACAAATAAATATCTCAAAGCATTTATTGTACTTACACTCATTTAAAGTAAAGAAGTACTTATGTACCACAAATCATTAATTAGGATAAGACAAAACTACATGACAGCCTACAATCCAACGTTCAATGTACTATTATAAGAAATAGACTTTTTACATAAAATATATATTACCTAAAATATTACAACAACTATTGTACCCTATATTTTACTTTTATGGAAAGAAGACTTTTTCGAAAACCCATAAATTTGGTTTTTGAAATGACATGACATTTCACATCTCAAAAAGACTACGATTTCAAATAAGTAACGACTACTTTTTTAAAGCTATATAAACACACTCAATTGAACTATTCCAACAAGAAAAATGGATATATGAGCTTACAACGAGAAAAATTCCTATTCGATATTTGAAAGAGAGCTTAGAAAAAGAAAGAGAAAAAAAAGAGAAAAGAAAGAGAAAAAGTCAAGAATAGCTCTTTGACAAAGAGTATCTTCTAAGTGAAAAGAAAAAAACATTCTGAGAATCCTTCATTCGTGCATTCATATCATTCTAAAGGTTCTATAGGAAGTATTGTAACTTTCTGTTATTCAATGTATTCCTTCTTTGTTGAAAGAAGTAGACCTCTGAGAAAGAGGGTGTTGCCCTTCTCTGTTGAGAGAAGAAGACCTATATGAAAGAGGGTGTTGTCATTCTCTGTTGAGAGAAGAAGACCTCTGTGGAAGAGGGTGTGCCCCTTCTCTGTTGAGAGAAGAAGACCTCTGAGGAAGAGGGTGTTGTACTATTTATCCGGTGACTCGGATGTTATAGTGGAAAGCTCAAGTGGTTTGCTTGGGGACTGGATATAGGTCACGGTTTTGACCGAACTAGTATATATTCTGTGTTTATGTGTTGTGCCTTTATTGCATCATATTTTTAATTTATCGATCTGTTTAGTAATTCCCAATTCACCCCCCCTCTAGTGGAATTTCAATTATGCCATATCCACCTTCCACAGCCTGTATTTACATACCATCAGTCTAGTTGTTGTAGCCATTCTTTCTTTAAAAAAAAAATTAATCTTTTTAACCTTATATCCCTTTATATATTTTTCGTTAATACTACCAGCCACCAACTGTGGTTTGTATTCACTCATACTTCCTACTGTATCAGTATATCACATTCCATCCATGGCCCTTCACTTAGCATAGTTTTTTTTTTCTCCACAACAGTAGCTATCGTAAGCCATGTTCTTATACTCAACCTCCATGGCATTCACTGTGTGCCTTGCATCATTACCTGTCACCCCTGGCTGTGGCATCACCTGTGCGTATGTTCATCACTTGCTGAATTCTTTTCCATTACACCCCTTCATCATTGAGGGCATAATTTGCTATGTCTTACTTGTATACCACGTAGGATATCCCCTGTATTACAGCCCATGACAGTTAGAACCCATTCCCCTTGTGAATTTTCTACCAGCACCAATGCACCTTTCACTGCTGCAACTACAACAGTAGTTGCATCTCATCCATCTTTACCCTGTTGCAAATCCATACATATTGGCAGCTATACCCGAGCCACACTGTGGAATTAACCCTCTACTTACTCTTCATAGTATCAATCATCTTCCAACTCCAACACATGATAGCACTACTATCATAAGCTGCTGCAAACCAGTTTTCTGCACTCATTTTATTTTGTAACTTCCACTTCTATAGACATTCAAATTGTCACATATACCTCCTCTATCTCACTAACTATCATCCACCTATGTTTCATATAGGCCATAGATGTATATACATACCTATATATATATATATATATATATATATATATATATATATATATATATATATATATATATATATATATATATATATATATATATATAGAAATAGATATGTTTATATGTATATATGTATATGCATATATATATATATATGTGTGTGTGTGTGTGTGTGTGTGTATACATGTATGTATATAGGTATATACCATTTTTTTCATCTTTCCACATCATAAATACCTTGGTCTGTGAGCATATTTTGATATCCATATGATATATACAATTTTTCTCCATTTTTATACTAATCAGGTGTTTTGCAGGGAATATGTGGAAAATATCATTATTTGGAGTTGTAAATTCAATTTCATGTATTGTAATAATTAGATCTTAATCAGAATTTACATTTCTTGTTTTAGATAGAATGAATGAGCATTGTAAAGATCATAAATTGCTTATTTTCATGTTTTTTTTTCTTTTTTTTACCTTTATTTTTCAAAAATCTCACAAATGAGAACACGAATGGCACGTGCACCATTTCATAAGAGGCAATTAATCCTAAGTTGATGATTTACATAAATGGCCATACTGAGGATGTAAACAACACTTAGGATTTTTATCTTTTATAAAATAACATTGGATCCACACTGGATCCCTCTTCAAAAAAAAATCATCATATTTTTAAATATTTTCTTCTTTTATCAGAGTTTGATTTAAAATTAATTCAATATATATATCAATGGCCATAGTCAAGATATATTGAGAATTAATTTCATTTTAAACTCTATAAAAGCACTAAAATGTATTTTATTCTTCATTTGAATTTAGATATGATTATTATATAATACATTCAATGCCATAGTCAAGGATGTATTATATCTTCAATCTTATTTTAATTCATTTAAACAATGGAATAACTTTTCAAAATCCAATTTCTAATTCTTTAAATTCATTCATCATTTAGGATAGAATTGCATCATATTTTCAAAATTTCCTTTTTTTCAAAATTCTAAGTGATTCTTTTCTCAGATCAAATCTTATTCATAGATTTAAATTCAATTCTATCTCATTTCAAGATTCAAAAAATCAATTTCAAAGTCCAATTTGACTTTGTAATTTCAAAATCATTTTATATTCAAACTCCAAAATTCCAATTCAATTCAAAATTCAATTTAACTTTGAAGTTTTGATTCATTCTCAAAATCAAAATCAAGTTTTATCTTCTTACATTCAAATTCAAAATCAAGGTTTGAGATTGATTCTGAATCTCAAAACTTGACACTTCTTAAAATTTTAAATTCAAATATGGGTTTTCAAAACCCAGATCCATCTTCAGAAGTCCCATTTGGACTTTCAGAATCCAAATCCAAAGTTAGATCCTAATCCCAACTTGGATCCAGATTTCCAAGTACAAATCTCCACTTTTTGGATCTCAGACTTCAGATCCAATTCCATTTTAGGATCCAGAATCCAATTCTACTTTGGATTTCAGACTTCAGATCCAAATCCATTTAGGATCCAGAATCCAATTCCATCTTGGATCTCAGACTTCAGGTCCAATTCTATTTTAGGATCCAAAATCTAGTTCCACCTTGGATCTCAGACTTCGGATCCAATTCTATTTTAAGATCCAAAAATCCAGTTTCACCTTGGATCTCAGACTTAAGATCCAATTCCATTTTAGGATCCAGAATCCAATTCCATCTTGGATCTCAGACTTCAGATCCAAATTCCATTTAGGATCCAGAGTCCAACTCAATCTTGGATCTTATATCTCAGATCCTAAATCCATTTTAAGATCCAAAATCCATTTTAGGAATCAAAATCCAATTCCATCTTGGATTCCGGATCTTGGATCCAATTCTATTTAGGATCCAGAATCCAATTCCATTCCCAATTCCAATTTTTCAAATCCAACTCCATTTCATTCTAGATTTCAGAAACCAAGTTTATCTTGATTCCTAAAAATTCTAAAAGCCAATTCCATTTCTCAATCTTATTTTGATCTCTTAGAATTCATTCTGATTTCAAACTTCAAAGTTAGAATTCAATTACATTCTAAACATTTATCCAAGTTCTAAACTCTAAAGTCCATTTATGACTTTGAAGTTTCCTTCCTTCTCCTTTTATCTCAATTTCAGGATCCTTCCTTATTTTTCCAAGCTCTGATTATTCCAAAAACTCATAATTTTTTTTCTGAGTTAGAAACCATTTCTTCACTCTATTCATCTAAAAAACACTTGGAGATTTCCAAAATCATTTTTTGAAAGAGCATACATCCTTGCATTTGCACAAGCATGGTTCTTTGTGCACTTAAACTTAGGA
Source organism: Nuphar pumila (assembly GCF_984573655.1). Taxonomy (NCBI): domain Eukaryota; kingdom Viridiplantae; phylum Streptophyta; class Magnoliopsida; order Nymphaeales; family Nymphaeaceae; genus Nuphar; species Nuphar pumila. The sequence continues at coordinate 24,932,547 of NC_143257.1, read as the reverse complement.
TAAATTCTTAGATAATTTTCTTAGCAAAGCAAAAGACATGAATTCGACCCTTGGTTTGATTACCCCTGGTAAAGGCACCAGGAACGGTCGAACCTCGTACCGACGAGCGAATCCCGTCTCCCGGTTTTCCCACAAATTTTCAAAAATGGAGGTGAGTTAATTTTCTAAATATTTTCAAATCAAGGTCAAGTGAGACACCGCAAAAGACTTCCTCTTCTCTCTTCTTTTCTTTTCTCTTCTCTCTTCTTTTCTGTCTTTTATTTTCTCCCTTCAAATAGGAGGAAATGGGGATTAGAAAGGAAAAGAGAAGGAAGAGAGATAAACCACAAGAGAGAAAATTTTTTGCGAATATCATAGTTTTTCTGTGAACATCACAAATTTTTCAAAATCTTTTAAATTTCCCCTTTTTGCCCCTGATTTCATTTTTTTAGAAATTGAGTCACTTTTAAATCTAAATTCCAGTTTATTTCTCAATTTTTTCTGAAATTAAATTCATTTTATATATCTGACTCAATTTCGGATCCGGATCCAGATAAAAGATCCAAATCTGAGCTTCGTTGTCCAATTTTTGAATCAAATTCTCAAAATTACCAAAATAACCTTTTAACAGGCTCAGACAGTTCATCCGATATCCGTTTGGATCCATCGCGTTATGTTAGTCGATTCGAGGTTTAAAACCCGAATATTTTTCTCGAAACTTGGGTCCAAACTCATTTTTATGAAAAATTTTTCCTCAAAATAGCCTTAAAAACCTTCTTTTTGTAAATATTTCTCAAAAATACAAAAAATTAGTTTAAATCCTTGTTTTTCCGTAAATTTTAGGATTTTTATTCCAAAAATATCAAAAAAATTTAGAAAATGAAGAAAATAACAAAATAATAAAAAAATAGAATAGAAAATCTTTTTTTTGAGAAAACTTCTTTTTGAAAAGTAAGCCTTTTTTACTAAAAACAGTTTTTGGAAAAGCTTTTGGAAAAAGAATCAGCTTTTAAAAAAAAAATCTTTTTTAACAAAAAAACCGAGGGTTATAAGGGCTCCCTCCATTCTCTCTCTCTCTCTCCTCTCTCTCGAACACTCTCGAACCTTCTCTCTGGGCATCTCCTCCATCCACCCTCCATCACCGATCTCCACAGCCACCGCCCATCATCAACGGCTTGCCGCACCCCTCATCTGCCCTTCATCTGCAATAACCCTGTACACCTCCTTCATCCCCTTCGCTCATCTTCAACGAAATCCTCCTCTTCTCCTATAAAAGGGGAGCCTAGGGGGAAGAAAGGAGAGGATCGTTTTGAGCCCCCCTAACTTCCTTGCTTCCCCCCAGTAAAAGGGCGATCTCTCAAAGTATTTCATCTGGGGTCGCTCGAAGGGAACCGAGACCCTCTGCAAACAAGCTGAAAAGGGGTTCAACAAAAGGATAAAAAGAGAGCTCTCTGCTTCAGGATTCCAACAGAGTCACGGTAGGTGACCCTCCTCCTCCCTTTCTCTTCGATTTTCTTTCTTTTATATAAATGATTCCTTACAACATCGTTCTACTATAATTTTGTTCTTCTTCATTTTCCTTTTGTTGCTTTCTTTCTCTTCTTTTCATTTTTTTTCTCTTCTTTCAAGGCAACAATGGTAGGATCGATATGCGTATAGCAAGATCAATCCGCTTAATGCTATAGCAATGGAGCAAACCGACTCCAACACTTGTTTCGTTTCTTTTTAAATTCCTTTATGTTTAAGCATTTTGAATCATAATTTGATAGAGCATTTCATTTCTGTGTATTATAGTTATCGTGCGTCATGTTTTATCACATACAACAGACGTTTATGCTGGGTTGTGGCATAAACATATGCCCTCAGTTCTCGAGGTTTTGATGTAAGCATATGTTTAGGCTTCAATCATAGCTTAAACACACGCTTCACCCTCTCCATCATCAAAAAGAAAATCCTGGAGGCTGCCTCGATTCAGATAAAGCAAAATTGTGGGCCTCGAAATCCATTTGTTTTAATCGTTGCATACACCACCGCTCATGACACTGACAATTCTAGCTTCAAATACTTGATCTGGGAGGTGGTTGTCTTTCTAGGTTGCTTATGGGCTTATTGCATATCTTCTTGGAGTCACCATTGATGTAACAGTAGTGTTTCTTTCATGGTGAGATGATCGAAAAGTCATTAATTATTTCAAACTTGAAAGATTACTCCCAGACACGCTTCTCAAGTTATTGACGTGTGTATTTCTAGAATATAATGGCTGCTTCGAGCAACAATCCAATCAAGGTCTTGTTGCTTCAGAACAACTTGCTGTTTTTCCCTTGTTTTTTTTTATCAGTGCTGTTCTAGTTATTTTTGTAATTTCTTCATCATATGGTATCCATCTTAGTTTTGTTTGATTTCAAAGTCATGTTAGGAATTCCATAAATTTGTTTTTGCTTGGTTTGTCTGTCGATCGGCCTATTAGGGGTGGTCAATATAACACTCAGCTTCATCCACAATATGCTGGTTATTAAATATATATATATATATACACACACACATACACCAGCAATTAACATGAAGTGGAGATCTAAATCCTTGAGGCAAAAAAAAACATATATAAAATAAAATAAAATTCAGTTGTTAACACTCTTGTAGTTGAGATAACTGCCGCCAGTTCACCTGGATTGTGAAAATCATGATCATTAGATCCCCAACATTCTCTTTGACAATTGGCAGTTCTGAATAGATGTTCATACTGGGTCTGATAACCCCTCTTTGGCGTCATCACCATGACTGTAAAGCTACATTATCTGTCCATTGTATCTTCTTTTATTATCTCTAATATACCTTAGCTTCAGATTCTATAATGTAGTTGCTTCCTGTGTTAGACTCTGGTCTGCTCTGCGTTATGTTCCACAGCATTCATCCATCTTTTTTAGAAAATCCCTAAGTTTGGCGCTACCGCCGTATGCATTCATCACCTAATATCCCTATTATACCCCATTCTGTGGGTTTTTATATAAAGACAAGTGCTAGGTTGGGTCGCTGATTCGAGCATCATCGCATGGCTCAATGGATGGTTTGGTATGCTCACTTACCTGAATGTCAATCAAAGTAAGTTGAGTGGCAGTAACTCAGATTGCATCGCTGTTTTCTTGCTTCTTCTTCTTCCTCTAAATGATTGCAATGTAATATCTGTTGGCGAGATGAAGACTAACATTCTTTCAACTGCTTATAGGTTGGTGTCTATCGTGATTTTGGTGTAATCTCTGCAGGTGATAGGTCGTGATACAGGGGTAAGTAATGTTATTTTTAACTATGATGTAATTAGTAAGATTTGTTCATATTCCTGCAATACCATGAAATGTTTTTCTTTTTTTTTAGACTATGGAATTGTTTCCTGCTAAAACCTATACTATTAAGAATTCAGCCCCTGTTAAAACCCACAATCTAATGTGCTTCCCATTTCAATTGATTAGGACCCCGGAATCTTAGATCTGATAAAGATAGAAAAGACGTTGGGTTTGTTCATTCTGGACCCACTTATTCAACCATCAAGAAATTGAAATTCCCCTCCCACTCCACACGCTGCTAGTCAGTATCACTGGGCCCTGTGATAACTTTCTTAACTGCACCAGAGATGAATGTGACTCTCAAAAGGGGCTGTTGCTTCATCAGCCATATTTCTTAGTGCTTCCACCACTGCCACATAGCACTGATTTGTGAACTCTTATGTTCACAAACTCAAATGGGTGCCTGGTTCAAATACATTTGAGGTTGGGATAATGTCATGATTGGCAGGACAATAAGGTTTATTGATGTCGAACCACCAGGCACTGAATGGCCATATGTGACTTTCAAAGTCAATTACTTCATCAATGAAGGGTATTGTCGAAGCAAGGCTCTCTTAGCAAGGTTGACACTCAAGGGACCAATGCACGAATCAGCTTTCAAGAACTTGTGACCACATACTATGCGTGCGTTACTCTCCTTCTTGCATGCAGCAAGAGTTGATCTTCCGTGAACAAGTTTGAGACATAAATTATTGAGGTAGATCAATTTTACAGGGTGAAACCATGGTAGGATCTCTTGAATTCCATTACAGTTAAAATTTTGTATTTTGTCACACTTCCATTTATAAATAGTTTGTTTGGTTTAATATTAATCCTTGCTCTGCGGCAAGATTTCTTTTTCTTTTTATATAAGCTCAACATGAATTATGCCATATCCACCATCCACAACCTGTATTTACATACCATCAGTCTAGCTGTTGTAGCCATTCTTTCTTAAAAAAAAAAAATTAATCTTTTTAACCTTATATCCCTTTATATATTTTTCGTTAATACTACCAGCCACCAACTGTGGTTTGTATTCACTCATACTTCCTACTGTATCAGTATATCACATTCCATCCATTGCCCTTCACTTAGCACAGTTTTTTTTTTCTCCACAACAGTAGCTATCGTAAGCCATGTTCATATACTCAACCTCCATGGCATTCGCTGTGTGCCTTGCATAATTACATGTCACCTCTAGCTGTGGCATCACCTGTGCGTATGTTCATCACTTGCTGAATTCTTCACCATTACACCCCTTTATCACTGAGGGCATCATTAGCTATGTCTTACTTGTATACCACGTAGGATATCCCCTGTATTACAGCCCATGACAGTTAGAACCCATTCCCCATTTGAATTTTCTACCAGCACCACTGCACCTTTCACTGTTGCAACTACAACAATAGTTGCATCTCATCCATCTCTACCCTGCTGAAAATCCATACATATTGGCAGCTATACCCCAGCCACACTGTGCAATTAACCCTCTACTTACTCTTCATAGTATCAATCATCCTCCAGCTCCAACACATGATAGCACTACTATCATGAGCTGCTGCAAACCAGTTTTCTGCACTCATTTTATTCTGTAACTTCCACTTCTATAGCCATTCCAATTGTCACCTATACCTCCTCTATCTCACTAACTATCATCCACCTATGTTGCATATAGGCCATAGATGTATATACATACCTATATATATATAGATATGTATATATGTATATGCACATATATATATATTATACCCCAGCCACACTGTGCAATTAACCCTCTACTTACTCTTCATAGTATCAATCATCTTCCAGCTCCAACACATGATAGCACTACTATCATGAGCTACTGCAAACCAGTTTTCTGCACTCATTTTATTCTGTAACTTCCACTTCTATAGCCATTCCAATTGTCACCTATACCTCCTCTATCTCACTAACTATCATCCACCTATGTTGCATATAGGCCATAGATGTATATATATATATATATATATATATATATATATATATATATATATATATATATATATATATATATACAGGTATGTATATGGGTATATACCATTTTTTTCATCTTTCCACATCATAAATACCTTGGTCTGTGAGCATCTTTTGATATCCATATGATATATACAAATTTTCTCCATTTTTATACTAATCAGGTGTTTTGCAGGGAATATGTGGAAAATATCATTATTTGGAGTTGTAAAATCAAATTCATGTATTGTAATAGTTAGATCTTAATGAGAATTTACATTTCTTGTTTTAGATAGAATGAATGAGCATTGTAAAGACCATAAATTGCTTTTTTTCATGCTTTTTTTCTTTTTTTTACCTTTATTTTTCCAAAATCTCACAAATGGGAACACGAATGGCACGTGCACCATTTCACAAGAGGCAATTAATCCTAAGTTGATGATTTACATCAATGGCCATAGTCAGGATGTAAACAACACTTAGGATTTTTATCTTTTATAAAATAACATTGGATCCACATTGGATCCCTCTTCAAAAAAAAATCATCATATTTTTAAATATTTTCTTCTTTTATCAGAGTTTGATTTAAAATTAATTCAATATATATATCAATGGCTATAGTCAGGATATATTGAGAATTGATTTCATTTTAATCTCTATAAAAGCACTAAAATGTATTTTATTCTTCATTTGAATTTAGATATGATTATTATATAATACATTCAATGACCATAGTCAAGGATGTATTATATCTTCAATCTCATTTTAATTCATTTAAAGAATGGAATAGCTTTTCAAAATCCAATTTCTAATTCTTTAAATTCATTCATCATTTAGGATAGAATTGCATCATATTTTCAAAATTTCCTTTTTCAAAATTCCAAGTGATTCTTTTCTCAGATCAAATCTTATTCATAGATTCAAATTCAATTCTATCTCATTTCAAGATTCAAAAACTCAATTTCAAAGTCCATTTTGACTTTGGAATTTCAAAATCATTTTATATTCAAACTCCAAAATTCCAATTCAATTCAAAATTCAATTTAACTTTGAAGTTTTGATTCATTCTCAAAATCAAAATCAAGTTTTATCTTCTTACCTTCAAATTCAAAATCAAGGTTTGAGATTGATTCTGAATCTCAAAACTTGACCCTTCTTAAAATTTTAAATTCAAATATGGGTTTTCAAAACCCAGATCCATCTTCAGAAGTCCCATTTGGACTTTCAGAATCCAAATCCAAAGTTAGATCCTAATCCCAACTTGGATCCAGATTTCCAAGTACAAATCTCCACTTTTTGGATCTCAGACTTCAGATCCAATTCCATTTTAGGATTCAGAATCCAATTCTACTTTGGATTTCAAACTTCAGATCCAAATCCATTTAGGATCCAGAATCCAATTCCATCTTGGATCTCAGACTTCAGGTCCAATTCTATTTTAGGATCCAAAATCTAGTTCCACCTTGGATCTCAGACTTCAGATCCAATTCTATTTTAGGATCCAAAAAACCAGTTCCACCTTGGATCTCAGAATTCAGATCCAATTCCATTTTAGGATCCAGAATCCAATTCCATCTTGGATCTCAGACTTCAGATCCAAATTTCATTTAGGATCCAGAGTCCAACTCTATCTTGGATCTTAGATTTCAGATCCTAAATCCATTTTAAGATCCAAAATCCATTTTAGGAATCAGAATCCAATTCCATCTTGGATTCCAGATCTTGGATCCAATTCTATTTAGGATCCAGAATCCAATTCCATTCCCAATTCCAATTTTTCAAATCCAACTCCATTTCATTCTAGATTTCAAAAACCAAGTTTATCTTGATTCCTAAAAATTCCAAAAGCCAATTCCATTTCTCAATCTTATTTCAATTTCTTAGAACTCATTCTGATTTCAAACTTCAAAGTTAGAATTCAATTACATTCCAAACATTTATCCAAGTTCTAAACTCTAAAGTCCATTTATGACTTTGAAGTTTCCTTCCTTCTCCTTTTATCTCAATTTCAGGATCCTTCCTTATTTTCCCAAGCTCTGATTATTCCAAAAACTCATAATTTTTTTTCTGAGTTAGAAACCATTTCTTCACTCTATTCATCTCAAAAACACTTGGAGATTTCCAAAATCATTTTTTGAAAGAGCATACATCCATGCATTTACACAAGGATGGTTCTTTATGCATTTACACTTAGGATAAATTCTTAGATAATTTTCTTAGCAAAGCAAAAGGCATGAATTCGACCCTTGGTTCGATTACCCCTGGTAAAGGCGCCAGGAACGGTCGAACCTCGTACCGACGAGCGAATACCGTCTCCCAGTTTTCCCGTAAATTTTTAAAAACGGAGGCGAGCTAATTTTCTAAATATTTTCAAATCAAGGTCAAGTGAGACCCCGCAAAAGAGTTCCTTTTTTCTCTTCTCTCTTCTTTTCTGTCTTTTATTTTCTCCCTTCAAATAGGAGGAAATGGGGATTAGAAAGGAAAAGAGAAGAAAGAGAGAGAAACCATAAGAGAGGAAAAATTTTGCGAATATCATAGTTTTTCTGTGAACACCCCAAATTTTTCAAAATCTTTTAAATTTCCCCTTTTTGCCCCTGATTTCATTTTTTTAGCAATTGAGTCACTTTTAAATCTAAATTCCAGTTTATTTCTCAATTTTTTCTGAAATTAAATTCATTTTATATATCTGACTCAATTTCGGATCCGGATCCAGATAAAAGATCCAAATCTGAGCTTCGTTGTCCAATTTTTGAATCAAATTCCTAAAATTACCAAAATAACCTTTTAACAGGCTTAGGCAATTCATCCGATATTCGTTTGGATCCATCGCGTTATGTTCCTGGATTCGAGGTTTAAAACTCGAATATTTTTCTCGAAACTTGGGTCCAAACTCATTTTTCTGAAGAAATTTTCCTTAAAATAGCCTTGAAAACCTTATTTTTGTAAATATTTCTCAAAAATATGAAAAATTAGTTTAAATCCTTGTTTTTCCGTAAATTTTAGGATTTTTATTCCAAAAATATCAAAAAAATATAGAAAATGAAGAAAAGAACAAAATAATAAAAAAATAGAAACGAAAATCAGTTTTTTTTATCAAACTTCTTTTTGAAAAATAAGCCTTCTTTTACTAAAAACAGTTTTTGCAAAAGCTTTTGGAAAAAGAATCAGCTTTTAAAAAAAATCTTTGATAAAAAAATCTTTTTTAACAAAAAAACTGAGGGTTATAAGGGCTCCCTCCATTCTCTCTCTCTCTCTCTCCTCTCTCTCGAACACTCTCGAACCTTCTCTCTAGGCATCTCCTCCATCCACCCTCCATCACCGATCCTCCACGAGCTTCTCCACAGCCACCGCCCATCATCAACGGCTTGCCGCACCCCTCATCTGCAATAACCCTGTACACCTCCTTCATCCCCTTCGCTCATCTTCAACGAAATCCTCCTCTTCTCCTATAAAAGGGGAGCCTAGGGGGAAGAAAGGAGAGGATCGTTTTGAGCCCCCCTAACTTCCTTGCTTCCCCCCAGTAAAAGGGCAATCTCTCAAAGTATTTCATCTGGGGTCGCTCGAAGGGAACCGAGACCCTCTGCAAACAAGCTGAAAAGGGGTTCAACAAAAGGATAAAAAGAGAGCTCTCTGCTTCAGGATTCCAACAGAGTCACGATAGGTGACCCTCCTCCTCCCTTTTTCTTCGATTTTCTTTCTTTTATATAAATGATTCCTTACAACATCGTTCTACTATAATTTTGTTCTTCTTCATTTTCCTTTTGTTGCTTTCTTTCTCTTCTTTTCATTTTTTTTCTCTTCTTTCAAGGCAACAATGGTAGGATCGATATGCGTATAGCAAGATCAATCCGCTTAATGCTATAGCAATGGAGCAAACCGACTCCAACACTTGTTTCGTTTCTTTTTAAATTCCTTTATGTTTAAGCATTTTGAATCATAATTTGATAGAGCATTTCATTTCTGTGTATTATAGTTATCGTGCGTCATGTTTTATCACATATAGCAGACGTTTATGCTGGGTTGTGGCATAAACATATGCCCTCAGTTCTCGAGGTTTTGATGTAAGCATATGTTTAGGCTTCAATCATAGCTTAAACACACGCTTCACCCTCTCCATCATCAAAAAGAAAATCCTGGAGGCTGCCTCGATTCAGATAAAGCAAAATTGTGGGCCTTAGAATCCATTTGTTTTAATCGTTGCATACACCACCACTCATGACACTGACAATTCTAGCTTCAAATACTTGATCCGAGAGGTGATTGTCTTTCTGGGTTGCTTATGGGCTTATTGCATATCTTCTTGGAGTCACCATTGATGTAACAGTAGCGTTTCTTTCATTGTGAAATGATCGAAAAGTTATTAACTATTTCAAACATGAAAGATTACTCACAGTCACGCTTCTCAAGTTATTGACGTGTGCATTTCCAGAATCTAATGGCTGCTTCGAGCAGCAATCCAATCAAGGTCTTGTTGCCTCAGAACAACTTGTTGTTTTTCCCTTTGTTTTTTTTTTATCAGTGCTGTTCTAGTTATTTTGTAATTTCTTCAGCATATGGTATCCATCTTAGTTTTGCTTGATTTCAAAGTCATGTTAGGAATTCCATAAATTTGTTTTTGCTTGGTTTGTCTGTCGATCGGCCTATTAGGGGTGGTCAATATAACAATCAGCTTTATCCAGAATATGTTGGTTATTAAATATATATATATATATACACACACACATACACCAGCAATTAACATGGAGTGGAGATCTAAATCCTTGAGCCAAAAAAACACATATATAAAATAAAATAAAATTCAGTTGTTAACACTCCTGTAGTTGAGATAACTGCCGCCAGTTCACCTGGATTGTAAAAATCATGATCATTAGATCCCCAACATTCTCTTTGACAATTGGCAGTTCTAAATAGATGTTCATACTGGGTCTGATAACCCCTCTTTGGCGTCATCACCATGACTGTAAAGCTACATTATCTGTCCATTGTATCTTCTTTTATTATCTCTAGTATACCTTAGCTTCAGATTCTATAATGTAGTTGCTTCCTGTGTTAGACTCTGGTCTGCTCTGCGTTATGTTCCACAGCATTCATCCATCTTTTTTAGAAAATCCCTAAGTTTGGCGCTACCGCCGTATGCATTCATCACCTAATATCCCTATTATACCCCATTTTGTGGGTTTTTATATAAAGACAAGTGCTAGGTTGGGTCGCTGATTCGAGCATCATCTCAGAGCTCAATGGATGGTTTGGTATGCTCACCTACCTGAATGTCAATCAAAGTAAGCTGAGTGGCAGTAACTCAGATTGCATCGCTGTTTTCTTGCTTCTTCTTCTTCCTCTAAATGATTGCAATGTAATATCTGTTGGCGAGATGAAGACTAACATTCTTTCAACTGCTTATAGGTTGGTGTCTATCGTGATTTTGGTGTAATCCCTGCAGGTGATAGGTCGTGATACAGGGGTAAGTAATGTTATTTTTAACTATGATGTAATTAGTAAGATTTGTTCATATTCCTGCAATACCATGAAATGTTTTTCTTTTTTTTTTAGACTATGGAATTGTTTCCTGCTAAAACCTATACTATTAAGAATTCAGCCCCTGTTAAAACCCACAATCTAATGTGCTTCCCATTTCAATTGATTAGGACCCCGGAATCTTAGATCTGATAAAGATAGAAAAGACGTTGGGTTTGTTCATTCTGGACCCACTTCTTCAACCATCAAGAAATTGAAATTCCCCTCCCTCTCCACACGCTGCTAGTCAGTATCACTGGGCCCTGTGATAACTTTCTTAACTGCACCAGAGATGAATGTGACTCTCAAAAGGGGTTGTCGCTTCATCAGCCATATTTCTTAGTGCTTCCACCACTGCCACACTGCACTGATTTGTGAACCCTTATGTTCACAAACTCAAATGGGTGCCTGGTTCAAATACATTTGAGGTTGGGATGATGTCATGATTGGCAGGACAATAAGGTTTATTGATGTCGAACCACCAGGCACCCAATGGCCATATGTGACTTTCAAAGTCAATTACTTCATCAATGAAGGGCATTGTCGAAGCAAGGCTCTCTTAGCAAGATTGACACTCAAGGGACCAATGCACGAATCAGCTTTCAAGAACTTGTGATCACATACTATGTGTGTGTTACTCTCCTTCTTGCATGCAGCAAGAGTTGATCTTCCGTGAACAAGTTTGAGACATAAATAATTGAGGTAGATCAATTTTACAGGGTGAAACCATGGTAGGATCTCTTGAATTCCATTACAGTTAAAATTTTGTATTTTGTCACTCTTCCATTTATAAATAGTTTGTTTGGTTTAATATTAATCCTTGCTCTGCGGCAAGATTTCTTTTTCTTTTCATGTAAGCTCAACATGAATTATGCCATATCCACCTTCCACAGCCTGTATTTACATACCGTCAGTCTAGCTGTTGTAGTCATTCTTTCTTAAAAAAATAATAATAATAATCTTTTTAACCTTATATCCCTTTATATATTTTTCGTTAATACTACCAGCCACCAACTATGGTTTGTTTTCACTCATACTTCCTACTGTATCAGTATATCACATTCCATCCATGGCCCTTCCTTCACTTAGGACAGTTTTTTTTTCTCCACAATAGTAGCTATCGTAAGCCATGTTCATATACTCAACCTCCATGGCATTCGCTGTGTGCCTTGAATCATTACCTGTCACCTCTGGCTGTGGCATCACATGTGCGTATGTTCATCACTTGCTGAATTCTTCACCATTACACCCCTTTATCACTGAGGGCATCATTAGCTATGTCTTACTTGTATACCACGTAGGATATCCCCTGTATTACAGCCCATGACAGTTAGAACCCATTCCCCATGTGAATTTTCTACCAGCACCATTGCACCTTTCACTGCTGCAACTATAACAGTAGTTGCATCTCATCCATCTCTACCCTGCTACAAATCCATACATATTGGCAGCTATACCCCAGCCACACTGTGCAATTAACCCTCTACTTACTCTTCACAGTATCAATCATCTTCCACCTCCAACATATGATAGCACTACTATCATGAGCTGCTGCAAACCAATTTTCTGCACTCATTTTATTCTGTAACTTCCACTTCTATAGCCATTCCAATTGTCGCCTATACCTCCTCTATCTCAATAACTATCATCCACCTATGTTGCATATAGGCCATAGATGTATATACATACCTATATATATATGCTTGTATATACATGTATGTATATGGGTATATACCATTTTTTTCATCTTTCCACATCATAAATACCTTGGCCTGTGAGCATCTTTTGATATCCATATGTTATATACAAATTTTCTCCATTTTTATACTAATCAGGTGTTTTGCAGGGAATATGTGGAAAATATCATTATTTGGAGTTGTAAATTCAATTTCATGTATTATAATAGTTAGATCTAATGAGAATTTACATTTCTTGTTTTAGATAGAATGAATGAGCATTGAAAAGATCATAAACTGCTTATTTTCATGCTTTTTTTCTTTTTTTTTACCTTTATTTTTCCAAAATCTCACAAATGGGAACACGAATGGCACGTGCACCATTTCGTAAGAGGCAATTAATCCTAAGTTGATGATTTACATCAATGGCCATAGTCAGGATGTAAACAAAACTTAGGATTTTTATCTTTTATAAAATAACATTGGATCGACACTGGATCCCTCTTAAAAAAAATCATCATATTTTTAAATATTTTCTTCTTTTATCAGAGTTTGATTTAAAATTAATTCAATATATATATCAATGGCTATAGTCAGGATATATTGAGAATTAATTTCATTTTAAACTCTATAAAAGCACTAAAATGTATTTTATTCTTCATTTGAAATTAGATATGATTGTTATATAATACATTCAATGACCATAGTCAAGGATGTTATATATCTTCAATCTTATTTCAATTCATTTAAAGAATGAAATAGCTTTTCAAAATCCAATTTCAAATTCTTTAAATTCATTCATCATTTAGGATAGAAGTGCATCATATTTTCAAAATTTTCTTTTTCAAAATTCCAAGTGATTTTTTTCTCAGATCAAATCTTATTCATAGATTCAAATTCAATTTTATCTCATTTCAAGATTCAAAAACTCAATTTTAAAGTCCAATTTGACTTTAGAATTTCAAAATCATTTTCTATTCAAAATCCAAAATTTCAATTCAATTCAAAATTCAATTTAACTTTGAAGTTTTGATTCAGTCTCAAAATCAAGTTTTATCTTCTTAGCTTCAAATTCAAAATCAAGGTTTGAGATTGATTTTGAATCTCAAAACTTGACCCTATTAAAATTTTAAACTCAAATCTGGGTTTTCAAAACCCAGATCCATCTTTAGAAGTCCCATTTGGACTTTCAGAATCCAAATCCAAAGTTAAATCCTAATCCCAACTTGGATCTAGTTTCCAAGTACAAATATCCACTTTTTGGATCTCAGACTTCATATCCAATTTCATTTTGGGATCCAGAATCCAATTCTACTTTGGATTTTAGACTTTAGATCCAAATCCATTTAGGATCCAGAATCCAATTCCATCTTGGATCTCAGACTTCAGGTCCAATTCTATTTTAGGATCCAAAATCTAGTTCCACCTTGGATCTCAGACTTCAGATCCAATTCTGTTTTAGGATTCAAAAATCTAGTTCCACCTTGGATCTCAGACTTCAGATCTAATTCCATTTTAGGATCCAGAATCCAATTCCATCTTGGATCTCAGACTTCAGATCCAAATGCCGTTTAGGATCCAGAGTCCAACTCTATCTTGGATCTTAGATTTCAGATCCTAAATCCATTTTAAGATCCAAAATCCATTTTAGGATTCAAAATCCAATTCCATCTTAGATTCCAGATCTTGGATCCAATTCTATTTAGGATCTAGAATCCAATTCCATTCCCAATTCCAATTTTTCAAATCCAACTCCATTTCATTCTAGATTTCCAAAACCAAGTTTATCTTGATTCCTAAAAATTCCAAAAGCCAATTCCATTTCTCAATCTTATTTGGATCTCTTAGAACTCATTCTGATTTCAAACTTCAAAGTTAGAATTCAATTACATTCTAAACATTTATCCAAGTTCTAAACTCTAAAGTCCATTTATGACTTTGAAGTTTCCTTCCTTCTCCTTTTATCTCAATTTCAGGATCCTTCCTTATTTTCCCAAGCTCTGATTATTCCAAAAACTCATAATTTTTTTCTGAGTTACAAACCTTTTCTTCACTCTATTCATCTCAAAACACTTGGAGATTTCCAAAATTATTTTTTGAAAGAGCATACATCCTTGCATTTGCACAAGCATGATTCTTTGTGCATTTAAACTTAGGATAAATTCTTAGATAATTTTCTTAGCAAAGCAAAAGGCATGAATTCGACCCTTGGTTTGATTACCCCTGGTAAAGGCACCAGGAACGGTCAAACCTCGTACCGACGAGCGAATCCCGTCTCCCAGTTTTCCCACAAATTTTCAAAAACGGAGGTGAGTTAATTTTCTAAATATTTTCAAATCAAGGTCAAGTGAGACCCCGCAAAAGAGTTCATCTTCTCTTTTCTTTTCTTTTCTTTTCTTTTCTCTCTTCTTTTCTGTCTTTTATTTTCTCCCTTCAAAAAGGAGGAAATACGGATTAGAAAGGAAAAGAGAAGGAAGAGAGAGAAACCACAAGAGAGGAAAATTTTTGCGATAATCACAGTTTTGGCAACCGTGATGGGACCCGTCTTCGTCTTGTCGGATTTGTGCCTTTGCTTTGCTTTAATATTCTCTAAGTCTTTATTCTTCTATGTGAGCTTCATTTTCCATGCAAACCTTAGGAGCCTAGACTTTGTCCTAAGCTGACATCATTGCGTATAGGATCTAAGTATGGTTTGGTAGGACCATATTGAGGAGACTATTCCAATGTCGAAGCATCACCAACCCTCAAAGGATCTAAGTATGGTTTGGTACTTCGTGTCACTTAATCGCTTCCGCTCCAGTCTGTGCTATCCTGCACAAATCAAATGAACACGAGCAGTACAAGAGATCGAAATAGAAATTGTACTAAACAACTTATTTAAATGCTAAAAATATTATGACTAAGCACTTTTACGAACTAAATTTAAAATCAAAACTAACTAACAACTAACTCAATTAACTAACAAGACAGTAAACTAACTTATGAAAACAAAACAAGAAATCAATGAAGGAAACATGAATTGATTGTAATAAAAGAACAAGAATTTAAGAATTCGAAAAAAACAACATTAACTCCAAGAATTAAAGAAAACAAGAAATGACTGAATGAGGAAAAACAAAAAGAAATCAGAAAATAAAATTCAGAAAGTTAAACAAAAGAAACTCAGAATGTAAAAGAAATACAGGAAATACAAGATGTGAAAAATAAGAAAGAAATGCATTATTTGAAATACTGAAAAACAAGAACACGGTACATTGAAATGAAATGAAACTTAATTGAAAGACACGGCATCAAAAACAGGAGAAAAAAAAAAACTGAAACAGAAATTGGAAATGGAATTAGAAATTTTAAAGAAAACTAGAAATGAACTAAAAACTGAAAAATGAAATAACCAGGAATTTACTTGAAGATAACATGAGATTAAGAATGCTAAGCAGGAAAACAAGCTTAATGAAAAATCTGGAAATCTATGCAACAAATCTATTGTAATGCAGAAACAGAGAATTAATGAATGTAAAACAAGTTTGAAAACAACATGTATACAGATCTAACACAGAAAATAGAATCATAGTAAAACAATCCGATTAAACAAACAGAAATTAAAACTGAAAATGAATAACACTGAAAACAAAACAAGAATGAAATCACACATGAAATCTCTGCAAATTACAAATAAAAACAGAATTACAAATGCAGGAATCGATTAACACTAATGTACGAATTACAGATTAAGAACAAGATATGAATGAATCAACAAAAAAAAATTTAACTACAAATGAAATACAAAAGAGAAGATCGGATGATGAAAAGCATAAACTGAAACAACATCCATCGATTTTTCTTTCTTTTCGTTTTTAATTTTTTTTTATTCTGTTTTTCATAATCAACACAGTTGAAGAAAAATTAACAAAGCTGAAGAAGAAGAAGAAGTAGAAGAAGAAGAAAAGGATCGGATGAAGAAAAATCGGAGGAAAAGAAAAAGAAACTGCAGAAATTGAAAGAAGAAGAAGATCTGAAGAAGTAGAAGAAGAAGAAGCTGCAGAAGATGAAGATTCGGATGAAGAAGAAATAAAGAAGAAGAAGAAGAACACTCAACACTCACCGTGAACCTGAGGGGTTTGGGGAGAATGTGGCGACCTCCACCACCACGCCGTCGCCGGACTGAAGCTTCACCACCACCGGTTGCCGGATTTGACAGAGAAAGAGGGAGAAAGGGAAGGTAGGGAAGGGAATAGCCACCGGTGTTAGTGGAGGATGGTGAGAAAAGAGGGAAAGAGAGGGAAAGAGGGGAAAAAGGAAGTTTCAGGCGTAAATGGAGGAGGCGCCTGGCTTTTTTCGTTGCTTTGGGTTTTTAAAACATTACAAACCGGTTCACCGGTTTGTAACAGATTTTATTTTGAAATGCAAACCGGTTGGAACCGGTTTGTGATATATTTTTTCATTTTTTTCAAGAAATCAAACCGTGTAAAACGGTTTGTTATTTTATATTTTTTTTTTTCAGTTTTTTAAAATTCAAAAACTATGTAAACCTAGTTTATTATAAAGTTTTCAAAAATTAAAATCAAAACTTATAAAGACTTAAAAACTATTCTAACTATTTATTTCTATTTAATTTTTTTTCTTTTCTAAAAAAAACAAACATTTAAAATGATTTTATTAACAATATAAAACTATTTTCTCTATTCTTTATTTTTTTATTTTATTTTTTAATTGAAAACTAAAACTACATTACTATGACTATAACAAAAACTAAAATATGCATAAAAATGTAAAATAAAACTATTTTTCGTGCATTTTCTATTTTTAAATCATTTTAGCACATTTACTCAAAAACTAACATAAAATTGGGTTTTTGAAACATTATTTTATAAAATCATGCATATTTAAATGTTAATAAACCCTGAATTATATGCATGATCAGCAAGAAAAACTGCAACAAGAATGTCGGACACTCTAGGGCCGAAAGAACGAACTCTACAGCCCAGAAGGGAAAATTTGTCAAGCCACAGCTTGTTCAGTCAGCGCCGCAGCCAGAAGCAAAACAACTAGAAAAGCCGAAGCATGAAGGCTGGAGTTATGATCGGGAATTCACGGCCCTAGAGCAGTCCCGCGAAGACATCTTGGAATATATGATGTCGAAGGGATTGATCAAACTCCCCAAGGTGGCAGATCCTCCCGTTGCTATGGAAAAATGGACTGATAAGTTCTGCAAGTTTCACCGGACTGTTGGACATGACACCGAGCATTTTTTTGTCCTTAAAAATATCATTCGGTACTGTATTGACAAGAACTTGTTAATCGAAGATGAGGAAGAATAGCCGGAAATCTTGTCCAAGCCATTTCCTAAACATTCTGCATCAGTGATTTCAGAACAAACAGTCTTTCTCAAGAACAGTATCCAGCCATGTTCCAGCCAGGACATTCAGGATCAGCATCAGATCCTGGTCCTTCGTCAAGCGCAGTCTTTCGCCAAGAGGGTGGATATTACTGCATTTTCCAGCAACAAAAAGCAACCAAGGAGCCAACAAAGGTGACAGCAGAGATTGCCAAACAAGTTCTCAGGATTCCGAAGCGCTTTGTCAAGGCAGCTTCGAAAAAGGGAGAAACTTAAGAGTCAGTTCAGAAGCCAATTACTGCTCTATCGAACATTTCTATCCTAGACTTGACCCACACTTTGCCTGAGCACCAGCAGGTGCTAGAAGATCTGCTAAGAAAGATCAAAGTCAAGCCTAGCACCACTCCGCAAGATATGGCTCAGATCGTCAATCAAGCAATGACGAATGCACCAATTACTTTTTTTGATGAAGATTTGCCGAAGCCTCATTCTTTCCACAACAACGCTCTCTACATAGTGCTGTGGACCAGGGGCATGACAGTCCCTTATGTATTGGTCGATGGAGGCAGCAGCCTCAATATCTGTCCCGAGATGACAGCCAAGGCCTTGAGACTGAAAGAAGAAGAGTATACCTCATATCCCATAACGATCTACGGTTTCGACAACCATGGGCAGACAACCAAGGGGAAGATATTTCTCGAAATTTTCATCAACTACTCGGTGCATACCGTGCTCTTCCACGTGATCAATGTGCCGCCCACATACAATCTTTTGCTTGGGCGCACTTGGATTCACAATGCCAACGCTGTCCCTTCAACCCTTCACCAATGCATTAAATGGTCGAAGGGAGGCATGATCACTACGGTCTTAGGAGAGGACCCGGAAGAGCGACTATCGCAGCCAATGATACCCCGTCCTACTTTCACTGCCGACATCCCAAGCATCAGGGAAGTCGATGAAATCATTTTGAATGAAAGTCTAGACATATTAAAGTTAAAAGAGGTCCAGCCGACAATAAGCGTGGCAGCAGTAACCCAGTGGCAGGGGCCTCACTTCTTCAAGCTAGGTGGGCGCCTTGACTGCACTTTCTTCAAGGATCACCCTCTGTTTTCTCAATTCTCGAAAACTAAGAAAGGGTTTGATCTTCTGATGAAACATGACTACCATCCCTTCATGGGCCTTGGTAAGAATGGGGATGGCATTCTGGAGCCAATCATCCCCACTCGGCATGTCACCAGTGCAGGTTTGGGTTTCTCAGAACAGTTATCCGGCAAGCGCACTACCTTCATCAAAGGAGCACAATGCCAGTGTTTTTCTGCTTTTCCTTCTTTAATGTCATCTTGTAGGGGCAAAAATCCGCCTTAGTTTTCTTTCTATCTTCAACAAATCATATGTAAATATCAAAGAGATTTTTTATCAATGAAATTTCGGTTTCCTATTCTCATCTTGGCGTACACAAATTCTCTACTTATATCTTTTTCTATGATTGTCATTCTTTGATTCTGTACAAAAGGCTACTTTTAAACCTTTTATCCTTTTCTCAAAAACCTTCTTTGCGCTTACAGGGGATTGCTAAAATCATGGCTCCTAAATCACTTAAAAGGCTCGTTATCAATACCAACTTTTCTCAAAATAAATCCAAACCGGCTAGAATCTGCAAGGCAAAGGCAGGGGCAGAGGTCAGCAAGGTAACGGGGCAGATCGAAGAGTTAGCAGAGTTCGACTGAGCGATTCAAGAGTTGCCAGTATTCAGAAGCAGGACGAACCATCGCCGTTGGTTCAGGATCCAACAGAGGATGTCAACATCGGTTCAGATGATGATCCGAAAATCCTCAAAATTGGCTCCAGCTTAAGTTCAGATGAGAAGAAGAAACTCATCTGCTTCCTCAAACAACACCAAGAAGTCTTTGCTTGGACTTATGAGGATATGCCAGGCTTAGATCTCAAGCTGGTCGAACATCGTCTTGTGCTTAGACCGGATTGCAAGCCAATCAAGCAGAAACTAAGGAAGATGTATCCCTGAGTAGCACCGCAAGTTAAAGAAGGACTTGAAGAGTTGCTAAAGGCAGGATTCATCCAGACTATTGAATACCCAAACTGGTTGACAAACATCGTGGTAGTTCCCAAAAAGAATGTCAAAGTCCGAATATGTATCGATTTCAGGGATTTGAACAAGGCCACCCCAAAGAATGATTATCCACTCCCCAACATCGATCTTTTGATCGATAGCACGATGGGCCATGCAATGTTTTCCTTTATGGATGGGTACTCAGGCTATAATCAGATCAAATTGGCCGCTCGTGACCAATCCAAAACTTTCTTTACCACGCCTTAGGGTACATTTTGCTATATAGTCATGTCGTTTGGGCTCAAGAATGCTGGGGCAACCTATCAGAGAGCAATGGCAGTTATTTTCCACGACCAGATGCACAAGAACATGGATGCCTATGTGGATGACATCTTGGTCAAGTCAAAAGAAGGAGAGGATTATCTTGATGCTCTCGGCCAAGTCTTTGAAAGACTTATTCTCTACAAGTTGAGACTCAATCCGCAGAAGTGTGTCTTCGGAGTAGAGTCAGGCAAGCTACTTGGCTACATGATCAGCAAGAAAGGCATAGAGGTGGATCCTGCCAAGGCAAAAGCAATCATTGATATGCCGCCTCCCACCAATCTGAAAGAACTGCGAAGCCTTCATGTGCGCATTTAGTCTATCCGTCATTTTATCTCCAATTTGGCCATGAGATGCAAACCCTTCAATCACTTGCTAAGAAAAGAAGTAAAATTTGAGTGGGGACCAGAGTGTCAGCTCTCGTTTGAGCGCATCAAGCAATATTTCCTCAATCCACTTGTTCTGAAGCCACCAGAACTAGGGAAGTCACTTCTCTTATACATTTTCGTCAACCATAATGCTTGTGGCGGATTTCTCGCACAGTATGAGGAAGGTAGCCGGATAGAGCACACCATCTACTACATCAGCAAGACTTTCATTGATTATGAAAAGAGATACTCTCAAATGGAGAAGACATGTCTGTCATTAGTGCGGATGTGTCAAAAGCTGAGACATTATCTTTTAGCTTCAGAAATCAAAATTTTATCAAGACTCAATCCTCTCAAGTACATCCTTGAGCAGCCTTTCCTTACTGGACGGATTGTGAAATGACAAGTCCTCTTGATGCAGTACGATTTAGAATATGTATCTCAGAAGTCAGTCAAGGGTCAGCCCATCGCAGATCAGCTGGCAAATTTTCCGTTGACAGAAGAGATCAAGGCAGAAGATGATTTTCCCGATAATCGCATCTGCAATAATCAGGAGTCTCCAGTTTGGACTCTGTTCTTCGACGGAGCCAGAAATATGTCTGGCATAGGGATTATGATCTTGTTAATCACTCCCAAAAAGGAGATGATCCCTTATTCCCTCAAACTGAGCTTTCAATGTATTCACAATATGGCCGAGTATGAAACTCTAATACAAGGCCTCAAAATTTTGCAAGATTTCAATGTCAAGAGAGTACATGCCTTTGGAGACTCATTGCTTGTTGTTAGTCAAGTTAATGCTGAATGGCAAGTCAAGGATTCAAAATTAATTCCCTATCAGAAGATTGCCTTAGCTCTCATAGGCAACTTTGAAGAATTTCAGCTCAACCATGTTAAGAGGGAATACAACCACATAGTGGATGGCCTAGCCT
This sequence comes from Nuphar pumila, assembly GCF_984573655.1. NCBI lineage: Eukaryota > Viridiplantae > Streptophyta > Magnoliopsida > Nymphaeales > Nymphaeaceae > Nuphar > Nuphar pumila. Next base: position 24,911,063 of record NC_143257.1, on the reverse strand, counting down.
GTCTGGGTTCCATTTTGTCTTTTAAAGACAGTGAATCCTATCGTTCCTTTGAGATTGGCAAACTTGATCAACTTGCCTTCATTCCAGTTGATCAAGTGAACCAAGCCGCTCAGAAAGAGAAGCCTTGGCACCAAGACATCAAAAGCTTTATTGAAACTGGTGAATTTCCATCTGAAATGCCAAGAAAGGAGCAACATGCGATCCAACGCATGTCGGCCCGTTATTTCATCCTTGCCAATACTCTTTACCGTCGTGGGTTCAGTGTTGAGTACGCCAGATGCTTAGACAAGGATGAAGCCATGAAAGTTGTCCGAGAGGCACACGAAAGAATTTGTGGTGGTCACGTCGGCTACCAAACACTCGTCAAACAGATTATCTAAGCAGGGTATTACTGGAAAACCATGCAGCAGGATTACCATCAATTTGTAAGGAAGTGCGTCAAATGTCAAATGCACGCACCTTCCATTCATGCGCCAGCCGCATATTTGCAGTCTGTGGTTTCTCCTTGGCCTTTCTCGATGTGGGCTTTCGACGTAGTAGGTCCGATCACCCCTTTGGCCTCTAACGACCACCGATATTTCCTCGCAGCTACAGAATACTTTACCAAATGGGTCGAAGTTGTAACTCTGCGAACAGTGGAAGGCCGACATGTGGTTTCTTTTATCCATAAAAATCTTCTTTGCCGCTTCGGCGTCCCACATGATATTGTGTCAGACAATGGCAGTCACTTCAAGAATGAGAGGATGAAGACTTTTTGATCGAAGGTCAGGATTCATCATCATTTCTCAGCTCCTTATTATCCTCAAGGAAATGGCCAGGCAGAGGTCACCAACAAGATTTTGATTCGCATCCTGGAAAGAACTGTGGAGATGGGCCGCGATTGGCACGAGAAGATGCACGATGCACTTTAGGCGTATCGAACCACCATTCGAACCCTAACCAATGCTACTCCTTTAGAGCTTGTCTACGGGATCGAGGTAGTATTACCTCTCCACGTTCACAAGCCCGCACTCAAGTTTGCATCACTCATCGAACTTCCGCTTGATCATAATCAGCAGCAGAGGTTAGTACAACTAGATCTGCTAGGCGAGAGAAGACTCAAGGCAGCAGAACATGCTCAAGCCTATCGTCAGAGGATAGCTCGACACTACGCCAAATCAGTTATTGAGAGAAGATTCTGAGTCAATGATCTTGTGCTCAAATCGACAGCTCATCTCAAGTATCGGCCAAAGGGCAAGTGGTCACCCAATTGGGAAGACCCTTATGTGGTCAAGGAAGCGCTGCCTCGCAACTCCTATCGCCTGATCAACGCAGATGGGGTGGAACTGCCAGACCTTATCAATGCTCTACATTTGAAGAGATTTTACACTTAAATTGTTCATCCTAGCCTTTTGTACTCTTCAAAAGTATCTTTCAATAAAGCAATAATCTTCTATTGAGTTCTCACATACTTCTCCCTGATACTGGGGCATTTTATTTTTGATATATACTTATCTTCCTTCATCATATGCAGGCAGGATCAGACGAAATCTTTTTCTAAAATCTTATCAAATTTTTTAATCTTGTTATCTTTATTAACTGCATTCATTTCATTTTTAAATTTAATCAAGTTTTCATCAATTTATTGTCAATTTTATCAATTTTTGTCAAGTTTTATTGATTTTTACTAAATTTTATCAAATCTTTATAAAACCCTTTCAGGATAAGGGATAAGCCTGATGCCTCATTTCAATGAGGTATTTCTCTTTTAGGTTAAGGGCTAAACCTGAGCCTCGTTCCGCGAGGTTCTTCTTCCTTCAGGATAGAGGATAATCCTAAATTCCTCTATCATCAGTTTTTCCTCAAATTTCTGTCAATTTCTACTAAAATCTTTATTGTCAATTTCATTAATTTATTCCTTTTGTCAATCCTTTTTATTATCAATTTCTATCAATCTTTTAGATGTCAAATTCTCTTCAGGATAGGGGACAAAATCCTAAAAACCATCCTAAATAAAATTCAAATCTCAGGCCATCTTGGGTCGAGGATCTTGAATAAGTTTTCATCCTCATCGTCGGAATCTATTCGCGCTTTTTTGTCGATCCTTCAGAAATCTGACTTTAGGGAAAGAGTTATTTCCTTCTCATCTGAGTTCCGACTCAGGTTTTGTTTTCATTTTTTATTTCTGGAAGATTCGAGTCCCGACTCGGGTTTTCCCCTTTTATCTTTCGTCTAAAGCTTCGAGTTCCGACTTGGGCTTCCTTTTGGTCCCTGTTATCATCGCAAAATTTTTCCCCTCTCTTGCAAGAGAGAAATGAATTTCGCGAGTCAAACTTGACCAAAGTTTTGAAAATGGTTTTGAAAATTACTCGCCTCCATTTTGAAAATTTGCAGGAAAATTCCGTGGAATGGGATCCGCCTGTTGGTACGAGGTTCAACCGTTCCTGGCGCCTTTACCAGGGGTAATTGAACCAAGGATCAATTATGCGCTCTAACTTGACTCAACTATCTAAATAATGCTCTATTTTCCTAGAATGCACAAAGAATCATGATGTTTGCTTTGGAAAATTGAAATGCATTTGGAAAATTGGATGTGAATGATCATCAATTATAAGGGATCAATATACATTTGCCTCCGGCGATAATCTGGATCATCGTGACTGAGAATCCGGCGATGATTTGAGTATCAGATTAGTGTTTGCTTGTGTGAAAAATCAGCACGATCACTTGATCTACTGAGCTCTGGTGTTGTTCGGTGTTCTGGATTGATTTTCTTCCATCAAAATTCGAGTTATCATCGTGACTGAGAATCCGGCGACGATTGTATCCCAAACTAATTGAATTTGATTACCAGCTAATTCTAGCCGATTGAAATCTTGTTGAACTCTGTTTCGGGTTAGAATCTCTGGTTTAAGCAAAATATCACTTCACGTTTATCGTGAAGATGTAAAACAGGCATTTTCCTTCTTGAGCCACCGTGAGATTCATTTCACAACTGATTTTTTTTTCGGTGGATGATGTTTGTTCTGTTTAACGTTTAAATAAATGTTCCTGTTTGAAATTTAAATCAATGTTTTGTTTGAAATTTAAATTGATGTTTGCTAGGAAAATCTGATTAATACTTACTGTTGAAATTTTTTATTGATGCTGGTACTGTTTTCCGGTGACTGTTGTTCACCACATCTTTCGGTGAATGCTACTGTTGTTGGAAATACCAGTGAATGCTATTGTTGTTAATTCCGGGGAATATTTTTAATAAAATTTGATCAGATGTCTGAATCTGATGGGAATGTTGTGATTAATGATTTTTGAATCGGGGGTTATTATTATCCAGTGAAGGCACTGAGGTCTATCTGAGCATTGTTTTTACACTAAATTCCGGCGAAGCGACTGTTCTCTGATGATTGAAGACGAAAGTTGATTATTAGAGTTTGCTGAGATAAATGAGTAGTGTTTTCTGGGATAATTGAAATCTGAGTTTCCTATAATGTGTTGATTGTTTGAGTACTATTGGACTCCAGACCAATTGAGTTACCACATCTATAAATCTATTGATTCTTGAGCACTACTTGATGAGCATTGTCAAATTTGAATGAACATTAAGAATTCAAAAATATAGAATTAGTATGGAAAAAAATGAATTGGATTTCAGGTGTTGTTGCTAAATGTCTAATAAAATGTTGTTAGATTAAGTGAGTCATTAGTTGTTAATTAGTAATTAGTTAGTCGGAATTAATTAGAATTTATTTTCAATTGTAATAAGTCATTTAGATTTCGTGCATAATTTCCTTTATATGTTAGCATTTAGTTAGTTTAGTATAATTTCTACTTTTATCTCGTGTTCTTTTTACTTGTGCAGGATCGCATAGAAGTGGAGCTGAAGCGCATACGTGACATGAAGTACATGAAGATAGAAGATATTTTTTTCTTTTATTTTAGAATTTAGGCATTTAATTGGGTTTGTAAATATCGCTTTTTACGCCCTCTGTGAAGCGTATTCATTTATTTTAATAGTTAGTTGTTTTTACTTTTCTCGTACATTTTACATTTCATAATACGGCAATAAAGAATAGTTTAAATTTGTTTGCTTAAATACGAAATATTCTCGTTCCCTGAGTTCGACCCGGTCTCATCTACTAGTGAGAACCGGTTTTTATTATTTGATGTCTGGTTTTCACATGTTTTACATATAAAAATCTTTTTAAAATTACAACGATTTAAAAGAAGGCATCAAATTTTGGCGCCGTTGCCGGGGAACGGCGTAATATTAGTATTCACTTTATTGCCTAGTGTTTGTTTGCATTTAGGTTTATAACCACATGTGTGCATATCGTAGAGACGAGCTTACTTTTCTGCACAGCCTACCTACTAGGATCTCCTTAGAGGTGACGGTGTACGATTGATACTCTACACATAGATTTCATATTTCTTATTTATAATCTCTGTTATGTGTAACTGCGTGGTGTTTGTTTAGTTTTTGATGTACGTGCTTTGTGGTTTGCGTGGTTTGGCCGCTAGCACGTTAGTTAGATAGAAAACCCAAAAATTAGGATGTGTGCTACACTGGTCTACTTCAAGGTGTATGCACAGGCAACAACCACTCAACCCAAGCTAATTGAGTCCCGAGTTTCTTGTTAGGAGAACTCCTCATCCTATTACCATGGCCGAAAATCGGTCGTTGTTCCGTACCCTTAAGGAGTACTTCATGCCCACCATATACACTCCCACCTTCTGCATCACGAGATCTGATGTAGGAGCCAATCAATTTGAAATAAAGGCCAGTATCATTCAAATGCTACCATCCTTTCATGGCCTTAGCAACGAAGACCCATATAGTCATCTTGATGATTTTCTAGAGATCTGCTCGACAGTGTGGATCAACAACTTTGGAGATGACGCATTGAGGTTGACGTTGTTTCCATTCTCTCTCAAAGATAAAGCTAAGCATTGGCTAAAGGCTCTCGATACGGTTCAGATTACCAATTGGGAAGGAATGCAGCACGAGTTCCTTAAAAAGTACTTCCCAATTGGTAAGACAAATCAGTTTTGTAAAGCCATAATCAGTTTCGCGCAGATTGAGGGAAAACAATTCTACGAGACTTGGGAGAGGATGAAAGATCTTCTCCGCAAGTGTCCCCACCACCAGGTGCCTAGCTGGCAACTGGTGCAGTATTTTTACGATGGCCTGACCGAGAAGGACAGAAAAATAGTGGATTCGTCGTGTGGGGGCACTTTTATGCTAAAAAGTGAGGATGAAGCGTGGTCGCTTTTTGAGACATTGAGCAAAAATTTGATGCACCATGCGCCAACTTCACGGTTCGATAGGGTTGCACCTGCATAGGATAGTACTAAGAAGGCAGGTATTTTTGAAATAGGGATAAACCTTGAGTTGAGCAACAATGTAGACCAACTGTCCCAGAAATTAGATCAGTTTTTGTTGGGTCCCTCTCCTGCCATGCAGGTGTGCGCGTTGTGTGCGAGTCCTGCACACCATGTCTTTCAGTGCCCAGTTGCGCCACAGTACCCTGAGTTTGTCCAAGAGCAAGCTCAGATGGCTCAAAACTTCACTAGACCCGTACCCAATCCATTTGCCAACACTTATAACCTGGGCTGGCGAAACCATCCCAATTTTTCATGGCACAACTCATAGATCCAACCCCCTAACCCTTCCCAGAGTCAACCCAGTCAAGGCGGTTATGCGCCTGGATTTCAGAGATCCAGTTATCCCCCAGCCCAACTTGTTTATACTCATCCCCAATCTCATGAGCCTTCGTATAGTCAGTCCTTCAAGGACAAGATGCTATAAGCATTTTCTGATATTAAAGCAAATTTGAGCTCGCATAATAAGTCTTTTGCAAAATTAGAGACTCAAATGGGGCAGCTCGCTGAGGCGCTTAGCAGGCGAAGTGAGGGGACACTGCCTAGCCAGCCTATTGTCAACCCTAGGGGAAAGGAACCCATGCGTAGCTTGCATCTAACAGATACACATCAAGAGCAGGCTCAAGTAGTAACCCTTAGGAGTGGGAAGCAGTACCAAGCGAGGGAGGCTGCAGAAGAAAGAGAGAAGATAAGTGAGAAGCAGTCTGTCCCTAGTGTTTTACCTCAGGAAAGCGAGAAGGTTCTTCCATCTGAGCCTTCACCATCCTACATTCCCAAAGCCCCCTTTCCTGAAGTGTTAGAGAGACCGAGAGCACTAAGTAAGTCCAGAGTGAACATGCAAGAAATGCTTGAGATATTCAAGCACGTCTAGATAAACATTCCCTTACTAGATGCTATCCAGCAAGTCCCTGCATATGCAAAGTTCCTCAAAGAGCTTTGTACGCAGAAAAGGAAGTCGAGCTCCCATGTGCAGAAAAAGATTTATTTGAATGGGTAGGTGAGCACAGTATTGCAACACCACACACCACCTAAGCTCAAGGACCCAGAGACTCCTATCATCTCATGTGTCATAAGAAACATCACTGTTGGGCGTGTATTGCTCGACCTTAGAGCAAGTGTGAACATCTTGCCGGGTTTCTTCTATGACCAATTTGGATTGAAAGAGATGAAACCTACACCTATGACTCTTCAGCTTGCAGATAGATCAATCAAGGTCCCAAGAGGGATACTTGAAGATGTTTTAGTCAAGGTGGAAGATTGTTATTTCCCTGTCGACTTCATGATATTAGATATGGAGGGAGCTGATAACCTACAACAGACCCCTATTATTCTCGGTCACCCCTTCCTAGCTACTGCCAACGCGTGCATTAATTGCCGCACTGGTGAGATGGATGTGTCATTCGAAAATAGGAAGATGAGGCTGAACATTTTTCATGCTGCTATGGGGTCTGCTGTTGAGGAGGCTTTTTTTGAGGTTGATGTCGTTCAAGACCTCGTAGAAGTAGAATATGCTTGGTTGTTGAGTGATCCACCACCTCAGGAGGAGGATAATGAATCACTCGAGGAGGATCATCGAGGATTACTTGAAAATCAGATAGGTGAGTTGAGTTGGATCGGGCACTTAGAGCCATTTAGAGGTAGACATGATGGGAACACGGTGCACAATGTCACAGATGACACTCTTTTCTTCATAGAGCCTAATTGAGCCTGACTTCATGTCCATTGATCTCATGGACGATGAAGGTTTTTCCAGGGATCTGTCTGGCTGGGGATGTGAAACTTAGCGCTTTATGGGAGGCAACCCATATCTTCTATATTATTAGATTTGCTTAAAATTTATAGATTTTATTTTGTTTTTACTTTTTCGTTTTATTCATGAGTTTTTCATGTTCTTTTTGTTTCATTCATGGTTTTCATATCATGTCATGTATACGTTGCATTCATTATATTCATAGAACGTGCATTTTTAATTCATGTCAAGTTGTTTCTACTCTTTTCCCTCATTTATTTCCTCTCATGTGCATTCACTCAGTTTCATATAAGCATGGGGGAGTGCCACTGGGACAGTGTCATTCAAGCATGGGGGAGGGTGTAGTTTGCATACCTTGATATTTCTGTTTACGTTCTTGCACATGTTTACGCATCTCTCATGAAAACTAGATTTTTAAAGAAAGAGTTTGAACTTATATGAATGTTATTTCAAATCTGATGTTTTTAGAGGATTTTTAAGCCCCACGAAAAATTTTTTTTGACATAGATCTAAAAATTATGGTTGTTTATGTGGATTTCGAAGAAATGATGATAGATACATGTTAGAATTTATTTTGAATCGCAAATATAAATATGCATAGTTCTATTTTTGAAAAACTAAGCAAATGAACAAAAGCGTCAAAAAAAAAAAAGTGAAAAAAGAGCATGCGTTAGGTTGTTTGGATAATTCCACAATCCTTAGTAGATGGGACTTAGATGTAAGTTGAAACTTTTGGATTCCATTTCGAAAAGAAGAGTGGAAAACTTTGTGATCCTAAGTAGCTGAGAACAGATACAAGTTGAAATATTTGACTCTCAAGTTATAAAGGTGAATGAAGGAAGTCACTGTTATGTCTTAGTTGATATCTTTTGGTATGCATTGAAAAAGTATAGAAGATATTGACATTGCACAAGGAATAAAAGCAGACCACATGCAAGCTATCAGAGAAGAATAAGTGCGCAAAAAGAAAAAGCGTGAAAAGAAAAAAAAAAAGAGAAAAGAGCTTAAAAAGAAAGAAACGTTCAGTGCTTAGAAGTGTGATTGAGAAAACTTGTGGAGAAAATATATGAGTAAGGATAAGTAAATAATAACTTGTTTTTATTAGATTTTCTAAGAATAAAACATAAATAATTGTGATATTTAGAAAAGTGAAAGAATTTCTTTTTCTGTGGTGGTATATAAAAGATTCTAATTATATTGTGATTTTGAAATAACAGGAAATATTTGTGAAAATAAAGTCTTTAATTAACTACTACTTATGAGGATGTATAATATTTTGCATACATGGCAGAGATGTTTGTGGGTAGCATCACTGCAAACCCTCACGAGACCTTACTCGTCCACTGGGGTAACCCAGGGGTTGAAAGGGCTTGTTGCATGAGCTAAATGCAACTGTGATTCCTACGAAAGTGAGTTAGTTGATAGTTTTGATTTCGTGCATTTGTCTAGTTTGCTCGAGGACTAGCAAAACATAAGCATAAGGGTATTTCATCATGCATATATTTTAGGGATATTTCATATAAAAATATGCATGATTTCATGAGAAAATGATTTAAAAACCCAATTTTATGTTAGTTTCGAGTAAATGTGCTAAAATAATATAAGAATAGAAAATGCATGAAAAATAGTGTTATTTTACATTTTAATGCATATTTTAGTGTTTGACATAATTGTAGTAGTTTAGTTTTTGAAAATCATAAAAAAATTAGAGTTAAAATAGACTTAGTTTTACAATTTCTAAAACATAGTCATTTTGAGTTATTTTGCAAATAAATTTTTGAAAAGAGTTGAAATGCAATGGTAAAAAGAAGATGGACTTATGGACAAAACTTCAAAATTATAAATATGATACGTAGGGGGAATTTCAAATTGTCTTCTCTCTTATGCCTTTTCCCTCTCTTCTAACCCTTCCCCTCCACCTCTTCTTGCCCTTACTTCCCCTTCTCCCTTGTTTTCTCTTCTTTCTCAATTCGGTGGAGGCATCCAGCTACGACAATGGCATACGGGAGGAGTCCACCTCTCTTCTAATCCCTCTGGTTCAGTAAGTTCTTCTTATCTTCTTCTTCTTCTTCTTCTTTTTCTATTTTGATAATTTGATTTGCTGAAATTAGTAGATAGTATGTGTGATTCCAGTTTTATGTTACATTTTTAATTCATCGTAGGTAGCATTAGCATTAGCATTAGCATTAGCATTAGCATCTGAATTTTCAAAATATTTTCTTTGTTTGTTTGTTTTCAAGTTTTGTTTTTACAGCATCGCAGTGTGAGTACAGTGAAATATCAGAAATCCGGCTTACTTTGATCTGAGATCTGATATTCTTTTGCCTTTATCAGCATGACTTAGGCATCTAAACCGGAAGTAATTATATTCAAATCATCATATATGTGTTTGTGCATTCATCAGATTTCAACAAATTTGTTTCTGATTGATCGATCATCTGGATCGAACATTGTGTTTTTCGGCAATCACTGTTTTCAAAGATATTTGAAGTTGATTTCCGACATCGATTGAAAAACTAAAGCTCATCTGATCGATTATCAATTCTTTTGGCAATCAATTGCATAATTTTGAACAACAGAGGCCGATTTATGTGAAGGATGAATAATTGGATGTGAATGATCATCAATTATAAGGGATCAATATAATTTTGCCTCCGGCGATAATCTGGATCATCGTGACTGAGAATTCGGCGATAATTTGAGTATCGGATTAGTGTTTGCTTGTGTGAAAAAGCAGCACGATCACTTGATCTACTGAGCTCCGGTGTTGTTCGGTGTTCTGGATTGATTTTCTTCCATCAAAATTCGAGTTATCATCGTGACTGAGAATTCGGCGGCGATTGTATCCCAAACTAACTGAATTTGATTACCGGCTAATTCTACCGGATTGAAATCTTGTTGAACTTTGTTTCTGGTTAGAATCTCTAGTTTAAGCAAAATATCACTTCACGTTTATTGTGAAGATGTAAAACAGGTGTTTTCCTTCTTGAGCCACCGTGAGATTCATTTCATAACTGATTTTTTTTCCGGTGGATGATGTATGTTCTGTTTATCATTTAAATAAATGTTCCTGTTTGAAATTTAAATCAATGTTTTGTTTGAAATTTAAATCGATGTTTGCTAGGAAAATTTGATTAATACTTACTGTTGAAATTTTTTATTGATGTTGGTACTATTTTCCGGTGACTGTTGTTCACCACATCTTCCAATGAATGCTACTGCTGTTGGAAATACCAGTGAATGCTATTGTTGTTAATTCCGGGGAATATTTTCAATAAAATTTGATCAGATGTCTGAATCTGATGGGAATGTTGTGATTAATGATTTTTGAATCGGGGGTTATTATTTTCCAGTGAAGGCACTGAGGTCTGTCTGAGCATTGTTTTTACACTAACTTCCGGCGAAGGGACTGTCTCTGATGATTGAAGACGAAAGTTGATTATTAGAGTTTGCTGAGATAAATGAGTAGTGTTTTCTGGGATAATTGACATCTAAGTTTCTTATAATATCTTGATTGTCTAAGTACTATTGAACTCCAGACCAATTGAGATACCACATCTATTGATCTATTGATTCTTGAGCACTACTTGATGAGCATTGTCAAATTTGAATGAACGTTAAGAATTCAAAAATATAGAATTAGTATGGAAAAAAATGAATCGGATTTCAGGTGCTGTTGCTAAATGTCTGATAAAATGTTGTTAAATTAAGTGAGTCATTAGTTGTTAATTAGTAATTAGTTAGTCAGAATTAATTAGAATTCATTTTCAATTGTAATAAGTCATTTAGATTTCGTGCATGATTTCCTTTATATGTTAGCATTTAGTTAGTTTAGTATAATTTCTACTTTTATCTCGTGTTCTTTTTACTTGTGCAGGATCGCATAGAAGTGGAGCTGAAGCGCATACGCGACATGAAGTACATGAAGATAGAAGATATTTTTTTTCTTTTATTTTAGAATTTAGGCATTTAATTGGGTTTGTAAATATCGCTTTTTACGCCCTCTGCGAAGGGTATTCATTTGTTGTAATAGTTAGTTGTTTTTACTTTTCTCGTACATTTTACATTTCATAATACGGCAATAAAGAATAGTTTAGATTTGTTTGCTTGAATACGAAATATTCCCGTTCCCTGAGTTCGACCCGGTCTCATCCACTAGTAAGAACCGGTTTTTATTATTTGATGTCTGGTTTTCACATGTTTTACATATAAAAATCTTTTCAAAATTACAACGATTTAAAAGAAGACATCAAAATTCCTCTGATGATTCTATTGATAGCCTTCAACAGTATATACTGAAATTAGTCTATAAGGGTTGATTTGTTTTGAGTAATGTAAAAATATAGATAGCATAAATCATTTCCTTATGTTATGTTTTGATATGCAAATAAATTGATCATATCGTTGTACCCTGCCTGAATATACCTTCTCATTTCTAACAATAAGGCATCGTCTATACATGTCAGTTTTTACATATTCTTTACTCTTTTCTGTATCTTGTTTTATGCCAAACTTGTTCTGCAGGGGTATATGAGAAATGTTGATTCCCTCCTCTAAATTAGAGCTTCATTCTCAGATTTCTATTGTAATAGCTAGATTATCAATGAGAATTTACATTTTCCTGCACTAGATAGAATGAATGAGCATTGTAAATGTCATAAATTGCATGTTTTCATGCTTTTACCTTTATTTTTCAAATTTTCACAAATGGGAACATGAATGGCACGTGCACCATTTCGTAAGGTAATTGATCCTAAGTTGATGATCTACATCAATGGCCATAGTCAGGATGTAAATAAAACTTAGGATTTTTATCTTTTATAAAATAACACTGGATCCACACTGGATCATTTTTCAAAAAATCATCATGTTTTCTTTAAATATTTTCCTCTTTTATCAGAGTTTAGTTTAAAATTAATTCAATACGTATACCAATGGCCATAGTCAGGGTATGCTGAGAGTTAATTTCTTTCTAAACTCTATAAAAACACCAAAATATGTTTGATTCTTCATTTGAATTTAGATATGATCATTATATAATACATTCAATGACCATAGTCAGGAGTATATTATATCATTAATCTTATTTACATTCATTTAAAGAATGAAATATGATTTTCAAAATCCAATTTCAAAGTTATTTAAATTCATTCATCATTTAGGATAGAGTTGCATCATATTTTCAAAATTCCCTTTTCAAAAACCCAAGTGATTGTCAATATCTCTTCTTCAGTTTCTACTTCAATTCATCAATTCTATCTCATCTTCAAAGCCCAAATTTTAACTTTGAAATCAAATTCAAAGTTCAATTTAACTTTAAAATTCTTGATTCAAGCTTCAAATTCAAAATCCAATTTGACTTTGAAAAATACAAAATTATTTTGTATTCAAAATTCAAATTTCCAAACCAAAATCCAAACTTCAAAGTTCAATTTAACTTTGAAGTCATCTTTTGTTTCAAAATCAAGTTTATTTTTCTCATCTTCAAATTCAAAATCAAGGTATGAGATTGATTCTGAATCTCGAAGCTTGACCCTTCCTAAATTTTAAATTCAATCTGTGTTTTCAAAACCCAGATCCATCTTCAAAAGTCCCATTTGGACTTTCAAGATCCAGAATCCAATTTCACCTTGGATCTCAGACTTCAGATCCAAAATCCATTCTAAGATCCAGAATCCAACTTCACCTTGAATCTCAGATTTCAGATCCAAAATCCATTTTCAGGATCCAGATCCAATTTTATCTTGGATCTCAGATCTTAGATCCAATTCCCATTTAGGATTCTAAATCTAGAATTCAACCTCATCTTGGATTTCAATTCTATTTAGAATCCAAACTTTGATTCAAATTTCATCCTGAATTTCAAATTTCAAAATCAAATTCTATCTCCAAATCTAACTCCATTTTTTCATTCAGATTTCAAAATCCAAGTTTATCTTGATTCTCAAAAATCCAAAAATCAATTCTATTTCTCAATTCTACTTGGATTTCTCAAATCTTACTTCAAACTTTAAAACTGAAATTCAAATCACATTCCATCTCTATCCTGATTCAAAATCCTAATTCAAAGTCCATTTATGACTTTGAATTTTCCTTTCTTCTCCTTTTATCTCGACTTCAAAATCATTCCTTTTGAAGTTCAGATTTTATTTTTTCAAGCTCTGATTATTCCAAAAAAACTTAAAACTTTAAATCCTAAAGTTCTAAGTTAGAAACCAATTCTTCACTCTATTCATCAGAATAACTTGGAGATTTTCAAATCATTTCCAAAAAGAGCATACATCATTGCATTGCACAAGCATGATTCTTTGTGCATTTAGACTTAGGATAAATTCTTAGATAATCTTTTAGCAAAGCAAAAAGGCATGAATTCAACCCTTGGTTCGATTACCCCTGGTAAAGGTGCTAGGAACGGTCGAACCTCGTACCGAAGAGCGAATCCCGTCTCCCAGTTTTCCCGCAAATATTTCAAAACGGAGGTGAGTTATTTTTTATATTTTCAAAATTAAGGTCAAGTGAGACCCCGCAAAAGAGTTTTTCTTTTCTCTTCTTTTCTTTTCTCTTCTCTTCTCTCTTCTATTCTGTCTTTTATCTTCTCCCTTCAAAAAGGAGGAAATAGAGGTTAGAAAAGAAGAGAGAAGGAAGAGAGAGAAACCACAAGAGGAAAAATTTTGTGATGATCACAGTGATACCTTGACAAACACTTCATCTCCCACTTCAAAACTAAGCTCTCTGTGTCGCTGATCCGCATAGCTTTTTTGTTGACTCAGTGCTGCTTTAAGCCAATCTCGTATTCTTTGTATTTGTTTTGTGTAATGTTGAAGTACCATTGGTGACTCAACTACTCTTTTGCCAACTTTGTCCCAATGTACCGGAGATCTGCAAGGTCGCCCATATAATGCTTCAAAAGGCGCCATGCCAATACTCGCTTGGTAGTTGTTGTTGTAGGCAAATTCTGCTAGTACCACGTGAGTGTCCCATTCACCTTTCCAATCTAGCATACAGGCACGTAACATGTCTTTCAGTGTCTGTATGGTCTTTTCTGACTGTCCATCAGTCTGTGGATGAAAGGTAGTGTTGAATTTCAATTTAGTTCCTAATGCATTTTGTAACTGCCCCCACAGTCATGAGGTGAATCGAGGGTCTTTGTCGAAAATGATCGAGACTGGCACCCCATGTAGTCGTACTATCTTCTGGATATACAGGTCGGTTAGACTCTCCAATGACTGACCCTTCCTCATTGGTAGGAAGTGTGTTGACTTAGTGAGTCGGTCAACTACTACCCAAATAGCGTCATGGTTTTTTCAGGTTCGTGGTAACCTCATCACGAAATCCATCGTGATATGTTCCCATTTCCATCAAGGAATTTCCATCAACTGCATTGTTCCTCTTGGCCTTTGATGCTCAATCTTGATTTGTTGACACGTCAAACACTTCGCGACGTATCTGGAATTATAGCAAAAATTAGCATAATTTCGATCTTATATTGATAGGAAGAACAACCTAATTAGAATACATAAATGGTATTCGTGAATTGATTACCTTGCAACATCACGCTTCATACCATTCGACCACTACCTGTATTGTAGATCTTTGAACATCTTGGTACTGCCCAAGTGAATGGTATACTTGCTCTTATGTGTCTTTGCCAATAACTCTTCTCTGGTCTCTGAGTCGTTCGACACCCATAGTCGATCATTAAACCATATACTTCCATCCGCTTTTCGTTGGAAAACAGTGTCTTCTTGCAACGCTAATGCCTCCATTTTCCCGTACTGCGAGTCTTCCTTTTGCTTAATCAAGAACCGCTCCCGCAGTTCTGATCGTACCATTAGGCTAGACAGCCTAAGTACGCCTTGATCGTCGGAGAAAGGTCTCCATTCTGTGAACTCAGAAATCATCTTTCATCCAAGACTTACCAGGCTAGAAAGATTTTCCCCAGCCTTGCGACTAAGGGCATCAACAACTATATTGGCTTTCCCCAGATGGTAAGAGATTGTAAACTTGTAGTCCTTGATGAACTCGAGCTATCGCCTTTGTCACATATTGAGTTCCTTCTGAGAAAACAGGTACTTCAAGCTCTTATGATCTGTGAAGACTTCAAATTGCTCCCCATATAAATAGTGTGTCCAAACCTTCAAAGCAAAAACCACGGTTGCCAAATCCAGGTCGTGAGTGAGATAATTTCTCTCACGAGTCTTCAGTTGTCGTGATGCATAGGCAATAACCTTGTTGTGCTGCATCAACACACAACCCAACTCGGTACCAGAAGCGTCAGTGTACACCACGAATCCTCCACTTCCAGATGGTAAGGCTAACACTAGAGCCGTAGTAAGCTTATCTTTGAGGGTTTGAAAGCTTTCTTCACTCTTCTCATTCCATTCGAACTTTACCCCTTTTCGTAGGAGCTTTGTCATTGGCATAGCGATTCAGGAGAAGTCTTGAATGAATCGCCTATAGTAGCCAGCTAATCCTAGGAAGCTTCGGATTTCGCTGACGTTCTTCGGTTGTTACCAATTCATCACAGCTTCAACCTTGGCAGGATCCACTGAAACTCTGTCCTTCGAGATCACATGCCCATAGAACATGACTTCTTCAAGCCAAAATTCGCATTTCGAGAACTTGGCATATAACTGATGTGTCTGAAGGGTTTCCAAAACGATTTTCAAATATTCTTTGTGTTCCTCCGCATTTTCTGAATATATCAGTATGTCATCGATGAAGATGATGACGAATGAGTCTAAGTATGGCCTGAATACCCGATTCATTAGGTCCATGAATGTTGTTGGGGCATTAGTGAGTCCAAATGGCATCACCACGAACTCAAAATGCCCATATCTGGTTTGAAACACTGATTTTGGGATATTTTCATCTTTTATTCTCAATTGGTGATAACTTGACCTCAAATCAATCTTAGAAAATACCTTTGCTCTTTTCAGTTGATCAAATAGGTCCTCAATACGGGGTAGAGGATATTTGTTCTTCACAGTTGCTTGGTTCAATATTCTATAGTCTATGCATAGTCTCATAGACCCGTCCTTCTTTTTCACGAACAGGACTGATGCTCCCCATGGAGACGTGCTCGGTGTGAACATCCCAAATTTTTCAAAAGTTTGTAAATATTCCCTTTTTACCCTTTGCCCCCATTTTCTGGGTAATTGAGTCAGTTTTAAATCTAAATTCTATTTTATTTCTCAAATTTTACTCATTTTATATATCTGACTCGATTTCGGATACGAATCCGATATCAGAATCCGAATCTGAGCTTTGTCATCCAATTTTAAATTAAATTCTCAAAATTACCAAAATAACCTTTTGAAGAGCTCAGACAAATTCTTCTGGTATCCATTTGGGTCCATCGTGTTGTATTCCTCGATTTGAGGTTTAAAACTCGAATATTTTCTCAAAACTTGGGTCCAAACCCATTTTCTGAAGAAATTTCCCAAAAATAACCTTGATTTCTCAAAAAACCCTCTTTTGTAAATATTTCTCAAAAAAAAAAAAAAAATAGTTTTAAATCTTTGTTTTTTCATAAATTTTAGGGCTTTATTTCAAAAATACCAAAAAAATATAGAAAAGGAAGAAAAGAACAAAAAAATAAAAAAATATGGAAAAGAAAAAAATAGTTTTGAAAACCTCCTTTTTTAAAATATCCTTTTTCTAAAAACCTTTTTGAAAATTGTTTTTTTTTTTTTATAAAGAACTACTTTTTAGAAAACCTTGTAAGGGATCCCCATCTTTGTAAAATCTTGAAAATAAAAGGGCCCCCTTTGCAAATCCATTTTTTTAGGGTTTCTTTGAAGACCGTTCGTAACAAAGAAGTCGGAGGCCGAAGATGGCGCCTCTTCTCTCTCCATTCTCTCTCCATTCGCCCATCCTCCTCCAAAAGCTTCCTCCCCATCTCCCGCTCATGGCTAGCCGTCGATCCTTAACAACCTCTCCCCCTTCCCGATTCTTCCATCCTCCTCTTTAAAAATCGGCTAAAGGGAAACCCTCAGACCACCGCTTCTTCACCACCACACCCCTCTTCTACAGCAGTGATCTGTTATCACCCCTCCCTTACCTTCACCTCTCAATCGCCACATCATCCGCCTTCACCTCCCCATTTCTTCCTTCTTTGCATACCGCCTCTTCACCCCCGCACCTTCATCATCACACCTCTCTTCATTTCCTCAATCTCCTTCTTCCCCATTCACTCTGACCGCCTCTTCATCCCGACATCAGCGAGAAGAAAGAGAATTCTCTTTTGGGTTTCAGAGTTGCAGAGAACCCTCTTCCCTCCTTCAAAAACCCTGCAAAACCAAGATTGCGCTTCTGCCTCTGCTTCTTCACGGTCTAACTTTCCCCTTTCTTCCTCTTCTTCTTATTCCTCTTCTTTGATTTCCCCCCATCGCTGAAGGGAACGATCCATCCCAAATGCCATGGGTCTTCAGCTCCAACAACACAAGCAAACCAGCAACATTCTAAAAAGGTGCTCCTCGCACACCTCTCTCCTTTAAAACCTCTGTGAAGTCGCACTTCATCCCCTGGCGGATGGGGGAAGACCTCCGTGCCTTCAGCAAACAAATCGATCGATCAAACTATGGTCGGCTAAGAGGAGTCGATCAATCCCAAAGTTACAGGTAAATGCTCTCCCCTCTTTGATTATTCTAAAATTTCCTCCCCCTTTCAGAACATCGCCCTATTCCTCTTTCATTTTTTTTTCTCTTCATAAAGCAAAATGGTGGGGATCGACCTGCCTATAATAGGATCGACCACCTTTCGCTGCTATATCAATGGAGCCACTGGACTCCAACACTTGCTTCATTCTTTTCTTTTCAAAATTTTCTTTATACTCAAACGAGTTTGAATATTTGTCGACTCAAGATTTTTTTTTTATCTTAATCTTTCTGTTGATATTATCAATCTGGCATCCCCTTCCAGCATTTTTTTTTAGCATTGTATCCCGATTTATAGTTTGTTCTATTTTCCCCTTCTACTTATTCTTTTTGTTTGCAGCTAATTCATGTTTTCCTATCAATGATCGACTGGTTTTCTCTGTCCATGCTTTTATCCTTTTTTTTTATTATGAGTCATCATTTCATTAGATATTTCTGCATTTTCTGTAATGGATTCATAGCATCGACGCTTGACAGTTTCATTATTGACATATTATATGAGCACTTTTGTATTTTACAAAGCCATTTCTCCACTGCATTATGTACAACTTCTCCTCTATTCCATG
The DNA here is from genome assembly GCF_984573655.1 of Nuphar pumila. Classification (NCBI taxonomy): domain Eukaryota; kingdom Viridiplantae; phylum Streptophyta; class Magnoliopsida; order Nymphaeales; family Nymphaeaceae; genus Nuphar; species Nuphar pumila. The sequence continues at coordinate 24,892,731 of NC_143257.1, read as the reverse complement.
TTTTCAGCATATGCATCATCTTTGATTGTGGCATTTTACATCAATCCATGTATGTCTCATGTGGATTTTCCTGTAGCATTTCACACTCATGCAACATTATACATCACATCTGTTCAACACTCTCTTTCGGTGTTTAGTCACTTATATTTCTCTTTGGCATCGTGTACGCTCTCTTTGTCTTTTATTTGTGTTCTTGAGATGGCCACTAAAGCCTTCAAGCATATTCTGCAAGTTATTATTACTGACATCAAATACAAGAACGACTTGGCTGGAGTCACAATTGGGCAACTAAACTTCTTATTAGAAGCATCAGTGAAAGATTGTGACCCTGCTAAAGTCTAGAAGCTCCCACAACTTTACAAGTTAATACTATTTTTGCTGAAAGTGGGCAGAATTTGCTGCATTTCCTACATATTCTGGAATTGTCTGCATGGTAATGATATGTTCGGGTTCATTTAGTATATGTTGCTGTGATATTTCTCTTCTTATCCGGTACATTCCATGTCCTGAATGTTAATACCTCCATCCCTTTATTCAATTCATTTGTTGATCTCATTTCGTTAAATCTAGTTGTCTAGATCATTTTTTTTTTGTTGCTTGAGTTATTTACTGTATACATTGTTGCAGGATGCTCTGTACATAGCACAATATCTCTGTTCCACCTGATTCGTGTGTTTTATTTACCATGTATGAGTGATTTGCTGAATTTGCCATATGTGAATCTAAGTAGGTAACAACGTTTGCCATATGATTAATTCACAGAACAATTCTTCTAGATGCTTTAGTTTGGTGAAAACTGAGCTATTGGTGTATCTAGCCGTTTGGTGGTTTATCGGAACATCCATCTGGCTGTTTGACAGAAGGTATGTCTTCATTGCTCAGTAGAATAAGTGTTACATTCATGTATTTCATGCTTGATTCTTGTGTATCTCATTCCCTTAGGTCTACCACCTCCAGTTTTGTAGATTCACTGTTAATATCATGTGTCGTGCATTCTGGATGTCTTTTCTGCAATTCTGATTTGTATCCCTCGTCATTATACACCTTAATACAAATTTCTTCTCCTTCTCTTTTTTTCTGCTAGATGTTTTCTCCTGCATGTCTGTTGATATTTAGCCTTGTATAAGTTAGCTGGCAGGATTGAGTCCCCAGCAAATCAAATTGCTATGAGCGATTAACCTGTTGTATGTCTTACTGTCCCTCTTATCCAATGTTCTCATTTGATGGGTTATAGATTTCTCGTTTTGACTTGCTGTAAAGACTGGTTGTTATCACCAGAATATTGCGTGACAATGTCTCTTGGACATAGCCTTGCTGGGAATTTTTCATTTGCATTTTGGTGGTTTTTCATCTTGAAGAATAGATTGGCTTGCTTCATCAGACGCATCCCTATCTGGCACTTCACTATACCTTCAATCTCTCCAAGCACTACTTGCATCTGTAAGTTCAGTTGGATTCACAACTCTTGCAACCAGTCGACTGAGATTAAGCAAGGACCAACTCGTCAGGTTTTATTATATCCAGTTTAAGCTCCCAGCCCAAAAGCATCCCTCCAGCTTCCCTGCAACATTCACATTCACCTGCTGCTTGCATTCTCTGTGTGGATATAATGGCTGAGCCCACTCACTGGACTCATCTATTACGTGCATTCTCTGTAGGTATGTCTATAGAAATCATTCATTGCATTTATCTCAGCATGTTATAATATCTCATTCGCATATTCATTTCATAATATTTGAACATAGGTGTTTTTTCTTGTTAGGTTCTGTAATTGCATCTATTGGCTTCAACCTTTTATTATCAATTTTTCTTCTTTTGTTTTATTGTTGTTGTTGTCCCATTGGACATCATATGCTTGATTTGTCATATTCATGGCATTGTGTTAGTTAACCCTACAACTCAATATTTATTCCACTGTATCTGCTCACTAACTCTTCATATACACAGTCACCATCTCACCTGTATCATGCTCCATTTACTGCATTCTCACTATATCATCATGCACTGTCGCAGCACATGTATCACACACAACAACCCTTGCTGTCACCACTGCCACAAACCAGCACCATCTTCCATTAGTAGGAGTCGGTTCACTGATGAATTAGTCTTCATCAAACCACCATTACAGTTCATTCTAATACCCACTGTGCGCTAACCCTGCACATTTCCAACAGTAACACCTTGTATTGGTTGCTGCCACATTGGTTGCACCCCTGTATTAACACCTTATACCTGTGTGCACAATTGTAACACCCATACTAACCCCAATTCTCATCTTTCTTATTCCGCAAGGTATTGTATATGTCATATATGTATATATATACATATATATATATGTATGTATATATATATATGTGTGTGTGTGTGTGTGTGTGCATATATGCATATATACATAGGCATGTATATAAGTATATATATCTTTTTCTATCTTTTCCTCATAAATATCTTAACATATGAGCATTTCACCATTGGCATCTCTGAAATCCATATATGAGCAATTCTTTTCTATATTCATATTAACTAAGTGTTTTTTTCAGGAAATATGTGGAAAATATCATTACTTGGGATTTATATTTTCAATTTTAAGTGTTGTAATAAGTTAGGTCTTAATGAGAATTTACATTACCAGCTTTTAGATAGAATGAATGAGCATAGTAGATGTCATGAATTGCTTGTTTTCATGCTTTTTGCCTTTATTTTCCAAAATCTCACAATGGTGAAACACGAATGACACGTGCACCATTTTGCAAAAGGTAATTAATCCTAAGTTGACGATTTACATCAATGGCCATAGTCAGGATGTAAACAAAACTTAGGATTTTTATCTTTTATAAAATAACACTGGATCCTTTTTAAAGTTCATCATATTTTCTTTAAATATTTTCCTCTTTTATCAAAGTTTAGTTTAAAATTTAATTCAATATATATATCAATAGCCATAGTCAGGATATATTGAGAGTTAATTTCATTTTAAACTCTATAAAAGCACTAAAATATATTTTATTCTTCACTTGAATTTAAATATGATTATTATATAATACATTCAATGACCATAGTCAGGGATGTATTATATCTTTAATCTTATCTCTAATTCATGTAAAGAATGAAATATGCTTTTCAAATCCAATTTCAAAAATACTTTTCATTCATCATTTTGGATAGAATTGCATCATATTTTCGATTTTTTTTTTCAAAAATTCAAGTGGTTTTGAGTATCTTCTTCAAATCAATCTTATTTACATATTCAAATTCAATTCTATCTCATTTTCAAAATCCAAAAGTTTGATTTTAAAGTCTAAATTGACTCTGAAAATCCAAATTCATTTTGTATTCAAAATTTCAATTTCCAAATTCAAAATTCAAAATTCAATTTAACTTTAAGGTTCCTCATTCATCTTCTGATTTAAAATCAAGTTTATCTTCTTATCTTCAAATTCAAAATCAAAGGTCAAGATTGATTCTGAATCTCAAAGACTTGACTCTCCCTAAATCTTAAAATCAATCTAGGTTTTCAAAACCCAGATCCATCTTCAAAAGTCCCATTTGGACTTTTAAAATTCAAATCCAAAGTTAGAACCCAATCTAATCTTGGATCTCAGACTTCAGATCCAAAATCCATTTTAGAATCCAGAATCCAATTCCATCTTGGATCTCAGACTTCAGATCCAAATTCCATTTTAGGATCCCGAATCCAACTCCATCTTGGATCTCAGACTTCAGATCCAAATTCCATTTTAGGATCTAGAATCCAACTCCATCTTGGATCTCGAACTTCAGATCCAAAATCCATTTTAGGATCCAGAATTCAATTTCCATCTTGAATCTCCGACTTCAGATCCAAATTCCACTTAGGATCCAGAATTCAACTCTATCTTGGATTCCAGATCTTGGATCCAATTCCATTTAGGATCCAGAATTCAAATCTCATCTTGGATCCTAGACTTCGGATCCAATTCCCATTTAGGATTCTAGATCCAGAATTCAACTCTATCTTGGATTCTAGATCTTGGATCCAAGTCCATTTAGGGTCCATGTTATCATCGCAAAATTTTTTTCCCTCCCTTGCGAGAGAGAAACAAATTTGCGAGTCAAACTCGACCAAAGTTTTGAAAATGGTTTTTGAAAATTAACTCGCCTCCGTTTTGAAAATTTGCAGGAAAATTTCGTGGAATGGGATCCGCCTATCGGTACGAGGTTCAACCGTTCCTGGCGCCTTTACCAGGGGTAATTGAACCAAGGATCAATTATGTGCTTTAGCTTGACTCAAATATCTAAATTATGCTCTATTTTTCTTAGAATGCACAGAGAATCAGGCTTGTGCTATGAAATTTTGAAAATAATGCAATGTTTGAGAAAATATGATGTTTGCTTTGGAAAATTAAAATATGCTTGAAAATTGATTGGAAAAGTACTTGAAAATTGAATTCTTGAGAAAATCATTGAATTTCATTGGAAATCAGAAATTTGCATTGGAAAGTGATTTCTCAAGAAAACTTGAAAATCTGAGAAAATTGGTTTTAAGATTGGAAACTTGGAATTGATTTTATGACAAAATGGATTTGAGAAATGCTGGGAAAATCAGGAAATTCATTGGAAAAGGATTTCTGAAAAGGAAAATGAATTCTCAGGAAAATGGGAATTCTGAGAAGATGGATTTATGAAAACTTGGGATTTTGAAATTTGAGAATGTTAAAACATAGGAAAATCTTGATTTGAACTTGGGAATTGCTTTGAAATGTCATTTGAAAACTTAGGATTTTGAGAAAATCAGATCCTCAGAAAGACTTGGAAATTCTTGAGAAAACTGATTTTTTTTTCTTTTTGAAATTGAAATTAGAAAATGAATTTGACAATAATGCAATTTGAATGATGTAAATGAATGAATATGAATTTGAAAAGGGAATTTTATTGGGGAATTGAGAAATCCTTTTGAAGTTTTGAAAAATGCAGTGCATTTTTGAAGTTAGCCTAAGAGTGTAGGCTGAATGTGGCTAATATGAAGATCATAAATCTTGGTTTTTTTCGTATTCTGACTATGGCCATAAATACAAATCCCACCGAGTTTATAAACTCCATAAGAGCTTGTGCATGTGCCATTCGTGTAAACCATAGTGAATTTGAAATAATGTGCATGAATCATACATCACATATTAAAATTTGCATAAATTAAACTATATGCAATGCAGCCCTATTCTAAGCAGAAAAGTAACTCTTATTCCAAATATTACATTGATTTTTACATTGAATTGAATAAAATAAATAAATAAAATGGCTAAGTCTTCTTCTTGAATATTCCTGCAAAACTGGAAAACAAGGTTAGCACAAAAATGTAGGTTTTTTCTCAATTTATCCAAAAATATAGAAAATTATCGGATATTATTCAGATATAAACCCAAAGTCATACCCCCTTTGATATAAGCATAATAAATAATGAATAAATTTTGAAAATAAACTTGAAAATTCGAAATTGTGGCCAAAATGACCAAAATACCCCTGATGACCTTGAAATCAGGGTTTTCTGAAAGAATTTTTGTAAATTTTGGAATTTTGAAAATCAAATAAAATAAATCAAACATAATATGATGAAATATGATTATATTCATGAAATTTTGGAGAATTAGAAGTTAAAATTTCAAAATTTAGGTCAAAATGACCAAAATACCCCCGATAACAAGACTATGGCCTTGAGACCAGGTTTTTCTGAAATAAATTTTGCAAAATTGAAAAATATGAAATGCAAAGGAGATTGAAATTAACCCTAATATGATTCTACATGCTTATGTACATGATAAAAACCCTAAAATGGCGAAAATATCATAAAATATCGAATTTAACCTGATTTTCGCTTCTGAATTTAAAGATAAACTAACACAAGGAGCAAATGAACTTGGAATTAAACCAAATTTGGCATGGACACCTAAAATAACCTTAAAAACAGAATGGAGCTCGAAAATCTATTTTTTTGTATTTTTAAATATGAAAATTCAAATAAGAACCCTAAATTTTATGATTTTTGCCTAAAATATTGATTCTAAAGGAGATTTAGGATATCAAATTTCCATAACAATTTCCCAAATTTTATGGGGGGATATAGGACAGTAGGGCAAGGATTTTTGCCTTTTACACTTTCTGGTTTTGACCTATGGTCGGAGCTGTACCACTCCGGCAAGTCGGATCGGAATCCGGCGACTCTAATAAATGAAGGAAACAGACAGGTTTCGGTAGAAAATGTGGGAAAAATAGCAGACAGATGGGAAAATGGCTGAAATTGTGGGAAAATGTCCCTGACAAACAGAGGAAGATTTGATATTTTGACACCATTGGGATTCGGGTTACGGTTTGGAAAAGGCCACACTGTTATCAGAGACATAAATCTCTGGAATTTCTGGACATTAGAATATGTTAGACAGAAGGAGAAAATCTGGGAAAAAATAATGAAACAGATCCAAAAATCCCCAAATTTTGGGAAATGATAGTAAAATATGTTAGAAACAACTTTTATGTTGAAAGTGTTTGCAGAAAGGTTACAGATTGGATGGACTCGGTGCATTAGGGTCTGTCTATACCCTGACGAAAGAAATTTGAGATTTTCCCAGAGGTCTGAGAAATCCGATTTTTGAAAAAATTCAAAACTACTTGGAAAAACCTCAAAATTTCCAGATCATTAGTAGATTCAACCATGAATCCACTGTGATTTTTGAAGGACAATACGGATCTCCCACGAGGGTGGTGCCGAAGATTCTTGTCTGCTAAAGCAGAAATTAAAAGTTCAAAGAAGTCCAAAACCCGAATTGGGATTTGATTTTTAAAATAAAGTTTCAGAATCCAAATCAATCTGAGTTTTTTACAGGGAATCACAAACACATAGATGTATTTACACTAAAAACACCATAATTTATTAGTGAAACATTATGCATAAAATAACAATTGAAATAGGTGCCTAAAATCAAAACTATGTGCTATCAATGAAATCATACTAAATAGCATAAAAAAAATTAAAACGCAATAAATGTAACATGAAGAAATATATTTAAAACTATGAAAAAAATAAAATAAAAATCAGAGGGGATGACATTTACTTGATGTCCGCTGCAAGTGAGAGGGACCCGATACATCCATTGGATGGATCCCCTCACCTAGATAGCCTTGACGCAAACCCAGCCTTATACTGATTTTTTTTATATTACGTTTTGAGAAAGAAAAAAAAAAAACATTCATAACAGTACGAGGAAAGAGGAAAATCAAACAAGCACCAATGAAATGAGGGCCTTACCTTGGATCCCTTTCTTGCAACGGATGGGCTGAAATGAAAAGTCTTGCTGCAACCTTGATGTAACTTGAGGATTTGCTGCTACCTTGGTGTAGCAGCAGGAAGGCTGCTTTTCCTTGGGGCTGGTACGACTGAGCTGGACATCCAAAGAGGTGGAGGCAGCTTCAAGATGGTGGCGGCTACCTAGGTTGATGCTTCAATGTGAAGGCCGGCTGGAAGGAATGGAGGGAGGCTGCTGTGACGTTGGTAGGTGGCTGCAAGCTGGTAGGTGGTTGCAGTGGCTGCAACAATGATGGTGGCTGGAGCAATAATGGAGGCTGAAGGTGTTGTGTGCTGCTGCCAGGAGAGGTGGTGAAGGCTGCTGCACCAAGGAAGGCTGTGATGAAGGATGCTGCACGGGCCTGTGAACCGGCTGGAGGTAGTGGAAGCCTTTGGAAGAGGTGGCACCGGCTGTAGCTGCTCCCAGAAGGGGCGCCTGGAGGAGCTTACGGAGGCTAAGGATGGCAGTCGGTGGTGGGTTTGTTGGATGCCTTGGCTGGGGCTGGAGCAAAATGGACCAGCTGTTGGAAGGTGAAAAAAAATGGTGGCTGAAGGTGTCCAAGGAGGTGGCGTGTAATGGCTGGACTTGAGGGGCTGGAGGCTTCAAAGGGGCAGCTGCCTTGGAGAAGCACAAAGGTTGATGATGGCTGCCAAGGCTGGTGGCTGTGTTGCTGCCATGAGAGAGAGAGAGAGAGAGAGAGAGAGAGAGAGAGCTGGAAGGAGAGCTCATGGGAAAGGCGTGAAGGAGAGTCCCCAAAAAAACCCACCGTATGTTATTTTTTTTTTTAGGTTGATAACTTAGGAAAACATCCCCATCTTTCCCTAAGTTTTTGGTGGTTCATGAAAATGGAGCAAAGGGGGTTACGTGAAGATGGCTGGGCAAGAGGGAAAGGAAGGAAGGAAGGGAAGAAGGAAGGGAAGGAAAAGGAAAGAAGAGGGGAGAAATAAAAGGAAAGAAAGGGAGAAAAAGGAGAGGGAAAGAGGAAGAGAAGGAGCTGGAAAAGGGGTATACGTGAGTGGAGAAAGAGGAAATAAGGAGGAAAGAAAGAAAAGAAAGAAAGAAGGAAAGAAAAGAAATAAAATAAAAAAATAAAAAAAAATAAAATGGAGGAAAAAGAAGAAAAGAAGCGGGCTGGAAGGTGGGCTAGGGTGGTCAACCCCCTTGTGGGTCCCACCTTAGAAAGAATAAAATAATTAAAATAAAATAAAACAAACAAAAAAATAAAGAAAAAGATAATTTTTTTTTCTTTCCTGGAAGGATCCGTCACAAACTCCGTCATCTTGGAGATGATTCAAATCTTCTTTGGCCCCGGGGGTCTACTCGCCTAATTCGCCTTCATCTTGACGACAATTGAGAGATCCCTTTTGCAGATATTTAATTGCAGCTTCGGTGATTGAGGAGATATAGGGATTTAATGGATTTTTCTGTATCACCCAGGATATTTCGACTGCTTTATTTTCCAAGAATGATCTATAAAAATGTGCCATTGACTGCGATCAATACCAATCACTTATGGCTTTGCAACAATATTGAATTTCTTTTGCTGGCCATATCGAGGATTTATTCTTCATCCTTTTGGTCGGCCAATAGAAAGATTCTGAATTTTAAATCTTTTTTCGCGAAAGCTTTGTCCTTTTGGAATTAATACTGAAGGTATTCTGAGGAAATGTTTTTGTGCAATAAAGATTTTGAAATCAACAAATATTTAATGACAAATTGGCAAAATTTTCTTGAAATTCTTTGTGGAAGCGAGTATTTGAAGCACAACACAACACATCCATGACTAAACTGAATCCTGAAAATACTTTAGTAAGAGATCAACTTGAAAGTTAGGTTTTGTTTTGATTTACCAGCTCGAAAGCAGGATTTATTGACCGACCGGCTCGAAAGCAGGATTTGTTGAACTACCAGCTCGAAAGCAGGATTTGTTGACCGACCAGCTAGAAAGCAGGATTTGTTGACCGACCAGCTCGAAAGCAGGATTTGTTGACCGACCAGCTCGAAAGCAGGACTTGTTGAACTACCAGCTCGAAAGCAGGATTTGTTGACCGACCAGCTCGAAAGCAGGATTTGTTGAACTACCAGCTCGAAAGCAGGATTTGTTGACCGACCAGCTCGAAAGCAGGATTTGTTGACCGACTAGCTCGAAAGCAGGATTTGTTGACCAACCAGCTCGAAAGCAGGATTTGTTGATCGACCAGCTCGAAAGCAGGATTTTGTTGATTTAAAAATGATTGACATTAATGAAATTATAACCCGAAGGCTTGGAAAGTGATAGATATTGACAAAGTTGTAAACCGAAGGCAGGAGAATGACTGATGCTGGTAAGATTGTAACCCGAAGGCTTGAATTGAGAATATGATAGAGTGGGCGGCCCAGAGGCCTGATTGATCAAATTGGATGTCCCGAAGGTTGAAATAGAGAATTGGGTGACCCGGAGGTCGAAATTAGAAATTTGGAAATTAGAAATTGGATGACCCGAAGGTCGAAATTGACATAATTGATATTTGAACTTGAATTCTGATGAAAGGTCAGCGTGAAGACTGCACCTAAGAGATCAAATAACGCAACCAAGGGGCAAGACACCAACACGAGTGTTAGATTTTTAAAGGGTACCAGTACGAGCACTGGATTTTGAAAACGTACCAGTACAAGCATTATGTTTTGAAAGATTACCAGTACGAATACTGGGTTTTGTAAGATTACCAGCATGAACACTGGATTTTGAAGATTTACCAGCACGAACACTGGATTTAGAAAATTTTACCAGCACAAACACTGGATTTTTGAAAGTCTTACCAGCACGAACACTGGATTTTTTGAAAATTTACCAGCATGAACACTGGGTTTTGGAAATGTACCAGCTCGAAGACTGGTTTTTGAAAATCTTACCAGCACGAACACTGGATTTTTGAAAATTTACCCAACTGATTCTGATGAGAGATTTTCAATCTTCATCCTCACGATGACTTAGACAACTGTCGGGGTCTCAGGATTTATCCCTTATCCTGAATGGGTAGTTCAGGTTTATCCCTTAACCTGAAGGGGAAACTCAGGTTTATCCCTTAACCTGAAGGGGAAATGAATTCGATATATATGGATGCAAATGAATGCGAATGAATGCATGCAAATGCAAATGTATGTAAATGAATGCAAATGCATGAAAAATGAGAGATTTATTTGACCCTGCCTGCATACAGGATGTTTTGAAGACAATTTTCAAAATAATGCCCCAGTATAACTGGGGAGTGAGAAGTTAGATGAAAGGATAAGTAATTGATATTTGAAGAATACTTTTTGACTTTTGATTGATTCAGGAGAGACTCTGAAAAATATCACTTCTCGCAGAAGGACATGGTGCAGAGAAGGAGAAATTGATAATTTTATTGATGCATTGAAGGAAAATGACAAATCAAGGAAAGATAGACAGGATTACATCATCTTTTGAAGGCAAAATGAGAAATGGGAAAATGCTAGCATCGTCGGCTTTTTGAGTAATCGAGGAAAGATGGCTAGTCCTTCTTTTTATCTTCAACGAGGATATTCTTATCAATGCAATCTTGAATAATGTTCTTGAAGACAAAATAGTGGTCAGTATCGTGTCCTACTGCCCGATGGAATTTGCAGAATTGGTCCATGAACCTTCCCATGATCGTGGGAGGATCTGTGGCTCTTGGGAGCTTTACCATTTCTTTGGTCAACATATATTCAAGGATTTCATCGAGAGGTTGCTCAAGAGGAGTAAACTGACGATCGTCACTCCAACCATCCCGTTTTATCTTTTCTTTCTGCTGACTCAATTTTTCATTCTTCTTTGAAGACTTTTCTTTCTGACCTGCATGATTGCTCTTGCTATTTTTGTGGCCACTGCGGCCGACATTGGCAGAGAAGATGAAATTTTCCTTCTTCTTTGAATCTTGATTATTCTTGACAAAGGTGATGCCATCATAGACCCCATTCTCTATTCCCATCTCGAGCCACTCGGCCCGTTCAGTAAGCTCAATGAAAGATTTGGAAGGTGAGGTGGAGATAAGACCTCTCAAAGGTTGTGAGAAATTGTTTAGAATAATCTGGAGTGTGTGCTCCTCTAAGATGGGATTTCTCATTTTATTGCAAGTGCCCCTCCATCTGCGGATGAAGTTTCTGGCTTTCTCATTATCTATTTGCTTTGTATTATAGAGATGGTTTAACGTTGGCGGCGCTTTGGTGTTTAAAAGGAATCGTTCAATGAACAGATTGACCACTTTATCGAATTCCTTTAATTCGATGGGATTGATATGCTCTGAGTACCACTTGGCGGTGGTGCCCTCCAGACTGTGAGGAAAACATCTAAACAAAGCACGATTGTCTCTCTTGATTCGATTGCACTCCGCAAAGAACATAGCCAGGTGAGCCTTGGGATCGCCAGTCCCATCAAATTTGACAAATTTACAGGGGAGATCTTCAAGGCTGTCATCACCATCTAAACCATCATAGAAATCTTCGCTTGTGAAAATCTTTTTGCCCTTGTCGCGGGCTTGCAGATCCTTAACCATTTTAACCACATCTCTGAGTTGTGACTGGTCAGAGTTATTAGCAGAATGATCTTTTAGCTTATTGTCTGACCCCTGCCCCTGTGTCATCTTTTGAAAAGCTTGCTGAGCCTCACACTCTTCATCGGTGCCACCTCCTGATTCTGCTTCATCAGATGTATCCTCATGTTGGATACACTTCTTGGATATCTTCAGTTGTTTCTTCAATGTTCGGACCTTGATCTTTTTCTTGGTAGGAATCTTGTCAAAACCGTCCCCTGTTTGCTCTGCCATCATCTTATTCAACATCTTTCAAAACATGGCATACACCTGAGGATCGATATCATCATTGGCTTGTTGACTTTGGTTCCTAGCAGATCGCGGAGAATCCATCTCTTGCTCGCTGCTACTGTTAGGGTACTGAAGTGACACTATTTTCTTCTTGGATCTGGTCTGCACCATTCCACGATGCCGAAACTCTCTGTAAGACAAATAGGATGATTAGAATGAGAGAAAATTCTTGAAGGCAATGACTTGGAGAATAGAATGAAAATAATGGATGAAGATCTGAAATTGGGTTGATAGTTTGAAGGATATCCCTTTACCAGGGATGGGATTATTGCTGGGATTGCGACAATTGCATTGTGATTCCATGAGAGAAAATAAACAACCGAGATATGTCTTGTTACCTAGGCGAGGCCGTCAACCATGAAGAAAAAAATATTTTTGAAGGAATATAACAAAGTAATGCATAATTGGTAATGAGCTTCTCTACGAACTTGGGAGGTTATCTGAGAAGGAAAGCAGGAAGAATTTTTTTTCAGGGAAAAGCATTCATCACAAAGGGCATATTGCATGAGAGTTCAGAAAATAACATTATGAAGAAAATGACCTCCAAATATAAGGAAAACTGATGATTTTATTGATGTCTTGGAGGAAGGATGACAAATTTAAAGAAAACAACTGGAGACTACATTTATTCAGAGAAGCAAAAAGCAGAAATGATGGAAATGAGAAAGCATTGGCATTTGTCGTCTTCATGAATGATCAAGGAAAGGCTCGGTCAGAACGGCCGACTGGTCTTCCTCTTTAATAGGGAGATTCTTGTCAACGCAGTCTTGAACGATATTTTTGAAGACGAAGCATCGCTCAGTATCATGCCCTGTAGCTCGGTGGAATTTGCAGAAGCGATCTTTACATTTCCCTAGGGCGACCGGAGGATTAGCAATTCTTGGAAGTTTAACCATTTCTTTGCTCAGCATGTATTCAAGGACCTCTTCGAGGGGCTGATCTAGAGGGGTAAATTCGCGATCGTAACCCCAACCGTCGTGTTTTGGCTTCTTTTGACTGCTTGCTTTCTGCTGGGAGCGGGATTGAAGGGGTTTGGCTAGGACAACCGGCTGGTCTGCTATTTTGCTTTCCCCTAAAATATTCTTATCAACATGATCCTGAACGATATTCTTGAGGACAAAACAATTTTCTGTATCGTGTCCTATTGCACGGTGAAACTTGCAAAATTGCTCTTTGAATCTGCCCATGATTGATGGAGGATCAACGACTTTTGGTAAATGGACCATGCCTTTTGCAAGCAAATTTTCTAAAATAGTCTCGAGCTTCTGATCCAGAGGGGTGAACTTTCGATCAGCGCTCCAGTCTTTGTGTTTTGGTTTTTCTTTCTCTTTCCCTTTATGCTGGGTACTGGACTGGAGAGGTTGATCATTCCGCTTGGCTGGTTCCTTTCTGGTGCTTGACTCGGGTAGCTCTAATAGCATCTTTGTCATCATTTTTTGAAACATTCTGTACATGACTGGATCAATCTCATCTTCACTTGTCTTGTCCTGCTTCTTGACTAGCCTCGAAGAACTCATCTCTTCGATACTGCTTGGTGTTGTTCTCTTTCCCGACCTTGTTTGAACTGTAGTGAAATGCCAATACTTTCTGCAGAATAAAGGAATAGTTTAGACTGAAGGATTTTTGGGAAAAATAGAGATGATGAAGGAGATGTCTAAGGACTTGGAAAGAGACAAAAATTCTGAATAGAATTTGGAAGACATATATGAAGAAGAGAAGTTTGACAAGATTTGAACCTTTGAAAAATTGCAGGAAGGATCAAAATAAGGTTAGAAATTCGAAGTCCAGAGGAAAGGTAGGAAAAGGAAAATCGCCTGGACTTTTGAGGAAAAATATGAGGTTTTGAAAATCGTCCAGGGTTTTTGATAAAATTGTTGAAGAAAAATAGATGAAATTTGTAAAAGGAAAATAAAAGAGAATTGAGAAATAAAAGAAGAATGCATTCAATCACATCCTGCACAAGCAATTATGCACATACAACATTCCCTAAGAAGCTGACTCTAAATGCATCAATTTTGAAAGATCTGTAGGACCCTAATCCTGACTCTAGGCTCAGATCATCTGTGTCCAACCATGCTATGCCGATATACTCGAACCGAGGCTCGATGTACGTGGCATAAAAATTCATCTCCGGTTCTAGGCTTGTGTTTTCCCAACATCCTTGAGCACCTGCCGATATACGTTGGACTATGGCCCTTGGTACGTGGCAGGGGGGCGTTAGCCCAAATAAGTGGCCCAGTTGTGAGGCTCTGTCCCGAACTATGGTTCTGGAAGAGAGCCCAGCAACGTGAAGACCGGGTAGACATAGGTGGGGTGGTTTTTGAAATATGATCACATGCAGGCAAACAGAGGGCTCTAAGTCCTAAAGAGATAGAATTTTGAAAACTTTTGAAGAAGCAAACATTGTTTTCATACCAGTCCTAAATTGAGGAGTGTTGTATTTCAGACCTAAGTCTATGGGAGCATGCATAATTCTCCTCAATATGGTCCTATCAAACCATGCCTAGTCTACATGCAATCCATGTCAGCTGGGTTCAAGTCTAGGCTACTAGGTTCACATGATATCAGAAATTAAAAGCTGACATTCCATAGAGCCTAATTTTGATAATTGAGCTAAGTTAAAGCACATACTTGATCAGGCGAAGACAGGTCCCATCTCGGTCGCCAAACCTGTTATCATCGCAAATTTTTTTCCCCTCCCTTGCGAGAGAGAAACGAATTTGCGAGTCAAACTCGACCAAAGTTTTGAAAATGGTTTTTGAAAATTAACTCGCCTCCGTTTTGAAAATTTGCGGGAAAATTCCGTGGAATGAGATCCGCCTATCGGTACAAGGTTTAACCGTTCCTGGCGCCTTTACCAGGGGTAATTGAACCAAGGATCAATTATGTGTTTTAGCTTGACTCAAATATCTAAATTATGCTCTATTTTTCTTAGAATGCACAGAGAATCAGGCTTGTGCTATGAAATTTTGAAAATAATGCAATGTTTGAGAAAATATGATGTTTGCTTTGAAAAATTGAAATATGCTTGAAAATTGATTGGAAAAGTACTTGAAAATTGAATTCTTGAGAAAATCATTAAATTTCATTGGAAATCAGAAATTTGCATTGGAAAGTGATTTCTCAAGAAAACTTGAAAATCTGAGAAAATTGGTTTTAAGATTGGAAACTTGGAATTGATTTTATGAGAAAATGGATTTGAGAAATGCTGGGAAAATCAGGAAATTCATTGGAAAAGGATTTCTAAAAAGGAAAATGAGTTCTCAGGAAAATGGGAATTTTGAGAAGATGGATTTCTGAAAACTTGGGATTTTGAAATTTGAAAATGTTAAAACATAGGAAAATCTTGATTTGAACTTGAGAAATGCTTTGAAATGTCATTTGAAAACTTAGGATTTTGAGAAAATCAGATCCTCAGAAAGACTTAGAAATTCTTGAGAAAACTGATTTTTTTTTTCTTTTTGAAATTGAAATTAGAAAATGAATTTGACAATAATGCAATTTGAATGATGTAAATGAATGAATATGAATTTGAAAAGGGAATTTTATTGGGGAATTGAGAAATCTTTTTGAAGTTTTGAAAAATGCAGTGCATTTTTGAAGTTAGCCTAAGAGTGTAGGCTGAATGTGGCTAATATGAAGATCATAAATCTTGGTTTTCTTCGTATTCTGACTATGGCCATAAATACAAATCCCACCGAGTTTATAAGCTCCATAAGAGCTTGTGCACGTGCCATTCGTGTAAACCATAGTGAATTTGAAATAATGTGCATGAATCATACATCACATATTAAAATTTGCATAAATTAAACTATATGCAATGCAACCCTATTCTAAGCAGAAAAGTAACTCTTATTCCAAATATTACATTGATTTTTACATTGAATTGAATAAAATAAATAAATAAAATGGCTAAGTCTTCTTCTTGAATATTCCTGCAAAACTGGAAAACAAGGTTAGCACAAAAATGTAGGTTTTTTCTCAATTTATCCAAAAATATAGAAAATTATCGGATATTATTCAGATATAAACCCAAAGTCATACCCCCTTTGATATAAACATAATAAATAATGAATAAATTTTAAAAATAAACTTGAAAATTTGAAATTGTGGTCAAAATGACCAAAATACCCCTGATGACCTTGAAATCAGGGTTTTCTGAAAGAATTTTTATAAATTTTGGAATTTTGAAAATCAAATGAAATAAATCAAACATAATATGATGAAATATGATTATATGCATGAAATTTTGGAGAATTAGAAGTTAAAATTTCGAAATTTAGGTCAAAATGACCAAAATACCCCTGATAACAAGACTATGGCCTTGAGACCAGGGTTTTCTGAAATAAATTTTGCAAAATTGAAAAATATGAAATGCAAAGGATATTGAAATTAACCCTAATATGATTCTACATGCTTATGTACATGATAAAAACCCTAAAATGGCAAAAATATCATAAAATATCGAATTTAACCTGATTTTCGCTTGATTTTCGCTTCTGAATTTAAAGATAAACTAACACATGGAGTAAATGAACTTGGAATTAAACCAAATTTGGCATGGACACCTAAAATAACCCTAAAAACAGAATGGAGCTCGAAAATCTATTTTTTTGTATTTTTAAATATGAAAATTCAAATAAAAACCCTAAATTTTATGATTTTTGCCTAAAATATTGATTCTAAAGGAGATTTAGGATATCAAATTTCCATAATAATTTCCCAAATTTTATGGGGGGATATAGGACAGTAGGGCAAGGATTTTTGCCTTTTACACTTTCTGGTTTTGACCTATGGTCGGAGCTGTACCACTCCGGCAAGTCGGATCGGAATCCGGCGACTCTAATAAATGAAGGAAACGGACAGGTTTCGGTAGAAAATGTGGGAAAAATAGCAGACAGATGGGAAAATGGCTGAAATTGTGGGAAAATGTCCCTGACAAACAGATGAAGATTTGATATTTTGACATCATTGGGATTTGGGTTACGGTTTGGAAAAAGCCACACTGTTATCAGAGACCTAAATCTCTGGAATTTCTGGACATTGGAATATGTTAGACAGAAGGAGAAAATCTGGGAAAAAATAATGAAACAGATCCAAAAATCCCCAAATTTTGGGAAATGATAGGAAAATATGTTATAAACAACTTTTATGTTGAAAGTGTTTGCAGAAAGGTTGCAGATTGGATGGACTCGGTGCATTAGGGTCTGTCTATACCCTGACGAAAGAAAATTGAGATTTTCTCAGAGGTCTGAGAAATCCGATTTTTGACAAAGGTCAAAACTACATGGAAAAACCTCAAAATTTCCAGATCATTAGTAGATTCAACCATGAATCTACTGTGATTTTTGAAAAACAATACGGATCTCCCACAAGGGTGGTGCCGAAGATTCTTGTCTGCTAAAGCAGAAATTAAAAGTTCAAAGAAGTCCAAAACCCGAATTGGGATTTGATTTTTAAAATAAAGTTTCAGAATCCAAATCAATCTGAGTTTTTTACAGGGAATCACAAACACATAGATGTATTTACACTAAAAACACCATAATTTATTAGTGAAACATTTTGCATAAAATAACAATTGAAATAGGTGCCTAAAATCAAAACTATGTGCTATCAATGAAATCATACTAAATAGCATAAAAAAAATTAAAACGAAATAAATGTAACATGAAGAAATATATTTAAAACTATGAAAAAAATAAAAAAAAATCAGAGGGGATGACATTTACTTGATGTCGGCTGCAAGTGAGAGGGACCCGATACATCCATTGGATGGATCCCCTCACCTAGATGGCCTTGACGCAAACCCAGTCTTATACTGATTTTTTTTATATTACGTTTTGAGAAAGAAAAAAAAAAACATTCATAACAGTACGAGGAAAGAGGAAAATCAAACAAGCACCAATGAAATGAGGGCCTTACCTTGGATCCCTTTCTTGCAACGGATGGGCTGAAATGAAAAGTCTTGCTGCAACCTTGATGTAACTTGAGGATTTGCTGCTACCTTGGTGTAGCAGCAGGAAGGCTGAGGGCTGCTTTTCCTTGGGGCTGGTACGACTGAGCTGGACATCCAAAGAGGTGGAGGCAGCTTCAAGATGGTGGCGGCTACCTAGGCTGATGCTTCAATGTGAAGGCCGGCTGGAAGGAATGGAGGGAGGCTGCTGTGACGTTGGTAGGTGGCTGCAAGCTGGTAGGTGGTTGCAGTGGCTGCAACAATGATGGTGGCTGGAGCAATAATGGAGGCTGAAGGTGTTGTGTGCTGCTGCCAGGAGAGGTGGTGAAGGCTGCTGCACCAAGGAAGGCTGTGATGAAGGATGCTGCACGGGCCTGTGAACCGGCTGGAGGTAGTGGAAGCCTTTGGAAGAGGTGGCACCGGCTGTAGCTGCTCCCAGAAGGGGCGCCTGGAGGAGCTTACGGAGGCTAAGGATGGCAGCCGGTGGTGGGTTTGTTGGATGTCTTGGCTGGGGCTGGAGCAAAATGGACCAGCTGTTGGAAGGTGAAAAAAAATGGTGGCTGAAGGTGTCCAAGGAGGTGGCGTGTAATGGCTGGACTTGAGGGGCTGGAGGCTTCAAAGGGGCAGCTGCCTTGGAGAAGCACAAAGGTTGATGATGGCTGCCAAGGCTGGTGGCTGTGTTGCTGCCATGAGAGAGAGAGAGAGAGAGAGAGAGAGCTGGAAGGAGAGCTCATGGGAAAGGCGTGAAGGAGAGTCCCCAAAAAAACCCACCGTATGTTATTTTTTTTTTTAGGTTGATAACTTAGGAAAACATCCCCATCTTTCCCTAAGTTTTTGGTGGTTCATGAAAATGGAGCAAAGGGGGTTACGTGAAGATGGCTGGGCAAGAGGGAAATGAAGGAAGGGAAGGAAAAGGAAAGAAGAGGGGAGAAAGAAAAGGAAAGAAAGGGAGAAAAAGGAGAGGGAAAGAGGAAGAGAAGGAGTTGGAAAAGGGGTATACGTGAGTGGAGAAAGAGGAAATAAGGAGGAAAGAAAGAAAAGAAAAAGGAAGAAGAAAGAAAGAAAAGAAAGAAAGAAGGAAAGAAAAGAAATAAAATAAAAAAAATAAAAAAAAATAAAATGGAGGAAAAAGAAGAAAAGAAGTGGGCTGGAAGGTGGGCTAGGGTGGTCAACCCCCTTGTGGGTCCCACCTTAGAAAGAATAAAATAATTAAAATAAAATAAAACAAACAAAAAAATAAAGAAAAAGATAAATTTTTTTTTCTTTTCTTATAAATTAAAACAAGAAAATGCAAATGGATGGGCCATCTCAGAGCGGGTCCAAATTCCACTTTTGAAATTCATTTTGACGATTAAAGGGGTAAAATAGTCTTTTCAGAAATTTCCAAACGAAACGAGCTATTTTTGGTAGTTTTTGAAATGAGCTTGGATTTTGAAGTTCAATACCTCGTTGCGAAGCAAATCCAGTGTAGAATTTGAAAATTTAATTTTGAAAGAAATCCAGATTGCTTTTCTCGAGAAAATACTTCCAAATTTATTTTCAGACAAAACGAGCTATTTTTGGCAATTTTTGAAACGAGCTCGGATTTTGAAGTTCAATACCCCGTTGCGAAGCAAATCCAATGTAGAATTCAAAAATTTGAGTTTGAAATAAATCCAAGTTATTTTTCTTGAGAAAATATTTCCAAATTTAGACTCTCGGGGGTAAAAATGTTAATTTTGGAAACCCGAGGTTTGAAATTGATTTCTGAAAGCTTTTAAAACTCGATCTGGATTGAAATTTATAAAATTGGAGTTCTGGACTTCGAAAATGAAATGAAATGTTATGAAATGCTGAGAAATGATATGAAATGATGAGAAATAACATGAAATGCTATGCGAAATGCTAACCCTGAATGAAGAATTTTGGATTTTAAACCCTGATTGGCAGCTGTACCAGTTCAAAAAGCATTAAAATTGATAAAATTTGCAAAATGGTTGAAGAAATGGTTTTCGAGCTCTGCCGGGCTAGAGTGACACTGAAAATTAGTGTTCGAGCTGGATTGAACTGAGATGAGCTAGATTGAGCTAGGTTTTAGAGTTTCAGAACTCCAATGAGCTGACAATGATACTGACTCAACTGCCTTTCCGACTGAATTTTCAAGAAAATGTGCCATTTTTAGAGAAATGGTACGGAATGGTCACTAGAGTGAATTGAATTACGAATTTGAGCTAGAATAAAGGTCAGTAATACTGACATGAACTAAAATCGAAGCTCGAACATTAGCTCAATTGACTGAACTCGGCTCAATTTCAGCTCAAAGAGCTGAAATGGACTAAAATGGGCTCTTGGACACTTAGAAATGGTTTTGAACTGAAAGTGGAGCGCTTGAACTCCTGGTGAGCTCAGACTAGACTCAGGGAAACATGACTGACTATAAATGAGTGACTCAGAGACAATTGGCTTGGATTTGAGTGAGAAATGAGCTCATTTCTGAAGAGATGATCCCATTTTGGCAGTAATTGTCAGAAATGAAAATGGCATGTTCATTGTGAGCTCAGATGAGCTTGAGATGATTGACATTCTAAATGTTCTGAACTGACCAATGAGCTTGGTTGACTCCGACTAACTGGGGTCCGGGATGACCTAGGGGTAAAATGGTAATTTTCCTAATAAAAGTTGGTAAAATGGTGATTTTTTGAAACTGACTCGGGGTTTGACTCCTACACTGACCTAACAGGGTTGGCACTACACGAGGAGGGTTGTTTGAGAATGAATGTGGAAAATTTGGGGTGTTTACAGTCCAGAATTCAACTTTATCTTGGATCTTAGACCTCAGATCCAGATTCCATTCCTGATTTCAAATCCAAGTCAATCTTGATTTCCAAATTCCAAAAACCAATTCCATTTCTCTTAAACTCAATTCTATTTGAATTTCTTAAATCTCATTCTGATTTCAAATCTAGAATTCAAATTCATTTCAAACATTCATCCGGATTCAAAATTCTAATTCAAAGTCCATTTCTGACTTTGAAACTTCCTTTCTTTTCCTTTTATCTCAAAACCTCAAATCATTCTTTTCAAAGTCTAGATTTATTCTCCCAACTCTGATTATTTCAAAGACTTAGAACTTCAAACATCTTTTTCAGATCTATCTCAAGTTCTAAGTTAGATTCAACTATTTATCATTTATTTCTTTCCATTATCACATTCACGTCATTTTCACTTGGAAAAATCTCAGATTTCCAAACCATTCTTTTCAAAAGAGCATACATTCTTGCATTGCACAAGCATGATTCTTTGTGCATTTTGACTTAGAATAAATTCTTAGA
The DNA here is from genome assembly GCF_984573655.1 of Nuphar pumila. Lineage (NCBI taxonomy): Eukaryota > Viridiplantae > Streptophyta > Magnoliopsida > Nymphaeales > Nymphaeaceae > Nuphar > Nuphar pumila. Next base: position 24,871,295 of record NC_143257.1, on the reverse strand, counting down.
TAATATTTAGGCAAAGCAAAAAGGCATAAATTCGATCCTTGGTTTGATTACCCCTGGTAAAGGTGCCAAGAACGGTCAAACTTCGTACCGACGAGCGGATCTCGTCTCCCAATTTTCCCACAAATATTTTTCAAAAATGGAGGTGAGTTATTTTCCTAAATATTTTCAAATCAAGGTCAAGTGAGACCTTCGCAAAAGAGTTCTTCTCTCTCTTCTTTTTTCTTCTCTCTTCTTTTTTTATCCTTTATTTTCTCCCTTCAAAAAGGAGGAAATAGAGACCGAAAAGGAAAAGAGAAGGAAGAGAGAGAAATACCAAGAGAGGAAAAATTTTGCGATGATCACAGTTTTGGCGACCGAGATGGGATAGGTCTTTGTTCGGTTGAATATATGCTTTTGCTTTGCTTTAATATTATCTAAGTCTTTATTCTTCAAATGTCAGCTTCATTTTCCATGCAAACCTTAGGAGCCTAGACTTTGTCCTAAGCTGACATAAAAGCATATAGGATTTAAGTATGGTTTGGTAGGACCATATTGAGGAGATTATTCCATGTTCACATTATATTTAAGGTTTGAAATACAACTCTCCTCAATTCTAGGGATTGAATGCAAATAATGTGTGCAAGTGTATGCTTCTTTTCATTTAAATCTATCTCTTTAGGACTTGCATTAAAACTTTTTGATTTCATTGCATGTTGAGCATATTTTTTAAAACATCCCTACCTATATTGTCTCGGTCTTCACGTTACTGGGCTGTCTCACTGAACCATAGTTCGGGAGAGAGCCTCACAACTGGACCACTTATTTGGGTTCGCGCCCCCCTACCACGTACCTAAGAGCCATAGTCCGAGGTATATCGATAGGTGCTCAAGGATGTTGGGAAACCATTACCTTAGAACCGGAGAAATATTTTATATGCCACGTACTTCGAGCTTCGGCTTGAGTATATCGGCGTACCTTGATTGAAATTAGATGATCTAAAGCCTAGAGTTAGGATTAAGGTCCTACGAGCCATTTCAAAAATTGCATTTAAAGTCAGCTTTAGGGAGTAATGCTTGTGCATCCTTGTTTGTACATCTATGATTATGTGATATTTTCCTTATATTTTCCCAAAACCCTGGGTATATATTATTTAAAATTTCCTTTTTTGTTCTTAAAACCCAGGTGTATTTTCTTCTAATTTCTTTAAATTCTTTTGACCCTGCCTATAATTTTTCAAAATTTTAAAATCCTTGTCATCCATTTTCAAAATTCTTTTTCCTCCTATATTTCCAACGTATCTTCTGATTCTATTCCAAGAATTCTTCACAATAAAGTCTCTTTTGTCGAGAAGATATCCTTCTCAAAATAGCATTTGTTCATATTCTAAATTGTTTATGCTTTCTCACAGAGAAACAATGTGATTGTCTCAAATTCCTGTGACGACCCAATCCCTAGTAATGGGATATCCTTTGTCAATTCGACTTCTTCCTTTATCATAATTTCCTCAAAAAAAATTCTAAATATCCCATTTTTATCCTACAGAGAGAACATTGATATTTCATCATGGTTCGAACAAGGACTGGAAAGGAAACAGTTGCACAACAAAGCGACAGTGAAGGAGAGGAAATGAACTCCATCAGGTCATCCAAGCAGCAGGGCCAAGAAGCAGAAAACAATGTTTATTCAGCTACATACATGTTGTTTCAGAGGGTGATGGCCAAAATGATATCTGAACAGGCTGAGGAAAACCCTGAGAAAATATCTTCTAAAAGCAAAACCAAGGGAAAGATCAGAAAAAGCAAGTTCAATATGACAACACTTCAGAGTCAGCAGAGGAAGACTCAGAGGAAAAGCAACCAACATATTTCCACAACCCCTTATATCGGCCCAAGAAAATCAATAAGGGGCATGAGTCAGCAAGCAAAACCAAGTTTCAGCTCCCAGTAAAAGATCCGATGCATGAACAGCTGAGAGAAGTAGCCCTTGCAATCAAAGACTTACAAGCCCAGGACAAAGGCGAAAGGGTCTATACTGGTGCAGACTTTTATGACGGCTTAGAAGGGGATGACAACTGGGAGGATCTTCCTCGTAAATTCATAAAGTTTGATGGGACCGACAACCCCAAGGCTCATCTGGCCACATTTTTCGCCGAGTGCAACCGATTCAGAAAGAACAACGGGGCTTTATTCCTATGCTTTCCATGCAGTCTGGAGGGAATTGCAGCAAGATGGTATGCCGACCATATCAACCCGATTGAACTGCGAGACTTTGACAAAGTCATCAACCTGTTCATCGAAAGGTTCCTTTTCAATACCGAGGCTCCACCTAACCTCAACCACCTATTCAATCTGAAGCAAAATGACAATGAGAAGGCAAAAGATTTCATTCATAGGTGAAGATCCACCTGCAACAGGATGAAGGATCCGATATCAGAAGGACATGCGCTCTCAATAATTTTGAACATTTTTTCTCAACCTCTGAAGGGTATGATCTCCACTTCTCCATCCAAATCCTTCATCAAGTTAATAGAGCGAGTTGAATGGCTCGAAATGGGATTAAAGAACGAGACCTATAACAACATCACCTTGGCAGAAAACAGTCAGGATATGAAAAAAAGAACCAACTTCACCTTCTCTACCAGTTTCTCCAACAACAACAATGGCAAGAACAAAAGGGGTGGTAGAAAAAACCATACTGGCATGTCGGACAGAGATGATTGCTCTGGTCAAAAGAATGGGATCAGCAGGCATAATGACATCCCTCCCTCGAGTGTCCAATTAGAATCAAAGCTCCAAGGAAAACCAAAGCACGACGGTTGGGGATACGATCATGAATTTACCCCCTTAGAGCAATCACTTGAGCAAGTTCTTAAGTACATGATAACAAAGGAGATGGTTAAACTTCCCAAGGAAGCAGATCCTCTCGTGACTATGGAAAGGTTCAAGGATCAATTCTGCAAGTTCCATCGGGCAATGGGTCATGACACCGAGCACTGCTTTGTCTTAAAAAACATCGTCCAAGACTGCATTGATAAAAAGCTTCTGGTGAAAGACGAAGAAGAAGATTAACCATCCTGTTCTAGGTTTCCTGAACCATGCCCAAGTTTTTCTACTTTCTTTCAGTCACCTTATAGGGACAACTCAGTCCCAGTCTTTTGTGACCTTTGGTCAACAAACTTGTAAATATTTCAGTCGTTGTTATTAATATTTTCCTATTAATGAAATGTCAATTTTCTTCGTATCTTTGATATCAAATACTTCTCTCCTTTGCTACAATGGGGCATTTATTTTTTTGAAAATTTGTATTTTTATTTTCAGAAAATCCTCTTCTTTTTAAATAAGGGATAATCCCAACATCATTCATGAGAGAAATGATATTACCTATGAGGGTTTTTCAAAATCATAAAATCTTGAAAATTTCTACAAAATCTTTGTCATGAACACCAAGAGTTCAAATCTTTTGGTCAAATCTTTTTCAAAATCAACCATCACATTGATTTTCCTTTTCCAAAATAGGTTTTAAACCATTGTCTTCAAAATCAACCCTCATGATGATCTCTCATGTTGATTCCCTTTTTCAAAGATCAGCTCTCGCGTTAATCATTCTTCTCGTGGTTGATTTTCTTCTCAAAATGATTTCTCAATTATCTTTTAAACATTCTCCTCTCACTTTTCCCATGTGCAGATAGGATCAAATAAATTCTTTTCTTTTCACAACTTTTATCAATTTTTCATTTAATCTTTTGTCAATCTTATCACTTTTTATCCTTCTTTATTAATTTTATCAAATTTATCTATTTTTCAATTTTGGCAAATTCTATTCTTTCATTCTTTACCCTTTCAGGTTAAGGGATAAACCTGATGCCTCATTTCAATGAGGTATTCCTTTATTTTTTTCCCACTCAGGTTAAGGGATAAACCTGACCCTCGTTGTCCAAGGTGTTCCCATTCAGGATAAGGGATAATCCTGAGGCCCCTCATAGGAGCGATATTGCTACCTATGAGAATTCTTTTTGCAAAACAATTTTATCAATCTCTCTTTATTTTTGTAAATTTCTATCAATTTCTCTTTATTTTCTCAAAAAAAAATCTATTCTATTCTTTACCCTTTCAGGTTTAAGGGATAAACCTGATGCCTCTTTCCCATGAAGTATTCTTTTATTCTATTTTCCCCCTCAGGTTAAGGGATAAACCTGACCCTCGTTGTCCGAGGTGTTCTCATTCAGGATAAGGGATAATTCTGAGACCCCTCACAGAAGCAACAAGGCTACCTATGAGAATTCTTTTCAAAAACAAAGTTTTCATAAATTTATTCAGCTTTTCTTCACTTTTGTAAATTTTATTCTTTTTCCCATTCAGGATAAGGGATGATCCTGAGATCACTCATAGGAGCAACAAAGCTACTTGTGAGAATTCTTTTACAAAATAATTTTTTCATCAAATTTCTTCAAATTTTCTCCATTTTTATCAAATATTTCATTAAATTTTATTTCCTTCTATCTTCTCAAAATTTTATTCTTTCTTTTCCCTGTTCAGGATAAGGGGTTAATCCTTAAAAGTGGACCACATACAGCTAAATCTGCTGGTCCATCTAAATCATAAATCATAAATCTTGTCATATACCTTTCTAAATTCAAGTCTCAAGTATATCCTCAAAAATCTCCCTCTTCCCTTTCAGGTTGAGGGACAAAACTGAACCTCAGCCTTCGAGATACTCTTTTCCCTTTCAGGTTAAGGGAAAAACCTGAATCATTGCTTATTATATCCTAAATTCTCATCAAATGTCTTTTATTATCAAGCCTTCGGGTTACAATTTCATTAATGTCTACCATTTTCAAACCTTCGAGTCACAATTCCATCAATATCTCTCGTCTTTCAAGCCTTCAGGTTACAAGTTCAGCAAAATCTATCATTTCTAAGCCTTCGGGTTACAATTTCATCAATATCTCTCAATTTCAAGCCTTCGGGTTACAACTTCCTCAATGTCTATCATTCTCAAGCCTTCGGGTTACAATTTCATCAGTATCTATCATTCTCAAGCCTTCGGGTTACAACTTCATCAGTATATATCAAGTTCAAGCCTTCGAGTTACAATTTCATCAAATATCCATCATTTTCAAACCTTCGGGTTACAACTCTATCAATGTCAATCATTCTTACCATTTCAAATCTTGCTTTCGAGCTGGTACTTCCATCAAAATCCTGCTTTTGAGCTGGTCGGTCAAAAAAATCCTGCTTTCGAGCTGGTCGGTCAAAAAAATCCTGCTTTCAAGCTGGTCGGTCAAACAAATCCTGCTTTCGAGCTGGTCGGTCAAACAAATCTTGCTTTCGAGCTGGTCGGTCAAAAAAATCCTGCTTTCGAGCTGGTCGGTCAAGCAAATCCTGCTTTCGAGCTGGTCGGTCAAAAAAATCCTGCTTTTGAGCTGGTCGGTCAAACAAATCCTGCTTTCGAGCTGGTCGGTCAAAAAAATCCTACTTTCGAGATGGTCGGTCAAACAAATCTTGCATTCAAGCTGGTCGGTCAAATAAAATCCTGCTTTCAAGCTGATCGGTCAAACAAATCCTGCTTTCAAGCTGGTCGGTCAAACAAATCCTGCTTTCGAGCTGGTCGGTTAATCAAAATCCTGCTTTCAAGCTGGTACTTCCAAAAATCCTGCTTTCGAGCTGGTGCTTCCATAAAATCATGCTTTCGAGCTGGTCGGTCAAAACAAAAATCTAAATATTCTTCCCCAATTTCAACTCAAGGTCCTATCAAAATCTATATTGAGTGATTATTTCACAAAGGATGCTCGAAAACTTCGCCAATTTGCTAAAAATATTTGTTGATTCCAAATAGTCTTACTACACAAAAGAATCCTCTCAGATCACCTCTAGTATTCTTTCCAAAAGGGTGAAACTTTTTGCGAAAACGGGATAAAATCCAAATCTTTTTTCTGTTGATCAACTCAAAGGATGTAAGAAATGTCCTTGATATGATTAGCAAAGGAAATATTCAATGATGTTGAAAAACCAGAAGCGAATAGATATTGATCATGGCTATGGCGCATGTTTTAAAGACGATTTTTTGGCAATTAGGCAGTGGAAATATCCTGAGCGATAAAAAGAATCCACTCAACCCATATATTCTCATCCATTTAAAGTTGCAATCAAATATCCGCAAAAGGGATCTATCAACTGTCGTCAACATGAAGACAAATAGGCGAGCTAGAGCCCTGGGGCCAAAGAAGATTTGGATCATCTCCGAGATGAAGGAGTTTGTAAAGGATCCTTTCAGGGAAAGTTCAGATCACCGTCGAGATGAGGCGAGTGTGATGAACCTACCGACAAACCCTAAAAGATATTTGATTTCAACTATCATCTAAAGACCTTTTGAGCCAATATCATTAGTATAATTTCTGAGATAAAAGAAGGATCGAAACATCTCCAAGATGAAGGAGTTTGTGACGTACCCTTCCCCGAAAAAGAGAGAAAAGTCAGGACATCTCCAAAATGAAGGATGATGTAAAAAGCCCGAAAAAGCTCAATGACTCAAAGAGAGTGCAAGAAGATCATCAGGGGAAAACACCCAGATATCAAACTGTCGAAATTGCCAGAAGTCATCTTTTTTCATGTAAAATTCTTTTATCAATATCTTTTCACTACTTGCTTTTATGAAATTAAGAATATTTCTTCTCTTCTCATATCAAAGAAATGGATAGCTTCCTTGAAGAAAATCATCAGTGCTAAAATTTTGAATTTGACTCTTAAAGACCGAGGAATTAACCTCGCTGGAGGAAATACTCTAGGTAAAAAAGGGAATATCTTTTGCACATACGTGGACATTTTCAAGCGTTTGAGTCAACTACAATTTTATCTTATTGGCAAAATTTTCTGGCTATTTCAAGAATGAAATAAATATTCAATATCCGTTTTGATGTAACCTAGCATTATTTATATCATTTTCCAAAAGAGTTGCCTCATTCAGTTGAAGTATCTCTTCCTGTCCCATCATGGTTTCTTCATTCAAGAAATTCGTATGGTCGTACCCACTCAGGTTAAGGGCCAAACCTGTATTTTCTGTGAGAGGTCATTGATTTCAAAAGCTATTTCAGTCTCAGCAATGAGACGCCCAAAATCGTCCCCTTTTCCAAGCTTTAGGGAACCCTATCTTCCACCTTTCGCAAACCCCTTTCGGATTTGTTCGTCCAAACTCCGAAGGTCCCATTATGGTTTCTTCATTCGAGGATTCCATTTGGTCGTCCCCTTCAGGTTAAGGGTTAAGCCTAAACCTTGCCCCTCGAGGTATCTTCCTTTTTAGGTTTGGGTTAAACCTAAGTCTCGTTTCAACGAGGTTCCTCATTTTTTTGACGAGGTGTTTTCTTCTAAGTCCCATCATGGTTCTTCCCATCGAGGAATCCATGCTTTGTATATCCATCCAAAAAAGGATCCTACTTGAACTTCATCTTACAAGGCATTTTCGCAAAAATGTCCCATCAAGGTCCGCTTATATTCCTTTCCCCATTTAATCCATCTTGATATATCTTCGTCCCATCCAGGTTAAGGGCTAAACCTGAGTCATTCCTAAAGTTTATCTTGTCTCACTCATGAGACTTGATCAAAATTCTTATCTTTCATCATTTCGGGATCTTCGCCCAAAATCCCATCACAATTTTTTTATTTTTGTTATCCAGCTATATCATTGTTCGAGGATTTCGTCTCCCCAAAGCCATTTAGGATAAGGTATTAAGCCTGAAAAGCCATGTTCAAAATAATTCTTCCACACCCAGTTCAGGTTTGCCAACTAGGGCATTTTTTTTCAAAATTTGGAGTGTTTTCTTTGCCACTAAGCTCGGCTTTCAACCGGCTTAGTAGCAAAGAGGGGCATCTGTGAACACCCCAAATTTTTCAAAAGTTTGTAAATATTCCCTTTTTTCCCTTTGCCCCTATTTTCTAGGTAATTGAGTCAGTTTTAAATCTAAATTCTATTTTATTTCTCAAATTTTACTCATTTTATATATCTGACACGATTTCGAATCCGGATCCGATATCAGAATCTGAATCTGAGTTTTGTCATCCAATTTTAAATTAAATTCTCAAAATTCTCAAAATAACCTTTTGAATAGCTCAGACAAATTCGTCCGGTATCCATTTGGGTCCATCGTGTTGTATTCCTCGATTCGAGGTTTAAAACTTGAATATTTTCTCAAAACTTGGGTCCAAACAGATTTTCTGAAGAAATTTCCTCAAAATAACCCTGATTTCTCAGAAAAACCCTCTTTTGTAAATATTTCTCAAAAATACAAACAATTAGTTTTAAATCTTTGTTTTTTCATAAATTTTAGGGCTTTATTTCAAAAATACCAAAAAAAAAAAGAAAAGGAAGAAAAGAACAAAAAAAGAAAAAAATAGTTTTGAAAACCTCTTTTTTGAAAATATCATTTTTCTAAAAACCTTTTTGAAAATCATTTTTTTAGAAAGAACTACTTTTTAGAAAACCTTGTAAGGGAGCCCCCTCTTTGTAAAATCTTGAAAATAAAAGGGCCCCTTTTGCAAATCTGTTTTTTAGGGTTTCTTTGAAGACCCTTCGTAAGAAAAAAGTCAGAGGCCGAAGATGGCGCCTCTTCTCTCTCCATTCTCTCTCCATTCGCCCATCCTCCTCCAGAAGCTTCCCTCCCCCTCTCCCGCTTAGGGCTAGCCGTCGATCCTTAACAACCTCTCCCCCTTCCCGATTCTTCCATCCTCCTCTTTAAAAATTGGCTAAAGGGAAACCCTCAGACCACCGCTTCTTCACCACCACACCCCTCTTCTACAGAAGGGATCCATTATCACCCCTCCCTTACCTTCTCCTCTCAATCGCCACATCATCCGCCTTCACCTCCCCATTTCTTCCTTCTTTGCATACCGCCTCTTCACCCCCGCACCTTCATCATCACACCTCTCTTCATTTCCTCAATCTCCTTCTTCCCCATTCAGACTGACTGCCTCTTCATCCCAGCATCAGCGAGAAGAAAGAGAATCCTCTTTCGGGTTTCAGAGTTGCAGAGAACCCTCTTCTCTGTTTCAAAAACCCTGCAAAACCAAGATTGAGCTTCTGCCTCTGCTTCTCCACGGTCTAACTTTCCCCTTTCTTCCTCTTCTTCTTATTCCTCTTCTCTGATTTTCCCCCATCGCTGAAGGGAACGATCCATCCCAAATGTCATGGGTCTTCAGTTTCAGTAGCACAAGCAAACCAGCAACATTCTGAAAAGGTGCTCCTCGCACACCTCCCTCCTTTAAAACCTCTGTGAATCCGCACTTCTTCCCTTGGCGAATGGGGGAAGACCTCCGCGCCTTCAACAGACAAATCAATCGATCAAACTATGGCCGGCTAAGAGGAATCGATCAATCCCAAAGTTACAGGTAAATGCTCTCCCCTCTCTGATTATTCTAAAATTTCCTTCCCCTTTCAGAACATCGCCCAATTCCTCTTTTGTTTTTGTTTTTATTCTCTTCATAAAGCAAAATGGTGGGGATCGACCTGCCTATAATAGGATCGACCACCTTTCGCTGCTATATCAATGGAGCCACTGGACTCCAACACTTGCTTCATTCTTTTCTTTTCAAAATTTTCTTTATACTCAAACGAGTTTGAATATTTGTCGACTCAAGATTTTTTTTTTATCTTAATCTTTCTGTTGATATTATCAATCTGGCATCCCCTTCCAGCATTTTTTTTTTTAGCATTGTATCCCGATTTATAGTTTGTTCTATTTTCCCCTTCTACTTATTCTTTTTGTTTGCAGCTAATTCATGTTTTCCTATCAATGATCGACTGGTTTTCCCTGTCCATGCTTTTATCCTGTTTTTTTATTATGAGTCATCATTTCATTAGATATTTCTGCATTTTCTGTAATGGATTCATAGCATCGACGCTTGACAGTTTCATTATTGACATATTATATGAGCACTTTTGTATTTTACAAAGCCATTTCTCCACTGCATTATGTACAACTTCTCCTCTATTCCATGTTTTCAGCATATGCATCATCTTTGATTGTGGCATTTTACATCAATCCATGTATGTCTCATGTGGATTTTCCTGTAGCATTTCACACTCATGCAGCATTATACATCACATTTGTTCAACACTCTCTTTCGGTGTTTAGTCACTTATATTTCTCTTTGGCATCGTGTACGCTCTCTTTGTCTTTTACTTTGTGTTCTTGAGATGGCCACTAAAGCCTTCTAGCATATTCTGCAAGTTATTATTACTGACATCAAATACAAGAACGACTTGGCTGGAGTCACAGTTGGGCAACTAAACTTCTTATTAGAAGCATCAGCGAAAGACCGTGACCCTGCTAAAGTCTAGAAGCTCTGACAATTTTACAAGTTAATACTATTTCTGCTAAAATTGGGCAGAATTTGCTGCATCACCTACATATTTTGGAATTGTCCGCATGGTAATGATATGTTCGGGTTTCATTTAGTATACATTGTTGTGATATTTCTCTTCTTATCCGGTACATTCCATGTCCTGAATGTTAATACCTCCATCCCTTTATTCAATTCATTTGTTGATCTCATTTTGTTAAATCTAGTTGTCTAGATCATTTTTTTTGTTGCTTGAGTTATTTACTGTATACATTGTTGCAAGATGCTCTGTGCATAGCACAATATCTCTATTCCACCTGATTTGTGTGTTTTATTTACCATGTATGATTGATTCGCTGAATTTGCCATATGTGAATCTAAGTAGGTAACAACGTTAGCCATATGATTAATTCACAAAACAATTCTTCTAGATGCTTTAGTTTGGTGAAAACTGAGCTACTGGTGTATCTAGCCGTTTGGTGGTTTATCGGAACATCCATCTGGCTGTTTGACAGAAGGTATGTTTTCATTGATTAGTAGAATAAGTGTTACATTCATGTATTTGATGCTTGATTCCTCTGTATCTCATTCCCTTAGATCTACCACCTCCAGTTTCGTAGATTCACTGTTAATATCATGTGTCGTGCATTCTGGATGTCTTTTCTGCAATTCTGATTTGTATCCCTCGTCATTATACACCTTAATACAAATTTCTTCTCCTTCTCTTTTTTTTCTGCTAGATGTTCTCTCCTGCATGTCTGTTGATATTTAGCCTTGTATAAGTTAGCTGGCAGGATTGACTCCCTAGCAAATCAAATTGCTATGAGCGATTAACCTGTTGTATGTCTTACTGTCCCTCTTATCCAGTGTTCTAATTTGATGGGTTATAGATTTCTCGTTTTGACTTGCTGTAAAGATTGGTTGTTATCACCAGAATATTGTGTGACAATGTCTCTTGGACATAGCCTTGCTGGGAATTTTTCATTTGCATTTTGGTGGTTTTTCATCTTGAAGAATAGATTCGCTTGCTTCATCAGATGCATCCCTAGCTGGCAATTCAGTTCAGCTGGATTCGCAACCCTTGCAACCAGTCGACTGAGATTAAGCAAGGACCAACTCGTCAGGTTTTATTATATCCAGTTTAAGCTCCCAACCCAAAATCATCCCTCCAGCTTCCCTGCAACATTCACATTCACCTGCTGCTTGCATTCTCTATGTGGATATAATGGTTGAGCCCACTCACTGGACTCATCTATTACGTGCATTCTTTGTAGGTATGTCTATAGAAATCATTCATTACATTTATCTCAGCATGTTATAATATCTCATCCGCATATTCATTTCATAATATTTGAACATAGGTGTTTTTTCCTGTTAGGTTCTGTAATTGCATCTATGTTATCGTCGCGAAATTTTTCCCCCGTCTTCCCTTCCTTGCGGAAGAGAAAGAGGGAGAAACGCTTTCGCGATTCAAACTTGACCGGATTTTGGAAATTGCTTTTGAAATACTCGCCTCCGTTTTTGAAAATTGCGGGAAAATCCATGGGATGGGGCTCGACCTGTCGGTACGAGGTTCGACCGTTCCTGCCGCCTTTAACAGGGGTAATCGAACCAAGGACCAAAACTATGCTTGACTTAGTTAAATCATCAAAATCGTGTTCTATCCTAGATGCACAAAGAATTCAGGCATGTACTATGAGATTTTGGAAAATGCAAGTTGGAAAACATGATGTATGCTTGGAAAACTTTGGAGTTGAAAAAACATTTCTCAGGAAAAAGATGAAAGTCAATTTCTCAGGAAACTCAGATGAAAAAGGTTTTTTGAAATCCCGAAAAAGTTCATAAAGACTTGGGAAAATCATGAATGGTTGAAAATCCTGGGAAAATAGAAGTGATTCTTGAGAAAAGGGTGAACATTTGAAAAGGGAAACACTTCTTAGGAAAACTTGGACTTTGAGAATTTTCTTAGGAAAATGATAGAAATTCATTGGAAAACTCATTGGGGAAGGAAATTCAAAACTTGGGAAATTGAAATCCTAGGAATTTTTACCCTTGAAATACTTGGAAATCGATTTTGATCTTGGAGAAAGATTGGAAAACTCTTTTGAATCTCTTAAGAAAATATCATTTTCCAGGGAAAACTGTGGAAAAACCTGTCTTTGGAAAACCGATTTTGAAAAATCCTTAGAATTTCTTGAGAAATCGATTTCTTGAGAATGAAGTTTTCTTGAGAAAATCTTGAGAAAATCAATGATTTCATGATGCAAATGACATGAGTGAATGAATGTACTTTGAAAAGATTTTCTAAGAAATTTGTTGGAAAAATATGCATTAAGTCAAGATAAATCCTTCACATATTCTGACTGTGGCCATGAATATGTTCAGAATTTAGTTGATTTGATGCACATGATTTTGAAAACTTTGGAAATATGATGTGCATTTTAAGATAGCCTAAGAGTGTAGGCTCAATGTGACTAGTAGAAAGATGATGGATCTGGGTCTCGTCCATATTCCGACTAGGGCCGTAAATATGGATCCCACCGAGTCCATCAACTCCCTAAGAGTTGGTGCACGTGCCATTCGTGAACATCCATAGTGCTTTTGAAATAAAATGCATGAATCATATAATCAGGATATTGCATAAATTTAAACTATATGATATGCATCCTAGTCTAAGCAGGAAATTAACTCTCTTATTCCAAAATTTACATTATTACATCACTAAATAAAGGAAATAAAAGAAATTTGCAGACTTCAGCTCCTTCTTTTGAATGTTCCTGCCAAACTTGAAATAAGGTTAGCTCAAATATGTGGGTTTTTCCAAGATTTTCCAATAATATTATGAAATTATTGGACTTAATTGGATATAAACCCTATTCTCATGCTTCCTTGATATTTGAAATGATGAAAATGCTAGAAATTCAGTAGAAAACAATTTGAAATTCGGAATTGAGGTTAAAATGACCAAAATACCCCTAAAATTAAAGTTACATCTTTAAAATCAGGGTTTTTTGAAGGAAAACTAGGTAAAATTGAGATTTCGAAATTCAAATTGAATCCAATGATGATAAAACGCAGTATGAGGCATGATGCCATGCTGCCAAACATATTATGACTGTAAAATCAGAATTTGACATTTTGAAATTTAGCCAAAATAGCGAATTTCGCTTGTTTTTCACTTGGATCCGGGTCCTGCGGGACCCTGTTTTGGTATTGTGGCTAATCCGAACCTCAAATGGATTCCAAATTGTACCAAATTCGGTATGAAGCATCTACTTACTCTGATAAATAGCCTAGAATGCTAAAAAGCATGAAACGATATGATTTAAATGCCAAAATTCAAAGAAAGTCCTAAAATGGTGGATTTTGCCTATGGATCCGAACCAAATGCAATGCTTAACATGATAATGCAAGTATTACACCATGAAAACTTCTGATATTTTGCAGACTGCTAAAAGACCCGAAATGGAACATTTTTGGCTTTTACAGCCTCGGGATTTGAGCCATGGTGAGTTCAATAACAGGGATTTAGTTCTGACAGAGGTAAAAATCATCCTAATCTGATTTAAAATGCCAAACAAATATAAGACAGCCATGGAAATTTATGAAATTAATCAGAGATATGAACGACACCTACATGAACAACTTTCATGTTTATGACTTCAGCATTTGATCAACATAAACACAGAGAACAATATAATTATTCCTGCCTAAACTAACAGAACAGACAAATGTAGCAAAACAGAGGACTGACAAAAAAAAATCCGAAGCAGGTATCAACACTGTTCTAAAAATCACAGGCTTTTAGACGCAAACAGAGGACATCTCGGACACAATTTTCACTTTTTATAGTTTTGGATTTGGAGCAACACACAAAGATAACCCATAGCCCTAAGTCGATCCAAGATCTCAGAGGCCCAAATTAGGCTCTGACACGTGTCCCGAACTCTCGGATTTTTGTCAGACATTAAAAAAAATCATACAAATCTGAAAAAATTATATTAAAAACTAGACATTATCCCTAATTCATAACATTTTTCGAATCAAAAATAGGATCGCCCATGAGGGATATCTCGATTTTAAAAGTCGGCAAATGATTTTCAAAACGCATCCCGGGTGACAAAACCTGACTTGCCATTTTGAATGTTTACCTCCGTAAACAAATTCAAATGCCTCCTAATTTTTGGCAAAATTTTAGGGACACCTAAGGGCGCATTTCGTGATTTTTTTGGGATTTTTAATAAAACATAATTGCATGAAATGACGTGTGGACTGACTGACAAAAACAGAGACCTACTGAAAATAAGCAGAATTGAAATAAATGCCTAATTAATCCTAATTAATTCATGAAATGTACTAAATGAATTAAATAAAATGCAAATTAAATCTAGCTAACTACGTGCATGTTAAAAATCATCAAGGAAGTATAATTATGTATTTTTATATATGTCGTTTTATGAGAATAGCTCAATCCATCCCTCGGATGAGCTCTTTCTTCAAACGACAACACGAATCAAACCAAAAGAATTATCATAGTGAAATCAATAGAAATGGATGCTTACCTTGTGTTCTCCAGCGGTTTTAGAACTCCCAAAATGAGTGGCTACCTTGATAATGGGCTCCAGAGGGGCGTGAATCCAGAGAAAACCAAGAAAGAATGAAAATGGAATTCTGAAGTTCAATTCTCAAACAGGGCTCTCAGAGTGAAAATGCTAAATCCAAAAGAAGCTCCCCTAGGCTGGGCATGGGGCCTTGTATTTATAAGGATTTTTGGAAAATTTTGAAATTCAAAGAAGCTTAATCTGAGCCCTCCATGTGGCACTATCTCAGAGGGTGTTGTCTTGGAGTTTGAAATTCAAATTCTGCTTTATTCTGGAAGGAGGAGAGACTTCCATGTGGCGCCATCTCAGAGCATCCACATTGCCACGTGTTAGAAGGTAGGAGCAGAGGAAGCAGAAGACGCCACCTCAGAGGGGTTTGAATTCTACTTTTTCTGATGAAAGGAGAGACTGACATGTGGCGCCATCTCAGAGCATCTTCATTGACATGTGTCAGAAGGAAAGGCAGAGGATTCAGATGGTGCCACCTCAGAGAGAGTTTGAAATTTAAATTTCTGCTTTTTCTAGAGGAAAGGAGAGACTTCCATGTGGCACCACCTCAGGGTGGCTCCTACAATGACATGTGGCAAGAGGGAGGAAAAGGGACACGTGGCACCATCTCACACAAAATAGAAAAGGTGAAGTTCAGGATTTGCGCCACCTCAGACTGGAGTTTGAACATTTGAATTCTAGCTTTCTCTGAAGGAGGCAGAAAGTGACATGTGTCACTTGCTTTTTCTAAAGAAAGCAGAGAGAGACACGTGTCCCTTGCTTTTTCTGAGAAGAGCAGAGGGTGACATGTGTCACTTGTTTTTTCTGAGAAAAGCAGGGAGTGACATGTGTCTTCTACTTTTTCTAAAGGAAGCTGGAGATGACGTGTCATCTACTTTTCTGAGAAAAATAGGAGGGAGACATGTGTCCTCTGCTTTTTCTGAAAGGAGCAGAGATTGACATGTGTCGCTTGCTTTTCCTGAGGAAATGAGAGAGTGACATGTGTCACCTGCAGGAGACATAATTCAAATGGTGCCACCTCAGGGGAGACAAGTTCTACTTTTTCTGAACAGGACAACACATGACACGTGGCATCTCATGGTGACCTTGGAATGACACATGGCACAGGTGTGAAAATGGTAGACATTGACACATGGCATAAAATGAAGAGGATGACTAATGACATGTGGCGGCATCTTAAGGTGGCTCCACACTGACACGTGTCAAAGGATGGCAGAAGAGAGAAGGTGACATGTGGCGCCAACTCTAGGTGAACCCTATGCTGACACATGGCAGGTAAATGGGAGGAGAGAGAAAAGACAAGTGGCACCAATCCAGGGGACAAGGCTCCTATATTTTTGGGTTTTTCAAAATTCAAATTTTCAAAAGAAAAGCTTGTGTGACACCACCTCAGTGTGGGTCCCACATTGCTTCTTTACTGAAATAAGGATAAAACAACAACTTCTTTTTTTGGAATTTTCATAAAATCTGGACTAATTGATAAAACAGGAATTTTTGGAAAGAGTTGGCCCCTGTAGGGCAATTTTGTAAAAGGAAGATATTTAAAATTGTCAAAAGGGCAAAATCTGAGGTGAAGTGGCTGAAATCCATATTGAAAACTATCCAGATCATTTTCTTGAGAAAATATTTTGAAATTCAGAGTCCTGGGGGTAAAATGGGAAGAATTGATAATTTTGAAGACCCAGGGTTTTGAAATCAATTTTGAAAAGAGTTGAAATTCTAATCTGGATTGAAAATTTTTGAAATCGAGAGTTCTGGACCTCGAAATGACATGTTGTGCAGTGCAGTGATATGAAATGCTCATGCAATGATATGCAATGTCATGTCTTATGCAATAGAATCTTGAACCAAGACTTGGAGATTCCTGTTTTCTGTCAGAGAAAAAAAAATTTGAACATCTGAGCTAAAGATAGAGAAATTTTGAGAGTTCCAGATGAAATTTGGACTTTTGCAAGGTCCAAGCTTAAAAAATGACCATTTTGCCCTCCGATGATTTCAAAGGTTGAATGATGATGTTTGGTAAAAATGTCGGGGAGGTGAGTGAAAATTTGGGGTGTTTACAATCTATTGGCTTCAACCTTTTATTATCAATTTTTCTTTTTTTGTTTTATTGTTGTTGTTGTCCCATTGGACATCATATGCTTGATTTGCCATATTCATGGCACTGTGTTAGTTAACCCTGCAACCCAATATTTTTTTCACTGTATCTGCTCACTAACTCTTCATATACACAGTCACCATCTCACCTGTATCATGCTCCATTTATTGCATTCTCACTATATCATCATGCACTGCCGTAGCACATGTATCACACACAGCAACCTATGCTGTCACCACTGCCACAAACCAGCACCATCTTCCATTGGTAGGAGTCGGTTCACTGATGAATTAGTCTTCATCAAACCACCATTATAGTTCATTCTAATACCCACTGTGCGCCAACCCTACACATTTCCAACAATAACACCTTGTATTGGTTGCTGCCACATTGGTTGCACCCCTGCATTGACACCTTATACCTGTGTGCACAGTTGTAACACCCATACTAACCCCAATGCTCATCTTTCTTATTCCGCAAGGTATTGTATATGTCATATATGTATATTTATACATATATATACATACCTATATATATATGCATATATGCATATATACATAGGCATGTATATAAGTATATATATCATTTTCTATCTTTTCCTCATAAATATCTTGACATATGAGCATTTCACCATTGGCATCTCTGAAATCCATATATGAGCAATTCTTTTCTATATTCATATTAACTAAGTGTTTTTTCAGGAAATATGTGGAAAATATCATTACTTGGGATTTATATTTTCAATTTTAAGTGTTATAATAAGTTAGGTCTTAATGAGAATTTACATTCCCAGCTTTTAGATAGAATGAATGAGCATAGTAGATGTCATGAATTGCTTGTTTTCATGCTTTTTGCCTTTATTTTTCAAAATCTCATAATGGTGAAACACGAATGGCACATGCACCATTTTGCAAAAGGTAATTAATCCTAAGTTGACGATTTACATCAATGGCCATAGTCAGGATGTAAACAAAACTTAGGATTTTTATCTTTTATAAAATAACACTGGATCCACACTGGATCCTTTTCAAATTTCATCATATTTTCTTTAAATATATTCCTCTTTTATCAGAGATGATCACACTCGGTCGTATAAAACCACGCTCCATCAGCTCCTGCAACTGCTTCTTCAGTACTTCCAACTCTGTTGGTGCCATCCGGTAAGGTGCTCTTGATATTGGCTTCGTACCCGACATAAGTTCGATCCCAAACTTGACTTTCCGCTGAGGAGGAAGTCCAGAAAGTTCCTCTGGAAATATGTCGGCAAAATCGCGGACAATTTCCAAATCCTCAATCAGAGTCGACTTCATTTCTCCTCCGATCATACTGACTAGGAAAGACATATCTCCCCGATGGACATACTTCTGGGCCTTGAGGGTCGAAATAACCCTATTCTTTATTTCAGGCATGTAAACACCCCAAAATTTTCAAAATTTTATAAATATTCCCTTTTTTGCCCCTAGCCCCCATTTTCTGAGAAAATTGAGCCAATCTCCATCAAAATTCCATTTATTTCCTGGATTTACGGGAATCAAATCCATTTTCTATATCTGACTCGATTTTGGATCCAGATCCAGTATCAAAATCTAAATCTGAGTCTCGTTATCCAATCTTTAAACCAAATTTACAAAAATATCAAAAATAATTTCTGAAAGGCTCATATCATTCATCCGGTATCTAGTTTGGATCCACTGTCCTATATTTCTTGATTCGAGGTCCAAAAACTTGAATATTTCCTCAAAACCAGGACCCAAACTTGTTTCCTGAATAAATTTCCAAAAAAATAACCTCAAATTCTCAGAAAACCCTTCTTTTGTAAATACTTTTAAATTTCGCAAAAATAGTTTAAAATCCTTTGTTTTCTCATAGTTTTAGAGTTTTTATTTCAAAAACACAAAACAATACAAAAATTATAAAGAAAAAGAATAAAAAAATAAAAGAATAGAAAAGAGAATACAAAAGAATAGTTTAGAAACCCTTTTCTTAAAAGTATTTGTTTTGCTAAAACCCTCTTTTGAGAAAGCTTTTTGAAAGAGCCACTTTTTCAAAAAAAATCCAAACATGGTGGACTCAAATCATAGAATTTCTAACTGTTTCCCGTTATAAAAAGAGCCACAGAGTCTCCGATTTCCCATCCATGACCCATCGATCGCCCCTCTCTCGAAGCATCCATTAAGCGCCTTCATCCAGCCCACCCACGACTCATCTCTCGCTTGCTCTTTCCTTCCTCTCTCTGAAGCGTTGGAATCTTCGGGTAAGAAGAGCATTTTCAGAATCTTTTTCTGAATCATCATCCTCTGAGAGAGTTGGAAAGGCAAGATTTTTCTGTGTAGGTTGTTCTTCTTCCCTTCTTTCTTTCATATGAACTTCATAGGCCATAAGATTGCCTATTAAGTCATCCAGAGTAAGCTTGGAAAGATCTTGGGCTTCTTCAATAGCTGTAGTCTTTTTCTCCCAATCAGTTGTGAGAGATCTCAAGATCTTTTTTACCTTATCAGTCTGGGAATGAGTTTCTCCCAGAGATTTAAGATCATTGGTGATATTGGTGAATCTAGTGAACATTTCAGTAATGGTTTCATCTTTGATCATCTTGAAAAGTTCGTATTTTCGAACCAATGATGAGATCTTAGCTTCTTTTACTTTGTTTGTTCCCTCATGAATAACTTCCAGAGAATGCCAAATATCATGAGCAGAATCACAGATGGATATTCTGTTAAATTCATTTTGGTCTATGGCACAATATAAAGCATTCATGGCTTTTGAATTTAAGTTTGCCATTTTTCTTTCTTCATCAGTCCATGAAGAGTAGTCTGATGTAGGAGAAGAATATGGATATTCTATGATATTCCATACAGCAAAATCTACAGACTTGAGAAATATGATCATTCTACATTTCCAGTAGCCATAGTTAGTGCCATTAAAAAAAGGAGGGCGAGATAAGTGTTGACCTTCGATATCACGAGCATAAGAGGTTGATGTCATTTTTGTGTCGAAAGACTTGTTATGTCGAAACCAGCAGAACCTGCTCTGATACCAAATGAAATTCCACTAGAGGGGGGGGTGAATAGTGAAATACGATGCAGATCGATAAAATAAAAAATAAGGCAATAAGGCACAACACAATAAACACAGGATTTATATTGGTTCGGCCGAGTTACTGACCTACATCCAGTCCCCAAGTAAAACACTTGAGCCTTCCACTATAACATTCGAGTCACCAGATAAATAGTACAACACTCTCTTCCTCAGAGGTCTACTTCTCTCAACAGAGAAGAAAAACACCCTCTTCCTCAGAGGTCTACTTCTCTCAACAGAGAAGGGAAACACCCTCTTCCTCAGAGGTCTACTTCTCTCAACAGAGAAGGGAAAACACCCTCTTTCACAGAGGTCTACTTCTCTCAACAGAGAAGGGATACAATCAGAAATCAGAAAGTTACAACACTTTCCTATAGAACCTTCAGAATGATATGCAATGTATGAATGCACGTATGAAGATTCTCAGAATGATCTTTTTCTTTTCTTACACACTTGTATTTTTCTGAGAGCTTTTCTTGACTTTTTCTCTTTCTTTTTCTAAGCTCTTTTCTCAGAGTGTCGAGCAGGAATTTTTCTCGTTGAAAGCTTGCTTGTCTTTTCACACTGTTGTGTTTGTATATATATATAGTCTTTAGAAAACTAGTCGTCGTCTTTTTGAAATGATTGTCCTTTTGGGATATGAGAAGTCAGGTCATTTCAAAAACAACTTAGTGTAAAAAAGATAAGTGTACTATATTGCTTTTTCAAAAAGTCTTCTTTCCATACGAAGCATTTTTGGAGTACACTATTCGTTGGTGTATTTTAAATGAGTTATTATTTGTATTAGGTCTTTTCTCATAATAAATGTTCTGTAGTATTTTTGAACGTTGAAGTGTAGTTTATCATGTAGTTTTGTCTTTACTCAATTTAATGGTTTGTAGTACATTGAACGTTGGAATATATTCTATCATGTAATTTTGTCTTTACTCAATTTAATGAATATTAGTATATTAATATTTTTCTTACAAGTCGTCACTTATAATAAATGTATGTAAGTGTGATAAATGTTTGTTGAGTACTTTATTTATAAATGGTCATTTCTTAAAAGCTTTTTGGAATAGCATTTAATGTTTACAGATGGAATGATGACTTTAAGTAAGTCGACATTCTTGAGTATGGGTTTTATTTATAAATAAATAGTCATTTCTCAAATGCTTTTTGAGGTGGCATTTAATGCTTACAGAAAGAAATGGTCATTTCTTATTTTAATAAAATAATATTTATTTTCTCAAATCGTCAATTCTAAAATGAATGGTTGTGAAGTACACTAAATGCTTGAGTAATACTTATATTACAAATAGTCATTTCTCAAATAAATGCTTGTGTATTATCTTTTCATAATTTGTCTTTTCTTACATAAATGTTTATGTATTATGAACAAAAATTTCTTACGTAAAAATTTGTGTATTATGAACTAATGCATTTTGTCTTTTCTTACATAAATGCTTATGTATTATGAACCAATACATCTTTTCACATTTTGTTTTTTCTTACATAAATGCTTATGTATTATGAACCAATACATCTTTTCACATTTTGTCTTTTCTTACATAAATGCTTATGTATTATGAACCAATACATCTTTTCACATTTTGTCTTTTCTTACATAAATGCTTATGTATTATGAACCAAAATTTCTTACGTAAATGTTTGTGTATTATGAATTAATTCATTTTGTCTTTTTCTTTCATATTTGAAATCATTAGCTTTTATATCTTGTCAAAATGTCTTTTTCATAAATGCTTGTAAGAAAGTACAATTAATGCTTTTAAAATCATGAGCTATTATATCTTGTCAAAATGTCTTTTTCATAAATGCTTGTAAGAAAGTACAATTAATGCTTTTGAAATCATGAGCTATTATATCTTGTCAAAATGTATTTTTCATAAATGCTTGTAGGAAGTACAATGATTTGTTTCAAAAAGGTGTTTTTGAAATGCTACAATATACATAACGTATCCTTTTATGAAAGCTTAACTTTTTGTAAATAAATGGCTTGTATGATTTCAAAGCATATAGTCTAATATGAAATATGCATGCTTCTGAAGGTTCTGTTACATATGACTCTAAAGAAGAAAAAAGTCTTCATCTTGAGGAAGCCGATCTTCTTGGATAATCTTTATGAATGTATGGCCCATCAAGCTTTTTCTTCAAAGTAGTATGATTGCATCAAATAGTTGCACTTGATCAAGTTGTCTTCACTCTTCTTAAGTGAAATAACCTCGCATCAAATACTCGTTAAATACATAGCACATCATATCCAGTCATAATATAACATATTCAGTTTCACATATGAAAGCATATCATATTTATCATATCTCATGAAAGCATATCATGTATTTATCATGTATCATATATATGCATCATGAAAGCATATCATATTTATCATGTATCATCAAAACATAGTTTCTCAACAATTTTTAGCCCTTCTTTACTACCTTCACACGTCTACCAAGGCACTCCCAATGGGACGTCGACCTCCAGGTAGAGCCCACTAGGGCCAGCTGGCCCTTCGAAGTCCTCCTTGGATCTGAGTCCTGCCAAGTGAAGTCCAATTCTTCCTTGCACTGCTCCACCCAATGCCTCTTCAGATCTGGGTTCGTTTGGACCCATACCAATGATTTCCAATTTGGATCCGGGTTTAATTGGATCCGTATCAAAAGTTATCAAAATAGGTAGTTTGCTTGATTTAGAATTAGGAAAATTGTATCTATTTATAAATGAGTTACCTTTGTAGTTAGGCAGCTCAGTTGATTGGGATATGATATTCAATTAATTTATTTCCTTTAATTTCCAGTTAATTTCTTATTTTCTGCATTTTCCTATCAGTTTCTGCATTTTCTTAGATAATCTTGTAGTTGGGTAGAAGTTCCGTGTAAATCCGAGAACTGATTTACATCACAAACATGAATAAGAGGTAGCGCTCTTGCTTTCTCTCTTTCTCTCTCTCTCTCAAAAGAAATGATTCCATGTCCTTGTTTAGAAAAAGAGCTGGAGTATTCGAAAAAACAGCTGCATCCCTGCTGACAATGTCCTAGTCTTGCAGTTTTGTTTATCTGGCAGCTCATGTGGTAAGGTACTACTATTTGAAACATGTTAGTCTTCCCATCGCATTAGCATGTTAAGTCATGATCTGGAGAGCAGATCCAGTAACTCAGCTGTGTACCTTGCAAAGATACCCAGCCCAGTGAGTGGATGCCAAGAATCACAAACCCCTCCCCACATTCCCAATGACTGGATATGAGTGGCAAGTAAGGGGAGGGAAATTGATGAAAAGTAATAACATCTAATGGGCCTTTGAATCCACTTTCATATACACAAATACCACAACAAAGAATCAGGTGGGCATATAACAGTTACTGCTATAAAGTCTGATTATCAAGGCAGATCAAACTCGGTCAAGTAGCCTTAGTTGTTCGATCTCCCAGCTTTTACGTGGTGCGACTTGTTCATGGAGTGGTGTATATTCCTACATGTTCAATGGGAAGAGAGCATGAGTACCAATCACAGTTTAAAACAAGCAACCAACTTGGCGTTTATCTCAATTGCTTCTTAAATCAACCCGGTTGGCTCATTTGACACATGAGTACATCAACATTGGTCTTCTGACTATGCTCCGATCAAATCAGGTCTAAGCATCTGATACTGAAGTCCATTCACCAAGTTCTCAAAAACATAACATCAACCAACTTCACATCTAATTCATGTGGCTGAACAAACTGAGGTAATGTAGATGGCTACCAGAATTTACTAATAAATGAACACTGGAATAAGATCACAGAAAGTACCTCCATCTTAAGTATCAGTTCTTGTGCAGTTGGTGCAGAGACAACTATATGCCGAGCTGCTGGTTTTATAAATCCTTCAATAACACCGTTATCAAATAATGCAAGCAAGGAATTGTAGTATCCGTCAACATTTAACAGACCAACCTGAGTGAATTACAATTGGCTGCATTAGCAACCCAAACCAACCAGGGCCTTCCAAAATGAAAAAAACTGTTAGCATTAGTAAGGGGAGGGTAAATTACTGGTTTGTCATGAATACCAAGCTGTGACCACGTTATCATCTCCAGTAGTTCCTCCATGGTTCCATATCCTCCTAAGATATTGAAAAATCAACAAGGGTAAAGCATGTGACACGTAAAATACAGAATGACTGCTGATCTACTAAGCCTTTAGCTATGGACACAGAACAGGCATTACCAGGTAGAGCAATAAAAGCATCAGACTGCCGTGCCATTTCTGCTTTACGCTCATGCATGTCTGCAACTGTCTTCACATCACCAACAGCTTTGCCAGATATCTGCAAATGTTAAAAAATGTTTCATCCCTTGAGCCATCGCTACTATAAACCATTTAAGCATATAATGAAAAGTGTTCACATACATATTGACATGCATTAGAAGTCCATCACATTATCATGAAGGAGACTGTCTTTCTTCAGACCTATCATTGGTTCACAGCAAAAGATACTGGACCATATTGCCAAGAAAAACATGATGCTTAAAAGAGAGAAAAAGATATTTGGGCTGCCATGAGCTCCTTAAGTTGCAATTAGAAACAGGGTTATAATTTTTTTTTGATAGGTGAAAAAGGATCATAATTGCTCCAACAAAACTTCTAAAAATATTGCTTTCATGCTTTGGTAATACAGGCTACATTTGACAAAATATAACCTTTCCGATAATGGATCATTAACTGTAAGACAGCCAGACAGGCGACAAGTATAAGTTGCATAGCACAATGGCACTGCTAACTATCCTTATCAACAGCGCAAACATAAGTGCTCGCTCATCCAAATGATGGACAATTGCATGAGATTGCAAGATGAAATTCCCCACAACAAATTCTCTTGATTGGTTGGTTGGAAAAAGAGAATCAAGCCATGACGAGCATTTACATTATTGTAGGTTCTTTAGAGCAGGTAAGGATTGTGTTGAAAGTTCTGTCTAACAGGATATACTAGGAAAATGAAAAGGACTTCAATAAATGACCATGGACAAGAACACCAAACTAATTCCATAGCCACAATCATGACGTTTTTAGTGACAACCATTACTGTTGGAAGAAAAGTAGTTACACACATCAGAAAGACCTCTTTCTCTCTCTCTTTCGAAATGTATTGTTATCCAGAATTTGACATTTTTAGCTAATTTAGAACATTTCCAATTCCAATTCCACCTTGAAAGTTTGAAAAACATTCTTCATTCTAAATTAAATACAGAACAGCAGAAAGCTTCCAATTTTTCTTATGAAAGATTTCCTTTTCACGTATCCAAATTGAATTCTGTGAAAGTTGAATTAAGATTAAAGAACAATATTTACACATCACACCACATTTCCAAGAGCTAGGTCTGCAAAGATATTCAAAAATTCATCCGCAAGTTTCTATATTTAATTGAAGAACACTAACAAAGGAAAAGTCACATTCCCAAAGTAAATATAGTAATTAAAAGCATGCTGCGTAATAGAAACAAAGCCTCAGTTTTATGTAGTACCTCTGGTGTCATGAGGGCTGTGGGGATGACCCTGTGATTAATAATAACCCAGAAAAATGGGGCCGAAAAAAAAAAACAGCTCAGACCAGGCTAGTTTTTAGTATAAATTCACAAAAATTAATTCTCTTCAAGATCATATATTGCTTGAATTTCTAGGATTCCTTACCCAAGAACATGGCAGCCACCATCAAAGACGGTCTTAGCAATCAAACCCATTAGTCCTGCACTCCCCCCACCATAAATCAAATCTATCTTCCTTTTCACCTAAAAGTCACAAAGATAACACGAGCAAAAAACAAAAAAGGACAAACATCAAGAAATTACAAAAGGTTACCAAATTATTAAATGAACAACTCACAAGAATCATCACATGAAAAAACCCCACTCCCATCCATTTGCAAACCTTCAAATCCATGCACTGACCTTACCGAACTCATAAATAGATTACAAGAACAGCATCCCAGCAATCCATAACAACCATAGACAACAAAAAGGGGATTCAAGAAATAAAAAGGAGAAAGATAAGAGAAAATAGATGCCCAGAAAAGGACACAACTTTCCCCTAAATAAAGAAAAGCAGATACTAACCAATTCATTCCCCAAATCCAGAGCAGCATCACTAAACACTGTTCTGTTCCCTGAGCTGCTCCCACAAAAGACGCAAACTCTCTGGAATCTCTTCACACTATTCCGCTCCATCGTACCCAAGAAACGAAGATAAGAATATGCACTCTAAATTTAATCTCTCTTTGAGACCATCATCACAGAATCAGTTGTAGAAGAAGAATCCATGATCTCCAAATTCAGATACCAAGTTTTTCAGACAGCCCATCATCATTCTCACCACAACTCCAATCATGTAGAACTCACAAGGCACATGACAAGCACACAAAGACCACATTCTGCACTCCTTTCCAATCCAGTCACTCCTTTAGCAAGCAGCAATTTCCTATCTATCCCTCTGTCGGCATGTTTATAGAGGAAGAGAACAGAAATATCAATGCAAATTAATGCTGAAGTCTTCTAAAGTACCACCTCCAAATTTCAAGAAAAAAAAGGAACATAACAAAATCTTCACCCTTTTTCGGATTTTCGTGTGTGTGTGTTGAGGGGGGGGGGGGGGGGTCATCCAGTGAAATAATTTAAAATTTTGAAATAGTTAACTCAGAAAGAGCTGATGCCAGTGTTGTTGAAAGTGGCCACTAACATTCACCATGGAGATTACAGAATGACCGACATCTCCCTGTGGTATTTCCAAATGATAAAGTGGGGCCTGCACACCTCTCCAGGAAGTCCAGAAACATTACCGTTTCTAGTTTTAGTCGTAGACAATAAGGATGCCAACTGTTCTAGTTTGGGCCGGATATCAGACTGACTGAATTCGTATATCGTCATTTAGTTTAGTTAGATTTGGTGAAGGGGAATACACATCTGACTAAAAATTCAACTCGAATTTTGTGTCACTCACAACTCGCTCCTACCAAATGAGAATTCAAAACAAGGATTTCGAAGAAATTAGCTGACATGGGATTCTATTTCTATTTTTCACAATTGTATATCGATTGCTTTGGGCGTTGTCCCAACCTACCAAAGGTAAGAACTGAAAACCATGACTCTGCCTAGCTACTCTGATCCTTTTCCTTTATTTTCTGATTCCTATTTTTCAGTTACTCTTAAAAAATTACCTTCTTTCAGTTTCACACAACAGTGTGACTTTATACAAGTAGCACCACAAACATGCCCCTTAGATTCCACTACCTAAGGCCTATTATGATAATATATTTGCCCTCTTGCGAAAAAGGGCCATCATATCAATTCATAAGTGATGATGATTGCTTTTGCTTGCCTACCCATAACTAAACTTAAGTTGCCAATGAAAGGCCACCATCTGCAAAGCACGGGTGACCTCCTTTCACATTTTGCAGCATTCCATTGGTAAATTGAAATTAGATGACATCGTACAGATATGCTACTGTTGTGGCTGGCTTTCTTTACTTGGGGACAATGTTGTCTGAATCGTATCGGACCATGAAGGCAGATTCCAATTCTGAACCAAATCCAACTGAATTGGCTAATCTTTACCCAGAAAATGACACCAGTCACAAAAATTCTAAAATAACATTAACAATATTTAAAATATTTATTAATATTTAAAATAAGTCAAATCAGCTTGGTTTCTTATCGATTTTTGGCTGATACCCTAAGAATCGGACTATTCACAACGATACTGACAGCATTGCTTCACGAGTCACTAATCTTAGTCTTTGAACGCAAGAATCAAAGTAGATTCGCTTTATAAAAAAAGATACCAATGAACTTATATGAAACGGTTTCACAGGATTTAGGTAATTTTCTGATGAGATATCATTTGATTTTTTTTTCTAATTTGTTTTGTTATCAGTTATCCTATTTTACGTGTGCCAATCATTGAAAGTGGATTCTGTGTAGGAACCAGAATAAGGTAAATGATTATTGATTGAGTCTAAGACGCACCATGTCCCCAATATGATCATCATCGTTTTATTAATTTCTACACTGAATAAGTGGCTGCTAGGGGTCCAAAGAATATGGTCAGATATTTTATCCAGATCTGACATGATATATTTGGATTTGAATGTGCATTCCATCAGATTTGGATTTAGTAAATCCACAGTATTTTTAGATCGGAAAATGACCACACGGTACGGTAAAAATGATGTGTTTCTCTAAAAACTCATAATTTACTAAAATCCGTCTGATGACCAAAACCATAAATAACCAATTTCGTTAGGACCTTTTTACCCTTCGCATGTGCAAAACTCATGAAATTCATGAAATATATCATTCCGCTCATCAGGTATTGCAAACTCCCACTTAAAATAAGGTCTGCATATTTTTTTGCAGTCCTCGTAAAGCATGCCAAAAATTATGTTATTTATGCGGTCTTCGTTAATCATAAAATCGTAAATACCTTAGTAAAATTACATATTTTATAACAAAGTTGTAAGAAACCATGCAAACCTCCTTTCTTTAACCCTCCCTTAAATGTATGTTTGCACATATTTTTTTGTAGTTTTCATGAAACACGCAAAAACAAGTTTTGTGAACCTCCTTATGATCGTAACTTTGCAGATACCTTAGCACAATCACATATTTTATACTAAAGTCACATATTTTATACCAAAGTTTTGTGAACCTCCTTTCTCTTTTTTTAACCGTATATCTAAATTTGCGATGTTCTTTTATGTTTGCAGTTTTCCTACTAAAATAAATATGACTCTTCGAGGGTATATAGAGTGATTGACCACATCCCAAGACTATTTTCACATATTCTAAGGTTTTTTTTCTAGTCTCCAATTTGTGGTCCCCTTCTTGATCTTTTGCAAAAAAAAATCATTCACTTTTTCGACAACTATTTTCGGCCACTTTTTTTCGATAATTTATCAGTGGCACTTTATCGTTGAGTTTTCTAGATTCATCGACGACGAGTTTTTCAGAAAATGCATTCTTAACGATGAATTTTTTCAGTAAGCACAGTATTTTCGATGAGTTTTCTAGTAACCTTTTTTCTTAAGTTGTTGCATATACTCTCTTGTACCTCTCTTTGAGTTTCTTGGTAAACTATAGCAGTATTAGAAACATTAGAAATTTTCTTTTTCTTATCTAATACCATTAAACATTGTTTCATGCTTTATAAGCATGTTTTTTAGTTTAGCTTTTCTGAACTATATACAAACTTTTTTTTATGGTTGTAAGCACTTTCATGTAGAGGCTTGAGGCTCATATATACTTTAATGTCAAAAAGTTAAATTTTGTGCTTCTTAGTAATTCTTAATGCTGAGTTTGCACAGTTTGACACAATATGGTGATTGAGAAGTCCGTGTCTGAGGGGCCTACACCCATATCATCTGCTAGTGTTGGAGTACAACAAAAAATGCCAAAGAAAAAAACAACATTGTAACACCGCGAGATTTTTAACTTCTGAAAAATGCATAAAAATTAAAAAAAAAAATTAAAGTAAACGGTGGAAAACGTTTTAAACTTTGGTTTAAAACCTTGGGTATGTTACATTCTACAAACCATAATATAAGTAAAGACATAATTAAATTCAAACAAGCATTATATACATAGTCCTTTACATAAGGTCCAGACAATAAAATATTTTAGATTAAAATTTAAAACAAATCCTAAAGTAATCCCGGGATCTTGAAAATTTGGATTCTTCGATGCCACTTCTGTCCAGTATCCACTACTGTGTAGAGTACTCCATACCTGAACCTGTATTTCACCATAAAACGAGGTCAGACTTGTGATGGTAAGTAAATATCAATTACAAGTAACTTAAAATATCAAATCATATTCAAGAATCATGATTTAACTCTACTTATGAAATTCAGATTCAGATCATAAAAATAAGCAAAAATGTATTCAGTATCACGCAAATAATCACTCATGCATTTAATACAAATAATAACTCATGTGTTTCATGATATTATCCATTTTTTATATATTATTAGAGTTTTTGTTTTGATCTTTATTAACCTTGCGGGTACTCACAAACCACTAGTCATCGTACAATTGAGACCATTTGGGGTTTTATTATACCATGTGTATTTTAATTATCCCAAATGACTAGAGACTCATAGAAATCTATCGCTCCCAAAAACATTTTTACATGTCACTTGAGGCTTGTGCCACCTACCCTCTCCAAGGTAAGCTACAGTTGTATTATGCCATGTTTTTCTATTAGGTTTTTCAACTTATTCAATGTTGCTTTGTGTATACAAGCACTTCGCTTATGAAGGCAGAAAATCACTTTAAGTTTGTGTAAGCATTATTCATTTAACAACTTGTACATAAGAAAATTTTCAGTATAATGATGCTTTTAAACAATAATCACATGTTACACATTCATCAACATGCTTCATAGCAACAAATATTGCTCGAACCTTGGCTATAGCCTGGCCAAAATAATTCATTTTATAAACAACAATTTTAGGCATTTTAATTCAAAGCTTGTAAGATTTCATTAAACCCTAATCTTATTATTGAATAACAATCTTTATAATAAGCATTCAAGGCATATTAACCTGAATTGATGCATGCAAATAGAATTTAATGTATGTAAACATGGTTTAAAGCATGCAAACATGGAACAAGGTAAGCATATTGTTCATGCTAACGTAATTCACATCTACAATTCTGATACAAGTATCCAAAATATATTTAATATTTTAAATTACAAGCTTTTGATATAATAAGTTATCTTAACTTTTTTTATGTAGTGATTGGTATATAGAAGTAGGATAAAAGGATCACTATTGGTAGTATTTTGGTAGGAATTTTTATCATATTAGATTATGTTTTTTTACTAAATTTTGAGCAGTATATGTTCTATAAAAACTAAAGACGATCCTTTTTTAAAAACCTCAGAAAAATCTAAAAACTATTTTAAAATGATCTTAATTCTTTATAAATTTTTTTATATAGTTTCCTCTATAATAACTCAAATATTTGAAAAAGGTCTCAAACTTGAATTCGAGTTGTAAAAATTATGACATGACTTTGCATCATAAAAATTTTAATAGAGTTTTTTCAAAAAAAATGATTCAAATATATAAAAAGGATTTTGAAATTTTTTGACAGAATCTTCTTTATAAAAAATCAAAATTTTTTAGATATTTACAAAATGTTTGACATAATTCATGCTAAAATAATTTGAAGTTTCTAAAATATATATAAATTTTTTGCTAGAACTCTGGTTATAATAATTTAAAATTTTAAAAATATTTATAAAAATTTTATTAGAATTACTTCTATAATAGTTCTATTTCTCAAAAATCTTTATCAAAATTTTGCTAGAACTGCTGCTATACTAGTTCTATTTTTCAAAAATCTTTAGGAAAAAATTGCCAGAACTACTGCTATAGTAGTTTTATTTTTCAAAAATCTTTAGAAAATTTTTGCCAGAACTAGTGTTATAGTAGTTCTGAATGCTTAAAAACATTTATAAAAATTTTAAGAGAACCTCCCATGTATAGAGGCGGGGTTGGATTAAATTTTGGCAAAATTGCCTCAATTTAAATTTAGAAAGAAGTCTTAAGAATTCAGGGAAAGAATAAGAGGTCCTACGAGCACATGCTAGGGTCTAGATGAAGAATACAAGTACTAACATTATTTACAAAAATTCGAGCAATGCTTCCGCAGTAGAATTTTGGAACTTCTGCTGAATTAAACAAACTTCCACTATCTGGACTTCAAAGGTCGATTTTAACCCGTCAGCACTCTTTCAATGGAACGAGGATCACACTTGGATAGAGGGAAGAGGCTAGAAGAGGTTTAGTAGAAGAAATCAGGGTTTTAACGGAGGTTCAAGTTAGAAAATCTAGAGAGAGGGCTAGAGTTAGAGAGAGAAAATGGGTGATTTTAGGAGAGAGAGTTAGAGAGAAAAAACGAGAGAGAAAAACACTATAGAGAGAGAGTAGGGGTATTTATAGGCTTAAGAGCAGGTGTTGTGTAAGACCCATAAATTTTTAGCAAAAGTTCTAAATAAATTCATGAAGATTTTTTATATGAAAATAGCATATAAACCCAAAATGTGAATCAAATCGATTTCAATGAACTAGTTATATTTAGGATATTCGTATCTTCACAAATATATGTTTAAACAGTTAGGGAGCCATAACTTTCTCCCTAAGTAAAATTAGGAGATTTGTACAAGCCAACTTTCTTAGTTACGTCGATACGAAGATAATAGCGTACTCAAAATTTTTCAAAAAGAAATCACTGAAAACCCATTTTTTTTGCGAAACCCACAAAAATGTTGGTGGGACCCACAAAACTATTTCTCAAAAAATATCTTGTGGGACCCATAAAATATTCCATGGAATATTCTATATAGGCTCCACACCAAAGGAACCTCCAGTCAAATCCAGAAAGTCAAGGGGCTTTTCTGTAAAGAAGTTTTTGGAAACCTCTAGAGTGGAGGTGGGCTTGGGCTATAAGTAGCCCTCCCCTTTCTCTCTCTTCTCATATTTTTGACCCCTCTCTCTCTCTTGCTCTCCTTCTCTCTCTAGAACCTCCCCTACCTAGCTCACTTGGTTTGAGCCTACCTAACCTGGTAAAAACTCACTTGACTTGATCCCAGGTAGGTCTAGTCAAAAGTCAAGGTCCCTTTTGGTCCTAAACCCAGATTTGATTCACTTGACCTAGATATACCCTACTTAGGCTAAGTTTGAACCTGCTTGACCCAGTTGACTTGAACCAAACCCAGTTTTGTCCAAACTACTTGGGTTTAACAACTTGACCTGCTCTTTCTCTTTCTCAACTAAGTCGAACTCATCTCACCTAGTTTGATCTCTCAAAGGAAGGTTCAAACCCAGTTTGAAGCAGACAAAGCGTTCCAAAGCCATTTTTCATCGATCCGAATGTAAGTTTGATTCGTCAATTACTCTCTCTTAAGTATTTGTTGATTTATGTTGTGATATATATCGTATATGTTCTGAAGTAGTATCTGACCCTAGTCCTTGGTTTACGCCTTCTGGGATAGTTCGGTGTTCACGCGCATCTCCTTGCGACTATCGTTGGATATTTATGATAAAAGCTCTTGCATATTACAATATATATATATATATATATATATATATATATATATATATATATATATATATATATATATATATATATATATATATATATATATATATATATATATATATATATATATATTTGAGATTGTCATCGCGTCAAACAATGCCAAGGCTCCTGCTTTCTGCATATTACATATATATGTATTTGCTTATGCTTTTAAGATTATCGTCACATTGAACGATGCCAAGGCGCCTGCTTTCTATAATTTAAATTATGCATTTAAGATTACCATCGCGTCGAACGATGCCAAGGCTCCTACTTTCTACAATTTAAATTATGCATTTAAGATTGTTGTCACGTCGAACAATGCCAAGGCTTCTACTTTCTGCAAATATATATGTATTTGTTTTCTGCAAGTTATTTAGTTCAGTTTTCCCTACTGAACATTAAATATACACTCATTTACGTCGTCGTATTATAAAGCACATGCTCCTGTTTATATTATATATAATGCACATAAATGAGTATTCAAATGGAGATCAACTTCAAATCTCCAATGCGATTCTATTGCCGCTCTTCGATCAAGATTCTGCTTAATAAATGAAACCCCTATTGAAAAAGCTTTGCTTTTGTGCAAAACTGCTTTTTCATAAAAACCTAAGTCACTTGCGCATGGCCTGACTATGGTCCAAGGTTCCAATAAACCTCGATGGATGTGGAGTACACACAACGGTGTGCATCCATCCCAAGTTAAGTATAGTGATTTCTCCATCAAAGAAGAGAAATACTATTAAAATTTCTGAAAAGATGTTCATCGAGCTTTAAAGAAATTTGTGTTTTCTCCGTCAAAGAGAAGAAGTGCTGCTGAAATTTTTGAAGAAGCTCAACAAGCTCAAAAAGAGCATAACATGTTACTTCATTATACAAAAGAGGTGCTGCCCAAATTCTGTCAAATGCTTTCTACAACATAAAAAGGGTCGTCATACTCCTGTCGTCAAAGCAGGGAAAGTGTTGTCGAAATGGTTGACAAAAGATTTGCCTGAACAGGTTGAATGGCACGAGGATGCCTTGTTGTCGGAACGCTGCCAGAATGGCTCATTCTCATGTTCGCCTGTAAGAGCACTTTACTAGTAAGGGCCAAAGAGCCAAAGTAGTTGTTGCGCCTTGATTAAGCCAAGTGCTCGTTGCGGTGATTGATGTCCTTTGTTTTATGAAATATTTTCAAAAGATTTTTATGTAAAAGTAACGTGAAAACCATACACCAAATATAAACCGGTTCTCACTAGTAGTAGATATTGGGTCGAACTCAGGGAACGGTGAATACTTTGTATTCAAATAAGCAACTAAACTATGCTTTATTGCCAAAAAGGAAAAATGCGAAAAAGAAACTACTTAACTATTACAACAAATGAATACCCTACGCAGATGGTTTAAAATGGTTTTATTACAATCCAAGAATTAAATGGAAATTAAAACTCCTAAAAAATGAAATTCTTCTATGCTTGTGCTTCCATGTCGCGTGTCGAATGTGTTCGCAACAAGTATCACTCGCTTTCTTGCTCTTGCTCCACTCCTTCCTGCACAATTCACAAGTACATGAGCAACACAATAGAAGAACAAAAACTATACTATGCAATTTATACCAAATAAATGCTAAAATCTAAATTGAAACAATGAAAGATAATGTGAAAGAAATGCACTAACAAGTGTGAATGAACTTTATTAAATGAATGCTAAATTCTAAATGACAAGTAAGAAAAATATGCTAAACATATACTACTAATGTGCAAGCTAACTACTAATGTAAATGATTCCACAGTAATATTACTAAACACCTAAGTATATGCTATTAACTATTTTGTATCACCACTAATTAACATCAACACTACTAAGTAGTATTACTAACTATTTTAAACCTAATGACTAATCTCTAAGTAAACCTAAGTACTAAGTAAACACATGCTAATGCTAATTATAGTGCTATACACATCAAATTAATGTAAGCTATTACTAAATGAATATAAGTATGGTAAGTATGCTACAACAAATGAAAAGTAGCAAAATCAACGAATGTCTACTGGTAATTTCTGTTGATAAATGTTAATGCTAAAAATGCAAAGTAAACAAAACTAAACTCACACAAGTAAAAACACTAACTTAGACAACAACTACTAAACAACAACCACACATTCATAGCAAATACTAACCCACACACATTGCTAAATGCACATTATTCTGATTTGCTACTCAGATTGAACTCACCAGCCACTCACAACACTCTCTCACTCTCACTCACAACACACTGCACTCTCACTCACACTCACTCTGCACTCTGTCACACAACACTCTCAACCACAACACTCTCACTCACACTCACACTCACACTCACTCTACACTCTGTCACACAACACTCTCAACCGCACTCACACTATTTATAACACAATCGGCTGCAACACACACAACACTCCACTCTCACTCACAAATGAATTCACTCACCAACTTGATTTCACCAATTTGAACTCCCACAGATAAGTTGATGTGAATCAAATTCACATAGCAAATCGATGCTTCCAGTTGCAAATGTTGGTAAATGCACATTAAACACAATGCTAGCACATGCAAAACACTCATATGCACATGATTCTGACCTGCCTACAGAATCCGACAGGTGTGCAAACTCTGGCATATGTGTAGAAAGAGTTCAAAGCAATTCACCGCGAAACAGAGTTTCACAGTGAATGAAAACATGAATTTCACCTATGCTACAACAGAGAAATGGATGTAAAAATCAGATATCATGCCATGATTGATGCAGTTGCAGATTATAGAAACATGATGCATTCGTTTATGCTGGATGAAACTTGAAAAAATTTTGCGATTATATGATCCAAACAACACAAATTCAATGTAATGAATGTGTAGAAGATCAAAGTAAGGAAATCAAAGCAAATCAAAACAAAAATGCTTACCGTGACATCAAAACGAAATTGCAGGATCAAAGAAATGATATACCGATACAAAAAGAAAGAAAGACAAACAATGAAACTAAAAACCTATTGCAATTCATATTCAAAATAGAGCATCTAATTTAAGAGATGCATAGAAGAATGTCAGGAAAATGTAAATCATAAGGAATGACAATAGAAAGCACAGAAGAATACTAATATGAAAAATTATCATTCGATCTAAAAAAAATAGTAGTAGAGGAACTTTTTAAATGGACAAAATTAATCTATTCATTTTTGTTTTTTATTATTTTTTTTATTTTAATGATCTAATCTAATTACTCTACGAAAACTAAAATGGAAAAACCAGAACAAAGAGAAGAAGACCCATACTTGATTGTGGAAGGATTGAGAGAAGAGATGGTGGCCTCCAGCCTTCACGCCACTGCCGGATCGTGTTCTTCACCGGAGATGAAGAAGAAGGGGAAAAGAATAAGAAAGGAGAAAAGAGAGGGAAGAAAGAGGAAGGAGAGAGAGCCGGTTAGAGAGATGGGGAAGGAAAGAGGGAGGCATGGGTGCAAGAGAGGAGACACCCCTCTCCTCCTCTACGTGTAGTTTAAAAAGGGGTTGTTAGGTTATTTAAATTTTCCACAAACCCCCTTAATTCTTGTAAATTCCCCAAAGAAGCCTCTAAAAAATAATATTTCCTAACGCATTATTTCCTACATTATTTTACCAAACTAAGCTATAGCTATTTTCTAAAAAGTTTTTCCACTTTATTTTTCTAACCTAACCTTTTAAATTAATTACAAATGATAAACTTTGAAATAAATTGCAAAATAAACTCGTTTTTCAAGCATTTTCCATTTTTTATCCTTTTTGATATTTTCTCAAAACTAGTATAAATTTGGGTTTTTAAAATGTTTTCTTATGAAATCATGCATAGTTTAATGTGAATTAAGCTCTAAAATGTATACATGATCAATTACCCCCATGCTTATCTTTTGTTAGTCCTCGAACAAACTAGAAAAATGCAAGAAACATGAACTATCAACTAACTCACTTTCGTAGGAATCACAGTTGCATTTAGCACATGCAACAAGCCCTTTCAACCCCTAGGTTACCCCAGTGTACGAGTAAGGTCTCGTGAGGGTTTGCAGTGATGCTACTCACAAACAACTCTATCATGTATGTATAATATTACACATCTTTACAAGTAGTAAGTAATTAAAGACTTTGTTTTTACAAATATTTTCTGTTATTACATAATCAAAACACAATTAGTCTTTTATATACCACCACAGAATAAAAAGATTTCTTTCACTTTTCTAAATATCATAATTATTTATGTTTTATTCTTGAAAAATCAAATAAAAACAAGTTATTACTTATCCTCACTCATATGTTTTCTGCATAGGTTTTCTCAATCACACTTCTAAGCAATGAACTTTTTCTTTTTAAGCTCTTTTCTTTTCTTGATTTTCAATTTTTCACGCTTTTTCTTTTTGCACACTTATTTTTTATTTTATGGCTTGTGAATGGTCTGCTTTTATGCCCTATGCAATGTCAATGTCTTTTATACTTTTTCAATGTATACCAAAAGATATCGACTAAGACACAAAAGTGACTTCCTTCATTTACCTTTTCGACATGAGACTCAAAAACTTCAATTTGTGTCTGTTCTTAGCTACTAAGGATCACAGAGATTTCCACTCTCCTTTTCAAAATGAAACTCAAACGCTTCAACTTACATCTAAGTCCCATCTAATAGGGATTGTGAAATTATCCAAACAACCTAACGCATGCACTTTTTACTTTTGAGCTAATTTTTGTTGTTGTTCATTTGCTTAGTTTTTCAAAAATAACACTGTGCATATTCATATTTGTGATTCAAAATAAACTCTAACATGTATCTATTATCATTTCTGAAATCCACATAAACAACCATAATTTCTAGATCCATGTCAGAAAAAATCTTTTCATGGGGCTTAAAAATCCTCTAAAAACATTAGATTTGAAATAACATTCATATAAGTTCAAACTCTTTCTTTAAAGACTTACTTTTCATGAAAAATGTGTATAAATATGCAAAACGTAGACAAAAATATTCAGATGAGCTACTATACCCTCTCCCATGCTTGAATGACATTGTCCCAGTGGCACTCCCCCATGCTTATATAAAACTACGTGAATGCACATGAGACGCAATAAATGAGAGAAAAGAGTAGAAACACCTTACATGAAATATAAATGCACATTTTATGAATGCAATGTATATATGACATAACATGAAAACTCATGAATGAAACGAAAAAGAAAAAAATACAACCTAATAAAATCTACAAATCCTAAAATCAAATCTAATAATATACAAGATATGGGCTGCCTCCCATAAAGCGCTAAGTTTCATGTCTCCAGCCAAACGGATCTCTGGAAAAACCCTTCATCATCCATGAGATCAATGGACATGAAATCATGCTCAATCGAGATCTCTATGAAAAAGAGTGTCATATGTGACACTACGCACTGTGTTCCCGCCCACTCGACCCCTATAGGTGATACCATGACTCTTGACACTAGATGGCAGGAGGTTAGTCTCCTCGTGGAGACTATACTCGAAAGGAGAGACATAATCCTAATGACTAGCAAGACACACATCCAACTGCAGATCAAACTACTTCCCTATGACATCTGCCACCTGGAAGCAATCGTTATGTCTTGTCACTCTGTTGGCAACATCAAAGGTATACAACCGCACGCGCTTGTTGCCAAATGAAATCTCCATCTCTCAAGCAAAACAATTTATACAAGCATGGGCAGTGGCAAAAAATGGTCAGCCCAAAATAATGGGGATCTAGTGAGTGACATCTATGCCTTCCATGTCCAGAACAAGAAAATCAACAAGGAAGTAGAAGTCCTCGACCTTGACTAACGTATCTTCCAAGATTCCTTATGGACGCTTGGTCGATCTATCAGCCAACTGCAACATAGTGGTCGTGGGCTTTAAATCCCCGATCCCAAAAGTGTCATACAGGAAACCTGGCAAAATATTCACACTTGCCCCAAGATCGAGCAGTGCACGCTCGATAGTCATGTTCTCGATAACACAAGAGATAATCAATGCCCCAGGGTCCTTGAGCTTAGGTGGCACTTGGTGCCGAAACACGGAGCTCACCTGTGCAGTCAAGAGGATCGTCTTGGGCAACGACCTTGCTTTTCTCTTCTGCATACAAAGTTCTTTAATGAACTTTGCATAGGCAGGCACTTTCTAGATGGCCTCGAGCAGAGGGATATTTATATGAACCTGCTTGAACAGGTCAAGCATCTCACGCATACGCGTTCCATGCTTGCTAAGATCATGGGGGTTGGTGAGGGCCTAAGGAAAAGGGGCTCTAGGGATATACGATGGAGTGGTCATGGGCCGTGAACCCTGCCTAATTTCCTCAGGACTGGTGGAAGGGGTCGACTGGTTAATAGGTATGGAAGTGGACTCAAAAGTTGACTCCTATGTGGGATGGTATGCCTTCCCACTTTGAAGGGATATAACAGAGTTGGCCTGCTCTTGGTGGGAATTTGTGAGGTGCATGCCAAAAGACATGGGTTCCTTACCCTTCGGGTTGACTATATACTGACTAGGGAGGCTCCTCTCGCTGCGCCTGCTCAAGGTATCTGCCAATTGTCCCATTTGACTCTTTAGCTTCATTATTAACTACGTGTGAGAACAAAAAATGACCTTAATGTCAGAAAAGGCCTCTAACATCTTGTCCTGAAATGGCGTGCTCGAAGTGGGCTTTTGAGGAGAAGGCAAGCTAAACTGGGGGTGGACTTGTGGAAATGTGGGACACAAGTAACCTTGTGGAAAGTTACTTTGTCTA
Organism: Nuphar pumila; assembly: GCF_984573655.1. NCBI lineage: Eukaryota > Viridiplantae > Streptophyta > Magnoliopsida > Nymphaeales > Nymphaeaceae > Nuphar > Nuphar pumila. The sequence continues at coordinate 24,831,313 of NC_143257.1, read as the reverse complement.
TGCTGTGTCTGGGAGGGTTGGTGGGGTAGATCTTGTGGATTTCTCCATGCAAAGTTGAGGTGATTTCGCTAGCCCGGGTTATATGTGTTGGCATATGGATTGGGTACAGGCCTAGCAAAATTTTGCGTCATCTGAGCTTGCTCTTGAACAAACTCAAGGTACTGCGGGTCGATTGGGCATTCGACCACATGGTGTACAGGGCTAGCACACAACGCACACACTTGCATGGCAGGAGAGGGACTCGACATAAACTGATCCAATTTCTGGGACAACTGATCAACCTTGTTACTCAACTCAAAGTGCATCCCTATCTAAAAAATACCTGCCTTCTTTGCGCCATCCTGTGCAGGTGTGGCTTTATCAAATCGTGAAGCATGGTGTATAGAATTTTCACTCAAGGTCTCAAAGAGAGTCCATGCTTCATCTTTACTTTTCAGCATAAAAGTGCCCCCACAGGCAGCATCAACCATTTGACAGTTATTCTCAGTAAGATTGTCATAAAAATATTACACCAGTTGCTAGTGAGGCACCTGGTGGTGGGGACACTTGCGGAGAAGATCTTTCATCCTCTCCCAAGTCTCGTAGAATTATTCTCCCTCAATCTGCGAGAAACTGGTTATGGATTTACGAAACTGATTCGTCTTACCAATTGAGATGTACTTTTTAAGGAACTCGTGTTGCATTCCTTTCCAAGTGGTAATCTGAACCGTATTGAGAGCCTTTAGCCAGTGCTAATCTTTATCTTTGAGGGAGAACAGAAACAACGTCAACCTCAACGCGTCATCTCCAAAGTTGTTAATCCACACTGTCAAGCAGATCTCTAGAAAATCGTCGAGATGACTATATGGGTCTTCATTGCTAAGGCCATGAAAGGATGGTAGCATTTGAATGACACTGGCCTTTATTTCAAATTGATTTCTCATACATTAGGCCTCGTGATGCAGGAGGTGGGAGTGTATATGTTGGGCATGAAGTACTCCCTAAGGGTACGAAACAACGACTGATTTTTGGCCATGGTGATGGGACGAGGGGCTCTCCTAACGAGAGACTCAGGATCCTCAATAGACTCAACTAGCTCGGGGTCGAGTGATCATTGCCCGTGCATGCACCAACGAAGTAGATTGGTGTGGCAAACGTCCTAATTTTGGGGTTTCTATCTAACTAACGCACTAAGCGTCAAAACCACGCAAACCACAAAGTGAGTAAAAAGAAAACAAAGCTATAAAGCGAGAAATAAACAAACACCACGCAGTTGCACTTAGCAGATGTAAACACCCCAAATTTTCCTCATCCATTCTCAGTCACACCCCCTTATGCAGATGCCAACCCTTACAGGTCAGTATAGGAGTCCAACTCCGAGTCTGTCTTAAAAAATTACCAATTTACCCCTTACACTAGGAAAATTACTATTTTACCCCTAGGTCATCCTAAGCCCCCAGTCAGTCGGAGTCAACCAAGCTCATTCTTGAGCTCAGAACAGTTAGGATGTCACTCATTTCTAGCTCACCTGAGCTCACGATGAGCATACCATGTTTATTTCTGACCATTCCTGCCAAAATGAGATTATTTCTTCATAAATGAACTCATTGCTCACTCAAATCCAACTCAATTATCTCTGAGTCAGTCATTCCCAGTCAATCCTATTCCTCTGAGTCTAGCTTGAGCTCACCAGAAGTTCAAGTGTTCCAGTTTCAGTTCAAATCCACTTCCAAGTACCCAGGAGCCCATTTCAGCTCACTTAGCTGAAATTGAGCTGAGTCCAGTCAGTTGACCTAGTGTTCGAGCTTCAATTTTAGTTCATCTCAGTATTACTGACCTTTGTTCCAGCTCAAACCCAGCTCATGTTCGTAATTCACTTTACTCCAGTGACCATTTCTTGCCATTCTCTAAAAAAAATAGCTTTTCTTAACAATTCAGTTTGGGAGTTCAGTTGAGTCAGTGTCTTGTCAGTCCAGTCGAGTTCTGAAACCCTAAAACCCAGCTCAATCTAGTTCATTTTAGTTCAAACTCTAATTTTCAGTGTCACTCTGGCTCGGCAAAGACAAAAACCATTTCTTGAACCATTTTGCCCATTTATGTCAAAATTATCATTTTCTAAACTAGTACAACTGTCAATCAGGGTCTAATATCCAAATTTCTTCATCCAGGGTTAGCATTTTGCATGGCATTTCATATCATTTCTCATCATTTCATAACATTTCATAGCATTTCATTACATTTCATTTCATTTTCGAGATCCAGAACTCCAGTTTTGAAAATTTCAATACAGATTTGAGTTTTAAAGATTTTCAAAATGAATTTCAAACCTTGGGTTTCCAAAATTAATATTTTTACCCCTAGGATTTTAAATTTGGAAATATTTTCTCGAGAAACATAATCTGGATTCTTTTCAAACTCAATTTTTCAAATTCTAAACTGGATTTGCTTCGCAACGGGGTATGAAACTTCAAATTCAGAGCTCATTTAAAAAACTGCCAAAAATAGCTTATTTTTGTCCGAAATTTTTCTAAAAAGTCCATTTTAACCCTATGATCTTAAAAATGAATTTCAAAATTGAAAAATGGGCTCACTCTGAGATGGCTTATCTATTTGCATTTTCTATTAATAAAAAAAATTGTTCTTTTATTATGTTTTTCTTCATTTTTACTATTTTCTTTATTATTTTTATTTTTTATTTCATTTATATTTTTTTTGTGGGACCCACAAGTGGGTCGACCCCCTATCCTTTTCCTTCCTTTTCTTTTTTTTTCACCTCTTCTTCTTTCTTTTCTTCTTCTCTTTTCTTTCCTTCTTTTTCTTCTTCTTCCTCTTTTTTTCTTTCTTTTTCTTCCTTTCTTCTCTTCCCTTCTTCCTCCCTTTCTTTCCCTTCTCCTTTCCCATTCACGTATCATCTTCCCTCCTCTTTTTCTTCTTTCCTTCTTCCCCTTCCTTTTTTTCTCTTTCTTCTTTCCTTTCCTCTTTCTTTCCTTTCTTCTTTTCCTCCTCCCTTCTTATTCCTTTTCCTTCTTTCCAATTCCCTATCCACCATACGGCTGAGAGAGATCCTCTCTCTCACGCACACCTCTCATCTCCCATTAACCCCCTCTCATTAAAAACTTAGGTTTTCTTCTTTTTTTTCCTAAGTTCACACAACCCTCTCTTAAAAACACTTACACAGCTGGAGCATCTCTCTCTCTCTCTCTCTCTCTCTCTCTCTCTCTCTCTCTCTCTCTTCTCACGCCCAGCTCCCCTTTGGCTGCACCCACTCTATTGGTGCCCCTCCTTGCTGCTATCCCTTCCACCTCCAGCTATTTGGCTTCAACACCTTGAGCGCCATCTCCAACAACTGAAGGCTTCATCCTCCATTGCTCTAGTGTGGGCAGCATCTTCAACAACCGAAGGCTTTCACCTTCATTGCTCCAGCAAACACCTACTTGCAGCCTCGTTCCAGCCACCTTACAGCAACTCTCCAACCAGTAACACCATCAGCCCCTAACCCCTTCTCTTGCTGGTGATAATATCTCCAGTCGTGCAGCCATCACAAGAGGACCTCCCTCTAGTCATTCCATTGCTTTTGTCTTAGCCGATCCAAGGATTTTCCTCTTCTCTTTATGCTTTCCCTCTATAAAAATCCTATTTGCTTTAGAAGGGTTAGGTTAAGATAGAAGTCTGATGGGTTTTATACTTTGATGCTTTATAGATGAAAGAGATTCGTCCAATCTATGGACTGGATCTTCCATCTTTATAGCCAAAAATATATATATATAAGCATGATTCGTACCTCCATGTTTTTTTCTTTTATTCTCTTCATTATAGGCATTGTTTTCAATAAAATCATAAATCTTAAGTCTTAGGTTTAATTAGATTATCATTTTATAGATTGTTTTGTTAGCATCACTAGTGTTTTGCTTAAAAGTCTACAAATTTTGGTTTATGTATGCAGTCATTCTATCATTTTATGTTTATTTTCTTGCCAATAAATTATGGTAATTTTATGTTACATGACATTATGTGTTCTAGATTTTCTGCCAAAATTTTGAATTACTTCGGTATTCCAAACCCTATTAAATAAATCAAATTCCTGATCAGGTTTTGAACCCTCTGAAAATTCTAGATTCTATTTTAGCAGACTTGAGAACCCAAAATCTCCCTCATGGGAGATTTGAATCTTCCTATAAAAAAATACAGTAGATCTAGGGTAGAGTCTGCTATTTTCATGCATTTTTTTATGTTTTTCCAAAATGAATTGATGCCTGTAAAAAATTAGGGTTTTCACCCTCATGTGAAAATATTGATTTCTGTTTGTCAGGGTCTAGACCGACCCCAATCGGCTGTGACACTTCAATCAGCAGGTTGGATGTCAAAACCTCCAACAGTTGAGTTGTTTCTAGTGAACTCCTCTGTCATTTCCCTGAATTTCAGAATTTTTAAGGTTCATATTCCTAGTTTTCTAGATTTTACAAATTCAGTAGCTAAAACCCTGTTAGTTAGAATTTGTCAGAATTAGAGGTCTGATAAATCTCTGTGTCCGTCCAATCCGTTCATCTAATCCCAAAACAGTCAAAATAAGAACTGTTCATTTGTGTGTCAGGGTAATTCTTCAAAAAAATCATAGGTTTTCGCCTCTATTTTCTATTTTTTCTTGAATTTTTGTAAAAACCTGTCACTCTTCTCTAAGTTCTAGAGTCGCTGGATTTCGATCCGACTTGCCGGAGCTGTCAAGGTCCGACCATAAGTCAAAACCAAGATATGTAAAAGAAAAAAATCTTTGCCTAACTGTCCTCTGTCAACCCATAAAATTTGGGGAATTTTAATGTTAGGTTAGTACTCAAAAATCAGTTTTTATTAGGTTAGATTTAGAATTTTAGGCAAAAATATCAATTTTTAGGGTTTTTAATTAATTTCCATATTAACAAAATATCAAAAAATAGATTTTAGAGTTCCATTCTGTTTTTAGGGTTAGTCTAGGTGTCCATACCAAATTTGAGTCAATTTCAAGCTCATTTGCCTTTTGGGTTAATTCATTTTTAAAATAAAAGGCGAAAAACAGGCGAAATTCAGTGTTTTGTGATATTTTTGCATTTTTAGGGTTTTAATATGCATATCATTGTTTAATATAATGTTATAGTTTATTTACATGTCAATTTCATGCATTTGAATTTCAAAGTTTACATTTTTACAAAAATTATTTCAGAAAACCCTGATTTCAAGGCCATAGTCTTGCTATTAGGGGCAGTTTGGTCATTTGACCTTAATTTTGAAATTCCAAACTTTGATCTTCATATTTTAAATCATATCATATCATATTGTATTTGATTTATTTTCATTTGTATTTCAAAATCCCATTTTTACAAAATATCTTTCTGAAAAATCCTGATTTCAAGGCCCTAGTCTTGTGGGCATTTTGGCCATTTTGACCCCAATTTCAAATTTTCAAATATCATTTTCTTATTTCCAATCCAATTTCATCATTTATGTTTATATTAGGGAGGTATGAATTGGGTTTATATCGGAATAATATCCGATAATTCTTAATATTTTTGGATAAATCCAGATAAACCTACATTTTTGTGCTAACATGTTTTCTAGTTTTGCAAGAATATTCAAGAAAAGGACTTTCATTTATTTATTTTATTCAATTCAATGTAATATCAAAGTTGTAATATTTGGAATAAGATTTACATTTTCTGCTTAGAATAAGACTGCATTGCATATAGTTTAATTTCTGTAAATTTCAATATCTGATGTATCATTCATGCACATTTTTTCAAATCCACTATGGTTGACATGAATGACACGTGCACAAGCTCTTAGGGAGTTCACAAACTTGATGGAATTTATATTTTTGGCTATAGTCAGAATACGAATGAAACCCAGATTTGTGATCTTCGTATTAGCCACATTTAGCCTACACTCTTAGGCTAAGTTCAAAAATGCACTACATTTCTCAGAACTCAAAAGAATTTTCTCAATTCCCCAAAGAATTATCTTTCAAATTCGTATTTATTCATTCAATTTGCATCATTTTCAAACTCATTTCCCAATTCCATTTCAGAGAATCAATTTTCTCAGAACTTTCTTAGTGTTTCTCAGAAATTGATTTTCTCAAAAATTCTGAGTTTTCAAATGATATTTCAAGTATTTTTTAAGTTCAAATCATGATTTTCCCATGTTTTAACATTCTCAGTATTATTTTCAAAGTTCAAAAATCAATTTTCTCAAAGTTCACATTTTCCATTCAAAAGTCACTTTTTAATGAACTTCATGATTTCCCCAAAATTCTCAAATCCATTATAGAAATCGATTTCCTCAGAAAAGCAATCTAAATCTCAAAATCAATTTTCTCAAAGTCCAAATTTTCCTGAGAATCCATTTTCCATTTCAAAGATCATTTTCCAATGAAATTCATGATTTTACCAGGAACTCCTTTTCCAAGCATTTTTCCAAGCACATTTCAATTTTCCAAGCAAACATCATATTTCTCAAACTTGCATCTTTTCAAAATTCCATAGCACATGCCTGATTCTCTGTGCATTCTTGGAAAATAAAACATGATTTAGATATTTGAGTCAAGTTAAAGCACATAATTGATCCTTGGTTTGATTACCCCTGGTAAAGGTGCCATGAACGGTTGAACCTCGTACCGACAAGCGGATCCCATTCCACGAAATTTTCCTGCAAATTTTCAAAATGGAAGCGAGTAAATTTCAAACTCAATTTTCAAAACTTTGGTCGAGTTTGACTCGCAGAATTGTTTCTCTCTCTCACAGAGGGAGGAAATTTTTTTGCGATGATAACATGTTTGGCGACCGTGATGGGACTTGTTTTCGTCTGATCAATTGTGTGCCGTGACTTAGCTCAATTATCAAAATTGTGTTCTATAAAATGTTAGCTTTTATTTTTCTGATATCATGTGAACCTAGGAGCCTAGACTCGAACCTAGCTGGCATGGATTGTATGTAGACTAGGCATGGTTTGGTAGGACCAAATTGAGGAGAATTAATCATGCTCACATAGACTTAGGTCTGAAATACAACACTCCTCAATCTAGGATTTGTATGAAAACAACATTTGCTTCTTCAAGATTTTCAAAAATTTATCTCTTTAGGTCTTAAAGCCCTCTGTTTGCTTGCATGTGCTCATATTTTAAAAAACCACCCCACCTATGTCTACCCGGTCTTCACGTTGCTGGGCTTTCTTCCAGAACCATAGTCCGGGACAAAGCCCCACAACTGGGCCACTTATTTGGGTTGATGCCCCCCTGCCACGTACCAAGGGCCATAGTCCAACGTATATCGGCAGGCGTTCAAGGATGTTGGGAAAACACAAGCCTAGAACCGGAGATGAGTTTTTATGCCGTGTACTTCAGGTTTCGACTCGAGTATATCGGCATAGCATGATTGGACACAACTGATCTAAGCTTAGAGTCAGGATTAGGGTCCTACAACCATTTTCAAAATTGATGCATTTAGAGTCAACTTCTTAGGGAATGTTGTATGTGCATAATTGTTTATGCAAGATGTGATTGAATATATTCTCCTTTATTTCTCATTTCCCTTTTACATCATTTTCCAAATTTCATCTATTTTTCCAACAGTTTTATCAAAACTCTTGACGATTTATAAAAACCTCATATTTTTCTTCAAAAAGTCCAAGCGATTTTCCTTTTCCTACCTTTCCTCTGGATCTCGAGTTTCCAACCTTATTTTGATCCTGCCTGTAATTTTTCAAAAAATCATATATTTTTCTTAAATTTCCAATCATTTTGTCTATCTGCAAAATTCTTTACCTTATTCTCTTCATACATTCCTTGATCATTGTAGTGGAAATTGTCTATCGACCTTTCCTTTTGCTCTCTTTCCAAGCCTTTTTGCGGATTATTTTTGCCAAGAGGTATCTCTTTCCTTCAAAAATGGCATTTTCCTTCGTGGTTGACGAGCTTGCCTAGGTAACAAGGCATACCCTGGTTGTTTGTTTCTTCTCACGGAATAACAGCGCAGTCATTGCAATTCCAATCCCTGGTGATGGGATATTTTTTTTCAAATTGTCAACCTAATTTCAAATTCTTCATCCATTGTTCTCCTTCTATCCTTTTTCTCCAAGTCATTGCCTTCAAGAATTTTTCTGTCACTCTGATCATCCCTTTGTCCTACAGAGAATTTTGGCATTGAAGAATGGTTCAGACCAGATCTGGTAAGAAAACAATGTCGCCTCAGCAGTGGCAGCGAGCAAGAAATAGATTCGCCATGATCTGCCAGGAAACAAAATCAACAAGCCAATGATGATGTTGATCCTCAGATGTATGCCATGTTTCAAAAGATGATGAATAAGATGATGGCAGAGCAAACAGAAGCCAGTTCTGGCAAGATTTCTACCAAGAAAAAGGCCAAGGGTCGAACATTGAAGAAGCAGGAGAAGATATCCAAAAGATAGAGTCACCGTGAAGACACATCTGATAAAACATAGTCAGTGGATGACACCGATGAAGAGTGTGAGGCTCAACAAACTTTTCAGAAGATGACTCAGGGGTAGGGGTCAGCCAATAAGCTAAAAGATCTGTCTGCTAATGACTCTGACCAGTCACAACTCAAAGACGTGGTTAAAATGGTTAAGGATCTACAAGCCTGCGACAAGGGAAGAATGATTTTCACAAGCAAAGATTTCTATGATGGTTTAGACAGAGATGACAACCTAGAAGATCTCTCCCATAAATTTGTCAAATTTGATGGAACTGGCGATCCCAAGGCTCACTTGGCTATGTTCTATGCAAAATGCAATCGATTCAAGAGAGACAAATGTGCTTTGTTCAAGTGTTTTCCTTGTAGCCTGGAGGGCATCGCCGCCAAGTGGTAATCTGAGCATATCAATCAAATTGAGCTAAAAGAGTTCGACAAGGTGGTCAATCTGTTCATTGAACGATTCCTTTTCAACACTGAAGCGTTGCCAACACTGAACCACCTCCATAATACAAAGCAAAGAGATAATGAGAAAGCTAGAAACTTCATTCGTAGATGGAAGGGCACTTGCAACAAAATGAGAAATCCCATCTCAGATGAGCACACACTCTAGATTATTCTAAACAATTTCTCACAACCTTTGATAGGTCTTATCTCTACCTCGCCTTCTAAATCTTTCATTGAGCTTACTGAACGGGCCGAGTGGCTCGAGATGGGAATGGAGAATGGGGTTTATGATGGCATCACCATCGTCAAGAATAATCAAGATTCAAAGAAGAAGGCAAATTTCACCTTCTCCGCCAATGTCGGCCGCAGTAACTGCAAAGATAGCAAGGGCAACCATACAGGTCAGAAAGAAAAGTCTTCAAAGAAAAATGAAAAATTGAGTCAATAGAAAGAAAAGAAAAAGCGGGATGATTGGGGTGACGGTCGCCAGTTTACTCCTCTTGAGCAGCCTCTCGATGAAATCCTTGAATATATGTTGACCAAAGAAATGGTAAAGCTACCAAGAGCCACAGATCCTCCCACAATCATGGAAAGATTCATGCACCAGTTCTGCAAATTTCATCGGGTAGTAGGACACGATACTGACCACTGTTTCATCTTCAAGAACATTGTTCATGACTGCATTGATAAGAATCTCCTCGTTGAAGATGAAAAGAAGGACCAATCATCCTAACTGAGCTTTTTCCTCAAGAAGCTGACAGCGCCAACACTTTTCCATTTCTCATCTGGCTTTATCATTTTAAAGGAATGATGTAATCCTGTTTATCTTTCCTTGATTTGTTATTTTCTCTTTAATGATTCAATAAAATTATCAATTTTCCTAATAAGCTTGTTTTCCTTTTCTGCAAAATGTCCTTTCATGAGGAATAACCCTCTTCAGAGTCCCTCCTGAATCGATCAAAAGTCAGTTGCTTTATTACCTTCAAAGAGCGTTCTTCAAACATCAATTATCTTTCTTTTATCCAAAATGTGTTTTCCCTATTACACTGTGGCATTATTTTGAAAATTGTCTTCCAAACGTCCTGTATGCAGGCAGGATCACACAAATATCTCATTTTGCACGCATGTGCACCCATTTACATCATTTTTCATGCATTTGCAATCATTTGCATTTACATGTATTCATTTGCACTCATTTGCATTAAATTCATCTCCCCTTCAGGTTAAAGGATAAACCTGAGTTTCCCACTCAGGATAAGGGATAATCCTGAGACCTCGACAAAGTCATCCAAAAGTCGTCGCAAAGATGAAGATTGAAAATCTCTCATCGTGACCAAAAAACACTTTTCAAAACATCAATCTTTTTCAAATTCGACCTACGAGTTAGGTCCTTTACCAAAATCCATTAAATTAGTCCTTCCAAAACCAGTTTAGCACCTGGTCCTTCCAAACCCAGTTTAGCATTGGTCCTTTTAAACCCAGTTTAGTACCTGGTCATTCCAAATCTGGTTTAGCACTGGTCCTTCCAAAAACCAATCTTCGAATTGGTCCTTCCAAATCCGGTTTAGCATCGGTCCTTCCCAAAAACCAATCTTTGAATTGGTCCTTCCAAAACCCAGTTTAGCATCAGTCCTTCCCAAAAACCAATCTTCGAATTGGTCCTTCTAAACCCAGTTTAGCACCTGATCCTTCCAAATCTGGTTTAGCACTGGTCCTTTCAAAAACCAATACTCGAATTGGTCCTTCCAAATTCAGTTTAGCACCGGTCCTTCCCAGAAACCAATCTTCGAATTGGTCCTTTCAAAACCCGGTTTAGCATCGGTCCTTCCAAAAAACCAATCTTCGAATTGGTCCTTCCAAATTCGGTTTAGCATCGATCCTTCCCAAAAACCAATCTTCGAATTGGTTCTTCCAAATTTGGTTTAGCATCGGTCGTTCCCAAAAACCAATCTTCGAATTGGTCATTCCAAATCCGGTTTAGCATCGGTCCTTCCCAAAAACCAATCTCCGAATTGGTCCTTTCAAATCTGGTTTTGCATCAGTCCTTCCCAAAAATGAATCTTCGAATTGGTCCTTCCAAACCCGGTTTAACATCGGTCCTTCCCAAAAACTAATCTTCGAATTGGTCCTTCTAAAACCCAGTTTATCATCGGCCCTTCCCAAATCCAATCTTCAAATTGGTTCTTTTACAAAATCTCACCTCACATTGGTTATTTCAAATTCAATCTTTATATTAATTCCAATTCCCAATTTCGACCTCCGGGTCACCTAATTTCTCAATTTCGACCTTCGGGTAACCCAATTTCCAATTTCCAATTTTCAATTTCTAATTTCTAATTTCCAATTTCCAATTTCCAATTTCCAATTTCCAATTTCCAATTTCCAATTTCCAATTTCCAATTTCCAATTTCCAATTTCCAATTTCCAATTTCTAATTTCCAATTTCCAATTTCCAATTTTCAATTTTCAATTTCCAATTTCCAATTTCCAATCTCGACCTTCTAGTCACCCAATATCAATTTCAATCATTTTCTCTTGCGAGAGACCCTTTTTACAGGGAGAGTTCGAGGGAGCTCGTTCTTTTCGCATGCTATCCTTTGTTCGCTTAGCCCCTTTTTAGGAAGAGTTTGAAGGGAATTGTGTCTTTGTGAACCGTTTGCAAAACAATTTCCAATTTCACACAAGGAACCCTCTTTTCTGGGAGAGCTTCGACAAAAATTTGCTTTCTTTGTGACCTCAAATTTCTATACTAGACTATTTCATCATGAAGAACCCTCTTTTCAGAGAGAGTGTGATGAACTCATTCCTTCATGACCAATTCACCGACCTCACCATTGTTACAACAATGAAGTCATACATGATACTTCAAGTACAAGGTTTTGATGATGAACAAGTGAATCAACTGCATTTCAGCTAAGAGGATGAAGAAATATGACAATCATTGAAGAATTCGATGAAGAATTCGATGAAGAATCTTTGAAGACTAGTGTGCAAATGTTAAATTCATTAAAAGTCTTAGATTCTTGTAAGAGCCTTACTTAGAGTGCATATTTCAGTTGCATTTCACCTAAAAAGTCTTTAGAAAAACTTTTCTAAAAGAACCCTTCATGAAAATCTTTTTAGAAAACTCTTTATTTAATTTTTCGTGTTTATTAGTCGACCAATGGACTCACCAGTCGACTAATCCTTTCGCGCCAAATTTTCTAAACAAAATGTCATTTTTGTCAAATTAGTCGACCGAAGGTTTTATCAGTCGACCGGACAGAATGTCTGTTTTCTGGAAATTTAGCAGCAGTCGACTGAAAGGTTTTTTAGTCTACTGATGATATTATCAGTCGACTAATTTTTTCTCTAGTCGACTAAGTTTCAAATCTTCAGATTTTTCAAACGGCTCTATAAACAGATCAGTCGACTGACGATAACTGTCAGTCTACTAATAGTTAATTATCAGTCGACTAACTATTGTTCCAATCGACTAATTTTACCGTTTTTCCTAAAACTTTTAAAAGGCGTGTCTTTTTATTTTTTAAACATTTTGATCGTTCAAAATTGACTGTTTTGACACCCTTTCATACCCTCAACGTATGAAATCTTTCAACTATAAATATGAGTGCATTTTACACTCAAAAGGATAGCAATCCAATCGATTTACATTGAATTACTCTTTGCTTTTCACTCATATTCATTTTCTCACTCACTTGATATTTTTTACTTCAGTTTTTCACTCAAATTCCTTTGAGAAATAGTGAATTCGTGAGTTGAGTATTCCAACAACCTCAAAAGCCAATTGCATCTTATTTGCATTAATAAGAAGGGCTCATAGGTTGTTTTGTAAGTTGTTAATTATTTTAATTTTCTGTAAAAGGAAGGACTCCTTGGTTTAACGGAGTTGTTTGCTTTCAGTAGGTGTGTTACTGAAAGTGAAACCGAATTTGGTCTATATGATCTTGTAGTTACACAAGGTTGATAGTGGAAATCTCAAGCGGGTTTTGCTTAGGGACTGGATGTAGGTCGGGAAAGACCGAATTAGGATAAATTCTTGTGTTCCTTTGTGTGATTGCTTTGCGAATTACAAAATCAGTCAAAATCCCATAGACGATATTTAAAAGCACTATTCACCCCCCCTCTAGTGCTCGTTGCCTCGATCCTACTGCACTTTCATTTGGTATCAGAGCAGGTTTGCTATTATTTTGATTTGATCATCATCTAGCATGGCAACAACATCATCGCAGCACAAAGAAGGATGCTCCTCTATTCGTCCTCCTCTCTTCGATGGAACAAACTATGGATACTGAAAAGTGAGAATGACAATATTCTTACAATCCATGAATCTCAAAATTTGGAGAGTTGTTTCAGAAAAATACCAAATGCCATCAACTGATTTCAGCCAATGAACCGATGAAGAAAAGAAGACTGCTTCACTTAATGCCAAGGCTATGAATGCATTGTATTGTGTCATTGACAAGGTAGAGTTCAATCGCATCTCTCAATGCTCTACAACAAATGAAATTTGGCATACTCTTCTTGTGACTCACGAAGGTACATCAAAGGTAAAGGAATCTAAAATCGCTTTTTTAGTTTATAAATTTGAATTGTTTAAAATGAAGCAAAATGAATCTATATCGGACATGGTAACAAGAATGATCGATATCACTAACACTCTGAAATCCCTTGGAAAAGAATATTCACAAGTGGATTTAGTCAGAAAAATTCTAAGGTGTTTAACTCCTAAATGGGAGAGAAAAACCACTGCTATTGAGAAAGCAAATGATTTAAACACTCTCACTCTTGAAGATTTGGTTGGTAACTTAATGGCATATGAAGTCCAACTTCAAGACAGACAAGAAGAAGAACCCAAGAAGAAATCTCTTGCTTTTAAGGCTACTTCTGACTCTGAAAATTCAGAAGAAGATGAAGATCAAGATGAAGATATTGCCTTCATCACAAGGCAATTCAAAAGATTCATCAAAAAGGAAAGATTTCAAAGAAAGGTAAAGAAAACAGATTCTTTCAATCCTAATGAAGTCAAGTGCTTTAACTGCAAAAAGGCATGACACATCAAGAAAGATTGTCCTCTTCTCAAAATCAAGCCCAAGGACCAATTCAAGAAAAAAAAGGCATTTCAAGCATGTTGGGATGATAGTGACTCCTCTTTCGATGAAGAATCAAATGAAGAAGTCGCCAACATGTGCTTTGTAGCTCAAGAAGACTCGGTAAGTCAATATGAGTATGATGATTTATTAGAAGCATTTAATGATTTATATGCTAAATTTAAGAGTCTAAGTTCTAAAAACAAAGAGTTAAAAACTGAAAATTCAACTCTTGACTCTCAAAACAAAGTGTTACTTCAAGAGATAGAAGATCTCAAGAAGGAAAACTCTTGTCAAGCATTTGAGATAAAAGAAATTGGAATTGGAACCAATTTCTTACAAAAAGAAATAACTAGTCTAAAAGAAAAATCAAATGATCTTCTTTCTGTAGTGACCAAATTCACAAATGGTCAAGAGAATCTAAAAAGACTTCTTGGTTCTCAAAGATGCTCAGTTAATAAAACCGGATTGGGATATAGCTTCTTTGATACTCTAAATAGACCAAACTATGTGGTGAAGAATCAAAGACAATATTCTCAACCATTTGTTCAAAGAACTAAAATTTCTAGTTATAATAAAAATGCATCTAATCATGGCACTTATAACGCTTATAAGTCTAGACATGATTATTCTTGAAATGCTAAATCTTGTTATGGAAAGAATATTTTTTATCAAAGGAAACCAAAATCCAAATGGATATGGGTTCCTAAGACTAACTCTCATGCACCCAAAAATAGAAAGGGGTCAAATGCTTTGTCTTATAATTTTGTTGTAGGTACACAAAATAAGGAGCAAATGGATATTGGACGGCGGTTGTTCCAAACATATGGCTGGAAGGCCGGAGTTATTTTTCACCCTCCAAAGTAAGGATGGAGGAACTGTCACCTTTGGTGACAATAACAAGGGAAAAATAATCGGTATTGGTAACATTGGTAATCCAAAATTTCCCTTGATAGAAAATGTTCTTTTAGTAGATAGTTTAATGCATAATGTATTATCCATTAGTCAATTATGTGATAAAGGTTTTCTTGTTTCTTTTGAACATGATTTATGCTTAATTTCTGATTTTCAATCTAAAAAGATCATTTTTAAAGGTAAAAGAAGGAACAATGTGTATGAACTTTATCTAGATGAGTTACCCACTTTTAATGAAAAATGTCTTATTGTTTCAAATGAAATTCAATGGTTATGGCACAAGAGACTTGGACATGTTAACTTTAAAATTATTTCCAAGTTATCCAAGAATGATCTTGTTAGAGGCCTACCTAGAATACCATATAAGAAGGACCACTTATGTGATGCTTGCCAAATGGGTAAACAAATCAAGAGTTCTTTTAAAGCAAAAGATATAGTTTCAACAAAACGTCCTCTTGAACTTTTACATTTAGATCTATTTGGACCATCTAGAATTCAAAGTTTGAATTGTAGTAAGTATGCTTTTGTTATAGTAGATGATTATTCTCGATTTACATGGGTGATTTTTCTAAAAAGCAAAAATGATGCTTTTTCTGAATTTTCCAAACTTTGTAGAAGAATTACAAATGAAAAATCTACATCTATTATTAAAATTTGTAGTGATCATGGTGGTGAATTCGAAAATGAATCTTTTCTAAAGTATTGTGATTTACATGATATATCTCATAACTTTGCTTTTCCTAAAGCGGCTCCACAAAATGGAGTTGTTGAAAGAAAGAATAGAACTTTGCAAGAATGTGCTAGAACCATGCTTCAAGATAAAAAATTTACCAAAATACTTTTGGGCTGAAGCAATAAATACAACATGTTATGTTTTAAACCGTGTTCTTATTCGACCAATTTTACATAAAACATGTTTTGAATTGTATTATGATCGTATACCAAAGATCTCATATTTCAAAATTTTTGGTAGTAAATGCTTCTTGTTAAATACCAAAGATAATCTTGATAAGTTTGATTCAAAATCAGATGAATCAATATTTCTTTGATATTCTTCTAGAAGTAAAGCTTATCGTATTTTTAATAAAAGAACGTCTTGCATTGAAGAATCTTTACATGTTGCATTTGATGAGAATTGTGAGCAGATTATACCTCTAAGCGAAGGAGAAGAAGTAATACTCCAAGAAGAACCTTTGATAGAGAGTACTTCTCAAGAAAATGTTCCTCTTCAACCGGTTTGGAAAGAAGTTCCCAATCATCCACATGAACAAGTTATTAGAGAAATAAAGAGTGGTGTCCAAACTAGAAGGCAATTGCAATATATTGCTTTCATATCTAATATTGAACCAAAGAATATCAATGAGGCTTGTGATGATGAATTTTGGGTTTTGGCCATGTCTGAAGAACTTAACCAATTTACTAAGAATGATGTATGGGATCTAGTTGATAGACCAAAGGATCATTCAGTAATTGGAACAAGATGGGTCTTTCGAAATAAGCTGGATGAAAATGGCGAAGTCATTCGAAACAAAGCAAGACTAGTAGCACAAGGCTATAATCAAGAAGAAAGCATAGATTTTGATGAAACCTATGCACCAGTGGCTCGATTGGAGTCAATTCGAATGATGCTTGCTTTTTCTAGCTACATGAATTTTAAATTATATCAAATTGATGTTAAGAGTGCATTCTTAAATGGACACATCAATGAAGAAGTTTATGTAGAGCAACCTTCAGGCTTTGAAAATAAGAAATATCCAAAAAAAGTCTATAAATTAAAAAGAGCTTTGTACGGACTTAAACAAGCACCAAGAACGTGGTATGAAAGACTACGAAATTTTCTAGAACAATCTGGTTTTTCCATTGGTCGGGTAGACTCCACTTTATTTATTAAAAATCTTAATTCAGATATTCTTATTGTGTAAATTTATGACATAATATTTGGTTCTACTAATGATTCTCTTTGTAAAGAATTTGCTAAAGCTATGCAGGAAGAGTTTGAAATGAGCTTGATGGGCGAATTAAACTACTTCCTTGGACTTCAAATAAAGCAAACTGAAGAAGGAATCTTCATTAACCAGGCTAAGTATACAACAGAACTTCTCAAGAGATTTGGGATGGACTCATCGAAATCAAGAAGAAATCCTATGAGTACAACTACTTCTCTTGATAAAGATGAAAATGGTAAAAATGTAGATACTAAGCTCTACAGAGGTATGATCGGATCTCTATTATACTTAACTGCTAGTCGACCTGATATAATGTTTAGTGTTTGTATGTGTGCTAGATTTCAAGCTAATCCAAAGGAATCTCATTTAACTACAGTAAAACAAATTCTTCGTTACTTGAAAGATACTTCAGATTTTGGTTTGTTTTACCCAAAATCATCTTCCTTTGATTTAGTTTCATATAGTGATGCAAATTTTGTAGGTAGTAAATCTGATCGCAAGAGTACTAGCGGAATTTTTCATTTCTTATGAAATGCCTTAGTCTCTTGGTTTAGTAAAAAGCAAAATTCAGTGTCACTCTCAACAACTGAAGCAGAATATATAGCGGCTAGTTTAGCGTGTTCACAAGTACTATGGATGAAACAGACCTTAAAAGATTTTGGTTTGAATTACTCTACAACAACTATTTATTGTGATAACACTAGTGCTATAAATCTTTCGAAAAATCCTGTTCAGCACTCAAGAACTAAGCATATTGAAGTTAGACATCATTTCTTAAGAGATCATGTGTTAAAAAAAGATATTTCGTTAAATTTTATATCTACTAATGAACAACATGCCGATATCTTCACTAAACCACTTAAAAATGAAGATTTTATGAGAATTATGAGAGAACTAGGCATTTGCTTATTTTTAGATTTATAAAATGTTGATTTTTTGAACAAAATCTCAAAATCGCACCTTATTAGTCGACTGATGAAATTCTAGTCGACTGATGCTTTAAAAAAAATTTATAGAATGAGTCGCACCTTATTAGTCGACCGATAAAATTCTAGTCGACTGATATTTTTTTTTAAAATTTCAACTGAAGGGACCCGATACCCCTTGGATTTTTTTTTAAATCGTTTTTACCCGTTTCTTTTTAACGCACTGCTTCATTTTGCGCACATTCATTTTTAAGGGTTTCTTTTTAACAAAACTCTCTCTCTCTCCTCTCTCTCTTCCGAAAACCTCTCAGAGTGACGGTCGCACGCCTCTTCGCCGTAATCCTCTTGCCGTGACCGGTGCATCTTTAGTCCTCGCCGAAATCCCCTTGTGGCAGCCTCCTCTCACCTGTCGTCATCCATCGCGGACTCCTCAACGAAACCCTCCTGTTGCAACTAAAGAGTTTCTACTACAATGCCTAATGACATCCGTGGCAGTGTTGAAAATCCAAGCGGCATCTATTGTGTCTCAACCTGCTCTTCTCTGAGACTCGTCGTTTTTCTGTAGCAGCCAACTCCTCTACAACGTCTCCACAACGTCTCTACTTGTTGATCAATCACTCTCACCAGACGACATTTGGAAGCCGACATCAACTGCGATTCTTCTTTGACAGGTGAATTTGTTTTGTTCTTATCAACCATGCCTCGTCAGAAGACTGTATCCGCACAAGGTTCTCCTCCAACTACACCACAAGCACGTCATGGATTTTCTCTCAGACTACTCAGAAATCCTCTTTTATATGATACTTTTGGATTGATTTCTGCACTTCCTATTTTACCAGGCCGAAATGTCTTGTTTCATCTGTTTTCTCGTTACAAAATCAAAGAATTATTTCCAGGTATTTCACATCTTTTTGATGTCGGTGCAGACCCCCTTTATTATCCTTTTCTGATCCACTTGTTTTACACAAATTTACAAATTGATCATGAAACTGGAATCCTTTCCTCTCTTGTTTGCGATGTTGAAATTGAGTTTGATTCTAAACTGCTTGGACAAATCCTAGATATTCCACCTTCAGAAACTCTTTTCAATACTATTGAACTTAATGATGAAAGAATTTTTGAACAAATTCTTCTTCCCTGTGCACCTCATTGTCCTCCTTTCAAAAATACCAATCTTCAAACTCGTGCACGCATTGTTGGACGGATTCTTGCCCACAATGTTCTACCTAAAACTGGTTCTTTTGATTACTATTCCACAGATCTTTCTATGACTCTTTATGTCTTATTTGGAAATATTTCTGTAAATTGGGCCAACGTGTATTTTACTAATTTGTAGAAACAAAAACCTTTTCTTCCGTATGGATGTCTTCTTACTCGTATTCTCAGATATTTCAAAGTACCCTTAACCAATGAAAAATATATTGAACAAAAGGAGTTCTTTGATCAAACTATTTTTAAACGTATGAAAATCAAATATCTGCCTCCTTTAAAATGGTATATTGATCAAACTGAACCATCTGAACCATCAATCTCTGAACCCTCACCATCTTCTGTGACACCTTCATCTCAAGCAAAACGAAAGAAATTCTCTACTAGTCAAGACAATGATGAAGTTTTGCAGCGAATAGAAGCTTTGGAGCTGCATCAACACACTTTTCGTGAAGATGTGACTCAACAACTTTCTTCAATTCAGAAAGATATTGCTGAACTCAAAGAGATGATCAAGCAACACTTCTCTTGATCTTTGTTTTCCGTCTTTACTGAACTTTGATACTTTATGGGTTGTAATATTTTTTGAACTTGAACTTACATTTTGCTTATGCTATGTTTGCCCTTACTCTTTTTTATTATGACAAAGGGAGAGAAAAAAGATAGAACTTGGTAGACACATGCATGGAAATTGTAGGAGAAATAGATAGAACTTGCATGAGAAACATGAGAAATTAAGAGAAAAAGATGGAACTTGCATGAGAAATTAAGAGAAAAAGATAAAAAATGCATATTGCATCATGACATGGAAATTACATCATGTGAAAGCAATGAAAATTGCATTTATGAAAAAGTTTTAAAAATGCATGAAGTAATGATGGAAATGCAAACCAATCAATATGTGATATATGTGCTTTAAATGTACTAACTTTTAATATTTTGCAGCATATTGATAGGGGGAGTAAAATCTCCATCTGTGCATCTAAATGCTCCATCTTTGATTAGTTTGTCATCATAAAAAAGGGGGAGATTGTTACAACAATGAAGTCGTACATGATACTTCAAGTACAAGGTTTCGATGATGAACAAGTGAATCAGCTGCATTTCAGCTAAGGCGATGAAGAAATATGACAATCATTGAAAAATTCGATGAAGAATCTTTGAAGACTAGTGTGCAAATGTTAAATTCATTAAAAGTTTTAGATTCTTATAAGAGCCTTACTTAGAGTGCATATTTCGGTTGCATTTCACCTAAAAAGTCTTTAGAAAAACTTTTCTAAAAAAACCCTTCATGAAAATCTTTTTAGAAAACTCTTTATTTAATTTTTCGTGTTTATTAGTCGACCAATAGACTCACCAGTCGACTAATCCTTTCGTGCCAAATTTTCTAAACAAAATGTCATTTTTGTCAAATTAGTCGACCGAAGGTTTTATCAGTCGACCGAACTGAATCTATGTTTTCTAGAAATTTAGCAGCAGACGACTAATGATTTTATCAGTCGACCGAACAAAAATGTATTTTTTAGAAAAGTTTAGCAGCAGTCGACTGAAAGGTTTTTCAATCTACTGATGATATTAATAGTCGACTAATTTTTTCTCTAGTCGACTAAGTTTCAAATCTTCAGATTTTTCAAACGGCTCGATAAACAGATCAGTCGACCGACAATAACTGTCAGTCTATTAATAACTAATTATCAGTCGACTAACTACTGTTCCAGTCGACTAATTTTGTCGTTTTTCAGAAAACTTTTAAAAGGCGTGTCTTTTTATTTTTCAAACGTTTTGATCGTTCAAAATGGACTTTTTTTGACACCCTTTCATACCCTCAACGTATGAAATATTTCAACTATAAATATGAGTGCATTTTACACTCAAAAGGATAGCAATCCAATCGATTTACATTGAATTACTCTTTGCTTTTCACTCATATTCATTTTCTCACTCACTTGATATTTTTAACTTCAGTTTTTCACTCAAATTCCTTTGAGAGATAGTGAATTCGTGAGTTGAGTATTCTAACAACCTCAAAAGCCAATTGCATCTTATTTGCATTCATAAGAAGGGCTCATAGGTTGTTTTGTAAGTTGTTAATTATTTCAATTTTCTGTAAAATGAAGGACTCCTTGGTTTAACGAAGTTGTTTGCTTTTAGTAGGTGTGTTACTGAAAGTTGGACCAGATTTAGTCTGTATGATCTTGTAGTTACACAAGGTTGATAGTGGAAATCTCAAGCGGGTTTTGCTTGGGGACTGGATATAGGTCGGGAAAGACCGAACCAAGATAAATTCTTGTGTTCCTTTGTGTGATTGCTTTGCGAATTGCAAAAACCTTCAAAATTCCGCAGACGATATTTAAAAGCACTATTCACCCCCCCTCTAGTGCTCATTGCTTCGATCCTACTGCACTTTCAATCATCACTGACCCCCTTTTCATAAGAGAATCCTAATGTTAGGAAGTTTTGATGAAAGCTTAATTTCTCTTTGAAAGTTCATTTTGCAAATACCTCCTCTTTAGGGAAGAGATAAGTATTTTCTATTTTCCATTTCTGAATCTTCTCCTTTGGAGAAAGGAGAGGAGAATTTTTGTCACGAATGCGTTAAAGTCAGATTTCAATGCTCGCTTTCACCAAGGATTCCAAGAATATTTTGCCAATTTTGTCATTAAATATTTGTTGATTTCAAAATCTTTATTGCACAAAAGCATTACCTCAGAATACCTTCAGCATTACTTCTAAATGAGCAAAGCTTTTGCGAAGAAGGATTCAAAATTCAAAATCTTTTCCTTGGTCAACCCAAAAGGATGAAGAATAAATCCTCGATATGGCCAACAAAGAAAATTCAATGTTGTCGCAAAACCATAAGTGATCGATATTGATTGCAGTCAATGGCACATTTTTGAAGATCATTCTTGTGGAAATAAGGCAGTTGAAATATACTGGGTGATACAGAAAAATCCACTCAATTTCCATATCTTCTTAATCATTTAAGTTGCAATTAAATATCTGCAAAAGAGATCTCTCGATCATCGTCAAGTTGAAGGTTGGTGGATGAGTTAGACCCTTGGGGCCATAGAAGATTTGGATCATGTCCAAGATGAAGGAGTTTGTGATGGATCCTTCCAGGAAAAGTTCAGATCACCGCCAAGTTGAAGGCGAATGCGATGAACCTCCTGACAAACCCTAAAAGATATTTAATTTCCGCTGTCATCAGGAGACCACCAACCAATGAGCCAATACCGTCAAGATAATTCCTGAAATAAAGAAGGATCGAAACATCTCCAAGTTGAAGGAGTTTGTGACATACCCTTCCAAAAAAAAGAGAGAAAAGTCAGGACATCTCCAAAATGAAGGATGATGTAATCCCCAATAACCCAAGAGAGCTCCAATTCTGTAAAAAAAAAAAGAGTGCAGAAAGATCATCATGAGAAAAGAATCACAGGATATCAAACTGCAAATCTGCCAAGAATCTTCTTTAATTTTGTGAAATTCTATTATCAATATTCATTCACCAATTGTTTTCACAATATTAAGAATACTCACTTTTCTGTTCATATCAAAGAAATTAATAGCCTCCTTGAAAAAAGTCAATTGCAAGCAATTTGAATTTGAATCTTGATTCTATGGAGTTGAGCTCGATTGAAGATAATACTTCAGGTAGAAAAGAGGGAATATTTTTACATCGATGTGCATCATTTTCAATTATTTTGAATCAACAACAATTTTCAACATTTTGATAATATTTTCTAGCTATCTTGACGTGAAGTGAGAGCTTGATGTCCGCTTTTGACACATCCTGGCGTCATTTGTCATCCCCTGTTAGGACTTGATAACGGGAGTTTTTAAGATTCGTTCTCTTCTTTGGTATAATCTGAGCGCCTGGGCTCTCAGATTCGCACACTTCCCTGTGTCTCCACTGTCCCACCATAGACAGTCCAATTTTGTCTCAAGGTTAAGCCACCAATCATTTTCTCGCAAAAGGTCATCAATTTCAAAAGTTATTTAATCTCAGCAATGAGATTCCCAAAATCAAACCCCTTTTCAAGCTTTAGGGATCCCCATTTCCATCCTTTTGCAATACCTCTATCAGATTCATAGTGCGGAAGTTCGAAGGTCCCATCATGGATTATTCAGTCGAAGATTCTGTCATTTTTGTTTCCCGATCAGGTTAAGGGTTAAACCTGAGCCTCATTCGGATGAGGTATTTCATTTCCCATCAAGGTTAAGTATAAAACTTAAAATTCACTTGTATAAAATGAATCTTTCTTCTTCATTCTCCATTTCATATCTATCATTCCCATTAGGGATAATTTCTTAATACCCAGTCAGATCCTTCTAACTGGGGCATTTTTTTTATATAGCCCAAATTTGGTGTGTGTTTTTTGCCACTAAGCTCGGCCCTAAACCGACTTAGTAGCAAAGAGGGGAATCTGTAAACACCCCAAATTTTTCTCATCCATTCTCAGTCACACCTCCTTATGCAGATGCCAACCCTGACAGGTCAGTATAGGAGTCCAACCCTGAGTATGTCTTAGAAAATTACCAATTTACCCCTTTCACTAGGAAAATTACCATTTTACACCTAGGTCATCCTAAGTTCCCAATCAGTCGGAGTCAACCAAGCTCATTCTTGAGCTCAGAATAGTTAGGATGTCACTCATTTTTAGCTCACCTAAGCTCACGATGAGCAGACCATGTTTATTTCTGACCATTCCTGCAAAAATGGAATCATTTATTCATAAATAAACTCATTGCTCACTAAAATCCAAGTCAATTGTCTTCGAGTCAGTCATTTCCAGTCAATCCTATTTCTTGAGTCTAGCTTGAGCTCACCAGGAGTTCAAGTGCTTCAGTTTCAATTCAAATCCACTTCCAAGTACCCAGGAGCCCATTTCAGCTCATTTAGCTGAAATTGAGCTGAGTCCAGTCAATTGAGCTAGTGTTTGAGCTTTAATTTTAGTTCATCTCAGTATTATTGACCTTTGTTCCATCTCGTGTTCGTAATTCACTTTACTCCAGTGACCATTTCTCTAAAAATGACAGTTTTTATTAACAATTCAGTCTGGGAGTTCAGTTGAGTTAGTGTCTTGTCAGTCCAGTCGAGTTCTAAAACCCTAAAACCCAGCTCAATCTAGTTTATTTT
This sequence comes from Nuphar pumila, assembly GCF_984573655.1. Classification (NCBI taxonomy): domain Eukaryota; kingdom Viridiplantae; phylum Streptophyta; class Magnoliopsida; order Nymphaeales; family Nymphaeaceae; genus Nuphar; species Nuphar pumila. Next base: position 24,807,208 of record NC_143257.1, on the reverse strand, counting down.
AATTCAAACTCTAATTTTCAGTGTCACTCTGGCTAGACAAAGACAAAAACCATTTCTTAAACCATTTTGCCCATTTTTGTCAAAATTATCATTTTCTGAACTGGTACAACTGTTAATCGTGGTCTAATATCCAAATTTCTTCAACTAGGGTTAGCATTTTGCATAGCATTTCATATCATTTCTCATCATTTCATAACATTTCATTTCATTTTCGAGATCCAGAACTCCAGTTTTGAAAATTTCAATCCAAATTTGAGTTTTAAAGATTTTCAAAATCAATTTCAAACATTGGGTTTCTAAAATTGACATTTTTACCCCCAGGATTCTAAATTTGGAAATATTTTCTCGAGAAAAACAATCTAGATTCTTTTCAAACTCAAATTTTCAAATTCTAAACTAGATTTGCTTCACAACGGGGTATGAAACTTCAAATTTGGAGCTCATTTCAAAAACTGCCAAAAATAGCTCATTTTGTCCAGAAATTTTCTAAAAAGACCATTCTACCCCTATGATCTTCAAAATGAATTTCAATGGGCCCACTCTGAGATGGCTTATTCATATTCATTTCCTTTTAATAAAAAAATTTATTTTCTTTTATTATGTTTTTCTTCATTTTTACTATTTTCTTTATTATTTTTATTTTTTATTTCATTTATATTTTTTTTGTGGGACCCACAAGGGGGTCGACCCCCCTATCCTTTTCCTTCCTTTTCTTTTCCTCTTCTTCTTTCCTTTTTCTTTTCTCTTCTTCTATTTTTTCTTCTTCTCTTTTCTTTCCTTTTTTTTCTTTTTCTTCCTTTCTTCTCTTCCCTTCTTCCTCCCTTTCTTTCCCTTCTCCTTTCCCATTCACGTGTCATCTTCCCTCCTCTTTTTCTTCTTTCTATCTTCCCCTTCCTTTTTTCTTTCCTTTCTTCTTTTCCTCCTCCCTTCTTATTCCTTTTCCTTCTTTCCAATTCCCTATCCACCATACAGCTGAGAGAGATCCTCTCTCTCACGCACACCTCTCATCTCCCATTAACCCCCTCTCATTGAAAACTTAGGTTTTCTTTTATTTTTCCCTAAGTTCACACAGCCCTCTCTTAAAAACACTTACATGGCTGGAGCATCTCTCTCTCTCTCTCTCCCTTCTCACGCCCAGCTCCCCTTTGGTTGCACCCTCCTATTGGCGCCCCTCCTTGCTGCTATTCCTTCCACCTCTAGCTATTTGGCTTCAACACCTTTAGCGCCATCTCCAACAACTGAAGGCTTCATCCTCCATTGCTCCATTGTGGGCAACATCTTCAACAACCGAAGGCTTCCACATCCATTGCTCCAGCAAACACCTACTTGCAGCCTCATTCCAGCACCTTACAACAACTCTCCAACCAGTACCACCATCATCCCCCAACCCCTTCTCTTGCTGGTGATAATATCTCCAGCCATGCAGCCATCACAAGAGGACCTCCCTCTAGTCATTCCATTGCTTTTGTCTTAGCCGATCCAAGGTATTTCCTCTTCTCTTTATGCTTTCCCTCTATAAAAATCCTATTTTCTTTAGAAGGGTTAGGTTAAGATAGAAGTCCACGATCAAATCCTGAATCTACTTGTTTGAACATGCATGTGATGGGTTTTATACTTTGACGCTATATAGATGAAAGAGATTCGTCCATTCTATGGACCGGATCTTCCATCTTTATGCCCCAAAAAAATATATGTAAGCATGATTCGTACCTCCATGTTTTTTTCTTTTATTCTATTTATTTTAGGCATTGTTTTCAGGAAAATCATAAATCTTAAGTCTTAGGTTTAATTAGATTATCATTTTATAGATTTTTTTTGTTAGCATCACTAGTGTTTTGATTAAAAGTCTACAAATTTTGGTTTATGTATGCAGTCCTTCTATCATTTTATGTTTATTTTCTTGCCAATAAATTCTGGTAATTTTATGTTACATGACACTATGTGTTCTAAATTTTCTGTCAAAATTTTGAATTACTTCGGTATTCCCAACCCTATTAAATAAATCAAATTTCAGATCGGGTTTTGAACCCTTTGGAAATTCCAGATTCCATTTTAGCAGACTTGAGAACCCAAAATCTCCCCCATGGGAGATCTGAATCTTACTCTAAAAAAATACAATAGATCCAGGGTAGAGTCTACTATTTTTATGCATTTTTATGGGTTTTTCCAAAATGAATTGATGCCTGTAAAAAATCAGAATTTTCACCCTTCTGTGAAAATATTGAATTTTGTTTGTCTGGGTCTAGACCGACCCTAATTGGCTGTGACACTTCAATCCGTAGGTCGAATGTCAAAACCTTCAACAATGGAGTTGTTTCTAGTGAACTCCTTTGTCATTTCCCAGAATTTCAGAATTTTTAGGGTTCAAATTCCTAGTTTTCCAGATTTTACAATTTTAGTAGCTAAATCCATGTTTGTTAGATTTTGTCTGAATTAGAGGCCTGATAAACCTCTGTGTTCGTCCAATCCGTTCATCTAATCCCAAAGTAGTAAAAAAAAGAACTGTCTATCTGTGTGTCAGAGTCATTCTTCATAACTTTTAGAGGTTTTGGTCTCTGTTTTCTATTTTTCCTTGAATTTTCGTAAAAACCTGTCAGTCTTCCCTAAGTTCTAGAGTCGTCGGATTCCGATCCGACTTTATGGAGCTGTCAAGATTCGACCATAGGTGAAAATAAAGATCTATAAAAGGAAAAAATCTTTGCCTAACTGTTCTCAGTCACTCCATAAAATTTGGAGAATTTCAATGGTAGGTTAGTACCCAAAATTAAGTTTTCATTAGGTTAGATTTAGAATTTTAGGCAAAAATCTTGATTTTTAGGATTTTTTAATTAATTTCTATATTAAAAAATATCAAAAAAATAGTTTTTTGAGTTCTATTCTATTTTTAGGGTTAGTCTAGGTGTCCATACCAAATTTAAGACAATTTTAAGCTCATTTGCCTTTTGGGTTAATTCATTTTTAAAATCAAAGGTGAAAAGCAGGCGAAATTCAATGTTTTGTGATATTTTTGCTTTTTTAGGGTTTTAATATGCATATCATCATTTAATATCATGCTATAGTTTATTTTTATGTCATTTTCTTGCATTTGAATTTCATAGTTTACATTTTTACAAAAATTATTTCAGAAAGCCCTGATTTCAAGGCCATAGTCTTGCTATGAGGGGCATTTTGGTTATTTGACCTTAATTTTGAAATTCCAAACTTTGATCTTCATATTTTCAATCATATTATATCATATTGTGTTTGATTTATTTTTATTTGCATTTCAAAATCTCATTTTTACAAAATATCTTTCTGAAAAAACCTGATTTCAAGGTCATACTCTTGTTATCAGGGGCATTTTGGTTATTTTGACCCCAATGTCAAATTTCCAAATATCATTTTCGTATTTTCAATCCAATTTCATCATTTATGTTTATATCAAGGAGGTATGAATTGAGTTTATATCTGGATAATATCCGATAATTCCCAATATTTTTGGATAAATCCAGATAAACATACATTTCTGTGCTAACATGTTTTCTAGTTTTGCAGGAATATTCAAGAATAAGACTTTCATTTATTAAATTCAATGTAATATCAAAGTTCTAATATTTGGAATAAGATTTACATTTCTTGCTTAGAATAGGATTGCATTGCATATAGTTTAATTTCTGCAAATTTCAATATTTGATGTTTCATTCATGCATATTTTTCCAAATCCACTATAGTTACACGAATGGCACATGCACAAGCTCTTAGGGAGTTCACAAACTTGATGGAATTCGTAATTTTGGCCATAGTCAGAATACAAATGAAACCCAGATTTGTGATCTTCATATTAGCCACATTCAGCCTACACTCTTAGACTAACTTCAAAAATGCACTGCATTTCTCAAAACTCAAAAGGATTTTCTCAATTCCTCAAAGAATTATCTTTCAAATTCATATTCATTCATTCAATTTGCATCATTTTCAAACTCATTTCTCAATTCCATTTCAGAGAAATCAATTTTCTGAGAACTTTCTAAGTCTTTCTCAGAAATTGATTTTCTAAAAAATTCTGAGTTTTTAAATGATATTTCAAGTATTTCCCAAGTTCAAATCATGATTTTTCCATGTTTTAACATTCCCAGTATTATTTTCAAAGTTCAAAAATTGATTTTCTCAAAGTTCACATTTTCCTAAGAATCCATTTTCCATAAAAAAGTCACTTTCTAATGAACTTCATGATTTTCCCAAAATTCTCAAATCTATTTTAGAAATCGATTTCCTCAGAAAATCAATCCAAATCTCAAAATCGATTTTCTCAAAGTCCAAGTTTTCCTGAGTATCCATTTTCCATTTCAAAGATCATTTTCCAATGAAATTCATGATTTTCTCAAGAACTCCTTTTCCAAGCATTTTTCCAAGCACATTTCAATTTTCCAAGCAAACATCATATTTCTCAAACTTGCATCTTTTCAAAATTCCATAGCACATGCCTGATTCTCTGTGCATTCGAGGAAAATAGAACATGATTTAGATATTTGAGTCAAGTTAAAGCACATAATTGATCCTTGGTTTGATTACCCCTGGTAAAGGTGCCAGGAACAGTTGAACCTCGTACCGACAGGCGGATCCCATTCCACGGAATTTTCCTGCAAATTTTCAAAATGGAGGCGAGTAAATTTCAAACCCAATTTTCAAAACTTTGGTCGAGTTTGACTCGCAGAATCGTTTCTCTCTCTCGTAGAGGGAGGGAAAAATTTTGTGATGATAACAGCAGAGAATTTGCAAAAAATAAAATCTATGAGCATGGTACCAATTCGTACACAGTCACCTCTAAGGGTGTCCTAATGGGTGGTCTGTGCATAAAAAGTAAGCTCGTCTCTACGGTTTGCACATACATGGTTTTAAAACCTAAATGTGAAAAACAAACTAAACAATCCTAAGTAATCAACTGAAATGTAAACTAAGCAACCTAAAATACGTAAACAAACAAATAGGCAATAAAGTGAATACTCGTATTTTGTCGTTTCCTGGCAACAACGCCAAAAATTTGACGTCTTTTTGTTTTTTGAAATATTTTTCAAAAGATTTTTATGTAAAAGTAACGTGAAAACCATACACCAAATATAAACCGGTTCTCACTAGTCGTAGAGATTGGGTCGAACTCAAGGAACGGTGAATACTTTGTATTCAAATAAGCAACTAAACTATGCTTTATTGCCAAAAAGGAAAAATGCGAAAAAGAAACTACCTAACTATTACAACAAATGAATACCCTACACAGATGGTTTAAAATGGTTTTATTACAACCCAAGAATTAAATAGAAATTAAAACTCCTAAAAAATGAAAGTCTTCTATGCTTGTGCTTCCATGTCGCATGTCAAATGTGTTTGCAACAAGTATCACTCGCTTTCTTGCTCTTGCTCCACTCCTTCCTGCACAATTCACAAGTACACAAGCAACACAATAAAAGAACAAAAACTATACTATGCAATTTATACCAAATAAATGCTAAAATCTAAATTGAAACAATGAAAGATAATGTGAAAGAAATGCACTAACAAGTGTGAATGAACTTTATTAAATGAATGCTAAATTCTAAATGACAAGAAAAATATGCTAAACATATACTACTAATGTATGCAAGCTAACTACTAACTACAAATGTAAATGATTCCATAATAATACTACTAAACGCCCAAGTACATGCTATTAACTATTTTGTATCACTACTAATTAACATCAACACTACTAAGTAGTATTACTCACTATTTTAAACCTAATGACTAATCACTAAGTAAACACATGCTAATGCTAATTATAGTGCTATACAAAACAAATGAGTGTAAGCTATTACTAAATGAATGTAAGTATGCTATGTATGCTACAACAAATGAAAAGTAGCAAATGTCTACTGGTAATTTCTGCTGATAAATGCTAATGCTGAAAATGTAAAGTAAACAAAACTAAACTCACACAAGTAAAAACACTAACTTAGACAACAACTAATAAACAACAACCACACATTCACAGTAAATACTAACCCACACACACTGCTAAATGCACATTATTTTGATCTGCTGCTCAGATTGAACTCACCAACCACTCACTTACAACACTCTCTCACTCTCACTCACAGCACATTGCACTCTCACTCACACTCACACTCACTCTACACTCCGTCACACAACACTCTCAACCACAATACTCTCACTCACACTCACTCTACACTCTATCACACAACACTCTCAACCATAGCACTGTCACTCTCACTCACACTATTCACAGCACAATCGGCTGCAACACACACAACACTCCACTCCCACTCACAGATAAATTCACTCACCAACTTGATTTCACCAATTTGAACACCCATAGATAAGTTGTTGTGAATCAAATTCACACAACAAACTGACGCTTCCAGTTGCAAATTGATCATGCATAAAATTCAGGGTTTATTAACATTAAAATATGCATGATTTTATAAAATAATGTTTCAAAAACCCAATTTTATGATAGTTTTCGAGTAAATGTGCTAAAATGATTTAAAATTAGAAAATGCATGAAAAATAGTTTTATTTTACATTTTTATGCATATTTTAGTTTTTGTTATAGTCATAGTAGTTTTAGTTTTCAATAAAAATAATAAAAATAAAAATAAAAATAAAATAAAAATTAGAGTTAAAAATAGAGTTAGATATATTTTGAAATGAGTTTAGTGTAAATAATTTTGTATTGTAGTTAGTTAGTTTGAGGTTTTTAGTAAATAGTTTTTTTTTAAAATACTCTTTTAAATAGTTTGTTTTTTTTTAACAAACCATTACACGGTTTGGTTTTTGATTTTTAAAAAACTGAAAAAAAAATAATAGCAAACAGGATGGAACCGGTTTGCAGTTTTTTTTTTTTAAAAAAAGCTGAAAAATCTTGTTACAAACCGGTTCCAACCGGTTTGAATTTTTTAAAAACAAACAGAAACAAACCGGTGAACCGGTTTGTTTACTGTTTAAAAAACCCCCAAATCGCAAAAACCGGGGGTCTCCTCACCCGGCTGAACCTTGTTCCTTTCCCCTCTTTCCCTCTCTTCTCTCTCTTCTCACCATTTTCCACCATCGCCGGTGGTTTCTGACCTCCTTCTTCCCCTTCTCCCTCTTGCTCTGTTCAAATCCAGCCGGCGGTGGTGGTGCTGCAGTCCGGCGACGGCGTGGTGTGGAGGCCGCCACTTCTTCCCTAATCCTTCCTCTGTTCACGGTAAGTTTTTCCAAAATCTTCCTCTTCTTCCTCCAATCTCTTCTTCTTCTTCTTCTTCTTCTTCTTCTTCTTTTCTTCAGCCGATCTGTTTTTTTTCCTCTCTGATTTTATCTTCTTCTTCTTTTTCTTCTTCTTTTTCTTCTTCTTCTTCCTCTTCTTCTTCAGAACTTATTTTTATTCTTCTTCTTCTTCTGTAGGTTCTTTAATGAATTTCGATTGTATTACTGTGTATGAAAAAAAAAACTAAAAAAAAAGAGAAAGAAAAACAGAAAGAGAAAAAAAAAATTAAACTCGATCATTGTTGTTCCTGATTTTTTTTCTTTTCCGATTTTTAATTCTGTAATTGATGTTCTAGTTAGATGCATATTGAATTTTAAAGTTAGTTTACATTCTGAATTTCATATTTCCTGTGTTGAAATTTTTTTATCGCCGGTGTTTACTATGCTTCATTGATGTCTGATTGTTGATCTCTTGTGAAAACTATTCACTGTTTTCCAGTGATGATCTGGATCATCTAGATCACCTGGATATTAAAAGAAACCAGTATTTTTGGTGTTGATCGGTGCCCTGTATCTGTTGGAGATTCAATGTGAAGTAAGACCGATCAGAAATCATTTGTTGTTGCCGAGGGAATCCATTTTTGCTGTAATAGAGATCCAATTTTTTGCCGGAATATTGTTTACTGGGAAATTCTGTTTCACTAGTCTATGTAAAAATTAATGAAGCTTTTGACTGATTTTCTGAGTTTGTGTTAGCTTGATTGAACACATACTTACTGAGTTTCCAGAATTCACAGGATTTCTGAATTAGGTTTGAACCACAATATACAGATTGTTGTATTAGTTGTGTGGATTGAGTGATATTGGATTTTGAGCATTATAAAACATCAGGTGTTCGGGTATCATTTGCTGAGTTTTCAGATTAGCTGTTAGTTGAATTGATTAGTTGTTAAAAATGATTTGTTAGTGTTTAGTTTTCAATCAATTACATTAGTGTTTAGCATTTAGGTTAAGAGTATTTGATTTCATCAGTGTATGTTCAATTTAGCATAAAAATTTCATTTAGTAAACATTGCATGCTTAGTCATACTTACACTCGTTTAGTATTATCATTGCTTATTTCAATATAATTTTCAACATTTATTTCGTGCATTTTAGATAACATCATTCTAGTTTTCTTTCTCTCTTGTGCTGCTCGTGTTCTTTTGAATTGTGCAGGATAGCACAGGAGTGGAGTTGAAGCGGTTACGTGACACGAGAAAGAGAAGAATAAAGCTTCTTGTTACTTTTCAGTTTAGAATTAGGAATTTAATTCTGAGTTTGTAAATATTGCACTTTACGCCCTCTGCGAAGGGTATTCATTTGTTGTAATAGTTAGTAGTTTTACTTTTCTTGAACATTTTACATTTCAAATAGTTCGGCAATAAAGAATAGTTTAGATTTGTGTACTTGAATACAAAATATTCCTGTTCCCTGAGTTCGACCCGGTCTCATCCACTAGTGAGAACCGATTTTTATTATTTGATGTCTGGTTTTCACATGTTTTTCATATAAAAATCTTTTCAAAATTACAACGATTTAAAAGAAGACATCAAATTTTTGGCGCCGTTGCCGGGGAACGGCGTAATATTAGTATTCACTTTATTGCCTAATGTTTATGTGCATTGAGGTTTAGAACCACGTATGTGCATATCTTAGAGACGAGCTTACTTTTCTGCACAGCCCACCTAATAGGATCCCCTTAGAGGTGACTGTGTACGATTGGTACCGTACACATAGATTTGATATTTCTTATGCATAATCTCTGCTATGTGTAACTGCGTGGTGTTTGTTTAGTTTTTGTTGTTTTTAGTTTACTCGCTTTGTGGTTTGCGTGGTTTGGCCGCTAGCGCGTTAGTTAGATAGAAAACCCAAAATTAGGACGAGTGCTACACCGGTCTACTTCAAGGTGTATGCACAGGCAACGATCACTCGACCCGAGCTAATTGAGTTCTGAGTTTCTTGTTAGGAGAACTCCTCATCTTATCACCATGACCGAAACTCGGTCGTTGTTCCGTACCCTTAAGGAGTACTTCATGCCCACCATATACACTCCCACCTCCTGCATCACGAGACCTGATGTAGGAGCCAATCAATTTGAAATAAAGGCCAGTATCATTCAAATGTTACCATCATTTCACGGCCTAAGCAACGAAGACCCATATAGTCATATTGATGATTTTTCTGGAGATCTGTTCGACAGTGCAGATCAACAATTTTGGAGATGACGCATTGAGGTTGACGTTGTTTCCATTCTCTCTCAAAGATAAAGCTAAACATTGGCTAAAGGCTCTCGATACGGTTCAAATTACCACTTGGGAAGGAATGCAACGCGAATTTCTTAAAAAGTACTTCCCAATTGGTAAGACGAATCAGTTTCGTAAAGCCATAATCAGTTTCTCGCAGATTGAGGGAGAACAATTCTACGAGACTTGGGAGAGAATGAAAGATCTTCTCCGCAAGTGTCCCCACCACCAGGTGCCTCGTTGGCAACTGGTGCAGTATTTTTACGATGGCCTGACCGAGAAGGACAGGCAAATAGTGAATTCATCATGTGGGGGCACTTTTATGCTAAAAAGTGAGGATGAAGCGTGGTCGCTTTTTGAGACATTGAGCAAAAATTTGATGCACCATGCGACAACTTCACGGTTCGATAGGGCTGCACCTGCACAGAATAGTACTAAGAAGGCAGGTATTTTTCAAATAGGGATAAACCTTGAGTTAAGCAACAAGGTAGACCAACTATCCCAGAAATTAGATCAGCTTTTGTTGGGTCCCTCTCCTGCCATACAGGTGTGCGCGTTGTGTGCGAGTCCTGCACACCATATTTTACAGTGCCCAGTTGCGCCACAGTATCCTGAGTTTGTCCAAGAGCAAGCTCAGATGGCTCAAAACTTCGCTAGGCCCGCACCCAATCCATTTTCCAACACTTATAATCCGGGCTGGCGAAACCATCCCAATTTTTCATGGCGCAACTCACAGATCCAACCCCCTAACCCTTCCCAGAGTCAACCCAGTCAAGGCGGTTATGCGCCTGGATTTCAGAGATCCAGTTATCCCCCAGCCCAACCTGTTTATACTCATCCCCAGTCTCATGAGCCTTCGCATAGTCAGTCCTTCGAGGACAAGATGCTACAAGCATTTTCTGATATTAGCGCGAATTTGAGCTTGCATAATCAGTCTATTGCAAAATTAGAGACTCAAATGGGGCAGCTCACCGAAGCGCTTAGCAGGCGAAGTGAGGGGACACTGCCTAGCCAGCCTATTGTCAACCCTAAAGGAAAGGAACCCATGCGTAGCTTGCATATGACTGATGCACATAAAGAGCAAGCTCAAGTCGTAACCCTTAGGAGTGGGAAGCAGTACCAAGCGAGGGAGACTGCAGAAGAAAGAGAGAAGATAAGTGAGAAGCAGTCTGTCCCTAAGGTTTTACCTCAGGAAAGCAAGAAGGTTCTTCCATCGGAGCCTTCACCATCCTACATTCCCAAAGCCCCCTTTCCTGAGGCGTTGGAAAGGCCGAGAGCATTAGGTAAGGCTGGAGTGAACATGCAAGAGATGCTTGAGATATTCAAGCACGTTCATATAAACCTCCCCTTACTAGATGCCATCCAACAGGTCCCTGCATATGCAAAGTTCCTCAAAGAACTTTGTACGCAAAAAAGAAAGTCGATGTCCCATGTGCAGAAAAAAAATTATTTAACTGGGCAGGTGAGCGTAGTATTGCAACAACAAACCCCACCTAAGCTCAAGGACCCAGGGACTCCGATCATCTCATGTGTCATAGGAAACATCACTGTTGGGCGTGCATTGCTCGACCTTGGGGCAAGTGTTAACATCTTGCCGGGTTTCTTTTATGACCAATTTGGATTGAAAGAGATGAAACCTACACCTATGACTCTTCAGCTTGCAGATAGATCTATCAAGGTCCCAAGAGGGATACTTGAAGATGTTTTAGTCAAGGTGGAGGATTGTTATTTCCCTGTTGACTTCGTGATATTAGATATGGAGGGAGTTGATAGCCCACAGCAGACTCCTATTATTCTCGGTCGCCCCTTCCTAGCTACCGTCAACGCGTGCATCAATTGCCGCATTGGTGCGATAGATGTGTCATTCGTAAATAGGAAGATACGGCTAAACATTTTTCGTGCTGCTATGGGGCCTGCTGTTGAGGAGGCTTCTTTTGAGGTTGATGTCATTCAAGACCTCGTAGAAGCAGAATATGCTTGGTTATTGAGTGATCCACCTCATGAGGAGGATAAGGAATCACTAGAAGAGGATCACCTAGAATTACGTGAAAATCAGATAGGTGAGTTGAGTTGGATCGGGCACTTCGAGCCATTCAGAGGTAGACAGGATGGGAACACACTGCGCAATGTCACTGATGACATTATTTTTCATAGAGAGCCCGATTGAGTCTGACTTCATGTCCATTGATCTCATGGACGATGAAGGATTTTTCCAGGGATCCGTCTGGCTGGGGACGTGAAACTTAGCGCTTTATGGGAGGCAACCCATATTCTGTACAGTTTTACATTTGTTGTTAGGATTTGTAGATTTCATTTGGTTTTATTTTTCGTTTTCTATCTTTTCTATGAGTTTCATGTTTTGTCATGTATACATTGCATTCATTCCATTCATAGAACATGTATTTTTAATTCATGTCAGGTCATTCTACTCTTTTCCCTCAATTATTTTCTCTCATGTGCATTCACTTAGTTTCATATAAGCATGGGGGAGTGCCACTGGGACAGTGTCATTCAAGCATGGGGGAGGGTGTAGAGTGCACACCTTGATATTTCTGTTTAAGTTCTTGCACATGTTTACACATCTATCATGAAAAGTAGATTTTTAAAGAAAGAGTTTGAACTTATATGAATGTTATTTCAAATCTAATGTTTTTAGAGGATTTTTAAGCCCCACAAAATTTTTTTTTTCTGACATAGATCTAAAAATTATGGTTGTTTATCCGGATTTCGAAGAAATGATGATAGATACATGTTAGAGTTTATTTTGAATCATAAATATGAATATGCACAGTTTTATTTTTGAAAAACTAAGCAAATGAACAAAAGTGTAAAAAAAGTTAGCTCAAAAGAAAAAATAGCATGCGTTAGGTTGTTTGGATAATTTCACAATCCTTAGTATATGGAACTTAGATGTAAGTTGAAACTTTTAATTCCATTTCGAAAAGGAGAGTGGAAAACTTCGTGATCCTAAGTAACTGAGAACAAATACAAGTTGAAATGTTTGACTCTCATGTTATAAGGGTGAATGAAGGAAGTCACTTTTATGTCTTAGTTGATATCTTGTGATATGTATTGAAAAAGTATAGAAGATATTGACATTGCACAAGGCATAAAAGCAGACCACACGCAAGCTATATGAGAAAAATAAGTGCGCAAAAAGAAAAAACGTGAAAAAAAAAGAGAAAAAAGAGCTTAAAAAGAAAGAAAAGTTCAGTGCTTAGAAGTGATTGAGAAAACCTGTGCAGAAAACATATGAGTGAGGATAAGTAAATGATAACTTGTTTTTATTGGATTTTCTAAGAATAAAACATAAATAATTGTGATATTTAGAAAAGTGAAAGAAATTCTTTTTCTGTGGTGGTATATAAAAGACTAATTATGTCTTGATTTTTTTTGTAACATGAAATATTTGTGAAAACAAAGTCTTTAATTACCTACTGCTTATGAGAATGTGTAATATTATGCATACATGACAGAGATGTTTGTGGGTAGCATCACTGCAAACCCTCACGAGACCTTACTCGTCCACTGGGGTAACCCAGGGGTTGAAAGGGCTTGTTACATGAGCTAAATGCAACCGTGATTCCTATGAAAGTGAGTTAGGTGATAGTTGGATTTCTTGCATTTTTCTAGTTTGCTCGAGGACTAGCAAAACATAAGCATGGGGGTATTTGATCATGCATATAATTCAGGGTTTATTAACATTAAAATATGCATGATTTTATAAAATAATGTTTCAAAAACCCAATTTTATGATAGTTTTCGAGTAAATGTGCTAAAATGATTTAAAATTAGAAAATGCATGAAAAATAGTTTTATTTTACATTTTTATGCATATTTTAGTTTTTGTTATAGTCATAGTAGTTTTAGTTTTAGTTTTCAATAAAAATAATAAAAATAAAAATAAAAATAAAATAAAAATTAGAGTTAAAAATAGAGTTAGATATATTTTGAAATGAGTTTAGTGTAAATAATTTTGTATTGTAGTTAGTTAGTTTGAGGTTTTTAGTAAATAGTTTTTTTTTAAAAATACTCTTTTAAATAGTTTGTTTTTTTTTAACAAACCATTACACGGTTTGGTTTTTGATTTTTAAAAAACTGAAAAAAAAATAATAGCAAACCGGCTGGAACCGGTTTACAGTTTTTTTTTTTTTTAAAAAAAAAAAGCTGAAAAAATCTTGTTACAAACCGGTTCCAACCGGTTTGAATTTTTTAAAAACAAACAGAAACAAACCGGTGAACCGGTTTGTTTACTGTTTAAAAAACCCCAAAATCGCAAAAACCAGGGGTCTCCTCACCCGGCTGAACCTTGTTTCTTTCCCCTCTTTCCCTCTCTTCTCTCTCTTCTCACCATTTTCCACCATCGCCGGTGGTTTCTGACCTCCTTCTTCCCCTTCTCCCTCTTGCTCTATTCAAATCCAGCCGGCGGTGGTGGTGCTGCAGTCCGGCGACGGCGTGGTGTGGAGGCCGCCACTTCTTCCCTAATCCTTCCTCTGTTCACGGTAAGTTCTTCCAAAATCTTCCTCTTCTTCCTCCAATCTCTTCTTCTTCTTCTTCTTCTTCTTCTTCTTTTCTTCAGCCGATCTGTTTTTTTTTCCTCTCTGATTTTATCTTCTTCTTCTTTTTCTTCTTCTTCTTCCTCTTCTTCTTCAGAACTTCTTTTTATTCTTCTTCTTCTTCTATAGGTTCTTTAATGAATTCCGATTGTATTACTGTGTATGAAAAAAAAAAACTAAAAAAAAAGAGAGAAAGAAAAACAGAAAGAGAAAAAAAAAATTAAACTCGATCATTGTTGTTCCTGATTTTTTTTCTTTTCCGATTTTTAATTCTGTAATTGATGTTCTAGTTAGATGCATATTGAATTTTAAAGTTAGTTTACATTCTGAATTTCATATTTCCTGCGTTGAAATTTTTTTATCGCCGGTGTTTACTATGCTTCATTGATGTCTGATTGTTGATCTCTTGTGAAAACTATTCACTGTTTTCCAGTGATGATCTGGATCATCTAGATCACCTGGATATTAAAAGAAACCAGTATTTTTGGTGTTGATCGGTGCCCTGTATCTGCTGGAGATTCAATGTGAAGTAAGACCGATCAGAAATCATTTGTTGTTGCCGAGGGAATCCATTTTTGCTGTAATAGAGATCCAATTTTTTGCCGGAATATTGTTTACCGGGAAATTCTGTTTCACTAGTCTGTGTAAAAATTAATGAAGCTTTTGACTGATTTTCTGAGTTTGTGTTAGCTTGATTGAACACATACTTACTGAGTTTCCAGAATTCACAGGATTTCTGAATTAGGTTTGAACCACAATATACAGATTGTTGTATTAGTTGTGTGGATTGAGTGATATTGGATTTTGAGCATTATAAAACATCAGGTGTTCGGGTATCATTTGCTGAGTTTTCAGATTAGCTGTTAGTTGAATTGATTAGTTGTTAAAAATGATTTGTTAGTGTTTAGTTTTCAATCAATTACATTAGTGTTTAGCATTTAGGTTAAGAGTATTTGATTTCATCAGTGTATGTTCAATTTAGCATAAAAATTTCATTTAGTAAACATTGCATGCTTAGTCATACTTACACTCGTTTAGTATTATCATTGCTTATTTCAATATAATTTTCAACATTTATTTCGTGCATTTTAGATAACATCATTCTAGTTTTCTTTCTCTCTTGTGCTGCTCGTGTTCTTTTGAATTGTGCAGGATAGCACAGGAGTGGAGTTGAAGCGGTTACGTGACACGAGAAAGAGAAGAATAAAGCTTCTTGTTACTTTTCAGTTTAGAATTAGGAATTTAATTCTGAGTTTGTAAATATTGCACTTTACGCCCTCTGCGAAGGGTATTCATTTGTTGTAATAGTTAGTAGTTTTACTTTTCTTGAACATTTTACATTTCAAATAGTTCGGCAATAAAGAATAGTTTAGATTTGTGTACTTGAATACAAAATATTCCTGTTCCCTGAGTTCGACCCGGTCTCATCCACTAGTGAGAACCGGTTTTTATTATTTGATGTCTGGTTTTCACATGTTTTTCATATAAAAATCTTTTCAAAATTACAACGATTTAAAAGAAGACATCACAAATGCTGGTAAATGCACATTAAACACAATGCTAGCCAATGCTAGCACATGCAAAACACTCAGATGCACATGATTCTGATCTACCTATAGAATCCGACAGGTGTGCAAACTCTAGAAGATGTGTAGAAAGAGTTTAAAGCAATTCACCGTGAAACAGAGTCTCTTAGTGAGTGAAAACGTAAATTTCACCTATGCTACAACAAAGAAATGGATGTAAAAATCAGAGACTATGCCATGATTCATGCAATTATAGATTACAGAAACATGATGCATTCATTTATGCTGGATGAAACTTGAAGAAATATTGCGATTATATGATCCAAACAACACAAATTCATTGTAAGGAATGTGCATAAGATCAAAATAAGGAATTCAAAGCAAATCAAAACAAAAAATGCTTACAGTGACATCAAAACAAAATTGCAGGATCAAAGAAATGATATACCAATACAGAAAGAAAGAAAGACAAACAATGAAACTAAAAACCTATTGCAATTCAGATTCAAAATAGAGCATCTAATTTAAGAGATGCATAGAAGAATGTTAGGAAAATATAAATCATAAGGGATGACAAAAGAAAGCACAGAAGAATACTAATATGAAAATTTATCATCAGATCTAAAAAAAAAACTGCAGTAGAGGAACTTTTTAAATGGACAGAATTAATCTATTCATTTTTTTTTTAATGATCTAATCTAATTACTCTACAAAAACTAAAATGGAAAAATCAGAACAAAGAGAAAAAGAAGGAGAAGAGAAGAAAAACTGTACCTGATTGTGGAAGGATTGAGAGAAGAGATGGTGGGCTCCAGTCTTCACACCACTGTCAAATCGTGTTCTCCATCGGAGATGAAGAAGAAGGGGAAAAGAAGAAGAAAGGAGAAAAGAGAGGGAAGGAAGAGGAAGGAGAGAGAGAGCCGGTTAGAGAGAAGGGAAAGGAAAGAAGGAGGCATGCGTGCAAGAGAGGAGACACCCCTCTCCTCCTCTACGTGTAGTTTAAAAAGGGGTTGTTAGGTTGTTATTCAAAATTTTCACAAACCCCTTTAATTGTTGAAAATTCCCCAAAGAAGGCTCTAAAAAATAAAATTTCCTAACACATTATTTCCTACATTATTTTACCAAACTATGCTATAGCTATTTTTTAAAAAGTTTTTCCACTTTATTTTTCTAACCTAACCATCTAAATTAATTACAAATGATAAACTTTGAAATAAATAGCAAAATAAACTCGTTTTTCAAGCATTTTCCATTTTTTATCCTTTTTGCACATTTTCTTGAAACTAGCATAAATTTGGGTTTTTAAAATGTTTTCTTATGAAATCATGCATAGTTTAATGTGAATTAAACCCTAAAATGTAAGCATGATCAATGATATATGTTGAACAGTCGATCCGTTGATATCGTGTCATATGCATGCTCATGAAAAATATTGTTGCACAACTAGACTCGTAAAGGTCAGAGAGCCAAAGTTCTATGTCCACCCAAAAGAGGTGAGGTGCTCGTGATGGTCGTAGATGCCGAGAGAAGAGTCAAGCATGTATATGAATAAAACTTAAGGCCACAGGACCCCACGGTTTTGACTGTGCTGGTGTGATCGTTGCAAAATTTTTTTTTTTTCCTTTTTTAGGGAAAAGAGAAAAACTCTCACAAGGTCCACTTGACCTTTTGAAAAAGATTTTTTTACTCTCCTTCATTTCTAGAAATATTTGGGAAAATGGAGAGACGGATTCGCTCGTCGGTACGAGGTTCAACCGTTCCTGGCGCCTTTACCAGGAGTAATTAAACCAAGGATCAAATTCATGCCTTTGTATTGCCTAAATTTATCTAAGAAATTATTCTAAGTCCTAAATGCACATAGAATCATGCTTTTGCTATGATTTTGAACTTGAAAACTTGCATGCTTTTAAGAAAGTTATTTTGATTTGAAAAATACTTAGAATTATTTCAATAAATGAATTCCCAAGTGATTTTTCGAAACTTGATTTGAAAAATTATTTGAAGATAGGTTTGAAACAAACTTAAAATGATTTCGAAAATCATTTAGATCTTGAAATTATTTTGATTTAAAAATGAAATTTTGAACTTTGAAATTTGAACTTGAAAGAATTGAAATTATAAATGAAATTGGAAGTTCGAAATTGAATTAAAATTAAAATTCAATTATTGAAATTGAGAATGAATTGAAAATGAAATTGGAAATCGAAAATAGATTGAAAAAGAATGAGATTGAAAATGGAAAATTGAATTTAAAGTTTAAAATTGAAATTGAGATTTTGAAAGATTGAAATTGAGAGTGAATTTGCAAGTTGAAATCGAATTTTGGATTTCAAAGTTGGAATGAAAGTTTAATTTAACACTTAGATTTGAAATGGAATTTTTGAAACTGAAAAATGGAATTGAGATTAAAGTTTAGAATGAAGAATTGGGTTTGAAAATGGAAATCAAAATTGGAATCTTGAAATGAATTTATTTTGAATTTTGAGAATTGAAAATCGAAATTGAATTTGAGATTTATTTTGGAACTTGGGTATATTTTGAAAATGGAAATTGAAATTTAAGATTTAGATTGAAATTGGAATTAAAATTTGAAAATCGAATTTTGGAATTAGAATGGAAAATTGAAATTGAAAGTTAAAGTTATTTTTGAAAAGGAGGATTTTATAAAGTCTTAAAATTCGAAAATACTTTGAATAAGTTTGAAAATATTTTGAAAATGAATTGGAAATAAACTTGAAATTATCTTGAAAATATTTTGAACTAAAATTGAAAATGTTTCGAAAGTGGTTTGAAATAAACTTGAAAATGATTTAAAAATGACTTGGAATAAAATTGAAAAATGTTTTAATAATAAATTAGAAAATAATTTTGAAAATCACTTGGAAAATGCTTAGAAAATGACAAATACTTTGAAAATTGTGCATTTTTAGAAAAAGAGAAAAGGAATGATGCAATTTCTATCTTAAATGATGAATATGCTAGTTTCTTTGAGAAGAAATGAATTTGATACAAAATTAATTTTTATATATTCATGACTATGGCCACAAATATACTTTAAATTCATTTTTATTAAAATTCTAATAAAGAGAAAAAAGAGATTTTGTGCCTTTATAGAATAAAAATAAGATTAATTTTCATATATTCATGACTATGGCTACAAATATACTTGAATTAACCTTTATTTGAATTCAAATAAAAGAAGAAAAGAGAATTAATTTTTTTGAAAAGAAATAATGATTTTTTAAATTGACCTAAGAGTGTAGGTCAAATTTTATTTAATAAAGAATAATAATTCTAAGTATTATTCGTATTCTGACTATGGCCGTAAATATCAACTTTGCTTAGTTTTATTTATCCTTTATCAAATGGTGCATGTGTCATTCATGTTTTCATAGTGTTTTTAAGAAAATAAAAAGAAATGCAACAAATTAAATGAAGAAAAATTAAACTAATATGCTCATTTATTTTAAACTAAGCATAAAGTAAATTTTTCATTAATACAATTATTACAACCCTTGAATGAATTACATTAATTAAAAAAATAAAATAAAAATCCTGCAAAATGAACAAATATGTTAGAAATAAATGTAGGCATTTATGAATTTTCTACAATTATTGAAAAATTGAAAAAAAAATCCATAACTTAACCTTTTTATGCCCCAAAAAAAAAAATCGATAAACATGTTAGAAATTTATAAAATTTATGTGGGTAAACTAGACCCAAAATAAAAAAAAACTTTTTACGGATTTCAAAAATGATTTCTCATTAAAGAAGTCGCATCTAAAGAAGTTGAAATGAAATTCAAGAAATGCTTAAAATGGCAAAATAACAGTGTTTCAATTTTTGATCTAAATCAGATATGAAAATTTCTTAGAAATTATTGAAAATTCATGGATATAAACTAGACATTCATTGAAAAAATCTTCAATTTACAGATCTAGAAAATGATCTTCCATTGGGGAGATCCAATCTGATCAAGTTGCCAAAAATCTGTAAAAGCCTGTGAAAGAAAAATCAATAGGTTTTTGGTTTTTGGTTTTTGGTTCAAATAAAAATTGGGGTTCATAAACTAGACATTCTAAGGAGAAAACTCCTTTTACAGATCTAAAAAATGATATCCTATTAGGGAGATATGAATGCAACAAGTTGGTTTTAAGTCAAAATAATGCCTGAAATTGCAAACAGATAAGGTTCCAACTTAAAATATAAAATAAATAGAAATACTTCATAGAAATAAATGAAATTTTACTGAGACGAACTAGACATACAGATGAAGAGGATCCTTTTTACAGATCTAAAAAATAAGATTAATTTTCATATATCCATGACTATGGCTACAAATATACTTGAATTAACCTTTATTTGAATTCAAATAAAGGAAGAAAAGAGAATTGATTTTTTTGAAAAGAAATGATGATTTTTTAAATTGACCTAAGAGTGTAGGTTGAATTTTATTTAATAAAGAATAATAATTCTAAGTATTATTTATATTCTGACTATGGCCTTAAATACCAACTTTACTTAGTTTTAATTATCCTTTATCAAATGGTGCATGTGTCATTCATGTTTCCATAGTGTTTTTAAGAAAATAAAAAGAAATGCAATAAATTGAATGAAGAAAAAATAAACTAATATGCTCATTCATTCTAAACTAAGCATAAAGTAAATTTCTCATTAATACAATTATTACAACCCTTGAATGAATTACATTAATTGAAAAAAAAGACAAGAAAAATCTTGCAAAATAAATAAATATATTAGAAATAAATGTAGGCATTTATGGATTTTCTTCAATTATTGAAAAATTGAAGAAAATTCCATAACTTAACCTTTTTATGCCCCAAAAAATAAAGAAAAAATCCATAAACATTTTAGAAATTTATGAAATTTTATGTGGGTAAACTAGACCCAAAAAAAAAAAAACTTTTTTACGAATTTCGAAAATGAGTTCTCATTAAAGTGGACACATCTAAACAAGTTGAAATGAAATTTAAGAAATGCTTAAAAAGACAAAATGACAGTGTTTTGATTTTTTATCTAAATCAAATATGAAAATTTCTTAGAAATTATAGAAAATTGATGGATATAAACTAGACATTCATTGAAAAAATCTTCAATTTACAGATCTAGAAAATGATCTTCTATTGGGGATATCCAATCTAATCAAGTTGGCCAAAAATCAGTAAAATCCTGTGAAAGAAAAATCAACAGGTTTTTGGTTTTTCGTTCAAATGAAAAGTAGGGTTCATAAACTAAACATTCTTAGAAGAAAACTACTTTTTACAGATTTAAAAAATAATCTTCTATTAGGGAGATACGAATGCAACAAGTTGGTTTTAAGTCAGAATAATGCTTGAAATTGCAAATAAACATGGTTCCAACTTAAAATGTGAAATACATAAAAATACTCCATAGAAATAAATGTAATTTTTTTGAAATGAACTAGACATGCAGATGAAAAATATCCTTTTTACAGATTTAAAAAATGATCTCCCTTTAGGGAGATATGATCCTAACAAAATGGGTTAAAAACCAAAATTTAAAAGTGACACAATATAAAAGGGTTGCGATTTTTTTGCCAAAAACAGATATGAAAACACCATAAAAATTGATAAAAACTAGCATGAAAAAACTAGACTCAATGATAGAGATTTTTCTTTTTACATATTTGAAATATCATCTCTGGTTATAGAGAAATCACTCCAACAAGTTGATCTAA
Source organism: Nuphar pumila (assembly GCF_984573655.1). Lineage (NCBI taxonomy): Eukaryota > Viridiplantae > Streptophyta > Magnoliopsida > Nymphaeales > Nymphaeaceae > Nuphar > Nuphar pumila. Next base: position 24,785,903 of record NC_143257.1, on the reverse strand, counting down.
TTTAAGGAAAAATTCGGATGAGGCTAAATAGCAGGGTCTGAATTCCGATCTTTTGAGGGATCAAACCAACTTAGATTGATCTCATTTTTGGTGAAGATCCCAAAAACATACCAATAAATATGTGGTAAAAAAATTAGATCAAACAAGACCTAATTATATGCAAAATGATGAAAGCAAAAATGGACCAGAATTGAAAATATCATCTCAACAAAATTGAATGGAATAGAATATCATAAATGAATTGATCCAATGATAAATCATGAGATCTATCATTCTAGATCATAGATGATAATGAAAATGATACAAAAACATAAATAAAAGCATCTAAGATGAAATTAAAATCATTGGGGCATAAATTAAAATTGATTTGGCCGATAGAATATGAAATTTGATCTATTGACGATCAAATCCCAATTCTAAATGGCTAAAATGAAAATGCACAAAGTAAATAGCTATTTGAATGGATCAAAATATAGAAAATGGAAATTAACATGGAATTAAACTAGATCTACATTGCTATTGTATGCTATTGAAAATAAATTGCAAGAAAGAAGAGAAGAAAAGGGGGGGGGGCAATTTTGAGAAATTGAAAAAAGAAATAAAAAGAAAAAGAAAATTAGAGAAGAGGAGAAAAATGGCCTACCTTGGGCTGGAGAAGATTCCTTCTTCTCCAAAGATGGTGCCAACTTTAAGGGGAAAGGGAGGAGAGAGAAAGAGAAAGATAGAATTCTTTTATTCTCTCAATTTCTCAAACTTCAACTTATTGAAAAGAAAGACCCCCAAGGGTTCTATTTATAGTAGAGATTGCATATAGTTCAAGCAAAAATGAGTGATATGGGACTAAAAAATCTCAAAAAAGGTGGTGTCAAGCCCATGTGGGCATTTCCTTTTTTTCCAAATGGGTGAAATGGCTATTTCATAAAATCTTGGACACATGGCACGGTTCTTGCACATGGGTAACCATGTGGCAAAAAGGGGGTTCACATGGGGTTGGCTTCAACCCCATGTGGTCTTTATTATTTTGTCAAATGGTAAAGAATGCCCTTTTGTGAAAAAAGGTTGACACATGGCACCCTCTTGCAAGAGGGTGCCCATGTGAGTCATTTTTCGGTTTTGTAGATGGGTAGAATAGCCAATTACTTGAAAATTTGACACATGGCATCACCTTGTGGGTGATGCTAATGTGGGTTTTTAAAAGCAAGAAGGTTCTTAAAGGTCGGTTAAAAATAATTTTTTATTTTTATTTTTTAAAATACCAAGTGGCGCCTCTTTGAAAACAATATATTTTGATTAAGAAATTATGATAAAAGGGGAATGAAATATGAAAATAAAAAAGGAAATTTTAGAAATAATTGGATTTCAAAAATCCAATCTTGATTTATGAAATCCAAATCGGGCAAAAAACCGAATCCAGATTGAAATTTTGAGAATTTTTACAAAACACTGATTTTGGCTTCTGAAATTTCAAAGATTATTTTGAAATTTGGGATAAAAATTGGATTTTGATTTTAAATTTGAAATCCCCAAATTGGATTTTGAAATTGGATTTGGATCCATTTTGACATTTCGAAATCTAAACTAAATTTTGAACTGGATCTAGGGTATTTTTTAAAAGTTTTTTGCAAAATAATTGATTTTGAATTTGAACATCAAGAATTTATTTTAAAATTAGGATAAAAACCAAATTTTGAAAAGGACCTAAATTCGAGGTTTTGAAAAAGATTGGATCTGGATCTCAATTTGAAGGAAATTGGTTTGAAATGGGAATCAAACCCTGAATATGGATTTTTGAAGAATTGAAAATGGAAAAAGCCCCAAATTTATAATAAAATTAGAATTTTGGATTTGGATGTTGGATCCAACTCAGAGGATAAAATTGGATCTTGGATCTAGATCAGAATCCAAGAAGTGAATACTGAATCTCAGATGTTAGATGAATCAGAGTTCATAAATTGATTAAATTGAACTTCTGAATAGATTAGAAGGTGAATCCAGACTGAAAATGGGTTCAAAATGGTTTAATTGGATCCTAGATATTTGATGAGATATTCTAGGTTAAATGAATAAATTGGACTCTGGATATAGATTTTTGAATGGATCAGATGAAAAATCCAAGTTCAGGATGAAATTAGATATCGGATCCAACATTGGATCCAATATCTGAATTGAAATGGATCGGATTTTGGATATTGATAAGATATTAGATGAAAGAATTGATTCGAGTCCGAATTAGGACTTGTCTCAGTTTAGAAAAATGTCAGAAACAGTGTCCTGAATAAATTTGTATTTTTTTTGTTTTCGCCCTATAGGGGGTAGAAACACGGTACAAAACTGGTCTGAACTAATTTGAGCTGGATATGATTGGAATAAACTGAATCAGAAGCTAGTTATACTCAGATAAACTAAATTTAGAGCTAAAACACTAGCTTAACCAGCTAGGGCTAGCTCAATTTGGACTAAATTGAGCTCAAATGAGCTAAAATAAGCTAAAATGAAGGTCTGAGTGTGTAAAAAGCAATTTTGAACTAGAACTTGACCATTCAAACTCTAGATGCACTCATGTTAGGCTCTTAATGATAAGATCTACTAGGTTTTACTGACTCAGGGATAGTTTGGTTAAGATTCGAGCTAAAAATGAGCTCATTTTGCGAGAAATGAACTAATTTTAGCTGAAATAGACTGACACTGCTCATCGTGAGTTCAGTGGAGCTAGAAATGACTGACATTCTAACTTTTCTGAACTTTATAATGAGCTTGGCTAAGTCTGACAGACGAAAGGCTAAGGGTGACTTAGCGGTAAAATGATACCTTTATTAGTGAAATGAGGGTAGACTGATCTCTAGATCGGGGTGAATCTAGGGGTGAGACTCGATACTGCCCTGTAGGGTTTTGGCATCTGCGAAAAGAAATATCCAAAGTGGATTTGAAAATTTTGGGGTGTTTACAGATGCCTCTCTTTGCTGCTAAGCCGGTTGAAAGTCGAGCTTATTAGTAATGAAAACACACCAAATTTCAAAAAATAAAAATGCCCCAGTTAGGAAGATCTAACTGGGTATGAAAGAATCGATTGTAGGAATGGTCCTCACGAGGTGAGATTCAAGCTTAATACCTTATCCTGAATGACTTTTGAGAACGACGAAAATCCTTGAGGAAAAAGGAATAAGGAAATTATGATGGAACTTTTGGATGAAGGTCTTGAGATTATGAGAGTGAGGTCTCACGGTTGAGACAAGATAAATTTTTTAAAAAGATTCATGTTTTAGCCCTTGACCTGGATGGGATGAAAAATACCTCGTCAGAATGAGGTTTAGGTTTAAGCCCTTAACTGAATGGGAAGAAAGAAGACACCTCATCAGAATAAGGTTCAGGTTTAACCCTTACCTGAACGGGAAGAAAATAAAATACCTCGTTAGAATGAGGTTCATGTTTAACCCTTATCTGAACGGGAACAAAAGAAAATACCTTGTGAGAATGAGGTTCAGGTTTAACCCTTACCTGAGTGGGAACGAAAGAAAATACCTTATAAGAATGAGGTTCAGGTTTAACCCTTACCTGAACGGGAATGAAAAAAAAATACAAAATCTTCAAATGAAGAAACCATGATGGGACTTCCAGATTTGCACAAAGAATCTAAAAGGGGTTGCAAAAAGGCATGAAAAATGGGGGTCCATAGAGCTTTTGAAAAAGGGATGCAGAATGGGGCATCACATGACTGAGACTGAATTGGCTTTTGAAATGACCTTTTGCGAAACCAGGCTCGATCTAGAACCTGAAAAAAAAAACTGTCTATGGTGGGACAGTGGGGAAAGTAGGGAAATGTGTGGATCTGAGAGCCCGGGCGCTCAGACCAAACAAAAGGAAAGGATCTTGAAAACTCCTGTTATCAAGTCTTGAAGAGGGATAAATGAGGTCGCCAAGAAGTATCAAAAGAAAATCAAGTTCTTATTTCATGTTAGGATAACCAAGAAATACTGCTAATAAGATAAAACTATAGCTAATTCAAATATTGAAAATGTGCATGTATGTGCGAAAGATATTCCCTCTTTTACCTAGAGTAGTTCCTCCAACTAGGTTAACTCCATTGATTCAAGGGTCAAAATTTCAAATTTTGTCGCTATTGGACTTCTTTAGGGAGGCTATCCATTTCCTTTATATGAAAAGAGAGGAATGGTTCTCAGTTTCTTAAAAGCAAATGCTGAAAATACATTGATGAAAGATTTTTGCATAAGAAAAGATGAATTCTGGCAGTTTGATATCAGGGTTTTCCCATGATGTTATTTTGCGCTCTTTTTGAGACATAGAAATTAAGCTCTCTTGGGGTTTGGCGAGAAGTTCATCACATCATCCTTCATCTCAGAGATGTTTTGATTTTCTCTGGAAGGGTACATCACACGCTCCTTCAATTTGGAGGTGATCTGATTTTCATTGGAAGGGCACATCACACGCTCCTTCAACTTGGAGGTGGTCCAAGCCTTCTTTAGAAGGGTACATCACATGCTCCTTTAACTTGGTGGTGGTTTGCACCTTCTTTGTCTTAGGAATTATACTAATGATATTGTCTCTTTGATTGAAATCTCTTGATGATAATCAAATATCTTTTAGGGTTTATCAGAAAATTCATTGCATCAGCCTTCAACTTGGTGATGATCTAAACTTTTCCCTGGAAGGATCCGTCACACACTCCTTCAACTTAAAGATGATCCAAATCTTCTTTATCCCAAGACATCTAACTCGCCTATCGATCTTCAACTTGATGATAGTAGAGAGATCTCTTTTGCAGAAAATCAACTATGCTTGCATTATTGAGAAAATTGAGTTGATTTTTTATCGCTCAGGATATCTTCACTGCCTTATTGCCAGAGGAATTGTCTTTAAAAATGCACCATAGCTATGATTAGTGTCAATTCATTTCTGGCTTCTCAAAATCATTGAATGTTCCTTTGCGGTCATATCAAGGATTTTTTCTTTATCCTTTTGGTTGACCAATAGGAAAAGAATTGAATTTTGCTCTTTTTCACAAAGAGTTTCACCTTTTTGAAAGGGATACTATAGGTAATTCGCGGTGATTATTTTTGTGCGATACAATTCTTGGAATCAACAAATAGTTTTAGTAACAAATTGGCAAAAATGTTCTGAAATCCTTAGTGAAAGAATTACTCAATGTCAAATCGATAAATCCATGGCTGGAAATCACTTCTCTTTTTCTCAAGAGAAGTTCAGGTTTTAACCCTTGACCTGAATGGGAAGGCAAGAAATACTCCACTTTTCTCTAAAGAGGAGGTGTTTGCAAAACAAAACTTTCGAAGAGAAATTAAGTTTTCATCAAAACTTCCTAATCTTTAGGCTTTTCTTATGGAAAGGCAGCCAGAAATGGGTCAGAAAATATATCATAGAGGAGCGAGTCCATCGCACTCTTCCTGAAAAAGGATCCTCTATGACAGGGAGGCCAAAATAAGAAATTGGGGGCCACAAAAGAAAATGATCTTTCGTCGAAACTCTCCTTGTAAGAAAGGGTTTCTTTGTGTAAAGTAAGATTGTTGTTTTGCAAACAGTTTGCGAAAAAATGAGTCCCTTCAAACGCTCCCTAGAAATAGGGTTCTTGCGAACGAAAGAAAAGAAATGGGTTGCCTGACAGGAACAAGCTCCCTTGAACTCTCCATGTAAGAAAGGGTCCTTTGCAAGCGAAAATGATTGATTGAGATATTGGGACAACTTAAAAAATGGGTTTAACTCAAAGGTTGAAAACCATCATTGGCAAAGATTACAACTCGAAGGTTAAAAAATGATTGCCATTTGGCAAAATTGCGACCCGAAGGTCAAAAAATTTGATAAAATTGCAACCCAAAGGTTGGAGAATGATTGAAATGAAATTATAACTCGAAGGTTGGAGAATGATTTGAAATAAAATTATAACCCGAAGGTTGGAGAATGATTAAAATTGCTAGAATTGGTTGACCCAAAAGTCTGTTTGTAAAAACATGGCATTAAGCATGAAGTTGAATTTGGGAGTTTAAATTTTTGAAAGAAAGTCTTGAAACAATGTCCGAGTCGAAACTCATTTTTGAAACAACGTCTGAGTTAGAACTCATTTTTGAAACAATGTTCGAGTCGAAACTCGTTTTTGAAACAATGTCTGAGTTGAAACTCATTTTTGAAAAAATGTCTGAGTCAGAACCCATTTTTTAAACAATGTTTGAGTCAGAACTCGTTTTTGAAACAATGTCTGAGTCGAAACTCATTTTTGAAACAATGTCCGAGTCAAAACTCGTTTTTGAAACAATGTCTGAGTCAAAACTCATTTTTCTGAAGGATAGCATTCAATCTAAAAATTGCCAGTGCGAGGACTGGATTTTTAGAAGAGGATTTGATCTGAGATCAAAATTTTTGAGAAAATTGGTAAAAGATTGCAAACTGTATATGGAGATTGCCAATTTTATGAGAGTTCTTAATCCAAGATATCTTAAGATTTGAACAAAGTTGCATTTTTCATGTGGCATGATTTAAGAATTATCCCTTATCTTGAATGAGAAAAAAAGAAACTGATCAAGATATGATGAAAATTGATGGTGAAAGACACTCTCAATCCTGTATGTCCACATGATGTTATGGGTGAAAATAATGTTTCAGGATTGCCCCTCATTCTGATTAGGGTAAAAGAGGAAATTGAAGTTGAAGAATTTTATTTGGATTTTGCCTCCATATAGAAATTTTGAAGTAAAATGAACTTTCATAAAAGATGCCTCAGTATAGAAGAGAAGAAGGTTGGAAATAAAAAGATCATTGTTTATTGAAGAAGACTCTTTGAAGTATACAAATGATACAATAAACATTTTAGGTGTAAAATTTCTTCAAATATGAGGCATTGATAGGATCCGACAACTCCACTCCATATACGTTTATCAGGCGATATGAATTGTGGGGTAATGCTTCCTTAACCATATAAGGGCCTTCGCAATTCAGTGACCATTTGCCATGCGGACGATGCTTGAGATGAGCCATTGATCTGAGGACCAGATCATTAACTTGGAATCTTCTCTCGATGACAGATTTAGCATATTGTTGGGCTATTCTTTGATGATAAGATTGAGCATGTTCGACTGCCTTGAGCCTTCTTTTATCTAGCAGATCAAGTTGTAACAATCTCTTTTGTTGATACTGATCAAGCGGCAATTCTAAGAGTGACACAAATTTGAGGGTAGGCTATTGAACGTGGAGAGGTAACACTACCTCAGTTCCATAAACAAGCTCTGAAGGAGTAACATTGGTTGGAGTCTAAGTGGTGGTTTGGTATGCCCAAAGTGTATCATAGATTTTCTCGTGCTAATCATGACCCGTTTTTATGGTTCTTTCAAAAATACGAATCAAGATCTTGTTGGTGGCTTCTGCCTGACCATTTTCTTAAGGATAATAGGGAGCTGAAAAGTGATGATGAATCCTAAATTTTGAACAGAAAATCTTCATCCTTTCATTCTTGAAGTGGTTACCATTGTTTGAAACAATGTCATGCGATATGCCGAAACGACAAAGAATGTTTTTGTGAATGAAGGAAACCATATGGTGGCCTTCCACTGTACACAAGGTGACAACTTCAACACATTTGGTAAAATACTCTGTTGCGGCAAGAAAATATTTGTGACCATTAGAAGTAGAATGAGTGATTGAGCCCACGACATCGAAAGCCCACATAGAATATGGCCATGGAGAAACAACAAATTACAAATATGTGGTTGGCGCATGAATGAAAGGTGTGTGCATCTGACATTTGACGCACTTCTTTTTAAATCGGTAGCAGACTTATTGCATAGTTTTCCAGTAGTACCTCGCTCGGATGATCTGCTTGACAAGAGTTTGGTAACCAACGTGGCCACCGCAAATACCTTCATAGGCCTCTTGGACAATTTCCATGGCTTCGTCCCTGTCTAAGCCTCTAGCATACTTAGAACTGAATCCACAACGATAAAGGACATCAACAAGGATAAAATATCAAGTAGACATGTGCTGGATTGCCCGCCTCTCCTTTTTTGGCATCTTTAGTGGAAAATCACCAGTTTCGATAAAATTCTTGATGTCTTGATACTAAGGCTTCTTCTTTTGTTCGACTAGGTTTATTTGTATGACTGAAATGAAGGTAGGTTGATCAAGTCTGCCGACTTCAAAAGAATGACAAGATTCACCTCCTTTGAAAGACATGATGGAGCCCAGGCTGGCCAAACCGTCGGCTATCTAGTTGTATTCCCTTTTGATATGATTGAGTTGAAATTCCTCAAAGTTGTCAATGACAGTTGAAGCAATTTTCTGATAGGGAATTAATTTTTGATCTTTCACTTGCCACTCAGCCTTGATCTGACTGACGATGAGCAATGAATCGCCAAAAGCATGCACTCTTTTGACATTGAAATTTTGTAGGATTCTTAGACCTTGTATTAGAGCTTCATATTCGACCATGTTGTGAGTACATTGGAAGCTGAGTTTGAGAGAATAAGGGATCATTTACTTCTCAAGTGTGACCAGTAAGATTTTGATCCCTATGCCAGCTATGTTTTTAGAGCCATCAAAAAATAAATTCCGAATGGGAGATTGTTGGATATTGTAGATGCGCTCATCAGAAAAATCATCTTCTACTTTAATTTCTTCTGTTAGGGGAAAATCTGCCAGTTGGTCAGCTATGGCTTGGCCTTTAATCTACTTCTGAGAAACATATTCTAAGTCGTATTGCATCAAAAGAACTTTCCATTTAGCAATTCGCCCATTGAGAAATGGTTATTCAAAAATGTACTTGAGGGGATTGAGTCTTGATAGAAGCTTGACTTCAGATGCTAACAAATAGTGTCTTAATTTCTAGCACATCCATACCAGCACTAGACATGTTTTCTCCATCTGAGAGTATTTTTTTCATAATTGATGAAAGTTTTGCTCACGTAATAAATGACATGCCCTATCAAGCTTCCTTCTTTGTATTGCTCTAGGAATCCACCACAGGCATTTTGATTGATGGGAATGTATGATAAGAGCGACTTTCCTAATTCTAGAGGCTTCAGAATGGGTGGATTAAGGAGATATTTCTTGATGCGCTCGAATGACTGCTGACACTTCGGTCCCCATTCAAACTTTACTCATTTTTTGAGTAGATGATTGAAAGGTTCGCATCTCATTGCTAGATTGGATGTGAACCGATGAATGGACTGGATGCTCCCTTGGAGGTTTCGCAGTTCCTTGAGATTGGTTGGCGGTGGCATATCGATGATAGCTTTTGCCTTAGCATGATCCACCTCTATTCCTTTCTTGCTGATTATGAAGCCAAGTAGCTTACCAGACTCTACTTCGAAGACATATTTCTGAGGGTTGAGTCTCAACTTGTAGAGAATAAGTCTTTCAAAGACTTGACCAAGAATATCAAGATGATCCACTTCTTCTTTGGATTTGACCAGGATGTCATCCACATAAGCGTTCATGATCTTATGCATTTGGTCATGAAAAATAATGTCCATCGCTCTCTGATAAGTTGCTCCGACATTCTTTAGTCCGAATGGCATAACTGTGTAGCAAAATGTACCCCAAGGTGTGGTGAAGGAAGTTTCTGACTGGTCACGAGTGGCCAGTTTGATCTGATTGTAACCTGAGTATCCATCCATAAAGAAAAATATGACATGACCTGCCGTGCTATCGATCAGAAGATCAATATTGGGGAGTGGATAATCATCTTTCGGAGTAGCCTTGTTGAGATCTCTAAAATCAATGCAGATTCAGACTTTGCCATTTTTCTTAGAAACTACCACAATGTTTGCCAACCAATCCAGATAATTAATGGTTTGAATGAACCATGCTTTTAGTAAATCTTTAAGCCCTTTCTTGACTTGTTGCTCAATTAGGTGATCCAATTTCCTTACAGTTTGCTTGATTGGCTTAGAATCCAGTTTTAGCATGAGACGATGCTCAACTAGTTTTGGATCCAAGCCTGACATATCCTCATAAGTCCATGCAAAGACTTCTTGATGCTTTTTGAGAAAATAGATGAGTTTTTATTTCTCATCTTTATTCAGGCTAGAACCAATTTTGAGGATTTTTGGATCATCTTCTGAGCCAATGTTAACATCCTCGGTCGAATCCTGGACCAAGAATGATGGTTCGTGCTACTTCTGAATATGAGCAAACTCTGGCAATTCTTGAATAGTTGAGTCAAATTCTGCTGGCTCTTCAATTTGCTTTGTTGCTCGACTAACCTCTATTCTTGCCTTTATCTTATGGATTCTGGCTGGCTTTGAGTTATTTGGCAAAAAATTTGGATTGAGAACAAGCCTTCTCATTGACTTGGGAGGCATGTTTTAACAGTCTTAAAAATGAAAATAGGTTTTTTTTAGGAGAAACCATAGAATCTCAATTTTATTAGAAAGCAAAGAATATGACATAGAGATAAGAGAAATGGGGCATCAAGATATGAAGAAAACATTGTTCTTTTATTGATGAGAAAATTGATAACAAGGACTGAATATTTACAAGTATTGAAAAAAAGACACAAAAGACTGGGACTGACTTGTCCCTACAAGATGACTGAAGAAAAAGGAAGAAAAAAGAAAACTTTGGCATTTGTCCTTCTCATTTCGTTCCTTTGACGAATATGGTTTTCTTGTTGGATCCTTGACCGATGAACCACAACCCTGCGTTGGTCGAGTGTCGAGTAGGGACGCCTTATTTGTCTTTTGCTTTGTCGAGAGACTCGCCTTCTCCTTTCTAAAAGGATCGCCTTATTCGTCTTTTGCTTTGTCGAGAGACTCGCCTTCTCCTTTCTAAAAAGATTGCCTTATTCGTCTTTCGCTTTGTCGAGAGACTCGCCTTCTCCTTTCTAAAAGGATCGCTTTATTGCCTTTTTCTTGCTAAAAGAATTTCCTTATTCATCTTTCGCTTTTATCGAAAGATTTGCCTTCTCCTGTCAAAAGGATTGCCCTCCTCATCTTTCGCTTTGATCGAAAGATTTGCCTTCTTCTGTCAAAAGGATTGCCCTCTTCATCTTTCGCCTTGTCGAGAGATTCGTCTCCCTGATAAAAGGATCGCCTTATTTGTCTTTTACACCATCGAAAGATTCGCCTCATGTTATCTTATTAATCTTGTCAAAAGAATTGTCTCACATCTCCTAATTCTTCATCTCTCACATTCCCAAAAGAGTTGCCTCGTTCAGGAGAAGCATCTCTTCCTGTCCCATCACGGTTTCTACATTTGAGAAATCCGTATGGTCGTACCTACTCAAGTTAATGGTCAAACCTGTACTTTCTGCGAGAGGTCATCAATTTCAAAAGCTGATTTAGTCTCAGCAATGAGACGCCCGAGATCATCCCTTTTTCAAAGATTTAGGGAACCCCATTTTTCCTCCTTTCGCAAACCCCTTTCGGATTTGTTCATCCAAAACTCCGAAGGTCCCGTCATGGTTTCTTCATTCGAGGATTCCGTATGGTCGTCCCCTTCAGGTTAAGGGTTAAGCCTGAACCTCGCCCCTCGAGGTATCTTCCTTTTTTAGGTTTGGGTTAAACCTGAGTCTCGTTCCGACGAGGTTCTTCGTTTTGACGAGGTGTTTTCTTCCAGTCCCAGCATGATTCTTCCCATCAAGAAATCCATGCTTTGTATATCCATCCAGGACAGGATCCTACTTGAGGTTCATCTCATGAGGCATTTTCGCAAAAATGTCCCATCAAGGTCCACTTATATTTCTTTCCCCCATTCAGGTTATCTTGAGATATCTTCGTCCCATCCAGGTTAAGGGCTAAACCTGAGTCATTCCTAAAGTTTATCTTGTTTCACCCATGAGACTTGATCAAAATTCTTATCTTTCATCATTTCGGGATCTTCACCCAAAGTCCCATCACGATTTCCTCATTTCTATTATTCATTCATATCATTTTTGAGGATTTCATCTCCCCAAAGCCATTCAGGATAAGGTATTAAGCCTAAAACCATGTCTTTCAAGTAAATTCTTCCACACCCAGTTCAGATCTGCTGACTGGGGCATTTTCAAAATTTGGAGTGTTATCTTTGCCACTAAGCTCGGCTTCCAACCGGCTTAGTAGCAAAGAGGGGCATCTGTGAACACCCCAAATTTTTCAAAAAATTATAAATATTCCCTTTTTGCCCCTGATTTCATTTTCTAAGCAATTGAGTCACTTTTAAATTTAAATTCCAGTTCATTTCTCAAGTTTTACTGAAATTAAATCCATTTTATACATCTGACTCGATTTCGGATTCGGATCCATTGTCAAAATCCAAATCTGAGCTTCGTTGTCCAATTTTTAAATCAAATTCTCAAAAATACCAAAATAACCTTTTGAAAGGCTCAGACAGTTCGTCCAATATCCGTTTGGATCCATCGTGTTATATTCCTCGATTCGAGGTTTAAAACTTGAATATTTTCTCAAAACTTGGGTCCAAACCCATTTTCTGAAGGAATTTTTCCAAAATAACCCCGATTTCTCAGAAAACCCCTCTTTTTGTAAATATTTCTAAAAAAAATATAGTTTTGTCTCTCGTACTGCTTAGGTTTTCGAATTTTATTTCCAAAAATAACAAAAAAATGGAAAATACAAAGAAAAAGGAAATATATATATATAATAGAAAAGAAACAAAAATCGGTTTTGAAAAACGCTTTTTGAAAAAAATCTTTTAACTAAAAATAGTTTTTTGCAAAAACTTTTTGAAAAGAACCTACCTTTGAAAATTTTCAATCACCTTTGATAAAGACCCTTTTTAACGAAAAATGTGTTTTTCTCTAGGGTTACGGTGCCTCTTCTCTCGCTCTTTCGCAAAACCATCCCTACAAAAGTTTCCTCTTCCTCCCTCTCGCTTGAACCTTCTATCGGCCCTCCGATCCTCCATGGCCTCCATCTCCCGTTCATCCCCAACGGCCTCCACCTTCTCTCGTTCACACATCTCTATCTCTCCCTCAGTTGATCGATCGATTGATCGATCTTCATCCAACTTACCTGAGCCATTGATCCTCTAACTTCTTCCATGCCAGACGCTTCTTCCCTCTTTAAAACGGGGCAAAGAAGGAGACCCTAGCCACCGCGTTTCACCCCACCATTTTCCCTCCTTCTCCACTCTTGATCCGTTTCTCACCCCTTCATCTTGATATCTCTTCTTCCTCTAGTTCTTTCTTCTTCCCCTTTTTCTCTTCTTCTTCTTTTCTTCGGATCTCTCTGGTTTTCTCTGCATCGACTGAAGGAATTTCAATCTCGAAGCATCAGCCACGGAATGACCCTTCGACAATATGTATAGAAGATGCACTCCTTCAGTCCCAATCTCCATTAAATGCAAGGTAAGAGCTCCTCTTTTCTCCTCTAAACCCTCTGTAGAATCATCGTTTCAAGTTTTGTTTTCTTACGATCTCCATATAATATCCATTATCCTCCTTTCACTTTTAATTTATATACACTGAACGCATGATTTGCATGGTCGATTCGTATATAACGAGATCGACCTGCATATTGCAATATCAAGAGAATGAATGCATTCCCACATTTTGTTTTTCTCCTGCAATTTCTATAGGAATTTCTGTTTCGCGCACTTTAATGTCTGATATTGTTCATGTTTTGATCTCTTGATCGCCTGGCGATTTCGCCTTTTCTTTTAACCCATCTCATCTTTCATGTTCTTTCATTTTCTTTTTCTTTCCGTTGTTTCTTTTTTTTTCTTTCTCTTTCTTTTTTGTTTGCCTGTTTTCTTTCATGTTTTCGCTATCTAGCGCCTTTCATCGCTCTGATCCCACTTTCGTTTCGTATTAGTTTACCTTCATTTACATTATTAATGGAATATTAGGCTTAATATTTCATTTATGTCATGCCATTTCCCCGGTATTTTCATGCTTTTTCTTTCAGTTTAGATTCAATAGCATCAGCATATTTCTTTTAGTTTATCATCATTCATTTCCCTGTCTTATTTTGTTTTAATCATGATGCATCATTGCGTTTAGAATGTAGCATTTCTTGCATGTTAGACCAAAGCCATCATCGAATTCCATCCCCGATTTGAGTTCGATTCATAAATTAAATCTTGCAATTGGAATCGAGTGGGTTATCATCGAATTTCCCTTCCTATAACTGAAATAAGTTTGAGATGAGGCAACTTGACTTAGTTTACAGATTTACGGTTATGGCTAGTTATCGAGCCCGGTTAGAATCTAAGTGGGTTGCAACCTCTAGATTCTCAAAATAGCAAAACAAACTGGGGGAATCCTTCAGTCTTACGTGTGTTCGTTAATCCTCTGGTTTTGATCTTGATAGAAATGCAAGAATCGGCGTCCCAAGGTGTGAAGAATGCTTAAGAAATTGGTAATTTCACCGTGAGATTATGTGATCCATCAAGGGATGACGGGTATTCCTCATGAATTATGGGATTTGTTGTGAATTAGTTGTAGGCTCTGCTGGATTCACTGGTGCCAATGTTCTCTTTTCTTTCCTTCTTGTGTTGTTTGTTTTATGTATATTTGTTTGATTCAGTTAAAGGGGTATTTATGATGGGTCATTAAAAATATTGTTTGAGCATCTTAGAGTTACAGACGTCATTCAATGACTAGGTTCATTGGTATTAACCCATATTCGTGCATATCTCAGCCTCATCCCTGTGTTTACTTTCTTGAAATATCTATTGAAGACATACTCATTAAATATAAAAGGGTAACAATGAGTTATGCTAAGATATCTTCAGGAAACCATAGAGGTCGATCCTTTTGAGCCCCTGCGTATAAAGCTTCTGTTGAAAATTCCCCCCCCCCCCCCAAGGAAAATGTTTTGTTTATGGTGCTGTTGAGTGGGGATATGACAGTGGAAGAAGAAATTTCACATTGAACAAATCGGACTAGACTCCGGTTAAAAGGATATATTTGCTGCTAACAGAGTCATCAAAACAGGTAGCTCAGGACAATCCTGATTTGTATGACCATCTCCAGCCAGGTACAACTTGTATAGACACTTTATTTGATTTCAGATTTTCATACTGCCCCTCCATTTATATTTACCTGATTCATAGGCATCAGTTCATGTTTCATCGCATCAATTGATTATCCCATTCACATTTCAATGCCCATTCATGCATTTTGTTTCTGCATTCTGTTAACATGATGACGATGACCATGACGATCATGTTGTCTTGTTCCTACCATGTGTTCTCTCGTCATATAATTGGAAATCTTTTCAGTTTCGAACACAACATCTGGGTCTTTTTAGGAGTTCTACTGCTCTTTGCTGCCATTCCAGTGGTGAATCTGCTGGGTCCAAGGCAAGCCTCAACTTGTTCAAGAAGGGGTAATAGGGTATAAATGTTTGCTGCCATATTTATCTCGTCCAATCCATCCCTGGCCTCTTGGCTATAATGGGAGGTTTATATATATATATACATTAATCTTGGGCAGTGTTAGTAGGAAGCATGTTTTGTCATGGAGTTCCTGCAATAAAAACATGATATCTGGCAAAGGATGGTAAGGTTTTGAATTCTGTCAGGTATTGCAAATCCGACATCAATAAGGTATGTGAATACTGTGTTTTTTTTTTACCCATTGTTATCCCTTTGATTGCATGACTATTAATAATTTTTTTATTATTTTTTTTTGGGGTTGCTATCAGGCTGCAGGAAGCCTTTAGTTCAGATAGCAACAAAGGAGGGGTAGGCAGCAACCATGCTCAGCTGATGACTCACATGATTATTCTGCATCTGAAACATTCCTTGACACTGGGTATAGTGCTGCAACAAATTTCCAATCCATGGTCTCACTGTTCAAGTTGATGGAAGTCACCATGTGCAAGTGTTGCATGAACCCATTGGGGTGGTTAGACAAATCATTCCTTGGAACTTTCCACTTATATATGGCTAGAAGGTTGGACCTGCTTTAGCTTGTGGGAACACTGTTGTACTGAAGGCTGCAGAGCAGACACCTTTGTCTGCTTTGTATGTGTCAAAACTACTTCTTGAGGTATGTTCATGCAGTGAGTTTACTTATTGACGATAGTTCACTTCACAAATTCTACTGTAGATTTTGGTCTAGAACTTGAATAATAAGTGCATTCATTCTGTCCCTTTCAACATCATAGCAGAAAGTTCCATTAATGTTGATCGACTTTGCTGCTAAACTTGCATAATAGTTTGAAGATTTCAGATTTTCATGTTACTTTTTTGCACATTGCTTCAAAAATCTCCAAACAGAATGCTACCAAAGGCCTATGCTCACGTAGTGCACAAGACATTGGGGATTTATTGTGAGTAATAGTGTACAAAGACATTGAGAACTTTTTGGAAGTGCACAAAGACATTGGGAACTTTGGTCTTAACATAAATGCTTATAGTTCTTGCTGTTAAAACTTTCCAAGTGGATTCTTTAAGAACCTGTACAGTGGCTAGAACCATGTGATCTTGAAGAGTTAGGCATTAGAGGTAGTTGGAGAATTGGCAAAGTGAATTTCCTTCAATTTCTAAGAGTTAGAAGATACCCCTCTTGAAGGAGGTATTTTACCAACTTATTATTTGCAGTGCATATTCAAAGGAGTAAAATCCTAAGCTACCTTCCAGCCCCACCTTCAACACTACTACCTAAACTATTTCAATCTTTAGCACTACTTGCCACACACACCACCACCATCCTGTAGTGATTTTCACATAAAAACCCAACTCCATTTTCTTGCTGCATAAGTACCATGTTAGTCCCAGCATTACCACTAATCATCTCCTTCCACTTTACTGTATTCAACACTCACAGGCCATTCACTGTGGCTTTAGTTTCTGCATTACACAATACACAGAAATTGTTGCAATTTCGTGCATTCATTAAGCACAGCACATCATATCTTCACCACCAATGCTCAGCAGCCTACCATCACTTCATTTACAACACATCTATATACTCTATCCACTGTACCTGTTGCTTTTACAGCAACCGTGTACTAACACCATACCCTTCACCAAATATTCACTGTAGACTAATCTACCACCAAGTAATTCATCAATATTTGCAGCAAATTAGTTTGATGTAATTAATTTACAGCAGTTCACAAACGTTGCTATTCGTGGACTGTGGATTAATTTTTTGAATGATTGTGCACTGTGCACTCCCCGCTGCATTGTTATAAACATTATCTTAGGAATCTCCTGCATCATTTCCCTGCCATTTCCTAGCTATTTAATTATATCATGTGCATGATTGGCATATTTCATCTACATTGCATATAGGCCATATATATATATATATATATATATATATATATATATATATATATATATATATATATATATATATACATGTATGTATATAGGCATATATCACTTTTCATATGTCCATATGAGCATCTCATTTTGCATCTTTGAAATCAAGGTGATATTTTCTTCTACTAACCAAGTGTTTTTGCAGGAATCTCTGGAAAATGTTGGTTTCCCTCTTAGATTAAGATTCTATCATGTCAATTCTCATTGTAATAAGCTAGTTGTTAATGAGAATTCTTTACATTTCCAGTTTTAGATAGAATGAATAAGCAGTGTAAATTTCATGAATTCCTGGCTTTCATATCATTTTCATCTCATTTCTCAAAAATCTCACAAATGGTGAAACACGAATGGCACGTACACCATTTTATAAAAGATAATTGATCCTAAGTCGATGATTTACATCAATGGCCATAGTCAGGATGTAAACAAAACTTAGGATTTTCATCTTTTATGGAATAACACTGGATCCACACTGGATCCTTTTCAAAAATCATCATTCTTTCTTTGAATATTTTCCTCTTTTATCAGAGTTTAGTTTAAAATTAACTCAAAATATATATCAATGGCCATAGTCAGGATATAATGAGAGTTAATTTCATTTTAAACTCTATAAAAGCACCAAAATATGTTTGATTCTTCACCTGAATTTAAATATGATTATTATATAATACATGCAATGACCATAGTCAGGGATGTATTATATCCTCAATCTTATTTACATTTATTTAAAGAATGAAATATGCTTTTCAAAATCCAATTTTAAATTCTTTAAGTCCATTCATCATTTACGATAGAATTACATCATGTTTTCAAAAAAAATCTTTTTCAAAAATCCAAGTGGTTTCCTTCAAATATCTTCTTCGCTTCTGAAGTCAATTTTCAACTCTTGTAAATTCAAATACCATCTTCAGATTCTAACTTTAAATTTGAAGTCCAATTTGACTTTGAAATTCATTTGTATATCCAAAACTCAAGTTCTAATTCAAATCAAATTTCAAAATTGAATTTAACTTTGAAATTTCTGATTCATCTTCTGATTCCAAATTCAAAACTTTAAATTCGAAGTCCAATTTGACTTTGAAATTCATCCAAAATTCAAATTCTAATTCAAATCAAATTTTAAAGTCCAATTCAAACTTTGAAAATTCTAAATTCATCTTCAGGATTCAAATTCAAATCAACATCTCAAATCCAAAATCAAAGTTTTGAGATAGATTCTGAATCTCAAAATTCAAGTCTTTTCTAAGTTTTAAATTCAATTTGGGTTTTCGAAACCCGGATCCATCTTCAAAAGTCCCATTTGGACTTTCAAAATCCATCTTAGGGTCCAGAATCCAACTCCACCTTGGATCTCAGACTTCAGATCCAAAATCCATTTTAGGATCTCAGACTTCAGATCCAATTCCATTTTAGGATCCAGAATCCAGTTCCACTTTGGATCTCAGACTTCAGATCCAAAATCCATTTTAGGATCCAGAATCCAATTCCATCTTGGATCTCAGACTTCAGATCCAAATTCTGTTTAGGATCCAGAATTCAATTTCATCTTGGATCTCAGACTTTAGATCCAAATTTTGTTCCAAACTTCGGATCCAATTCCATCTTGGATTTCATACTTCAGATCCAATTCCATCTTGGATTTCATACTTCAGATCTAAATTCCATCATTGGATCTCAGATTTCAGATCCAATTCCCATTTAAAGACTCTAAATCCAGAATTCAATTTCATCTTGGATTTCAACTCTATTCAGGATCCAGACTTTGGATTCAAATTCTATTTCCAATTTCAAAATCCAATCCCATTTTTATTCCAGATTTCAAAATCCTAGTTTCTTTTGATTCTCAAAAATCCAAAAACCAATTATGTTTCTCAATACTATTTGGATTTCTCAGATCTCATTCTGATTTCAAAGCTTCAAATGTAGAATTCAATTCCATTCCAAATATTCATTCCCTCCCCTAGATTCAAATTCAAAATTCTAATTCGAAGTTCACTTATGACTTTAAAACTTCCTTTCTTCTCCTTTTATCTCAACTTCAAAAATCATTCCTTTCAAAGTTCAGATTTATTCTCCCAAAACTCTGATTATTTTCAAAGACTTAGAACTTCAAATGTCTCTCCTGATTTATCTCGAGTTCTAAGTTAGATTGAATCATTTCTTCACTCTATTATCAAATTCATCTCAGAAACACTTGGAAATTTCCAAATCAATTTTCAAAAAGAGCATACATTCTTGCATTGCACAAGCATGATTCTTTGTGCATTTAGACTTAGAATAAATTCTTAGATAATATTTAGGCAAAGCAAAAAGGCATAAATTCGATCCTTGGTTTGATTACCCCTGGTAAAGGTGCCAAGAACAGTCGAACCTTGTACCGACGAGCGAATCCCATCTCTCCATTTTCCTGAAAAATATTTCAAAATGGAGGCAAGTAATTTTCTAAATATTTTCAAATCAAGGTCAAGTGAGACCCCGCAAAAGAATTTCTCTCTCTTCTTTCCTTTCTTTTCTTTTCTCTCTTCTTTTCTATCTTTTATTTTCTCCCTTCAAAAAGGAGGAAATAGAGGTTGGAAAGGAAAAGAGAAGGAAGAGAGAGAAAGATACAAGAGGATTTTTTTTTGCGATGATCACACCTGGATCTCAAAATAAAGAAAAATAACATAAAAAACAAAAACCTGAGTCAGAACTCAGATAGGAAGGAAGTGATTCCAACCCGGAAGTCGGATTCTGAAAGAATTGGTAAAAGGTATGAATAGATTTCGACGATCATGAAGAAGATGAGAAATTTATTCAAGATCCTTGACCCAAGATGGCTTAAGATTTAAATTTTCTTTATGATGATTTTTAGGATTATCCCTTATCCTGAAGAGAATTCAAAAAAATTGAAAAAAAATGATAGGGATTGATAAATGATAAAAATAATTGATAAAAGGAAAAAATCAATAAAATTGATGAAATTGACAATAAAAAATGAAAAGGATTGGTAGAAATTTGAAGAAAAATTGATGATAAAAGACTTCAGGAGTATCCCTTATCCTGAAAGAAAAAGAACCTCGCGAGACGAGGTTCAGGTTTATCCCTTAACTTGAAAGGGGGAAAAAGAACAAAAAAGTACCTCATTGAAAAGAGGCATTAGGGTTATCCCTTAACCTAAAATGGTTAGAGAATAAGGATTTGATAAAATTGATAAAAAATGATAAAATTGAATGAAATTGATCAAATAAAGATTGATCAAAGATTTAATGAAAATTTGACAAAATTGAAGCAATGAGTTTGTCTGATTCTGCCTGCATGTATTGAAGAGAAGATAGATGTATATAAAAATAAAATGTCCCAGTATCATGGAGAAGAATGTGAGGATTGATAGAAGATCATTGCTTTATTAAAAAAGACTCTTTGAAGAGTATAAAAGGCTAGAATGAACATTTTAAGCATAGAATTTTTTCAGATGCAGAGCATTGATAGGATCTGGCAGTTCCACCTCATTTGCGTTGATCAAACGATATAAATTGTGAGGCAGCGCTTCCTTGACTACATAAGGGCCTTCCCAATTAGGTGACTACTTACTCCGTGGCTGATGCTTGAGATGAGCTATCGATCTGAGTACCAGATCGTTAACTCAGAATTTCTTCTCGATGACTGATTTGGCATAATGCCTAGCTATCCTTTGACGATAAGTTTGAGCATGCTCTGCTGCCTTGAGTCTCTTCTCATCCAACAGATCAAGCTGTACCAACCTCTGCTGCTGATACTGATCAAGCGGGAGTTTAATGAGCGATGCGAATTTGAATGCGGGCTTCTGAACATGGAGAGGTAATACCACCTCAGTCCCATAGACAAGCTTTGAAGGCATAGCATTGGTTGGAGTCCGAATGGTGGTTCGGTATGCCCAAAGTGCATTGTGTATCTTTTCGTGCCAATCACGACCTGTTTCCACCGTTCTTTCCAGAATGTGGATCAAAATCTTGTTGGTGGCTTCTGCTTGGTCATTCCCTTGAGAGTGATACGGAGCTGAGAAATGATGATGAATCTTAAACTTCGAACAAAAGGTCTTTATCCTTTCATTCTTGAAATGACTGCCATTATCTGACACAATATCGTGCGGTACGCCGAAACGGTAAAGAAGATTCTTATGGATAAAAGAAACCACATGCTGACCTTCCACTGTTCGCAAAGTTACAACCTCGACCCATTTGGTGAAGTATTCTGTAGCTGCGAGAAAGTATCTCTGGCCGTTAGAAGCCGAAGGAGTGATCGGGCCCACCATGTTGAAGGCCCACATCGAAAAAGGCAAAGGAGAAACCACGGGCTGCAAGTATGTGGCTGGAGCATGAATAGAAGGTGCATGCATTTGGCATTTGATGCACTTCCTTATGAATCGATGGCAATCCTGCTGCATGGTTTTCCAATAATACCCTGCCCGGATGATCTGCTTGACGAGCGTTTGGTAGTATGCCTCTTGGACAACTTCCATGGCTTTATCTCTGTCCAAGCATCTGGCGTACTCGGAACTGAAACCACGATGGTAGAGAGTATTGGCAAGGATAAAATAGCGGGCTGACATGCGTTGGATCACACGTTGCTCCTTTCTTGACATCTCTGGCAGGAATTCACCAGTTTCAATAAAGTTTTTGATGTCTTGGTACCAAGGCTTCTTTTTCTGAGCAGCTTGGTTTACTTGCTCAGCTGAAAGGAAAGCAGGTTGATCAAGTCTGCCAATCTTGAAGGAACGATAAGATTCACTGTCTTTGAATGACAAGATGGAACCCAGGCAGGCTAGGCCATTAGCTATATGATTGTATTCCCTCTTGATATGGTTAAGCTGAAATTCTTCAAAGTTTCCTATAAGAGCTAAGGCAATCTTGTGATAAGGAATCAATTTTGAATCCTTAACTTTCTATTCAACATTAACCTGGTTGACCACAAGAAATGAATCACCAAAGGCATGTACTCTCTTGATGTTGAAGTCTTGCAAAATCTTGAGACCTTGTACCAGAGCTTCATATTTGGCCATGTTGTGAGTACATTGAAAGTTGAGCTTGAGGGAATAATGGATCATCTCCTTTTCGGGAGTGATCAATAAAATCCCAATCTCTATACCAGACATATTCATAGCTCCATCGAAGAATAGAGTCCAAACTAGGGATTCTTGAATGTTGCAGATGCGATCGTCGAAAAAATCATCTTCTGCCTTGATCTCTTCTATCAACGGGAAATCTACCAACTGATCTGCGATAGACTGACCTTTGACTGACTTCTGAGACACATATTCTAAGTCATATTGCATAAGAAAGACTTGCCATTTCGCGATCCGTCCAGTAAGGAAAGGCTGCTCAAGGATATACTTGAGAGGATTGAGCCTTGACAAAATTTTGATTTCTGAGGCTAGAAGATAATGTCTCAGCTTATGACACATTCATACTAAAGCTAGACATGTCTTTTCTATCTGAGAATATCTCTTCTCATAATCGATGAAAGTCTTGCTTACGTAGTAGATGGCATGCTCTATCCGGCTGCCTTCCTCATACTGTGCAAGAAATCTGCCACAAGCATTCTGGTTAACAGAAATATACAAGAGAAGCAGTTTTCCCAATTCCGGTGGCTTCAAAACGGGTGAATTGAAGAGATACTATTTGATGCGCTCGAATGAAAGCTGCCATTCTGATCTCCATTCAAATTTCACTTCTTTTCTCAACAAGTGATTGAAGGGCTCGCACCTCATGGCCAAATTAGAGATAAAGCGGTGAATTGATTGAATGCGCCCTTGAAGGCTCCTTAGCTCTCTAAGGTTGGTAGGAGGCGGCATATCAATGATTGCCTTGGCCTTAGCTGGGTCCACCTCTATTCCTTTCTTGTTGATCATAAAGCCAAGCAGTTTGCCTGACTCTACTCCGAAGACACATTTCTATGGGTTGAGTCTGAGCTTGTACAAAATGAGTCTTTCAAAGACTTGGCCGAGAGCATCGAGATGATCCTCTCCTTCTTTGGACTTGAACAGGATGTCATCCACATAGGCATCCATGTTTTTGTGTATCTGGTCATAAAAAATAACTGCCATTGCTCTTTGATAGGTTGCCCCAACATTCTTGAGCCCAAACGGCATGACTGTGTAACAAAAAGTACCTCAAGGCGTGGTAAAAGAAGTTTTTGACTGGTCATAAGCGGCCAGTTTGATCTGATTGTAGCCTGAGTATCCATCCATAAAGGAAAACATGGCATGGCCTGCCGTGCTATCGATCAAAAGATCGATGTTAGGAAGTGGATAATCATCTTTTGGTGTAGCCTTATTGAGATCCCTGAAATCAATGCAGATTCAAACTTTGCCATTCTTTTTTAGAACTGCTACGATGTTCGCCAACCAGTCTGGATAATCAATAGACTGGATGAATCCTGCCTTTAACAACTCTTCAAGTCCTTTTTTAACTTGTGGTGCCACTCGGGGATCCATTTTTCTGAGTTTCTGCTTGACTAGTTTGCAGTCCGTCTTCAGCACGAGACGATGCTCGACCAGCTTGGGGTCTAAGCTTGGCATATCCTCATAAGTCCAAGTGAAGACTTCTTGATGTCGTTTGAGAAAATGGATGAGCATTTCCTTCTCACATGAACTTAAGCTAGAGCCAATCTTGAGGATCTTCGGGTCATCTTCTGAACCAATATTGACATCCTCCATCGGATTCTGCACCAAAGGCGACGATTCATCCTACTTCTGAATACTGGCAAATTCTGGCAACTCTTGAATCGTTGAATCAAACTCTGCTAGCTCTTCAATCTGTTCTGCCATCTTGCTGACTCCTGCCCTTGCCTTTGCCTTGCAGATTCTGGCTGGTTTGGAATTATATTGGGAAAAATTTGGATTGATAACGAGCCTTTTGAGAAATTTAGGAGCCATGATTTGGCAATCCTGTAAATCACAAAGAAGATTTTTGAGAGAAGTAAGAGATTGAACAATATCCTTTTGTACGAAGACAAAGCATGATGACATAGACAAGAGATAAGCAAAGAATCATATACGCCAAGATGTGAAGAAAGATCAAAATTTCATTGATTTAATAAAAGTTGAGAACATCAACTCAATATTTACAGAAGATTTTGACCAAGACAGGAAAAACTGGGACTGAGTTATCCCTACAGATGATAAGAAAAGAAAGCAAAAAACAATGGCATTGTCTTTACTCTGCTCCTTTTATTAAGGTAGTTCTTCTGCCTGACGACTGACCTATGAAACCCAGACCTACGCTGGTAACCTATCGGGCAGGAACGATCAGCTCCAGAATGCCATCCTCATTCTTACCGAGGCCTCTAAAGGGTTGGTAGCCATGCTTCATCAGAAGATCGAATCCCTTCTTGGCATTCAAGAATTAAGAAAAAAGAGGATGATCTTTGAGAGAAGCGCAATTGAGGCATCCTCTAATCTTGTAGAAGTGAGGTCCTTGTCACTGAACCACTGCTGTGACATTCGTTGTTGGCTGAACTTCCTTCAATTTCAGCATATCCAAACTGTCACTCAAATTGATCTCGTTGACTTCCCGAATGCTTGGGATGTCTGCAGTGAAAGTAGGGCGAGGAATCATGGGCTGCGGGAGTCTCTCTTCCGAATCTTCCCCTAAGACGGTGGTGATCATACCTCCTTTCGACCACTTGATGCACTGGTGAAGGGTAGAAGGAACAACATTAGCGTTATGAATCCAAGTGCGACCTAAAAGGAGATTGTACGTTGGTGGCACATTCACCACGTGAAACAACACAGTGTGCACCAAATAATTGATGAAAATTTCGAGGAAGATTTTCCCTTTGGATGTCTGCCCATGGTTGTCAAAATCGTAGATCGCTATCGAATCCGGGGTATATTCTTCTTCTTTGAGGCCCAAGGCCCTAGCTGTCATCTTCGGACAGATATTGAGGCTGTTGCCTCGTCTATGAGCATATGCGGGACTGTCATGCCCCTGGTCTGCACCACTATGTACAAAGCATTGTTGTGAAATGAATGAGGTTTTGGCAAATCCTCATCTGAAAAGCTTATTGGTGCATTGGTCATCACTTGATTAACTATCTGAACCATGTCCTACGAAGTTGTGCTCGGCTTGACCTTGATCTTTTGTAACAGATCATCTAGTACTTGTTGGTGCTCAGGAGAAGCATGAGTCAAATCCAGGATGAAAATGTTCGACAACGCCGTGATAGGCTTCTGAACCGATCTCGAAGTTTCACCCTTCTTTGAAGCTGACTTGATAAAGCACTTCGGAATCCTGAGAATCTGCTTGGCGACTTCTGTTGTCACCTTTACTGGTTCATTAACTGACTTCTGATTGTTGAAAAATAAAGTGACATCCACCCTCTTGGTGGAAGACTGCGCCTAACGCAACACGAGGACCTGATGTTGATCCTGAATGTTCTGGCTGGAACACGGCTAGATGCTATCTTGAAGGAAAATTGTCTGCTCTGAAATTACTGAAACTGAATGTTTGGGGAAAGGCTTGGACAAAATCTCGAGCTGCTCTTCGTCAGCATCCTCGATCAACAGATTCTTGTCAATACAGTCCTGGATGATGTTTTTAAGGACAAAACAATGCTCCGTGTCATGTCCCACAGTCCGATGGCATTTGCAGAACTTTTCTGTCTATTTGCCCATAGCAACTGGAGGATCCACTACTTTAGGGAGTTTGATCATCCCTTTGAAAAGCATATATTCCAGGACATCTTCCTGAGATTGCTCTAGAGTTGTAAATTCTCTGTCATAACTCCAGCCATCGTTGTGATCATCGCAAAATTTTCTCTCTCTTGATTTCTTTCTCTCTCTTCCTTCTCTTTTCCTTTCTAATCCCTATTTCTCCTTTTTTAAGAGAGAAAATAAAAGACATAAAAGAAGAAAGAAGAGAAAAGAAAAAGAAAAGAAGAGAGAGAGACTCTTTTGCGGGGTCTCACTTGACCTTGATTTGAAAATATTTAGAAAATTACTCATCTCCATTTTTGAAATATTTGCGAGAAAATTGGGAGACGAGATTTGCTCGTCGGTATGAGGTTCGACCGTTCCTGGCGCCTTTACCAGGGGTAATCGAACCAAGGATTGAATTTATGCCTTTTTGCTTTGCCTAAATATTATCTAAGAATTTATCCTAAGTCTAAAATGCACAAAGAATCATGCTTGTGTAATGCAAGGATGTATGCTCTCTTGAAGAATATTTTGAAAATTTCTAAGTGTTTCTGAGATGAATTTGATAATAGAGTGAAGAAATGGTTGAATCTAGCTTAGAACTTGAGATAGATCAGGAAAGATATCTTGAAGTTCTGAGTCTTTGAAATGATCAGAGTTTGGAAGAATAACTCTAGATTTTGAAAAAGAATGATTTGAGGTTTTGAGATAAAAGGAAAAGAAAGGAAGTTTCAAAGTCAGAAATTGGAACCTGGATTTAGGAGAGGAAATGAATATTTGAAATGAAATTTAATTCCATATTCTAATTTTGAATTTAGAATGGGATTTGAGAAATCCAAATTGAGTTTGAAAAATAGAATTGGATTTAAGAGATCTAGATGGGATATGAAAACTGAATTGTTTTTTTTGGAATTTTGGGAATCAAGATAGAATTTGAATCCACAGTCTGAATCCTAAATGAAATTTGGATCTAAAGTCTAAGATCCAAGGTGAAGTTGAATTCTGGAATCCTAAATGGAATTGGATCCGAAGTCTGGGAAAAAATAGAGTTGAATCTGATATCTGGAATCCTAAATGAAATTGGATCTGAAGTCTGAGATCCTAAATGGAATTTGAATCTAAAATCTGAGATCCAAGATGGATTTGGATCCGAAATTTGGAATGGAATTTGGATATGAAGTCTGAAATCAAAGATGGAATTGAATTCTGGATCCTAAATGGAATTTGGATCTGAAGTCTGAAATCTAAAATGAAGTTGGTTTCTGGATCCCAAATGGAATTTTGGATCTGTAGTCTGATATCCAAGAGAAAGTTGGGTTCTAACTCTGGATTTGGATTTTGAAAGTCCAAATGGGACTTTTGAAGATGGATCTGGGTTTTGAAAACCCGGATTGAATTTAAAACTTAGGAAGATTTAAATTTTGAGATTCAGAATCAATCTACTTTGATTTTTGAATTTGAAGATAAGAAGATAAACATGGTTTTGAATTTGAAGATGAATCAGAAACTTCGAAGTTTAAATTGAATTTTGAAGCTTTGAATTTTGATTTGGATATTGAAGTACAAAATGAATTTGAAATTTCAAAGTCAATTTGGACTTTGAAATCGAATTTTGAACCTTGAATATAGAATTTGATTTTGAGCCTATAAATAAGATTTGATCTGAGAAATGAAGAAAATACTCAAAATCACTTGGAGTTTTAAATGATGAATGAATTTAAAGAATTTTGAAGTTGGATTTGAAAAACATATTTCATTCTTTAAATGAATGTAAATAAGATTAATGCTATAATACATTCCTGACTATGGTCATTGAATGTATTATATAATAATCATATCTAAATTCAAATGAAGAATAAAATATATTTTTGGTGCTTTTATAGAGTTTAAAATGAAATTAATTCTCAACATATCCTGACTATGGCCATTGATATATGTATTGAATCAATTTTAGACTAAACTCTGATAAAAGAGGAAAATATTTAAAAGAAATATGATGAATTTTGAAAAGGATCCAATGTTATTTTATAAAAGATAAAAATCCTAAGTTTTGTTTACATCCTGACTATGGCCATTGATGTAAATCATCAACTTAGGATTAATTACCTCTTACGAAATGGTGCACGTGTCATTCGTGTTCTCATTTGTGAAACTTTAAAATGAAGGAAAATGATGCAACGAATGATATTTATATGCTCATTCATTCTAATCTAGAACAGGAAATGTAAATTCTCATTAAGATCTAACTTATTACAACACTTAAAATTGAAAATACAAATCCCAAGTAATGACATTTTCCACATATTTTCTGCAAAACAACTGGTTAGTATGAAAAATAGAAAAGAATTACACATATCACATGGATTTCAAAAGATGCCAATGGTAAGAGAAAATGCTCATATGTCAAGACATACCTGATGAAGAGATGAAAAATAACATACATACTTATATACATACCTATATGTACATGCATGCCTATATATACATATATGAGTATATATATATATATATATATATATATATATATATATGTATATATATTGTAAGACCCGCAATTTTTCAAAAAATATCTAAATAAAATTCATGAGGCATTTACCGGTAAAAATAGCATTTCTTCTCAGAATGCAAAACGAATCAATTCCTGTGAGCCAGTTATACTTAGGATATTCGTCGAATCGCGAATATATGCTCAAACACTCTGGAAGCCATAACTTCCTACCTGAATGAAATCAAAGGATTCCTGCGAGCCAACTTTCTTAGTTACGTCAATACGAAGGGAATGGCGTACTCAGATTTTTTCGAAAAAAAATCGTCGAAAACCCGAAATTCTTGCGGGACCCACGAAAATATTGGTGGGACCCACAGGAATATTCCTCAGAAAATATCTGGTGGGACCCACAAAAATATCCCATGGAATATCCAAGTGGGCCCCACACCAAGGAACCTCTTTGCATTAAAAAGAAGCCAAGGGCAAATGGGTAAAGGGGAAACTTGGGGCCCAAGTTTCATTTCCTATAAATAAAGGCCCTCCCCTTTAGAAAAAATCGTCCCCCCCCCCTTTCTAGCCTCCCCTTTCTCTCTCCTACTTCCTAAAACCTCCCCTACCTAGCCTAGCCCACCTGACCTGGTCTGAGCCTGCCTGACCTAGCCTGAGCCTGCCTGACCTGGTCCTAACCCACCTGACCTGGGTCTGAACCCACTTGACCTGGTCCAAACCCAGTTGACTTGACTTGAACCTAGTTGGGTTTAAAGTCAAAGTCAAAGTCCTTTTTGGTCCAGATTCCGGTTTGGATTTCTGAACCCAGACTTAGCCTACTTGAGCTGAGTTCAAACCTGCTAAACCCAGTTGACTTGGATCGAACCCTGTTTGGTTCAAACCACTTAGGTTGAGTAGCTTGACCTGCTCTACCTCTTTCTCAACTAAGTCAGCTTCATCTGACTTAGTTTGACCTCTCGAAGGAAGGCTCGAAGCCAAAGGAGCGACCCAGAGCTATTTCTTCCACAATTTGAAGTAAGTTCGCTTTATTAAACCATCTCTCTCAAGTATTTGATTGTTTGTATATAGCATATACTTTCTGAAGTAGTATCTTGCTTTAGTTCTTGGTTGAGCCCTCTAGGACGCTTCGGTGTTCACGCGCTCGCCTCGTAACTATCGTCGGATATATATGTTCGAATGCGCAGTATATGCGTTCTTCAAAAATAGTACCTCGCCCTAGTTCTTGGTTGAGCCCTCTAGGACACTTCGGTGTTCACTCGCTCGCCTCGTAACTATCGTTGGATACAAATCTAGGTGTATATCTGCTGATTCTGCCGACGCGTCTTATATCGCACAGGCTATGTAATTTACCTTTGCCGTCGCGTCGTATGATGCCAAGGCTCCCTGTTTTCTGCACTTCCGATTACTGCACTTTCGATTATGCATTTACTTACGCCGTCGCGTCGAACGATGCCAAGGCTCCTGCTTTCTGCAATGTATTTACTTACGCCGTCGCGTCGAACGATGCCAAGGCTTCTGCTTTGTTATATATGTAGAATATTTCGTTCAGTTACACACCCTGAACAATAGTATATGCATTTCTTTACGCCGCCGCTGTATAAAGCACAGGCTTCTTCTTATACTACATATATAGCGCATAAATGAGCGTTCAAATGGAGATCAACTCCAAATCGCCCATGCGATTCCTTAACCGCTCCTCGTTCAAGATTCTGCTTGACGAATGAAGCCCCTATTGGAAAGGCTTCGCTTTTTGGCAAAATGCTCTTTACGTAAAGACTAAGTCAATTACGTATGGCCTGGCTATGGCCCAGGGTTCCTTCAACCTTGATGGATGCAAAGTACGCACAACGGTGCGCATCCATTTCCCGAATTAAGCGTGGCGATTTCCTACCAAAGAGGGGAGATACCGCTGAAATGGATAAAAGAAATGCACGCTTTCTCCGTAAAAGAGAGGAAGTGCTGCTGAAATTTCTGAAGAAGCTAAGAATAGCTCAGAAAGAACGTAGCAGGATACTCTGACATATAGCAGAGTGCTACCCAGTTCATGGTTTGCCCCCTACAACGTAGAAGGGTTCGTCGCACCACTGCCGGTAGAGCAGGGAAGGTGCTGACGAAATGGTTGGCAGAAGAGCTGCCGGAACCAATGGAACAGCATAATGATGTCTGTTGATGGAACGATGCCAGATCGGCTCGTATCCTTGTACCTGCAAGGGCACCTTGCTCGTAAGGGCCGCTGAGCCAGAGTAGAGGTTGCGTCTTGGCTAGGTTTAGACTCGTTGCGTAAAAATACGCCGAGTAGCCGATCTATTTAGATCGAGTCATATGCATGCTCATTGAGAACGGTTACGCAACCAGACTCGTAAGGGCCGAAGAGCCAGAGTGTGTTGTTTCCACCCAAAGAGGTGTGATGCTCGTGGTGGCCGAAGTGCCAAAGAGCGGTGTTCTGCATGCATATGAATAAGACTTAAGGTCGCACATACCCCGCGGTTGAAAATCGTGTTAGGGGTACCCCCTCAGTAATGACTGTGTTGGGGCAAACTGAATGGGGTTGGGTACATACTCTCGTAGTGCTGAAAGCACGGGCTGCCTAAATGGCATGCAGATTCTGTCCAAGTAATTGTAAGACTGGCAGACCCCTTCAGGAATTATGCTCACTGTGGAATGACAGTGATGGTACAGCCTTGAGTGACATGT
Source organism: Nuphar pumila (assembly GCF_984573655.1). NCBI lineage: Eukaryota > Viridiplantae > Streptophyta > Magnoliopsida > Nymphaeales > Nymphaeaceae > Nuphar > Nuphar pumila. The sequence continues at coordinate 24,754,827 of NC_143257.1, read as the reverse complement.
ATTTTACTTTGGACCTGATAGAGTCCACGATGGCCTCAGTCACTCATGGGTTTTGGGGTCGTGGTTATCCTTAAGATCTAAGGATTGAACCCAACTACTGCAAGTAGAGGATGCATCCAAATATGGGCCTAGTAGGATTCTCCCAGTTGAAATACACTGCCCTACTATGGATAGGGTCAACAGGCCTCTGGGGTATCTAAAATACATAGAATAATCAACCCCCAGAACGTCGCGTTGATGCCCGGACAATAGCTCTACCTGCGTACCAAAGGCGGGAGCGGTTAATTATCAAACAATGCATTAGTTCTAGGTACAGCGATGCTTTGAATGTATGAGTGGATGACGTGTTGAGTCAGTCCTGCATAACCTTTGTGAAGGTGTCATGTTCGGTATACTACTGGACCGACTAGGCAAAGACCCGTGTTGTATCCGCACGACTAAGCGAAGCTCGAGGAGTTGTCCTTAGATGCGTGGGATACGGATGTGCCAAGTATGAAGACTTGAGCTAAACATCACTTTGAGACCCGAAAGAGGTCATGGCTAAGTCGTGGAGACTTAAGCGGCTATTCAAATCACAGCCCTGAAAAGGCTTGCTCTAAGTCATGAGGACTCGAGCGGATGTTCAACTCATAGCCCTACGGAGGCTCTTGCGATATACGCTAAGTCTTGGAGGCTTGAGCGTCGTTATTGCGCATTGCAACCCTGAGTGGTCATTATCGTACTTGAGTTGAATGGATGTATGACTGCATGCTTACCAGACCATCAGTGGTTCTGACCCCGTTTTATGGGGATTTCAGGTGTTGAACCTGCGTGGCGATATGCGGAGCAAGGCGGCATCGAGTTCCAGGGTTTCTCTAGACAGAGTTGTACTGCTTCCTTTTTATTGAACCTACACTGCTTTTCTAAACAGTAGTGTTGTAATAAACATGTGGTTTTTGATAAATGGAACACTTTGGTGGTCAATGAGTTGCTTGGCCACATACCTGCAACGTGCTCGGAGTTTTCTAAAACTGACGACTCATTATCGTCTGATTCCGCTGCTAAAAGCTTTTCTAAATTCCGCTGCAAAGAAAAAAAAAAGAAATTCATGAAAATTTTAACTTAGCTTTGTTTTGGAAATCCGGGGCGTTACATATATCATATACATACATTCAATATAGGTGGATGAGAGTGATGGTGTTTTAAGCACAATGGTGCTTGTGGGAGATACATAGTGGAAGTGCAGTGGGCTACTGTGTCAGTAGTAGAAATGAATAACAACAAGTACAAATGAAAGTGGGGGAAGTAGATGTGGCAATGGGTGTTGGGGGATATGCTTAGGTGATGCTAACACAGGTGGTGGTATGTGAGCTGGAAATATATGCAGGTAGTGTGAAGTAGGTCACAACAGTGTCATTGAAAATACAAGTGTGCTGGGGTATAATACAAGAAGGGAGAAAGACTGTTATGAAGAGGTGCAGGTGATTGTGAGGTATATGTTGGTGTGAAGTCAGTAGACACAGTCGTTGGATGGTAACTGTACTAGTGAATGTATATAAATAGTTACTGCTGACGCACAGTGCTGGAAATAACCTAGATAAGCTAACAGGTGAAGTGTGGTTGTTGCAAGGATTGGAAAAACAATACGTGAAGGTGGGGTGTGACAATGAATTTCAACTAATAATGACTGTGGGAGATAATATGGTAGCTATATAGTTGCAGGAAGGTGAGAATGAGGATTGTTTGGATTGTGGTAATCGACAGGTAAAGGATGTATATGGGCACAGACAACTGACTGGAGGTTGTAATGTGTGAAAGAAATGTTGTGGAAGTGGTACTAATGTTACAAATCTGAATGGCATACCAACAACAGTAAAAAAAAAATATGCATCAGCATATACAGACCAATAGATCTTTAGCAAATGCTTAATCATTGACTTCTACTTGAAGGGGATAATAGTGGCCAGACCCATGAATGCATATCAGGTGAGTGTAAAAAAATGTGGTGAGAGTGATGATTTGATAACAAAGATATCCACTGTTATATCTTAACAGACTTTATCTAGCAAGGCTAAATGGAAAAGTTGACATGCATGCTATAATTATGCATATGCTGTATTATGCTATACTGATATGTAAGTATACAGATAGAGTGATATTCACTGGTATGCAACAAGTCAGAGGTTCTGATTTTGGCTGAGATACCCATATAAAAGGGGAAATGATCCCAACGTTCTGCAAACAAGATGGGGGCTTGAACATGATATAAACAATGCATAAGCATAGGTGGTCAGGGGCCACTAATGCTTTTGACGAGCTAGAGAGGTCCAACTGTTTCAGTAACTCCTGCAAACGAATCTCAGATATTATACACTACTCAAAACCTGGATAAACTTTTACATAGAGCAGCTAAGACAAGAACTTATACAGTCATCTGCCAATGTAAATACATAAAAAAAAACATGGAGATCATGGTATCTCAATCCTTAATTTAGCAGAAAATGTTTATTTAATCCTACCTTGTAATGAGCAACAAGTTTGATATGACGTGGCCCTTAGAGTCATAAATTGCAAAAATTATATTGAAGTAAAGATTTCACCAGCAACATATGCTATCACACCAGGCATATTAGTGTAGCCGTATAGAATTCAGAATTCACGATGATACAGATGCGGTAAAAAAAATGGTGAGAACACAAGTAGCTCATAATTTTCAAATGAGACCTCCATTGCTTGATTTGACCTGGTTATCTCTTTTGTTAATTTATTAGAGATCTCACCCCCTTTTTAAAAGCATCAAGCAGCAAAATCTTTCGACTTCAGAAATTCCTTAGTAAACAACAATGAGCATTGACACCAAAAGAGAAAGAAAAGAACACTAAAGCTACCTTCAGAATACACCGTACTTGGTACCCAATGCTCCTACCAGGCTGCCAACAGGGAAATAGCCATAATTAGTTACCATAAATCTAATGAGAGGTACTAACAATACTAGCGCAAACGAATCTCTAATAACTGAATGAAAACAGGCATTTCCCCAGCCAATATCTGCAATATGGCTCAATGATTCAGCACTTGGTTGATGATGGTCAGCTCTATCGACATCTCTACGCACAACTTCTCTGTTACGTGAGTAAACAAGTCCAGAAAAAAAAATTTCTTGTGCATTATAGCTCTGAGCGTCTGCTTTCTTGAATTGGATTTGTTCATGAGGTGATTTACAAATCGACCCTCCAGAGGTATACTCCAAGATGCCAGATGTTGTGGAGTCATCCACTTTACTGCCATAATGCTACCCGATGTTCAGGTATGGTAGTTAACTAAGCAATGATATCCCCTGGCCTGATTGCTTGAGATTCTCCTTTGAAACCAGATCCTCTAAAAACACTTTAATTCTCTTTCATTACGCCCATTCGATCATTTTCACTATCGAACTTAACATAGATATGCCTGAGTATTGCCTTTTCCAGAAGCCTTCCCCTTCTTCCATTTCGACTCAAGATCGTCTTTCATGCCATTATTTTTTAAGAATCTTGCTCGCATAACCACGTATTATGGATGAGATTAGGAAAAACAACGGATGTGCCTAAGGGATGGGCATGAAAATGCAAAAAAATCTGTATATCAGGGACTGTAGTGGTACGCAGTGATGGGGTATACCGGCTGCCTCACGATTGTAGATGATGAACAGGGAAGGAAAAAGCACAACGAAGAAAATGAGGCCACGAGATGTGGCTTGGAGGCAGATCTGAAGCTAGAGAGCTTGCAGATCTGCCGTTCAACCAAATTATAAGGCTAAAAAAAAATGAAGCAATAAACAATATCAGGCGATGGAGATTACAATACCAAAAAAAAACTGAATGCAATGGTTCAAAATCGAACATCGAGTACAATGATCATTAAATGTAAATCCATAGAAGGCAAACAAGATAAAGTATAAATGCTGAAGATTAAGTAAACTGGAAAAATGAACTTCTACCAAGGGCCAAAAATATGTTGGAACCTGAAGATTCCATCACTATTGCATTGAGGTACGTTGGTTTGCTATTAGGCAGACCAACGCTACCACGGATGCTTCAATTGGGGGAAAGAACAAAGGAAAAATCGAAGATCGAAGACAAGAGGAAGGGGATCCTTACCTTATTCGTAGGGGTTTTGAGATTAGAGAGAGAGTTGTGGTTTCTTTAGTGTCCTGGAGGGCTTCTACTGCTGCAGAAGAGGAAGAGTGACTTTGAGGAATGGACGAGATGTTTTGATCGAAAGGGGAAAGGATTCAGAGAAGGGAAGAGAGGTGGTGCCGGATGGAAAATGGATAAAGTCGATGGATTCCGGAATGCTGGATGGAAATCGATGCCTCCTTCCCCTGCGTGCTCACCTTTTAAAGAGGAAAAGGAGAGTTCGAGAGAGGGGTTCAGTTGGGGATGGAGGGCCATCGAGCGGAAGAGGAGGCGATAGAGGGTGCCCAGGAGAATGGCCGTTGTAAAGTTCTTTAAATTCCAAAGAGGGGCTTCCTTCAAGAGTTTTTCTAAAAATAGTGGTCTTTGATTTTCAAAAAGGGGTTTTAAGAGAGGGTTTTTTTTAAAACATGTTTTAAAAAAAGTCATATTTTCTGAAATTTTGGATTTTTTATTGTTTTCTTTTTCGATTTTCTTATTTTTTTGTTCTTTTCTTGAAATTTTATACACATATTTATATATTTGAAAACAAAACTCTAAAAACTAAGGAATTTAAACTAATTTTACAAAATTTTAAAATATTTACAGAAGAAGGGTTTTTCTGAAAAATCAGGGTCATCTTGGGAAAATTTCTTCAGAAAATGGGTTTGGATCCAGGTTTTGAGAAAATGTTCGAGTTTTGAAACTTGAATCGAGAAATACAACGTGATGGATCCAAATGGATGTCGGATGGACTATCCGAGCTATTTAAAAACTATTTTTGGTATTTTCTGTAATTTTAATTTAAAAGTTGGACAATGAGACTCAGATTTGGATCTTGTCAATGGATCCAAATCCAAAATCAAGTCAGATATATAAAATAAATTTAATTTTAGTAAAACTTGAGAAATGAACTGAAATTTAGATTTAAAAGTGATTCAATTGCTCAGAAAATGAAATCAGGGGCAAAAAGGAAATATTTATAAGATTTTGAAAAATTTGGGGTGTTCACAGATGCCCCTCTTTGCTATTAAGCTGGTTGAAAGCCGAGCTTAGTGGCAAAGAAACACTCTAAATTTTGAAAAATGACCCAGTCAGCAAATCTGAATTGGGTGTGGAAGATTTATTTTGAAAACATGGCTTTTTAGGCTTAAAGCCTTATCCTGAATGGTCCTGGGGAGACGAAATCTTCGAAAATGATATGACTGAATAATAGAAATGAGGAAACCGTGATGGGACTTTGGGCGAAGATCCCGAAATGATGAAAGATGAGAATTTTGATCAAATCTCGTGGGTGAGATAAGATCAGCTTTTGGAATTACTTAGTTTTAGCCCTTAACCTGGATGGGACAAAGATAGATCAAGATAATTCAGATGGGAAAAGGAATATAAGTGGACCTCGATGGGACATTTGAGAGAAATGCCTCGTGAGATGAAATTAAGCATGATCCTTTCCTGGATGGATATATAAAGAACATGTATTCCTTTATGGGGGGAAACCATGATGAGACATGGAAGGATTACCTTGTTGAAACGAGATTCAGGTTTAACCAAACCTGAAAGGAAGATACCTCGTGGAACGAGTTTCAGGCTTAACCCTTAACCTGAAGGGGACGACCATACAGAATCATCGAACGAAGGAAGCCGTGATGGGACAACAAAATGCATCGCCAAAGCGATATTCAGGTTTAACCCTTGATCTGAGTGGGGAAATCGTACAAATTCCTCGAATGAAGAAACCGTGGCGGGACTAGAAAGGATATCCAGTCGAAATGAGACTCAGGTTTAACCATAACCTGAATGGAAGATACCTCGCAAAGTGAGGTTCAGGCTTAACCCTTAACCTGAAAGGGGCGACCATACGGAATCCTCGAATGAAGAAACCATGATGGGACCTTTAGAATTTGGACGAACAAATCCGAAAGGGGTTTGCGAGAAGAGAAAAACAAGGGATTCCCTAAAGCTTGGAAAGAGGATGATCTGGGGCGTCTCATTGCTGAGACTAAATCAACTTTTTAAAAACAGACGACCTCTTGCAGAAGGCTTGGGTGATACCTCGAGGAGCGAGGTAACAGTTTTAATCCTTAACCTAAATGGATATAGAATCCTCGAAGAGCGGGAAAACTATGATGGGACCTCTAGACTTCGCACAAGTCCAAGAGGGGTTTGCAAAAGGATGAAAATGGGGGTTCCTAAAGCTTGAAAAGGGGTTGATCTTCGGCGTCTCATCGCTGAAACTGAAATAGCTTTTGACAATAACAGACCTTTTGCAAAAAGTTCAGGTTTAACCCTTATCCTGAGCAGGAACTGTTTATGGTGGGACAGTGGGGAACACAAGGAAGCGTGCGAATCTGAGAACGCTCAGATCAAACAGAAGGAAAGGAATTTTCAGTCCTAAGGAGGGATGACGTCAGGATACATCAAGACGAACATCAAGTTCTTATTTCATGTTGGGATAACGAGAAAATATTGCCAATAAGATGCAAAAAATTTATAGTTGATTTAAAATGATTGAATTGTGCATATATGTGTGAAAATATCACCTCTTTCTACCTAGAGTATTAACTCCAATGGGGCTAACTCCGTAGAATAAAGAATCAAATTCAATTTTGTTACTGTTGAGCTTCTTTAAGGAAGCTATCAATTTCTTTGATATGAAAAGAGAGAAAATATTCTTAGCTTCATAAAAGCAATTGAGTAAAAAGATATTGATAAAAGAATTTAAAATAGATAAAGATGATTCTTGGCAGTTTTGGGCAGTTTGATATCCTGGGGCTTTTCCCATGATCTTTTTGCACTCTTTTGAATTATGGAGCTTTCTTCGGGTTTTTACATCATCCTTCATTTTGGAGATGTCCTAACTTTTCTTTCTTTTTCAAGGAAGGGTACGTCACAAACTCCTTCATCTTGGAGATGCTTCGATCCTTCTTTTTCTTTCTCAGGAATTAGGCTGATGATATAGGTTCATTGGTCAAAAGGTCTTTGGATGATAGCAGAAATCAAATATCTTTTAGGGTTTGCCAAGAGGCTCATCGCAGTCGCCTTCATCTTGACGGTGCTCTGAACGTTCTCTGGAAGGATCCTTCATGAACTCTTTCATCTCGGAGATGATCCAAATCTTCTTTGGCCCCGGGGGTCTAGCTTGCATATTCGTCTTCATCTTGACGACAATTGAGAGATCCCTTTTGCGGATATTTGATTGCAGCTTTGAATGACTGAGGATATATGGATTGGGTAGGTCCTTTTTACTGCCCAGGATATTTTCACTGTCTTACTGTCAAAAGAATGATCTTTAAGAACGTGTCATAGTTATGATCAATATCAGTTCACTTATGGCTTTTCAACATCATCGAATTTTCCTTTGTCGGTCATATCGAAGATTTTTTCTTCATCCTCTTGGTTGACCAACAGAAAAAGTTTGAATTTTAGTTCTTATTTCATAAAAGTCTTGCTCTTTTGGAAATAATACTAAAGGTAGTTGGAGGAAATTCTCTATGCGATGAAAACTTTGAGATCAATAATGACTTTTGATAGCAAATTGGCAAAATATTCTTGAAATCCTTGATGAAAGTAATCGCTTGATATTGAATTGACACGTCCGTGACAAAATTATCCTCTCTCTTTTCCCAAAAAGAGAGACTCAGGCTTGAGCCCTTACCTGAATGGGAAGTTGGAAATACTCCTCTCTTCCCCAAAGATGAGGTGTTTGCAAAACAGAACTTTTGAAGAGAAATTAAGTTTTCGTCAAAACTACCTATCTCTAGGCTTCTCTTATGGAAAGGCGGCCGAAAAATGAAGTTGAAAAAGTATCACAGAGGAACGAGTCCATGTGAACACCCCAAATTTTTTAAAATGTTGTAAATATTCCATTTTTGCCCCTGATTCCATTTCTTGAGTAATTGAATCAGTTTTAAATTCAAATTCTAGTTATTTCTCAGATTTTATTGAAATTAAGTTCATTTTTATACATTTGGCTCAGTTTTGGATCCAGATCCGAGTAAAAGATCTGAATCTGAGCCTCGTTGTCCAATTTTCAAAATTGGAATTATAAAAATACCAAAAATAGTTTTGAATGGCTCGGACAGTTCGTCCAGCATCCGTTCGGATTCATTGCTCTATATTTCTCAATTCGAGTTTAAAAACTCAAAAATCTTCTCAAATTTTGAATCCAAACTCATTTTCTTGAAGAAATCAAACCCAAACTTTTAGAAAACCCCTATTTTTGTAAATTTTTACCAAAAACTACAAAAAATAGCTTTATTCCTCATATTTTCTTAGGTTTTAGGGTTTTTTTTATAACAAAAAAAATCAGAAAATACCAAGAAAAGAACAAAAAAATCAAAATAATGAAGGAAATTACAAAAAAAAAGGGTTTTCTAAAAACCCGTTTTTAGAAAACACTCTTTAAGAGGCCCCTTTTTGGAAAATCTTACCCTCAGTGTTTTAAAAAGTCGAGTTAGGGTTTCAGAGTCTGTCCATCGCCCTCTCTCCTTCACGAAGCTTCCTCAAGAACCCTCACCGAAACCCTCCATCAGCCGTCTGATCCCTTCTCTACCGCCCATCGCACGCCCCTATCAGTCGCCCGAACCCTCCATAGCCATGGCTCCAGAACCGTCAATGGCCAACGGCCTCACAGGCCTTCCCCTTTCTCTAAACCCTCCATCTCTAACAGAAGCTCTTCTGGAGTTTTCTCCTTCTTCTTTAAAAGAGAGGCCATTCCTCACACTCGGCGTCCATTATCTGTCGATCATCCACTCTCTGCCTCTCGCACCCATTGCTTCATATCCATCATCGAACATCACCCAACCGATCTTCAACCTCATCCCTTGGCGCCCCTTTTAGCTTCTGGGTTTCTGCAAGGAAGCGCTATCTTCTTCCCTGTTGGAGCCGGAGCTGAGATCGATCCACTTTTCCCTCTAATCCCCTTTCTCTCAGGTTCATCCTTTGGGTTCTCCTCAAGTAACAGAGGGAGGTTGATTCCTTCTTCCTAATCAAGTAAATATCGTTCCCCTTTTCTGTGTTTTCCATTTTTATTGTTTATTTTCGGCTCATTAGAGCACCCGTGTAGGATCACTCTGTTGATGGCAAGACTGGCCTACACATGTGCAAAAACAACTGGAACGAATGAGTTCCGACATTATCTCCTATTATCTTTCTTCTTCCTTTCTTTTGTTTCGATTTTCTCATCTTTTGCATTGCTTTAGACTTCTTTTGTCATTTATTTCATGAATTTTTGTTCATCCTCTTAAAGCATTAAGTATATTCAGCAATAACATGTTGATTTTCATTTTTGAATCAGTATTTCCCTGCATTATAGCATTCAGGTCCAATTCATGTTTTTCTGTTATGAATATCGGATATGCTTTTATATAGTTTTATAACTTCGGTGCTTTATTGATCCATCCTACTGCTGTAACGGATTTCCTATTTTACTTTGATTGTATGTAATGGCCTTCTAAATGTTTCTAACTTGTTTACCTTATGCATTTTAACTGCATTTCAATATTTGGTTGGTCGTGCCATCCGATGATCCCTCCAGTTTTATTTGAATCGACTGTTCTACCATCGAGCAGGATCACGATTCGTGCACCATGCTGAGGGCAATGGGATCATCCCCATAAGCAACAATATCATGTCTTACCTGCGTAATGCATCCCTCTGGACTGCATCGGCTCCACCATGAACCAACTCAAATTCGCAATGAAGTCTGCTAGGAAGTTCATAGTTGCAGAGAAATGTTTAAAATTTCATGCATGAATGGCTCATGAGCAAAATCTCTGCTGAACCCATCATGGACAGGGTCAAGTTCATATTAAAATTCGATGGAGGAATCGAATTAGGAATGCTGCAAGTAACCCAGGAGCTGATAGCAATCAAGTCCTAAGAACTCGTCATTACAAAATTTTGAGGTTGACAATACCATGTCCACCTAAAAGCTCCTTCACCTTCAATCATGTTCTGGACCTCCTTTGATGTCTTCTACAAAAAAAAAATAATAAAAAAATAAATTCCAAGGGCTCATCATCCACAGGATGGATGAGAATAATAATGGATTTATATTTTCTGTTCAGAATTCCGCAGTAAAGCATTAGAGATCTTGGAACTCTCTTTTATCACGGCAATACTTGGGTCATTTTTTAATATTATTTTATTGAAGGTTATACTTAATTCTCTGTTCTTGCACACTATGGTGAATACCTCCATATTTCAACTGTTGGGTCCTTCACATTTTGATTCTTGCAGGATTGATTATCTTTATGTCTCCTAATCATTGAGGTTAAGACTGGATCATATACATCGTAACCATCGATGGGTGTGTCATCCCTTGGATATCCTTCATGCATTACCTTTCTGCTGGATGTAGTGTTCAGTTACAGTAAGGCACCTACTGTCAATTTTTTTTATGCATAATATATACAACATAACATTGTGTTTCCCTATAAATGTTACTGTAGCAGAATTTGTGCTCTGTTGGCACGTACCTTTTTAAGACCACCTATCATTTTACTTTCAATCTGCTGGCGTTACCACCTGAATTATGTATATCCTTCATTGTTCTAGCATGTAAATAGAATTCGATGGCATGCATGTCTGTATGGAATTCATAGAGTATTGCTAATCAGAGAGACAATGATAAACATAGTGGAAATGTTGATACGGGAAGATCAGATAAACAGTTTGATCGCCATCCCTGGTAAGAAACTCAAACTCTAAGAAAGAAATATACCTAAACCTTCCTTGAATGCCTTGCAGATAATAAAGGTTGGGGCTGGTGGACCATCAACTTGGGATGACTGAACGATAAGCTTGTGCATCTTTGAAGATCGTCTGGTGCTAAAGGGGGATGATCATGCATATATTTTAGGGATATTTCATATAAAAATATGCATGATTTCATGAGAAAATGATTTAAAAACCCAATTTTATGTTAGTTTCAAGTAAATGTGCTAAAATAATATAAGAATAGAAAATGCATGAAAAATAGTGTTATTTTACATTTTAATGCATATTTTAGTGTTTGACATAAGTGTAGTAGTTTAGTTTTTGAAAATCATAAAAAAAATTAGATTTAAAATAGACTTAGTTTTACAATTTCTAAAACATAGTCATTTTGAGTTGTTTTGCAAATAAATTTTTGAAGAGAGTTGAAATGCAATTTTAAAAAGAAGATGGACTTATAGACAAAACTTCAAAATTATAAATATGATACGTAGGGGGAATTTCAAATTGTCTTCTCTCTTTTGCCCAAGCCCTCTCTTCTTCCCCTTCCTCTCCACCTCTTCTTACCTCTTCTTCTCCTTCTCCCTATTTTCCCCTCTTTTTCTCATCCTCTTTCCGGTGGAGAATTCCGACAACGGCTGAAGCAAGAGAGAGGATTCCAACCTCTCTTCTAATCCCTCCAGTTACAGTGAGTGTTCATCTTCTTCTTCTAAATCTTCTTTTTCTGTTTTGATAATTTGAATTGTTGAAATTAGTAGATAATATGTGTGATTCCAGCTTTATGTACATTTTTAATTCATCGTAGGTAGAATTAGCATTAGCATCTGAACTTTCAAAATATTTTTGTTGTTTGTTTGTTTTCAATTTTTTTTTCTACAGCATAGCAATGTGAGTACAGTGAAATATTAGAAATCCGATAGCTGTGAAATCACCATTTCAGGTTTGCGTGGATCTAAAATTCGGAGAAAATAGCATACTCAAATCATTAGATCTGTTTGTGGATTCATCGGATTTGAACATTTTCTTACAAAATTGATCGATTGATCACTGTGTTTTCAGACTATTATTTTCAAAATTAATTGAATTTGATTTCCAGCATTGATCAGAGAACTGGATCAAATCCCGCCATCATAATCTCGTTGTTCTCTGATTGATAGCTGGAATTCCCTGATTTAGCCGGATTCACTTCACATTTATCGTGAAAATGTGAAAGAGGCATTTTCATTTGAGTTATCGTGAAATTAATTTCACGGCTGTTGATATTTCCGGTGGAGGCTATTGAGATTTCCGGTGGAGGCTGTTGATATTTGAAATTCTAGTGTGTTTTTGAAAAAATTTGATCGGATGTTGTGATCTGAAGTAAAAGTATGAATCTTGCATCATCATTGTTGAACATCCGTGAAATTTAGCAGAAACAGGAGGATTCGCCGGAAGTTCTCTGCAAATAGCTGTGATTTATCTGATTATCGGAATCCCGATCATCTAACCATCAGATCTCCTCCAAGTCACTGGCTGAAATTCAGTCTTCTATTGGAATCACGCGTTGATCTGCCTTGTAGATCTCTGATTGTTAAAATCCTCATCTCTGAATCCGCCGGAAGTTCCATTTATTATCGTGAACTGTATTTCCTGTAGAACTCACCGGCGGTTACACAGTTCTCCGGCAACTCTTCTTACTGAGTCATTGTGAGAATCAATTTTACCTGTGTGAGATCGGGTATGGTGATTCAAATGTGAAAAGTCAGTTTCATGATAATATGTTTTTGATTTTCACAGTCGATTGATTTTTAAAAAATCAAAAACTGATTCTCACGGTTGTGTTGATTTTAAAACTGATTTTCCCTGAAATTTCTACTATTTTTTTTAACTGCTGGTTCTCACTGCAATTTTTGTTGTTAGTTAATTGAATAATTAGTTAGCCATTAGTTAAGTGAGTAGTTAGTTGCTAGCTTACTAAATCATTAGTGATTAGTATAAAATTTTTGTTTGAAGTAGCTACGTAATGTGTAATTGTTAGCTTAGTTACTATTGTTAAGTAAGTATTAGTTATTAGTAAATTGTTAGTTAAGTGTTTTGGAATTAGTTAGTTGTTATTAGATTTAATTAGAATTAGTTTTCAATTGTAATTAGTCAATTAGATTTCGTTACTGATTTCTTTCGTATTCTTAGCATTTAGTTAGTCTATTTTGTTTGGTATAGTTTTATTCTTTTATTTTGTACTGCTCGTGTTTCTTTTGACTTGTGCAGGATCGCACAGAAGTGGAGCTAAAGCGCATTTGTGACATGAAATACATGAAGATAGAAGAATTTTTTCTTTTATTTTAGAATTTAGGCATTTAATTGGGTTTGTAAATATTGTTTTTTTACGCCCTCTACGAAGGGTATTCATGTGTTGTAAACCATAATTTACATCACTAATTGAATTTAAATAACTGAAATTAAAGGAAAGTAATGTCTTCAATATCCCTGCAAAACTAGAAAACTTGTTAGTGAAGATATGTTGGCTTTTCTAGATTTTTCCAGTAATATCTAGAAATTACTGGATTTTGCTAGATATAAGCCTTTTTCCATGATTCCCTGAGATAAACATAATGAAATATGAAATAAAATTGAAGAAATATGAAAATGGGATTTGAAAATTTAAAATTGGGGTCAAAATAACCAAAATACCTCTGATAGCAAGACTATGGCCTTGAAACCAGGGTTTTTCAGAAAGATATTTTGTAAAATGAGGTTTTGAAATTTAAATGAAAATAAATCAAACATAAGATGATGTGGTATGATTGGAAATAAGAAAATCCAAGTTAGGAATTTCAAAAATGAGGTCAAATGACCAAAATGCCGTCGATAGCAAGACTATGGCCTTGAAATCAGGGTTTTTAGAAAATATTTTGATAAAAACTTTGGGTTTAGGGTTTAAATAAAATCAAATGACAAGAAAATCGATCATGAAGTGTCTTAACATGATTATAAATATGAAAAAACCCTAAAAACATGAGCTTATACAGAAAAAAATGAAAATATCACAAAAATCATGATTTTGGCAGTGTTTCGAGATGCTGCGGGCACCCTGTTTTGCAATTTAATTCATTCAAGCATCAAATGGATTTCAAAATTCATAAAAATCGGCACCCGCACTTGTTATAACTTTAAAATCAGATTGGAATAATAAAAATATATTTTTGACATTATTCCAATTCGAAAATTGCATTAAAACCCTAAAATATGCTATTTTTACCCGTGATCACGTATCAATTTCAATGTTAAACCCAAATCAGGAATCAATTCACCATAGAAATTCTTGAAATTTTACAAAACAATAGTAGACAAAAAAACAAATAATCTCTTTTTTACAGATCATAAAAACCATCTCCGGTTAGAGAGATATAATTCCGGCAATCTAAACTTAAATTTAACGAATATAAAATTGATCAAAATAGGTCCTTCCGGTTGCAAATACAGGGAAAAATATCAGACTTTATAAAAAAAACTGATATTTCAGAAGTGAATATTAGACACAAAAATAATCAACTTCCCTTTTTACATATCATGAATTGAATCTATGGTTAAGGATCTATGATCAACACAAGTTGAATTAGGGTTTTAGTAAATCATAACGAGTTTTAAAACATGGACCTCAATTTCTGACAAAGGAAAAATAGTAAATTGAGATATAAAAATACAGAAAAATTATAGTAAATACTATACATTAACACAAATCTACTGCATTTTACGGATCTTGAATCGTATATTGAATGAAATAAATAACACATCTACAAGTTATGCTAGAATTTGAATAACTATTTTAACTAACAAAAATCTCGATTTGACTTTGTTTTTCATTAATAGGGTTCCTGAACCCCAAAATGTCTGATTTTTTTCCAGAGTCTTAATAACATATCTGTGCATCATATATAAAAAAATCAGTAATTTCTAACAAAGATTTTAATACGAACTAACATGCTTTCTAAAAATCCAAGATGAAAATATACAGAAATCTAAGAAACCCTAAAAAAACATGATTTAATCAATAAAAAACCATAAAAATATCTAAACAGTAAAATGAAATTGATTTCAATGCTGGAACACGTGTAATAAATATTAATATGCTAAAAATAAAAATAAAGTAGGGAATCCATGTCTGAAATTAATTTTACCTTTGAAATCATGGATTTAACTCTTTTAACGGGTATATCTCATGTTTCATCGGTTAAGAACATGAAAAACAATAAGGTAAACAATTCTAATCGATTAGAATCTCAAAAAACAGTACCAAATAAGAATAGATCATCTTCTTGGGTCGACCTTGGGGTTCTTGGATGAGAATCCATGGTTAAATCCATGAACACAAGGGTTTCCATTGTGAAATCTAATATAAAATCATAAAAAACTAATAAAAATAATGAAATAATATTAAATAACTCACCTTGGGGCTGCAGCTGCAATGGAGGAAGGTGGAGGTGTTGGAGAGGAGAGAGAAGCCACGAAATTGGGAGAGAGAAAAAGAGCCTCCCTAACACCTCTAAAGAGCCCTTATTTATAGTTTTTCAAAACCTTCTTAATTAGGGTTAATTAAGGAGTTTTATTTTTTTAGAACTCTTTCTAATTAATCTAATAAAGGAGGCAACGATTTTTTGGAGAATTGTAGCCTAGGTGAGACTCTATCTAACCTAATTGACTTAATTAACTTAATTAATATAAAAAATTTCCAAATGTGGCAACACCTAAACGGGTCCACATTTGTTTTTTTTTTAAAACTCAAATTTAAAAGCTTTAAAAACTGTTGAAAAGCAAAGATGAAGTTTTAAAATCACTTTTGACTCTTCTAACCTAGCTAGGACACTAACTAACCCTAGTCTAACCCTAACTTCTTCAAATGTGGCACCACCCAGAGCGGGCCCTACTTGAACTTTCAAAAACGATTTTAAAACTTGAAATTGAGAGGTTAAAATCAACAAATGGAATTCAAAGGTTTGAAAATACAGTTCTAAGCGAACTGGAACTCTGGACCAGAATCCTGAACTAATTAGGACTTTGAGATTTTTAGAATTTTGAAGGCCAAATGAAGAAGTTTTTGAAAGATTTCATCAGAATCGGCAAAAACAAGTTAAAAAATACAGTCAGGGTTAGAGTCCTAACTCAACTGAAGCTCTGAAATAGAGTCCTGAATTAAGTGGACTCTGCAAGATGACCTAATTTTTTAAAAACAAATAAAAAAGAATGAAAATGGAAGTAAAAACAAACTTTAGAACAGACTCCTAACAGGATTAGGACTCTGAGACAGAGTCCTAATCAGACTAAAACTCTATATTTTTTTAGTATTTTCTGAAAAACAAATAAAAGAACTTGTGAAAACAATAACAAATATTAAAATCAAAACAAGGTTCTGATCCAACTAGGACTCTAGGGACAAAGTTCTAATTGAACTAGGACTCTCAGAATTTTAGATTTTTTGTGAAAACAAATGAGAGGATTTTGAAAAACAAGTGAAAACAAGATACAATCGAAGTTCAGTTCAGAGTCCTGATCTGACTAGGACTCTGAAAAAGAGTCCTGATTTGACTAGAACTCTGAAAATTTTTGGTTTTTTGAGAAACAAATGATGAGATTTAAACAAAGCTTTTGAAAACCAGTGAAAATGAAGTGAGAAAACAAACTTTGGATAGACAACTGATTCGATCAGGACTCTAGGATAAAATCCCAGAATTTTGAAATTCCATGATAAAGGTATAACAATTTTGATAGATAGAAAGATTTTTGAAAGATTCTCTCAAAATTGAAATCAGGGTTAGAGTCCTGATCCAACTAGGACTCTTTGAATAGAGTCCTGGTTCAACTAAAACTCTGAGTTTTTGACTCATTTTGAAAGATTTGATTAAAAATAGGAAGAATACCAATGGAAGATAGAGTCTTGATTCGATTAGGACTTCAAGAAAGAGTCCTAATTCGACTGAGACTCTAGAATTTTGGCCAAAAACAAAGGATTTTGATAGGTTTTCTCAAAAACAGGTAAAAAGGGTAGTAAAAAAATAGAGTTCTGATCCGACTAGGACTGGAAAAAGAGTCTTGATCCAACTAGGATTCTGGAAAAAGTGTCCTGATTGGATTGGGATTCTGAAATTTTGGATAAAAATGACGAGAATGGGCAAGGATATGACCACAGCTGGTCTAAAATCAGAATGGGGTTTTCAAAAGATTCAAAAAGATCAAAATACAGAGTCCTGATCTCACTAGGACTCTAAAATTTTTGAGATTTTTGATAAATAAAGGAATCCATAAGTGACACCACCTAAATGGGTCTCATCTCAGAAGTGAAATCAATTGAAATTGAGTTTAAAATGAATCCAGATTCTATTCTGAGGAAAATATTTTGAAATATAAGATCCTGGGGTTTGGCAAATGGCAAGAATATCGACTTAAAACCCAGGTTTTGAAATTGAATTCAAAAGAAAAGTTTTAAAGCTCGAATATGGATTAATATTCTGAAAAACAAGAGTTCTGGATCTCGATAATGAGATGCAATGCAATGAAATGACATATTAAATGCATGCAATGATATATAAAGTGTAAACACTGGATGAGGGTGAAAATTTTGGGTGTTTACACTCCTACTGATCCGCAGTCCTTAGGTTGAACCCCTTTAGAACCATTCCTTAAGTCGATCTTTAGGTTGAACTCCTACTGATCCGCGATCTTTAGGTTGAATTCCTACTGATCCACAGTCCTTAGGTTGAACCCCTTTAGGACCATTCCTTCAGTCGATCTTAAGGTTAAACTCCTACTGATTTGTGATCCTTAGGTTGAACTCCTATTGATCCGCAGTCCTTAGGTTGAACCCCTTTAGGACCATTCCTTAAGTCGATCTTTAGGTTGAACTCCTACTGATCCGCGATCTTTAGGTTGAACTCCTATTGATCCGCAGGCCTTACGCTAAACCCCTTTAGGACCATTCCTTCTGTCGATCTTTAGGTTGAACCCCTACTGATCCGCGATCTTTAGGTTGAACTCCTACTGATCTGCAGTCCTTAGGTTGAACCCCTTTAGGACCATTCCTTAAGTCGATCTTTAGGTTGAACTCCTACTAATCCGCAATCTTTAGGTTGAACCCCTACAGTTTCGCAGTCCTTAGGTTGAACCCCTTTAGGACCTTTCCTTCAGTCGATCTTTAGGTTGAACTCCTACTGATCCGCGATCTTTAGGTTGAACCCCTTTAGAATTTTTCCTTCAGTCGATCTTTAGGTTAAACTCCTACTAATCAGCGATCTTTAGGTTGAACACCTACAGATCCGCAGTCCTTAGGTTGAACCCCTTGAGGACATTTCCTTCAGTTGATCTTTAGGTTGAATTCCTACTAATCTGCGATCTTTACGTTGAACTCCTACTGATCCGCAGTCCTTAGGCTGGACCCCTTTAGGACCATTCCTTAAGTCGATCTTTAGGTTGAAGTCCTACTGATCCGCGACCTTTAGGTTGAACTCCTACAGATCCGCAGTCCTCAGGTTGAACCCGTTTAGGATATTTTCTTTAGTCGATCTTTAGGTTGAACTCCTACTGATTCACGATCTTTAGGTTGAATTCCTACTGATCCACAGTCCTTAGGTTGAACCCCTTTATACTATTCCTTAAGTCGATCTTTAGGTTGAACTCAAACTGATTCGTGATCTTTAGGCTGAATTCCTATTGATCTCCCACCCTTAGGTTGAACCCCTTTAGGACCATTCCAAGTCGATCTTTAGGTTGAACTCCTACTGATCCGCAGTCCTTAGGTTGCACCCCTTTAGGACCATTCCTTCAGTCGATCTTTAGGTTGAACTCTTACTGATCTGTGGTCCTTAGGTTGGACCCCTTTAGGACCATTCCTTCAGTCGATCTTTAGGTTGAACTTCTACTGATCCACGATCTTTAGGTTGAACTCCTACAGATCCGCAGTCCTTAGGTTGAACCCCTTTAGGACCATTCCTTCAGTCGATCTTTAGGTTGAACTCCTACTAATTCGTAGTCCTTAGATTGAACTTCTTTAAGACCATTCCTTAAGTCGATCTTTATGTTGAACTCCTACTGATCCGCGATCTTTAGGTTGAACTTCTACAGATCCGCAGTCCTTAGGTTGAACTTCTACAGATCCGCAGTCCTTAGGTTGAACCCCTTTAGGACCTTTCCTTCAGTCGATCTTTAGATTGAACTCCTACTTATCCGCGATCTTTAGGTTGAACCCCTATAGATCCAGAGTCCTTAGGTTGAACACCTTTAGGACATTTCCTTCAATCGATCTTTAGGTTGAACTCCTAGTGATCTGCGATCTTTAGGTTGAACTCCTACTGATCCGCAATCCTTAGGTTGAACCCCTTTAGGACCATTCCTTAAGTCGATCTTTAGGTTGAACTTCTGTTGATCTCTGATCTTTAGGTTAAACTCCTACTAATCCGCAGTCCTTAGGTTGAATCCTTTTAGGACCATTCCAAGTCGATCTTTAAGTTGAACTCCTACTGATCAGCGATCCTTAGGTTGAACTCCAACTGATTCCCAGTCCTCATTTTGAACCCCTTTAGGACCATTCTAAGTCGATCTTTAGGTTGAACTCCTACTGATCAGCGATCTTTAAGTTGAACTCCTACTGATTCACAGTCCTCATTTTGAACCCCTTGAGGAGCATTCCGTAAGTCTATCTTAAGGTTAAACTCCTACTGATCCGCGATCTTTAGGTTGAACCCCTACAGATTCACAGTACTTTGATTGAACCCCTTTAGAGCCTTTCCTTCAGTCGATCTTTAGGTTGAACTCCTACTGATCCGCGATCTTTAGGTTGAACCCCTACATATTCGCAGTCCTTAGGTTGAACCCCTTTAGGACCTTTCCTTCAGTTGATCTTTAGGTTGAACTCCTACTGATCCGCGATCTTTAGGTTGAACTCCTACTGATCCGCAATCTTTAGGTTAAACTCCTACTGATCCGCAGTCCTTAGGTTGAACCCCTTTAGGACCATTCCAAGTTGATCGTTATGTTGAATTCTTACTGATCAGCGATCTTTAGGTTGAACTCCTACTGATTCACAGTCCTCATTTTGAATCCATTTAGGACCATTCCAAGTTGATCTTTAGGTTGAACTCCTACTGATTCACAGTCCTCATTTTGAAACCCTTTAGGACAATTCCAAGTCGATCTTTAGGTTGAACTCCTACTGATCAGCGATCTTTAGGTTGAACTCCTATTGATTCGCGGTCCTTAGATTGAACCCCTTTAGAACCATTCAAAGTCAATCTTTAGTTTGAATTCCTACTGATCAAGGCCCTTAGGTTGAACTCCTTTCGGACCAATTTTCCTTCAAAAAGTCGATCTTTATGTTGAATTCCTACTGATCAAGGCCCTTAGGTGGAACTCCTTTTGGATCAATTTTCCTTTAAAAAGTTGATCTTTAGGTTGAATTCCTACTGATCAAGGCCCTTAGGTTGAACTCCTTTTAAACCCATTTTCCTTAAGTCAATCTTTAGGTTGAATTCCTACTCATCAAGGCCCTTAGGTTGAACACCTTTTGAAATTCCACTAGAGGGGGGGGGGTGAATTGTGAAATTCGATACAAATCGATAAAATAAAAATTAAAGACAGTAAGGCACAACACAATAAACACAGAAATTGTACTGGTTCGGTCGAGTTAGTGACCTACATCCAGTCCCCAAGTGAAACACTTGAGCCTTTCACTATAAAATCCGTGTTACGGGATAAATAGTTCAACACCCTCTTCCTCAGAGGTCTACTTCTCTCAACAGAGAAGAAAAACACCCTCTTTCACAGAGGTCTTCTCTCAACAGAGAAGGAAAACACCCTATTTCACAGAGGTCTACTTCTCTCAAAAGAGAAGGGAAACAAAAGATAACAGAAAGTTACAACACTTTCCTAAAGAACCTTCAGAATGAAATGCAGAGTATGAATGCACGTATGAAGATTCTCAGAATGTTCTCTCTTTTGAAAATGGGTAGAATAATCTCTCATGAGAACAAAATGTTCTTTTTCTTTTTCATACACAGTTGATTCTTTTGTCAGAGTGCTTTTCTTGTCTTTTTCTCTTTCTTTTCTCTTTCTTTTTCTAAGCTCTTTTTCAGTGTGTCAAGTAGGAATTTTTCTCTTTGAAAGCTCACATGTGTGTCTGAAATATTATTTTGTTTGTGTGTATATATATATATATATATATATATGTCTTAAGAAAATAGTCATTGCTTTTTGAAATAATTGTCCTTTTGAGATGTGAGGCGTCAAGTCATCTCAAAACAACTTTGTGTAAAATGATATGTGTACTGTATTGCTTTTTCAAAAAGTCGTCATTCATAAATTAAATATTTGAGGTACACTATACGTTATTGTAATTAAAAATGATATTTAATTTGTAATGGGTCTTTTCTCAAAATAAATGTTTTGTAGTACATTAATCGTTGAAGTGTACTTTATAATGTAATTTGTCTTTACTCAATTTAATGATTTGTAGTACATTAATAGTTTTCTTACAAATCGTTACTTCTTTGGTTAAATGTATGTAAGTACAATAAATGCTTGTTAAGTACTTTATTTTATAAATGGTCATTTCTTAAATAAATGCTTTTTGAAGTGCCATTTAATGTTTACAAAAAGAATGATGACTTTAAATATAAGTCTACATTCTTGAGTGTGGATTTTAGTATTAAATAAATAAAAGGTCATTTTCTAACTTAATTGTCTTGTTAAACAATAAGTAGTTGTGTAAAATAATATGTGTTTTCTCAAATCGTCAATTCAAGATGAACGATTGTGTATTATGAGTTAATGCAGTTTGTCTTTTTCTTTCATAAAAGCTTTTGAAATCATGAGCTTTTATATCTTTTGAAGTTGTCTTTTTCATAAATGCTTGTAGGAAGTACAATGCTTTGTTTCAAAAAGGTGTTTTTGAAATGCTACAATATACATAACATATCCTTTTATGAAAGCTTAACTTTTTGTAAATAAATGGCTTGTATGATTTTAAAGCAGATAGTCTAATATGAAATATGCATGCTTCTGAAGGTTCTGTTACATATGACTCTAAAGGAGAAAAAAAATCTCCATCTTGAAGTAGCCGATCTTCTTGGATAATCTTTATGAATGTATGGCCCATCAAGCTTTTTCTTCAGAGTAGCATGATTGCATCAAATAGTTGCATTTGATCAGGTTGTCTCCATTCTTCTTAGGTGAAATAACCTTGCATCAAATACTTGTTAAATACATGACACATCATATCCAGTCATAATATAACATATTCAGTTTCATAGATGAAAGCATATCATATTTATCATATCGCATGAAAGCATATCATGTATTTATCATGTATCATATATATACATCATGACATCATATCATATTTATTATGTATCATCAAAACATAGTTTTTCAATACCTTTTGGACCAATTTTTCTTCAAAAAGTTGATCTTTAGCTTGAATTCCTACTGATCATGGCCCTTAGGTTGAACTCCTTTTGGACCAATTTCCTTTAAAAAGTCGATCTTTAGGTTGAATTTCTACTGATCAAGGCCCTTAGGTTGAACTCCTTTTGGACCATTTTTCCTTCAAAAAGTTGATCTTTAGGTTGAATTCCTACTGATCAAGGCCCTTAGATTGAAGTCTTTTTTGACTCATTTTCCTTAAGTTGATCTTTAGATTGAATTCCTACTGATCAAGGCCCTTAGATTGAACTTCTTTTGGACCAATTTTCCTTCAAAAAGTTGATCTTTAGGTTGAATTCCTACTGATCAAGTCCCTTAGGTTGAACTTCTTTTGGACCAATTTTCTTTCAGTCGATCTTTAGGGTGAACTCCTTCTGAACCCATCTCATTTTCAAAAATCCATATGTAGGTTGAATTCCTACTGATCCATATTCTCTTGTGATTCTTGGGTTAAATTCCTATTGAACTAAATTCATTGTTCAAAAATTCAATCTGTAGGTTGAATTCCTACTGATCAATATTCTTTTGTGGTTCTTAGGTTGAATTCCTATAGAGCCAACTTCATTTTTCAAAAATTTCATCTGTAAGTTGAATTCCTACTGATATATATTCTTTTACGGTTCTTAGGTCGAATCCTTATTGAACCAACCTCATTTTTCAAAAATTCAGTCTGTAGGATGAATCCCTATGGATCCAATATTCTTTGTGGCTCTTAGGTTGAGTCCCTGCTGAGCCAATGTTGTCTAATAAAACCAATATTTCTATGTTATTTCTTTCAAATTTCAACTAAAGGTCCTATGAAAATCCATATTGAGTGATTATTTCACAAAGGATTCTAAAAAAATTTGCCAATTTGCTAAAAATATGTTGATTCTAATATTTTACTGCACAAAAGAATCACCTCAGATTACCTCTAGTATTCTTTTTAAAAGGGTGAAGCTTTTTGCGAAAAGAGATAAAATTCAAATCTTTTCTTTATTGATCAACCAAAAGGATGTAAGAAATATCCTTGGTATGATTAGCGAAAGAAATATTCAATGATGTTGAAAAGCTTGAAGCGAATCGATATTAATCATAGCTATGACGCATGTTTAAAGAGGACTTTCTGGCAATCAGGCAGTGGCAATATCCTAAGCGATAAAAAAAATCCACTCAATCCATATCTCCTCATTCATTTAAGCTGCAATCAAATATATGCAAAAGGGATCTCTCAATTGTCGTCAAGATGAAGACAAATATACAAGCTGGACCCTCGGGGCCAAAGAAGATTTGGATAATCTCCGAGAGGAAGGAGTTTGTAACGGATCCTTTCAGGGAAAGTTCAGATCACCATCAAGATGAAGACAACTGCGATGAACCTCCCGACAAACCCTAAAAGATATTTGATTTCTGCTATCATCTAAAGATTTTGACTAATGAGCTAATATCATCAATATAATTCCTGAGAAAAAGAAGGATCAGAGCATCTCCAAGATGAAGGAATTTGTGACGTACCCTTCCCAGAAAAAAAAAGAAAAGTCAGAACATCTCCAAAATGAAGGATGATGTAATAAACTTCTCGCCAAAAACCCAAGAAATCTCAATGTCTCAAAAAGAGTGCTAGAAAGACTATTATAGGAAAAGCTTCAGGATATCAAACTGCCAAAATTGCTAGAAATCATCTTTTCTTATGCAAAATTCTTTCATCAATATCTTTTCATTGCTTGCTTTTATGAAATTAAGAGTATTTCTTCTCTATTCATATCAAGGAGATGAATAACTTCCTTGAAGAAACTCAACAACATAAAATTTCGAATCTCACTCTGGAATCTGGGAAGTTAACCTCATTTTGGAGGAAATACTCTTGGTAAAAAGAGGGAGTATCTTTCGTACATACGTGCACACTTTCAAGCATTTGAATCAATTATAATTTCATCTTATTGACAAAATTTTCTGGTTATCCAAAAATAAAATAAATGCTCAATATCTATTTTGATGCAACCTAGCATTGTTTTTATATTTTTCAAAGAGAGTTGCTTCATTTTGGTGAGGTATTTTCTCCCAGTCCCATCATGGTCTTCCTCATCAAGGAATCCATGCTCTGCATATCTATTCAAATAAGGATTATACCTAAACCTTGTCTCACGAGGTATTTTTCAAAAATGTCCCATTGTGGTTTTCTTTCAAAATCTTCGTCCCATCCAGGTTAAGGGCTAAACTTGAGTCTTTTCAAAAATTCTTTTTTTTGTCTCAGTCATGAGACTTCTTTAAAAATCTCTCATTTTCACCATGATGGGATCTTCATCCCAAAGTCCCACAACGATTTTCCTCATTTTTCTTCTGTCCAATTATTTCATTCTCGAGGATTTCGTTCTTCTTCCCAAAACCTTTCAGGATAAGGTACCAAAACCTGAGGATAATGTTTTACAAAAACAATTCTTTCACACCCAATTCAGACCTCCTGACTGGGGCATTTTTTTAGAAGAAATTTTGGTGTATTTTCTTTGCCGTTAAGCTTGGCTTACAAGCGGCTTAGCAGCAAAGAGGGGCATATGTGAACACCCCAAATTTTCCAAAAATTCTAAAAAAAATATCCTTTTGCCCCTAGGCCCGTTCTCTGAATGAACTGGGCCAATTTCTGATCAAATTTCTATTCATTTCTCGAATTCACTGGAATCCAGACTCAATCTTCATTTCTGACCCAATTTCAAATCCAAATTGGATATCTAGATCCAATTCTGATCCCGGATCTCTTATTGTTCCAAAAAATCAAAAAGAAAATCATTGCTTTGAAAAAGACTGCTTTCAAAAACCTCGTTTCTGAATTTTCTTAAAAATTAAAGGACTCCCTTTGAAAAAAAATGTAATGGCCTGCTGTTATACAAACAACATAGGGGTCAAGCTCCTCTGGATCTCCTTCTCACCCCCGCACCCCTCTTCCTCTTTCACGGACCACTTCTCACCCCACCTGACCTTCTCTTCTTCTCGATTCTTCTTTCTCTCCTTCCAATCCTCTCCTCTTCTCCAGTAGCAAGAGACCTCAACGGTAGAAGAGAAGAGCTCAGCTCCCTCCTTCAGAACCTTAGCAGTTACAGAAGCATCAACTTGTTAAAGTAGTAGTTGTAGATGAATCAAAGGTTAATTCAGTTGCAACTGAAGCTAAAGGGCCTGATCCTTCTGATTACTTGACACTGCATGCGTTATCTCCTAAAGTTATGGTTTGATTCAAAAGACCCCATCGCATCTCATTGATCGTTCATGCTTTGGTTTCACAGAGATACAGAGGATATATGTCTTAATACGCTCAGGTATAGTTATGTCTTGATTCACTCTTGGGTATTGGCAATTAAACAATGTCTGGCACTTTCAATATGCGTGGCTTTTTTTTCTTTTCTTTTTCTTTTCCCTTCTTATGCAAATCAAATAAGATACATGTTATCTGTTAGAAATTTTGTTGCCAAGTTAAGGTAGAAACTGCAAGAGAGATAGTAAGGCTGAAGCATACAGACTCTGACGTAGCCTTCTTAGCACTTGTCCCATCAGCCTGCGCATCTCCTGTGTATGAGCATCCATGTGTTCGACGTCATCAAATTGGTTGTTTGTAGGATTTTAAGTGTAAAATGCCTGAAAATATTCAGGTATGAGGAATCCATTGTGGTTATTAAAGATGACAGTAAATATGGGGATGAACCTACAGAACCAAAAATGACATCTCCCCTGCATCACTGATCTCTGTTTAAATTCTCTGTTAGGCATTTTATTTATTTTCTTTCTTTTGCCTCATCACACAACATCTAAATGCCCTTTTCACTTTTACAATTTATCTTATGCCTTTTGTGGGATTCACCCTCACCTGTACATTTGCTTCCTTAGGCCCCAGCATTAAGATTCATATGTCCTCTGCATTTATTTTTCTATAGCTTAAACCTTGCATTACTTCAAGTTGTTGCTTATACCCTTCTTGATTAGATACTGCAAAATGTCCACCTTGACTCACCATAGCATTTGCACCTGTCATCACAATCAACACCCATTGTCATTACACTCGCACTCCAGTCCACCTTCCTGCTACAGCCATTCACGTCCTGTCACAGGAATTCACCTCTTTCATTGCATATGCATTTGTTAGCTCAGGGCATAACCATTTTATAACTAATTATACCTCTCAACATTATCATGTATATCACCATCTAGCATCTTCACTATATGTTCATTAGTATAATCATAGTGTCCGGCAACACCCTTTCACCACTCGCTACATG
Organism: Nuphar pumila; assembly: GCF_984573655.1. Classification (NCBI taxonomy): domain Eukaryota; kingdom Viridiplantae; phylum Streptophyta; class Magnoliopsida; order Nymphaeales; family Nymphaeaceae; genus Nuphar; species Nuphar pumila. Next base: position 24,728,288 of record NC_143257.1, on the reverse strand, counting down.
CTCATGATTCATTTGTGCATCCACATACCCACATGAACAAATTCATGTTTCTTCACCCTTTCACATACCACAACCTATGCTAATTCTATTTCCTACAACAACACATGCACAACACTACTGCACACCCTATGCATCTTGTTGTAATTCCTCTGTTACACCTGCTATACCCTTCATGGTGGCCTTTACATCCTCCATTTACATTACTACAAGTATCTACCCCCCCCCCCCTTTACAGTTACAGCAGTGCCAAGCGCTGCTATGACCACTCTCCACTTGCAATCAGCAATCAAGGTTGCTGGGACATAAACATTATCTCCTCCCTTCACACCACAACATGCATTCCATCTGCTGTAGGGGCTATGCAACAGCCCATTTCCTATGTTTTCCAGCACTCCTCCTATACACAACCCATCTTACACTTCCACTTCACTATCCATGGCACATACACCCTTCAGCTGCCTTCACACGGCAATGGTTGAAGCTTCATGTAGACAATACACTCCATTAGGAAGACACATTAAATATGGATCCCAATTAGTTTGAATCTATCATTCATAGGTATTAGTGCCCATCTCCCACTACCTTAGGGTATCATATATGTTAACCCAATACACCATTCCAATATTTGTATTAATGGTGCATTGCATTCCTTTTAGCCTAGTCATGAACAGCTCATCACATTCAACATGATATTTCATTGCTTTCTTTTCTACTTGTCAAAATTGCTTGATACTAACTCTGTTTTGCAGGAAATGTATAAAAAATTGTCATTTTATTTCATAAAGATTAGAGACTTGTAATTTTAAATTCAATAATATAATAGTTAGATATCAATAAGAAATTTTATTTTCCTGTATTAGAATAGAATGTATGAGCATACATATCTTCTAAAATTATTTATTGCATGATATTTTTCCTTTTATTTCAAAAATTTCACGAATGGGAACACAAATGGTACGTGCACCATTCTAATAAAAGGTGATTAAATCCTAAGTTGACGATTTGCATCAATGGCCATAGTCAAGGTGTGAACAAAACTTATGGTTTTCATCTTTTATGGAATAACATTGGATCCACACTGGATCTTTTTCAAAAATCATCATATTTTTCTAAATATTTTCTTCCTTTATCAGAGTTTAACTTAAAATTAACTCAAAATATATATCAATGGTCATAGTTAGGATATATTGAGAGTTAATTTCATTTTAAACTCTATAAAGGCACCAAAATATGTTTTACTCTTCATCTGAATTTAAATATAGATTATTTTATAATACATTTTATGACCATAGTCAGAAATGTATTATATCTTCAATCTTATTTTAATTTATTTAAAGAATGAAATATGATTTTCAATATCCAATTTTAAATTTTTTTAATTCATTCATCATTTAGGATAGAATTATATAATATTTTCTTCAAAAATCAAGTGATTTTGAGACAATTCTTCAAATACTTTATTCATTTTTCAAATCAATTCCTATTTATAAATTCAAACTCATCTTTTCATTCTCAATTCTATCTCATTTTAAAAATTTAAACTTCGATTTCAAAGTCCAATTTGACTTTGAAATTTTGAATTCACTTCTATATTCAAAATTCAACTTCCAATTCAAATCAAATTTGAAAATTCAATTCAAATTTGAAAATTCAAATTCATTTCCATTTTCAGGATTCAATTTCAAATTCAATTCGACATTTCAGATCAAATTTCAATTTAACTTTGAAATTCCCAGATTCATTTCTTGATTTCAAGAACCAAGTTTTATTCTTTTATTCTTCACTTCAAATTCCTAAATCCCCAAGTTCTTTTGGAATCTTTTGAGTTTTTAATCTTCAAAATCACTTTGAAATTAAGGATCAAAATTCTAAGATTAGTGCTAAATCCAAATCCATCTTCAAGTTCTATCTGGATTTCTTGAATCAAAATTCAAATTCTATCTGGATTCCCAGATCCATCTTCTAATTCTATATTGGATTCCAGATTCCAAATCCCATTCCATCTTGGATTCCAAATTTCAGATCCAATTCTATCTTGGATTCTAGATTTAAAATCCCATTCCATCTTGGATTCCAGAATTCGGATCTAATTTCATCTTGGGTTCCAGATTTCAAAATCCAAATTCCATCTTGGATTCCAGATTTTAAGTCCAATTCCATCTAGGATTCAGATTTTCAAATCTAACCCCATTTTTCTAAATTGATTTCTAATTCCAAATTCAATTCCATTTTCAAATCTCATCTGGATTTCAAGATTCCAATTTCAATTTCTATTTTTCAAAACCACTTTTTCTCCAAATCTAAATTCAATTTCCAAATCAAAAATTCCTATTTCAGTTTTTGAATTCAAAATTCAAAACCAAAGATCCCTTTTCAAAATCAATTCTTGAGAATCGAATTCGAATTCAAAGTCCATTTTTTACTTCGAAACTTCATTTTTTCTTTAAAATTCTATCTCAGCTTCAAAATCCCCCTTTCTCTTCATTCTTTTTCAAATCAAGATTTATTTTCCTAACTCTGATTATTCCAAGACTTAGAACTTCAAAATCTCTTTTCAGATCTATCTCAAGTTCTAAGTTAGATTCAACTTTTGAAAAACATTTCTTCACCATATTCTCAAAATCATTTCAGAATCACTTGGAAAACCCCAAAATTTCTAAATTATTCTTCTCAAAAGCATACATTTCTGCATTTACATTGCACAAGCATGATTCTTTGTGCATTCTAGACTGAGAATAAATTCTTAGACAATATTTAGGCAAAGCAAAAAGGCATAAATCTGATCCTTGGTTCGATTACCCCTGGTAAAGGCGTTAGGAACGGTCGAACCTCGTACCGATGAGCGAATCCCGTCTCTCTATTTTTCCGCAAATATTTCAAAATGGAGGTGAGTAATTTTCAAAATATCTTTAAAATTATGGTCAAGTGAGACCTTCGCAAAAGAGTTTCTCTCTCTCTTCTTTCTTTTCTCTTTTCTCTTCTTTTCTGTCTTTTATTTCCCCTTCAAAAAGGGAAATAGAGGTTAGAAAGAAAAAGAGAAGGAAGAAAAAGAATACAAGAGGAAAAATTTTGCGATGATCACAGCAGAGCAGTATCAAGTCTCACCCCTAGGTTCACTCCAGTTTAGAGACCAGTTTATCCCGGTTTAGCCAATAAAACTACTATTATACCCCTAGGTCACCCTTAGACTTTTTCATTAGTTAGGTTTAACCAAACTCATCTCAAGCTCAGAGAAGCTAGAATATCTGTCATTTCTAGCTCTTCTGAGCTCGCGAGGAGAGAATCTTGACCATTTCTGACCATTTCAGCTAATTTAGCTCATTTCAGGTGAAATAAGCTTATTTTAGTTTGAATCTTAACCAAATTGTCCCCAAGTCAATTAAATCCATTAGATCTCATCCCAGTGAGTTTGATCTAAGTTCACTAGGAGTTTGAACAGCTCGATTCCAGTTCAAAGTCACTCAAACCTTCATTTTAGCTCATTTTAGCTCGATACAATCCACATCAAGTTGACTCTAGCTGGTTGAGCTAGTGATTTAGATCCAAAATTAGTTCATTTGAGTATAACTGGCTTCTGATTCAGTTCATTCCAATCCAATTTAGCTCAAATTAGTTCAGACCAATTCGGTACTGTGTTTCTACCCCTTGCAGGGCGAAAACAAAAAAATACAAATTTCTTCAAGACACTGTTTCTAACATTTTTTTGAACTAAGACAAGTCCTAATTCAGACTCAAATCAATTCCTTCATCCAATATGTTATCAATATATGAGATCCGACCCATTTCAATTCAGATATTGGATCCAATGTTGGATCTGGTGTCTAATTTCTTTCCAGACCTGGGTTTTTTCATCTAATTCATTCAGAGATCCATATTCGAAGTCCAATTTCATTCTTTGAACCTGGAATATCTCATCAGATATCCAGGATCCAAATAAACCATTTCATATCCATTTTAGTCTGGATCCACCTTCTGATCCATTCAAAAGTTCAATTCAATCAAATTTCTTAACTCATATTCATTTAACATCTGAGATGCAATTTCACTTCTTGATTTCTCATTCAGATCCAAGATTCAATTCCAATCTCGAAATTGGATCCAAGGTCCAAAATTAAAATACCAATTTTATTATAAATTTGGGGCTTTTTCCATTTTCAATTCTTCAGAAATCCATATTCAGGGTTCGATTTCTATTTTGAACCAATTTTCTTCAAATCCAGATCCAATCTTTTTCAAAACTTCGGATCAAGATCCTTTTCAAAATTTGATTTGTATTCTAATTTCAAAATCAATCTTTGGATTTTCAAATTCAAATTCACCATTTTGTAAAACTCTTTTGAAAAATACCCTAGATCCAATTCACTATTGAGTTTGGATTTAGAAATATCAAACATGAGCTTTCTCATTGTCTTTCTGTTTCAAATTGCACTGATGGTTCAGAGTGGGCAATGCCTCTGTGTTGAATAAGAACCTTTCAACGAACATATTGACAACTTTATTCAATTCCCGTAGCTCGATAGGATTGACATACTCTGCATATCATTTGGCCGCGGTTCCCTCCAGACTGCGAGGGAAGCACAAGAATAGAGCTCGGTTGTCCCTTCAAAATCTGGCACATTTGGCGAAGAATATTGCTAGGTGTGCCTTAGAATCGCCTAATCCATTGAATTTGATAAACTTTCTGGGGAGGTCTCCCAAGTGGTCATCACCTTCTAATCCATCGTAGAAATCCTTGCTTGTATTGACCTTTTTACCCTTGTCTCTTGCTTGTAAATCCTTGTCCATAAGGGTCATTTCCTTCAACTGCTTCTGAACAAGATCCTTAGTTGGTTATACCTTTAGTTTTCTGAGAAATTCTAGTTCGAGGATATACCTTCTAGGCTCAGGATAAGCCGAGAAAGGTGCTTCTTGCTCATCTTTCAAGATCTCTTCCGCGGAGTATGATTCCTTCAAAGTGCTATCAATTTGAATTCTCTTTTTGGCAATTTTGATATGTTTCTTAATTCCTTGCCCTTGGTTTTCTTTTTGGTAGGAGCCTTCTTGGCTTCTTTCTTAGCCTGTTCAGCCAGCATCTTGTTCATCATCTTTTGAAACAACTTATACATTGATGGGTAGATGCCATCGTCCTCTTGCTGATTCTGCTCTTTCGCTGACACCGGGGAACTCATACCTTCATCACCGCTTAGACTGCGCTGAGATGAAACTGTTCTTTTCCCTGACCTTTTTTGGACCATTCAGAAAATGCCAAAATTCTCTGCAGAACAAAGAAGGGTTAGATTGCTGAAGATGATTTAGTAATGAAAGATTTGAGTAAAGAAAGAATTAGAGATTTGGTTGATAATTTAGAAAGATTATCCCATTACAAAGGATTGGGTCGTCACACGAATTGTGATCATTGCATTATTATTTTCATAACAACTGAAAATGTGACTTGTTACCTAGGCGAGGTCATCAACCATGATGAAGAAGTATGAAGATTGAATTGTCACTTGGAAAGTATACCCCATTACCATGGATGAGGTTGTCACAAAAGTGTGACCAGTACGCATTGAAATAAATCTTGCTTAATCAAGATTGTCAATTTTTTGCAAAGATATTGAGAGAATTTTAAAAGCAAAGTAATTTTATTGATGCCAAATCAAAGACAAAGAGAGGGTGGACAGACAGTTTTCCACCACTCTTGATACTCAGAAGATACATTGGGTCCAAAAAATATGGAAAGGGTAACAAAGAAATCCCAAGTGTATTTGGTTGTATGGTATGCTCCGGACCACTAGTCTAACCAAAAATAAAATTCTTGCATAATACCCATCAGAAAACGAGTGTTGACATGAGTCTGCCATTGTGAGAACTGTCTGATGCACCTTTCAGGCTAATAATCAACACAGAAGAATGAACCAAGTAATCTGTAGCGATTGCTATGTGCATAAGTGTAAAAATGAAGTGCTTCCTGTCGGTTGAAGAAGTCCCAAACGATCTTCTCTTGATGTAAACTTTCAATCAAAGCTCGATACTGGGGGGTTAACTGTGGTGTTTTACTATCAAACCTGAATGAACTGGCCTTGGATGGTACATATTGCAAGAACCACGACTGCAGGGCATAAATGCATCCTTCTACCAAGATTGTTTCACCAAGGGTGAAACGAGTCAAACCACAGTAGAGGAAGGCTAGGGCGGCCATGAAAATTGAAAGACAGCGGTCTACTGACTCCCCGTATCTTCACAAGAGTTTGACAACTCGGATATCAACAAAATTTTGGCCATCTTGAAAGAAAGCTAACCCTATTGTGCATAGGACCATGGCGCGCTGAATTCTTTCTTTGGCTGCTTCTGATAGGGTGTCAACTTCTTTATATGTCCCATACTTGCGATAAAGCTTGAACAAGTTAACAAACTAACTTTCATCTGCCTCGATGAGTGGCCAAGATCTACGGCTGGTCGCTTTGGCTAAATCATCGCAAACATCTAACCCTTTGATATTAATCAGAAATTACTACTCTACGGGATCTTCAGGTTGACCAAGTGGTTCTGGTAATCCCATAACATCGTTGAATTCGTCCATGAGCAAAGTCATTTCTCTCCATGGGAACCAGAATGTGTAGGTACGAGGATTCCATTGTTCTGCCAAGGCTTGAATAAGATTTTTATTGATGGTCTGCTTGCCAACTATCGATGCCAGCTCCAATCCACAGTCATCCAAGTGGTCCAAAAACATACGCGAGAAGTTGGCGAACCAAGAATAATACGAATGAGGAAAGAAGGAACATGTGTGAATGACCCGACGATCTGGAAATCCCTGCCTTATCTCATGTGAGATATGGTCTTTGGGAAGATGGATGCCATTTGAATAATACTAAAGAAAAATAATAAGGATCAGAATGATAAAATGCAGGACTTTGAAGAAAAAAAATATAAGGTAGATTTGAGAAAAATCGAGATCCAGAAAAGAAGAAGATACACTTGGAGTTTTGGCAAACAAAAGAAATTTGAGAAAAGATTTTCAGGGTTTTTGAGAAAAATTGATCTGAAGAAGTGGAGACAGAGAAAAATATACACCTGGGTAAAAAAAAAATAGAGGGAAAATTCTGAAAGAAATACCCAGGGTATGAGAAGAATTTATTCTTGGAAAAGTTAAGGAGATATAAGAAATATGCAAGCATCATAGAGTCAAAGTTGTACAAACAAGGATACGCAAACAACATTCCCTAAAAGCTAACTCTAAATGTACAAGTTTTGAAATGGTTGTAGGACCCTGATCCCAACTCTAAGGTTTAGATCATATGAATCCAATCAAGATATGCCGATATACTCAATCCAAAGATCGAAGTATGTTGCATAGAAATATCTCTGGCTCTAAGGTAATGGTTTTCCAACATCCTTGAGCACCTACCGATATACTTTGGACTAGGGCCCTTAGTATGTGGCAGGGGGCTTATTAGCCCAAATAAGTGGCCCAGTTGTGAGGCTTTTTCTCGAACTACGGTTCATGGAGAAAGCCCAGCAACGTGAAGACCAGGACAATATAGGTAGGGGATGTTTTTAGAAATATGATCAACATGCAAGAAATCAGATGTCTCTAATGTAAAGTCCTAAAGAGATAGAATTTTGAAAATCATAAAGAAGCACAGACTTGCATACAATGTTTGCATTCAATCCCTAGATTGAGGAGGGTTGTATTAGACCTAAGTCTAAGTGAGCATGAATAAAATCTCCTCAATTTGGTCCTACCAAACCATACTTAAGCCGATATGCATCATGTTAGCTGGGTCAGAGTCTAGGCTCCTAAGTTTTGCATAAAAATGAAGTTGTCATTTATGAAATAATGACTTAGACAAATCTAAATAAGGCAAAGGCATAAATTCAACAAGATGAAGACAAAGTGCCATCACGGTCGGCAAATCTGTGATCGCTGCGAAAAAAATTCTTTTTAGAAAGAAAGAGAAAAACTCTCACAAGGTCTCACTTGACCTTTGAAAAAAGATTTTAAAAATTTACTTGCCTCTGTTTTTAGAAAATGCGGGACAATGAGGAGACGGGGCTCGCTCGTCGGTACGAGGTTCAACCATTCCTGGCGCTTTTACCAGGGGTAATCGAACCAAGGATCGAATGTTATGCCTTTGCTTTGCCTAAATTTGTCTAAGAAATTATTTTAAGTCTTAAATGCACATTGAATTAGGCTTGTGCTATGATTTTGAACTTGAGAAGTATGTATGCTTTTGAAAATGCTTCAAAAATTTGGATTTTTTCAATTGATTTTGAAATGGATTTGAAAAATATCCTCTAAGGAATGACTTTGAAATTCAGAAATCAATTTTTCATTGAGAAATTGGAATTTGAAATGAATTTGAATCGAAAGTTTGAAATTGAAGTTGGATTTGATTTTGAATTAAGAATTGAATTCAATTTTTTTGAAATGGAATTCGATTTTGAACTTTGAATTGAAAAATGATAAAATAAAATTTGAGGGTTTTGAAATTTGAAATCTGAATTGATTGAATTTGAAAATCGAACTCAGACTTTATTTCGAATCCAACTCCTGAGTTGGACTAACTTTCCTTTGAAGATTCAAGTTCTGACTCGAACTTTCTAGTTTTTCTTTAAAGATTCGAGTTCCGACTCGAACTTTCTAGATTTGAGTTCCGACTCAAATTTTCTAGATTCGAGTTCTGACTCAAACTTTCTAGTTTTCCTTTGAAGATTTGAGTTCCGACTCAAACTTCCTAGTTTTTCTTTGAAGATTTGAGTTCTGACTCGAACTTTCTAGTTTTCCTTTAAAGATTCGAGTTCTGACTCAGACTTTCTTTCCAAATCAAAAAATCTGAATGGGTCTAGTTTTCCTTCAAAAATCTGAGTTTCAACTCAGGCTTTCTTTCCAATCAAAATTTTGAATTGGTCTAAGTTTTCCTTCGAAAATCTGAGTTTCGACTCGGGCTTTCTTTCCAATCAAAATTTTGAATTGGTCTAAGTTTTCCTTCGAAAATCAGAGTTCTGACTCAGACTTTCTTTCCAATTAAAATTTTGAATTGGTCTAGTTTTCCTTAAAAAATCTGAGTTCCGACTTGGACTTTCTTTCCAATCAAAATTCCGAATTGGTCTAGTTTTCCTTCAAAAATCTGACTCCCAACTTGGACTTTCTTTCAAAACTGAGTTCCAACTCTGACTTTCTTTCCAATTAAAATTCCGAATTGGTCTAGTTTTCTTTTAAAATGGAGCTCCGACTTAGAATTTCTTTCAAAATCCGAGCTCCGACTCGGACTTCCTTTCAAAATCTGAGTTTTAACTCGAACTTTCTTTCAAACCTGAGTTATGAATCAGACTTTCTTTCAAAACCAAGTCCCGACTCGGGCTTTCTTTCAAGATCAATCTGACTTCTGAGTTTCGACTCAGACTCTTTTCAATCCAACTTTTGAGTTGATCTTCTATCAATTTCAATCATTTTCCAACATTTGGGTTGCAATTCTATCAATTTCAATCATTTTCCAACCTTCAAGTTGCAATTCTACCAATTTAAATCATTTTCCTAACCTTCGAGTTACAATTTTGTCAAAATACAATCCTCCTCCAACCTTCGGGTTGCAATTTTGCCAATGATGGCCTCTCAGCTTTCGAGTTGAACCCATTTTCAAGTTGTCCCAATATCTCAATCAACTAATTTCGCGGGCGAAGGACCCTTTCTTACATGGAGAGTTCGAGGGAGCTCGTTGTGATCGTTGTAAAAATTTTCCTTTTTCTTTTTTAAAAAGAAAGAGATAAACTCGTTCAAGGTCTCACTTGACCTTTGGAAAAAGATTTTAAAAATTTACTCGTCTCCGTTTTTAGAAAATGCGGGACAATGGGGAGACGAGGCTCGCTCGTCGGTACGAGGTTCAACCATTCCTGGCGCCTTTACCAGGAGTAATCGAACCAAGGATCGAATGTTATGCCTCTGCTTTGCCTAAATTTGTCTAAGATATTATTCTAAGTCCTAAATGCACATTGAGTCAGGCTGGTGCTATGATTTTGAACTTGAGAAGCATGTATGCTTTTGAAAATGCTTTAGAAATTTGGATTTTTCCAAGTGATTTCGAAATGGATTTGAAAAATATCCTCTAAGGAATGACTTTGAAATTTCAAATGAATTTGAATTGAAAGTTTGAAATTGAAGTTGGATTTGATTTTGAATTGAGAATTGAATTCAATTTTTTAAAATGGAATTCGATTTTGAACTTTAAATTGAAAAATGATAAAATAAAATTTGGGGGTTTTGAAATTTGAAATCTGAATTGATTGAATTTGAAAACCGAATTCGGAAATCAAATTTGGAATTTTGAAATTGTATTTGGAATTTTGAAATTGTATTTGGAATTTCAGAATTTAAAATAGAATTTAGGTTTGAAATTGAACTTGAACTTCGATTTAAAATTTGAAATTGAAAATGTAATTGAATTTGAAATTTAAGCTAAAGAAATTGAAATTGAAATTGAAATTTTGGAAATGAAATTGGAATTTAGAATAGGAAATTCAAAATGAAATTCAAAAGATTCAAATTTTAAAATTCAAAGTTAAAATTGAGAATTGAAATGAAATTCAAAGATTCAAATTTTAGAATGGAAATTTTGAAATTGAGTTTGAAATGAAAATAGAATTCGAAGTTTCGAACTTTGAAAGGAATAAAGAATTGAATTCGAAGTTTGGAAATTGAAATGAAATCAAAGTTAAGATTTTGGAATACAAAATGGAAAGTTAGAGTCGAAAACAAAAATCTTAAATTGGAAAATAGAAAATTGAATTTGATGTTTGAAATTAAAATGAAATTCAAAGTTAAGATTTGAAAATTCAAAAATAGAAAGTTGAAATTGATTTAAAATTGAAATAAAATCAAAATTCAAAATTTGAATAGAAATTTGAAATGAATATTTGGAATTGGAATGAAAGATGAAATTAAAATTGGAATTTTGAAAATGAAAAAGGAGAATAAAATCAAAATTTAGAAATTAAAAATAGAAATTTGAAATAAGATTTAAAATTGAATGAGATTGAAAATGGAATTGAAAATAACTTTGAATTTGATAATGGAAATTGGAAAATGGATTTGAATTTAGAAATGAAAATTGTTTTTGAAAATCATTTCAAAAATCACTTAGAAATTTGAAAATGACTTGAAATAATTTGAAAAAATGATGGAATTCTATCTTAAATAATGAATTGCTATTTCTTTGAAAAATCATTTGAATTTTAAAGAGAATTTCATACTTTATAGAATTAAAACAAGATTAATTTTCATATATTCATGACTAGGGCCACAAATATATTTTAAATTAATCTTTATTGAAATTTCAATAAAGAAAAAAATATTTTGTGCCTTTATAGAATTAAAAAAAAATAATTTTTAACATATTCATGATTAGGGCCACAAATACATTTTGAATTAATTTTTATTTCAATTCAAACAAAAGAGGAAAAGAGAATTATTTATGAAGAAATGATGATTTTTGAAAATGACCTAAAAGTGTAGGTCAAATTTTTATTTAATAAAGAATAATAACTCTAAGTATTATTCATATTTCGACTAGGGCCGAAAATGTAAATTTTACTTAGTTTTATTTATTCTTTATTAAATGGTGCATGTGCTATTCGTGTTTTTCGTAGTGTATTTCTGAAAAAAGAAAAGAAAAACGAAATGAAATAAATCAATTATGGGATTTAATCTACATGCTCATTCATTCTAAACTAAGCATAAATAAAAATTCTCATTAATGTAATTATTAAAACCCTTGAATGAATTATAATAATTAGAAATAAAAGAAAGAGAAAAATCCTGCAAAATGAGCAAACATGTTAGAAATAAATGTAGGCATTTGTGAATTTTCTTTAATTATTAAAAAATTGAAGGAAAATTCAAGATCAACCTATTTATGCCCCAAAAAATAAAGGAAAATCAAAATAAAATGCAAATGATGCATGGCCTTTGCAAAAGTGTTTCAAAAATATGTTTTGGAGTTTTATATTTTTGAAATTGGGGTTTAAAACATATAAATCCATTTTAAAACTTGAATTCAAAATGAATTTAACCTTGAAATTGAAGTTTCAATGAAAATACATTGAAAATAATTGAAATAAAAAGTAAATAAACTTTAAAATTTATTTAAAATGAAGTTAAGGCATTCTAACTTGAACAAAATCATTTTCAATTCATGAAATACATGAATTGTGTTTGAAAATTGAATTTAAAAGTGTTAAAATGCCCAATTTAACTTCATTTTAACAAAGATGGTATTTGTACATTTGGTTTTGGAAAATGAAATGAATGAAAGGTCAAATGATCATAGAATTTTATGAAATTTTATGTGGATAAACTAGACTTAGAATGGAAGAAAACCCTTTTTACATATTTTGAAAATGAGTTTTCATTAGAGAGGACACATCTAAACAATTTAAAATGAAGTTTAAGAAAAGCTTAGTGAGGCAAAATGACAGGGTTCCGACTTTTGATCAGAATCATATATGAAAACTTCATAGAAATTGCTAAAAATTTATTAAGATCAACTAGACATTTAGAGAAAAAATCTTAGATCTATAAAATGATCTTCCATTGGGGAGATCCAATCTGATCAAGTTGGCCAAAAACCTGAGAAAAACTTGTGAAAATTTTGACAAAGAAAACGACAGTGTTCTAGATTTTGATCCAAATGACAGATGAAAAGTTTATGAAAGTTTATGAAAATTGGCGTGCATAAACTAGATATTTTAAGGAAGAATTTACTTGGAAATTTGAAAATGACTTGAAATAATTTAAAAAAATGATGCAATTCTGTCTTAAATAATGAATATGCTATTTCTTTGAAAACTTATTTGAATTTTAAAGAGAATTTCATACTTTATAAAATTAAAACAAGATTAATTTTCATATATTCATGACTAGGGCTACAAATATATTTTAAATTAATCTTTATTGAAATTATAATAAAGGAAAAAAATATTTTGTGCCTTTATAGAATTAAAATAAAATTAATTTTTAACATATTCATGACTAGGGCCACAAATACATTTTTAATTAATCTTTATTTTAATTCAAACAAGGGAGGAAAAGAGAATTATTTATGAAGGAATGATGATTTTTGAAAATGACCTAAAAGTGTAGGTCAAATTTGTATTTAATAAAGAATAATAACTCTAAGTATTATTCGTATTTCGACTAGGGCCAAAAATGCAAAATTTACTTAGTTTCATTTATCCTTTATTAAATGGTGCATGTGCCATTCATGTTTTTCATAGTGTATTTCTAAAAAAAAGAAAAGAAAAATGAAATGAAATAAATCAATTATGGAATTTAATCTACATGCTCATTCATTCTAAACTAAGCATAAATAAAAATTCTCATTAATGTAATTATTATAACCCTTGAATGAATTATAATAATTGGAAATAAAAGAAAGAAAAAAATTCTGCAAAATGAGCAAACATGTTAAAAATAAATGTAGGCATTTATGAATTTTCTTTAATTATTGAAAAATACGCTAATTTATGCCCTAAAAAATTAGGAAAAATCAAAATAAAATGCAAATGATGCATGGCCTTTGCAAAAGTATTTCAAAAATATGTTTTAGAGTTTTATATTTTCAAAATTGGTGTTTAAACATATAAATCCATTTTAAAACTTGAATTCAAAATGAATTTAACCTTGAAATTGAAGTTTTAATGAAAATACATTAAAAATAATTGAAATAGAAAGTAAATAAACTCCAAATTTTGTTTAAAATGAAGTTAAGGCATTCTAACTTGATAAAAATCATTTTAAATTCATGAAATACATGAATTGTGTTTGAAAATTGAATTTAAAAGTGCTAAAATGCACAATTTAACTTTATTTTAACAAAGAAGATGGTATTTGTAAAATTAGTTTTGGAAAATGAAATGAATGAAGGGTTAAATGACCATAGAATTTTATGAAATTTTATGTGGATGAACTAGACTTAGAATTGAAGAAAACCATTTTTACAGATTTTAAAAATGAGTTTTCATTACAGAGGACACATCTAAACAATTTGAAATGAAGTTTAAGAAAGGCTTAATGAGGCAAAATGGCAAGGTTCCGACTTTTGATCGAAATTTGATATGAAAACTTCATAGAAATTGCTGAAAATTTATGAAGATCAACTAGACATTCAAGGAAAAAAACTTTAATTTACAGATCTAGAAAGTGATCTCCCATTGGGGAGATCCAATCTGATCAAGTTGGCCAAAAACCTGAGAAAAGCCTATGAAAAAATTGACAAAGAAAACGATAGTGTTCTAGTTTTTTATTCGAATGACAGATGAAAGTTTATGAAAATTGTCATGCATAAACTAGACATTTTAAGAAAGAATTTATTTTTTACAGATTTGGAAAATGATCTTTCATTAGAGAGATATGAATGCAACAAGTTGGTCTTAGGCCTGAGCAATGCCTGAGATTGCAAATAAGTAGGGTTCCGACTTAAAATACAAATAAAATATAAATACTTCATAAAAATGAACAAAATTATACTGAGATAAACTACACATGTAGATGAAGAGGATCTTTTTTAAATATATTAAAAATGATCTCTCATTAGGGAGATATGACTCTAACAAAATGGGCTAAAAACCATACACTAAAACTGACATAGTATACTAGGGTTGCAGTTTTTAACCAAAATAGGGCATGAAAACACCATAAAAATTAATGAATTTTGGCATGGACAAACTAAACTCAATGCTAGAGACATTCCTGTTTACAGATTTGAGAAATCATCTCTGGTTAAGGAGAAATCATTCAAACAAGTTGGTCTAATTTTGGGCCAAATTTGGACAAGGCCAAATGGTAGGGTCCAAATCCTGGTTTGTTTGAGGGGGCCAAATCAACTCAGATTGATTTGATTTTTGGTGGAGATCCCGAAAACATATGCATAAAAATGCAACAAAATTTTTAGATAAAAATGATGCATAATTATATGCAAATTGATATAATAAAAAACAGACCAGAATGAAAAATATCATCTCAACATAATTGAATGGAATAGAATCTCATAAATGATTTGATCCAATGATCAAACATGAGATCTACCATTCTAGATCATAGATGATCATAATAATGATAAAAAAATAGAATTAAACTATCTAAAATTGAAATTAAAAGCATTGGTGTATAAATTGAAATTGATTTTGCCCATAGAATATGAAATTTGATCTATTGAAGATCAAATCCCACTTCTAAATGGCTAGAATGAAAATGCACAAAGTAAATAACAAATTGAATGGATTCAAAACATAAAAATAAAAATTAACATGGAACTAATATAGATCTACATTTCTATTTTATAATATTCAAAAGAAATTGCAAGAAAGAAGAGAAGAAAAGGAGAGGGGGGGGGGGGGGGGGGGGGGCGATTTTGAGGAATAGAAAGAAAATAGAAAAATTAGAAAAGAGGAGAGAGAGCCTACCTTGGGCTTTCTCCTTCTTCACTTCAGCCACCAAGAGAGGAGAGGAGGAGTGCTTGAGAGAGAGGGGGTTCTTGCTTATTTTTCTTCTTGAAAAACTTGCCCCCCATGAGGGTTTTTTATAACAAAGGTGGGGGCAATATGGGCATAACCCATATTGAGATATTTTCTACCCTTTAGGGCTGATGTGGCAAGGCTCACATGGGGGAGGGGTTGGCGCCAACCCCATGTGGGATTTTCTAAAATATTACATGGGCAAGAATGCCCTTTGTGAAAATACTTTGACACATGGCACCCTCTTGCAAGAGGGTGCCCATGTGAGTTTTTTTTTTTTTTTTGTAGATGGGCAAAGTAGACCTTCTTTTGAAAATTTGACACATGGAATCACTTGGCAAGTGATGTCTATGTGTGATTTTAAAAGTAAAGGGGTTTTTAAAAGCCTACTGAGAAAAACTATTTTGATTTTGAATCTTGAAAATGCCAAGTGGCGCCCCTTCTTTGAAAATGCATTTTTCCTTTTTGATTTTTGAAATTAAGATAAAAGGAGAAATAAATTATGAGAAATAAAAAGGGAATTTTAGAAATAATTGGATTTAAAAAATCCAATCTTGATTTATGAAATCCAAATTGGGCAAAAACCGGATCCAGATTGAAATTTGAGGAATTTTGCAAAAATACTGATTTTGGATTCTGAAATTCAAAGATTATTTTTAAAATTTGGGATAAAAATTGGATTTTGAATTTGAAATCCCCAAATTGATTTTGAAAAAAAAATGGATTTTGATAATGGATCTGGATCCATTTTCATATTTCAAAATCCAAACTGAAATTTGAATTGGATCTATGGTATTTTTCAAAAAGATTTTTATAAAATAATGGATTTGAATTTGAAAATACAAAGATTGATTTTAAAATTAGAATAGAAATTGAATTTTGAAAAGGATCTGGATCCAAAGTTTTGAAAAAGATTGGATCTAAATCTTGATTTAAAGAAAATTGGTTCAAAATGGGAATCAAACCCTGAATATGGAGTTTTGAAGAATTGAAAATGGAAAACCCCCAAATTCATAATGAAAATTGGAATTTCGATTTTGGATCTTTGATCCAGTTCAGAGAATAGAATTGAATCTTGGATCTGAATCTGAATCCAAGAAGTGGAAATTGGATCTCAGATGTTAGATTAATCTGAGTTCAGAAATTGATTCGATTAAACTCCTGAACGAATCAGAAGGTGGATCCAAACTGAAATGGATTTAAAATGGTTTAATTGGATTCTGGATATCTGATGAGATATTCTAGGTTTCAAAGAATAAATTGGACTCTGGATATGGACTTCTGAATGAATCAGATGAAAAATCCACGTCCGGGAAGAAACTAGACACCAGATCCAACATTGGATCCAATATTCAAACTAAAATAGATTGGATCTCGAATATTGATAAGATATTAGATAAAGGAACTAATTTGAGTCTGAATTGGGACTTGTCCCAGTTTAGAAAAATGCCAGAAACAGTGTTGTGAAGAAATTTGTATTTTTTTGTTTTTGCCCTATAGGGGCAGAAACACGGTACTGCACTGGTTTGAACTAATTTGATCTGGACTGGATTGGAATGAACTGAATCAGGAACCAGTTATACTCAGGTGAACTAAATTTGGAGTAAAAACACTAGCTCAACCAGCTAGAGTTAGCTCGATTTAGACCGAATCGAGCTCAAACGAACTAAAATGAGCTCAAATGAGCTGAAACAAAGGTCTGAGTGACTTTGAACTGGAACTGAATTGTTCAAACTCCTGGCGAACTTAGATCAGACTCACGAGAATGGGATTTAAGGGATTTGACTAACTCGGGGACAGTTTGGTTAAAATTCAAACTAAAATGTGCTTATTTCGCCTGAAATGAGCTAATTTAGCTGAAATGGTCAGAAATGATCAGTATTCGATTATTGTAAGCTCAAAGCAGCTAGAATTGAAGGATATTCTAACTTCTTTGAACTTGGGATGATTTTGGTTAAACGTAACTGACGAAAGGTCTAAGGATGACCTAAGGGTAAAATGGTAATTTTATTGGCCAAACGAGGTAGACTGACCTCTATATCGAGGTAAATATAGGGGTGAGACTCGATACTGCCCTGCAGAGTTAGGCATCTGTGAAATGAGGGTGTCCGGAATGGACCTTAAAAAATTTAAGGTGTTTACACTCGTTCCTCTTGCAAGCAACCCATTTCTTTATTTTGTTCGCAAGGACCCTGTTTTCAGGGAGAGTATGAAGGGACTCTTTTCTTCGCGAACTGTTTGCAAAACAATAATTTTTTTTTTACACAAGGAAACCCTTTCTTACTAGGAGAGTTTCGACGAAAGCTCATTTTCTTTTGTGACCCCCAATTTCTCATTTTGGCCTCCCCCTCATAGAGGATCCTCTTTCGAGAAAAAGTGTGATGGACTCGCTCTTCTATGATAATTTTCGACCCCATTTCTGGTCACTTTTCTATAAGAGAAGCCTAAGATTAGGGAGTTTTGATGAAAACTTAATTTCTCTTTGAAAGTTCTGTTTTGCAAACACCACCTCTTTAGGGAAGAGGGGAGTATTTCTTGTTGCCCCATTCAGGCCAAGGGTTAAACCCGAACTTCTCTTGGGGAAAAGAGAAGTAATTTTCAGCCATGAATATATTAATTTGACATCAGATAATTCTTTCACTAGGGATTTCAGGACATTTTTTTGCCAGTTTGCTACCAAATCTATTTGTTCATTTCAAATTTTTATTGCAAAAAAGGATCACCTCAAATTACCTCTAGTATTCCTTTCAAAAAGGTAAAACTTTTTGTGAAAAAGAGCAAAATTCAATTCTTTTCCTGTTGGTCAACAAAAAAGATGAAGGAAAAACCTTGATATGACCGCAAAGAAACATTCAATGATGTTGAAAAGCTAGAAATGAATTGATATTGATCATAGCTATGGCACAATTTTTTAAAGACAATTCTTCTGGCAATAAGGCAGTGGAGATATCCTAAGAATCCACTCAATTTTTTTAATAAGGCAAGCGTAATTAATTATATGCAAAAGGGATCTCTCAATCATCACCAAGTTGAAGGTTGATAGGCGAGTTAGACCCCTAGGGACAAACAACCTTCAAATCATCTCTAAGTTGAAGAAGCATGTGACGTATCCTTCCAGGGAAAGTTCAGATCATCGCCAAGTTGAAGGTTGATGTGATGAACCTCCTGACAAACCCTAAAGGATATTTGATTCATGTTATCATCAAAAGATTTTCAATCAAAGAGACAATACCATCAATCTAATCTCTGGGGACAAGGAAGGCTTTGATCATCTCCGAGTTAAAGGAGAATGTGACATGTTCTTCTAGGAAAGCTTTGAAATATCTCTAAGTTGAAGGTTGATAAGCCGAACTTCCCGCCAAACCCTAAGAGAGCTCAATTTTCATCTCTCAAAAAGAAAGCAAAAAGATCATCATGGGAAAACCCTTGATATCAAAACTGTCAAAATTGTCAGAAATCATCTTTACTTATGTGAAATTCTTTCATCAATGTCTTTTCATCATTTGCTTTTATGAAGCTGAGAAAATTTCCTCATAGTTGTCGACTTCATCTAAGTCTTACAAGAACTGCAACAATAGGTAACTTAACCTCAAACCAGACAAATCCAAAAATAAAGTAAGTTCAAAAAAATAAATAAGAAAGTCACGCAACTCTTGTTTAGCTCTTTCAGATGCACATGTAGCGGACTGGCCTTCCCATTTATTACAAAAAAAAGAAACTTTCATCGATAAGGAATTATTTCCACCAGAAATACATTGACCCCAGTCCTCCATCGACATTCCTAGAAGGGTCGTGCACTTGTCCCTTGCGTTATAGTTTGAATATCGTAATAGGACAACACTTCCATGGCACTTAAGACCGTAATCCAAGCCACATTTCTTAAGGTCATGGTGATCTCAAAAGAATCAAACTGGAATGTGTTTGTATTATGATTTCACTTATTTACCAGGTGGGTCATGGTGTTCCAGCACGTTTCAAAATAATGCTGGTCCAGAAGGCCGTCGAAGTGCATATTTCGTAATCGATCCTTCTGATATTCACTCAGTTGTATATACCACGACAGAACTACAATCCACTGACACTATCCTATGAGCTTTTCACCTGGTTCTCTACTTCTCTTCTGACCTCCCTGTAACATAAAATAACATATTATTCGTATCAAATCAAATTAGTCCAATTTATACTTCTAGACATTGTTATACACAGTAATCGTTATATATAATAATCGTTGCACACTCGCTATCACAGTAATCACTTTACATAATAATACCTATCACAGTAAATCATTCATAGTAATCATTATCACAGTAATCGCTATCACATTAATCGATATACATAGTAAACGTTATCACAATAATCATTATACATAATAATACATATAACAGTAAATCATGACAGACAAGAGCGATTTACATACCTTGGTCATACTTTTTTCCTTTTAATCTCCTCCCTCCATCCTCTGCCTTTCTTGTTGCTCTATCATTCTCTCCTTCTCCTCCTCCTCCCTCCTCTATCTTTCTTGTTCCCCATTCATTCTCTTATCCTCTACCTTTCTTGTTGCACCTTCGCTCTGTCGCCTCCCTCCTCTACTTTTCTACTTCTTTCTTCCTTCGCTCCTTCGCCTCCCTCCTCTGCTTTTCTACTTCTTCCTTCCTTTTCTTTCCTTCTGTTCCTCCTCCTGCTTTTTTCTTTCTCTTTCCTTCTCTTCCTCCTCCTGCTTCTTCCTTTCTATTTTCTTATCTTTCTCGTGCTCCTTCTCCTTCCTTTGCCTTTCCTTCTCTTCCTCGTCCTCCTTCTTCTTTTTTTGCCTTTCATTCTCTTTCTCGTCCTCCTTCTCTTTCCTTTGCCTTTTTTTCTCTTCCTCGTCCTCCTTCTTCTTTTTTTGCCTTTCATTCTCTTCCTCGTCCTCATTCTCTTTCCTTTGCCTTTTTTTCTCTTCCTCGTTCTCCTTCTCCTTTCCTTCTCTTCCTCATCCTGATGCTTCTTTCTTTGCCTTTCCTCTTCCATCTTCATCATTTGTCTTTCCTTCTCTTCCTTCTTCTTCTTCTTCAATTGCTTTTATTTCTCTTTCTCTTTCTCTTTCTCTTTCTCTTTCTCTTTCACCTTCTCCTTATTCTTTATTTGCCTTTTCCTCTCCTCATCCTCCTTCTTCATTTGCCTTTTCTTCCTTTGCTTTTCATTCTCCTCCTCCTTCTTCCTTTGCCTTTCCCTCTTCTCCTCCTCCTTCTTCATTTGCCTTTTCTTCCTTTGCTTTTCATTCTCCTACTCCTTCTTCCTTTGCTTTTCCTTTTCTTTGCCATCCTTCTTCTTCTTCTTTATCTTTAGTTCTTCCTCGTTCTTTTTCCTTTGCTCTTCAGCCTCAATATCTGATGGATAATCCTCCGCATAAAACAATTCCAACGCTTTGTCTTTGTTTTTATCATTCTCAATCTTTATTATATTTTGATACCTTTCATAACGCTCATTTAGATGGGACTGACGGATAACTTCTCTAATATTCATCCTATAGAACGGATATGGATTTCTTGTCTTATGAGCTTTAGTCATTGCTAACCTGCACAACACATAAATTTAACCGCATCATTATATGTTACAACCGCCTTCCCAAGTATATAATATTATAAATTATCTCATTCGTTAAACAATCACCAACATTATAAATCATTGTAATATTTGGCTTCATAAGTAAATATCGTTATAAGATTTAGCAAACTTAAGTACAAATCGAGGTAACTTCATAAATACACATCGCTACAGATTTAAATGTATAAATCGTTGATGCTTCAAACTTATAAATCGTTGTAAAAAGCACAACCTTCATAAGTACATATTGTTGTAACGTTTGGGCTTCATAAGTAAATATTGTTGTACGATTTAGCAAACTTAAGTACAAATCGTGATAACTTCATAAATCATAAATACACATCATTATTGCTTCAAACGTATAAATCGTTATTGCGTCGAATGTACAAATCGCTACTACATTAAATGTATAAATCATTGTTGCATTCCAACGTACAAATCATTGCAAAAATTTAGCATTCACAAGTACATATCATTGTTATGTTTGGCCTTCATAAGAACAAATTGTGCTAACTGTTTTTCGATGCCCAGAAGGTGGATAGGTACAAATCAATTTATTTTAGTATTAAAATAGGTGTTATTTAGCATAAATCATACAACTAGTTGTAAGATTTAGCATTCAGATTTATAAATCGATTTGTTTACATAACAAAACCTTAGACGAAACTCACCAAAACGACATGAGTTTCGGTAATCTGACAGTGGAGGAGAAACACCCAGAAGGTAGATGCAGCCGATAGTGGCAACGATGCTCCCACTGCGCAGATGACGGCAAAAGATGCACCAGTGGCAGTAGACGGTGGCAAATGGTGCTCCAACAGCAACAGACAACGACAAAGGGTGCTCCGGCGACCGCAGATGATAGCAAAGAGTGCATCGTCAGAAGGAGCTCCTGTTACAGCAAATGGTGCAAATGTTTACTGCTTAGGGCGAAAACAAAACATTTGGACTTTAAAGAGTTAACATCATCCTCCATTTTCTGGATGGACATTTTTGTCCTTTTCTCAAACTGGCGTTTCACTTTTCTAGATGGAGGATCTCGAACCGTCGTTTCACTTTTCTAGATGGAGGTCAATTTTGTCCTTTTCTTGAGCCATCATTTCATGGCGAGAATGGCAGGAAAGGGTACTTAAGTCTTTGCAACCGCACCGGACTTCGATGCTAAGTGATTCCAACACACATGGGGATATGAGTCCCACGTTCTTATATACGTAGTGCTCATTCGAACCCCCGAACACGCACCTGCGTCTCCGGGGGGAACATATAACCTACTTCGTTTATTATGGTTCTGCCCCTGGAAAATGATCCCTTTTTTTCTCTGGAGTACACAGGCACCTACGGCATTTTAAGCTATGTGTTGCATCATTGTTTCTTCGTCACTGGTTGTAGTAGAGTGCTGGAACACCTTTGCCTTTGATTTTCAGGCTGTGGCAATTTGTCTGTTGATCATGCCTTGGCTTTATTTTGTCAACTCCAACAAGACTTTTGAGGTTTGAGCTATCGCTGGTGCTTGTACAGAAACATTGACTTATCTCTCTACAAGTAGTAAGCGAGCGGCTTTAACATCACAACTCACAAAGACGCCAGCTTGTCTTGGTTGCTGCACTTTGTTAAAATGATTGAGAGGAATGAGTTTAGTTCCATGTTTGCATTACTGGTTCCTACTATGCGGCAGTGAGATGTACGGGTGTTGGAAGCCAACAATTAATTCAATAAAAGGTTGTGATATTTAAATGCGTCTCTCTCTCTCTCATGAGAAGGAAGCAAAGTTTCCTTCTTAGGCAGGAATAGGACTCAACCTGCAATCTTCAAGTCATGAGCTTGAGCTTGAGCTTGACGAGTCAACTAATTCCTCTGGCCTACTTGTTCCCCCTCCCCTTCCACCCCCTACTTGTTTCCCTTCCCTCTGGCAGGATATAACTTTTATGAAATTAAAAAAATGGCTCCCCTTAAAATCCCTAATTTAGTCAAATATGGAGTAAATTAATCGAGTCAAAAGTCTTAATAACATTAGTTTCTTTTGGCAATAAAGGTCTAGAACTACGGGAGTGTTTAGATGGCCATGCTTATCTAGGAAAATGTGATTTTCTTTACACTTACTAATGAGATTTCACTACTTATCATGCCATTTTGGATAACTGGGTGGTTCAAGTACTGACGAAAGAGTGAAAATTTTCACCAACGGGGGCTACACTTGTCTGGTAGGAGCAGCTAGTGCACGTCACCTTGTGTTGGGACGTTGCAGGTTCAAAACCCAATGGTATAGTTGTATAACTGGTAGGGGTCTGCCTAATCCCAGCTTGCCTATAAAAAAAAATGAAAAGGTCTATCCATGTTGGCATTTATGTTCATCTTGTGTATTGTTAAAGCATTCCATAGCCATTTGTCCCACTGTGCTTACCCGTTCATCTCGCATTCAAAGATATAAAAAATGTTAATCTTGGTAGAAAAAGATGCTGTATTTTCATCGAAAAAGGAATATCCAACAAATAAAAGTTTTTAAGGAGAAAACATTCATGTAAAGTGTCTCCAAAATGGTAGTATCTCTAGTATTAGATAGGAACCTTAAAACATTAAATGTAAGACATCTTAAATCCTTGCATCATTTTCAATGTTTATTCTATTCTTAAAACGTTATAACAACAAAATAATTGAATAGGGCTCACATAAAGAAAAAATGAGTCACGCCTTCAATTTTGCAGAGCTAGGCATCTCACAAGCACCCGCTTTTCCCACAGAGTGCACATAGTTTTACAATGATGGATCTGTATGCAATTTTCAAAAGAATAAAAGAACTAAAACAAAAAATTCTAGGATAAATCTTTACTGCTTCTCTTGGGTGTACCTTCAGATTCATCAACACGATGTTGGTAGTACTAAAGGCGTTAAAACCAAGTAATCTTTACTGCTTACATGTGTTGTGAATCCCTTTCTATATTGTTTCTGAGAGAAAATAGTTGAGCTGCTTGTTTTAATTCATGATCTTGTTGATCCTCTTTGAATGATGACTCGCCACTACAAGAAAAACAAAACAAATTTACACTCAAAATGAATGAAAATAATAATAAAAAAGATGCTCAGAACAATGCATATCTCTATTGTATAAACTTTTTTTTTCGGTATAATTCAACAAATTAATATATTCACACATTAAAAATTTGAACAACGATTCTATAAAATGAAAACAGGTAGATAGAAAGGCTGTCATGCGATGCTAAGGTATGGAAGTGACATGTTAGTTTAGCTATGTACCGAGCCGTGTTTATGTAATTGCATCATTTAATTTCTCAATATAAAACAATGTATCCTGCATACAAATTATGTCCATATTAATGAAAAAGGATATGAATGAAGATAAATATCTACTACTGTATAGTAGTTTATCTCATTGACCTATATTAGGTTATGCACTTTGCATTAGTTATATTATTGAATAAAAAAATAAACACGAGGCCGTGAAACTAAAATAGGAGTTTTATGATCGTATGTTGTCATAAATACAATCTTATAAATGAGATCGATTCAACTGCATGACAAATGAAAACAACAGAATAAAATGCTATTAGAAAATTCTGGTAAAAGTGCCATCAATTGGTATATTAGAAAATCAATTTTTTTCTTTTTTAATTATATTATGTTCATTTCAGAGTAGTGAAGTTCTAGTCAGTTCACCCTTATTTGATTTAGATACACCATAAATCCACAGGTTGAAAACATGAGAAAGGAAAGCCGAAACTGGTGTAATCTGAGGTTAAGCTTCTGTAACATATTAGCACTATCAGAAAAGGAACTCTTCTCCAACCTCTAAGTCCGACCGATAAAGTTACACGCAAAGATAATGATCATACACAACATAATGCATGAAACTCAAATACCAAGAAATAAAATTGCCAACATGTATTAACAAATTTAATTCTTGAAAAGATGGGTGATACTTGATTATGTAAAAAACTACCACTTGTATATGGGAGCATTTATAACATGAAGCCATATCTTCCACCTTCCTACCGAGGGCTTTGGATTAGAAGAAGATGAATTCCTTGTCAACAGAATCTTAAAGACTAAACGTTATTCAAAATTCATGTTTAAGAAAATTGTTCAAATTTAGACTGAAAGCAGTAAACCCATTTCGAAGAAATCTATAAAATGATTGGGATTGTATGTTTCAAAGGTTTAACAAACTTGGATTGATTGCTTATAGATGCAACTGTTGACGCATCCAATGTTTTCAACATTCAATCCTGTAACTAGAAATACTTTACCCTATTGTTAGGAACTAATGAACTCGAAGGGAACTTAATCCATCTAATTCACTGTTTCAAAGGAAAAAGATAGCGGATAAATAGAGATACATTGGGGACAATCATAACAAACCCTCAAGGCATAACCACACTAGCATGAAAGATAAAGATAGCTAGTGATTAAAATTACAAACTTAAGTTAAATATAGCTGGAAGGAAGGAATGTTGCCCAAACAGAAACAATATGACCATGATTTAACTTAGTCGTGTTTGATCCAATGCATAATCCAAATTAAAAACTTTCATTAGCATTGGAATCAAATGAGTGAGAAAGAACTATTCATTATTGTAGACCAAGGAAGAACAATACTAATTAGTTACTAATAAGACAAGAGCCCTTCAAAGAGTTACTAATTAAAAGCTAGGCTTGCACATATTAATCAACAAATAAAATCTTGATATCCTACAGAAAATATACAAAGTAGAAGACGGCATTGTGTATAATCCTCACATAAATATAATCCACGTAACAGCTTCACAGGTTTAATGCATCTCAAAATTTTAACATAAAAAACCTAATAGGATTCTTGTTAACTTTCGACTAACCAATCTTGAATGGAATCAGACCACAGTTAGAGATTGCTCACCTCTCATTGTAGCCACGATTTGTTTCAGCAGAAAATGTAAACTCAATTTAAAAAATTTTATTGTTCTTTAATCATTAATATATCGATGCTTCCATTTTCTCCTCTTAATCGTAACAATCATTTATCCATCATTTTGGATGTTCTTAGCTCAATAAAAAATTAATCCAATATTTTTCCTTTTGCAATCTAAACTATTGTTCTTCTTCCACTGAAAAGGCTTTGATCATTTCCAAAACATTCCTGTGCACAACCATATCATCAATAGAATCTATATCTCAGTTGCACCAAAAAACCATGAAATTAATGAAAAAATCTGGGAAGATTAGAAAATATCAAAGTTTGTACCTGCACTCCAATGGCTCTTTCGGATTGACAAATGGTTGGTGATCATCAAACATTTCAGTAAATGGCTTGAAGTCGTCGCAGTACTCTTGAATGCCAGCACCATGGGACAAACCTATCGTCACCTGCTTTGAACTGGATGAATCCCCAACGTGCATCTGAGGCTGTTGCACCCATGGCAAGCTCTCGGAGAAGCCCATATGCCCACCGTGCCCGTATCCAATGTCCATCCCTGCCATGGAAGGGTTGACATGGCTAACAGCAGCAGCACCAATGACGTGCTGCTGCTGCAGTTGAGACAATGGAACCCCATGAAACTGCTGCATATTGAATGAGCCACTGGGGACACCTATGCCTATGTCAGCCATCGTGCCATTGTGGATCTGCAGCTGCTTCTTGAAGCTGTGGACATGGCCGAGAGTTATGTCGAGCTCGGCTTTGATCCAATCGATCTGTTTCTTGAGATCTTCTATGACACCCAAGCAGCCCTTTACAGGGTCCTTGTTCCTCATATTGGCCTGGAAGATGATGGTCTTCATGGCCTCAGGGTGCTGGGTGGGATCAAGATTCTTGAGGATCTTTAGGATGTTGCTGACGCCAAAGAGTCGGTGGGCATTGAGGAATTGCTTCTGCTGGTCAGGTGGGAAGTAAGGGGCGAGAGGGCAGTCAGCATTGCACTTCCTACGTTGGTACTTGCATGAGGCACACGCTTGGCTGCCATTGCCACCGCCCTTGTTGTTCATGATCTCCTTCAATTTACAAATATAAAGGAGGGAGAAAAAAAATGAGATGGGCATGCGAGGAATGCGTCTCGGCGTGGGAGGTGGAAGGAGAGCCCAGGGCTGTTAGGGGTGGTGGAAGGCGAGCCCGGTTGCTACGTTGCTGCCTCTTTTTTTGTGTGTGTGAGAGAGAGAGGTGAGAAAGGAACCTCAGAAAAAGATGGATGGACTTGAAAAGCTGGCGGAGGCCCTGCTGTTTATAGGACAAATGAGTTGGTCTCTGTTGTGTGTGCTTGGGAGGTAAGGTGCAATGACGGATCACACCCTTTGATTTAGTAATTAAGTTATATGAGTTCTGATGACGACGTAGGGGCTACGTTAAGAGTTACTGGTCAAGTGGTCATATTCCATATCACCGCAACTCGGGTGATATTGAATCTGGACCACACGCGTGTCCTATTAGTGGTTTCCACCCGACTAAGAGGACAGATGCACGGGGCCATTCAATATCATCAACTTTTGGTGATGTTGAATATGGTAGGATCTCTCCAGAGATGTGTGGGAGTGGGGTTTGAGATGGTTGTCATTTTGGAGAAAGTGGGGGCGTGCAGGCAATTGTGGAGTGTTTACTCTGCAAGCCCATTTCGAAAAGTAGGTGGATAGGATTGGAAAAGGTTAGGCAGTTATACAAGGATTATCTTAAAGTAAAACAGTGGGAGGTCCTTTTCATCTACCGCTTTTGGAGAAGAGCCCATGCAAAGTTTCATAACAGGTGATGTATGGAGGAGCCATACTCACGAAGTTTCATATTCCTGGTATTGGAGAAGAGGTGATGTATGGCCATTGCAAAGTTAACCATGAATGAAGAAATATATATCAAAACTACAACGGACCACATGTCACATTCCTTGCATATATATGGTCAATGCCACATTGAACCATGTTTCTTTTTGGGTTCTAGAATGTCTTAGGTTTTAGAAAAAAGATAAACTAGTAATAAAACCAACAGAATTTTTTTTTTTGTTGTTGCCTGTGTTCTACGTAGTAACGGTAGCGGCCAGCCCTCAAACAAGAACTGGGCGGTTACCTGAAAAGCAGGCTAAAAACTAGGCCTGGTGAATATTGACTGGGGGTAAAAATCCCCTTTTCACCTTTATCTTTTCCCCTTTTTTTTCTGAACGGTGGTCCTTTAAATGACTCGATAAGAATCTAGATTTTGTCGAGCAACTAGTTGAGAAATGTAAAAATCCACGAGGGTTCCTCATAATTTACTGTTTTTTCTTCCATTTTGCTTTATAACCAAGCAGCTTTTTACTTCCCTTTTTCTTACCATTTGAGTTCCGTTCTTCCCTCGTCTTTAAAACTTACTTGGGGTTTTATTCACTTCACACTGAATGTTCAGCACTCCAGCTGCTCGGGAGAAGTGCACAATGGTGACATGCCAACAGGGGTGTAACTGGGTTGGGTTGGGTGCTATCAGACCCGATTTTAAATTGGGAGACCCAAACCTGATGTAATCTCACCCAAATTCGGGTTCCAGTCTGGGTATGGTTTAAAATTGTAGATCAATATAAGTTAACATGTTCGGTATGTACTTGGTGGGCTATAAACAGACCTGTTACCTTAGTTGTGAAAACGGCGCTTAGGCTACCTGGGCAGTCTAGGCGCAGGGCCACCGCCTAGCTTTACAGGTCTATACAGTAGGGCCTTATTTTTTCACATAGGCTGCCTAGGCGACGCTAGGCTGTTCTTGCCTAGGCTACAAGGAGATGGTTGTTATTTTTAATTGTTTTTGTCTCATTTAAATTTTTTTGTTTGCCTCAAAAGTTTTTTATATTCTCTCATTTTCTACTTCGTGTGCTTTTCCTTTTTACTTTCATATTTTTGTCTTCTTCCTCCTCCTTTGATGTGGATAAATTCACTAATAAGCTCGATCCAACTACAAAGGTCCAAATCCTGTAAATGAATCCAAGCATTACCGATATAGATACATTACTCAAGCTCCATATGATGCAAGCCACCTTAGCCACGTAGTACCTATGCCAAGGAGCAGCCACATCAGCCATGTGGGATCCGTCATTGGGCACCCCTCATTTAATGCATGCAAGTAAGACTCATATAGGGTGTCTCCTCTAAAAGCCTCCATCGAAGGTGTGTGGGCCCCATTTAGTTGGGGCCACCCAAGTGCCATCAAGTGTCCTCATGGAAGTCGTGTAGACCCTTGGGCTCCTTTCTTAATGAGCCTTGAAAGCCCAATTGACCCTTATGAGTTGGGGGCTCGTTAAGTGATTTAGAAGAGGTATTACCTAAGTAGGAAAATAAGTGTAGACGCCCAATTTTTAACCGACATATTTTTATATCTAAAATCTACGTCTTTTCATCTTCCTCCAAAGCAAGATAAGTTCAATCTAATTTTTGGCCTTCAAAGTAACCACTTTCAGATTTTTTATCAAAAGAAGAGTTAAAGAGGACATTCTTAGCTTTCCAACGAGTAAAAAATTAGGTTTATCTAACATCAAGATCAAAAGTTATTACCGAAACAACTTCTCAGTCCCGAACAGCAACTCAACTTGTCATCAACCCTGTCTTGAATTGTCGTCATCACCGTTGGATTGTCACCTATCTTTAAATTGTTGTCAGTGTCTTTGAATTATCGTTAGAAGAACTTTCATTTTTGGAAGGTGACATCATCCAACCTTGATGACATTTGAAGTCATCGTCAATGATCTGTTTTCTATAACCATGAATTATCATTATCATCTACCTCTAACGAGAACTTAACTTGTCATTAGAGAAACTTGTCTTCAACAATTATGACCCAAATTCTAGACATATATTTTGATCATGGAGCTTGTGGGTTATGGGCTCACGTCCAGCCTCAGGAGACCCAGTGGATTGGATCTTCGTGATCATGGGTTTGATTGAGTTTTGTGACCAAACTAGGGATTTTAGGATTTGCTTAGGAACATGTATAGATTTTTATGATAGTTGGATACAGTATGCGATACACAGATAGGCTGGGGATGACGTGAAACAGTTACACGGTCCAAGCGAGCCCAATCAGCAAAATCGAGTAGGCGAAGTTTAGGCTTGGTGTGTGGTTCAGGTATGGAACAGATTTCCAAATATGTGGGACTTGTACTAGATGTCCTGGGGAGGCCTAGTGACATGGAAAAGGGTTTGGTATTGGTAATGGATAGTGAGATAGGTTGCTGACGATTTGGGGTTAACAGAATAGGCTCTACGGGTAAATTGAGTTCTCGAAGGAATGCGGTTTTGGGTTCTGAAAATTAGGTAGAGGCTTAGGGAAGGCTTATAGGTCTGTAATAAGTTCCGATGATGCTTCCCACAATCTGAAACATAGGCAAACGATCTGCAATGCAGCAACACCGAAGTGTTCGTCGAAAAGAAAGGGCGCACGACCTCGAACACCAGAGAAGCTTGGGCTCTCTGGAAGGGGTGATTGACCAACCCTTCAGGGTATGGTCCTCACGTGGATCAGAGAGGAAATAGTGGGAGAGGGGAGAAAAAGAGAACAGAGAGAAAAAAAGAAGACACCAGAAAGAAAAAAATAAATTCCTTAAATTTGTATAACTTAAAAGGGAACCAAGGCCTCCATTTATAGTGTCTAGCCTCGATCTGGGTACAACTTCAATCTAAAATGAAAAATCTAACCCAAAATCTCATACACTCTCTAAATGCCAAAATGTTGTGGCCACTACCCACAACCCCACGATCTATGTCGCGGTACATCTCAGGAGTTTGAAAGGTATAGAAAAAAATATGGTCAATCAGCTAAATCGAGTGAGTGCAGTTTGGGTGTAGTAAGTGTTTCAGGTGTAATTTTGATTCAAAACAAAATGACTCTGGTCCAAAGATTCTAGGGACACCTAGTGTCACGCCCCAAATTTTAAAGCCCAAAATTTTATAGAAACTTTAAAAAAAAAATCTTTTTTTTGAATCGAGACAATAAAAGACAATGTTTTTGTTGTTGCCACTGGGTTTATAATTCTTGGCAAGTAACATGAGTGAATCAACATCAAGCATATCAGAGTAAAACCAAAATATTATTTACATAATCATTGTCAAAGTGTAATGTTCAAAATACAAAGCTTGAGAAAAATAAAATATTATGAACTAGGCTCTGGATCCTCCTGAGAGTTTTAGTCCTCGATGCCACTCCTGGCCCACTACATTTCTTGTCCTAAACCTGAACAAAACCCCATAAAAAGGGCCAGACTTCTGATAGTCTGGTAAGACTATACATATTTCAAGTAATTCAGAATATTAAAACATATTCAAGTACTATAATTTAACTCTATTGATGCAACTCAAATGTCACAGTTCATTTGTAGCTAAGACTAGAGTCATTCCACAAAAAGGTATGAACAACACATAGAAAAGAACATACTTAGTTGTTTTGCATTATTAGGGTATATTTTCACCTCAAACTGTGTGATTCAAAGGTCATTGTTTCAATATTTAACTATTCATCCTGGTACGTGAGGGACGACCATTGCAGGCAGCCAAAGTATTTTAGGGGTATATTATTCTCAGATATCTTAATTAAGGTGCCTGATTGAAGCAAACCCAAAGCAGACAGTCTATGATCAGCAGAAGTCATGGCTAAGGTACAACGAAAATAGGATACATCATGAACTAATTGTAGCAGTTGGGGATCTATCACCTAGGACATGTGGATAGCCCCGGTCTCCAAAACCTACAAGTGAATGGATACCACTAGGACACCTTTCTCCCAAAACAAATGAAATCACTCGAGATTGTATCATCTACCTTCTCCAGGGTAGATACTTATAAAACCCACAAAATTTTATTAATTCTAAACAAGGATTTTTGACGATCAATGCAAAATATTCCATTTCTACTGTTAAATCTATAAGAATGATCGATTTATTTAAAAACCTAAATTCTAGGTTTAACTTAGGTACTACTGTTAATTGGTGCCTAATTAACAATTAAATTTAGGAGTTTAAGTAACTGACAGTTTCAGATGATTATTAAGTTATTAAATAAATTGGTAGCTAGATGATAATAACTATATAGGTTAATTAAACTTTGTTGTTGATAGGTAAACCCTAAGTACTAAATGAATAAAATTCATTCTTTTGATTTCTTTAATTTCTCTTATCCTGCCAGCAATTTTTTTCAAATATTCAAATCTTGTCATCTATTTTCAAATTTCTCTTCTTCATATATGTCTTCTGAATTCTATTCGAAATTTTCATATAAAATCCCTTTCATCAAGAGATCTCCTTTCAAATCCTTAGATATCTCCTTCATCATCTCTCTTTCTCCCAAAAATTCTTCAGTCTAAACCATCCCTTTATTCTGCAGAAAGCATTGACAATTCATCATGATTCAGATAAGGACGAGAAAGGAGATTGTTCAGCAGTATAATGACAGCGAGTCAGAAGAAATTAATTCCCCCAAATCATCCAGAAGGCAGGACCAAGAAGTGAAAGATGATGTTGATCCAGTCATATACAATTTATTTCAAAAGATAATGACAAAGATGACATCTGAATAGGCTGGGGCAAATTCAAAGAAAGTATTTTCCAAAGACAAGATCAAGGGAAAGCCCGTCAAGATCAGCAAGTAAAAAGTTCAGCATGACAGCACTTCAGAGTCAACAGAAGAAGACTTAGAGGAAGAGCAGCCTGCATTTTTCTAAAACCCCTTGTATCAGCCCAATAAAATCATTGAGGGGCATGAGTCAATGAACAAAACCAAGTTTCAGATTCTGGCGAAAGACCTGGTCCAACTGCAATTGAAGTCGATGACTCGCGTAGTCAAAGATTTGCAGGCTCGAGACAAAGGTAAGAGAGTCTACACCTGCGAAGATTTCTATGATGACCTAGAAGGGGATGACAGCCTGAAGGACCTTCCTCACAAGTTCATAAAGTTTGATGGGACCGGCAACCCCAAAGCTCATTTGGCCATGTTCTTCACAGAATGCAACCAGTTTAAAAGAAACAACAGGGCTTTATTCATATGGTTTCTGCGAAGTCTGAAGGGAATAACAACAAAATGGTATGCACAGTATATCAATCCAATTGAATTGCAAGACTTCGACAAAGTTGTCTATTTGTTCGTCAAAAGGTTTCTTTTTAATGTTGAAGCTTTGTCAACCCTCAACCATCTTTTCAATCTAAGACAGAATGATAATGAAAAATCCAGAGATTTTATTCATAGGTGAAGATCCACCTGCAACAAGATGAGGGACCCAATATCAGAGAGGCATGCATTGTCAATGATCCTAAACA
Source organism: Nuphar pumila (assembly GCF_984573655.1). Taxonomy (NCBI): domain Eukaryota; kingdom Viridiplantae; phylum Streptophyta; class Magnoliopsida; order Nymphaeales; family Nymphaeaceae; genus Nuphar; species Nuphar pumila. The sequence goes on along the minus strand of NC_143257.1, from coordinate 24,694,980 downwards.
ACTTTTCCCAACCTCTGAAGGGCCTGATCTTCACTTCCCCATCACAATCCTTTGTCGAATTAATAGAACGGGCTGAATGGCTCAAAATGAGGATGAAAAACGGAGTCTATGACGGCATTACCATTGCAAGAGGCAGTCAAGATGCAAAAAAGAAAACTTACTTCACTTTTTCTGCCAGTTCCTCCAACAACAACAAGGGTAACAAGAATAATCATGGTAACAATTCAGAGGGATTCAAAGGCCCCAAGGAGAAGTTCTTCAACAATGATAAGCCTCTTCAATCCAGTCCTCAGCATAAAGGAAAACATCAGGAGAAATCAAAGCGCAAGGACTGGAGTACTGACCAAAAGTTCACCCCTCTGGACCAAAAACTCGAGAATGTTCTAAAATATTTGCTCGCAAAAGATATGGTTCGTTTACCAAAAATCGCTGATCCCCTGACAATTATGGGTAGATTCAAAGAACAATTTTATAAGTTTCACCAAGCAGTGAGGCATGACAAAGAAAATTATTTCATCCTTAAGAACATCGTCTAGGACTGCATTGATAAAGATCTTCTGGTGGAGGGCGATGAAGAAGAACAGCCGGCTGTCATGACCAAGCCTTTCCCGGACCACTCAAAAAATGATAATGCCAAGTCTTTCTGTTTTCTTCCTTTATGCCTGTCATTTTGTAGGGGCAAGTCAGCCTCAGTCTTTTGTGTCCTTTGGTCAAGTACCTGTAAATATTCAGTCCTTGTTATCAGCTTTACTCATCAATGAAACCATCAATTTTCCTTATATTCGAGTGTCACTTTTTTTATAATGTTATTCTCTGAATTCTCATGCAATATATCTTTTGTGATTTTTCCTGAAAATTTATTCTCATTTCCTTTTCAAATATTCTCCCAGAATTCACAAGGAGATTCATTACCAATTCTGAATTACTTTTACTATTGTTATATTTCTTCAAAGAGCCTTCTTCAATAATCTTGTATTATTCTTTCTTCCCCATTATACTGAGGCATTTTTTTATTATTTCATGAAAATTCATTTTTCAAAAACCCCGTATGCAGATAGGATCAAATCAAACCTTTTGTCAACAATTTCTCATCATTTCTTCATCAATTTCCAATAATTCTCCTCAATCCTCTTTCCCGCTCAGGTTAAGGGATAAAACTTGAACCATTTTTTCCATGATTTCCTTAAAATTCTCCTCAATATTATTCAGTCCCCGTTCAGGATAAAGGGTTAATCCTGAAAAATAGACCACATACAACTAACTATGATAGTCCATTCAAATCCTAAATTTTCTATTTTCTAAATTCAAATCTCAGGTTGTCTCTCTTCAAATTGAATTTCCCCTTCAGGTTAAGGGATAAACCTGAGCTCCTCATTTAGGATAAGGGGATAATCCTGAAAGCAGGCCACATATAATTAACTATGATGGTCTATTAAATTAAGAATCTTTCATCAAAAATCTTCAGTGCAAGTTAAATAATTCAGTCCCCGAACTGGTCATTCTCAAAACTCTCGATCCTAGATCAAACCATCTTCTGAACCCAGTCCTCGCACTGTTTATTTCTCAAAAATCCTAGATCGATCCTAGCTCTCGAGGTCAATCCTCGTACTGATCTCTTTTCTTCAAGATAGTTGTTCTTAATTGAACTGATATTGTTCCCAGTGAACTGATAGTTGTTCTTAATTGAACTGATAGTGTTCTCAGTGAACTGGTAGTTGTTCTTAATTGAACCTATATTGTTCCTAATGAACTAATAGTTGTTCTTCATTGAACTGATATTGTTCCCAGTGAACTGATAGTTGTTCTTCATTGAACTGATAGTTGTTCTTCATTGAACTAATATTGTTCTCAGTGAACTGATAGTTGTTCTTCATTGAACTGATAGTATTCCCAGTGAATTGATAGTTGTTCTTTATTGAACTGATAGTGTTCCCAGTGAACTGATAATTATTCTTCATTGAACTGATATTGTTCTCAGTGAACTGATAGTTATTCTTCATTGAACTGATATTGTTCCCAGTGAACTGATAGTTGTTCTTAATTGAACTGATAGTGTTCCTAGTAAACTGATAGTTGTTCTTAATTGAACTGATATTGTTCTCAGTAAACTGATAGTTGTTCTTAATTGAACTGATATTGTTCCTAGTGAACTGATAGTTGTTCTTAGTTGAACTGATATTGTTCCCAGTGAATTGATAGTTGTTCTTCATTGAACTGATATTGTCCCCAGTGAACTAATAGTTGTTCTTAATTGAACTGATATTGTTTCCAATAAACCCATGTTCTTAATTGAACCAATGTTGTTCTTAGGTTGAACCCCTATTGAACCAACTTTATTCTTTAAAAATTCAGTATGTAGGATGAATCCCTACTGATCCAATATTTTTTGCGGCTCTTAGGTTGAGTCCTTGTTGAGCCGATGTTGTTCTTAATAAAACCAATGTTCCTATGTTATTTCTTCCAAATTTCAGCTCAAGGTCCTATCAAAATTGATATTAAGTAAATATTTCACAAAGGATTCTCAAAAACTTTGCCAATTCGCTAAAAATATTCATTGATTCCAATATTTTACTGCACAAGAGAATCACCTCATATTACCTCTAGTATTTCTTTCCAAAAAGGTGAAGCTTGCTGAGAAAAAGAACAAAATTCAAAACTTTTTCCCTCTTGATCAACCAAAAGGATAAAAGAAATATCCTTGGTATGATTAGCGAAGAAATTTCGATGATGTTGAAAAGCTAGAAGCGAATTGCTATTGATCATAGCTATGGTGCATTTTAAAAGATGGTTCTTTTGGCAAGAAAGCAATAGAAATATTTTGAGCAATATACAATCCACTCAAAGTTCTTAACGAAGCAAAGTATAATTAACTATCTGCAAAAGAGATCTTTCAACTATCCTCAAGTTGAAGACTGATATGCGAGTTAGATCCCCGGGGGTAAAGAAGATTCAGATCACCTCCAAGTTGAAGGAGTGTGTGACGTATCCTTCCAAGGAAAGTTCAAATCATAGCCAAGTTGAAGGCTGATGCGATGAACCTCCCGACAAACCCTGAAAGATATTTGATTCATACTATCAAAAGATTTCAATCAAAAGAGACATCTTTATCAATTTTTTGGGACAAGGAAGACCCTGATCACCTCCAAGTTGAAGGAGTGTGTGAAGTGTTCTTCTAGGGAAAATCAAAATATCTCTAAATTGAACGTTGATGCGATGAAATTCTTGCCAAATCCCAACAAAAGAATTCATTCTATGTCTCATAAAGTGCAAAAAGTATATCTCAGATATCAAAATTGCTAAAAATTTCCAAGAATCATCTTTTCTCATGCAAAATTCCCTTATCAATATCTTTTCACTACTTACTTTTATGAAACTAAGAGTATTTCTTTTCTTTTCATGTCAAGGAAATTGATAGCTTCCTTGAAGAAAATCATCAGCGCTAAAATTTGAATTTGACTCTTGAATCCAGGGAGTTAACCTCATTTTGGAGGAAATACTCTAGATAAAAGAGGGAATATCTGTTGCACATACGTGCATATTTTTAAGCATTTTGAATCAACTATAAATTTTACATTATTGGCAAATTTCTCTAGTTATCCAAAAATGAAATAAATATTCAATATCTATTTTGATGCAACCTAGCATGGTTTATATCTTTAAAAGAGTTACCTCGTCCTGATGAGGCATTTCTACCAGTCCCATCATGTTTTCCCCATCCTGGTGAGGAATCCATATTTTCCATATTCATTCAGGGAAGGATTGAACCAGAACCTCGTATAACGAGGTATTTTTCAAAAATGTTTCATCGTAGTTTTTAATATATTTTGTCCCCATTCAAGTAAAGGCTAAACTTGAAATTCATTTTGAAATATTTTTGTCCCATCTAGGCTAAGGGCTAAACCTGAGTCTTTCCAAAAAAGTTTATTTTGTCTCACCCATAAGACCTTCATCCGTTCAAAATCTCCATTTTTCTCAGAATTTTCTGACAGGAGCATTTTAAAATTTGGTGTGCTTTTCTTTGTCACTAAGCTCGGCTTTCAACCGGCTTAGTAGCAAAGAGGGGCATCTGTGAACACCTCAAATTTTCTAAAAAAAATCAAAAATTCTCTTTTTGCTCCTAGCCCCCATCTTCTAAATAATCGGGTCAACTTCTAATCAAATTTCATTCATTTCTCGAATTCACTGGTTAAAGATCCGAAATCCAAATTCAATTTTCCTATCTGACCCAATTTTGAATCTAGATCTGATATCGAAATCTAACTCTGAGTCTGGAACTTCTTTTTTTAAAAAAATCAAAAAATCAATTCTTTGTATTTTCTCAGATATTTTATCTGGATCCAATCTCAATTCGAGATCCAAACTCAATATTCTCTCAAAATTTTGGATCCAGGCCCGCTTTGAAACCCAATTTCTGAAATTTAATCCTATATTTTCACAAAATCCTCTTTTGTAAAAAACCTCAAGTTTTAAAACAAATATTTTACAAAAATACTTCAAAAACCTCGTTTGGACCCCATTTCCTAAAAATTCCTCATATTTCCCTCTTTTTTTTAGAATCTCTCTCAAAAATATAAAAAGATTTCAAAAAAATATATTAGCTTAAACCCCCTTTTCTGAAAAGCCTTGTAAATATAACCCCTATTTTGAATTTTTTTTAAACTTAATGGATCATTTTTGAAAAGCCCCTAACAGTTTTTCGTTATAAAACAAAGCCGCAGGGTCGACTCTTCTCCCATCGTCTTCACCCCTTCCTCTTCTGTGGATAACCTTCTTCTCTTTCCCTCTCCTTTTTCCCTCCTTTTCTCTAATCCTTCCCCTTTGATCAACTGAAGGAGCTCCAGTCGCAGCTACGGTAAGTATCCTTCCTCTTCTCTCTTTTATTTCATTTTTCTGGTTTTCCTTTTTTTTTCTAGAGCACTCCCTATAATGTCGAACTGCTGATAGCAGCCTCGACCTACAGGTGCAACATCAATGGAATTTCATATTCCAACACATTTTCACACTTTAATTCATTATGTTTGATTCCCAATTGCAATAGACCTTTTTCCAACTGTCGTGTCTCTTTTTTTTCATGTTGAATCTGGTTCTAATGATTGTACTTTTAGCATTACATTTTAATTTGTAATTTATGTACATTATCTTGTAGATTTCATAGTTGTCCCTTACTGTTTCATCCTCGCACCTGTATTTATCATTGCATCAGCAAGTAGTCTGATCCAGCATTTGCTTAGATCTAATTCATGATGAAATCCCCATTTGTTCTGCTTTTGATTTCACCGTGAATTCATCTATTGAATCTGCCATGAAAGAATCTTCATGTTGGCCGCGAAAATAGACTCTACCCTGAGTTGCAATCTAAAATGCTTCTCAGTAGTCTATGAAATCATTCTCAGCGACCGATCTGAAATCGGGTCAGAGCTGCTGTGAATGACTCATTTAACTCATTGAAAGTCTTGTTGGATCTGTTGCAAAAGAGGAATTCCTCTGCTATATTGAGAAGGCTTCAATACTTTTGTAATAATTCAAAACGGCATATGTTGTTGATTTGAAATCAGATATACACCTAATTCACTATGAAATTTTCTGATTTCATTATGAAATCTTTTGTTTCTTGTATATGACTTGTTGTGAGTTGGATCCACCATGAAATCTCTTCCACCATGAACTTGTTTCGCTGGATTCCTTTTGGGGAGTCAGATTTGTCCTAAATTTGCTGTCGAAAATCTTTTGCTTTTAGAAATCTTTTACTGTTGGAATGCCTTTTTCATTGTAAAGCGCTTGTTCACTGTGAAGATCCTTCGCCTGAGGATTTGATAGAATCTTTGATGTGCTCCTAAAAGAATTTACAAGAAAACTTTCCTGTGTTATGAGCTAAAGCATTACTTGCGATTAGGGTAATACATGTTTATGAGATCTGGAGTTAATTTGCAGATGCATTTACTTTTATTCTGTCGTTACTAATGACAACAACATCTGTGAAGAAATAATCCAGTTGCGCTGGGATGATATCTAGTTGTTGTTGTTGGGTAATCTATTCTTAAGATTGTTGAGGTCATGCTTTGTCTAATAGCATTTGTTCCATACTTCACCACACTAGGAACGGATCAGCTTAATATGACTTTAAAGTTGGTTCAGTACTTGTTGATAATCATGGATGAGAATTTAGAACAGGTGCCCTAGATTCAAGTATGAAAGCTCTGATGGTTTTAATTGCAATCATGGTTTCCCTATTGAAAACTCTCATGAGATCATCAGGGACCAACTTAAGGCAGAGCACCTGTCTGACAACGATGTATCTGGTTCAAAAACCAAATTTCTGGTATTGCTGTGAAACACATTGGGATATTAGTTTTAAAATCAGTCTTCACCTTATCAAGGTCTAATCCAACCTGCAACAAACCTTGATGCTATGAAGAAAACTATTGTAATTCACTACAATGGGGATCTCTAGCCATGGTTGGACATTGGTTTCAAAGAACTACAGTCATTTTGGACCAATCATGTCTACTACTCTAATGATTTTATTAGAAATTGTAACATCATGGAATCATAATACTTCCACCAAGGGTTGGATTTCTGCCGACCCTGCAATATATTTGTCAGAGATACATTCTTTCTAAGAAGCAAATTGATGTTGTGAAACTGGATCAAGCACCCCCTTTACCTTCCCATCATCCTTTTATGCTTTCTCACTATACCCTTACATTTGTTCCTACACTTTCCTACAGCAATACACCATACCCTTGCTACATCTTCACTCAACATACATACTCCATTCCCCTTGCATCAGCACTATGCTACTTTCACCATCTGCACATTTCCACCTACTATGATTTCTATAGTAACACATGAAGCCAACTGTTGCACTTTCACCATGTCACAACAGTCACCTTGCACTTCACACACCTCACTCCACTGCTGCGTCTTCACACTCCCAGCTGCCCATCTTCTGCGCTATCACTTTATTCACCCCATCACATTCCCTGCTACAGCCTCATTTGCATGCACACCCTATGCCCATTACCTTCATCCCCTGCATTTATCTCCTGCATTCACACTGTTGCACCTACATTCCCATCTTCATACCCCAGCACACCCTTCACTTCCACCTACATCACCATTCATTATGTGCACTATTCATTGTTGCCTTCCCTGCAACACTTATACACTATGCTGACAGTAGCACATTGCCACCTTCATCATTGGCCCTACACCGTTGTGCACAGCTTTCACTTACACACGACACTTGCCACTTACCTACAACTCCATTTCCTACTGCACCTGATACCTGTTACATAGCATGCTTCAGCACACACTACCACGATGCACCCTCTTCCCCTGTACTACCTCCACCTGCCTCACAAGCACCTCACGTCCAGTACACCTGTATGCTGCACTTATCACTCACTATGCTCCCTCAGCTACACCTGCACATTCAGCACTGGCTGCCTTCACCTACATACAGCAACACCTTCATCTTCATAGCATTATCACCTATTACACCCTCACAACCCTTCACTGCCCGGCACATCCACCATCAGCACTCCACTTAATCACCCGTTGCACCTTATAATTTCACCTTGCTCCCCACCTCCTCACAGCACACCTTCACTGCTATTTCAATATGCACATTTCCCTTGTACACCTTGCACACTAGCACCACTTCAACCACTCACATCCCCATCACATACTACACCCTGTATACCTGCTGCAATCTCACTGCTATCTCAACACCTGCTGTACATTTCCATCTAATGTGATTTCTACAGTAACATATGCAGCCAACTACTGCACTTTCACCATGTCACAGCACCCACTTCACTTCACTTTGCTGCAACCACCATTGCACATTACCTGCGGCATGTTACCATACATTTCCACCACACAACAACACCTATATCCATCTGTCACTATTTTTCACTGCCTTTGCCCACTCCAATAGCTGCAACCACTTGCACCTGCTACACAACAACCACCCACCACCTGTGCATTCTGCACTTACCTTCATTACCTGCGCATATATCTTTTGCATATTATTCAATACATATCAGCGCCCTATATTGACTTGAGTTGCATGTCAGCATTTGCATTTTTTATGTGCAATGCCCCATTCTATATAAACCTCTAGCTTAGTTAGGCATCAACATCTCACTTTGTATGAGCGTTTAGCCCAGCTAGGTATGGGCATGTCCTCTAGCATAGGCATTCATCTCCAGTTAGGTCTAGCCATAGGCATGTGTATTCTTTTAACATAAGCATAGTACATGAGGGTATTACACATATGCTCTAACATCCATCTTCTCATTAGCTTAGGATATTACATATACATTTTAATATCCAATTCCTTATTAGCTTAGTGCATTACACATGCACTCCAAGATATGTTTTCTCATCAGCATAATGCATTGCATATGCATTTTCATGTATATTTTTTCATTGGTATTCAGGCCTCATCATATGCATTTTAGTTCCAATACAATATCTTAGTTTCCTTCCATATTTAGTATTTTGCTTTATGCTAACTCTATTTTGCAGGAATACACTAAAAATTTAGATTTTCTTTCTTAGATTAGAGATTTTTGATATTCTCAATTTCAATTCAAGGTTGTAATGATTAGATATTAATGAGAATTTCTACTTTTCAGCTTAGAATAGAATGTATGAGCATGCAATTCTCATAAATTGCTTGTGACATTTCATTTTATCTTTAATTCAAAAAAATTCACAATGGTGGAACACGAATCGAACGTGCATCATTCTAATAAAAGGTAATTAATCATAAGTAAATGATTCACATATTGCCATAGTCAAAATGTGAACAATACTTAGGATTTTTATCTTTTATGGAATAACATTTGACCTCCACTTAGATCTCTTTTGAAAATCATTATATTTTTCTGAAAATTTCTTTTCTTCCTCTATCAGAATTTGAAATATAAATTATCTTGAGATATATTTGTGGCCATAGTCATGGATATATCAAAAGTTAATTTTATTTTAAATCCTATAAAGGTACCAAAATTTATTTTATTCTTTATTAGAATTTAAATATAGATTATATTATAATATATTTATGACCATAGTCATGAATGTATTATAATCTTAATCTTATTTCAATTCTCTTAAAGAATAAAATATGCTTTTTCTCCAATCTTCAAATAAATTTCAAAGCATTTATCATTTAGGATAGAATTGCCTTCTTTTTCAAATTATTTCAAATCATTTTTCCAATTCCAAGTGATTTTTGAGACAATCTTTCAAATTTCTAAATTTAAAATCATTTTCAACTTTCATTTGTAAATTCAGATTTATCCTTTTATTCTCAAATTCCGTCTTATTTCAAATTCAATCCAATTTTCAAATTCCCTTATGATTTCAAATTTCAAGTTTGAATTCAAATTCTATTCTTAATCCAATTTCAATCTTAATTTCAAAGTCTAAATTCAATTTCAATTTCCAAATTCATTTCCAAAATCAATTCAATATTCCAATTTCAAATTTCAATTCAACTTTGAAATTCCATTTTGATTTCAAATTTTATTTCTAATTCCAATTTTCAATTTTCAATTTCATTTCAAAGTTCAAATCTCAATTTCAATATCAATTCCAAATTCAACTCTTATTTCTAGTTTCCATTCTTCAAGATTTCATTTTATTTTCAATCTCAAATATTCCTTCTTCAATTCAAATTCATTTTCATCTTTGATTATTTCAACCTCAGACTTTCAAATCTCTCAAAATTTTAAATTCATTTCAAATTTCAAGTTTAGATTCAAATTTTAACTTTTCTAAACCAAGTTCAATTTTTGAACCATTTCTTCAAAGATATTTTCTAACTTGTTTCAAAATCACTTGGAAAAGTCTCAAAACTTCTAAAGCATTTCTCAAAAGCATACATCTTCGCATTCTCATAAGCACAAACATGACTCTTTGTGCACTTAGGATTTCAAAATAATCATTTAGACAAATTTAGGCAAAGCAAAAGGCATGAATTTGATCCTTGGTTCAATTATCCCTGGTAAAGGCGCCAGGAACGATTGAACCTCGTACCGACGAGCAAATCCCGTCTCTCCATCTTTTCTCGTAAATTTTCAAAAATGGAGGCGAGTAAATTTTTAAAATCTTTTTCAAATAAAGGTCAAGTGAGACCTTGCAAAAGAGTTTCTTTTCTTTTCTTTCTTTCTTTATCTTCTCTCTTCTTTCTTTTCTTTTTCCCCTTTAAAAAGGGAAAAGGGCGAGAAAGGAAAAAGGAAGAGAAAAGAGAGAAAAAGGAAAAGGAAAAATTTTGCGACGATCACAGCAACATCCTGGGGTGTAGAAATAGAAACATGCACCCCTAGAGCAAATGATGCTTAAGGTGCAGAAGGGATTATATTTGTAAAATGTTGCTTAAGCTTGGAGCTGATGTGCGATGAAGTAATGTGTATATGTGACAGTGAAGTGCAACTGAAAAAGTGCAGAAGTGCAGTGAAGAGGGAATGAAGCCTAGTGAACACAAGAGATGAGAAATGCAGATGTTATGCTGTGGTGGTGAGGATGATAGTGCAGGATGTGATGTATAGGGAGTGAAGGGTTGCTGAATATAAATGCAAGATATACAGATGATTATGGATGATGATGATTCATGATTGTCATTATCTTTGTAAGAGCAATAATTTATTTGTAAGCTAGCACGCAACTCAGCTTTCATGATCCAATTTTAGTATGCGACTGCACAAACTCTACAAGGGTTGGGAATCAATGTGATGGATGACCGAACCAAAGCACACTGCTCCAACCAGCTTGGAGACACAAAATGGTTGTTGTGAAGGGATGGCAGCAACACTATTGGACTTTCCAGCGAGCAACTTTCCAACACCAATCCCTGTATGGGCTCTCTTGTTGCCTGTACACACATCTTCCCTCCAAAATTGATTTGGTGAGGGAAAGGAACCTCTGGTGAGACCCTTCAATAATGATGGGACTGGTCGTGTGAGATGTTTGTTGCAGCTGTTCAGCTTAGCAGAGAGAGCAGGGGAAGGTAGGACCCAAAACCCCATCCCAAGGTGCCTTTGCCTCAAGAGTCACAACAGCAGCAGCAACACAGTGGAGTGCAGAGATGGTAAGTGCAATAATGCAGTGAGTGAAAGTGGTTTCAGCAAGTCTCGATACACAAGATCTATGGACTAGTTGTTTTGTACAAGTCATGAATTGTTGGTAGGTATCATAAAGTTGAACCAAATAGGTAGCTGGGGGTGAAGTGCAGGAAATGGAAGTGGAGTGTGTTGAATGTGAGTGGCAAAGGGAACAAGTGTTGTGTGTGAAGGAGGAAGGTATATGTGCTTGAGAGTGCAGGTGGAGTGCAATGAATACACAGGAAATAAAGTCCAGGTTGTAAAAGTCAGAAAAAAAAATTGGATACGGGCCGGATCCGACCCGGGTAAGTAAGTCGGCTGCGTGCTTTTAAAAGCACGCAGCGACGAAGGGGGGGGAGGCTCTCGAAACCTCCTTCCCCCTCTCGTCTCTCGGTCTCTCTTCCTCGATCGACTCCCTCTTTCTCCTTTGTTCCTCCCTGCGGCCACCGATGCTGGTGACTTGCCGCCGGACACCGCCTTCATCCCGTGTGCTACAGGGAGCCGACAACCTCCGATGCCGACGCCGCCGGCGACCACCAGGTATGCTCCTCTTTCGTTTTTCTTCTTTGTCTCCCCTATTTTCTCCAGCCTCCTCTTCTTCTTCTCCGTGAGAAATCGACTGACAGGGGGCAGAGCCCCCTGCCGTTGCCTCTCATCGGCAGGGGGGTTACTCCCTTGCCTTTCTCAGAATTGGCCAACAGGGGGCTGAGCCCCCTGTCGTCGGCAGGGGGACTCCCCCCCAGCCTCTCTCTCTTTGGGTCGACTGACAGGGGGGCAGAGCCTCCTGTCATCGCCATTCACTGTCGCCATTCGCTGGCAGGGGGCTCCGCCCCCTGTCACTTACTGTGTCGGCAGGGGGCTCTGCCCCCTGTCGCTTACTGTTTCGGCAGGGGGCTCCGCCCCCTGTCACTTGTTGTTTCGACAAGGGACTCCACCCCCTGTCACTTGCCATGTCGACAGGGGGCTCCGCTCCCCCTGTCCCTCTTGTTTCGCCGGCAGGGAGCGAAGCTCCCTGTGTCGGCCCATTTTTCGGCATGGGATTTTGCCCCCTTGCCTTTTTGTGGATTTTTTGGCAGGGGTGGAGCCCCTGCCTCTTCGTGGTTCTTCTGGCAGAGGAGGGGCTCGCCCCCTCCTATCTGTTCTCCTGTCAAGGCAGGGGAGGGGCCGAGCCCTCCTCCCTGCCTCCTGTTACGGCAAAGGAGGGGCTCGCCCCCCCTCCTCCCTGTTCCCTCTGTTTGGCAGGGGAGGGGCACAACCCCTCCCTGCTTCTGTTACGTCAGGGGAGGGGTCGAGCCACTCCTCCTTGCTCCTTGCTCTCTATCATGGAAGGGGAGGGGCTGATCCCCCTCTCTGCTTCGTGTTATGACAAGGGAGGGGCTGAGCCCCCTCTCTGCTCTTTGTGTTGGCAGAGGAGGGGTTGAGTCCCCTCCCTGCTCGTTGTTTTGACGGGGGATGGGGTTGAGCCCCTCCCTGCTCCTTGTTGCAACAGGGGAGGGGGCCGAGCCCTCCCTGTGCCACTTTTCTCGTTAGGCAGAGGCATCGCCCCTGCCTTCACTGTTTTTCGGTAGGCCGGGGCAAGCCCCCTCGCCTCGCCTTTCCCTGGCATCAGGCAGGGGCTTTGACCCTGTTTCTCTTCTGCTTTGTCAGGCAAGAGCATAACCCTGCCTGCCCTCGCTTTATGAGGGTAGGGGTGCAACCCCCAGCCTCCTCGGAGTCCGCTGACAGCAAGTCAATAGGGGCTCGCAGCCCCTGCCCCTGCTTCTTGCGCTTATAGCAGATGAGCTTGTGCACGATGCCCCTGCCTCTGCTTCCCTTACGTCAGGACAAAGATAGTGCCCCTGACTTTCTATTTTGGTATTAGCTTGCTAAGATCGTTACTTTTGTATCTCGTACAACGGACCTTGCTCGTGCTCCGCGACCCGAGCCGCCAATCGCGTACATCCGCGGACGACAGCAAGCTTGCAACTCTCAAAGGTAGGGGAAAATTGTACAGAAGACTTGGACAATTGAATTAAGTTCAATTAACTAAAAAGAGATCATTAAATATATATGCATATATATATATATATATATATATGATATATATATATATATCATATATATATATATATATATCATATATATATATATATCATATATATTTATATGAGTACGCATTTAACTCAAGGACGCGGTTTCGTGATCTTTGTCCTTTACTTTGCCGTTGCGCATCACGCACAGGTTCTGTGTTGCACTCCTGCTTACAGTTTTTACTTGTCGTTGCGAGTTGTGCGAGGGTTTGCGTTGCACTTCTGCTTACCGCCTTTACTTTGTCGTACTTGTCTTTGCGCCTAGGCTCTTGATTTTGCATATGTGTTGGTATTGCCTTGCTTTTGCAGATGACGTGCAGGTTATTGCTCTTTGCGTATGCCTTAAAGGCATCCTTGTGGAGGATGCAAGGGACATTTGCCACTCTCCCTCTTGCGACAAGAGTTCAGTCGGGAGCGAGCGACACATCCTCATCTAAGGAGAGGGATACCTCGCAAGGTTCCTGGCTCTTCGTGTGCGCAGTTCTGCAGAGTCGACTTGAGATTTTATGGAGCTGCGCAAAAGCATCAAAGACTACTCCAAATCGAAGCATTTGGAAGGATGTGACTGGCTGGTTTTGCTGGCTTTCTTGGCTTATCTCGGGTGATCCCGAATTGGGGGTTCGAGCGAACTTCTTAGCAGGTGTTTTGTTGAGAAACCCGTATCCCGTCTATCGAGTCCAGTATCGAGTCATGCGAGACATGTAGATACCCCGATAGCGGATGTGATTCGAGATAATCACATGCATAATGTTGGCACAAGGTACTGTTGTTTCAAAAGATAAAGTAAAGTTGATAAACTTTACATCTTTGTGAAACACTCTTGTTGAGGCTTCTATTGAGGAGCTATACCCCCTTCATCCTAGACTACTTGTAGTCGTGCATGACACGTCTAGTACTGCGATGATCGGATGAGACGGTCGTGCGACCTCGAACAACGCTAAATGCAAAATGTTGTAATCACATAAATGACCTCACATTCGCCTTCACAGGCAAGATGCTCGAGTGGTTTAAAGACCACAACATAAAATGGGTCATTAGTTAAGCAACCCCTAACGTACTTATTCGCTTCTATGTGTCTGTCAAGAGAGAGGAAAGAGCGGTACAAACTCCAATGGACAGGTTGTTAACAACCACCCTACGGGCAACGATCCTGCCTCCCCAGTCATTGGAGTTAGGGGAAAGGGGCTACATTAGTTAGCTCAACACTTCTGTAGAAGTTGGATGTGTCCATGGCACTGCCTCCTTTGGGGAATCCTCTCTCGGCTAAAGCCGTCCCTTTAGAGCGAACTCAACTAGCTATTCGGGTTATTGAAAATACATAGAATAATAGACGCCCGAACTAGTCTCAGTTGGTTCTACGTTTTGCCTGCGCGTACCTACAGGTTCGTAATTATCGAAACATAAGGTATGTTCACACTGGTCGTTGAGTCGTGAGATTCACTTGCACTATTGCTTCGCTTGCACTATAGATTCGCTTGCACAACTGATTCGCTTGCACTACTGCTTCGCTTGCACTACTAATTCGCTTGCTTGCTCGATAGTTCAGTATGCTACTCGTTGAACTATGCACGCCTGTCAAGGCATTACTCTAGTTGGTTAAACTGCTTACGCAATTCTTTGCGGAGTAATAAGGAGCTTCTCATATTAGTTAAATGCTTATAATAATAGCATTATGCTAGTTACTACATATTAGCATGTGACTTGCTTAAACCCTGGGACAAACTATTTGGTGCTTATTGTAGCGTAGCACTTGTTGGCTTGCATCTCTTATTATTGATGTGATTGCATACAACTCGTAATCTACGAACTGGTGGCAACTAGAATTGATGTGGCTGCTTGTCCTATAAGCTGCTTACATATTGTGATATAACTACTGCCGTATGATTCCTTATGAATGGCTTGTGATGTAATGGTTTATGCCTTACGATTAATTTAATTACTTGTTGATGGACTGAGCCATTTTATGGCAGTTATGTGTTTTACGAGCATTGTTATGAGTGCTTGTCTTATTCAGTTGTTTTGTTTGGCTGACGGGTAGAGTTAGTTACCCTTCGCCCATAGAATCAACTGAATTGCCATATATGTGCATTCTCATGTGTCGTTTACACATGCTTTGAGGGCTTATTTCAGAATTGAAATATTTCTTGTGGCAATAACACGATGCGTAGGATTATATGCTTCTATGTGACGTGATACGATGCATATTGCTGATATGCATGCTTGTGCCCATATTGTGGCTACTGACCCCGAGGTGGTCAATGGTTCGGAGCAGTCGATTAATGATGCATGTATCACTGAGTAGAGAGTTTGTCGAAGACTTGATCTCCAAAGGATTATCTGTGAGGAAGTGTATGGTCCAAGACCAGGTGTACCATCTAGGGCAGAAATCCTTGTGAGGTTATACATTTCCCAGACCAGGTGATTCGGCGTTGATCTTGTTGTTCGTATTAGTGGCTATCGACCCTGAGAACGGTCATTTGTGTTGATGCGTGTATCGCAATGATTTTCATTGGATATGGCATTTGTTGGGGACCCGCTTCCCAAAGGTTTCGCTGTGGGGGTATGTATGATCAAGATCAGGTGACCCGGTTAGAGCGGTAGAATCTCTGTGCGGATGTACACTGTCCACGAACGGGTAACCGCAAAGTCGGTGAACTCCTGTGAGGAAGTGTATGGTCCAAGATCAGGTATACCCTCTAGGCAGTAATTCCTTGTCAGGTCGTATATCTCTCAGACCGAACGATCTGACGTGGATCTTGTGTTTTTGCTTACCATAAAAAGTTATGGTGAGCTGTGACGACCTCCTGAGATTGTTTGTGATAGCCAACTATGAATTCATAGTTTTGGCTTTCTGTTTTTGCATGATTACATGCAGGACTGAGATGTGAGAATCAGATCGTTAGCGATTTGAGTTAGTGATTATGTTTTGGATCTTCTAGGGAAGGGTGAGCTTTTCTGAGAAAGTATGACGCCTTAGTGAGTGTGAACACCCCAAATTTTTCAAAATGTTGTAAATATCCCCGTTTTTGCCCTTTGCCCCCATTTTCTGGGTAATTGAGTCAGTTTTAAATCTAAATTCCATTCTGTTTCTCAAATTTTGTTGATATAAAATTCATTTTACATATATGACTCAATTTTGGATCCGGATCTACATCAAAAATCCAAATCTGAGCTTCATTATCCAATTTTAAATCAAATTCTCAAAATTATCAAGAATAACTTTTTGAAAAGCTCAGACACTTCATCCGGTATCCGTTTGGATCCATCGTATTATAGTCCTCGAATTGAGGTTTAAAACTCGAATGTTTTCTCAAAAACTTGGGTCCAAAACCCTTTCTTCTGAAGAAATTTCCCCGAAATGGTCTGAAATTCTCAGAAAAATACTTTTGTAAATATTTCTCAGAAAAATACAAAAAAAATTAGCGTTTAATCTTAGCTTTCATGTAAAAAACTTAGATTCTGTTCCAAAAATACAAAAAAATGGAAAAATCATGCAAAAAACCAAAGAGATCAGGAAAAACTACGCGATTTTAAAAGATTTTTGCCGAAAAACTCACCTTTGACCATCTTTTTGGAAAATCTTGAAAAAGGAGGCCCTTTTTGGAAAAACTAATTTTTAAGGTTTAAGGGTCGAGTTAGGGTTTTGAAAACCCTAACTCGCCTTCCTCCCTCGGCCACCGCTTTCTCTCCCTCCATGGCCTCCCTTGATCCCTCTTCACAGAACCGCCTTCCTTATCCTCCGCCCTCGATCGCCATGGCCAGGGGCCTCCTCCGTTCATCTTCAACGGCCTCGCAGGCCTTCTTCCTCTCCCCGCCAGCCCCATGTGCGACATCAAGCTCAACCCTCCGATCCCCTGCTACTTCCATAGACGAACAACCATCGGCCCTCCATATGCAACGGAAAACCCTCCACACCCTCCTTAAGAAGAGACCTCGATCCCCTTTGGGAGGGGGATCCATTTTTTTTCTTTTCTTCCGAATATCCATTCCCTGTCTCTGGCATCCATCTAATCCCTTTTTTGGAATAACCCTTCAGAATCACCTTCTCCCTCCTTCTGCTCCCATTTCTTTTTCCTTTGATTTTTTTTTTGGGTCGACTGAAGCAACCTCCATTACAACAAAAGGCAGCTAATAGGCTCGAATCTGCATAGCCTAAAGAAGAAATTTCATCCGATCCAGCTTTCTCTTCTTCCTCGGATTTCTGAAGGAAAGCACATCGCAGGGTGCCCTTTTCTCTTAACCCTTTGCAGCTACCGGCTAAGGTGCCTTGGGTTAGCCCCAACAAAAAAAAAGGGGGGGAAGATCAACTTCCATCACCAGACACCAGGGACTCAAAAAGCAAAAGCTTCGTTACACCCCCCACGTCCGGTCTTGATCTCTCGATTTGCTTTCCCCCTTTCTGAAGGATCGACGCCCAACTCAGTATTAGCAAACAGAAGGAATCCTCTTCCTGATTTCGAGTCTCGATCGATTTAAGGTGAGAATCATCCCCCTTCTTTCTTTTACTTTTCGCATCAACCATTTCCCTTGCTGTATTTTCCTCCATTTTGATCTGTTTCCCCTCCTTTCTTCCTTGCTCTTTTGTTATTTTCTTTCTTTTTTTTTTCTTTTTCCTATTTCATTTATTTCCCTATTTTGAGTTGGTAAAAGCACTCTCCATAACATCGATTTGCATATAACAAACCGAGTTATGGATAAGCAAAATCAAGAGGAACGATCCTGTTCCAAACACCTCTTTTGTATCTCGGTTTTGTTTATGATTTAGCTCATGATTCCTGGAGTCAATAATTCGATAAGATGCACATGAATCCCAATTTAACCTACCTACTAATTCTCAGGATAATTCTGATTTCTACCATTTCGGTTATCTGTTTCCATTTTTTTTTATGTTATCACACCTAGATTTCACTAGATATGGCATTCTTATTTAGCATCACCCATTTTTATCTTGTTCAGTTAACTTCGCTACCTCATTTGCCAAATGTTCTCTCTCTCTCTGTTTTCCCTCATTCATGCTGTTGATCCACATCTTTTGATCGCTATTAACCTGTCTATATCATTTTAGGTCATTTTGTACCAATGCTAGCACAACAGTAGTATTGACTCTATGCGACGCCTGGGCTTGAACATTGGGTCCTGGTCGTCTGTTGCAAATTTGTGAATGTTATTAGATGCTTCATATTTGAGCAATGTATTCCCGCAATCTCAAGTGTTTGCTCATTAGCTTACTTTGCATCAGAGACTGTGTTCATCCATTGTATTGTCTCCACTATCTTACTTTATCAGGGTATATGTTGAGTATTTATAACTCTGGAGCTTAAATTCAGAAAGTCAGGATGTCCTTACCCCAACGTGTGAGTAAGTTCTAAAAAAAAAAAATGCAGTTAATCTAAGCACCTTTGATCCTAAAAGATATTTGCCCTCCTGATCAAGCAGATCTTTCCTGGGAAAATATTCATTGCATGATGCCTCGCCAACAGCTCTGGTTCAAAGATGATCTGGTTACAAAATCGGTTGTAAACATTTCTTTTGCTGGAAAGTTCTGTTCATCTCCGTTTATGTCTGGTGACTTCAACCATATGCCTGCGTTTTTCATTGCTTCCTGTAGGATGATCTCAACGCTGAATTCACAACTTATTATGACATTTGTATGCTTTGGTGTTAGTCACCCATGCGGTCTGGTCAAAGAAAGGTTCTGCGTTACCTCAATTCAAAAATTCCTGCTGTAAGTATGATCGTGAATTTGGATATACCGCCCTCCAGCTAGACCGACGCACCCAGTGGAGTTCTGCTCACCTAATTTCGCAGTCCCGGAACAGTTATCTCAATGATCTTTGCCGACAGCCGATTGCGGCAACGACTGATTTAGGATCGATAACTGATAACCGTAGATTCTGATTCAAAACTGATACGTCTTCAGTTTCTTTTACAGGGGTAATCCCATTATCATATCCAGTACCCTCTCATCCGTGGGTTTCTCAGCTGTTTCGGGGGAGTCTGGTTATCGGTATCCATCATTTTTTTTGGGTTATCAGTGACCTACAGATAGTGCCGATCTACAGCAGGTACGACGCTCCCCTTTCAGCATTTATTTTTTTTCTTAATTGCCTAAATCTTGTGGATGGGTCGTAGAATGGGAATACAATTCCATGACAGCCGCTGAATTTTTTTTTTCTTTTTTTTGTGATTGCCATAATGAAAACCATTGAAGTCTGGGTGTTAATTGAGTTTTCATCTGTGTTGAATTCCTGGAATAAAAAAAAAAAAAGCATGTCTGCGTAGGTTAGCTCAGTAGAACATTATTAGTGGGGTGAGCATAACAAGCTGAAGTATATCCGGTCTCGCAGATTCAAGGGGTTTTAACCACTGAAAAGAGACAATGGTAATCTTCACCATCAGAACAACTGGAGTAACAGACGTTTGGTTTTCCTGCACATCTTTCTTTTTCCATTTTCCCAGTGAATTTGCGTAATCCCCATCCAGACTGTGCTTATATTGATAGAATGCTCATTCAGACTTGAATTTGATCCCTGGATCAATTCCAGTCATATGATTGCTGCCATGTGTTTGCTATCTGAATTCATAACATCAGTTTGGTTCTGTTTGGAACAAATATAGCTGATCCTGTTCTGATTGAAATACCCTCTGGAGATCAGTGACGTCTAGGTTTTAGATTTCTGCTGGTTGGTTGATTAGAAGATAGTCATTAATCATTAAATTTCTGTCAGTTTGAAATTTTGAATTCGTTAATTCCTATAGTGAAACACTAGTGATACAATTTGATTAAATGAAGCCTCTTATTCAAATCACCCTACATTTTGGAAAGTTGGTTGCAACATTAGTTGTCTTATTGTGCTCTTTTCATTGAATTTCTAAGTGTGATATGTAAATCCGAATCAGTTAAAGTCCCAATTTCTTTACTTTCACCCCCTTTTAAATCCATCTGATGTACTTGGAATCCCATAATGGCCATGGTCTTGATGGTTAAAGAGTCCTCAAATAAAGAATATATAGCAGGATTGTTGTTTGATAGAGACTAAGACCCATGAAGTTGGTCTTCCATGGCGTTTTGTCTAAAACCAAATCTGCAAAAACCTACTTCCGGACTCCCATTGTTCAATCCCCTTGCTGTTACTCATAAATCGTGCACTTCATCACTGCTTCCACAGCAGTAACACCTGGTCCAGCCCTATCTTCAACTTCTCTTCGTTGCAGCGAATGTACCTCTGCTGTGAGCTCTTCAACATTAGCTCACTACTGTCGTGGCTCACAATAGTCACTTGCCACTCCAGGTCACTATCGCAGCCACGATGTGCATATAAGACGTCATGCATCACAGTTGGTTCTCTTCTGGCACCCGCAGCATACACACACAATTCATTTTTTTTTTCATGCACCCCATCCCACTATAACCCCTGTTTGCTGTTGCTATGTCCTGACCTCCAGCCTATCACTGCACTTTATCCTCCTTGTGCCTCCCTGTGTTCTAGCACTTTTACATTAGGAAATTATACTCTGCAAACTTCAATACCTTTCACATTCGCTACACAGCCACCTCCATCATTTTGACCATAGTTTTAGCATCACACACCCTTGCAGCATCACCATCCCCTTACACTTCACTGTTTGATTTCTCTGCACCCATGCCATATCAGTCTACCCAATGTATATCCCAAATTCCCCCCCATTGCAATATATCACTTCCAATGCAAAACCAAATGATGTATATCTATATATCTATATATATATATATATATATATATATATATATATGCATGTATATATGTATATAGATACATATCAGTTTCATCTTTCCATCTTACCTTGGTATGTGAGCATTTTTGGCATTAATGTTCATGTGATATGTGTAAATTTTCTTCTATTTTTATACTAACCAAGTGTTTTGCAGGAAATATGTGGAATATATCATCATTAGGAGTTATAAATTCAATTTTGGTGTGTTGTAATAGTTAGAGCTTAATGAAAATTTATATTTCCAGTTTTAGCTAGAATGAATGAGCATTGTAGATATCATGAATTACTTGTTTTTCATGCATCTTTACCTTTATTTTTCAAATTCTCACATTGGTGAAACACGAATGGCACGTGCACCATTTCGTAAGAGGTAAATCAATCCTAAGTTGATGATCCACATCAATGGCCATAGTCAGGGTGTGGACAAAACTTAGGATTTTTATCTTTTACGAAATAACACCGGATCCACACTGGATCCATTTTCAAAATTCATCATATTTCCTTAAATATTTTCTCCTTTTATTAGAATTTAACTTAAAATTAATTCAAAATATATACCAATGGCCATAGTCAGGGTATATTGAGAGTTAATTTCATTTTAAATTCTATAAAAGCACCAAATGTGTTTCATTCTTCACCTGAATTTAAATATAGATTATTATATAATATATTCAATGACCATAGTCAAGGATGTATTACATTTTCAATCTTATTTTCATTCATTTAAAGAATGGAATAGCTTTTCCAAAATCCAATTTCAAAAATTTAAATTCATTCATCATATAAGATAGAATTGCATCATATTTTTCAAAATTCCCTTTTCAAAAACTCCAAGTGATGTCAATATCTTCCTCAATCTATCTTCAATTCTTATAAAAACCAATTCATCCTTTTCATTTTCAAATTCAATTTTATTTTCAATCTCAAAGTTCAATTTAACTTTGAAATTCCAAAGTCATTTTTATATTCAAATTCAAATCAGATTTCAAAGTTCAATTTGACTTTGAAATTCCAAATTCATTTTATATTCAAAACTCTAATCAAAACTCAAAGTTCAATTTTAACTTCGAGACTCTCGATTCATCTTCTAAATTCCAAATTCAAAAATTCAAGGTTTAACTTGACTTTGAAATTCGTCTGTATATTCAAGTTCTAAATTTCATTCTTTCAAGTTCAAATTAAACTTAGAAATTCTTGATTCATTTTCTGAATTTAACTCCAAATCCATTTTAGGATCCAGGATTCAACACTCATATTGGATCTCAGACTTCAGATCCGATTCCTCTTTAGGATCCAGACTTTAGTTTCACTTTGGATCTCAGATTTCATATCCAAATCCATCTTAGGATCCAGAGTCCAACTCTACATTGGATCTCAGACTTCAGATCCAAATCCATCTTAGGATCCAGAGTCCAACTCTACATTGGATCTCAGACTTCAGATCCAAATCCATCTTAGGATTCAGAGTCCAACTCTACATTGGATCTCAGACTTCAGATCCAAATCCATCTTAGGATCCAGAGTCCAACTCTACATTGGATCTGAGACTTCAGATCCAAATCCATCTTAGGGTCCAAAACCCAATTTTACATCGGATCTCAAATCCCAGATCTTAAATCCATTTTAAGATCCAATTCTAGATTCCAAATCCAAGTCTATTTCCAGATCTCATTTGAACTCCCTAAACCCATTTCTATTTTAAATACCATTTGGTTTTCTCAGATCCATTCTAAAATTCAAATTCAATCACTTCCAAATTTCATCTTCTTCTCCTAAATCCATGATTAAATTCAAAGTCCATTTCTGACTTTGAAACTTCATTTCCTTTCATTTCGAAGCTTTAAATCATTCTTTCTCCAAAATCGAGATTTATTCTTCCAACTCTGATTTACTTCAAAAACTTAGAACTTCTCTGATCTATCTCAAGTTCTAAAGTTAAGATTCAAACATTTCTTCATTCCATTACCAAATTCATCTCAGAACACTTGGGAATTTTCAAAAAGAAGCATACATCATTGCATTACACAAGCATGATTCTTTGTGCATTTAGAGTTAGAATAAATTCTTAGATTATATTTAGGCAAAACAAAAGGCATAAATTCGATCCTTGGTTCGATTACCCCTGGTAAAGGCGCCAGGAACGGTCGAACCTCGTACCGACGAGCGAATCCCGTCTCTCCATTTTCCCGCAAATATTTTCAAAACGGAGGCGAGTGATTTTCTAAATATTTTCAAATCAAGGTCAAGTGAGACCGCGCAAAAGATTTCCTCTTCTCTCTTTCTTTCTTTCTTTTTTTTCATCTCTTTCTCTTTTCTTTCTTTTATTCTTCTCCCTTCAAAAAGGAGGAGAATAGAGGTTAAAAAAGGAAAAGAGAAGGAAGAGAGAGAAACCACAAGAGAGAGGAAAAATTTTGCGATGATCACAGTGAGTCATAATAGGTGGCATTTGGCCGCGTAAGGTTTTGAGAGATAAGAATAGATTAAGGTTGTTCAGGACAAAGCGTTTGTTAGAAGTCGTGAGAGCGACAAACGATATCCTGATACTGATCCAGTGCAGAGACCTCGCTCTAGGAATGAGAACAAGCTAGTTGCATGGTGGTTCACAGCCTACGATCAAATGAATGGTATGCTCCGTTTGTCAGTTGCACTGCTTACTTGCTTTGAACAACTTACTTGCTTTGAGCTGCTTACTGTTTGCACTACTTATTCACTTGCACTACTTATTCGCTTGTACTACTTACGCGTTTGCACTATTCACCTGCTTACATTGCTTACCTGTTTAACTGCATATCTGCTTTAAACTGCGTAGCCTACTGAATTAAATGTACTTAATTCAGTTTCCTTATAGTCTCTCTTGTGCACCTACTAGTTTTTTGCAAAACTAACCCATTCTATGGGTACAGGTTATGATTAGGTACACTACGGGCGATGGCGCGATTGCAAAATGGCTTCAAGACTTCTTCTTCCTGCTCTTAGCTCGTGTCCTGGGTGCTATGGGTTTATATCGGATTTTCCTTAGGATATCTGAATCTTGTGAGTTTTGGTTCTTTTAGCTAACATGCCCAAAGTTGTCAGCTTGCCTTATGATTATCAAAGAAAAATCTGCCGCTGATTTCATAAACAAACTCTGAAGGAAAGAGATATTTCTAGTCTCTTGCTTGTTTTTCTGAAAAGGTTCGCAAGTTTAAAATTTGGGGCATTACAACTTGGTATCAGAGCTAAGGGAAGTATGGATTCTTGACCATTGTGCATCTGCATCGCGCTGTAAGTATGCAATTTTTCTTATTTTATAAATGTTTTTAGCGTTGTTAAGCTAAGTGGCTTGACGCATTCTGCATATGTACCAGCATTGCTGAGTTTTTGTAAATTACTCATGTTACGCATGAATAATACATATGTTTTTGGCTTCGTTTTTGAGCTTCTTGAGATTTTGATCTTGGGTATTCCTTGTTTACTCCAAGGATGACAAGGAACTCGAACAAAGATTCGGCTTACGAATGGTCAAATATTAGGGAAAAATTCTCTGACTTGTATTTTTACTAATGTAGGACAAGGTAATTTAGCAGACGAAATTATTTTAAGGGCGGTAGGATGTAAAAGTGAGAAAAAAAATTTGGATCCGGGGTGGATCCGGATCTGACTCGGGTAAGTAAGTCGGCTGCGTGCTTTTAAAAACACGCAACGACGAAGAGGGGGAGGCTCTCAAAAACTCCTTCCCCCTCTCGTCTCTCGGTCTCTCTTCCCCGACCAACTCCCTCTTTCCCCGTCGTACCTCTCAGCGGCCATCGATGCCGGTGACTTGCCGTCGGCCACCACCTTCATCCTGTGTGCTGCAGGGAGCCGACAGCCTTCGATGCCAACGCTGCTGCCACCGGCGACCACCAGGTATGCTCCTCTTTCGTTTTTCTTCAGCCTCCTCTTCTTCTTCTCTGTGAGAGATCGACTGACATGGGGGCAGATCCCCCTGTCGTCGCCTCTCATCGGCAAAGGGGTTACTCCCCTGCCTTTCTCAGGATCGGCCGACAGGGGGCTGAGCCCCCTGTCGCCGGCAGAGGGACTCCCCCCCAGCCTCTCTCTCTTTGGGTCGACTGATAGGGGGGGCAGAGCCACCTGTCGTCGCCATTCGCCGTCGCCATTCGCTGGTAGGGGGCTCCGCCCCCTGTCACTTACTGTGTTGGCAGGGGGCTCTGCCCCCTGTCACTTACTGTTTCGGCAAGGGGCTCCGCCCCCTGTCACTTGTCATGTCGACAGGCAACTTCACTCCCCCTATCCCTCTTGTTTCACCGACAGGGAGCGGAGCTCCCTGTGTCGGCCCATCTTTTCGGCAGGGGCGTTTGCCCCCCTGCCTTTTTGTGGATTTTTCGGCAGGGGCTCACCCCTGCCTCTTAGTGGTTCTTCCGGCAGAGGAGGGGCTCGCCCCCTCCTATCTATTCTCCTGTCAAGGCAAGGGAGGGGCCGAGCCCTCCTCCCTGCCTCCTGTTACGGCAGAGGAGGGGCTCGGCCCCCCTCATCCCTGTTCCCTCTGTTCAGAAAGGGAGGGGCATGACCCCTCACTGCTTCTGTTACGTCAGGGGAAGGGTCGAGCCCCTCCTCCCTGCTCCTTGCTCCCTATCATGGCAAAGGAGGGGCTGAGCCCCCTCCCTGCTTCGTGTTATGACAAGGGAGGGGCTGAGCCCCCTCCCTGCTCTTTGTGTTGGCAGGGGAGGGGCTGAGCCCCCTTCTTGCTCGTTGTTTTGACGGGGGAGGGGTCGAGCCCCTCCCTGCTCCTTGTTACGGCAGAGGAGGGGCCGAGCCCTCCCTGTGCCTCTTTTCTCGTTAGGCATGGGCATCGTCCCTGCCTTCGTTGTTTTTTAATAGGCCGGGGCAAGCCCCCTCGCCTTGCCTTTCCCTGGCATCAGGCGGGCCTCCGTTCGTTGTTGACAGGCAGGGGCTTTGACCCTGCCTATCTTCTGCTTTGTCAGGCAGGGGTGCAACCCTGCCTGCCCTCTTGCTTTATGAGGGCAGGGGTGCAACCCCTCCCTCCTCGGAGTCCGCTGATAGCAAGTCAGTAGGGGCTCGCAGCCTCTGCCCCTGCTTCTTGCGCTTATAGCAGGTGCGCACGTGCACGATGCCCCTGCCTCTGCTTCCCTTATGTCAGGACGGCGATAGTGCCCCTGACTTTCTATTTTGGTATTAGCTTGCTAAGATCGTTACTTTTGCAACTCGTACGATGGACCTTGCTCGCGCTCCGCGACTTGAGCCGCCAATCGCGTACATCCGCGGACGACAGCAAGCTTGCAACTCTCAAAGGTAGGGGAAGATTGCGCAAAAGACTTGGACAATTGAATTAAGTTCAATTAACTAAAAAGGGATCATTAAATATATATGCATATATATATCATATATATTTATAAGAGTACGCATTTAACTCAAGGACGCGGTTTCGTGATCCTTGTCCTTTACTTTGTCATTGCGCATCGCGCACAGTTTCTGCGTTGCACTTCTGCTTATAGTTTTTACTTGTCATTGCGCGTTGTGCGAGGGTTTGCAGTGCACTTCTGCTTACCGCCTTTACTTTGTCGTCGCGCTTTGCGCCTAGGCTCTTGCTTTTGCATATGTGTTGGTATTGCCTTGATTTTGCAGATGACGTGCAGGTTCTTGCTCTTTGCGTATGCCTTAAAGGCATACTCGTGGAGGATGCAAGCGGCATTTTCCACTCTCCCTCTTGCGACAAGAGTTCAGCCGGGAGCGAGCGACACATCCTTGTCTAAGGAGAGAGATACCTCGCAAGGTTCCTGGCTCTTCATGTGCGCAGTCCTGCAGAGTCGACTTGAGATTTTATGAAGCTGCGCAAAAGCATCAAAGACTACTCCAAATCGAAGCATTTGAAAGGATGTGACTGGCTGGTTTTGCTCGCCTTCTTGGCTTATCTCGGGTGATCCCTAATTGGGGGTTCGAGCGAACTTCTTAGCAGGTGTTCAGTTGAGAAACCCGTATCCCATCTATCGAGGTCGGTATCGAGTCATGCGAGACATGTAGATACCCCGATAGCGGATGTGATTCGAGATAATCACATGCATAATGTTGGCAGAAGGTACTGCTGTTTCAAAAGATAAAGTAAAGTTGATAAACTTTACATCTTTGTGAAACACTCCTGTTGAGGCTTCTATTAAGGAGCTATACCCCCTTCATCCTAGAGTACTTGTAGTCGTGCATGACATGTCTAGTACTGCGATGATCGGAAGAGACGGTCGTGCGACCTCGAACAACGCTAACTGCAAAATGTTGTAATCACATAAATGGCCTCACATTCGCCTTCATAGGCAAGATGCTCGAGTGGTTTAAAGACCACAGCATAGAATGGGTCGTTAGTTAAGCAACCCCTAACGTACTTATTCGCTTCTATGTGTCTGTCAAGGGAGAGGACAGAGCGGTATAAACTCCAATGGACAGGTTTTTAACAACTACCCTACGGGCAACGATCCGGCCTCCCCAGTCATTGGAGTTAGGGGAAAGGGGCTACATTAGTTAGCTCAACACTTCTGCAGAAGTTGTATGCGTCTGTGGCATAGCCTCCTTTGGGGAATCCTCTCTCGGCTAAAGTCGTCCCTTTGGAGCGAACTCAACTAGCTATTCAGGTTATTGAAAATACATAGAATAACAGACGCTCAAACTAGTCTCAATTGGTTCTACGTTTTGCCTGCGCGTACCCGCAGGTTCATAATTATCGAAACATAAGGTCTGTTCACACTGGTCGTTGAGTCGTGAGATTCGCTTGCACTACTGCTTCGCTTGCACTACAGATTTGCTTGCACTACTAATTCACTTGCTTGCTCGATAGTTCAGTATGCTACTTGTTGAGTTGTGCACGCTTGTCAAGGCATTACTCTAGTTGGTTAAACTGCTTATGCAGTTCTTTGCGGAGTAATAAGGAGCTTCTCATATTAGTTAAATGCTTATAATAATAGCATTATGCTAGTTGCTACATATTAGCATGTGACTTGCTTTATCCCTGGGTCGAACTGTTTGGTGCTTATTGTAGCGTAGCACTTGTTGGTTTGCATCTCTTATGATTGATGTGATTGCATACAACTCGTAATCTACGAACTGGTGGCAACTAGAATTGATGTGGTTGCTTGTCCTATAAGCTGCTTACATATTGTGATATAACTGTTGCCGTATGATTCCTTATGAATGACTTATGATGTAATGGTTTATGCCTTACGATTAATTTAATTACTTATTGATGGACTGATCCATTTTATGGCAATTATGTGCTTTACGAGCATTATTATGAGTGCTTGTCTTATTCAATTGTTTTGTTTGGTTGACGGGTAGAGTTAGTTACCTTTCGACCATAGAATCAACTGAATTGACATATCTGCGCGTTCTCATATGTCGTTTACACATGCTTTGAGGGCCTATTTGAGGATTGCAATATTCCTTATGGTAATAACACGATGTGTAGGATTATATGCTTCTATGTGACGTGATACGATGCATGTTGCTGATATGCATGCTTGTGCCCTTATTGTGGCTACTGACCCCAAGGTGGTCAATGGTTCGGAGCAGTCGATTAATGATGCATGTATCACTGAGTAGAGAGTTTGTTGAAGACTTGATCTCCAAAGGATTATCTGTGAGGAAGTGTATGGTCCAAGACCAGGTGTACCATCTAGGGCAGAAATCCTTGTGAGGTTATACATTTCCCAGACCAGGTGATCCGGCGTTGATCTTGTTGTTCGTATTAGTGGCTATCGACCCTGAGAACGGTCATTTGTGTTGATGCGTGTATCGCAATGATTTTCATTGGATATGGCATTTGTTGGGGACCCGCTTCCCAAAGGTTTCGCTGTGGGGGTATGTATGATCAAGATCAGGTGACCCGGTTAGAGCGGTAGAATCTCTGTGCGGATGTACACTGTCCACGAACGGGTAACCGCAAAGTCGGTGAACTCCTGTGAGGAAGTGTATGGTCCAAGATCAGGTATACCCTCTAGGCAGTAATTCCTTGTCAGGTCGTATATCTCTCAGACCGAACGATCCGACGTGGATCTTGTGTTTTTGCTTACCATAAAAAGTTATGGTGAGTTGTGACGATCTCCTGAGATTGTTTGTGATAGCCAACTATGAATTCATAGTTTTGGCTTTCTGTTTTTGCATGATTACATGCAGGACTCAGATGTGAGAATCAGATCGTTAGCAATTTGAGTTAGTGATTATGTTTTGGACCTTCTACGGAAGGGTGAGCTTTTCTGAGAAAGTATGACGCCTTAGTGAGTCATAATAGGTGGAAGTTGGCCGCGTAAGGTTTTGAGAGATGAGAATAGATTAAGGTTGTTCAGGACAAAGCATTTGTTAGAAGTCGTGAGAGCGACAAACGATGTCCTGATACTGATTCAGTGCAGAGACCTCGTTCTAGGAACGAGAACAAGCTAGTTGTGTGGTGGTTCACAGCCTACGATCAAATGAATGGTATGCTGTGTTTGTCAGTTACACTGCTTACTTGCTTTGAACTGCTTACTGCCTGCACTACTTATTCACTTGCACTACTTATACGTTTGCACTATTCACCTTCTTACATTGCTTACCTGTTTAACTGCATATCTGCTTTAAACTGCGTAGCCTACTGAATTAAATGTACTTAATTCAGTTTCCTTGTAGTCTCTCTTGTGCACCTACTAGTTTTTCGTGAAACTAACCTATTCTATGGGTACAGGTGATGATTAGGTGATGGCGCGATTGCAAGATGGCTTCAAGACTTCTTCTTCCTGCTCTTAGCTCGCGTCCTGGACACTATGGGTTTATATCGGATTTTCCTTGGGATATCCGAATCTTTTGAGTTTTGGTTCTTTTAGCTAACGTGCCTAAAGTTGTCAGCTTGCCTTATGATTATCAAAGAAAAATCTTCCGCTGATTTCATAAACAAACTCTGAAGGAAAGAGATATTTCTAGTCTCTTGCTTGTTTTTCTAAAAAGGTTCGCAAGTTTGAAATTTGGGGCGTTACACAGGTATTGTGCATGTAGTGGGCAGATCAGTAGGGCTCAACACGGAAGGATGCAGGGTATAGTACAGGTAAAGTGTAAGTGTGAATGAGCAGTGGCGTGAGAGGTACAACAGGTATGCAGGGGATTAACAGTAACTCTAAAGCCTACGAAAGTAGTGATGTTTTGTGTAGATGCACAGTAACAGGCATTAGTGATTGAAGATGTACTATGCATTTTCACAGCAGTACCCTGTGAAAGTTTCAAGTGACATGTTGGGCGTTTTACAACAATATATTATAAAACTCAAAAGATATATTGTGCATTTCCACAGCAATATGTTGTAAGAACTCAAATGATACACCATGAAGAGGGCATTATCAAAAGAGACAGCAAAAATATAAATTCCCAAAGACATATTACCATGTATGAGCCTTCCTTTTGCCTCATCACAGTTGTGATAGTCACCACAGGCGGGTCAAAACTATTGACAACCCATTCCTTTGAACCGATTGCAAAAGAGCAACCATATTGTTTTTGAGTTTGTTAACCTGATGTGGCATCCCCACTCACCAATATTATGGATTAAACAATTCACAGTCGATGTTCATAAGGGCATAATGGAAAAACTAATATCTATGAAGATGGAAAGCCTTGCATTGATGGCAGGGGATACATACAGATGCACAGAAGTTGATCTAGGAGGAGCCAGACCTCTTAGTTCTCACATAATGAAAATGCACAGAACACAGGTATACATAGATGGTTGTTCACGATTGTAATTCCATAAGGATGTAAAATTGAAATATATCTCAATGGATGGGCTCCCAAAGGGAAATAAGTCACCCATAATCAACTATCACTTCTTTTCAGGAACCGGATGAAGAATAGTCTGGACAAGGCATAACAAGTAAACAAATCCGGCAAACTTTGTGATGTGCTAGGAGAAACAGAAGGATCATTGGCTGCCTCACCAACTGTCTTCCGAATATCATGAGACATAGCAAAATTTTGGGAGTTGTCAGACAAATGCCATGGCCTAACAACATAGCCAAATTTGTAAGTTCAACCAGGTTTTGTGGTCCACATTCACATCTACTTGCCCTAGTTTTTATTTAATTTGACTACCTGGAAGCAAGGTAATCAAGTTCATAGCAGATTCAAAACACTACTCCATCCTTTCAGAGATAAAACAGCAAAGTCCAAATGCCCATAATCAAATTACCAGCATACACAAAGATTAAATCCTACGAGTGATGGAAACTTCATCACGTTGAAGCTTCAAACTAATGATATGTGATGTTGTAGATGCAGAGGCTAATACGATGATATGCAAGGGGATGAAATGCAGGGTGGAAAGAATGTTGTGATGAATGCAGAGAAATAACTAATGAAATGGTGGATGAGATGCCGATGCAGGGGATGCGATGCTGGATGCTAACACCAAACACTCAATGATACTACATGGGGGCTGTATGAATGATAAACAGAATGCCTTGAACACCATGAAGTAGGAAATTGGACACAAACAGGAGATCGAAACATGATAGACAATCAATATCAACAGATAATCAAGAACAAAAAGTAAGAAATCGAAAAACCAAAAAGATGCAAATAGAAAATCAAAGATAAAAAGGGCGAATAAAAAATGAAACTAGATATGGGTTGGAATATACAGGACGATGATGGGAACATTGATTTAATTAAAATACATATAAAATCAATGAGATTCAGTAATGGATTGTAAATAAGGAAGAGAGAAAATATTGGAACGCAAGCATTCTGATGTTGTAGCAACAGGTAGGTCGACCCTGCTATATGCAGATCGATCCTACCAGTTATGCCTCATGATGAACAATAAAGAACAAAAACAAATAAAAACAAAATCAAAACAAAGAAGTGTTGTAAATAAATAAATAAAATTTACAGAAAAGCAAAAAGGGAAGGGGAATGGTCACTTACCGTGGCTTTGCTGCACGGAGGGTTGGCTTCTTCAATCGTTTGGGGAGAGAAAAGACCAGAGGTCGAAGGGAGAGGGAGAAAGGGGAAGGATTGAAAAATGGATGATCGAAGCTTGGTGGGGTGAAGGCGGATGCTTGATCGAGTCCCCTGCGGTGTCTTTTATAACAAGAAGCCGTTGGAGATTTTTTAAATGTGATCCCTCTATTTTCAAGAATTTTTAGAAAGGCAATTTTTGAAAGAGGTTTTTCAAGATGATGGTTCTACTTACAAAGTTTTTTTTTTTCAGAAAAGGAGATGAAGCCATTTTATCCAATTTTTCTTTTGCATTTTTTGAAAGAAAAACCTAAATCTATGAGGGATTTAAAATATTTTGTTTTACAATTTTGAATTTTTTACAAAAAAGAAGGGTTTTGAAAATAGCAAAATTGATTTAAAAATTGGGTTTCAAAACGGATCTGGATCTGAGATTTTTGAGAAAATATCGAATTTGGATCTCGAATTGAGGAAAAGAGGAGTGGATTCAGATGGATATCAGGTCTGGATGAAATGTTTGAGCTTTTCAGAAAATTGATTTTGTATTTTTAAAATTTGAAAAACGGAGAATCAAGCTCAGAACTGGATTTGGATATCAGGATCCAAAATTGGGTCAGATATGGAAATTGAATTTGGCTTTCAGATTTTCAACCAGTGAATCCGAGAAATGAATGGACATTGACATAATTGCCCTTCTGAATATCTCAAAAGGTGAATGCTAGGGGAAAAAAGGAGATTTTGAAAATTTTGAAATTCTTGAAAAATTTGAGGTGTTCACAGTATTACATGTATTTTT
This sequence comes from Nuphar pumila, assembly GCF_984573655.1. Taxonomy (NCBI): domain Eukaryota; kingdom Viridiplantae; phylum Streptophyta; class Magnoliopsida; order Nymphaeales; family Nymphaeaceae; genus Nuphar; species Nuphar pumila. Next base: position 24,662,287 of record NC_143257.1, on the reverse strand, counting down.
GGTCTGCAACTTTCATTAGGTTAAATCTATAATTCTTTTATATGATTTGCATTTTTAACATAATCATATCCTGCATGATTTCTTAAATCACATCCGCATGCTATTTTGTTGCACACCATTTTAGAATGCCTTTGATTTTTCTTTGGGACGAAGTCTTCGTATTAGGAGGGAGTGGTCAAGAGTCAGGTTGAATTTCTTCAACTCAGCCCTTTCACATGTATTTTCCCTATGGATGCAGCCGAGTATGTTCAGACCTCGCTTGACAGACTCCCTTGCTTGACCAAGGTCTGCCCACCTTGATCAAGAAATGCCCCGTACTGCAGAATGATTTTGCATTTATTTGCCCTCGTTAGGCTTTGGCCGCTGACATTTATTCAACCCCCAGTTGGCCGATCCTTGGCAAATACTTCACAAACACCGCAACCCTATTGAATGTTGTATGGTTGTTTAGATGAAAAATCAGATTTTTGATAAAACGTGTGTGCAAATGCAAGAAAAATCAAATCTTTATAATGTATGGGGTGTGAAGCTTATGTTAGTTGCATGATATCCTACAGATGTATGATTAATGCATGATGAATGAGGCATGTTTATAGTGGTAACTGCATCATGATTGAAATGTGATATGCATGCATGTTATTGAAAAAATGCAAATGAATTATGTGCTAATACATTGTTTTGAGATAATCACTACATATTATTGAAATTATGCCTCATATGATAGTGAAGAATGCAATATGTGATCGCCATGCAATCAAAGCATATTGTTTTGTGCCCCAAAATGGTGTCCAATGACTTTATGATGATTCAAATAAAAATCATACGTACTTGTGCCCTGTGGAGGCCATTGAAGTTTGCAAAGACATAAGAAATGTTTAAGTATGTATGTCATGAGGATTAACTAAATAAGAAAATGAATATTAATTCTCATGTTGCTTACAATGAGAGAGTAAGCAAGTACACCGAGCTCCGTGGGGTATTGTTAAGCATGGAGGGTTGCTTCCTCAGACACGAAGATAGGGGATAGCTACCACTGGCGCTGCGGGGTGGTAGTGAATATGGCTTCAGCTGAATGAAATCCTGATATATCATGTTGAGGGTGTTAGGATTTTTCTCTCGATAAGTTTCGTATGTCACCAAGGACCAGAAAGGAAGTGCAAGGCCAAGGTAATAAGACACAAATTGTTTGAATATACCCCTTGGTTGTGTCTCAGATCTGGATATTGTCTGTGTTGTACCCATAGAGATTGGTAAAAAGAGGAACAAAAATGCATTATGTATTTAGTGAAGCATCTCATGCATCATCTAAGAAAGACCACCTAAATAAAAGAATTATAAGCTACCCATGCCATAGATGAACAATCTATTTGCATTGTTAAGTCATGCATAATGTACTTGATTATGCATAAGATTTAGAATTATGTATTTCTTTTGTTCTGTGACTTATTTATGTAATGATAATTGTTTATGTATGAAAAAAATGATGTTTTATGTATGTCTGTTTCTTCTATATACATGTATTTTGTCATTGTATTCCTAGGGTGTGTGGTTATTGACCCCCTACAAAATTACATGCATTGAATGATCTACCAAAGCGGTGACGGAAAGCTGAGGCAGAGTCAAAGAGCCAAATCCTTTCCTTTACTGGTGATTGGATTTTTGGAACTCCTGTTATTTTATTTTTTAGAATCTTAGTACTGTTTATTTCAATGTTGGACAATACTCTATTTGTAAAAATGAAAGTTTATTTTTAAGCATGTTACTTTTTATAAAAATTCAGTACTAGTACACTTGACTGATCTGTAACCCACCCAAGGTTTTGATCCAAGAAGTTGAAAATTGTTTCTGTTGTTGAAAGAAAAAATAATAATTTTTTTCTCTGATTTTTTGGCTTAAAAATCTTGGGTTGTTACAATTATGAAGTGACATGTATCATGCATGAGAAATTAAATCATCTATGACATGTTTCATGCATAAAAACATACATGGTTGAATCATGCATAGGGCATATTGTAACTGAATTATACATGAAAGCATATTATAAATGTATCATGCATAAGCGCATGTATAGATGAATCATGACATAATAGGATGCATGAGGGTATAGTTACAAGATGACATATACCATGCATAAGAGTATGTAAGATTAATTCATGCATATGGCATGGACTGTTTAGTTATGCATGAGCGCATGAACTCTTGATATCATGCATGAGGGCATGAGAGAGTTATCATGTGAGATAATGATACCAGAAGGTGACCTATAACTTAATAATAAAGATAACCTTGGACCATAGGTCCATTTGAGGCATCAGTAAATTTGGGCACTCAAAGATGACTGGGTTGTATCCCAATCTCATGATATGGTTGGGTCTGTCCCAATCTCTTTGTCCTCCCAAAAGAGGGAAGGGCGGTACAAACTTCGTAGGATATATTGAGTTATTGAGGGTTGAAGGCACCTCTTGTCCCCATCCCATGAAGGTTACGGGATAGTGTGAACACCCCAAATTTTTTAAAATTGTGTAAATATTCCCTTTTTGCCCCTGGCCCCCATTTTCTGAGTAATTGAGTCAGTTTTAAATCTAAATTCCAGTTTATTTCTCAGATTTTACTGAAATTAAATTCATTTTATATATCTGACTCAATTTCGAATCCGGATCCATTATCAAAACCCAAATCTGAGCCTCGTTATCCAATTTTTAAATTAAAATTACAAAAATACCAAAATAATTTCTGAAAGGCTCAAACAGTCCATCTGGTATCGTGTTGGATCCACAACTCTATATTTCTCGATTTGAGGTTTAAACCTCGAATATTTCCTGAAAATTCGGATGTAAACCCATTTTCTAAAGAAATTTTCCAAAAAATAACCTTGAATTCTAAACAAAACTACTTTTGTAAATATTTGTAAACTTTTATAAATAGTTTAGAAATCTCGGAGTTTTAGAGTTTTTTCTATTTTCAAAAATACAAAAAAATGTAGAAAATATAAAGAAAAAGAACCAAAAAAATGAAAATAGAAAAAAATACAGCTTTTAAAAGCACCTTTTGAAAGCCGGGTTTTGTAAACCACTCTTTTGAAAAAACCTTTTAGAAAAGAACCACTATTATGGAAATTTTTCAGAAAATTATGGACCCGTTTTGTGATTTCTCTAACGGTTCTCTTCTATATAAACCAGCCTTTAGGGGGTTGAAATCCAGTGATCTTCACCCCGTCATTGCTTCACGCTCATCTCCTTCCCTGATCTTTCCTCTCTTCCTCTCTCCCCTCATCACTAAAGGATTTTCATTCAATATCAACATACAGGCAAGCAGCTCTTTCTCTATCAAGGTCACGGTGAGAATCCTCGATTTTATTCTCCTTCTTGCCCTCTTTTTTTTTCTGTTAATTATCTTGTTTATTCTTCATTTTCTGAAAAGATGCATCGTTGTAGTGCCAATTTGCATATAGCAGTGTCGGCCTATACATTGCAATATTAACGGAATAACTCGATTCCTACATATTTCCTGTTTTCCATTGTATTTTGTTACCATTTATGTTGTATTTTCTTTAACGCTCTGTTCCATTTTGATAATCGGATAGCATTCTGATTATCTTTTGATTATTCTTTCGAATTTTTGTTTTTGTCCGGATCATATGTTGATCTTGATGGTCATGTTGATCATAATTTTCTTTTCGCATCAAATTTCCTGTCGCATAACTAGTTGCATTGAGTGAATACATGGGTTTGTCTATGTTCTGGTCTAATTTGGGGTCGTAATCTGAATCGATCTAGTCTCTTGTGGGACTTCGCCGATTCTCTTCGATGAATCTGTCTTTTAATAAATTTTGTTAACAAATCACTTTGTTTTTGCTTCCTGAGAAGGATTAAAATATGACCCCACCACCATCCTTCTCCTTCTTTGTTTATATTATATGACTTCTCTGTGATCCAAGTGTGGTCCCCATTGGAAGGAGGATGCTGATTTTGGATCCTTCCCTTTCCGTTTGGCTTTGGTTTCGTCCTCTTCTTTTCCTTCCCTGAAAATATTCTCGAGGATGATGTCGATAAGAGTATTAAACGAGACCCTGATGATCAATTTCCTGAGGAAACCCATAAATAACTTGGGCGTATTCTTAAATTGATCTAAACAATGCATGCAAAACACAAGAAAAGAAATGCTGCGGAAGAATAGAGACGGTGGGGGAGAATCAGGCTTGGCAACCACCATCGTAGATGAATTGGATCTGGATACAATTTTCAGGAATACATTCGAAGTTGGGAAGCCTGAAAGTCTCTTGCACCAATTTACAACTATGGTAAAAAAAAAAGAAAGAGAAGAAGATGATCGAGATGGAGGAATTGTGCAAGTTGCGCCATAGGGATCTCATACGTGCAGTAGAGGAGCTTCGTGGTGTTCTAATAGATGCTAGTGGACTCAAAATGGATTGATGAGTGAGAATTTTAGGCTTCAAGAAGCCTCAACTTCTCCCCTCTTGAAGTTTGAAGCACTTTCTGAGTCACATTTTATCAAGACTAATGTCACAGAGGCAATCGAGATGTCCAAAGTCTGCTTACAGGTTTCAGAACTTTGTGCAAAACACTAATCGTGATATTTCAAATAATCACTTTATCCTTCTCTCAAAACTCTGGATCTAAGTGAGACAACTATTTGCACAAAAATCAGTGTGAAGGCTCTTCTCTGAGTGCTTCAAAAGCAAATTCCAGTGGTAAGACCCCATAGAAAAAAGAAAGTAACCAGTGAATTTAATGATTGGCTTGCTATGATCAGAAGTAAAGTTATGGGGACTAGGCAGCAAGCAATTCGATGGACAATGATAGTTCATCAGAGAGAAAAGGATGTGAGCGCTCGTCAGCATGAAGCAGAAAAGTGGAGTCGGTCAGGAGTAGGGGATCAATCAAATTGAGAGTTGTTACTGCAAAGATCGATTGAGGCAACTCAATTTGGATATACAGATCTCCCCAGCAGCTACGCCCCAACAAATATACTCTTGAACTTCACATCCCCTTTTGTCTTTTGCATGTGACACTACGTATTTGAAATTTAATTATTCATATCTGTCACATATTTTTGCAGTGAAGTGCCGATAGCCAAAAATTTTTTTTTTGAAGATGTGGAGCGGAGAGATACAAGGACTGCTGCAGAAGTACTTGCAAGCTGGAGTGGCTAGTGAAACTTCGGAGGAGGAAGCAAACCGAGAGATATTAGAGAAAGCATTGCAAATGACTAAAATGGATGGCCTGCAGGCAACCCGTAAACTCCCATTTGCATCCCCTTGTATCAAGAACCCACGTGCTTACAAAATGAGCACAGAGGAAGCCTATACCTTTTTTTTTTTTAGAAAGTGAATTTCCAACATTAGAACCATTGGATTCAAAGGCCCAGTTATCCAACTTGATGTTTCTACCAGGGCTGTTAGTAGCTTGACTCATCATCTGTCAAGTACCAAGTATCATCAAGAGAGCTTCCTTGATCGGCTGCCCAACGGAAACAAAGAGGAATTGTTGCTTCATTGGGCATCCATTCAGAAGTTGTTGCAACGCTTTTGGTCATCTTATCCAGTTACACGCACATATCTATATGCCAAGGTTAGCAGATTAAAAGATGCTATGACAAATCTATCTCAAACTTCAATGAGGTGCTGATAGCAAAAATTGTTGCAAGCCAATATATATATATATATATATATATATATAATTTTTTTTTTCTTGAAGGTAATTCATTAGTCTCATTTTCTTATGTTTCCTCCACTTGCCATATTAATTTCCAGTTACACTATCTCACCATATACATATCACAGCACCATCCTGCATTTATTTTTCATAGCACTCCACCACTTCACAGCACCCTGTAGTACTTTTTCATCTGTATCTTCAACTAGCTCCTGCTGCCCCTGTATATCCTCCATATCACTCTATTGTCACATCCATAAGTCACCTGCAAGCAACACTATTCACAATCCCTGTCCACTAACAGCCTCAACTTTCAGCAATATAACACCTTACCTTCATTTGATATCCTGTACACTTCACTTTCACAACATCATTTGCCCACTTCAACTCCACTTAACACTTCACTTATATCAGCACCTATGTACCTCTTTGCACATGTCCAATAGCACAGCTTCTACACAGTAGCTACTTCACCCTTCACACACCTTACATCCATCCATTCCCCTGTTGTATATAGCCCTACGTTACGCTTGTGCATATTCAGGCTCATCTCTATTCATTGTATCTGCTTGTGCCCCTATTCACTGTCATCACTTCATCCTCCCTGCTAACATATATCATTTCATCCACAATAATAGGTTAACTATCATCTCCTTCACCAACTGCCATTACCGATAGCATCCTTTTCACTACATCCACCATTTGTTGCCACCACTTATCACCACCACCCAACACCTTCACTTCACAGCATCCAGCCCATCTACACTATTCACCCCATTCAAATCCCTATGTCTATGTGAGCACAGCAGCTTAATGGCTGTTGTAATTTACCAACAGTAACACCATGTCCTGTGCATTGCCACACCTCCCTGCTTCCGTACTTCCCAGCACTCATGCTTCATTCATCTAACCCCACAGCCATAGCACCCATGGTGGTCATTACCTCCCATCCATAATACTCTCATTCCCAGGTATACCAGCATATACTTCACTGTTGCCATACTCACTGCTACAGCCCATTCCTCACCAACACTCTCCATCTATTCAACACTTCCATCACTGTAAACACCTTAAATTTTCACTCACCTCCCCGACATTTCCACCAAGCATCATCATCCAGCCTCTGAAACCGCCAAATGGCAAAATGGTCATTTTCTGAGCCCAAAACTTGCAAAAGTCCAAATTACATCTGCAACTCTCAAAATTTCTCTATTTTAGCTCAGATGTTCAAAATTCTACTCCTAACAGGAGACGGGAATCTCCAAATTCTGGTTCAAGGTTACATTTCATAAGACATGTCATTGCATAGCATTGCATGAGCATTTCATATCACTGCACTGCACAGCATGTCATTTCGAGATCCAGAACTCTTGATTTCAAAATTTTCAATCCAGATTTGAATTTCAACTCTTTTTAAAATCAATTTCAAAACCCTGGGTCTTCAAAATTATCAATTCTTCCCATTTTACCCCCAGGACTCTGAATTTCAAAATATTTCCTCAGGAAAACGATCTGGATAGTTTGCAATATGGATTTCAGCCACTTCACCTCAGATTTTTCCCTTTTGTCAGCAATTTCCAATATCATTCTTTTGCAAAATTTCCCTACAGGGGCCAACTCTTTCCGAAAATTCCTGTTTTACCAATTAGCCCAGATTTTATGAAAATTCCAAAAAGAGGTTGTTGTCTTCTTCTTATTTCAATAAAGAAGCAATGTGGGACCCACACTAAGATGGCGTCACACAGGCTTTTCTTTCGAAAAACCTGAATTTTGAAAAACCCAAAAATATAGGAGCCTTGTCCTCTAGATTGGCGCCACTTGTCTTTTCTCTCTCCTCCTATTTATCTGCCAAGTGTCAGTGTGGGGCTACCTTAAGAAGCCACCACATGTCATTCCATGCCATGTGTCAGTATCCACCATCTCCACCCTGCGCCATGTGGCATTCCAAAGATCACCCTGAGATGCCAAGTGTCATGTGTTGTCCTGTACAGAAAAAAAGTAAAGTTTGTCTCCTCTGAGGTGGCGCCATTTGAAGTGTGTCTCCTACAGGAGACACGTGTCACTCCTAGCTTCCTCCAGAAAAAGTAGAGTTGTCTCCTTTTGAGGTGGCGCCATCTGAGGTATTATCTTCTCAGCAGGTGACACGTGTCATTCCCTGCTCTTCTCAGAAAAAGCAAATAACACATGTCATTTCTTGCTCTCTTCAGAAAAAGCTAGAATTCAAATATTCAAATCCTCCCAGAGGTGGCGCAAATCCTGAACTTCACCTTTTCTATTTTGTCTGAGATGGCGCCACATGGCTTGGACCTCCTTCTCTTCCCTCTGGCACGTGTCAATCTCTGCTTCTTTCAGAAAACGCAGGATGACACATGTCTCCTTCTACTTTTCTCAGAAAAGTAGATGACACATGTCATCTCCAGCTTCCTTCAAAAAAAGTAGAGGACACATGTCACTCTTGGCCTTCTTCAGAAAAAGCAAACCATTCAAAAATTTTCAGACAAGTTCTAGGTGGCAAAAATCCTGAGTTTTGCCTTTTACAGATGGTCTATGAGGGCGCCACATGTTCTTTTCTCCTCCCAACTGACACATGGCATTGTAGGAGCCACCCTGAGGTGGTGCCACATGTCCACCCTCTATTCCTCCAAGGCCAACCTCCATTTGAATTTCAAATCTCCCTCTGAGGTGGCACCATTTGAGAAGACTCCTCCAGACAGCTGACACTTGTCAAAACCAAGGATCATCCTGAACTGCCACATGTCAGTCTCTTCTTTTCTGCAGAAAAGTAGAAATTTGAACTCCTCTGAGGTGGCACAGTCTGATTCTTCCATTCTTGTACTTCTGACATGTGTCAAGAGCTTCCAGAAGTGGTGCCACATGGCATGCTCCTACTGTTTCCAACTTTACACCTCAAAACCTCTTTGAGGTGGCGCCATTCCAGAACCCCACTTGGCTCTATTTTGATATTTATTTTATATTTTTTTAATAAAAGTAGCCCCTGAGGTGGTGCCATTTGAGAAGCTTTAGAAAAGCAAAGTTTGAATTTCAAACTCCAAGAGAGCACTTCTGAGGTGGCGCAATTTGGGAGCCTCCTGCAGAGAAAATCAAGCAAACCCCAATTTTGAAAATTTTCAAATTCTGCTGAGGTGTCTCACCCACAAATTTCTCATTTTATTTTCTCAAAAAATCAAAATAGCACCCCTTGAGATGGCGCCACATGGAGGGCTCAGATTGAGCCTGTTTAAAATTCAAATTTTTCAAAAAAATTCTACAAATAAAAGGGCTCACGCCCAGCCTAGAGGACTCCAATTTGAGACTCCAATTTTGATTTTGAACTTCAGCCTAGATCCCTTTTAGAACTCAATTGTGTTCCTTGGAATTCACGCCCCCCTTGGGCTCAGTGGAGAAGGTGCAGTGGAGTACCTACATTGCTCGTGCAGTGGCCAATTCGATTCAAGCGTGGGTCGATCTTGGTGAATCATCCGAAGCCTGGATCGAAGGACGAACGAAGCCATTGGTAGCCATTCCTTTCAAGAGTTTCAAAGCTGCATAACGAAGCAAGGTGCACCTCTTTTCCTCTTGATTTCATAATATCATGATTTGATTCATGTGTAATTTGAAGAAAGAGCTCATCCGAGGAATGGATTGAGCTATTCTCATAAAACGACAAATATAAAAATATATAATTATACTTCCTTGATGATTTTTAGCATTCATGCATTTAACTAAATTTAATTTGCATTTTATTTCATTAATTTAGCATGTTTCAGGAGTTAATTAGGTTTAATTTAGCATTTATTTCAATTCTGCTCAGTTTCAGTAACTCTCTGTTTTTGTCAATCGGTCCACACATCATTTCATGCGTTTAAGTTTTGTTAAAAAATCCAAAAAAATCATGGAATGCGCCTTTAGGTGTCCTTAAAAAAGTGACAAAAATACGGAAGCATTTGAATTTTTCTACTATAGTAAACCTTCAAAATGGTAAGTCGGGTTTTGTTACCCGGGATGCATTTTAAAAACTCATTTCTGACTTGTAAAAACGAGATCTCTCTCGTGTGAGGTCCGATTTTCTATCAAAAAGATGTTCTGCGCTCGGGAGGATGTCTAGTTTTTAACCTGATTTTCTCAGATTTGTCTGATTTTTTTAATATCTGACAAAAATCGGAGAGTGTGGGACACGTGTCAGAGCCTGATTTGGGCCTCTGAGACTTTGGATGGACTTAGGTCGATGGGTTCTCTTTGGGTATTGATCCAAATCCAAATCTGTAAAAAATGAATATTATTTCCGAGATGTCCTATATTTTCATCTAAAAGCTTGTGATTTTTAGAACAATTGTGATATCTGTTTCAGTTTTTTCTTGTCAGTCCTCTGTTTTGTCACATTTGTCTGTTCAGTTGATTTAGGCATGAAAAGTTGTATTTTTTATCCATATTTATGTTGATCAAATGCCAAAATCATGAAAATGAAACTTGTCACTGTAGGTGTCGTGAGTAGCTATGTTAAATATCAGAAATTTTCATGGATGTTTTCTATTTTGTTAGCATTTTATATTAGATTAGGTCGATTTTGCCTCCATCAGAACCGAATCCCCGTTACCGAACTCATCATAGTTCAAATCCCGAGGCTGTAAAAACCAAAAGTGTTCCATTTCGGGTCCTTTAGCAGTCTCCAAAATATAAGAAGTTTTTATGGTGTAATTTTGCATTATCATATTAAGCATTGCATTTGGTTCGGGTCCGTAGGCGAAATTCGTCCATTTTAAGGTTTTCTTTAGATTTTAGCATTCAAATCAAATCATTTCGTGATTTTTAGCATTCTAGGCTGTTTATCAGAGTAGGTAGATGCTTCATACCGAATTTGGTGTAATTTGGAATTCATTTGAGGCTTGATTTAGCCATATCATCAAAACAGGGCCCCGCGGGACCCAGATCCAAGCGAAAAACAAGCGAAATTCATTATTTTGGATAAATCGCAAAATGTCAAATTCTGATTTTACAGTCCTAATGTGTTTAGCAGCATGTCATCATGCCTCATACTGCATTTCATCATCATTTGATTCAATTTGAATTTCAAAATATCAATTTTACCAAATTTTACCAAATTTTCCTTCAAAAACCCTGATTTTAAAGGTATAACTTTAATATTAGGGGTATTTTGGTCATTTTGACACCAATTTCGAATTTCAAACTTATTTCTACTGAATTTCTTGCATTTTCATCATTTCAAATATCAAGGAAGCATGAGAATAGAGTTTATATCCAATTAAGTCTAATAATTTTATAATATTATTGGAAAATCTTGGAAAAACTCACATATTTGAGCTAACCTTATTTCAAGTATGGCAGGGACATTCAAAAGAAGGAGCAGAAGTCTGCAATTTTTATTTATTTCATTTATTTAGTGATGTAATAATGTAAATTTTGGAATAACAGATTTAATTTTCTGCTTAGACTAGGATGCATATCATATAGTTTGAATTCATGCAATATCCTGTTTATATGATTCATGCATTTTATTTCAAAAGCACCATGGATGTACACGAATGGCACGTACACCAACTCTTAGGGAGTTGATGAACTCGGTGGAATCCATATTTACGGCCCTAGTCGGAATATGGACGAGACCCAGATCCATCATCTTTCTACCAGTCACATTGATCCTACACTCTTAGGCTATCTTAAAATGCACATCGTATTTCTAATATTTTCAAAGTATTGTGCATTAAATCAATTAAACTCTGAATATATTCATGGCCACAGTCAGAATATGTGAAGGATTTTTTTTGACTTAATACACATTTTTCCAACAAATTTCTTAGAAAATCTTTCAAAGTGCATTCATTCATTTGCATCATGAAATCATTGATTTTCTCATGATTTTCTTAAGAAAATTTCGTTCTCAAGAAATCGATTTCTCAAGAAACTCTGAGAATTTTTCAAAATCAATTTTCCCAAGTCAAGTTTTCACAGTTTCCATGGAAACCAGTTTCTCAAGAGACTTCTAAAATCTCCGAAGTTGGATTTCCAAAATCCAAGTTTCCTTCGTTTTTCCTTGGAAAGGTTATTTTCTCAAGATTTCCCAAAAGAAGTTTCCAATCTTCCTCAAAGATCAAAATCGATTTCCAAGTATTTCAAGGGTAAGATTCCCAGGATTTCAATTTCCTAAGTTCAGTTTTTCTTCTCCAAAGAGTTTTCCTATAAATTTTCCATCATTTTCCTAAGAAAATTCTCAAAGTCCGAGTTTTCCTGAGAAGTGTTTCCCTTTTCAAATGTTCACCTTTTTCTCAAGAATCACTTCTATTTTTCCCAGGATTTTCAACTATTCATGATTTTCCCACATCTTTATGAACTTTCTCGTGATTTCAAAAACCCTTTTTCATCTGAGTTTCCTGAGAAATTGACTTTCACCTTTTCCCTGAGAAATATCTTTCAACTCCAAATATTTTCCAAGCATACATCATGCTTTTCCTACATCCATTTTCCAAAATCTCATAGCACATGCCTGAATTCTCTGTGCATTTAGGGTAGAACATGATTTTGATGATTTAACTAAGTCAAGCACAATTTTGGTCCTTGGTTCGATTACCCCTGTTAAAGGCAGCAGGAACGATCTAACCTCGTACCGACAGGTCGAGCCCCATCCCACGGATTTTCCCGCAATTTTCAAAATGGAGGCGAGTATTTCAAAACAATTTCCAAAATCCGGTCAAGTTTGAATCGCGAAAGCGTTTCCCTCTCTCTTCCGCAAGGAAGGGAAGACGGAAAAAATTTTGCGACGATAACAGGTTTGGCGACCGTGATGGGACCTGTCCTCGTCTGATCAAAATTGTGCTTGACTTAGTTCAATTATTGAAATTATGTTCACAAAATGTCAGCTCTTTTACTTTTTATATCATGTGAACCTAGGAGCCTAGATTCTGACCTAGCTGACATTGACTGCATATATCCTAGGCATGGTTTAGTAGGACCAGATTGAGGAGATATTTTCATGCTCACATAGACTTAGGTCTAAATACAACTCTCCTCAATTTAGGATCTGAATGCAAACAATGTATGCTTCTTCAAAAATTTTCAAAATCTATCTCTCTAGGATTTAGAGCCCTCTATTTCTTGCATGTGATCATTTTTTCAAAACTCCCTTACCTATCATTACCTGGTCTTCACGTTGCTGGGCTCTCTTTCAGAACCCTAGTTCGGGACAGAGCCTCACAACTAGGCCAATTATTTGGGTTAACACCCCCCTACCACATACCGCAGGCCACAGTCCGAAGTATATCGGTAGGTGCTCAAGGATGTTGGAAAACCTTACCTTAGAACCGAAGTTGAAATTATATGCCACGTATCTCGGATTTCGATTCAGGTATATCAGCATAACTGGATTGGACAAAGATGATCTGAACCTAGAGTTAGGATTAGGGTCCTACAACTGTTTTCAAAATGATGCATCTAGAGTCAGTTTTTTAGGGAGTGTTGAATGTGCATAAATGTTTATGCAGGATGTGATTGTATGCTACTTTTATTTCCCTCATATTTTCCCTAAATATTTTCAAATACCCATATTTCTCATATTTTCCTTTATTTTCTCAAACCCTGGATGACTTTTCCAAATATTCAATTTCTTTCAAAACTCCCGGTGATTTTCCATTCTCTCGTTCTACTGGATCTCGAATTTCCAGCTGCATTTTTTATCCTGCCTGCAATTTTCAAAAATCATATGTTTTCTCTCATTGGATTTTCAATCCTTTTGTCTATTTGCAAAATTCTTCACCTTATTTCCCTCGTGCATACCTTGATTATTGTAGTGGAAATTGTTTACCCACTTCCCTTCTCCTTATTCTAAATCCATTTGCGGAGTGTTTTTCTAAAAAATATCTCTTTCCTTCAAAAATGGTATTTTCCTCGTGGTTGACGACCTCGCCTAGGTAACAAGGCACATTTTCCGTTGTTCATTTCTCTTACAAAAGGATGACAACACAATTATTGTAATCCTTACGATGACTCAATTCCTAGTAATGGGATACTCTTCCAATGGCTACCATATTTTCCTCAATATTTTCCTCCAAAAATCTAAAAATTTTCCTCAAAATTTGATCCTGTCTTTGCCTTGCAGAGTCCTGCAGAGCTTTAAATTTTATTCCCTCTTCCCAGTTACACTGGGGCATCTTTTGAAATTTTCTTTTCAAACATTCTGCATGCAGGCAGGATAAACCAACTTCTTATTTTGCATGTATATGCACCCACTTGCATTAATTTTGCATTCATTTACATTTCATGTGCATTTGTATTTCATTTTGCATCAATTCTGCATCCATTTTCATTCCCCTTCAGGTTAAGGGATAAACCTGAATCATTTTCCATGATTTCCCCAAAATTCTTCAATTTTTATTCATATTTCCCTTCAGGTTAAGGGATAAACTTGAGATTTCCCCTTCAGGTTAAGGGATAAACCTGAATCATTTTCCATAATTCTTCAATTTCGACCCTCGGGTCATTCAATTCTTCAATTTCGACCTCCGGGTCACCCAATTTCCAATTTTCAAATTACCAAAATTCTCAATTTCGACCGCCAGGTCATCCAATTTCCATTCCCCGTTCAGGATAAGGGGATAATCCTGAAACCATTCATAGAAGCGATCCAACTCTCTATAATGGTCCTCGTTCTTCATTGAACTGATAGTCGTTCTTCATTGAACTGATAGTGTTCCAAGCGAACTGATAGTCGTTCTTCATTGAACTGATAGTGTTCCAAGTGAACTGATAGTCGTTCTTCATTGAACTGATAGTTGTTCTTCATCAAACTGATAGTCGTTCTTCATCGAACTGATAGTGTTCCAAGTGAATTGATAGTCGTTCTTCATTGAACTGATAGTGTTTCAAGTGAACTGATAGTCGTTCTTCATCGAACTGATGGTGTTCCCAAGCGAACTGATAATCGTTCTTCATTGAACTGATATTGTTCCCAAGTGAACTGATAGTCGTTCTTAATCGAACTGATATTGTTCCCAGTGAACCGATGGTCGTTCTTAATCGAACTGATATTGTTCCCAGTGAACCGATGGTCGTTCTTAATCGAACTGATATTGTTCCCAGTGAACCGATGGTCGTTCTTAATCGAACTGATATTGTTCCCAGCGAACCGATGATCATTCTTAATTGAACTGATATTATTCCCAGTGATGGTCGTTCCAATCGAACTGATAAGTGTTCCCAAGCGAACTGATAATTGTTCTTCATTGAACTGATAGTGTTCCCAAGTGAACTGATAGTCGTTCTTAATCAAACTGATATTGTTCCCAGTGAACCGATGGTCGTTCTTAATCGAACTGATATTGTTCCCAGTGAACCGATGGTCGTTCTTAATCGAACTGATATTGTTCTCAGTGAACCGATGGTCGTTCTTAATCGAACTGATATTGTTCCCAGCGAACCGATGATCATTCTTAATTGAACTGATATTATTCCCAGCGATGGTCGTTTCAATCGAACTGATAGTGTTCCCAAGCGAACTGATTATCGTTCTTCATTGAACTGATAATGTTCCAAGTGAACTGATAGTCATTCTTAATTGAACTGATAGTATTCCCAAGCGAATTGATAGTCGTTCCCAGCGAACCAATGGTCATTCTTAATTGAACTGATATTGTTCCCAATGAACTGATAGTCGTCTAGTTTGGAAAGGAGATGATAATTTTCGTCATGGATGCGTTAAGCCGGACCTCAAGCACTCTCTTTCACCAAGGATTTCAAGAAAATTTTGTCAATTTGTCAATCAAATTATTTGCTGATTTCAGAATTTTTATTGCATAAATCTTTACCTCAAATCTACCTTCAGCATTACTTCCAAAAGAGTGAAGCTTTTGCGAGAAGAGATTGAAACTTCAAATTCTTTCTATTGGCCAACCAAAAGGATGAAGGATAAATCCTCGATATGGCCAGAAAAGAAGATTCAATGTTATTGAAAAGCCGTAAATGATTGATATTGATCGCAGTTATGACACATCTCTAAAGTTTATTCTTGTAAAGACGAGGCAGTGGAAATATCCTGAGTGCTAGGAAAAGAGAGCATTTACCCAAGCCCTGTATCCTCAAAATCACCCAAGCTGCAATTAAATATCCGCAAAAGGGATCTCTCACTTGTCGTCAAGATGAAGGCGAATTAAGCGAGTAGACCTCCGGGGCCAAAGAAGATTTGAAACATCTCCAAGATGATGGAGTTTGTGACAGATCCTTCCAAGGAAAGTCCAAAGCACTGTCGAGATGAAGGTAGATGCGATGAACCTCCCGACAATTCCCAAAAGATATTTAATTTCAGCTATCATCCAAAGATCTCTAACCCATGAAGCAATATCGTCAAAGGAGGATCGAAACATCTCCAAGTTGAAGGAGTTTGTGACGTACCCTTCCCAAAAGAGAGCAAGAGAGGAAAAAAAGAGAGAGAAAAAGTCAGAACATCTCCAAAATGAAGGAGAATATAGCAAAAAACTCAAGAGAGACAAAAGAGTGCAGAAAGATTATCATGAGAGAAGCTCCTAGGATATCAAATTGCCACATCTATCAAGAATCTTCTTTAAATTTGTGAAATTCTATTATCAATATCCTTTCATCAATTGCTTTCATAATATTAAATTCCCACTTTCCTGTTCATATCAAGGAAATTGATAACTTCTTTGAAAAAGGTAAATCGCAAGCAATTTGGATTCAAAATCTTGATTCTATGAAGTCAATCCTGTTTGGAGGTAATACTTCAGGTAGAAAAGAAGGAATATTTTCACAACAATGAGCATCATTTTCAATTACTTTGAATCAACAAAATTTTCAACATTTTGACAATATTTTCTAGCTATCCTGACGTTAAGTGAGAGCTTGATGTCCATATTGATGCATCTTGACCCCTTCGAGAGATTTTCCTTTGTCATCTTTCACATTGTTAAAAGATTAGCCTTATCTCCGAAAGGATAGCCTTTGTCATCTTTCGCGTTGTCGAAAGAATCGTCTTGTTCCTTTGGATCGCCTTTGTTATCTTTCGCATTGTCGAAAGAATCGCCTTGTTCCTTTAGATCGCCTTTGTCATCTTTCGCGTTGTCGAAAGAATCGTCTTGTTCCTTTGGATTACCTTTGTCATCTTTCGCGTTGTCGAAAGAATCGCCTTACTCCTTTGGATTACCTTTGTCATCTTTCGCGTTGTCGAAAGAATCGCCTTATTCCTTTGGATTACCTTTGTCATCTTTCGCGTTGTCGAAAGAATCGCCTTGTTCCTTTGGATTACCTTTGTCATCTTTCGCGTTGTCGAAAGAATCGCCTTGTTCCTTTGGATTACCTTTGTCATCTTTCGCATTGTCGAAAGAATCACCTTACTCCTTTGGATTACCTTTGTCATCTTTCACGTTGTCGAAAGAATCGCCTTGTTCCTTTGGATTGCCTTTGTCATCTTTCGCATTATCGAAAAAAAAAATCGCCTTGCTCCTTTGGATTACCTTTGTCATCTTTTGTGTTGTCGAAAGAATCGACTTACTCCTTTGGATTACCTTTGTCATCTTTCGCATTGTCGAAAGAATCACCTTATTCCTTTGGATTACTTTTGTCATCTTTCGCGTTGTCGAAAGAATCACCTTATTCCTTTGGATTACCTTTGTCATTTTTCGCATTGTCGAAAGAATCGCCTTGTTCCTTTGGGTCGCCTTTGTCATCTTTCGCGTTGTCGAAAGAATCGTCTTGCTCCTTTGGATTGCCTTTATCATCTTTCGTGTTGTCGAAAGAATCGCCTTGTTCCTTCGGATTACCTTTTGTCATCTTTCGCGTTGTCGAAAGAATCGCCTTGTTCCTTTGGATTGCCTGCGTTCATCTTTCGCATTGCCGAAAGAGTTGTCTTATTCCTCGTTAGAAAGATTGCCTTATTCATCTTTTGCATTATCAAAAGAGTTGCCTTACTCTTCTCTGAAAGAGTTTGCCTTGTCTGTCTTTCGCGTTGCCGAAAGAGTTACCTTATTCTCGTCAAAAGATTGCCATATCCATCTTTCGCATTGTCGAAAGAGTCATCTTACACCTTACCTTATTCATATTTCACACTAATGAAAAATTCACTGGATCATCTTGATCATCTTCCAAAATTGCCTCTTACAATTCCATTTTCATCGCCTCGTTCCTCTTCAAGAAAAGTTGTCTTATTCACCTTCCGATATTCCATTTTCCACCCAATCAGGATAAGGGTACAAACCTGAGCCTCAATCAAAGAGGTATTTCATTTTCCGCCCAATCAGGATAAGGGTACAAACCTGAGCCTCATCCTAAGAGGTATTCTATTTTTCGCCCAATCAGGATAAGGGTACAAACCTGAGCCTCAATCAAAGAGGTATTTCATTTTCCGCCCGATCAGGATAAGGGTACAAACCTGAGCCTCATTCAAAGAGGTATTCCATTTTCCACCCGATCAGGATAAGGGTACAAACCTGAGCCTCATTCAAAGAGGTATTCCATTTTCCGCCCGATCAGGTTAAGGGTACAAACCTGAGTCTCATTTCGATGAGATATTTCATTCCCCAATCAGGTCAAGGGTTAAAACCTGAGTTTCGTTCCATACGAGCATTTTCTGTCCCATCCAGGCTAAGGGCATAAAACCTGAATTTCACTCTCACAGAGTGAATCTTTTCTCGTCATTCTTCGCTTCATATCTATCATCTTCCTCGGGCTAATTTCCTCCTACCCTGTCAGATCCTTCTAACTGAGACATTTTTTTATGTATAGCCTAAATTTGGTGTGTTTTTCTGTGCCACTAAGCTCGGCCACAAGCCGGCTTAGTAGCAAAGAGGGGCATCTGTAAACACCTCAAATTTTCACTCACCTCCCCGCCATTTCCACCAAGCATCATCATCCAGCCTCTGAAACCGCCAAATGGCAAAATGGTCATTTTCTGAGCCCGAAACTTGCAAAAGTCCAAATTACATCTGCAACTCTCAAAATTTCTCTATTTTAGCTCAGATGTTCAAAATTCTACTCCTAACAGGAGACGGGAATCTTCAAATCCTAGTTCAAGGTTATATTTCATAAGACATGTCATTGCATAGCATTGCATAGCATTGCATGAGCATTTCATATCACTGCACTGCACAGCATGTCATTTCGAGATCCAAAACTCTCGATTTCAAAATTTTCAATCCAGATTTGAATTTCAACTCTTTTTAAAATCAATTTCAAAACCCTGGGTCTTCAAAATTATCAATTCTTCCCATTTTACCCCCAAGACTCTGAATTTCAAAATATTTCCTGAGGAAAACAATCTGAATAGTTTGTAATATGGATTTCAGCCACTTCACCTCAGATTTTGCCCTTTCGTCAGCAATTTCCAATATCATTCTTTTGCAAAATTGCCCTACAGGGGCCAACTCTTTCCGAAAATTCCTATTTTACCAATTAGCCCAGATTTTATGAAAATTCCAAAAAGAGGTTGTTGTCTTCTTCTTATTTCAATAAAGAAGCAATGTGGGACCCACACTAAGATGGCGTCACACAGGCTTTTCTTTTGAAAAACCTGAATTTTGAAAAACCCAAAAATATAGGAGCCTTGTCCTCTGAATTGGCGCCACTTGTCTTTTCTCTCTCCTCCCATTTATCTGCCAAGTGTCAGTGTGGGGCTACCTTAAGAAGCCGCCACATGTCATTCCATGCCATGTGTCAGTATCCACCATCTCCACCTTGCGCCATGTGGCATTCCAAAGATCACCCTGAGATGCCAAGTGTCATGTGTTATTCTGTCCAGAAAAAAAGTAAAGCTTGTCTCCTCTGAGGTGGCGCCATTTGAAGTGTGTCTCCTACAGGAGACACGTGTCACACCTAGCTTCCTCCAGAAAAAGTAGAGTTGTCTCCTTCTGAGGTGGCGCCATCTGAGGTATTCTCTCCTGCAGCAGGTGACACGTGTCATTCCCTGCTCTTCTCAGAAAAAGCAAATGACACATGTCATTTCTTGCTCTCTTCAGAAAAAGCTAGAATTCAAATATTCAAATCCTCCCAGAGGTGGCGCAAATCCTGAACTTCACCTTTTCTATTTTGTCTGAGATGGCGCCACATGGCTTGGACCTCCTTCTCTTCCCTCTGGCACGTGTCAATCTCTGCTTCTTTCAGAAAACGCAGGATGACACATGTCTCCTTCTACTTTTCTCAGAAAAGTAGATGACACATGTCATCTCCAGCTTCCTTCAGAAAAAGTAGAGGACACATGTCACTCTTGGCCTTCTTCAGAAAAAGCAAACCATTCAAAAATTTTCAGACAAGTTCTAGGTGGCGAAAATCCTGAGTTTTGCCTTTTCCAGATGGTCTATGAGGGCGCCACATGTTATTTTCTCCTCCCAACTGACACATGGCATTGTAGGAGCCACCCTGAGGTGGCGCCACATGTCCACCTTCCATTCCTCCAAGGCCAACCTCCATTTGAGTTTCAAATCTCCCTCTGAGGTGGCGCCATTTGAGAAGACTCCTCCAGACAGCTGACACTTGTCAAAACCAAGGATCATCCTGAACTGCCACATGTCAGTCTCTCCTTTCCTGCAGAAAAGTAAAAATTTAAACTCCTCTGAGGTGGCACAGTCTGTTTCTTCCCTTCCTGTACTTCTAACATGTGTCAAGAGCTTCCAGAAGTGGTGCCACATGGCATGCTCCTACTATTTCCAACTTTACACCTCAGAACCTCTTTGAAGTGGCGCCATTCCAGAACCCCACTTGGCTCTATTTTGATATTTATTTTATATTTTTTTAATAAAAGTAGCCCCTGAGGTGGCGCCATTTGAGAAGCTTTAGAAAAGCAAAGTTTGAATTTCAAACTCCAAGAGAGCACCCTCTGAGGTGGCGCAATTTGGGAGCCTCCTGCTGAGAAAATCAAGCAAACCCCAATTTTGAAAATTTTCAAATTCTGCTGAGGTGTCTCACCCACAAATTTCCCATTTTATTTTCTCAAAAAATCAAAATAGCACCCCCTGAGATGGCGCCACATGGAGGGCTCAGATTGAGCCTGTTTGAAATTCAAATTTTTCAAAAAAATTCTACAAATACTAGGGCTCACGCCCAGCCTAGAGGACTCCAATTTGAGACTCCAATTTCGATTTTGAACTTCAGCCTAGATCCCTTTTAGAACTCAATTGTGTTCCTTGGAATTCACGCCCCCCTTGGGCTCAGTGGAGAAGGTGCAGTGGAGTACCTACATTGCTCGTGCAGTGGCCAATTCGATTCAAGCGTGGGTCGATCTTGGTGAATCATCCGAAGCCTGGATCAAAAGACGAATGAAGCCATTGGTAGCCATCCCTTTCAAGAGTTTCAAAGCTGCATAACGAAGCAAGGTGCACCTCTTTTCCTCTTGATTTCATAATATCATTATTTGATTCATGTGTCGTTTGAAGAAAGAGCTCATCCGAGGAATGGATTGAGCTATTCTCATAAAATGACAAATATAAAAATATATAATTATACTTCCTTGATGATTTTTAGCATTCATGCATTTAGCTAAATTTAATTTGCATTTTATTTTGGTAATTTAGCATGTTTCAAGAGTTAATTAGGTTTAATTTAGCATTTATTTCAATTCTGCTCAGTTTCAGTAACTCTCTGTTTTTGTCAGTCGGTCCACACATCATTTCATGAGTTTAATTTTTGTTAAAAAATGCAAAAAAATCATGGAATGTGCCTTTAGGTGTCCCTAAAAATGTGTCAAAAATTTGGAAGCATTTGAATTTGTTTACTGCGGTAAACCTTCAAAATGATAAGTCGGGTTTTGTTACCCGGGATGCGTTTTAAAAACTCATTTCCGACTTGTAAAATCGAGATCTCTCTCGTGTGAGGTCCGATTTTCTATCCGAAAGATGTTCTGAGCTCGGGAGGATGTCTAATTTTTAACCTGATTTTTTCAGATTTGTCTGATTTTTTTTAATATCTGACAAAAATCCGAGAGTGCGGGACATGTGTCAGATCCTGATTTGGGCCTCTGAGACTTTGGATCGACTTAGGTCGATGGGTTCTCTTTGGGTATTGATCCAAATAAAAATATGTAAAAAGTGAATGTTATGTACGAGATGTCCTATCTTTGCATCTGTATACCTGTGATTTTTATAACTGTTGTGATATCTGTTTCGGATTTTTCTTGCCAGTCCTCTATTTAGTCACATTTGTCTGTTCAGTTGATTTAGGCATGAAAAGTTGTATTTTTTATCCATATTTCTGTTGATCAAATGCCAAAATCATGAACATGAAAGTTGTCTTTGTAGGTGTCATGAGTAGCTTTGTTAAATATCAGAAATTTTCATGGACTTTGTCTATTTGTGTAGCATTTTATATAAGATTAGGTCGATTTTTCCTCCATCAGAACCAAATCCCCGTTACCGAACTCATCATAGTTCAAATCCCGAGGCTGTAAAAACCAAAAGTGTTACCTTTCGGGTCCTTTAGCAGTCTGCAAAATATCAGAAGTTTTTATGGTGTAAATGTTTCATTATCATATTAAGCATTGCATTTGGTTCGGGTCCATAGGCGAAATTCGTCCATTTTAAGGTTTTCTTTAGATTTTAGCATTGAAATCATATCATTTCGTGATTTTTAGCATTCTAGGCTGTTTATCAGAGTAGGTAGATGCTTCATACCGAATGTGGTGTAATTTGGAATTCATTTGAGGCTTGATTTAGCCATATCATCAAAACAGGCCCCGCAGGACCCGGATCCAAGCGAAAAACAAGCGAAATTCATTATTTTGGATAAATCGCAAAATGTCAAATTCTGATTTTACAGTCCTAATGTGTTTAGCAGCATGTCATCATGCCTCATACTGCATTTCATTATCATTTGATTCAATTTGAATTTCAAAATATCAATTTTACCAAATTTTCCTTCAAAAACCCTGATTTTAAAGGTATAACGTTAATATTAGAGGTATTTTTACCCCAATTTCGAATTTCAAACTATTTTCTACTGAATTTCTTGCATTTTCATCATTTCAAATATCAAGGAAGCATGAGAATAGAGTTTATATCCAATTAAGTCCAATAATTTTATAATATTATTGGAAAATCTTGGAAAAACTCACATATTTGAGCTAACCTTATTTCAAGTATGGCAGGGACATTCAAAACAAGGAGCTGAAGTCTGCAATTTTTATTTATTTCATTTATTTAGTGATGTAATAATGTAAATTTTGGAATAACAGATTTAATTTTCTGCTTAGACTAGGATGCATATCATATAGTTTGAATTCATGCAATATCCTGTTTATATGATTCATGCATTTTATTTCAAAAGCACCATGGATGTACACGAATGGCACGTACACCAACTCTTAGGGAGTTGATGAACTCGGTGGAATCCATATTTACGGCCCTAGTCGGAATATGGACGAGACCCAGATCCATCATCTTTCTACCAGTCACATTGATCCTACACTCTTAGGCTATCTTAAAATGCACATCGTATTTCTAATATTTTCAAAGTATTGTGCATTAAATCAATTAAACTCTGAATATATTCATGGCCACAGTCAGAATATGTGAAGGATTTTTTTTGACTTAATACACATTTTTCCAACAAATTTCTTAGAAAATCTTTCAAAGTGCATTCATTCATTTGCATCATGAAATCATTGATTTTCTCATGATTTTCTTAAGAAAATTTCGTTCTCAAGAAATCGATTTCTCAAGAAACTCTGAGAATTTTTCAAAATCAGTTTTCCCAAGTCAAGTTTTCACAGTTTCCATGGAAACCAGTTTCTCAAGAGACTTCTAAAATCTCCGAAGTTGGATTTCCAAAATCCAAGTTTCCTTCGTTTTTCCTTGGAAAGGTTATTTTCTCAAGATTTCCCAAAAGAAGTTTCCAATCTTCCTCAAAGATCAAAATCGATTTCCAAGTATTTCAAGGGTAAGATTCCCAGGATTTCAATTTCCCAAGTTCAGTTTTTCTTCTCCAAAGAGTTTTCCTATAAATTTTCCATCATTTTCCTAAGAAAATTCTCAAAGTCCGAGTTTTCCTGAGAAGTGTTTCCCTTTTCAAATGTTCACCTTTTTCTCAAGAATCACTTCTATTTTTCCCAGGATTTTCAACTATTCATGATTTTCCCACATCTTTATGAACTTTCTCGTGATTTCAAAAACCCTTTTTCATCTGAGTTTCCTGAGAAATTGACTTTCACCTTTTCCCTGAGAAATATCTTTCAACTCCAAATATTTTCCAAGCATACATCATGCTTTTCCTACATCCATTTTCCAAAATCTCATAGCACATGCCTGAATTCTCTGTGCATTTAGGGTAGAACATGATTTTGATGATTTAACTAAGTCAAGCACAATTTTGGTCCTTGGTTCGATTACCCCTGTTAAAGGCGGCAGGAACGGTCGAACCTCGTACCGACAGGTCGAGCCCCATCCCACGAATTTTCCTGCAATTTTCAAAATGGAGGCGAGTATTTCAAAACAATTTCCAAAATCCGGTCAAGTTTGAATCGCGAAAGTGTTTCCCTCTCTCTTCCGCAAGGAAGGGAAGACAGGAAAAATTTTGCGATGATAACAATCACCTGCTTACTTCCACAGGCTTCACTCACCATTTGCTTCATGTGCACCCCATATGCTTTCAGCCACTCCATCTATAGCCTCTTTCTTCCACTGCTACAGTTTCATCTGCAGTAACTACTTCACCTATTATATTCCCAGCACTCATCTACCTGCTGCAACAACATATTTACATTGCATATCATCACTCCCACTTCTATTACACCTATGTTCTACACCATCCATCTGCATAACACTTCAATACCTTCACTACCTAACATCACCTACATCTTCCACCTTGCAACAAACACTTCCACTATATTTCTTGAACCTTTGTAAGCATTATCTCCCTTCATAACACTTTCAAAGTTGTTGTACCTCCATTAAGTGCATTCTTAGCCATGCCATCCAATGATGGCAGTTTTTTTATAGATGCTATCCACATTTATACACAATGCTTGCTACCTGCATATGCTTATTTCATTATCTAATTCCCATGTACATTGATGCACCGCTTCCCTTTATAAATTGGTATAGCATATAGCACATCTTATAGCCCCGGTGGCACATGTATTTAGCCTTCTTATCAAATTTATACCATAATTCTAGTGTGTATATATGCTAAATCAGTTCATGTACTTCATATTCACAGTAAGTTCTTATTTTCTTATATCTTCGTCTCATATACATTTTAAACTCATTTTCCCATTTGATTAATACATCATATATGCCTTCCTTCATCAGTATGTTCATTTTATTTCCAATTTAACATTTCTTTCATGTTGGATATTTTGCTTTTTGGCTAACTAAATTGCTTTGCAGGGATATATGAAAATGTCGATTTTCTCTCTTAGATTATATCATTTCAAATTCCAGTTTAATAATTGTAATAGCTAGATTAACAAAAACTTTACATTCCTTGTCTTAGAATAGAATATATGAGCATGCATCTTTATAAAATTATGTGTTTCATATCATTTTTCTCTTTTCTTTAAAAAACCCACAATGGTGAAACACGAATGGCACGTGCACCATTCTAATAAAAGGTGATTAAATCCTAAGTTGACGATTTGCATCAATGGCCATAGTCAGGGTGTGAACAAAACTTATGATTTTCATCTTCTATGGAATAACACTGGATTCACACTGGATCTTTTTTAAAAATCATCATATCTTTCTCTATCAGAGTTTAACTTAAAATTAACTCAAAATATATATCAATGGCCATAGTCAGGATATATTGAGAGTTAATTTCATTTTAAACTCTATAAAGTCACCACAATGTATTTTATTCTTCACTTGAATTTAAATATGATTACTATATAATACATTCAATGACCATAGTCAGGGATGTATTATATCTTCAATCTTATTTCAATTCATTTAAAAAATGAAATATGCTTTTCAAATTCAATTTCAATTTCTTTAATTCATTTCATCATTTAGGCTAGAATTACATCATATTTTCAAACATTCTTTTTAAAAACCCAAGTGATTTTTGAGATAATGCTTCAAATATCTTCTTCACTTCTCAAATCAATCTTTCAAATCTTATTCAAATTCATTCTTCTATCTTATTTCAAAGATTTAAATTTCAATTTCAAAGTCCAATTTGACTTTGAGATTTCAAATTCACTCATGTATTCTAAATTCAATTTCCAATCTAAATCCAATTTCAAAGTTCAATTCAACTTTAAAAATCTAGATTCATTTTCATTTCCAGGATCCAAATTCAAATTCAATCTAATTTCAAAGTTTAATTTAACTTTGAAATTCTTGATTCATCTTCTGATCTCAAAAACTCAAGCTTCAAATCAAGTTTTCCCCTTTATTTTCATTGAGCCTTGATTCTCAAAATATTCAAAAATCAAAGTTTTGAAATTGATTCTGAATCTCAAAATTCGATTTTTTTTCTCAGTTGTAAATTCAAATCTGGATTTCCAAAATCCAGATCCATCCTCAAAATCCCATTGTGGACCTTCAAAAAATAAAGAATCCAAATTCCATCTTGGGTTCTAAATTTAGAACCCAATTCCACTTTGGATTCAGATTTTCAAAAACAATCTTATTTAGGATTCCAGATTTCGAATCCAACCCCATCTTGGATCTTAGACTTCAGATCCAATTTCATTTAGGATTCCAGATTTTAGATCAAAAGTCCATTTCAGATTTCATAATCAATTTCATTTTGGATTTCAGATTTCGAATCCAAATTCCATTTAGGATTCCACATTCCGGATTCAACTCCATTTTGGATCCCAGACTTCGGATCCAACTCCATTTAGGATTCTAGAACTCAACTTCATTTTGGATTCCAGACTTCGGATCCAAAGTCCGTTTAGGATTCCGGATTCAGTTCCATCCTGGATATCGGATTTCAGATAAAAAATCCATTCCAGATTTCAGATCAAATTCTATTCCACATTTACAAACCAGTTCCATTTCCAATTTTTATTTTAAAAGCTAATTTTAAATTTGTTCCTCAAAGCTAAGTTCAAATTCAATTCCATTTTCAGATCCCATCTGGACTTCTTAAATCTAATTCTATTTTCAAGTTTCCATTTTGGATTTCTTAAATCCAAAATTCCATCATGATTTCGAACTTTAAATCTGAAATTCAATTTCATTTCAAAATTTTATCTCTACTTCGAAATCCAGACTCTAAAATTCGAATTCAAAGTCCATTTTTTTTTTACTTTGAAACTTCATTTTCTTTTTCTATCTCAACTTCAAAATTCCTCTTTCTCTTCATTCCTTTTAATTCAAAGCTTTATTTTTTCCAACTCTAATTATTTCAAGACTTAGAACTTCAAATATCTTTCTAAGATCTATTTCAAAGTTCTAAGTTAGATTCAACTATTCAAAAATCATTTCTTCATTCCATTATCACATTTACTTCAGAATCACTTGGAAAATCTCAGATTTCCAAAAGTGTTTTCTCAAAAGCATACATTTCTGCATTTACATTGCACAAGCATGATTCTCTGTGCATTTTAGAATTTGAATAAATTCTTAAGTAATATTTTAGCAAAGCAAAAAGGCATAAATTCGATCCTTGGTTCGATTACCCCTAGTAAAGGAGCCAGGAACGGTCGAACCTTGTACCGACGAGCGAATCCCGTCTCTCCATTTTTCCCGCAATATTTCAAAATGGAGGCGAGTAATTTTTCTAAATATTTTCAAAATTAAGGTCAAGTGAGACCTTCGCAAAAGAGTTCCTCTCTCTCTTCTTTTCTTTTCTCTTCTCCTCTTCTTTTCTGTCTTTTATTTTCCCCTTCAAAAAAGGGAAAATAGAGGCCAAAAAGGAAAAGAGAAGGAAGGGAGAGAAACACAAGAGGAAAAATTTTGTGATGACCATAGATTTGGCGATCGTGATGGGACTCGTGTTCGTCCGGTCGAATTCATGCATTTTGCTTTGCTTTGATATTATCTAAGTCTTTATTCTTCAAATGTCAACTTCATTTTCATGCAAACCTTAGAAACCTAGACTTTGTCCTAGCTGACATCAATGCATATAGGATTTAAGTATGGTTTGGTAGACCATATTGAGGAGATTATACCATGCTCACTAAGACATAGGTTTGAAATACAACTCTCCTCAATTCTAGGGATTGAATGCAAATAATGTATGTAAGTGTATGCTTCTATTCATTTAAATTTTATCTCTTTTAGGACTTGCATTAGAGCTTTCTGGTTTTATTGCATGTTGGACATGTTTTTGAAAACATCTCTACCTATATTGTCACGGTCTTCACGTTGCTGGGCTATCTCACTGAACCATAGTTCGGGAGAGAGCCTCACAACTGGACCACATATTTGGGTTAGCGCCCCCCTACCACGTACCTAAGGGCCATAGTTCGAGGTATATTGGTAGGTGCTCAAGGATGTTGGAAAGTCATTACCTTAGAACTGGAGAGATATTTTTATGCCACGTACTTTGAGCTTCGACTTGAGTATATCGGCATACCTTGATTGGAATCAGATGATCTAAATCTTAGAGTTAGGATTAAGGTCCTATCAGCCATTTCAAAAATTGCATTTAGAGTCAGCCTTAGGGAGTGCTGCCTGTACATCCTTATTTGTATATCTGTGATTGTGTGATATTTTATATTTTCCAAAACCTTGGGTATATATTATTCAAAATTTCCTCTTTGTTTTTAAAACCCAGGTGTATTTTTCTTTTCTTCTTCTGATTTCTTCAAATTCTTTTGATCCTGCCTACAAATTCTTCAAATTTTAAATTTTTACCATTTATTCTCAAATTCATTTTTCCTCCTATCTTTCCAATGTATCTTCTAAATCTATTTTTTTTGTTTATCTTTTCATAAATAAAATCTCTTTTCGTCAAGAGATATCCCTTTCAAAATAACATTTTCCTTCGTGTTTTAGTTGTTTATTTCTCCTCAGAAAGTAAAACGCAATTGTCACGAATTCTGTGACAACTCAATCCCTAGTAATGGGATATCATTTTTTCAAACCTACTTAACCTAATTCATTCTCTTGTCAAAAAATTCTCCCAAAAATTCTTTAGTCTAAAACCTCCACTTTTCTCTATATAAAGCATTGGTATTCAAAAATGGTTCAGACAAGGACAGGAAAGGAGACTTTCAACAATATAGCGACAATGAAATAGAAGGAATGAACTCTCCTAGGTCATCCAAAGGACAGAGCCAGGACAAAGGAGATGATGTTGATCCAGTTATCTACGGTTTGTTTCAGAAAATGATGGTCAAGATAGTGTCAGAGCAGGCCGAGATTAATCTGAAAAGGACAGTCCCTAAGAGCAAACTGAAAAAGAAGGCTGTGAAAAAGCACGTTAGAATCATCAAAAGGAAGATGAAGTCGGACAGTACTTCTGAGGGGACAGAATCAGAGGAAGAAGAATCAGAAGAAGAAGAACAGTCTGTGTTCAGCCAGAATCCTCCACGGCAGTTTGTAAAGATAGCCGTTGAAGAGCCTGAATCTGTCAACAAGCCCAAGTATGAGATTCTAGCAAAGGACCCGATGCGCGAGCAACTGAAGGAGATGACTCGAGCAATCAAGGACATTCAAGCTAAGAGTAAGGGCAAGCAGACCTACACTGGCGAGGATTTTTAATATGGCCTAGATGGGGATGATAACCTGGAGAATCGTCCTCGCAAATTCCTCAAGTTTGACGAAACTGGCAATCGTAAGGCTCACCTAGCCACCTTTTATGCAGAATGTTGTCGTTTCAAAAAGGACAACAGGGCTATGTTCATTTGCTTTCCCTGCAGTCTGGAGGGTATAGCGGCCAGGTGGTATGCCGACCACATCAATCCTATTGAACTACGAGAGTTTGATAAGGTGGTAAATTTGTTCATTGAGTGCTTCTTATTCAACACTGAGGCTTCACCTACACTCAATCACCTTTATAACCTAAAGCATAATGAAAATGAAAAGGTCAGAGAATTCATCCACAGGTGGAGAAGCACCTGCAACAAAATGAAGGTTCCCATTTCCGAAGAACATGCACTACAGATGATCCTCAATAATTTTTCTCAACCACTGAGGAGCCTCATCGCCACTTCCCTGGCGAAATCCTTCATCAAATTGATTAAGCGAGCTGAATGGCTCAAGGCAAGAATGGAAAATGGGCTCTACGGGGGCATGCCTCTGGTCAAGAATATCCAAGACCAGAAGAAGAAAGTGCAGTTCACTCATTCAGCTGATACCTCCAGCAACAATTATGGCAGTAGCAGCAGGGGAAACATAAATAACAGTGGCAGTGGCCCGAGAGTAGATCAGAACAAGGGGTAGAAGGAAAGGTCCTTTAAGAACAATGACAAACCACTTCTAACTGGCCTCCAACAAAAAGGGGATCTTCAAGAGAAGCCCAAGTACATCAAATGGGAGAAAGATCGAATCTTCACTCCTTTAGATAAATCTTTGGAAACAATTTTGAAATACATGTTAAAACATGGGATGATCAAACTCCCTAAAGTCGCGGATCCTCCCGTAATCTTGGGAAAATTTAAAGACCAATTCTGCAAGTTCCGTAGGACAACAGGGCATGATACAGAGCACTGCTTCGTCCTCAAGCATATGATACAAGACTGCATCGATAAAAATCTTCTGGTGGAGGACGAGGAAGAAGAGCGGCCAGTGGTCCTGACCGAGCCATTTCCGGACCACTCAAAGAATTGAGGATGCCAAAGTTTTTCTTCGCTTTCATTCCTTTTTTTTTCAGTCGTCTTGTAGGGGCAAGTCAGCCCAGTCTTTTATGAATCGTTTCTTTCAAAGTACTTGTAAATATTCAGTTTTGTTATCAACCTTTGCTTATCAATGAAATATCAATTTCTTTATATCTTTGATATCCAATACTTCTTTCTTGTACCATACTGGGGCATTAAATTCTTGTTCTTTTCAGAACGAGGGACAATTCTGACATCATTCATGAGAGAAATGATATTACCTATGAGGGTTTTTTAAAAATCATGAAATTTTGAAAGTTTCTGCAAAATCTTCGTTATGATAACCAAAAAGTTCAAATATTTTTGGTCCAACCTTTGTCAAAAATCAAACCTCGTGTTGATCTTCTTTTCTAAAATTTGTTTCAAACCATTGTCTTCAAAAATCAACCCTTGTGTTGATCTTATTTTTCAAAATTGGTTTCGAACAATTGATCAAACCTGTTGTTGATCTTCTTTTTCAAAAAAGAAGGTTCTCAAACCGTTGCCTTCAAAAATTGACCCTCATGATGATCTCTCTTGTTGATTTCCTTTCAAAGATCAGCTCTCGCGCTGATCATTCTTCTTGCAGTGGATCATCTTCCCAAAAATGATTTCTCACTTATCTTTCAAATAAACATTTTCCTTTCAAAAAAACCCATATGCAGGCAGGATCGGACAAACTTGTTTTTCTCAAATCTTATAAATTTTCAGTTAATCTTGTTATCTTTATTAGTTTTATTCATTTTATTCATATTTTTATCAAGTTTACATCAAATTTTATCAAGTTTTATCAAAAAAAAATTCCTTAAAATTTTATTAAATTTTGTTCCTTCTGTTCCCATTCAGGATAAGGGATAATCTTGAGACCCCTCATGGGAGCAACAAGGCTACCTTTGAGAATTCTTTTCAAAAACAAAATTTTCATAAATTTTTTCTATTTTTCTCCACTTTTATAAATTTTATTCTTTTCCCTTTCAGGTTAAGGGATAAACCTGAACCTCGACATTCGAGGTATTCTTTTTCCCATTCAGGATAAGGGATAATCCTGAGATCACTCATAGAAGCAACAATGCTACTTGTGAGAATTCTTTTACAAAATAAAATTTTCATCAATTTCCTTAATTTTTTATCAATCTTTCATGAAATTCTATCTCCTTCTATCTTCTCAAAATTTTATTCTTTCTTTTTCCCGTTCAGAATAAGGGGTTAATCCTGAAAATTGGACCGCATACAGCTAGCTGTGCTGGTCCATCTAAATCATAAATCATAAATCTTGTCGTATCCTTTCTAAAATCAAGTCTCAGGTTATCTCTTCACAAAATCTTCTCTTTCCCTTTCAGGGTAAGGGATAAACCTGAATCATTTTTTTCCCTAAATTCTCATTAAATGTCTATTCTATTTCCCTTTCAGGATAAGGGATAATCCTGAAACCCTGACAATCATTCCTGCTTCAATCTCCAAATATCTTAAGAATGTCGGTCTCCTTCCCAACTCTTAGTTGGAAAATCCAGTGCTCGTACTGATACATTTTCAAAAATTCAGTGCTCTTACTGGTATGCTTTCAAAAACCAATCCTCAAACTGGTCATTTTAAATTTTCGATCTTAGATCGAACCATTTTTCGGAACTCATTCCTTGAACAGGTCATTTTTCAAAATTTTCAAATAAAAAGCAAGTTCATTTGAGGAATCCAGTCCCCGCATTGGCTATCTCTCAAAATTTTCAAATAAAGAGCAAGTCCATTTGAGGAACCCAGTCCTCGCACTGGTTATCCTTCAAAATTTTCAACTAAAGATCAAGTCCATTTGAGGAACCCAGCCCTCGCACAGGTCATTTTTCAAAATTTTCAAATAAAAAGCAAGTCCATTTGAGGAACCCGATCCTTGCACTGGTTATCTCTCAAAAATTTCAACTAAAGATCAAGTTCATTTGGGAAAACCCGGTGCTCGCACTGGTTATTTTGCAAAATTTTTAAATCTAAAGACCAAGTTTATTTGAAAAACCCAGTCCTCGCATGGGTTACCTCTCAAAATCTTCAAATCTAAAAATCAAGTTCATTCACAAAACTCAGTCCTTGTACTGGTTGTTTCTCAAAAAATCTCAATCTTAGATCACATCATTAAGGTTCCAGCTCCTTCGCTGGTCGTTAAATAAAATGTCCCAATTTTCACTGGTCATTAAATCAAAGGTTCCAGCTCCTTCGCTAATCGTTAAATGAAAGGTCCCAGTTTTCACTGGTCGTTAAATCAAAGGTTTCAGCTCCTTCGTTGGTCGTTAAATGAAAGGTCACAGTTTTCACTGGTCGTTAAATCAAAGATTCCAGCTCCTTCGCTGGTCGTTAAAATGAAATGTCCCAGTTTTCAATGGTCATTAAATCAAAGGTTCCAACTCCTTTGTTGGTCGTTAAATGAAAGGTCCCAGTTTTCAATGGTCATTAAATCAAAGGTTCCAGCTCCTTCGCTGGTCGTTAAATGAAAGGTCCCAGTTTTCACTGGTCGTTAAATCAAAGGTCCCAGCTCCTTCGCTGGTCGTTAAATGAAAGGTCCAAGTTTTCACTAGTCATTAAATCAAAGGTTTCAGTCTTCACTGGTCATTAAATAAAAAGCCCCAGCTCCTTCACTGGCCGTTAAATAAAAGGTCCCAGTTTTTATTGGTCGGAATTTCCAAAATCAAAGAATTCAGCTCAAGGTCTCATCAAAATCTATATTGAATGATTATTTCACAAAGAATTCTCGGAAACTTTGCCAATTTGCTAAAAATATTTGTTGATTCCAATATTCTTACTACACGAAGAAATCACCTCAAATTACCTCTAGTATTCTTTCCAAAAAATAAAGCTTTTTGCAAAAAAGGTAGAATTCAAATCCTTTCCCTATTGATCAACCAAAAGGATGTAAGAAATATCCTCGGTATGATTAGCGAAAGAAATATTCAATGATGTTGAAAAGCTAGAAGCGAATTGATATTGATCATGGCTATGACACATGTTTAAAGACAGCTATATGGCAATCAGGCAGTGAAAATATCTTGAGCTATAAAAGAATCTACTCAATCCATATCTCCTCATCCATTTAAGCTGCAATCAAATATCTGCAAAAGGGATCTCTCAATTGTCATCAAGATGAAGACGAATATGCGAGCTAGACCCCCGGAGCCAAAGAAGATTTGGATCATCTCCGAGATGAAGGAGTTTGTGACGGATCCTCCCAGGGAAAGTTCAGATCACAGTTAAGATGAAGGCGGATGCGATGAATTTACCGAAAAACCCTAAAAGATATTTTATTTTTGCTATCATCTAAAGACCTTTTGAGCCAATATCATCAATATAATTCCTGAGACAAAAGAAGGATCGAAACATCTCCAAGATGAAGGAGTTTGTGACGTACCCTTCCCCCAAAAAGAGAGAAAAGTCAGGACATCTTCAGAATGAGGGATGATGTAAAAACCCAAGAAAGCTCAATGACTCAAAAGGAGTACAAAAAGATCATCATGGGAAAACACCCAGATATCAAACTGCCAAAATTGTTAGGAATCATCTTTTTTTATTCTTTTATCAATATCTTTTCACTACTTGCTTTTATGAAATTAAGAATATTTCTTCTTTTCTCATATCAGGGAAATGGATAGCTTCCTTGAAGAAAATCATCAGCACTAAAATTTTGAATTTGACTCTTAAAGACTAAGGAGTTAACCTCATTGGAGGAAATACTCTAGGTAAAAGAGGGAATGTCTTTTGCACATACGTGCACATTTTCAAGCGTTTGAGTCAACTATAATTTTATCTTATTGGCAAAATTTTCTAGCTATTCCAAGAATGAAATAAATATTCAATATCCATTTTGATGCAACCTAGCATTATTTATATCTTCAAAAAGAGTTGTCTCATTCAGTTGAAGTATCTCTTCCTATCCCATCACGGTTTCTTCATTCGAGAATTCCGTATGGTCGTACCCAGCCAGGTTAAGGGTCAAACCTATGCTTTCTGTGAGAGGTCATCGATTTCAAAAGCTGATTTAGTCTCAGCAATGAGACACCCAAAATCATCCCTTTTTCAGGCTTTAGGGAACCTCATTTTCTTCCTTTCGCGAACTCTTTTCGGATTTGTTCATCCAAATTTCGAAAGGTCCCATCATGGTTTCTTCGTCCAAGGATTCCATTTGGTAATCCCCTTTAGGTTAAGGGTTAAGCCTGAACCTCGCCTCTCGAGGTATCTTCCTTTTTCAGGTTTGGGTTAAACCTGAGTCTCATTCCGACGAGGTTCCTCATTTTGACGAGGTGTTTTCTTCCAATCCCATCATGGTTCTTCCCATCGAGGAATCCATGCTTTGTATATCCATCCAGGATAGGATCCTACTTGAGCTTCATCTACCGAGGCATTTTTCTCAAAAATGTCTCATCAGGTCTTCATGTATTTCTTTCCCATTCAAGTAAGGGTAGAACCTGAAATTCGTCATGATATATCTTCATCCCATCAAGGTGAGGCAAGAGGTTGATCTAGCCTCACCCATGAAGACTTGATCAAAATCCTTATTTTCCACCATTTCGGGATTTTCACCCAAAGTCCCATCACGATTTCTTCCTTTCTATTATTCAGTCATATCATTTTTTAGGATTTCTTCTCCCCAAAACCATTCAGGATAAGGTATTAAGCTTGAAAAACCATGTCTTCTAAAGATAAATTCTTTCACACCCAGTTCAGGTCTGCTGACTGAAGCATTTTTCAAAAATTTAGAGTGTTTTCTTTGCCACTAAACTCGGATTTCAACTGACTTAGTAGCAAAGAGGGGCATCTGTGAACACCCCAAATTTTTCAAAATTGTGTAAATATTTCCTTTTTGCTCTTGGCCCCCATTTTTTGAGTAATTGAGTCAGTTTTAAATCTAAATTTCAGTTTATTTCTCAGATTTTACTGAAATTAAATTTATTTTATATATCTGACTCGATTTTGGATCTAGATTCATTATCAAAACCCAAATCTGAGCCTCGTTATCCAATTTTCAAATTAAAATTACAAAAATATGAAAATAATTTTTGAATGGCTCAAACAGTCCATCTGGTATTCTGTTGGATCCACAGCTCTATATTTTTTGATTCGAAGTTTAAACCTCGAATATTTCCTCAAAATTCGGATATACACCCATTTTCTGAAGAAATTTTCCAAAAATAACCTCAAATTCTCAGAAAAGCCTTCTTTTGTAAATATTTGTAAAATTTTATAAATAGTTTAGAAAACCCATAGTTTTAGAGTTTTTTCTATTTTCAAAAATACAAAAAAATTGTAGAAAATATAAAGAAAAAGATCCAAAAAAATGAAAATAGAAAAAAATACAACTTTTAAAAGCACCGTTTGAAAGTCAGGTTTTGTAAACCACTCTTTTGAAAAAACCTTTTAGAAAAGAACCACTATTATGGAAATTTTTCAGAAAATTATGGACTCGTTTTGTGATTTCTCTAACGGTTCTCTTCTATATAAACCAGCCTTTAGGGGGTTGAAATCCAGTGATCTTCACCCCGTCATTGCTTCACGCTCATCTCCTTCCCTGATCTTTCCTCTCTCCCCTCATCACTAAAGGATTTTCGTTCAATATCAACATACAGGCAAGCAGCTCTTTCTCTATCAAGGTCACAGTGAGAATCCTCGATTTTATTCTCCTTCTTGCCCTCTTTTTTTTTCTGTTAATTATCTTGTTTATTCTTCATTTTCTGAAAAGATGCATCGTTGTAGTGCCAATTTGCATATAGCAGTGTCGGCCTACACATTGCAATATTAACGGAATAACTCGATTCCTACATATTTCCTGTTTTCCTTTGTATTTTGTTACCATTTATGTTGTATTTTCTTTAACGCTCTGTTCCATTTTGATAATCGGATAGCATTCTGATTATCTTTTGATTATTCTTTCGAATTTTTGTTTCTGTCCGGATCATATGTTGATCTTGATGGTCATGTTGATCATAATTTTCTTTTTGCATCAAATTTCCTGTCGCATAACTAGTTGCATTGAGTGAATACATGGGTTTGTCTATGTTCTGGTCTAATTTGGGGTCGTAATATGAATCGATCTAGTCTCTTGTGGGACTTCGCCGATTCTCTTCGATGAATCTGTCTTTTAATAAATTTTGTTAACAAATCACTTTGTTTTTGCTTCCTGAGAAGGATTAAAATATGACCCCACCACCATCCTTCTCCTTCTTTGTTTATATTATATGACTTCTCTGTGATCCTAGTGTGGTCCTCATTGGAAGGAGGATGCTGATTTTGGATCCTTCCCTTTCCGTTTGGCTTTGGTTTCGTCCTCTTCTTTTCCTTCCCTGAAAATCTTCTCGAGGATGATGTCGATAAGAGTATTAAACGAGACCCTGATGATCAATTTCCTAAGGAAACCCATAAATAACTTGGGCGTATTCTTAAATTGATCTAAACAATGCATGCAAAACACAAGAAAAGAAATGCTGCGGAAGAATAGAGATGGTGGGGGAGAATCAGGCTTGGCAACCACCATCGTAGATGAATTGGATCTGGATACAATTTTCAGGAATACATTCGAAGCTGGGAAGCCTGAAAGTCTCTTGCACCAATTTAAAACTATGGTAAAAAAAAGGAAAGAGAAGAAGATGATCGAGATGGAGGAATTGTGCAAGTTGCGCCATGGGGATCTCATATGTGCAGTAGAGGAGCTTCGTGGTGTTCTAATAGATGCTAGTGGACTCAAAATGGATTGATGAGTGAGAATTTTAGGCTTCAAGAAGCCTCAACTTCTCCCCTCTTGAAGTTTGAAGCACTTCCTGAGTCACATTTTATCAAGACTAATGTCACAGAGGCAATCGAGATGTCCAAAGTCTGCTTACAGGTTTCAGAACTTTGTGCAAAACACTAATCGTGATATTTCAAATAATCACTTTATCCTTCTCTGAAAACTCTGGATCTAAGTGAGACAACTATTTGCACAAAAATCAGTGTGAAGGCTCTTCTCTGAGTGCTTCAAAAGCAAATTCCAGTGGTAAGACCCCATAGAAAGAAGAAAGTAACCAGTGAATTTAATGATTGGCTTGCTATGATCAGAAGTAAAGTTATGGGGACAAGGCAGCAAGCAATTCGATGGACAATGATAGTTCATCAGAGAGAAAAGGATGTGAGCGCTCGTCAGCATGAAGCAGAAAAGTGGAGTCGATCAGGAGTAGGGGATCAATCAAATTCAGAGTTATTACTGCAAAGATCGATTGATGCAACTCAATTTGGATATACAGATCTCCCCAGCAGCTACGCCCCAAAAAATCTACTCCTGAACTTCACATCCCCTTTTGTCTTTTGCATGTGACACTACGTATTTGAAATTTAATTGTTCATATTTGTCACATATATTTGCAGTGAAGTGCCGAAAGCCAAAAAAAAAATATTTGAAGATGTGGAGCTGAGAGATAATAGGACTGTTGTAGAAGCACTTGCAAGCTGGAGTGGCTAGTGAAACTTCGGAGGAGGAAGCAAACCGAGAGATATTAGAGAGAGCATTGCAAATGACTAAAATGGATGGCCTGCAGGTGTGAACACCCCAAATTTTTCAAAATCTTTTAAATATTCCCCTTTTGCCCCTAAATTCATTTTTTGAGTAAATAAGTCATTTTAAATCTAAATTCTTGTTCATTTCTCAAGTTTTATTGAAATTAAATTCATTTTATATGTTTAAATTGATTTCGGATCTGGATCCATTGTCCAGATCCAAATCTAAATCTCCTTGTTCAAATTTTAAATTTTAGAAAATACCAAAAGTAGTCTTTAAATAGCTCGGACAGTCCATTCGACATCCGTTTGGATCCATCACGTATATTTCTCGATTCGAGCTTCAAAAACTCAAACATTTTCTCAAAAACTCGGGTCCAGACTCAGTCTTCTGAAGAAATTTCCCCGAAATGGTCTAAAATTTTCAGGAAAATACTTTTGTAAATATTCCTTTTAGAAAAATACAAAAAAAATTAGGGTTTTAGTCTTTGTTTTCTCAAATCTTCATTCTAAAAATACAAAAAAATAAAAATACTCAGAAAAGAACAATTTTTTTTTTTACAAAAATAGTTTTTAGAAAAACCCCTTTTCAAGGATAAAACTTTTGAAACAAGCCTTCTTCTGGAAAGTTCGTAAATTTAAAGGGACCCCCTTTACAAAACCTCTTTTAGGGTTTTTGTAAAAGGGGCGGAGGGGTTACAGCGCCTTCTCCCCCCTCAACCGCCCCTCTCTTTCACTCAGCCGCACTCCTCCATGGCTCCTCTCCACAACCTTCATCCAACCACCCATCGCCAACAACCCCATCTCCAGCCGCCCATCTTCAACCGAACCTCCTCCTTCTCCCCTCTACATAAACCACCTCGAAGAAACCCTAAAATTCACCCGTCTTCACCCCACCATCTGCATGCTTCTCCTTTGTCCTTCTCCTTCCTCCTCTTTCTTCTTCTTCTTCTTTACCTTCCGATCTTCTCTGATTCTCCTCAAATAGCAGTAAAAGACCAGTTTTCTCAGCCATCGCAGGAATCCGTCTTCATCCTTTTCGCTCTGGTGCTCTCCCACCAGCAGAAAGGTTGGCTATCCCTGCAAGGCCTCGGTGAGTAATCCTCCCCTTCCACTTTAGATCTTCTGCACATATCCCTTTTCTCTTATTACCTTGTTCTATTACGGTTATCTTTCTCTTCATTTTTTTTATGCACACACGGTGAGATCGGTCTGCATATAGCAAGACCGATCTACCAAGTGTTACACAACGGAATCCCTGATTCCAACATCTTATCCCTCTCTCTTTTATGCTTTATTCATAAATTTCTTGATTATTGGTGATTTTAGCACCTTTCCCCCATTTGTTTTGCGTTTTTATTCTCTGTTGCATTTTTTTTTCTTTTCTCCCTGTTCATCTCAGCATTTCTCTCTTTTGTTTACAGAAGATTCATTTCAAATGTTTTAATTTTGCTTCTATCATCTTTTTTTTTGGGGCATCGCAAGTATGATCGATCCGCCCATGGCAAGATCGATCCACCTGCTGCCATAATAAAGAAGTATGTGTGAACACCCCAAAATTTTCAAAATGTTGTAAATATCCCCTTTTTGCCCTTTTCTCCCATCTTTTGGGTAATTGAGTCGGCTTTAAATCTAAATTCCATTTTTTATCTCTCAAATTTTGTTGGAATTAAATTCATTTTACATATCTGACTCAATTTTGGATCCGGATCTACATCAAAATCCAAATCTGAGCTTCATTATCCAATTTTAAATCAAATTCTCAAAATTATCAAAATAACTTTTTGAAAAGCTCAGACACTTCATCCGGTATCCGTTTGGATCCATCATATTATAGCCCTCAAATCGAGGTTTAAAACTCGAATGTTTTCTCAAAACTTGGATCCAAACCCATTCTTCTGAAGAAATTTTCCTGAAATAGTCTGAAATTCTCAGGAAAATACCTTTGTAAATATTCTTTTTTAGAAAAATACAAAAAAATTAGGGTTTAGTCTTTGTTTTTTCAGTTTTTCATTCCAAAATATAAAAAAAAGATAAAAATATTGAGAAAGGAACAAATAATGAAAGAAAATTACAACAAATAGATTTTTTTTTTTTTAGAAACCCGTTTTGGAAAATCTTCTTATAAGAAGACCCTTTTTGGAAAAAGTAAAACCCTTGCAAAACTCTCAAATCGAGTTAGGGTTTCGGGGGGGGAGACCCTCTCGAGTTGGCTCCCTCAATCGCCGCTCTCGCTTCTCTCTCCCTCCATGGCCGACCACCCCCATGTGCGTTCCTCTTCCATCATCAACCCTCTGATCGCCTCCATCGCCCTCCTCCTTCGTTCATCACCAACAACCTCGCATGCGCCCACGTCCCGAGCTCCTCCACCCTCCAATGGCTGGAACCTCCTTTCTCCACACTCCGATCACCATCCTCGTTCTTCAACCATTGATCCCCAACGAACCCATTTCCTTCCCGAATCTTCTTCTTCCTCTATAAAAGGAAGCACCAGGGAAGGGTTTGGGGATGGGACTCTCGACCCCCCCTTTGATTCATGCATCCATTCTCCTTACGCCATTTCACGATCCGCCATTCACCTATTTGATCATCGATTTTTATCCTCTACCCCTTTTCGGATTCCCTCTGGTCGGACGAGAGAGATTAAATTTCCATTAGTCGATACGGTTCCTGCAAACAAAAGGACCTCTTCCAGTACCACTGAAGGAGCATTGTCTATCCCTTGTCCGGATTTCTGTAGCACCCCGTAGAGGCATTTGCCGCTCAGCTCCATTCACCTCCACCTTGCAGCAGCATACAGGAGACACACTTCCTTTCCCTCAGTCGAAGCTCGGTCACGGTAAGCATCCCTTGCCTCTGCGTCTTCTTTGATTTCCTAAATTTTTCCTGTTTTCTTTTCTTGATCCCATTAAAAGCACCCTTGAGGGGGTTGAGTTGCTTATTGCAACATTAATCCTTCTCTTGTGCAACAGCGAGAATGAATTTCCTGATTCCTACATTTCTTTTCGTATTTTGTTTATCTCCTTTGCTTGTTTTGCTCATATTATTGGGTTCGACAATCCAATAATCTCCGTTCAATTTTTACTGATGCTCAACTTTGCTTCCATTTTTTTTTTACTTTCGTCATATTGGTTGGTCTCCCAGGTATTTCATTTGAATGTTTCGCGTGTCTGAACATTCAGATTATCACGTTTACCAGCCAGAGTGCCCTCATTTGTGCGTTTAGATCATTATCGCATTGAAATTTGTTTTTTTTTTCTTTACCTATGTACTCCACCTACAATGGGTAATGTTGATGATGAGCATCAACGATTACTCAAGAAGCAGATGATTCAGCTTGGAACCCCAACGCTTGTTCCAACCTCTTCACTTTGGCATTCAAAATTCACAACTTACAGAGGAGACAAGTATAATCGAATTGGAAGTTGCTCTTTCATATCATCAGTAAGTCTTTAAAACATCTCTGCATTATGTTCAACTTCGGTGGAGTAAAATGCCTGTATGTACATCTGAATGCATGTTGGGGGTGAAGAGTAATGATGTATTTCTTCGGAAGGGCTTGCATCCACCTATTTGGAATCACTGTCAGGAAACTTTCTCAAGAGGTCCTCAGAGGTTTAGCTCCCATGGTAAGTCATTCTGGGATGTCCTCTGTTCAGACTCTTGTAACAGCAAGTTCAAGGACAATTCATGGGCCCAGGCCATGAAGTCAAAATGCTGTGAACTAAAAAAAAAAAGGGGGATGTAGAGGAACTGCAAGATATTCCAATACTACTACTTTTTTGAATTAAAATGCCATTACAAGTTTTAGAACATGAATTCTAGCAATGAAAGAAACAAGAAATTCTGACGGACGATAAAAGGGAAAGCCTAGTTTGTCTCCCGTTGATCCATCTTTTGATCTGCATGATAGTAGTAAAGCCACAAAGATACAGAAATGCAAAGCCAATAGTGATGATGATCTCTGCCCAGCTCGCCAAAGGCTTGGATGACCAGGGAGTGTACAACACTCCCCCAACTCACTGCAAATCAAGAACAATATTGGGCTCAGATTTGGTATCCACTGTTGCCACAGCCGGGATCTTGGGTTAACCACTGACTTCTACTAGCCGGAGTTCGATAACGTGAATATCTGAATCATTGGCATAAAAAAGCATAACTGTGAAATTTATGGATCTAAGTTGAGTTCCAGCGAGCATCTTGCCTCAGCATAACTCGGGCTTCTAAGTCAGAGTAATTGCATTTAGATCGTCAGATTCGTTCATGCATTTGCCGGATTTCAGCGCAAAAGCAACAAAATTTAATCGGTCATCTGGATCGATCATCATTTTTTTCTTCTTCCTAAATTGTTGTTTTTGGAGTTGGTTTTTCATTATAATTTTACTAATTGCAACTGCTGAGTTAATTAAGTTTCATTGGTGAATAGTAATTGCAATCTCTATTGTTTGCTTTACTGAAACTCCATTGGCCATCTCAATTGAATTTTGTCAAGTTTCATTAGATTTTTTTTTTTTAACTAAGTTTTGATGAGCTCAGTTGAGCTTCACTAAGTTGACTAAGTTTATTGAATTTGATATATGTCATTAACTGAGTTTTCTTAGTTTGATTTCCCATCAAGGGAGGTCGTTGGTCTTACGACGTGGTGGAGATAAAGACGAACAAGTGTGGAAAGCTGAACATAATATCACCATGTTCATCCTAGTGGGTTAATAAAGATTAACAGGAGAGAAGTTTCGTGGCCTGTGAATAAATTTCATCTTTGTTTTATCATTTTTTTTTTGTCATTTCCTATTGATCTCCCTTTTCTTTCATTGTACTTACAATATTGCTTGTACATCCTGCATCTATCACCTGCGGCACATGTATAGTCACTTGCCTCACTCACAGCATCTCACCATCATCTCTATTCGTTGCCGCCATCAAGGCGACATCCTATAACTGATTCAAAAATCTGAGTAGTAAGCTATTGCCAAGCACATATGCTCCAATCCCGATTTCAATTTTGTTCATGG
This sequence comes from Nuphar pumila, assembly GCF_984573655.1. Lineage (NCBI taxonomy): Eukaryota > Viridiplantae > Streptophyta > Magnoliopsida > Nymphaeales > Nymphaeaceae > Nuphar > Nuphar pumila. Next base: position 24,619,409 of record NC_143257.1, on the reverse strand, counting down.
TATGACACCATCTGCATACGCATCTCAAGGGAGTTTTTTTGTTTCTTGTTTAGGAAAAGCTTTGCATATCATATTAGTGTTAGGTCTTTGGACGACTTATTCAGTAGAATGCTAAAATGCCTGTCATCATGTGAACAAAATTCAGCTACCTACCACCACCACAATAGAATTCCATCGGCCATACCCAGGAGGTATTTCGGGTGGCCCTTGTATTTTTCCTGCTGTATTATGTTTATGATAATCGTGGGCCATCAAAGAGCCAAAAGCATTTGAAGACCGTGATGTTCAGAAGGAGATCCTCCCCTCCGTGTCATCTTTTAATGAAATATGTACTTGATAGAACTGATGTGCAAGGAAAGCTTCATAGGACATCGACAAGGTTCCCCTGTTATGACTACCTCTTCATCAACATCCTTTAGAATTCCTACGCATTGCTCTAGCATAGCTCAGCATCAACTCATACTGGCATACCATGCTATGAAGTAGTTTTTGCGTCTTGTACAAACATATGCCGCCTCAAGCTTATAAACCATGTCCACCACTTACCCGCTACAGCTATAGCATCATACCCCTGTCCATTACAATTCTGCTAGGCTTGCATAGGCCCAGCAACATGTAGATTCACCATTTCACAGCATGTCTTGCTGCACCTTCAGCAAGTATAACATCTCTCGCACCCACATACATACTTCTATTGTTATAAATACTCCCCATTGGCATTTCACGATCATGTATTTTCATTACACCACCAAAAACCCACCTGTTAATACTGTAGAAACCTGTCCTGCCAATATTTACTTCAAACTGATTTCTGATTAAGTGAATGGCTATTCACTGCAGGTCACCAGTAACCTATTGATAGTACCCGTATACAACAGGTATGATACTCCCCTTTCAGCATCCATTCTTGTTATTAATTGCTTAATCTAGGATGGGGTTTCCCTCTTTGTTCATTACAAAATTTGACACAACTTCCTTAGAAAATATTGGTTCTTACTGCAAAATTAGATTGGTGTTTGTCATAAGTTTTGCTTAGGGTCATTCCTAATCGGGAAGGCCTGATGAGTTCACTGAATTTTCGAAAAAAAAAAAAACTACAGTGTCCTTTGGTCCCAATTAGAAGCCTCTCCTGGTTTATATGATTAGTTCTCATCAATCTGATATGCAGTGATGGAATTTCAGACTATTCTGTGAATTCAATGGATAGAGGTCGGTTGATTGAATAACGCAAAATCAGTTTGCTATAGGTCATTCATCATTTTTTTAGTGTGTTTATTTCTTGTAAATGCCATAGTACTTAAAAGCCACGATCATAATCTACTCATCTTCACACACTACCGTTGCATTACATACTGCTATCTCACTAGCATTCACCATCACTGTCAAAACTATGGGCCTGTGAACCTGTCTGGCCCCCTCATGAACTGGTTTTAATAACTATCAGTCAATTATCCTGCAACCTATGCTGTTCGTGCTACAGATCTGACGACTTCGTCAAGTTTGTTTTCGTGGTTATATGCTAACATATGCTCTGTGGTCCTTGTATGTTGTACCTATCACCCTAGTCATGCTGTCTTCAATCAATCTTCAGCTACCAACCTGTTGTGATTCCATACACAACCCTGCCTTCACCAAAGACACCTGCCATACTGCAGCATTTCGCTGCGTTTTGCTTTCACGCAGCCTCTCAAATGATCATCACCCTACGGTGTTTTCACAGTGGTTCACGATGAACCACTGTGTTTTCTTTTCCTCTATGGTAGTTCACCAATGAACTACCATAGTTGTTGTGTCTTCACAGTGGTCCACAATGAACCACTTTGTTTTCTTTTCCTTTATGGTAGTTCAATAATGAACTACCATAGTTGTTGTGTTTTCACAGCGGTTCACAATGAACCATTGTGTCTTCTTTTCCTCTATGGTAGTTCAATAACGAACTATCATAGTTGTTGCGTTTTCACAGGTGGCTCACAATGAACCACCATGTCCCCTTTCCTCTATGGTAGTCCATCAGGAACTACCATAGTTCATGATGGTTCACCTTGGACCATCCTGGCTCTTGACCCCACCCATTGGATATACCTTCCTCATTCAACATGAGTATAATCACCTTGTATTAGGATCAATACAAATCACATACAATTTTGTTTTCAATATGGTGCTAACTCATTCTTTCACAGGGAAGTCGTGGGAAATTTGTATTGCTTCCTCAGATTAGAGATATTAGTACCTCAAATCTCAAATTTCAAGGATTGTAACCACTTAGAATCTTAATGAGAATTTACATTTTCTACTCTAGATTAGAATGAATGAGCATTATAGATATCATGAATTACTGGTTCTTCATACATTCTTCCTTTATTTCTCAAAATCTCACAATGGCGAAACACGAATGGCACATGCACCATTTCGTAAGAGATAAATTAATCCTAAGTTGATGATCCACATCAATGGCCATAGTCAGGGTGTGGACAAGACTTAGTGTTTTTATCTTTTACAAAATAACATTGGATCCACACTGGGTTCATTTTTTCAAAATTCATCATATTTTCCTTAAATGTTTTCTTCTTTTATCAGAATTTAACTTAAAATTAATCCAAAATATATACCAATGGCCATAGTCAGGGTATATTGAGAGTTAATTTCATTTTAAATTCTATAAAAGCACTAAATGTGTTTCATTCTTCACCTGAATTTAAATATAGATTATTATATAATACATTCAATGACCATAGTCAAGGATGTATTATATCTTCAATCTTATTTTAATTCCTCCAAAGAATGAAATAGCTTTTCAAAATCCAATTTCAAAATTCTTTTAATTCATTCATCATTTAGGGTAGAACTGCATCATATTTTCAAAATTACTTTTTCAAAACTCCAAGTGGTATAAATATCTTCTTCAATCAATCTTCAATCCTGTTCATCTTTTTCAATTCTATTTCATTTTCCATCTCAGAGTCCAATTTAACTTTGAGATATCAATTTCATTTCATATTCAAAATTTCCAATTCAAATTCATTTTCAAAGTTCAATTTTACTTTGAAATTTCAAATTCATTTTCAAAAGGCTCCAATCAATCTCAAAGTTCAATTTAACTTTGAGATTCTTGATTCATTTCAAGCTTCAAATCCCAGGTCTAAATTGACTTTGAGATTCATCTGTATATTCAAAATTCAATGTCTAAAATTCCTTTTCCCAAATTCAAAATCAGACTTAGAAATTCATGATTCCTCTTCTGAATTTAACTCCAAATCCATTTTAAGATCCAAAATTCAACACTCATATTGGATCTCAGACTTCAGATCCAATTTACTTATAGGATCCAGAACCAATTTCACTTTGGATCTTAGACTTCAGATCCAATTTTCCATTCTAGGATCCAGAGTCCAACTCTACATCGGATCTTAGACTTTTGATCCAAATCCCCTTTAGGATCCAGAATCCAACTCTACATTGGATCTCAGACTTCAGATCCAAATCCATTCTAGGATCCAGAACCCAATTCTACATTTGGATCTCAGACTTCAGATCTAAATCCACCTTAGGATCTAGAACCCAATTCTATATCGGATCTCAGATCTCAAAACCGTCTTTAGATCCAATTCCATTTCCAATTCTAGATTTCAAATCCAATTCCATTCCCAATTCTAGATTTCAAGATCCAATTCCATTCCCAATTCTAGATTTCAAATCTAACTCCATTTTCAGATCTCATCTGAACTCCCTAAATCCATTTTATTCTTAAATATCATTTGATTATCTCAGATCCATTCCAAACTTTAAAATCCAAAATTCAATTCCATCTCAAATATTCATTTTTCTAAATTCAAATTCAAATTCAAAGTCCACATTTCGACTTTGAAACTTCATTTCCTTTCATTTCAAAGCTTCAAGTCATTCTTTCTCATTTATTCCTCTAAATCCTTATTTACCTCAAAAGCTTAGAACTTCTCTGATCTATCTCAAGCTCTAAGTTAAATTCAATCATTTCTTCATTCTCTTACCAAGTTCATCTCAGAATACTTGGAAATTTCCAAAAACATCTTTAAAAAGAGCATACATCCTTGCATTGCACAAGCATGATTCTTTGTGCATTTAGAGTAGAATAAAACCTTAGATTATATTTAGGCAAAGCAAAAGGCATAGATTCGATCCTTGGTTCGATTACCTCTGGTAAAAGCGCCAGGAACGGTCGAACCTCGTACCGACGAGTGAATCCCGTCTCTCCATTTTTCCCGCGAATTTTCAAAACGGAGGCGAGTAATTTTCTAAATGTTTTCAAATAAAGGTCAAGTGAAAACCACGCAAAATAGTTCCTTTTCTCTTTCTCTTTCTTTCTTTTTCTCTTCTCTTTCTCTTTTCTTTCTTTTATTCTTCTCCCTTCAAAAAGGAGAAAAATAGAGGATAGAGAAGGAAGAGAGAGAATATTACGAGAGGAAAATTTTTGCGATGATCACAGTTTTGGCGACCGTGATGGGACCCGTCTTCGTCCGGTTGGATCTATGCCTTTGCTTTGCTTAAATATTTTCTAAAGTCTTTATTCTTTTATGTCAGCTACATTTCCATGCAAACCTTAGGAGCCTAGACTTTGTCCTAAAAGCTGACATCATTGCATATAGGATCTAAGTATGGTTTGGTAGGACCATATTGAGGAGATTATCCATGTTCACATTAGACTTAGGTTTTAAATACAACTCTCCTCAATTTTAGGGATTGAATGCAAAAACAATGTATGCAAGTGTATGCTTCTTTTTATTTAAAATCTATCTCTTTAGGACTTGTATTAGAGCCTTCTGATTTTTATTTGCATGTTGATCATATTTTGAAAACAACCTTACCTATGTTGTCCCGGTCTTCACGTTACTGGGCTGTCTCACTGAACCATAGTTCGGGAGAGAACCTCACAACTGGACCACTTATTTGGGTTCGCGCCCCCCTACCACGTACCTAAGGGCCATAGTCCGAGGTATATCGGTAGGTGCTCAAGGATGTTGGGAAGCCCTTACCTTAGAACCGGAGAAATATCTTATATGCCACGTACTTCGAGCTTCGGCTTGAGTATATCGGCATACCTTGATTGGAATCAGATGATCTGAACCATAGAGTTAGGATTAAGGTCCTACAAGCTATTTCAAATATTGCATATAGAGTCAGACTTTAGGGAGTGTTGTGTGCGCATCCTTGTTTGTGTAGCTACGATTATGCGATGTTTTCCTTGTGTTCTCCTATGTATATCAACCTCTTTTAAACCCTGGGTGTACTATTCAAAAATTTTCCTCTATTTTTCAAAAACACCAGGTGTATACTTTTCCTTTTACCTACATTCTTTTCCCTTTTGTGTCAGAATTTTCCTTAAAAACCCTAGAAAGTCTTTTCCTGAGCCCCTTGATCTTTCGAAAATTTCCAGGATTTGTGTCTTTCCTTTTTTCCATCATCAAAAGTCTATCCGTAAGTCCTGCATTCTATCTAACTCTTTTCCTCATTTTTGCCTCAGTATCATTCCGATGGCATCCAAATCTCCCGATGCTATCTTTCCTTAGGATCATGTCTTCTATTAAATAAAGGATGGAACCCCCGATCATCGGGTCATCCAGTCTCGTACCTTCTTCCCTCGGTGGTACTATTCTTGGTTCACCGCCTTCTCGCGTATGTTCCCAGACCACTTAGATGATTGTGGATTGGAGATGGCATCGGCAGTTGGCAAGCGAACCATCAACGACAGTCTGATTCAAGCTATGGCAGAGCGATGGAATCCGCGTACCTTCACGTTTTGGTTTCCATGGGGAGAGATGACTATGCTAATGGACGAGTTCAATGATATCATGGGATTGCCAAAACCAGCTGGTCAGCCAGATGATCCGGTCGAGCAGAAATTCTTGATCAATGTCAAAGGGGTACATGTTCGAGAAGCATTGGCCAGAGCTACAGGGAGCAGATCCTGGCCTCTCACAGAGATCAGCGGAAATCAGTTCATCGACCTGTTCGAACTCTACAACAAATATGGGGCCTATAAAGAAGTCGATACCTTATCTCGGACAACGAAAGAAAGAATCCAGCATGCTATGGTCCTATGCACAGTGGGGCTGGCATTCTTTCAGGATGGTCAGAATTTCATCGACATCAGAGTCGCCCAACTTTTTCGAAGATGGGGAAGCAAGCAGACCCGTCAGCTTTCAGTCTCCATGGCAGCTCTAGCTTTTCTCTACAGAGGTTTGGCTCGATTTGCCCTCGGAGAGACCATTTTGGTAGAAGGGTGCACATATGCCTTGCAGTCATGGTTCCTGCGACATGTACCATCAAAAGCCAGTTCTTTCAGATTCAGCAACAAGCAGCCAAAGTCAGCCATTCAGTGTCGAGCTTTGATCGAGAAACTGCATCAGGAGGAAATCATTTGGGACTTCTTTGACAGAAGAGAGACCATTCCTCGCTACACCTATGCTCGTGACAAGCGCTACAAACTGCTCGGCCCTTTCTTCTGCGTAGACTATCAGCCAGAGAGATGTCTCAGACAGTTTTCGCAGCGGCAGGTTCGTGCCAACACTCTCTTCCCGACAGGCCGCATGCCAGAGTTCGATCTACGATCAGATAAGTGGTCTGGAGCATACCACGTCGCCAAATACACTTGGGACTCCTTTATTCCTTTGTCTATATTTCCTGGTCCTAATGTATCATCAGAATATCGAGAATGGTGGCAAACTGTCTGCCTACCTTCTCTTTGTATTTAAATTTTGTCATCAATGAAAATGCAAACTTTTATTTTGATGAAAAGCTTTTGTGGCCAAATCTTAATTTATTTCATACAGATTCATTTTTCTTTTATCCCTCGTCATGACAGATGACCTCGCCTAGATCACAAGGCGCATTTTGTCACCATGAAAGGATGACGCGATCATTGCAAAAATTTGTCAATTCCTTCCCTCATGTCTTTTCCTAAAAGAAGTCACATTTCCAAAAATTTCCTCTGAACCCTAATCATTCTTTTCACCTTCGCAGGAAATCACTGGCATTGGCAAAATGGTTGTAACAAGGGCAGGAAAAGAAACAGTTCCTCAACACAGCGACAGCGAGGCCGGAGGGATGGATTCCCCCAAATCAGCCAGGGGACAGAATCAGAATCAAGCAGATGATATAGATCCAGCTATGTATAATCTATTTAAAAGAATGATGACCAAAATGATGGCTGAACAGGCCGAGGCCAGTCAGAAAGAAGTTGTTCCAAAAAGCAAGCCAAAGAAAAAGGCTGTAAGGAAGCCAGTCAGGATTGTTAGAAAGCAAGTACAGCCCGACACCCCTTCTGAAGAAGCAGAGTCAGTAGAAGAGGAATCGGAAGAGGAAGAGCAGTTTGTTTATCAGAATCCCCCACCGCAGTTGGTGAAAATCGCTGCAGAGCCCGAATCAATCAACAAGCCTGTTCCGGTTAATGACCCGATGCAGGAACAAATGAAAGAAATGAATCGGGCTATCAAGGATATTCAGGCCAAAAGCAAGGGCAAGCAGACCTACTCCGGTGAAGATTTTTACCATGGCCTGGACGGGGATGATAATCTCGAGAATCTCCCTCGGAAGTTCCTTAAATTCGATGGAACCAGCAACCCCAAGGCTCATTTGGCCACCTTTTATGCCGAATGCGGCCGTTTCAGGAAAGATAATCGGGCATTATTCATCTGCTTTCCTCGCAGCCTTGAAGGGGTAGCAGCCAGGTGGTATGCAGACCACATTAATCCTATCGAACTACGAGAGTTCGATAAAGTTGTCAACTTGTTCATTGAGCGCTTCATGTTTAATGTTGAAGCCTCACCGACCCTCAATCATCTGTACAATTTAAAACATATGGAGAATGAGAAAGCCAGTGAATTCATCCACAGGTGGAGAAGCACCTGTAACAGAATGAAGGTTCCCATCTCGGAGGAGCACGCCCTGCAGATTATTCTGAATAATTTCGCTCAGCCTTTGAGGAACCTCATTTCCACTTCGCCTGCCAAGTCATTCATCAAATTAATTGAGAGAGCCGAGTGGCTCGAGACCGGCCTAGACAATGGTCTATACGAAGGATATCCTTTTGTCAGAGGAAATCCTGATCAGAAGAAAAAGGTGCATGTCGCCTATGCCGCAGGATTGACAGATCAGGGCAGCAGTGGTTCCGGCAAAAAGAAAAGCAAGAAGAATCGCAGCAAGAACTCAGGGCATTCCAGGACCGAAAGAGCAAACTTGACAGCCCAGAAGGGAAAATTTGTTAAGCCCGTCCAACCAGCGCCCCAGCCAGAAGCGAAGCAGCCAGAAAAGCCGAAGCACGAAGGTTGGAGTTATGATCGGGAGTTCTCAGCCTTAGAACAGTCCCGTGAAGACATCTTAGAATATATGATGTCGAAAGGAATGATTAAGCTCCCCAAGGTAGCGGACCCTCCCGTCACCATGGGTAAATGGACGGATAAATTCTGCAAATTCCATCGGACTGTCGGACACGACACCGAACATTGCTTTGTCCTCAAGAACATCATTCAAGATTGTATTGACAAAAACATGCTGATTGAGGACGAGGATGAGCAGCAACCAAAAATCTTGTCCAAACCATTCCCTAAACATTCAGCTTCGGTCATCACAGAGCAAACATTTTCTTTGCAAGGCAGTATCCAACCATGTTCCAGACAGGACATTCAGGATCAACATCAGGTCCTAGTCCTTCGCCAGGCACAGTCATCCGTCAAGAGAGCGGATGTCACCCCATTTTCCAGCAAACCAACAGAAGCAATGACCAAAGTGGTCCCTAGGATCCCGAAGCGCTTTATCAAGGCAACTTCGAAGAAAGAAGAGGCTTCAGGGTCAGTTCAGAAGCCGATTACTGCATTATCCAACATCTCTATCTTGGACCTGACACGCGCTTCATCTGAGCACCAGCAAGTGCTAGAAGATCTTCTCAGAAAGATCAAAGTCAAGCCTAGCACGACTCCGCGAGATATGGCTCAGATCATCAATCAGGCCATGACGAATGCACCAATCACCTTTTCCGATGAGGATTTGCCAAAGCCTCATTCGTTTCATAATAATGCCCTGTACATAGTAGTGCGGACCAGGGGCATGACAGTCCCTCATGTGCTCGTCGATGGAGGCAGCAGCCTAAATATCTGTCCAGAAATGACAGCCAAGGCTTTGGGATTAAAAGAAGAGGAATACACCCCAGATCCGATCACGATCTACGGTTTTGATAACCATGGGCAGACAGCCAAGGGGAAGATATTTCTCGAAATTTTCATCAACTATTTGGTACATACGGTCCTGTTTCATGTAGTGAATGTGCCACCTACATACAATCTGCTCCTCGGACGCACTTGGATTCATAACGCCAATGCGGTCCCATCAACCTTGCACAAATGCATCAAATGGTCGAAGGGAGGCATGATCACCACAGTCCTAGGAGAGGATCCAGAAGAACGACTCCCGCAGCCGATGATTCCCCGTCCCACTTTCACTGCCGACATCCCGAGCATCCGGGAAGTCGACGAGATCAACCTGAGTGAAAGCCTGGATATGCTGAATCTGAAGGAAGTCCAGCCAACAGAGAATGTCACTGCAATTGTTCAGTGGCAGGGACCTCGCTTCTTCAAGCTAGGAGGATGCCTCGATTGCACCTCAATTAAAGATCACCCTTTGTTTCCTCGATTCTCAAAATCAAGGAAAGGATTTGATCTCCTGATGAAGCACGGTTACCAACCCTTCAGGGGTTTGGGCAGAAATGAAGACGGCATCTTGGAGCCGATCATCCCCGATCAGCATGTCACCGGCACAGGCTTGGGTTTCACAGGTCAGTCATCCGGCAGAAAGACCATCTTTGTCAAGGGAGCTCAGTAATGAAGACAATGCCAGTGTTTTCTTTTCTCTTTCCTTTTCGTCATCTTGTAAGGGCAAGATCCGCCCCGGTTTCTTTCTTTCCCTCAAAACAATTACTTGTAAATATCAAAGTTTACTCAATCAATGAAAAGTTTGTTTGCTCTATTCATTTTGGTGTGCACAAATTCTCTGCTTATATCCTTATCTATGTTGTCATTCTCTGTCTCTGTACAAAAGGCTATTTTTCGAACATTTTACCTTTCTTTTCTAAAGGCCTCCTTTTCACCTGCAGGATTGCCAGCATCATGGCTCCTAAATCATTCAAAAAGCTCGTTATCAATACCAACCTTTTTCAAAATAAACCAGCCAAAGCATGCAAAGCAAAGGCAGAGGCAGAAGTCAGCAAAATGACAGAGCGGATTGAAGAGTTGGCAGAATTCGACTCGACAATTCAAGATTTGCCAGAGTTTGCCAGCATTCAGAAGCAGGATGAACCATCGCCGTTAGTTCAAGATCCAACAAAGGATGTCAATATTGGTTCAGAACATGATCCAAGAATCCTCAAAATTGGTTCCAGTCTAAGTTTAGACGAGAAGGAAAGGCTCATCTACTTCCTCAAACAGCATCAGGAAGTCTTCGCTTGGACTTATGAAGATATGCCAGGTTTAGACTCCAAGTTGGTCGAGCATCGCCTTATGTTGAAGCCGGATTGCAAACCAATCAAGCAGAAACTAAGAAAAATGGATCCTCGAGTGGCACCACAAGTTAAAGAAGGACTTGAAGAGTTATTAAAAGCAGGGTTCATTCGGACCATCGAATACCCAGATTGGTTGGCAAACATTGTGGCAGTCCCCAAAAAGAATGGCAAAGTTCGAATCTGCATCGATTTCAGAGATCTGAATAAAGCAACCCCGAAAGATGATTATCCACTCCCCAACATCGATCTTCTGATCGATAGCACGGCAGGCCATGCCATGTTCTCCTTCATGGATGGATACTCGGGCTACAACCAAATCAAGTTGGCCGCTCGCGACCAATCAAAAACTTCTTTTACCACGCCTTGGGGTACCTTTTGCTATACAGTCATGCCGTTTGGACTCAAGAATGCTGGGGAAACCTATCAGAGGGCTATGGCAGTAATCTTTCATGATCAGATGCATAAGAACATGGATGCCTACGTGGATGACATCCTGGTCAAATCTAAAGAAGGAGAGGATCATCTCGATGCTCTCGGCCGAGTCTTTGAAAGACTTATTCTCTACAAATTACGACTCAATCCACAGAAATGTGTCTTCGAGGTAGAGTCAGGCAAGCTGCTTGGCTACATGATCAGCAAGAAAGGCATAGAGGTGGATCCTGCCAAAGCAAAGGCGATCATTGACATGCCGCCTCCCACCAACCTCAAAGAATTAAGGAGCCTTCAGGGGCGCATTCAGTCTATTCGACGTTTCATCTCAAATTTGGCCATGAGATGCGAGCCCTTCAATCACTTGCTAAGAAAAGAGGTGAAATTTGAATGGGGATCAGAATGCCAACTCTCATTTGAGCGCATCAAGCAGTATCTCCTCAATCCACCTATTTTGAAGCCACCAGAACTTGGAAAGCCGCTGCTCTTATATATTTCTGTCAACTACAATGCTTGTGGCGGATTTCTTGCACAGTATGAGGAAGGCAGCCGGATAGAGCATGCCATCTACTACATCAGCAAGACTTTCATCGATTACGAGAAGAGATATTCTCGGATGGAAAAGACATGTCTAGCCTTAGTATGGATGTGTCAGAAGCTGAGACATTATCTCCTGGCCTCAGAAATCAAAATTTTGTCAAGGCTCAACCCTCTCAAGTACATCCTTGAGCAGCCTTTTCTTACTGGACGGATTGCAAAATGGCAAGTCCTCCTGATGCAGTATGATTTGGAGTACGTTTCTCAGAAGTCAGTCAAGGGTCAGTCCATCGCAGATCAGTTGGCAGATTTCCCGTTAACAGAAGAAATCAAAGCGGAAGATGATTTTCCTGACGATCGAATTTGCAGTATTCAGGAATCTCCAGTTTGGACTCTATTCTTTGATGGAGCCAAAAATATGTCTGGTATAGGGATTGGGATCTTGTTAATCACCCCTGAAAATGAGATGCTCCCTTATTCCCTCAATCTCAATTTCCAATGTACTCATAACATGGCCGAGTATGAAGCTCTAATACAAGGCCTCAAAATTTTGCAAAGCTTTGATGTCAAGAAAGTACACGCCTTCGGTGACTCATTACTTGTTATCAGCCAAGTTAATGCTGAATGGCAAGTCAAGGATTCAAAGTTAATCCCTTATCAGAAGATTGCCTTAGCTCTCATAAGCGGCTTTGAAGAATTTCAGCTCAGTCACGTCAAGAGGGAATACAATCACATAGCCGATGGTTTAGCCTGCTTAGGCTCTATTTTGTCTTTTAGAGACAGTAAATCCTGTCGCTCCTTCGAGATCGGCAGACTTGATCAACCTGCCTACATTCCAGTTGAGCAAGTGAACCAGGCCGCTCAGAAGGAGAAGCCTTGGTATCAAGACATCAAAAGCTTTATTGAAACCGGTAAGTTTCCAGCAGAAATGCCAAGAAAGGAGCAACACGCGATTTAACGCATGTCAGTCCGCTATTTCATCCTTGCCAATACTCTCTACCGTCGTGGGTTCAGTTCTGAGTATGCCAGATGCTTAGACAAAGATAAAGCCATGGAAGTTATCCAAGAGGCGCACAAAGGAATTTGTGGTGGCCACGTCGGCTACCAAACACTCGTCAAGCAGATTATCCGCGCAGGATATTACTGGAAAACCATGCAGCAAGATTGCCATCAATTTGTAAGGAAATGCGTCAAGTGTTAGATGCACGCGCCTTTCATTCATGCGCCAGCCGCATACTTGCAATCTGTGGTCTCTCCTTGGCCCTTTTCGATGTGCGCCTTCGACGTAGTGGGTCCGATCACTCCTTCTGCATCAAATGGTCACAAATACTTCCTCGCAGCTACAGAATACTTCACCAAATGGGTCGAGGTTGTAACTCTGCGAACAGTAGAAGGCCGGCATGTAGTTTCATTTATTCATAAAAATCTTCTCTGTCGCTTCGGCGTCCCACATGATATTGTGTCAGATAATGGCAGTTATTTCAAAAATGAGAAGATGAAGACCTTCTGCTCGAAGTTCGGGATTCATCACCACTTCTCAGCTCCTTACTATCCCCAAGGGAACGGTCAGGCAGAGGCCACCAACAAGATCTTGATCCGCATTCTGGAAAGAACTGTGGAGACGGGCCGTGATTGGCACGAGAAGATGCACGACGCACTTTGGGCATACCGAACCACCATTCGAACCCCAACCAATGCTACGCCTTCAGAGCTTGTTTATGGGACGGAGGTGGTGTTACCTCTACATGTTCAGAAGCCCGCACTCAAGTTTGCGTCACTCGTTGAACTTTCGCTTGATCAGTATCAGCAGCAGGGATTGGTACAGCTTGATCTACTAGATGAGAAAAGACTCAAGGCAGCAGAGCACGCTCAAGCCTATCGTCAGAGGATAGCTAGACACTACGCCAAGTCAGTCATTGAGAGAAGGTTTCGAGTTAATAATCTTGTGCTCAGATCGACAGCTCATCTCAAGCATCGGCCGAAGGGCAAGTGGTCACCCAATTGAGAAGGCCCTTATGTGGTTAAGGAAGCATTGCCCCGTAATTCCTATCGTCTGATCAATGCAGATGGAGCGGAATTGCCAGATCCTATTAATGCTTTACATTTGAAGAGATTTTACACTTAAATTCCTAGCCTTTTGTACTCTTCAAAAGAATCACTCTCAATAAAGCAATGATTTTTCTATTAAATTCTCATGTCTTCTCCCTGATACTGAGGCATTTTTATTTTTGATCTATATATATCTTCCTTCGTCATATGCAGGCAGGATTAGACGAACTCTCTTTCTGAAAAACTTGTCAATCTTTCAGTTGATCTATTTTTAAATTACATCTATTTCATTTTTTTGATTTAATTGAATCTTCATCGATTTGTTATCCATTTTATCATTTTGTCAAGTTTTTATCAAACTTTTAAATTTTATCAATCTTTTATTTTGCATCCCTTTCAGGTTAAGGGTTAAAACCTGAATTACTTCCCATAAACTCTTAAATTCATATTAATCTTTTATTCATTCTCCTCCAAGATAAGGGAAAATCCTGAAGTCATCAAAATTCAGACCATCTTGGGTCAAGAATCTTGAATAAATCTTTGTAATCGTCGGAACCTATTCATGTATTCTGTCAATTCTTCTAAAATCCGACTTTTGGGTAAGAATTATCTCCTTCTCAACCAGGGTTCCGACTCAGATTTTCCTTTTGTATATTCTCATTTTTTGAAGTTTCAAGTTCCGACTTGAACTTCCTTTTGAATCCAACGCTCATGTTGGACAATTCATTTGTTTTGAGAATTCAAGTTTTCGAACCCGATTCTCACCTTCTTTCGTGTATCTAAAAAAACCGGGTTCCGACTCGGATTTTCCTTCTTGTATATTCTCATTTTTGAAGTTTCAAGTTTCGACTTGAACTTCCTTTTGAATCCAACGCTTGTGTTGGACAATTCTTTGTTTTGAGAATTCGAGTTTTCGAACTCGATTCTCACTTTCTTTCTTGTATTAAAAACCGGGTTCCGACTCGGATTTTCCTTCTTTTATATATATTCTCATTTTTGAAGTTTCAAGTTCCGACTTAAACTTTCTTTTGAATCCAATGCTCGTATTGGACAAGTTGTTTTGAATCCGAGTTCTCACTCATCATTTCCCCTTCAGGATAAGGGATAATCCTGAAACACCGGCAATCATTCTCGCTTAATTCTCAAGTATCTCTGAATGTCGGTCTCATTTTCAAATTCTCCTATTGAACCATCCAGCGCTCGTGCTGATGCGCATTTCGAAAACCCGGTGCTCGTACTAGTGTCCATTTCGAAAATCCAGTGCTCGTACCGGTGTGCATTTTTCCAAAAACCCAGCGCTTATACCGAGGCATTTTTCAAAATCTAGTGCTCGTGCTGGCACATCTAGCGCTCGTGCTAGTGTTTGGCTGACTAATCAGTTAGCCCTCCAGGTTCAGCCTTTGTGCTAACCAAACATCATCATTGCAAGCTCTAAATTCTCAATTTCGACCTTCGGGTCATCATTTTATCAAAAAAATCAATCATTTTCTCTTGCGAAGGACCCTCTTCAGGGAGAGTTCGAGGGAGCTCGTTCTTTTCGCATGCAACCATCTTTCGTTCGCAAGGACCCTCTTCCAGGGAGAGTTTGAAGGGACTCGTTTTCTTCGCGAACAGTTTGCAAAACCACAACCAACTTTACACAAGAGAACCCTTTTTCCAGGGAGAGCTTCGACGGAAGCTCGTTTCTTTTGTGCCCCTTGTTTTATCATCTTTGGCCAACCCCTTCACAGAGGACCCTCTTCTAGGGAGAGTGTGATGGACTCGTTCCTCTGTGATACTTTCTCAATTTTGTTTTTCGGCCATCTTTCCATAAGAGAAGCCTAGAGATAGGGAGTTTTGACGAAAACTTAATTTCTCTTCGAAAGTTCCGTTTTGCAAACACCTCCTCTTTCAGGGAAGAGAGGAGTATTTCCAACTTCCCATTTAGGTAAGGGCTTAAGCCTGAATCTCTCTTTTTGGGGAAAAAGAGAGGAGAATTTTGTCATGGATGTGTCAACTCGATATCAAGCGACCTTCTTCAAGGATTTTCTAGAATACGTAGCCAATTTGCTATCAAAAGTCAGTGTTAATCTCAAAAAAAATTTCATCAGACAAAGGATTATCTCAAACTACCTTCAGTATCATTTTCAAAAGAGCAAGACTCTTGCGAAGTAGGAGCTAAATTCAAGCTTTTTCTGTTGATCAACCAAGAGGTTGAAGAAAAATCTTTGATATGACCAGCAAAGGAGAATTCAATGATGTTGAAAAGCCATAAGTGAAATGATATCAATCATAGCAGTGGCACATTCTTAAAGATTATTTTTGGTGGTAAGACAATGGAAATATCCTGGGCAGTAAAAGGAACCTACCCAATCCATATATCCTCAGTCATCCAAGCTAAGCTGCAATCAAATATCCGCAAAAGGGATCTCTCAATTGTCGTCAAGATGAAGGCGAACCAAGCGAGTGGACCCCCGGGGCCAAAGAAGATTTGAAACATCTCCAAGATGACGGAGTTTGTGACGGATCCTTCCAGGGAAAGTTCGAATCACCGTCGAGATGAAGGCGGATGCGATGAACCTACCGACAAAGCCTAAAAGATATTTGATTTCTGCTATCATTTAGATATTTCAACCCAAGAACCAATGTCATAATCCCTGAGAAAGAAAAAGAAGGATCGGATCATCTCCGAGATGAAGGAGTTTGTGATGTACCCTTCCTCGAAAAAGAGAAAAGTCAGGACATCTCTAAAATGAAGGAGGATGTAAAAGAACCCAGAAAAGATCCATGGTTCAAAAGAGTGCAAACAGATAATCATGGGAAATGCCCAGGATATCAAACTGCCCGAAACTGTCAAGAATCATCTTTTATCTATGTGAAATTCTTTGTCAATGTCTTTTCACTTAATTGCTTTTATGAAGCTAAGAATGCTTTCCTCTCTTTTCATGTCAAGGAAATTAATATCTTCCTTAAAGAAACTCAACAGCAACAAGTTTGAATTTTAGATCTCAAATTCTACAGAGTTAGCCCCATTGAAGCTAATACTCTAGGTAGAAAGAGGTGATATTTTCACACATGAGCATAATTCAATCATTCTGAATCAACTACAATTTTTGGCATCTTATTGGCAATATTTTCTAGTTATCCCTACATGAAGTGTGAACTTGAGAATCGTTTTGACGTATCCTGACGTCATCTCTCCTCAGGACTGAAAAGTCCTTTCCTTCCGTCTGATCTGAGCGCTCTCAGATTCGCACACTTCCCTGTGCTCCCCACTGTCCCGCCATAGACAGTTCCCGCTCAGGATAAGGGTTAAACCTGAACTTTTTGCAAAAGATCTGTTATTGTCAAAAGCCATTTTCAGTCTCAGCAATGAGGCGCCCAAGAACAATCCCTTTTCAAGCTTTAGGGACCCCCACTTTTATCCTTTTGCGAAAACCCCTCTTGGACTTATTGTGCAAAGTCTAGAGGCCCATCGCAGTTTTCCTCGCTCCTCGAGGATTCTGTATCCATTCAGACTAAGGATTAAACCTGTTACCTCGCTCCTCGAGGTGTCACCCAAACCTTCTGCGAGAGGTCGTCTGTTTTTAGAAAGCTGATTTTAGTCTCAGCAATGAGGCGCCCAAGATCATCCCTTTTCCAAGCTTTAGGGAATCTCCTGATTTTCTCTTCTCGCAAACCCCTTATGGATTTGTTCGTCCAAATTCCGAAGGCCCCATCATGGTTTCTTCATCCGAGGATTTCGTATCATCATCCCTTTCAGGTTAAGGGTTAAGCCTGAACCTCGCTTCACGAGGTGTCCTTTCCGTTCAGGTTATGGTTAAACCTGAGTCCCATTTCTGACTAGATATCCTTTCTAGTCCCATCACGATTTCTTCATTCGAAGATTCCGCATCATCTCCCACTTAGGTCAAGGGTTAAACCTGAATCTCGCTTCAGCGATGCATTTGTTGTCCCATCACGGCTTCCTTGTTCGAGGATGCCATTTGGTCGTCCCTTTCAGGATAGGGATGAAGCCTAAACCTCACTCCGTGAGGTACCTTCCTTTCAGGTTTGGGTTAAACCTGAGCCTCGTTTTGACGAGGCAATCCTCCTGTCCCATCATGGCTTTCCCCACAAAGGAATCCGTGCTCTTTGTGCATCCATCCAAGAAAGGATCGTCGTTGAGTTTTCATCTCACAAGGCATTTTCTCAAAAATGTCCCATCGAGATATGCTCATATCCCTTTCCCCATCCAAATTATCTTGATCTATCTTCGTCCCATCCAGGTTAAGGGCTAAACCTGAGTCATTCCAAAGGGCTGATCTCGTCTCACCCATGAGACTTGATCAAAATTCTTACCTTTCACCATTTTGGGATCTTCGCTCAAAGTCCCATCACGATTTCCTCATTTTTATCAGTCAGTCATATCGTTGTCGAGGATTTCGTCCCCCCAAGACCGTTCAGGATAAGGTTTTTAAGCCTGAAAAGCCATGTTTTTGAAATAATTCCTCCACACCCAGCTCAGATCGGCTGACTGGGCATTTTTCAAAATTTGGAGTGTTTCTTTGCCACTAAGCTCGGCTTCTAACCGGCTTAGTAGCAAAGAGGGGCATATGTGAACACCCCAAATTTTTCAAAATGTTGTAAATATCCCCTTTTTGCCCTTTTCTCCCATCTTTTGGGTAATTGAGTCGGCTTTAAATCTAAATTCTATTTTTTATCTCTCAAATTTTGTTGGAATTAAATTCATTTTACATATCTGACTCAATTTCGGATCCGGATCTACATCAAAATCCAAATCTGAGCTTCATTATCCAATTTTAAATCAAATTCTCAAAATTATCAAAATAACTTTTTGAAAAGCTCAGACACTTCATCCGGTATCCGTTTGGATCCATCATATTATAGCCCTCAAATTGAGGTTTAAAACTCGAATGTTTTCTCAAAACTTGGATCCAAACCCATTCTTCTGAAGAAATTTTCCTGAAATAGTCTGAAATTCTCAGGAAAATACCTTTGTAAATATTCTTTTTTAGAAAAATACAAAAAAATTAGGGTTTAGTCTTTGTTTTTTCAGTTTTTCATTCCAAAATATAAAAAAAAGATAAAAATATTGAGAAAGGAACAAATAATGAAAGAAAATTACAACAAATAGAATTTTTTTTTTTAGAAACCCGTTTTGGAAAATCTTCTTATAAGAAGACCCTTTTTGGAAAAAGTAAAACCCTTGCAAAACTCTCAAATCGAGTTAGAGTTTCGGGGGGGGGGAGACCCTCTCGAGTTGGCTCCCTCAATCGCCGCTCTCGCTTCTCTCTCCCTCCATGGCCGACCACCCCCATGTGCGTTCCTCTTCCATCATCAACCCTCTGATCGCCTCCATCGCCCTCCTCCTTCGTTCATCACCAACAACCTCACATGCGCCCACGTCCGAGCTCCTCCACCCTCCAATGGCTGGAACCTCCTTTCTCCACCCTCCGATCACCATCCTCGTTCTTCAACCATTGATCCCCAACGAACCCATTTCCTTCCCGAATCTTCTTCTTCCTCTATAAAAGGAAGCACCAGGGAAGGGTTTGGGGATGGGACTCTCGACCCCCCCTTTGATTCATGCATCCATTCTCCTTACGCCATTTCACGATCCGCCATTCACCTATTTGATCATCGGTTTTTATCCTCTACCCCTTTTCGGATTCCCTTTGGTCGGACGAGAGAGATTAAATTTCCATTAGTCGATACGGTTCCTGCAAACAAAAGGACCTCTTCCAGTACCACTGAAGGAGCATTGTCTATCCCTTGTCCGGATTTCTGTAGCACCCCGTAGAGGCATTTGCCGCTTAGCTCCATTCACCTCCACCTTGCAGCAGCATACAGGAGACACACTTCCTTTCCCTCAGTCGAAGCTCGGTCACGGTAAGCATCCCTTGCCTCTGCGTCTTCTTTGATTTCCTAAATTTTTCCTGTTTTCTTTTCTTGACCCCATTAAAAGCACCCTTGAGGGGGTTGAGTTGCTTATTGCAACATTAATCCTTCTCTTGTGCAACAGCGAGAATGAATTTCCTGATTCCTACATTTCTTTTCGTATTTTGTTTATCTCCTTTGCTTGTTTTGCTCATATTATTGGGTTCGACAATCCAATAATCTCCGTTCAATTTTTACTGATGCTCAACTTTGCTTCCATTTTTTTTTTTTACTTCCGTCATATTGGTTGGTCTCCCAGGTATTTCATTTGAATGTTTTGCGTGTCTGAACATTCAGATTATCACGTTTACCAGCCAGAGTGCCCTCATTTGTGCGTTTAGATCATTATCGCATTGAAATTTGTTTTTTTTTTCTTTACCTATGTACTCCACCTACAATGGGTAATGTTGATGCTGAGCATCAACGATTACTCAAGAAGCAGATGATTCAGCTTGGAACCCCAACGCTTGTTCCAACCTCTTCACTTCGGCATTCAAAATTCACAACTTACAGAGGAGACAAGTATAATCGAATTGGAAGTTGCTCTTTCATATCATCAGTAAGTCTTTAAAACATCTCTGCATTATGTTCAACTTCGGTGGAGTAAAATGCCTGTATGTACATCTGAATGCGTGTTGGGGGTGAAGAGTAATGATGTATTGCTTCGGAAGTGCTTGCATCCACCTATTTGGAATCACTATCAGGAAACTTTCTCAAGAGGTCCTCAGAGGTTTAGCTCCCATGGTAAGTCATTCTGGGATGTCCTCTGTTCAGACTCTTGTAACAACAAGTCCAAGGACAATTCATGGGCCCAGGCCATGAAGTCAAAATGCTGTGAACTAAAAAAAAAAAAAAGGGAATGTAGAGGAACTGCAAGATATTCCAATACTACTACTTTTCTGAATTAAAATGCCATTACAAGTTTTAGAACATGAATTCTAGCAATGAAAGAAACAAGAAATTCTGACGGACGATAAAAGGGAAAGCCTAGTTTGACTCCCGTTGATCTATCTTTTGATCTGCATGATAGTAGTAAAGCCACAAAGATACAGAAATGCAAAGCCAATAGTGATGATGATCTCTGCCCAGCTCGCCAAAGGCTTGGATGACCAGGGAGTGTACAGCACTCCCCCAACTCACTGCAAATCAAGAACAATATTGGGCTCAGATTTGGTATCCACTGTTGCCACAGCCGGGATCTTGGGTTAACCACTGACTTCTACTAGCCGGAGTTCGATAACGTGAATATCTGAATCATTGGCATCAAAAAGCATAACTGTGAAATTTGTGGATCTAAGTTGAGTTCCAGCGAGCATCCTGCCTCAGCATAACTCGGGCTTCTAAGTCAGAGTAATTGCATTTAGATCGTCAGATTCGTTCATGCATTTGCCAGATTTCAGCGCAAAAGCAACAGAATTTAATCGGTCATCTGGATCGATCATCATTTTTTTCTTCTTCCTAAATTGTTGTTTTTGGAGTTGGTTTTTCATTATAATTTTACTAATTGCAACTGCTGAGTTAATTAAGTTTCATTGGTGAATAGTAATTGCAATCTCTATTGTTTGCTTTACTGAAACTCCATTGGCCATCTCAATTGAATTTTGTCAAGTTTCATTAGATTTTTTTTTTTTAACTAAGTTTTGATGAGCTCAGTTGAGCTTCACTAAGTTGACTAAGTTTATTGAATTTGATATATGTCATTAACTGAGTTTTCTTAGTTTGATTTCCCATCAAGGGAGGTCGTTGGTCTTACGATGTGGTGGAGATAAAGACGAACAAGTGTGGAAAGCTGAACATAATATCACCATGTTCATCCTAGTGGGTTAATAGAGATTAACAGGAGAGAAGTTTCGTGGCCTGTGAATAAATTTCATCTTTGTTTTATCATTTTTTTTTTGTCATTTCCTATTGATCTCCCTTTTCTTTCATTGTACTTACAATATTGCTTGTACATCCTGCATCTATCACCTGCGGCACATGTATAGTCACTTGCCTCACTCACAGCATCTCACCATCATCTCTATTTGTTGCCGCCATCAAGGCGACATCCTATAACTGATTCAAAAATCTGAGTAGTAAGCTATTGCCAAGCACATATGCTCCAATCCCGATTTCAATTTTGTTCATGGTATGACACCATCTGCATACGCATCTCAAGGGAGTTTTTTTTTTCTTGTTTAGGAAAAGCTTTGCATATCATACTAGTGTTAGGTCTTTGGACGACTTATTGAGTAGAATGCTAAAATGCCTGTCATCATGTGAACAAAATTCAGCTACCTACCACCACCACCACAGAATTCCATCTGCCATACCCAGGAGGTATTTCGGGTCGCCCTTGTATTTTTCCTGTTGTATTATGTTTATGATAATCGTGGGCCATCAAAGGGCCAAAAGCATTTGAAGACAGTGATGTTCAGAAGGAGATTCTCCCCTCCGTGTCATCTTTTAATGAAATATGTACTTGATAGAACTGATTTGCAAGGAAAGCTTCATAGGACATCGACAAGGTTCCCCTGTTATGACTACCTCTTCATCAACATCCTTTAGAATTCCTACGCATTGCTCTAGCATAGCTCAGCATCAACTCATACTGGCATACCATGCTATGAAGTAGTTTCTGCGTCTTGTACAAACATATGCCGCCTCAAACGTATAAACCATGTCCACCACTTACCCGCTACAGCTATAGCATCATACCCCTGTCCATTACAATTCTGCTAGGCTTGCATAGGCCCAACAGCATGTAGATTCACCATTTCACAGCATGTCTTGCTGCACCTTCAGCAAGTATAACATCTCTCGCACCCACATACATACTTCCATTGTTATAAATACTCCCCATTGGCATTTCACGATCATGTATTTTCATTACACCACCAAAAACCCACCTGTTAATACTGTAGAAACCTGTCCTGCCAATATTTACTTCAAACTGATTTCTGATTAAGTGAATGGCTATTCACTGCAGGTCACCAGTAACCTATTGATAGTACCCGTATACAGCAGGTATGATACTCCCCTTTCAGCATCCATTCTTGTTATTAATTGCTTAATCTAGGATGGGGTTTCCCTCTTTGTTCATTACAAAATTTGACACAACTTCCTTAGAAAATATTGGTTCTTACTGCAAAATTAGATTGGTGTTTGTCATAAGTTTTGCTTAGGGTCATTCCTAATCGGGAAGGCCTGATGAGTTCACTGAATTTTCGAAAAAAAAAAAAAAACTACAGTGTCCTTTGGTCCCAATTAGAAGCCTCTCCTGGTTTATATGATTAGTTCTCATCAATCTGATATGCAGTGATGGAATTTCAGACTATTCTGTGAATTCAATGGATAGAGGTCGGTTGATTGAATAACGCAAAATCAGTTTGCTATAGGTCATTCATCATTTTTTTAGCGTGTTTATTTCTTGTAAATGCCATAGTAGTTAAAAGCCACGGTCATAATCTACTCATCTTCACACACTACCGTTGCATTACATACTGCTATCTCACTAGCATTCACCATCACTGTCAAAACTATGGGCCTGTGAACCTGTCTGGCCCCCTCATGAACTGGTTTTAATAACTATCAGTCAATTATCCTGCAACCTATGTTGTTCATGCTACAGATCTGACGACTTCGTCAAGTTTGTTTTCGTGGTTATATGCTAACATATGCTCCGTGGTCCTTGTATGTTGTACCTATCACCCTAGTCATGCTGTCTTCAATCAATCTTCAGCTACCAACCTGTTGTGATTCCATACACAACCCTGCCTCCACCAAAGACACCTGCCATACTGCAGCATTTCGCTGCGTTTTGCTTTCACGCAGCCTCTCAAATGATCATCACCCTACGGTGTTTTCACAGTGGTTCACGATGAACCACTGTGTTTTCTTTTCCTCTATGGTAGTTCACCAATGAACTACCATAGTTGCTGTGTCTTCACAGTGGTCCACAATGAACCACTTTGTTTTCTTTTCCTTTATGGTAGTTCAATAATGAACTACCATAGTTGTTGTGTTTTCACAGCGGTTCACAATGAACCATTGTGTCTTCTTTTCCTCTATGGTAGTTCAATAACGAACTATCATAGTTGTTGCGTTTTCACAGGTGGCTCACAATGAACCACCATGTCCCCTTTCCTCTATGGTAGTCCATCAGGAACTACCATAGTTCATGATGGTTCACCTTGGACCATCCTGGCTCTTGACCCCACCCATTGGATATACCTTCCTCATTCAACATGAGTATAATCACCTTGTATTAGGATCAATACAAATCACATACAATTTTGTTTTCAATATGGTGCTAACTCATTCTTTCACAGGGAAGTCGTGGGAAATTTGTATTGCTTCCTCAGATTAGAGATATTAGTACCTCAAATCTCAAATTTCAAGGATTGTAACCACTTAGAATCTTAATGAGAATTTACATTTTCTACTCTAGATTAGAATGAATGAGCATTATAGATATCATGAATTACTGGTTCTTCATACATTCTTCCTTTATTTCTCAAAATCTCATAATGGCGAAACACGAATGGCACATGCACCATTTCGTAAGAAATAAATTAATCCTAAGTTGATGATCCACATCAATGGCCATAGTCAGGGTGTGGACAAGACTTAGTGTTTTTATCTTTTACAAAATAACATTGGATCCACACTGGGTTCGTTTTTTCAAAATTCATCATATTTTCCTTAAATGTTTTCTTCTTTTATCAGAATTTAACTTAAAATTAATCCAAAATATATACCAATGGCCATAGTCAGGGTATATTGAGAGTTAATTTCATTTTAAATTCTATAAAAGCACTAAATGTGTTTCATTCTTCACCTGAATTTAAATATAGATTATTATATAATACATTCAATGACCATAGTCAAGGATGTATTATATCTTCAATCTTATTTTAATTCCTCCAAAGAATGAAATAGCTTTTCAAAATCCAATTTCAAAATTCTTTTAATTCATTCATCATTTAGGGTAGAACTGCATCATATTTTCAAAATTACTTTTTCAAAACTCCAAGTGGTATAAATATCTTCTTCAATCAATCTTCAATCCTGTTCATCTTTTTCAATTCTATTTCATTTTCCATCTCAGAGTCCAATTTAACTTTGAGATATCAATTTCATTTCATATTCAAAATTTCCAATTCAAATTCATTTTCAAAGTTCAATTTTACTTTGAAATTTCAAATTCATTTTCAAAAGGCTCCAATCAAACTCAAAGTTCAATTTAACTTTGAGATTCTTGATTCATTTCAAGCTTCAAATCCCAGGTCTAAATTGACTTTGGGATTCATCTGTATATTCAAAATTCAATGTCTAAAATTCCTTTTCCCAAATTCAAAATCAGACTTAGAAATTCATGATTCCTCTTCTGAATTTAACTCCAAATCCATTTTAAGATCCAAAATTCAACACTCATATTGGATCTCAGACTTCAGATCCAAATTACTTATAGGATCCAGAACCAATTTCACTTTGGATCTTAGACTTCAAATCCAATTTTCCATTCTAGGATCCAGAGTCCAACTCTACATCGGATCTTAGACTTTTGATCCAAATCCCCTTTAGGATCCAGAATCCAACTCTACATTGGATCTTAGACTTCAGATCCAAATCCATTCTAGGATCCAGAACCCAATTCTACATTTGGATCTCAGACTTCAGATCCAAATCCACCTTAGGATCTAGAACCCAATTCTATATCGGATCTCAGATCTCAAATCCGTCTTTAGATCCAATTCCATTTCCAATTCTAGATTTCAAATCCAATTCCATTTCCAATTCTAGATTTCAAATCCAATTCCATTCCCAATTCTAGATTTCAAGATCCAATTCCATTCCCAATTCTAGATTTCAAATCTAACTCCATTTTCAGATCTCATCTGAACTCCCTAAATCCATTCTATTCTTAAATATCATTTGATTATCTCAGATCCATTCCAAACTTTAAAATCCAAAATTCAATTCCATCTCAAATATTCATTTTTCTAAATTCAAATTCAAATTCAAAGTCCACATTTCGACTTTGAAACTTCATTTCCTTTCATTTCAAAGCTTCAAGTCATTCTTTCTCATTTATTCCTCCAAATCCTGATTTACCTCAAAAGCTTAGAACTTCTCTGATCTATCTCAAGCTCTAAGTTAAATTCAATCATTTTTTCATTCTCTTACCAAGTTCATCTCAGAATACTTGGAAATTTCCAAAAACATCTTTAAAAAGAGCATACATCCTCGCATTGCACAAGCATGATTCTTTGTGCATTTAGAGTTAGAATAAAACCTTAGATTATATTTAGGCAAAGCAAAAGGCATAGATTTGATCCTTGGTTCGATTACCCCTGGTAAAAGCGCCAGGAACGGTCGAACCTCGTACCAACGAGTGAATCCCGTCTCTCCATTTTTCCCGCGAATTTTCAAAACAGAGGCGAGTAATTTTCTAAATGTTTTCAAATAAAGGTCAAGTGAAAACCACGCAAAATAGTTCCTTTTCTCTTTCTCTTTCTTTCTTTTTCTCTTCTCTTTCTCTTTTCTTTCTTTTATTCTTCTCCCTTCAAAAAGGAGAAAAATAGAGGATAGAGAAGGAAGAGAGAGAATATTACGAGAGGAAAAATTTTGCGATGATCACAATATGCCATTTCTAACGTTCCTTGTTTATTTTTATTTGGCTTATTTATTCTGTTATTTTATCACACTTTAATCTGTCATCATTTTGTCTCTGATCTTCCTTGTTCTTTATTTATATTGGACTACTAATCCCATCATAAGGAATTGATTCAGAGCCAGATTTACTACTCTATATCTCACTTCTTGATTAATCGCGAATACCCACATATATTTTGAATTCTGGTTTTGATGGTGCCAACTTCATGTTTTCCTTTTATATTTTCCTGCATTTCTGTTAAAGAATATCATTTCTGGTTTATTTTTTTTACATTTTGTAAATCTCCGAATTTTTGTTCCCGTCACTAATGTATAATCAATGTTTGATGTCAAGTTTACCTGCATTCCTATAATCTTAACCTCCTGTTTATACAGGGAATAATTTACTTACATTTTAATCTCTGTTTAATAATCAACTGCATTCCTTTTTTTTTTTTGTTCCTTTTATTATCCTCTGCTGATCATATGTCAAGTTCACCCACTCATTGAGGAAGAGCGAGCCTTGGCATTGACCGGATTGGATTCAGGTAATAATGGTGCATGAAGCGAAATTGTGACATTTGTATATATACAATGTATCTTTCCCCTTTCTTAGTGCCCAATTCCTGAAAAGATGAGCATGAGCTTAAAAGTGGAGTTCTCTATGGTGGCCTGTTATTTAAAAACCTGAAGAGGATACAACACATCAACCAGACATCCAATAATCAAACTGGACTTGATTCGAGGGGAAAAGAGAAATATTCCCTTCAATTCGTCATAGAATTGAGATTGTTCTGAAGATGGAGATCAACACCCGCTGTAAAATAGAAAATCATTTTCTTTTATTATTATTAATTTTCTCTTCCTTTCTTTTCATTATAGCATGTATTTGTGTTGTGTTGTGAATATTCTTTCAGGTATGCTTTTGAAAGTTTAAAATTGATACCTATGTTTGATCTAGAATAGATTCTACGCAGGGTTTATGATGAGACCCCTTTGATTTCATCAAGAAGGCCTCCTGTATAGCCTATCTCTATGTATTATCCTTGCACTATTACTGTTCAGCTAAGCATACCTGTATACCTTCAATAGCATTTTCACCTCACCACTTGCACTCCACAGTGATTGGTTGCCCACAGGTCGGCTTTGAGTTTTCTGTACATTTACATATCATCTGTAACATGTGGTCGACCCCCTTTACATGACTTACGTCCCTTACCACAAACTCCCTTTGCCATACCATATACATTTCACAGAAATTTTCTGTTAATGGCCGAAGCTCTTTCTCATTTTTTTTTCTTTCTTTTCTTGTCCATCTTCACTATCCATTTTTGCACATACCATTGTTTGCTGCAAGCCTAGTCTGATATGGGAAAATTAGCATCACAGTTTGGGTTGTGAATTGCTCAAATAGAAGTCGTCAATTTTCTGATTGATGGCTCATTCAGATTAAATGAAAATGGTATCCTCATAAGTCTGTAGGTTAATGTGTATATTTCATGTATGTGTTGCACTTCAAACTTTTAGTATGCTTACTCCTGACAGATGAAAGCATCCCACGGAAAATAAATTTCTGCAAACGCACATTGTTCCATCACATGAGGACATCCAATGGAGTATTAATAATTGTCATAAGTTTTGCAGTAAAATCATCAGGTATGTGACAAATATGTCATAGATAAATGTTGTATAAGTTTATTGCTATCCACGATTTTTTTTGGTTTTAAGGATTCATTGTGTTAATAGCCTAGTGTTTTATTTATGCTTTAGATTTAACATTATAATAAAATCATGATGATATCGTTCAGAATGTTATCTGTTATGTGTTAACAACCATACTAATCACCCACATCCTGCACTAATATCTCACTCGCTTGCAGTGTCTTGCATTAAGAACATTGTTATCATGTTATTCATCCACCTCACAGCACCCATCCCACCCTGTTCTATCTTGCATACATCTGTTATGAGCTGTTTTATTTCAGAAATCTACCACTGATTTTGTATCACAATAGCAGGAACTGCATCGATCAACGTTATAACATCAAAGAGCAGAATTCTTTCTAAAAGCAAATTTCTGTCAACTGCGCTGAGGGTTGACAAAGAAGGGA
This sequence comes from Nuphar pumila, assembly GCF_984573655.1. Taxonomy (NCBI): domain Eukaryota; kingdom Viridiplantae; phylum Streptophyta; class Magnoliopsida; order Nymphaeales; family Nymphaeaceae; genus Nuphar; species Nuphar pumila. Next base: position 24,591,203 of record NC_143257.1, on the reverse strand, counting down.
TTGAAGCGGAAATTAAATTTATGCCAGATTCAGTTCCAAGGCATGTAGCCAGGTCATCACAACTAATGGCATCAGTGATGTAGCTGTTGGTGATAATTTGAGCCAACATTCAGGCGAAGCTCCAAGCCGCCATGGCTGCTGCTTCAGTTTATGGGAAATCATTTGTTTATCCATTACCAAGTGCATTCATCTGGTATTCTCTCTGTCTCACATACCCACAGATTGAATTATCTGCTTTTCTTTTCTTGTTCATAGTCGTTTAAAAGGAGATAAATCTGACATGATAGAATTTCCAAAGGTCTATGATATTCTCTTGAGATTTCATAGATCTACTGCTGTGCTTTTTGAAGACCTTATGCATTTAAAAGCTGCTTTCTTACGTCTGTCTTATGTCATGACAGCCATAGACCTAGGTCTGTCCTGACTCAGGCCAAGACATAGTCAAGAAGTCATATTTTCCAGTTCCGTTTTATGACTCTTCAGATTATGTTTCATTGAGTCACTTTTTCCTCATTGGTCATATACTTTTTTTTTTAAAAAAGCTTGTAAAATTCATAGCACTTCCTTCACAAGCAACCTATACAACAGCACCCATGTGCACAGTGCATTGTTGCCCACAGTACACATGTATATCTCACCTACTGTGTTGATATTCGTTCTCTTATTAGCCCTTTTGCAAATGATATATATATCGTCAGCAACTCCCAATCACTTTCTGCAAAATCCACTATAGCAAGACTTAGGTCCTGTTATCATATATTTCATTAGGATCATGCCCCTGTATGTTCATAGCATGATTATGCAACAACTTCTCACTATTCCTATGGCATGTCTAAATGTTACATACCACTGCTGACCCATACTTAGTCATTAGTTATCATTATCCTGTGCATAAATAGCATTGTCACATTCAATTTTCATAAAAGCTTAGGGTATTACTCTTGTACTATAAATATGTCTACCCTCATTTAACTCTTAGATGTATATATATATATATATATATATATATATATATATATATATATATATATATATATATATATATATATGTTAATCCTTCAACATGACATTTTCTTGAATTGCTTATGATAACTCTGTTTTGCAAGGATCTATGAATAATGTTGATTTCCTCCTTTAGATTAGAATTCAATCATCTCAAATCTCGTTTCAATGATTATAATAACTAGCTCCAATGAAAATTTACATTCTTTGTCTTAGAATAAAATGTATGAGCATGTATATATTGCTTGTTTTCATATCATTTTATTTCAAAATCTCACAAATGGCAACACGATTGGCACGTAAACCATTTCGTAAGAGGTAATTAATCCTAAGTTGATGATTTACATCAATGGCCATAGTCAGGGTGTGGACAAAACTTAGGATTTTTATCTTTTACGAAATAACATTGGATCCACACTGGATCCGTTTTCAAAATTCATCATATTTTCCTTAAATATTTTCTTCTTTTATCAGAATTTAACTTAAAATTAATTCAAAATATATACCAATGGCCATAGTCAGGGTATATTGAGAGTTAATTTCATTTTAAATTCTATAAAAGCACCAAATATGTTTCATTCTTCACCTAAATTTAAATATAGATTATTATATAATACATTCAATGACCATAGTCAAGGATGTATTATATCTTCAATCTTATTTTAATTCATCCAAAGAATGAAATAGCTTTTCAAAATCCAATTTCAAAATTCTTTCAAATTCATTCATCATTTAGGATAGAATTGCATCATATTTTCAAAATTCCTTTCTTTTCGAAACTCCAAGTGATGTAAATATCTTCTTCAATCAATCTTTAATTCCTGTAATGTAACGCCCCGGATTTTCAAAACAAAGCTAAGTTAAAATTTTCATGGATTTCTTTTTTTTTTTTTCTTTGCAGCGGAACTTAGAAAAGCTTTTAGCAGCGGAATCAGACGATAATGAGTCGTCAGTTTTAGAAAACTCCGAGCACGTTGCAGGTATGTGGCCAAGCAACTCATTGACCACCAAAGTGTTCCATTTTATCGAAAACATATGTTTATTACAACACTACTGCTTAGGAGAGCAGTGTAGGTTCAATAAAAAGGAAGCAGTACAACTCTGTCTAGAGAAACCCTGGAACTCGATGCCGCCTTGCTCCGCATATCGCCACGCAGGTCCAACACCTGAAATCCCCATTAAACGGGGTCAGAACCACTGATGGTCTGGTAAGTAGGCAAACACCTATCTATCCAACTCAAGTAAATGCATAGACCACTCAGGGTCGCAGTTCGTAATACGACGCTCAAGCCTCCATGACTTAGCGTATATCGCAAAAGCCTCATCAGGGCTATGAGTTGAACATCCACGCAAGTCGTCATGACTTCGCATAAGCCTCTTCAGGGCTATGAGTTCGAATAACCTCTTAAGTCTCTACGACTTAGCCTTGACTTCTTCAGAGTCACGAATGGATGTCTAGCTCAAGCCTTTATGCTTGGCACATTCGTATCCTACGAATCTAAGGACAACTCTCCGAGCTTCGCTTAGTCGTACGGATATCAATGGGGTTCTTTCCCAATCGGTCCAGTAGTATACCGACCATGACACCTTCACAAAGGTTATGCAGGACTGACTCAACAACGTCATCCACTCATACATTCAAAGTATTGCTGTACCTAAGCTAATGCTTTGTTTCGATAATTGCTCCTCCCCCTGGGCTTAGGGGACTCATATCTGGGCAACAACGCGACGATCTGGGGGTTGATTATTCTATGTATTTTAGATACCCCAGAGGCCTGTTGACCCCATCCCCCTAGTAGGACGGTACAGCATACCAGAAGAGATCCTTACTAGGTATCCGAATGCATTCTGCTACTGCAGTAGTTGGGTTCAATCCTTAGATATTTAAGGATAACCACGACCTCCATACCTCTGAGTGACGAAGGCCATCAATGAACTCTATCAGGTTCGGGTGAAATATATGTCACTCAAGGCTGCGCCATCACCGTCTTCCTCGGTGAGAAATTCTGAAAGGGGCCTGCCGGTCTTACAATTACTTGACGAACATTGCATGCCTATAGGGCAGCCTTTGAGAAGTATGTACCCGACCCCAATCAACCACACGGTTTTCACCGTGGAACAAAGGTTTTATTCATATGCATGCTTAACTCTGCTCTCGGCACTTCGGCCTTGACGAGCACTTCACCTCTTTCGGTGGAAACAACTCACTCCGGCTCAGCGGCCCTTACGAGTCTGGTTGTCTGATAATTCTCAATGAGCATGCACATGACTCGATCTCTACGGATCGGCTACTCGGCGTATTTTTACGCAACGAGCTCAGGACCTTGTCAAGGCGCTACCACTACCTTGGCGCAACGGCTCTTACAAGTATGGTGCCCTTGCAGGTGTCAGGGAGACGAGTCATTCTGACGTCGTTCCAACAAACGGCATCGTTGTGCCACTTAACTGGTTCTGGCATCTCTTCTGCCAACCATTCTGTCAACACCTTCTCTGCTCTACCGGCAGTGGTGCGACGAACCTTTCTACATCGTAGAAGGCGTTCCATAACTGGGTAGCACTTCTGCTACGTTCTTTCTGAGCCATTCTTAGCTCCTTCAGGAATTTCAGCAGCACTTCCTCTCTTTAACGGAGAAAGCGTGCGTTTTCTTTTATCCATTTCAGCGGCATCTCCCCTCTTTGGTGGGAAATCGCTACGCTTAACTCGGGAAATGGATGCGCACCGTTGTGCGTACTTTGCATCCATCAAGGTTGCAGGAACCTTGGGCCATAGCCAGGCCATACGTAATTGATTTAGTCTTTACGTAAAGAGCATTTTGCCAAAAACCGAAGCCTTTCCAATAGGGGCTTCATTCGTCAAGGAGAATCTTGAACGAGGAGCGGTAAGGGAATCGCATGGGCGATTTTGGAGTTGATCTCCATTTGAACGCTCACTTACGCGCCATATATGTAATATAAGCAGAAGCCTGTGCTTTATACAGCGGCGGCGTAAAGGAAATGCATATACTATTGTTCAGGGTGTGAAACTGAACGAAATATTCTACATATATAACAAAGCAGGAGCCTTGGTGTCATTCAACACGACGGCGTAAGTAAAGACATTGCAGAAAGCAGGGAGCCTTGGCATCGTTCGACGCGACGGCGTAAGTAAATGCATAATCGAAAGTGCTTTAATCGGAAGTACAGAAAGCAGGGAGCCTTGGCATCATACGACGCGACGGCAAAGGTAAATTACATAGCCTGTGCGATATAAGACGCGTCGGCAGAATCAGCAGATATACACCTAGATTTGTATCCAACGATAGTTACGAGGCGAGCAAGTGAACACCGAAGTGTCCTAGAGGGCTCAACCAAGAACTAGGGTGAGATACTATTTTGAAGAACGCATATACTGCGTATTCGAACATATATATCCGACGATAGTTACGAGGCGAGCGCGTGAACACCGAAGTGTCCTAGAGGGCTCAACCAAGAACTAAAGCAAGATACTACTTCAGAAAGTATATGCTATATACAAACAATCAAATACTTGAGAGAGATGGTTTAATGAAGCGAACTTACTTCAAATCGTGGAAGAAACGGCTCCGGGTTGCTTCTTTGGCTTCGAGCCTTCCTTCGAGAGGTCAGACTAAGTCAGATGAAGCTGACTTAGTTGAGAAAGAGGTAGAGTAGGTCAAGCTACTCAACCTAAGTGGTTTGAACCAAACAGGGTTCAATCCAAGTCAACTGGGTTCAGCAGGTTCGAACTCAGCTCAAGTAGGCTAAGTCTGGGTTCAGAAACCCAAACCGGAATCAGGACTAAAAAGGACTTTGACTTTGACTTTAAACCCAACTAGGTTCAAGTCAAGTCAACTGGGTTTGGACCAGGTCAAGTGGGTTCAGACCCAGGTCAGGTGGGTTAGGACCAGGTCAGGCAGGCTCAGGCTAAGTCAGGCAGGCTCAGACCAGGTCAGGTGGGCTCAGGTGGGCTAGGCTAGGTAGGGGAGGTTTTAGGAAGTAGGAGAGAGAAAGAGGAGGCTAGAAAGGGGGGGGACGATTTTTTCTAAAGGGGAGGGCCTTTATTTATAGAAAATAAAACTTGGGCCCCAAGTTTCCCTTTTACCCATTTGCCCTTGGCTTCTTTTTAATGCCAAGAGGTTCCTTGGTGTGGGGCCCACTTGGATATTCCATGGGATATTTTGGTGGGTCCCACCAGATATTTTCTGAGGAATATTCCTGTGGGTCCCGCAAGAATTTCGGGTTTCCGGCGATTTTTTCCGAAAAATTCTGAGTACGCCATTTTCTTCGTATTGACGTAACTAAGAAAGTTGGCTCGTACGAATCTCTTGATTTCGTTTAGTTAGGAAGTTATGGCTTCTAGAGTGTTTGAGCATATATTCGTGATTTGACGAATATCCTAAGTATAACTGGCTCGCAGGAATTGATTCGTTTCGCATTCTGAGAAAAAATGCTACTTTTACCGGTGAATGCCTCAGGAATTTATTCAGAGTTATCTGAAAAATTGTGGGTCTTTGTGAACACCCCAAATTTTTCAAAATTTTGTAAAAAAATGACCCTTTTGCCCCGACTCTATTTTCTGAGAAAATCAAAGCAGTTTCAAAGCTCATTCTTTAGTCTTTCTGAATTAAATTCCACATTGGTATATTCAAAATTAATTTCGGATCCGAATCCAGGATTTTAAATCCATATTTCCTCAAAAACCGGATCCAAACCCATTTCTGAAGAAATTTTCTCAAAATGGCTTTAAAATTTTCAGAAAAATTCTCTTTTGTAAATATTTTTGCAAAAACACCAAAAATTAGTTTTGACCTTTGGTTTCTCGTAAAACTCTAGGATTTCTTTTAAAAATACAAAAAAATGGAAAATTTCAAAAAAAAAAAAAATGAATAAGTTTAAGCTTTTTAAAATCGATTTTGCTAAAAAAAAAAACAGTTTTAAACCATGTTTATGAATTTTTTTTTAGGGAGCCTCTTTTTGGAATAAACCAAATTTTTTTTTACAAAACAAACCCTAATCGCCCCCCTCTCTTTCACTCTTGCCTCTCTCCCCTTCTCGGTTTCCATCTCCAAACCCTCCATCGCACGAACCCTTCCTTCCTCCGCTCATCTCCAACGACCTTCTTCTCGAATCCTCTTCCCTTCCCTTAAAAGAGCACGCAAGGCTCTCTCTCCGGGGCCCGTTTTCACCTCCTCATCGTGTTCTTCTCAATTCCCTCTTCTCCATCTGTCTTATGCTTCCTCTCTTTGGCGTTTCCCCTCTCTACTGAAGAGATCCCCTTTCAATCCTCTAGCAAAATCATGCGAAAACAAAGTAAGCTGAAGAAAGTCGGCCTCCCTTGCAAGAATCTCAAGCGATTAATCTACAGTTGAGCTTACCTCCCAGGTAATCGTGAAATATCCCCTGGCTTTCCCCTGAACAGCTGAAGGAAGCCGACGAATCCCACAGCAAAGCCACGGTAAGGATTTCTGGCCGCTTCCCTCTTTCTTTCTGTTTTACGAATTTCTGAGTTTTTTTTTTTGCATTACGGGTGGGATCGACCTGCATATAGCAGAATCGACCCCTCATTGCTATAGCAAATGGAATCCCCTATTCCGACATCTTACCTTTTTTATTCGTGATTTGCCTCGATTTTTATAGATTTTCTTTTTATGTATGTTTACTGCTCAATTTTCTGTATTTTCATTCCCATTGTTGATTCATGGTTATGCATAGCCCTATAGTTAGGTCGATGGCGTATATCTCTCCATCTTCATGATTTACGTGACCCTCTGTTTTATCTTTATTTTTTCTTTTTCTTTTTTTTTCTTTTCTGCCTTCATTTTTATTTTATCGCATTTATCTCCTTCATCGTACTCGTCGGTATGCCTATCGTATTTTATTCATTTTTTTTTATCACATGTGATTATCTCACGGTATGCATTTCTTAATGTTTCATAACAACACATATCTACATGCCCTTGCATCAGCGGTGGCTTTATGTGGCACCCATCAACTTTTTTTTTTTTTTGCATCTTTGATTCAGCACAACAGCATCCAACATAGTTATTTGTCATTTATCACAGTCATGGCTCACTGCATTTGTAAGGTTTTTATCTTAAATGCATTACACATTTTGCTTATTATCCTACACTTTAGGCTTTTCAGTTCAACGTGTTTATCCCTTTGATTCTCATGTTAACCAAGGGGGTTACACATTTTATCAGAACATCAGATGGCACCAGGTATGGCATGCTAATTCTAGTTTCCTGTTTTATGTGTGGAATCCAATTTATACATGTCTCCTACAGTGTTGTAAATGTTGTTACATGCTTTATGTTCCAGCTGATATTTTGTTTTTTTTTTAATATCACCTGTATTTTATGCTCCTGCATGTGCTATTTGATTGGTTCTTTCTAAAAAAAAATTTGGCTAGTGACAAGAATATTGAGTTAATGCTCATCCGTTCATTATGTGATGCTGTAGTTGGCAATAGAGGTGTAGTTAGTTTTCTTTTAGAATAAAGGTTAAATGTTGCTCACCTTTCAAATCTAAGTGAAGAAGAAAGAAAAGTTATTTTTCATTTTATTGTTGGTGGAGGTCTCACTGGGGTGGAGTCAGTTGTCCAGTCTGGAGATCGTAGTTTGAACATGTTTGACAAAAGAGTCAGCACATTTGCGGAGCAAAAGTGCCAGAGAGATGGTATTGATGTGAAAATAGGGTATCGAGTTGTTGAAGTAACTGACAAGTCCATCAATATGAAGAGTAAGGGCAAGAAAGAGTTATCATCAATTCCATATGAGAAGATAATCTGGTCTACAGGTATTGGAGCCTGTCCTGTCATAATGAGATTTCATGGATCAAATTGGTCAGCATGATAGATGGGTTTTTGCTATAAATCCATGGCTGAAAGTCGAGGGATGTGACTATGTATGTGCAATTGGGGACTGTGCTACAGCACGTCAATATAAAATCATGGAAGATATTTCAAATATCTTCAAGGTTGCAGATACAGATGACTCTGGCACTTTGAGTGTTGAGAAATTTCAAGAAGAGCCATGTGAAAGATATCTTCAATTAGAGAGCTATATGAAGAGAAAGCATATCCGAAATATTTATAGATCTATTACTGGGTGACAAAGAAAGCAGTGAGGACCAATCCCAAGCATTGAGGATTCTCTTCGCCAGTTTCTGCAACCTCTTGTTGGTGTTCTGTATTTTTCTTTCCTGTTTTACATTTAGTTGTAATTTTCATGGCTATGACTTCCGCTGAGTCACCACATATCATTTCAGTTTTGCAATATAACATCTATGTTTGGTATTCCGCTGTATAATATTCATGTTCTACTGTTAGCATAGAACATTTGACAGGTTCTTGTCTATGGTATGTGATTTGATCTGATTGTTTACCTAAGCATCATCCACTTTATGTACAAATCTGATGTGTTATAGATATGAGATTTCAAAATTTTTTAATCTGGACCTGTTTAAACCTCCTGTAGCATCATAACATGCTATTCCATATTGCTTTATTGCATTTTTTTTTATTTTTTTTATTTTTTTTGCTTATTGAACCTCAGCAAGTCCAATGTCTAACTTGACAATCGGTTGTTCATCTAAGCCTCATTAGGCCCAGGCCGACTCAATGGAAATTTTAGTTGCCTCCATCTGTCAAAAATTTTTCTTTCATTGGAAGGCTACTTGTCACTGCGAAGAGGAGAAACCATCTGGAGTTTGGAGGATTAGCTGATCAAGTCTTTTATATGAACCAAACCTCTCAATATCTCCTTTTAGATATCATAAACCATTTCAAGTGGAGGTATAACTGTTCCTTTCTCCTGATGTGAGGAAAATTGCAAGTATATCAAATGGTAGTAAATTGGAAAGTTTTCTTTTTCTCATCTTACAGTATATATCATTAGTATCAATTCCCCTACATTCATTGTATTAATGCAGCCATCATACATTGTCACGATGCCGTTGATGGTCGATTTGTTGCTGCTGAAGGAGGCTCGCCAGGAGAATATGTTGTGATAAATTGATTTGGCAATTCGAGTTATCCACCCGCTGAATTTGATTTATCAATTTATTTGATGGTTCGTTTATTAACATTTGCATCAGGTTAGGCACTCCTGTGTTGGTCATTCAAATATCCATCTGTCTCTCACTATATTCCATACATGCCCACCTCATCGACCACCTTAAACTTTCTCCATTTCACTGCTCGACTTATACAGCAGTTGGGCCGTGGTACCTGCACTTCCACGTACTACTGTTACCTTTGCCAACATGATTTGCAGCCTCCCTGCTACACAGAATTTCTGTGCATCTACATTAGCCCTATTCTTAACCCATCATCAGCATTCTTCCACCAGCTGCTGTCACCAGCTGAAATGAACACCTTCACTGCTGCACCTAGAAATTCACATTTTTCCGACATCATATACCTCACTTTTTTTGTTATTTATCACAAACTGCCTTCATTACTGAAAGGGGTTGCTTGCAGCAACCTGGACATAATCTGTCCCTCAGCACATCTCTCCATTGAATATATCTCTATATGTATATATATGTATATATGCCTATACATTGATATATATATTTATGTGAATATACCTATATATATGTATGTATATATATGCATGTAAGTATATAGATATCTTTTCCATCCTTTTATCATTTCCATCATTTAATTTTCATATATATATGATCTTCCCTTTTACTAACCTGGTTATTTTACAGGAAATATGGAAAAGATATCATCACTTAGGGTTGTACATTTGATTTTATCCATTGTAATAGTTAGATTGGAATAAAAATTTACATTTCCTGCCTTAGGTAGAATGAATGAGCATTGTAAAATCATGATTTGCTTGTTTTCATGCATTTTTTCTTCATTTCTCAAATTCCCACAATGGTGAAACACGAATGGCACGTGCACCATCTCATAAAAGGTAAGTTAATTCTAAGTTGATGATTTACACCAACGGCCATAGTCGGGGTGTAAACAAGACTTAGTATTCTTATCTTTTATGAAATAATACTAGATCCACACTGGATCCTCTTTAAAAAATCATCATATTCTTCAAATATTTCACATTTTATCAGAGCTTAACTTAGAATTAATTCAATATATATACCAATGGCCATAGTCAGGGTATGTTGAGAGTTAATTCCATTTTAAACTCTATAAAAGCACAAAATATGTTTCATTCTTCACCTGAGTTTTAATATAGATTATTATATGATACATTCAATGATCATAGTCAAGGATGTATTATATCTTCAATCTTATTTCAATTCATGTAAAGAATGAAATACAATTTTCAAAATCTAATTTCAAAATTTAAATTCATTCATCATTTAGGGTAGAACTGCATCATATTTTCAAAACTTCCTTTTTAAAATTCAAAGTGTTTCTTCTTCTTCATCAGATCTTATCCAATTCTATAAAGATTCAAGAATTCAATTTCAAAGACCAATTTGACTTTGAAATTTCAAAATCATTTCATATTCAAAACTTCAGCTCAAATCAAAATCCAAATTCAAAGTTCAATTTAAATTATCTCCTGATTTCAAAAACCAAGTTCATCCCCTTATCTTCAATCAAGGTTTGGATTCGAATCTCAAGTTTAAATTTGGGTTTCTAAAACCCAGATCCGTCTTTAAAGGTCCTATTTGGACTTTTCATAAACCAAATCCAAAATCCATCCAAATCCTTATTACACTTTTGGATCTCCGATTATAGGTCCAAATTTCTTTTAGGATCCAGATCCTCATTCTACCATTGGATCTCAGATTCAGATCCAAATTCCAATTCTTAGGATCCAGAAACCTATTCTACCATTGGATCTCAGATTCAGGTCCCAATTCCAATTCTTAGGATCCAGAATCCAACCCTGCTTTGGATCTCAGACTTCAGATCCAAAATCCATTCTTTAGGATCTAGAACCCAATTCACCTCGGACCTCGGATTTCAGATCCAAGTCCAGTTTATGATCCAGAATCCAATTCTACTTTGGATCTCAAACTTCAGATCCAATTCCATCTTAGGATCCAAAGTCCAATCTTATCTCGGATCTCAGATTTCAGATCCAAATACCTTCTTGGATTCCACATCTTGAATCTAATTCCATTCAAAATTCCAAGTCCAAATTCCACTTTGAATTCCAATTCTCAAAGCCAGTCCCATTTTTCATTCAAACCAAAGTTCCTATTTCAGATCCTAAATCCAAAAAATCAACTCAAAACTCTATTCAGAATCCAGAATTCGGATTCGGATTTCATCTTGAAATTCCAACTGTTCCAAGTCCCATTCCTCAATTCCTTTAGATCCCCCACATTTCCTTCTAACTTCAAAAAACTTCAAAGTTAGAATTCAATTTCATTCCAAATATTCATCCAAGTTCAAACTTCCAAATTCAAAATCCATTTATGACTTTGAAATTTTCTTTCTTTCAGTTTTAAGATCATTCCTCTCAAAGATCCAAATTCATTTTCCTAGGCTCTGATTATTCTAAAAACTTAGAACTTCAAATCTTAAGTTCTAAGTTAGAAAACATTTCTTCACTTTATCTGATTCACTTGGAAATTCTTCAAAATATTTTCAAAAAGAGCATACATCTTTGCATTTGCACAAGCATGATTCATTGTGCATTTTAGACTTAGGATAAATACTTAGAAAAAATCATTGCAAAGCAAAAGGCATTAATTCGACCCTTGGTTCGATTACCCCTGGTAAAGGCGCCAGGAACGGTCGAATCTCGTACCGACGAGCGGATCCCTTCTCCCAGTTTTCCCGCAAATATTTCAAAAACGGAGGCGAGTTATTTCAAAATATTTTCAAAATTAAGGTCAAGTGAGACCCGCAAAAGAGCTCCTCTTCTCTTCTTTCTTTTCTCTTCTCTCTTTCTTTCCGTCTTTTATCCTTCTCCCTTCAAAAAGGAGGAAAATAAGAGGTTAGAAAGGAAAAGAGAGGGAAGAGAGAGAATATTACAAGAGGAAAATTTTTGCGATGATCACAGTCTTACATCATTACCCCCTTAAAGGAATTTCGTCCGCGAAATTCATTTAAGAGTACTAAGTGCGTAACTCGGGATATTTCTCCCATATGTTAGATTCATAATGTTGTTCACTTAGTTCAACATCGTATTTATTCCAATCATTACCTCATATCATGATTCCTGATCAATGAGGTATGTTTCTCATATCTGAGTTCAAATTATGCTACAACCACGATAGTTTGTTGAATCAATGTTCTTCCAACCGGCTATTATCATAGCCATCCTGTGTAACTATTTTGTACACACAGATCATTCTTCTAGAGATTAACCATATTGGAATAAGTCCCCTATCAGACTACCTGGTATTGGAAACGTACCTCCTCACAGGTTCGCCTTCGTCAGACTTACCTGATATTGGATCAGTACACCCTCACAGAATCATACTAGCTAAGCTACTGATTTTGGAACATATACACTCGCACGGAGCTGTATACCCTCACAGGCTCACTCTGGCTAGACGATCTGATCTTGAATATGTAAAACCTCACAGGACTCTCTTCTTGGGAACAATTCCTCGATGGTTTATTTTATTAAGTAAGTTTTAACGTTCTAATTACGCAAACTTAATTTTTCAATCATGGGGTCTATAGCCATAAATTTTGGGCATAAGCACTTAAGATTTTTATTTGACAAATCCAAAATTACTTTACAGAGCAAGGATACATATCTATCCAGATGACCATACACAAGGTCATAAGCCACTTGTCTCAAGCATTCATTGGATCTTGTCTTTCAATTGCTTCTTACCCAATACAACTCTATCTATCAAGGTATTCAGATTCCTTGATACGATCATTATCCGTGAGTTGTTCGGCTGTCACCGCATAGACACGACCTGCCACAGGTTTCTGCTCTATCCTGGGTAGTGGCAGTCGTTGTTGTTGTATTTGTTGAGAGGGTCCTCCAGATCCCATATTTCTTCGTTGAAGATCTGAGGCCTTCTTACGGCATTCTGTTACACGATGCCTTGGTTTGCCGCAATACAGGCAACCCCCTGTATCGCGAGGACAAACCCCTCCGGGGTGATCTGAGCTACACCTCGGGCATCGAAAATTAGACTGTCGGTAGGGCTGATTGGCTTCTACCATCTGCAATGGCTGCTCGGCCGGTGGAGTAAAGTTGTTCTCCTGAAAATCCCTCTTATAAAAAGTTGGTCGTGATTCTTGGCCACCGGGGAACGTCCTCTTGTTGTTCCCATTACTTGCTACCGGTCGCTTTACTACGACCCCTTTGCATCGCTCCCAGTCTGCACTAATCTTTGAAGCTGCTGCCATAGCGGCTTGAAATGCTTGGGGCATGCTAGTTATGACTCGAGATCGTAGCCCTTCCCGAAATCCATTGATATATTTATCGGCCCTCTCTTGGTCAGTATCGAATAACCGAGAGCAGTACCGCTCAAGGTTCTGAAACTTGGTAGTATAGTCGATAAGACTCATACCACCCTGCTCTAGTTCCAGAAACTCCATTTTTTTCTTATTTCTGGAGTGCAACGGGAAGTAGTTATCCAAGAAAGTTCTCCGAAAGTCAGTCCAAGGAATGACTTCGACTTGTGAGAACTGGATAAGCTTAGTGGTATCCCACCACTTTCGTGCATTATCCTTCAGCCTATATGTGCCGAAGTTAGTCTTTCTATCCTCTGGTACTCCCAATACCAGGAATGCACGCTCCGTCTCCTCGATCCAGCTTTCTGCGAGCTCTGGATCGGCACTACCAACGAAAACAGGTGGGTCGAGTTTGAGGAACTTTTCATAAGTCACTCCTCCCAGATTCTCATTGCGAGGTGAGGCTGGTGCTTGCCTTGATTCATGAATGGCAGACACAAGCCTGTTGAGTGTTTCCAGCAGGAAGCCCTGTGTATGGGACTCCTCACTCGGCATGGTTCTCCTCGTCCTAGGAGCCATTTTGTCTATTCACACAAATACACCCAAATCAGAGAAAGTATAAAATTTATACTTACAGTGCGATACCGCAAACACGACGGATCTCGAACCAGGTTTCTCAGACTCATGCTCTGATACCAATTCTGTAACGCCCCGGATTTTCAAAACAACGCTAAGTTAAAATTTTCATGGATTTCTTTTTTTTTTTTTCTTTGCAGCGGAACTTAGAAAAGCTTTTAGCAGCGGAATCAGACGATAATGAGTCGTCAGTTTTAGAAAACTCCGAGCACGTTGCAGGTATGTGGCCAAGCAACTCATTGACCACCAAAGTGTTCCATTTTATCGAAAACATATGTTTATTACAACACTACTGCTTAGGAGAGCAGTGTAGGTTCAATAAAAAGGAAGCAGTACAACTCTGTCTAGAGAAACCCTGGAACTCGATGCCGCCTTGCTCCGCATATCGCCACGCAGGTCCAACACCTGAAATCCCCATTAAACGGGGTCAGAACCACTGATGGTCTGGTAAGTAGGCAAACACCTATCTATCCAACTCAAGTAAATGCATAGACCACTCAGGGTCGCAGTTCGTAATACGACGCTCAAGCCTCCATGACTTAGCGTATATCGCAAAAGCCTCATCAGGGCTATGAGTTGAACATCCACGCAAGTCGTCATGACTTCGCATAAGCCTCTTCAGGGCTATGAGTTCGAATAACCTCTTAAGTCTCTACGACTTAGCCTTGACTTCTTCAGAGTCACGAATGGATGTCTAGCTCAAGCCTTTATGCTTGGCACATTCGTATCCTACGAATCTAAGGACAACTCTCCGAGCTTCGCTTAGTCGTACGGATATCAATGGGGTTCTTTCCCAATCGGTCCAGTAGTATACCGACCATGACACCTTCACAAAGGTTATGCAGGACTGACTCAACAACGTCATCCACTCATACATTCAAAGTATCGCTGTACCTAAGCTAATGCTTTGTTTCGATAATTGCTCCTCCCCCTGGGCTTAGGGGACTCATATCTGGGCGACAACGCGACGATCTGGGGGTTGATTATTCTATGTATTTTAGATACCCCAGAGGCCTGTTGACCCCATCCCCCTAATAGGACGGTACAGCATACCAGAAGAGATCCTTACTAGGTATCCGAATGCATTCTGCTACTGCAGTAGTTGGGTTCAATCCTTAGATATTTAAGGATAACCACGACCTCCATACCTCTGAGTGACGAAGGCCATCAATGAACTCTATCAGGTTCGGGTGAAATATATGTCACTCAAGGCTGCGCCATCACCGTCTTCCTCGGTGAGAAATTCTGAAAGGGGCCTGCCGGTCTTACAATTACTTGACGAACATTGCATGCCTATAGGGCAGCCTTTGAGAAGTATGTACCCGACCCCAATCAACCACACGGTTTTCACCGTGGAACAAAGGTTTTATTCATATGCATGCTTAACTCTGCTCTCGGCACTTCGGCCTTGACGAGCACTTCACCTCTTTTGGTGGAAACAACTCACTCCGGCTCAACGGCCCTTACGAGTCTGGTTGTCTGATAATTCTCAATGAGCATGCACATGACTCGATCTCTACGGATCGGCTACTTGGCGTATTTTTACGCAACGAGCTCAGGACCTTGTCAAGGCGCTACCACTACCTTGGCGCAACGGCTCTTACAAGTATGGTGCCCTTGCAGGTGTCAGGGAGACGAGTCATTCTGACGTCGTTCCAACAAACGGCATCGTTGTGCCACTTAACTGGTTCTGGCATCTCTTCTGCCAACCATTCTGTCAACACCTTCTCTGCTCTACCGGCAGTGGTGTGACGAACCTTTCTACATCGTAGAAGGCGTTCCATAACTGGGTAGCACTTCTGCTACGTTCTTTCTGAGCCATTCTTAGCTCCTTCAGGAATTTCAGCAGCACTTCCTCTCTTTAACGGAGAAAGCGTGCGTTTTCTTTTATCCATTTCAGCGGCATCTCCCCTCTTTGGTGGGAAATCGCTACGCTTAACTCGGGAAATGGATGCGCACCGTTGTGCGTACTTTGCATCCATCAAGGTTGCAGGAACCTTGGGACATAGCCAGGCCATACGTAATTGATTTAGTCTTTACGTAAAGAGCATTTTGCCAAAAACCGAAGCCTTTCCAATAGGGGCTTCATTCGTCAAGGAGAATCTTGAACGAGGAGCGGTAAGGGAATCGCATGGGCGATTTTGGAGTTGATCTCCATTTGAACGCTCACTTACGCGCCATATATGTAATATAAGCAGAAGCCTGTGCTTTATACAGCGGCGGCGTAAAGGAAATGCATATACTATTGTTCAGGGTGTGAAACTGAACAAAATATTCTACATATATAACAAAGCAGGAGCCTTGGTGTCATTCAACACGACGGCGTAAGTAAAGACATTGCAGAAAGCAGGGAGCCTTGGCATCGTTCGACGCGACGGCGTAAGTAAATGCATAATCGGAAGTACAGAAAGCAGGGAGCCTTGGCATCATACGACGCGACGGCAAAGGTAAATTACATAGCCTGTGCGATATAAGACGCGTCGGCAGAATCAGCAGATATACACCTAGATTTGTATCCAACGATAGTTACGAGGCGAGCAAGTGAACACCGAAGTGTCCTAGAGGGCTCAACCAAGAACTAGGGTGAGATACTATTTTGAAGAACGCATATACTGCGTATTCGAACATATATATCCGACGATAGTTACGAGGCGAGCGCGTGAACACCGAAGTGTCCTAGAGGGCTCAACTAAGAACTAAAGCAAGATACTACTTCAAAAAGTATATGCTATATACAAACAATCAAATACTTGAGAGAGATGGTTTAATGAAGCGAACTTACTTCAAATCGTGGAAGAAACGGCTCCGGGTTGCTTCTTTGGCTTCGAGCCTTCCTTCGAGAGGTCAGACTAAGTCAGATGAAGCTGACTTAGTTGAGAAAGAGGTAAAGTAGGTCAAGCTACTCAACCTAAGTGGTTTGAACCAAACAGGGTTCAATCCAAGTCAACTGGGTTCAGCAGGTTCGAACTCAGCTCAAGTAGGCTAAGTCTGGGTTCAGAAACCCAAACCGGAATCAGGACTAAAAAGGACTTTGACTTTGACTTTAAACCCAACTAGGTTCAAGTCAAGTCAACTGGGTTTGGACCAGGTCAAGTGGGTTCAGACCCAGGTCAGGTGGGTTAGGACCAGGTCAGGCAGGCTCAGGCTAAGTCAGGCAGGCTCAGACCAGGTCAGGTGGGCTCAGGTGGGCTAGGCTAGGTAGGGGAGGTTTTAGGAAGTAGGAGAGAGAAAGAGGAGGCTAGAAAGGGGGGGGACGATTTTTTCTAAAGGGGAGGGCCTTTATTTATAGAAAATAAAACTTGGGCTCCAAGTTTCCCTTTTACCCATTTGCCCTTGGCTTCTTTTTAATGCCAAGAGGTTCCTTGGTGTGGGGCCCACTTGGATATTCCATGGGATATTTTGGTGGGTCCCACCAGATATTTTCTGAGGAATATTCCTGTGGGTCCCACCAATATTTCTGTGGGTCCCGCAAGAATTTCGGGTTTCCGGCGATTTTTTTCGAAAAATTCTGAGTACGCCATTTTCTTCGTATTGACGTAACTAAGAAAGTTGGCTCGTACGAATCTCTTGATTTCGTTTAGTTAGGAAGTTATGGCTTCCAGAGTGTTTGAGCATATATTCGTGATTTGACGAATATCCTAAGTATAACTGGCTCGCAGGAATTGATTCGTTTCGCATTCTGAGAAAAAATGCTACTTTTACCGGTGAATGCCTCAGGAATTTATTCAGAGTTATCTGAAAAATTGTGGGTCTTACATGTAAAATCCAATTCATCCTTTCATTTTTCAAATTCTATTTCATTTTCAATCTCAAAGTTCAATTTAACTTTGAGATTTCAAATTCATTTTATATTCAAATTCAAATCAGATTTCAAAGTTCAAATTTGACTTTGAAATTCCAACTTCATTCAAAACTCCAATCAAACTCAAAGTTCAATTTAACTTTGAGATTCTTGATTCATTTTCTAAATTCCGAATTCAAGCTCCAAATTCAAGTCCAATTTAACTTTGAAATTCATTTGTATATTCAAGATTCAAATTCTAAATCTCATTTTTCAAGTTCAATTCAAACTTGGAAAGTTCTTGATTCATCTTCTGGATTTAACAAACTCCAAATACATTTTAGGATCCAGGATTCAACACTCATATTGGATCTCAGATTTCAGATCCAATTTCTCTTTAGGATCCAGGATTCAACACTCATATTGGATCTCAGACTTCAGATCCAATTCCTCTTTAGGATCTAGAGTGCAATTCCACTTTTGGATCTCAGACTTCAGATCCAATTCCTCTTTAGGATCCAAAGTCCAATTCCACTTTTGGATCTCAGACTTCAGATCCAATCCCTCTTTAGGATCTAGAGTCCAATTCCACTTTTGGATCTCAGACTTCAGATCCAATTCCATCTTAGGATCCAGAACCCAATTTTACATCGGATCTCAGATTTCAGATCTTAAATCCATTTTAAGATCCAATTCCATTCCCAATTCTAGATTTCAAATCCAATCTCATTTGAATTCCCTAAATCTATTTCTATTTTTAAATACCATTTGATTATCTCAGATCCATTCCAAACTTGAAAATCCAAATTCAATTCCATCTCAAGTATTCATTTCCTTTCCTAAAATTCAATTTCAAGTTCAAAATCCATTTCTGACTTTTAAATTTTATTTCCTTTCATTCTTTCTCATTTATCCTTTCAATCCTGATTTATTTTAAAAACTTAGAACTCCTCTGATCTATCTCAAGTTCTAAGTTAAATTCAAACATTTCTTCACTCCTTTACCAAGTTCATCTCAGAATACTTGGAAATTTCTAAATCAATTTTCAAAAGAGCATACATCCTTGCATTGCACAAGTATGATTCTTTGTACATTTAGAGTTAGAATAAATTCTTAGATTATATTTAGGCAAAGCAAAAGGCATAGATTCGATCCTTGGTTTGATTACCCCTGGTAAAGGCGCCAGGAACGATCGAACCTCGTACCGACGAGCGAATCCCGTCTCTCCATTTTCCCGCAATATTTTCAAAAATGGAGGCGAGTTAAAATTTTTTTTCAAATTAAGGTCAAGTGAGACCGCGCAAAAATAGTTCCTCTTCTCTCTTTCTTTCTTTCTTTTCTCTTCTCTTTCTCTTTTCTTTCTTTTATTCTTCTCCCTTCAAAAAGGAGGAAAATAGAGGTTAGAAAAGGAAAAGAGAAGGAAGAGAGAGAAACCAACGAGAGAGGAAAAATTTTTGTGATGATCACAGCAGGCAATCCATAAACTCCCATTTGCATCCCCTTGTATCAAGAACCCACGTGCTTGCAAAATGAGCACAGAGGAAGCCTATACCTTTTTTTTTTTAGAAAGTGAATTTCCAACATTAGAACCATTGGATTCAAAGGCCCAGTTATCCAACTTGATGTTGCTGCCATGGCTGTTAGTAGCTTGACTCATCATCTGTCAAGTACCAAGTATCATCAAGAGAGCTTCCTTGATCGGCTGCCCAATGGAAACAAAGCGGAATTGTTGCTTCATTGGGCATCCATTCAGAAGTTGTTGCAGCGCTTTTGGTCATCTTATCTAGTTACAAGCACATATGTTTATGCCAAGGTTAGCAGATTAAAAGATGCTATGACACAAATCTATCTCAAACTTCAATGAGGTGCTGATAGCAAAAATTGCTGCAAGCCAAAATATATATATATATATATATTTCTTGAAGGTAATTCATTAGTCTCTTTTTCTTATGTTTCCTCCACTTACCATATTAATTCCCAGTTACACTATCTCACCATATACATATCACAGCACCATCCTGCATTTATTTTTTATAGCACTTCACCACTTCACAGCACTTTGTAGTACTTTTTCATCTGTATCTTCAACTAGCTCCTGCTGCCCCTGTATATCCTCCATATCACTCTATTGTCACAGCCATAAGTCACCTGCAAGCAACACTATTCACAATCCCTGTCCACTAATAGCCTCAACTTTCAGCAATATAACACCTTACCTTCATTTGATATCTTGTACACTTCACTTACACAACATCATTTGCCCACTTCAACTCCACTTAACACTTCACTTATATCAGCACCTATGTACCTCTTTGCACATGTCCATTAGCACAACTTCTACACAGTAGCTACTTCACCCTTCACACACCTTACATCCATCCATTCCCCTGCTGTATATAGCCCTACGTTACGCTTTTGCATATTCAGGCTCAACTCTATTCATTGTATCTGCTTGTGCCCCTATTCACTGTCATCACTTCATCCTCCCTGCTAACATATATCATTTCATCCACTATAATAGGTTAACTATCATCTCCTTCACCAACTGCCATTACCGATAGCATCCTTTTCACTACATCCACCATTTGTTGTCACCACTTATCACCACCACCCAACACCTTCACTTCACAGCATCCATCCCATCTACACTATTCACCCCATTCAAAACCCTATGTCTATGTGAGCACAACAGCCTAATGGCTGCTGTAATTTACCAACAGTAACACCATGTCCTATGCATTGCCACACCTCCTTGCTTCCGTACTTCCCAGCACTCATGATTCATTCATCTAACCCCACAGCCATAACACCCTTGGTGGTCATTACCTCCCAGCCATAATACTCTCATTCCCAGGTATACCAGCATATACTTCACTGTTGCCATACTCACTGCTACAGCCCATGCCTCACCAACACTCTCCATCTATTCAACACTTCCATCACCTGCTTACTTCCACAGGCTTCACTCACCATTTGCTTCTTGTGCACCCCGTATGCTTTCAGCCACTCCATCTTCATCTCCATTTATAGCCTCTTTGTTCCACTGCTACAGTTTCATCTGCAGTAACTACTTCACCTAGCATATTGATGATGCATTAAATATGTGTAATCTTAATACATTTTCATTACATAAATACATCATTTATAGATTTAGAACCCACACTTAGATGCATATTGAGGTCATTGTGCTACGGTTTGAATTTCGTCTGAATCAGACTTAAAACGAGAAAGTTATTGCATTTACAGTGTAGCGGGTCGAACCTCGGGGCAAACCGGGACATTTCGGATCCAACTGGCTCATTTGGGCCTTGGATCTGGTCCAAAACACACCAAGATCCACCCCAGTCCAGCCCCTAACTCGAGTTTTAGGAATTTTGCTAAAAACCCCTCCTGAAAAGAGGCACGTAGATAAACTTTTCATTTCAATCTCTTTTCTAGAAATTCCAGAAAAGAGTCTCTCTTGTTTAAATAGAAAATGACGCCCAGAAATAGGCGTCTTTGCCTAGGGTTTTGTGCCTTAGAGGCCCGATTCCAACTCCTTCACCTTCTTCCCCAGCTGTCCTGCATTCCCCTTCTTCATCCTCCCTGGTCAGCCATGACATCCACACTTTTCATTAAAGCCGCTGGCCTCTCTTCTTCCATTTCTTCCTTCCACACCTTGTGTTTTCTTCTCCCCTTGCTGCAGCTGAAGGTTCATGTTGTTGTTGCAGGAGAAGATGAGCGTGGAGTGCACCAGCTGCGGCAAGGGTGTTGTCTACCCCTCCACAGCCAGTCGTCCCTTCCCCCGTCGGCTCAATACACCACCAAATCACGCCATTGTCGGGGCATCTCCATCCAGCGTCTCCCAGCACCCAGCAACAAAGAAAACCAACACAGCACCACCGAGGGATCTCGTGGCATAGATTCAAGACAAAGACCACTCACCTCTACCCCCACATTTGTCGGATCACCCTTGAGGTATGATCTTCTTTTCCCCTTTCTTTTAGATAAAACCTATATGTGTGTTTTTCTATTTTCTAATCTTGTGATTGTTGTGCGTTTTTCCTGTTTCAAACCTTAGTGTAGGTGTGTGTGTGCAGAAACCAGCACATTAGGAACCGTGTATGTAAGACCCACAATTTTTCAGAAAATATCTGAATAAAATTCATGAGGCATTTACTGGTAAAAACAACATTTTTTCTCAAAATGCGAAATGAATCAATTCCTGCGAGCCAGTTATACTTAGGATATTCGTCGATTCGCGAATATATGCTCAAACACTCTGGAAGCCATAACTTCCTATCTGAACGAAATCAAAGGATTCCTGCGAGCCAACTGTGAACACCCCAAATTTTTCAAAAAATTGTAAAAATGACCCTTTTGCCCCTGATTCCATTTTCTGAGAAAACCGAAGCTAAATTTCAGTCATTCTTCAGATTTTCTGAATTAAATTACATATTGATATATTCGAATTCAATTTCGGGTCCGAATCCAGGGTTTTAAATTCGTATTTCCTCAAAATCTGGATATAAACCCATTTTCTGAAGAAATTTCCCCAAAAATAGCTTTTAATTCTCAGAAAAATTCCCTTTTATAAATATCTTTGCAAAGACACAAAAAATTAATTTTAATCTTTGTCTTTTAGGATTTTACTCTAAAAATACAAAAAAAAAAATTGAGAAATAGCACCAAAAACCCAAAAATTTGGAAAATTCACAAGGAAAACAAATGAGTCTAAACTTTAAAAAAAAAAAAAAAATTCAAATGTTTTCTAAAAAAAAAAAAAAAAAAACTCGGGAGCCCCTTTTTGTAAAAAACTAAAAAAAAAAAAATCAAAGGGAGGGGGGGTCCTTGGCAAAATTCTCATTTAGGGTTTTAAAATCCCTCGAAGGCAGGCGGACCCTTCACGAAGCTTCCCGGTTTCTTCCCCCCCCCCCATGGAGCCCCTCCAAAACCCTCTTCCACCAAAACCCTCGATGGCGACCCCCTTTCACTTCCGGAAAAACTCCAGAAGTTTCTTCCACCCTCCGATTACCATCCTCTTCCTCAACCCTAGATCCCCGATGATCTCCAGAAGCTTCCAGGGCCAACGGCCTCGCACACCTTCCTTATCCACCACCCTCGATCGCCATGGCCATGGGCCTTCTCCGTTCATCTTCAACGGCCTTACAAGCTTTTTTTTCTTCGCCACAGCCGACCCCATGTGCGACCTCCCTTTTCCCTCCATCCGAAGACCTTCCCTTAGCCCTTCATCACCAAAGCACCCACCCTTCATCTCTAACGGAAGCTCTTCTGGAGCTTTCTCCTTCGTCTTTAAAAAGGGGAACCATTCCTCACACTGGGCATCCATGAACACAATCTGTTTGCTTTCTAACACCCATCAACTTGACTTGGGAAAAATCGAATTCTCTTCGAACCCATCATCCATTCCCCTCGACTTTCAGTCATCCACCACCTTCACGTATTAACCCGCGAGGCTCTCACTGTAGCTCTCCTTCAGCATACCCTGATTCCTTCCATTGGGTGTCCATTGGCTCTTGGAAGCAAAAGGAGAACCTCTTGGATCACAGCTCCACCATCTGCCGGAAAATCGCATCTCCTCCATCGGATCCCATTTTCTTTTCTCTGGCATTCATCTCCTTGGAAGAAGAGGATACATTTCTTTCACTCGTTTCCTGAATTGGACATCCACTTTGTGTCGAACATCGTCAAAATCCCTACGGTCGATTCTTCTTCCCTGCTGCACGAAAAGGGGATCATCTTGCGGCAGCATACAGGAGCTACGTTTTCCCTTTTCTCGATCAAAACTTAGTCAAAGTAAGAACCACCTCTTCTATCTTCTAAATCTTATTTTCTGTTCCTGCTCCATTGAAGCACTTGTGTAATGCCGATTTGCTCATAGCAAAATCGGCCTACATGTTGCGATATCAACGGAACAAGCATGTTCTTACATTTTTTTTTTAAACGTATAGTCATTTGTTTGATTTTCCTTCCTATTTTTCTCATGATTTACATTTTCACTTTCATTTGGCATTTGGGGAATGGCCTTCATAGTAACGGCCGATCTGATTCAGCATTAGATCGGGATTGCTCTATGAAAACCTTCAATCAATCCTGTATTTTACCTGTAGCTATATTAGACTCACTTTGTTTGCTATTTTTGTGTTTTGAGTTTCCTAAGATCGTAACCCACTCCGGATTTTGATCACATCCCTTCAGCTTATTCAAGTTTGTTGTAGGTGGGATGTGGCTATTATGTTTCATCCAGTCAATAAGCCCCACATCCTTTGGTTTCTTATTTTCAGTATATTAATAACAGAGGTTTTTGCAGTGAGCTGATTAGTTTATTGGATCTATAATTGCATGAAAATTCAGGTTCTTTGTAGTTTACACCATTTGGGGGCAAGGCACCGAGTTTGTTTTCGGGCGTCACTGATATAGAAAACCATGTTCACAACTTATCAGAATCTCAACTGATCACTGGGCACATGCTGGCTGGAAGCCAGTTGGTAAACCTTGAGATCCCTTTTTTTTACCAGGGAGTATAATCGGCCCCAAACTCATGAAAGAGGACAACTTCTGCAGATTTTTCTTTTGCGTTGAGGCTATCTTCTGTACATAACAGAATCATCAATATCCCTAATCAGGAAGGTTGTGAATTGTTCAAAACTAAAGTGGGATTGTTTATTTGGGTTTTGCTTTTGTGATATTTTAAGATGTTTATTTTGCTATCATAGGTTTCTTTCAATTGCTTACATTGAAAATCTTTCTCTCATTAGAAACTGTGATTATTTCCAGAAATTCTGGCATACAAGATAATGTTATTTGTTATGATTGTTGGTAATGTGGTATCGTTTGTCTCCCTCAAATATCGTGGCTAATCATCCCTATTTGCTCACAGTGAGAACTAGATATGCATTGAAATTTCTTGTAGGAATGATAATCTTGTCCCACTCGTGCGATGAACTAAAAGGTTGGAAGAACCAGGAGGTGTCATGGCCTTCCATTAAATGAATCCCATGTCTGATCATTCAGGACTACGGAATTTGAGTCATGGGGATTGAAAGTTTAATGATCTCTCGTGCACCTCCTGATAAGGTGTTAAGTTGTTGTGTTTGACCTCATTTTCACCATGGGTTACCTTCAAAGTGAGAGAGCTGGGGGGTGCAGCATACCAGAACCTAAAGATGATGAGATTCTCATGATACCACCAATAATTTTCCCCATCACAAGTTGAATTATAAAGATATTTCAAAATTCTAATTTGATTCTCTACCTTTTTTTTTTATTATTCTTTTTTCCCTAGCATACTTAAACTGTGTCATATTCAATAATTCTGAATGTTCTCCAGAAACAGGGAAGTGTTAAGTTTTGGATCAATCTGAGGCTAAAATCCTCACAGAGAGAAGACCTTGCTGTTAGAACTGGTTCAGGAAGGACCCAAGGATGTCTCGATGCAGAAATTTGTTTCTAACTGTTTGTTTTGTAAAATAAAAACTATGAATCTGAATATCCAGACTTCTAGTTATTTTGATGTATTCAGTGGAGTTCAGGATGATGGCTTCAACAATCACCTTTACCCGTCTGTCGGTAGCTGATTCATAACCAACTGTCGATTAAATTCGTATCCAAAGTTGAGATTGACACGCCATTGATTTTTGCAGGGATAGCCTTATTGACACATCCAGCGGTCTCTCACCCGTGTTGCCCAGCGGCCGAATGATTCTGACAATCAGTATAATCATCTCCCATCAAAGGTGATTATACAACTGCCCCATTAATACCGGTGCCTTCAGTTGCAAAAGAAGACATTGGTTCAGCCAAGTTGCCAGGTTCGTACTTGAATATTGAATTTTAATTCGTGAGCCTGTTGTTCTCCGGCAAAGATTAAGATCGGAGTTCATGTTTAACATGCTTTGTTGCTGTTTAGGATGCATCTATCATTTGGAACATGTCTTAGCATGACCTGCAGAATTTCCCATCTATTTCAGTTTTTAGTTTAATTTGCGTAAATGTTGATCCCTATTCTGACTGTTTTGAAGCATATTGACTTAGATTTTGGGTCTGAATGATTGTTTGAGTGTATATCAATCGAGTTACAACAATCAAGTGGTCGTGGCTCTTAATCAGCCTTTAACTGACATCTGGCAAGATTTGTTGCTGAATTCAGGCAAATGTTGGTTCTAATGTCAAGGATGTGATCTCTAATGTCACTTAACTGAGCCATATTGGGCATCCTTGAGTTTGGCAAGGATTATTAACACCACATTGTATAGATCCTTGTTGAGTTTACCATGTTTTGAAGAGTTTTTCAGTTTACCAATCGGTAGCTGCTATGGATTGCCATAGGTCTTATCTAAGCTTTGTCATATTAATCATTATCTTGATTAGCTATTACTGTAGACTTGCGGGAGTTGCAATTCTCAATAGCTCTTTGCCCATCTGCTTGCCTTGCATTCCCAACTGTATAATCTCATCAATATTTCCTGTGTCTTGACCTTTCCTTAGTTTTACCCTCAGATTAGCATCATAATATCATAGCATTACATTTTCTGCGTGCATTGATGTTTTATGTTCTAGCAAGTAGGTTATTTTGTCATCATATCAAGGTTAGATTCCTTATGTTGTGTCCTTGGAGTTTCTGAGAGCTTGTTTTATCAGGGTATTGATACATGGTTTTCCCACATCATACTACCTGTCATCATATCATAACAAGGCAATTCTTTCCTCTAGACGCACAGCTGCACTCATGCTTTCACTGCATGTTCATCACCTACAGGATCACAACACCCCACCTTTGCCTTACTTCACCACACTTACCACTGTCTACAGTAATAACACTTTCACAGCCTATTGTTGATGCATCCTGGGCTATCATAATGGTTCATATATTTAATGTCAGTTCGGCCCTTGAGCAAACCTTAGGTACATCTTTCCTTCAGTCTTAAACTGGTGTGAGCCTAAGAGTTATCATCTTTTAGTCAAATACAAGCTTTGTAGGTTCATTTAGATGATGTGTCATATTCGGAATACCATTCACATACTTCAATATCTTAGGATATCATTCATACCCTTCCTACAAGTCTACTACATTTAGTATATCATATGTATATGCTA
Source organism: Nuphar pumila (assembly GCF_984573655.1). NCBI lineage: Eukaryota > Viridiplantae > Streptophyta > Magnoliopsida > Nymphaeales > Nymphaeaceae > Nuphar > Nuphar pumila. The sequence goes on along the minus strand of NC_143257.1, from coordinate 24,564,330 downwards.
GTACGCACCCCATGTATAATTTCAGTATAGAAGTGGTCATTCATATTGCATTTTTCATTAAAGTAAGATATATACATTTCATTAATTATATCTTAAATCCCATATGACCCATATGAATCGTTTCACAGGAAATACATGAAGAGTGCTATCTTTCTTCTTGGATTAAGATTTCAATTTCCATTCAATAATGTAATAAGTTAGATATAAATGAAAAATTTACATTCCCAGTCTTAGATTAGAATGAATGAGCATTATAAATATCATGAATTGCTTGTTATGCATACATTTTTTTCCTTCATTTCTCAAATTCACACAATGGTGAAACACGAATGGCACGTGCACCATTTCATAAGAGGTAAACTAGTCCTAAGTTGATGATTTACATCAACGGCCATAGTCGGGATGTGAACAAGACTTAGGATTTTTACCTTTTATAAAATAACATTGGATCCACACTGGATCCTCTTCAAAATCAGCATATTTTCAAATATTCCCCCCCTTTTATTAGAGTTAACTTAGAATTAATTCAATATATATACCAATGGCCATAGTCAGGGTATATTGAGAGTTAATTTCATTTTAAACTCTATAAAAGCACCAAAATGTATTTTATTCTTCATTTGAATTTAAATATAGATTATTATATAATACATCCAATGACCATAGTCAAGGATGCATTATATCTTCAATCTTATTTTAATTCGTTTAAAGAATGGAATAGTTTTTCAAAATCCAAATTCAAAAATCTAGATTCATTCATCATTTAGGATAGAATTACATCATATTTTCAAAAATTTATTTTTCAAAAACTCCAAGTAAATATCTTTCTTCAAATCTATCTTCAATCCTTATCAAATCTGATTCATTCTTTCAATTTTCAAGATTCAATTTCATTGTTAAATCTCAAAATTCAATCTAAATCTGAGATTTCAAATTCATTTTTATTCAAATCAGATTTCAAAGTTCAATATTGACTTTGAAATTCCAAATTCATTTATATTCAAATACTCCAAATCAAATCCAAAGTTCAATTTAACTTTGAGATTCTCTTCCTCTTTCTACATTTCAAAAATTCAAACTTCAAATCCAAGGTCTAAATCGACTTTGAAATTCATTTATTCAAGATTCAATTCCTGAATTCTAAATCCAATATGGGTTTTCAAAATCCAGATCCATTTTCAAAAGTCTCATTTGGACTTTCAAAAACCCAAAATCCATTCTAGGATCCAGAATCCAAAATTCACCTTGGATCTCAGACTTCAGATCCAAAATTTTCTCATAGGATCCAGCACCAATTTCACTTTGGATCTTAGACTTCAGATCCAAATCCATTCTTAGGATCCAGAACCCAGGTCTACATTTGGATCTCAGACTTCAGATCCAGTTCCTCTTTAGGATCAAAACTCCAAATTCCACTTTTTGGATCTCAGACTTCAGATCCAATTTTCTCATAGGATCCAGCACCAATTTCACTTTGGATCTTAGACTTCAGATCCAAATCCATTCTGAGATCCAGAACCTAACTCTACATTGGATCTTAGACTTCAGATCCACTCCATTTTAGGATCCAGAACCCAAGTCCATCTTGGATTCCAAATCTCGGATCCCATTCTGTTTAAGATCCGGAATCCAATTCCAATTCTAGATTTCAATTCCATTTTCGGATCTAATCTGAATCTCTTAAATCCATTTCTATTCTTAAATACCATCCGGATTTCTCAGATCCATTCCAAATTTCCAACCTCAGAAATCTAAATTATTCATTTCCTTTCCTAAAATCAAAATTCAAAGTTCAAAGTCTATTTCTGACTTTGAAACTTCATTTCCTTTCATTTCAAAACTTCAAGTCATTCCTTCTCATTTATTCTTCCAAATCCTGATTTATTTCAAAGACTTAGAACTCCTCTGACCTATCTCAAAGTTCTAAGTTAGATTCAATCATTTCTTCACTCCTTTACCAAGTTCATCTCAGAACACTTGGAAATTTTCAAAATATCTTTTAAAATGAGTATACATTCATGCATTACACAAGCATGATTCTTTGTGCATTTAGAGTTAGAATAGATTCTTAGATTATATTTAAGCAAAGCAAAAAGGCATAGATTCGATCCTTGGTTCGATTACCCCTGGTAAAGGCGCCAGGAACGGTCGAACCTCGTACCGACGAGCGAATCCTGTCTCTCCATTTTCCCGCAATATTTTCAAAAACGGAGGTGAGTTATTTTCTAAATATTTTTCAAATAAAGGTCAAGTGAAAACCCGCAAAATAGTTCCTCTTCTCTCTCTTTCTTTCTTTCTTTTCTCTTTTCTCTTTCTTTTCTTTCTTTTATCCTTCTCCCTTCAAAAAGGAGGAGAATAAAGGTTAGAAAAGGAAAAGAGAAGGAAGAGAGAGAAACCATAAAGAGAGGAAAATTTTTGTGATGATCACAGTTTTGGCGACCGAGATGGACCACATCTTCGTCCGGTTGGATCTATGCCTTTGCTTTGCTTTTATATAATCTAAGTCTTTGTTCTAACATATGTCAGCTATATTTTCATGCAAACCTTAGGAGCCTAGACCATGTCCTAAGCTGACATCATTGCATATAGGATCTAAGTATGGTTTGGTAAGACCATATTGAGGAGATTATTCCATGTTCACATTAGACTTAGGTCTTAAATACAACTCTTCTCAATTTTTAGGGAGTGAATGCAAAAACAATGTATGCAAGTGTATGCTTCTTTTCATTTAAAATCTATCTTCTTTAGGACTTGCATTAGAGCCTTCTGATTTTATTGCATGTTGATCATATTTTTGAAAACAACCTTACCTATATTGTCCCGATCTTCACGTTGCTGGGCTGTCTCACTGAACCATAGTTCGGGAGAGAGCCTCACAACTGGACCACTTATTTGGGTTCGCGCCCCCTGCCACGTACCCAAGGGCCATAGTTCGAGGTTGTAAACACCCCAAATTTTCACCTCATCCAGTGTTTGTCCATTTCATAAGTCATTACAGATCATTGCATGTCATTGCATGTATTCTGCATAGCATTGCATGTCATTGCATAGCATTGCAGGTCATTGCATCTCATTTTCGAGATCCAGCACTCCTATTTCAAGACATTCAATCCAGATTTGAATTTTAAAGCTTTTATTTCAAAATCAATTTCAAAACCTGGGTTTTTATTCAATACTCTGTCATTTTCCAACCCCAGGACTTTATATTTCGAAATATTTTCTCAAGGAAACAATCTGGATTCATTTCAAATTCAAATTTTAATCGATTTCAATTCACAGATGAGACCCATTGAGGTGGTGTCGCTTCTGAATTCCTCTATTCATCAAGTTTCTCAAAATTTTGAAAGTTTCAGTTCGATCAGGACTCTGTCTCAGAGTCCTGATCCGGTCAGGAGTCTGTTTTGAAGTCTGCTTTACTTCCATTTTTAATCTTTTTTGTTTGTTTTCGAAATTTAGGTCATTTTACAAGAGTCCGGTTAGTTCAGGATTCTATTTTAGAGTTCGGTCGAGTTAGGAATCTAACCCTGACTGTGTTTTCTGACTTATTTCATCATTTCTTGATAAAATCTTTTGAAAATTCTTTCATTTGGCTGTTAAAATTTAAAATTTCAGTCCTAAGAGTTCAGGACTCTAACCCGGAGTTCCAGTTTGCATGAGACCCTATTTTCAAAAATCTTGAATTTCAAATGTCAATTTTAACCCTTTTTCAAAGCCATTTTCAGTGTTTATTTCAAAATTTCTAAAACTCGATGTGGTCCCACTCAGTTGGCACCATATACAGAGGAATTCTAATTCAGTTAGGATCCTATATCATTTCAAAATTTTCAATTTCAAAGTTTGCTTTTGAAAAGCTTTTGAAAACTCCTTCAATTTCAAGTTTTAAAATCGTTTTTTTTTGAAAAACTCAAGTAGGGCCCACTCGGGGTGGTGCCATATTCGAGTCAGTCAGGGCTAGACTAGGGTTAGTGGATGTCTTGGTTAGTGTTAGAGGTTTAGAAGAGTCAAAACCATTTTGAAAAAAACTCATTTTGAAAGTTAGTTTTTAAAACTAGTGTTTTTAAAGGTTTTTAAAGGTTTTTTAAAAAAAAAGCCAAATGTAGAAAATGCCAAGTGGCATTACATTTGGGGATTTTTTAGGAGAGTCTAGGGGTTAATTAGGTTTTAAATAGGATAATTTAGGCTAGGGGTAGGATAGTCTTTACACCCCAAAATCGCCCCCCTTAGAAGAGTCCAATTTTTTTAAAACATTTAATTTTTAACCTAAATTTTTTTATAAATAGAAGGCTATAGGGGGTCAATTTTCCCAATTGGCTTTCCTTTGGATTCTTGGAGCTTCTCTCTCCTCTCCATCCCTTCCTCCATTGCAGCAACCTCAAGGTAACTATTTTCTCTAATTTTTAGTTTTTATTTAATATTTTTCATTGTTTTAAACATGATTTAGCCATTGGTACCATCATCTTCATGGATTAAACCATGGATTCAACCTCAAGAACCATCAAGAATCAGCAAGAACAATCCAAGAAGGTGATCTAACCCTGTTTTGGGTGATTTACATAGATTTTAATCCATTAGAATTGATTTTAATATGATTCTTTGCATTAATAACCAATAAAATATATGATTTGCCCTTTTTAATGGGTTAAATCTATGTTTTAAAGGTGATATCAAATTCCAGTCATTGATTCCCTGTTTTTATTTTATTTTCATGGTTTATTCATGTTAGTTTTACGTTCTATAGCATAGAAATAAGTTTTATTTATTGTTTTATGGTTTATTTTATTTATTTATATTAGTTAATGCATGGTTTTTCAAGTTTCTTAAATTTCTGTGTGTTCTAGGTTTAGAACAGTAAAGATGATGTTATTTCGGATGAAAGCACTCATTGTTTATTTCTGATTTTTTTATATGTGGTGCATGCATGAGTTATTGAGTTACTGTAGAAAAATCAGAGGTTTTGGATCTCGGGAACCCTGTCAAAAAAATCATACATCAAATCGGGTTTTCAAAGCTTTAAAATCGTGGTTAAAATCAAGAAGGTAACTTGCTGTTATGATATTTCTCTCATCTTATATCCGATTTTAGATCTGTAAAGTGCTATGGATTCACATTGAGTAGATATGTCTGCTGTGAAATTTTCGGATTTTTTGATCACTGTTTAGTATTTTTCCCATTTCATAGAATCTGTTTTTAAATTTAAAACTCGTTAGGGTTTACCAAAACCCTAATCAGACTTGTGTTAGTCATAAATCCCAAACCACAGATCCGATTTTAGATCTGTAAAAAGTGAGTATTGTTATTTTTCTGTCTACTGTTCATCACTAAAATTTCAGAAATTTTTGTTTAGGATTTCTATTTATTCCTGTATTTTCAATCTGGAATAGCTGTTTTAATCCCTGTTAAAAGTGATATATTTTAGCTCAGATTGCCGGAAGGGTTTCTCCCTAACCGGAGATGATTTTTCCGATCTGTAAATTGGGAAATCTCTGTTGTTCTTTCTAGTTAGTCTCTGTAAAATTTCATAAATTTCCATGGAGATTTGACCCCTAGTTCAGGTCTAGGATTGAGACTGGTTGGTGAATTAGGTCAAAAATAGCATATTTTTAGGATTTAATGCAATTTTCGGATTAATTTAATGTCAAAAAATTATTTTTATAATTCCAATTCGACATTAGGGTTATAAAAAGTGCAGGTAACAATTTTTATGGATTTTGGAATGCATTTGATGGCTGAATTAAGCAAATTGCAAAACCGGGTTCCTGTAAGATCCAAAAACACTGCTAAAATCACAGTTTTTGTGATATTGTTGGATTTTCGTGCATAGGCATATATTTTTAGGGTTTAATCATGTTCATAATCATATTAGGATGCTTTAGGTTTAATTTTGTGCTCATTTGATTTCATTTAGTGCATAAAACCTAAGTTTTTACCAAAATCTATTTCTAAAAACCCTGATTTCAAGGCCATAGTCTTGCTATCGGGGGTAATTTGGTCATTTGACCTAAATTTCGAAATCCCTAACCCTAATTTCATATTTTTAATCATGTCATAGCATATTTGGTTTTAGTTTATTCCATTCAAATTTCAAAACTTGCATTTTATCAAAATATCTTTCTAAAAACCCTAATTTCAAGGCCATAGTCTTGTTATTAGGGGTATTTTGGTCATTTGGACCCCAATTTCGAAATTTCATATCTTCTCTTCCTTATTTATTCAATTTTATTTCATACTTTATCATTTTGATTTAAGGAAATCATGGTAAAAAGGCTTATATCTAGCAAAATCCAACAATTTCCTGATATTGCTGGATAAATCTAGAAAAGCCAACATATTTTCATTAACCAAGTTTTCTAGTTTTGCACGTACATTGAAGACTTTATTTTTCATGTATTTAAATTTCAATAGTGATGTAATTTGTAATTAAACTTTGGAATAAGAATTTATATTTCCTGCTTAGCTTAAGTTGCATTGCATATAGTTTATTTTTTTAAATAATGTTAATGTGTGATGGATGATGATTCATGCATATTCAAACTCACTATGGTCTACACGAATGGCACATGCACTAGCTTCTATGAAGTTTATAAACTTGGTGGAATTTGTATTTATGGCCATAGTCAGAATACGAATGATACCCAGATTTATGATCTTCACATTAGCCACATTCAGCCTACACTCTTAGGCTAACTTCAAAATGCACTGCATTTCTCAAAATACAAAAAGTATTTCTCAATTCCTCAAATCCATATTCGTTCATTTCATGCATTTGCCAATTCCAATTCAAATCTCAATTCAAAGAAGTTCATTTCCTCAAAATCTCCCAAGTCTTATAGTAAAATCGATTTTCCCAAAAGCATTGAATTTCAAAGAATATTTCAAGTATTTCTTAAGTTCATAAACTCAATTTTCCAAAGTTATGCAGTCAATTTCAAAGTTTGAAGTTAGAATTTTTCTAAGTCTTATTCAAAAGAATATGGATTTTCCAATGATATTTCAAGTATTTCCCAAGTTCCAAATTCAAAATTTTCTAAGTTAGAATTTCAATTTCCAAGTTTGAATTCAGAGAAACAAAGTTTCTCAGAATCGATTTTCACCAAATGTTAAGGATTCCTCAAAATCGATTTGTATTTCTCTCAGAAGTATATTTCAAATCCCAATTCACGATTTTCCATGTGATACCTATTCTAAATATTTCAATTATTCAAAGCAAACATCATGTTTTCAAATGTGCATTTTCTGAAAATTCATAGCACATGCCTGATTCTATGTGCATTTAGAAATTAGAATATGATTTAGACAAGTTGAATAGAGTAGAGCATAAGATTGATCCTTGGTTCAATTACCCCTGTTAAAGGTGGCAGGAACGGTTGAACCTCGTACCGACAGGCGAGTCCCATTCTACAGAATTTTCCCGCATTTTAAAACAGAGGCGAGTTATTTTCAAAAACTTTTTCAAAGGTCAGTTTGATTTGCAAAAGTAAAAATTTTGCGATGATAACAGAGGTATATCGGTAGGTGCTCAAGGATGTTGGGAAGCCCTTACCTTAGAACCGGAGAAATATCTTATATGCCACGTACTTCGAGCTTCGGCTTGAGTATATCGGCATACCTTGATTGGAATCGGATGATCTGAACCATAGAGTTAGGATTAAGGTCCTACAAGTTATTTCAAATATTGCATATAGAGTCAGACTTTAGGGAGTGCTGTGTGTGCATCCTTGTTTGTGCAGCTATGATTATGCGATGTTTTTCTTGTGTTCTCCTATATCGACCTCTTTTAAAACCCTGAGTGTACTCTTTAAAACTTCCTCTATTTTCAAAAACCCCAGGTGCGTATTTTTCCCTTTGCCTATATTCTTTTCCCTTTTTGTATGTCAAAACTTTTCTTAAAAACTCTGGAAAGTCTTTTTCAAATCCCCTGTTCTTTCCAAAATTTCCAGGATTAATGTTTGTCCCCTTTCCTTCATCAAAAAGTCTATCCGTAAGTCCTGCATTCTACCTGACTCTCTTTCTCTTTTTTTTGCCTCAGTATCACTCCGATGGCATCCGAATCTCCCGGTGCTATCTTTCCTTGGGATCATGTCTTCTATCAAATAAGGGATGGAACCCCAGATCATCGGGTCATTCAGTCCCGTACCTTCTTCCCTCGGTGGTACTATTCTTGGTTCACCGCCTTCTCGCGTATGTTCCCAGACCACTTGGATGATTGTAGATTGGAGATGGCATCGGCAGCTGGCAAGCAAACCATCAACGGCAGTCTAATTCAAGCTATGGCAGAGAGATGGAATCCACGTACCTGCACGTTTTGGTTTCCATGGGGAGAAATGACTATGCTAATGGACGAGTTCAATTATATCATGGGATTGCCAGAACCAGCTGGTCAGCCAGATGATCCGGTCGAGCAGCAATTCTTGATCAATGTCAAAGGGGTAGATGTTCGAGAAGCATTGGCCAGAGCTACAGGGAGCAGATCCTGGCCTCTCACAGAGATCAGCGGAAATCAGTTCATCGATCTGTTCGAACTCTACAACAAATATGGGGCCTACGAAGAAGTCGATACCTTATCTCGAGCAGCGAAAGAAAGGATCCAGCATGCCATGGTCCTATGCACAGTGGGGCTGGCATTCTTTCAGGATGGTCAGAATTTCATCGATATCAGAGTCGCCCAGCTTTTTCGAAGATGGGGAAGCAAGCAGACCCGTCAGCTTTCAGTCTCCATGGCAGCTCTAGCTTTTCTCTACAGAGGTTTAGCACGTTTCTCCCTCGGAGAGACCATTCTGGTGGAAGGATGCACATACGCCTTACAGTCGTGGTTCCTGCGACATGTACCGTCAAAAGTCAGTTCTTTCAGATTAAGCAACAAGCAGCCGAAGTCAGCCATTCAGTGCCGAGCTTTGATCGAGAAACTGCATCAGGAGGAAATCATTTGGGACTTCTTCGACAGAAGAGAGACCATTCCTCGCTACACCTATGCTCGTGACAAGCGTTACAAACTGCTCGGTCCATTCTTCTGCGTAGACTATCAGCCAGAGAGATGTCTCAGACAGTTTTCGCAGCGACAGGTTCGTGCCAACACTCGCTTCCCGACAGGCTGCATGCCAGAGTTCGATCTACGGTCAGATCAGTGGTCTGGAGCATACCACGTCGCCAAATACACTTGGGACTCCGTTATTCCTTTGTCTATATTTCCTGGTCCTAATGTATCATCAGAATATCGAGAATGGTGGCAAACTATCTGCCCACCTTCTCTTTGTATTTAAATTTCGTCATCAATGAAAATGCAAACTTTTATTTTGTGGCCAAATCTTATTTTATTTCATATAGTTACGGATTCATCCCCAGTGATGAGACCCATTCTGTCTATTCTTCTATCCTTCGCCATAATAGACGACCACGCCTAGGTCATAAGGCGCATTTTGTCACCAAAAAAGAGTGATGCGATCATTGCAAAAATTTGTCAATTCCTTCCCTCATGCCTTTTCTAAAAGAAATCACATTTTCAAAAGTTTCCTCGAACCCTAATCATTCCTTTCACCTCCACAGGAAATCACTGGCATTGGCGAAATGGTTGTAACAAGGGCAGGAAAAGAAACAGTTCCTCAACACAGCGACAGCGAGGCCGAAAGGATGGATTCTCCCAAATCGGTCAGAGGACAGAATCAAGCAGATGATATAGATCCAGCTATGTATAATCTATTTAAAAGAATGATGACCAAAATGATGGCTGAACAGGCCGAGGCCAGTCAGAAAGAAGTTGTTCCAAAAAGCAAGCCAAAGAAAAAGGTTGTAAGGAAGCCAGTCAGGATTGTTAGAAAGCAAGTACAGCCCGACACCACTTCTGAAGAGCAGCTTGTCTATCAGAATCCTCCACCGCAGTTTGCAAAGACCGTTGCAGAGCCCGAATCAATCAACAAGCCCGTTCCGGTTAATGATTTGATGCAAGAGCAGATGAAAGAAATGAATAGGGCTATCAAAGATATCCAGGCTAAAAGCAAGGGCAAGCAGACCTACTCCGGTGAAGACTTCTATCATGGTCTGGATGGGGATGACAATCTAGAGAATCTCCCTCGAAAGTTCATTAAATTCGACGGAACTAGCAACCCCAAGGCTCATTTGGCCACCTTTTATGCCGAATGCGGCCGTTTCAGGAAAGATAATCGGGCGTTATTCATCTGCTTTCCTCGCAGCTTAGAAGGGGTAGCGGCCAGGTGGTATGCAGACCACATTAATCCTATCGAACTACGAGAGTTCGATAAAGTTGTCAACTTGTTCATTGAGCGCTTCATGTTTAATGTTGAAGCCTCACCAACCCTCAATCATCTGTACAATTTAAAACAGATGGAGAATGAGAAAGCCAGTGAATTCATCCACAGGTGGAGAAGCACCTGTAACAGAATGAAGGTTCTCATCCCGGAGGAGCACTGTAACGCCCCAGATTTCCAAAACGAAGCTAAGTTAAAATTTTCATGAATTTCTTTTTTTTTTCTTTGCAGCGGAATTTAGAAAAGCTTTTAGCAGCGGAATCAGACGATAATGAGTCGTCAGTTTTAAAAAACTCCGAGCACGTTGCAGGTATGTGGCCAAGCAACTCATTGACCACCAAAGTGTTCCATTTATCGAAAACCACTTGTTTATTACAACATCACTGCTTAGAAAAGCAGTGTAGGTTCAATAAAAAGGAAGCAGTACAACTCTGTCTAGAGAAACCCTGGAACTCGATGCCGCCTTGCTCCGCATATCGCCACGCAGGTACAATACCTGAAATCCCCATAAAACGGGGTCAGAACCACTGATGGTCTGGTAAGCATGCAGTCATACATCCATTCAACTCAAATACAATAATGACCACTCAGGGTCGCAATGCGCAATAACGACGCTCAAGCCTCCAAGACTTAGCGTATATCGCAAGAGCCTCCGTAGGGCTATGAGTTGAACATCCGCTCGAGTCCTCATGACTTAGAGCAAGCCTTTTCAGGGCTGTGATTTGAATAGCCGCTTAAGTCTCCATGACTTAGCCATGACCTCTTCCGGGTCTCAAAGTGATGTCTAGCTCAAGTCTTCATACTTGGCACATCCGTATCCCACGCATCTAAGGACAACTCCTCGAGCTTCGCTTAGTCGTGCGGATACAACACGGGTCTTTGCCCAGTCGGTCCAGTAGTATACCGAACATGACACCTTCACAAAGGTTATGCAGGACTAACTCAACACGTCATCCACTCATACATTCAAAGCATCGCTGAACCTAAGCTAATGCATTGTTTCGATAATTAACCGCTCCCGCCTTTGGTACGCAGGTAGAGCTATTGTCCGGGCATCAACGCGACGTTCTGGGGGTTGATTATTCTATGTATTTTAGATACCTCAGAGGCCTGTTGACCCTATCCATAGTTGGGCAGTGTGTTTCAACTGGGAGAACCCTACTAGGACAATATTCTGATGCATCCTCTACTTGCAGTAGTTGGGTTAAATCCTTAGATCTTAAGGATAACCACGATCCCAAAACCCATGAGTGACTGAGGCCATCGTGGACTCTATTAGGTCCAAAGTAAAATACATGTCACTCAAGGCTGTACCATCACTGTCATTCCACAGTGAGCATAATTCCTGAAGGGGTCTGCCAGTCTTACAATTAGTTGGACAGAATCTGCATGCCATTTAGGCAGCCCGTGCTTTCAGCACTACGGGAGTATGTACCCGAACCCATTCAGTCTGCCCCAACACAGTCATTACTGAGGGGGTACCCCTAACACGATTTTCAACCGCGGGGTATGTGCGACCTTAAGTCTTATTCATATGCATGCAGAACACCGCTCTTGGCACTTCGGCCACCACGAGCATCACACCTCTTTGGGTGGAAACAACACACTCTGGCTCTTCGGCCCTTACGAGTCTGGTTGTGTAACCGTTCTCAATGAGCATGCATATGACTCGATCTAAATAGATCGGCTACTCGGCGTATTTTTATGCAACGAGTCCAAACCTAGCCAAGGCGCAACCTCTACTCTGGCTCAGCGGCCCTTACGAGCAAGGTGTCCTTGCAGGCACAAGGATACGAGCTGATCTGGCGTCGTTCCATCAACGGACATCATTATGCCGTTCCATTGGTTCCGACAGCTCTTCTGCCAACCATTTCGTCAGCACCTTCCCTGCTCTACCGGCAGTGGTGCGACGAACCCTTCTACGTTGTAGAGGGCAAACCATGAACTGGGTAGCACTCTGCTATATGTCAGAGTATCCTGCTACGTTCTTTTTGAGCTATTCTTAGCTTCTTCAGAAATTTCAGCAGCACTTCCTCTCTTTTACGGAGAAAGCGTGCATTTCTTTTATCCATTTCAGCGGCATTTCCCCTCTTTGGTAGGAAATCGCCACGCTTAATTCGGGAAATGGATGCGCACCGTTGTGCGTACTTTGAATCCATCAAGGTTGCAGGAACCCTTGGTCATAGCCAGGCCATATGTAATTGACTTAGTCTTTACGTAAAGAGCATTTTGCCAAAAAGCGAAGCCTTTCCAATAGGGGCTTCATTCGTCAAGCAGAATCTTGAACGAGGAGCGGTCAGGGAATCGCATTGGCGATTTGGAGTTTGATCTCCATTTGAACGCTCATTTATGCGCTATATATGTAGTATAAGCAGAAGCCTGTGCTTTATACAGCGGCGGCGTAAAGAAATGCATATACTATTGTTCAGGGTGTGTAACTTAACGAAATATTCTACATATATAACAAAGCAGAAGCCTTGGCATCGTTCGACGCGACGGCGTAAGTAAATACATTGCAGAAAGCAGGAGCCTTGGCATCGTTCGACGCAATGGCGTAAGTAAATACATTGCAGAAAGCAGGAGCCTTGGCATCGTTCGACGCGACGGCGTAAGTAAATGCATAATCGGAAGTGCAGTAATCGGAAATTGCAGAAAGCAGGAGCCTTGGCATCATACGACGCGACGGCAAAGGTAAATTACATGGCCTGTGCGATATAAGACGCGTCGGCAGTATCAGCAGATATACACCTAGATCTGCATCCAACGATAGTTACGAGGCGAGCGAGTGAACACCGAAGTGTCCTAGAGGGCTCAACCAAGAACTAGGGTGAGATACTATTTTGAAGAACGCATATACTGCGTATTCGAACATATATATCCGACGATAGTTACGAGGCGAGCGCGTGAACACCGAAGCGTCCTAGAGGGCTCAACCAAGAACTAAAGTAAGATACTACTTCAGAAAGTATATGCTATATACAAATAATCAAGTACTTGAGAGAGATGGTTTAATGAAGCGAACTTACTTCAAATCGTGGAAGAAACGGCTCCGGGTTGCTTCTTTGGCTTCGAGCCTTCCTTCGAGAGGTCAGACTAAGTCAGATGAAGCTGACTTAGTTGAGAAAGAGGTAGAGTAGGTCAAGCTACTCAACCTAAGTGGTTTGAACCAAACAGGGTTCGATCCAAGTCAACTGGGTTCAGCAGGTTCGAACTCAGTTCAAGTAGGCTAAGTTTGGGTTCAGAAATCCAAATCGAAATCTGGACCAAAAAGGACTTTGACTTTGACTTTAAACCCAACTAGGTTCAAGTCAAGTCAACTGGGTTTGGACCAGGTCAAGTGGGTTCAGACCCAGGTCAGGTGGGTTAGGACCAGGTCAGGCAGGCTCAGGCTAAGTCAGGCAGGCTCAGACCAGGTCAGGTGGGCTCAGGTGGGCTAGGCTAGGTAGGGGAGGTTTTAGGAAGTAGGAGAGAGAAAGAGGAGGCTAGAAAGGGGGGGGGACGATTTTTTCTAAAGGGGAGGGCCTTTATTTATAGGAAATGAAACTTGGGCCCCAAGTTTCCCCTTTACCCATATGCCCTTGGCTTCTTTTTAATGCCAAGAGGTTCCTTGGTGTGGGGCCCACCTAGATATTTCCATGGGATATTTTGTGGGTCCCACCAGATATTTTCTGAGGAATAATTCTGTGGGTCCCACCAATATTTTCGTGGGTCCCGCAAGAATTTCGGGTTTCCGGCGATTTTTTCTGAAAAATTCTGAGTACGCCATTCCCTTCGTATTGACGTAACTAAGAAAGTTGGCTCGCAGGAATCCTTTGATTTCATTCAGTTAGGAAGTTATGGCTTCTAGAGTGTTTGAGCATATATTCGCGATTCGACGAATATCCTAAGTATAACTGGCTCGCAGGAATTGATTCGTTTCGCATTCTGAGAAGAAATGCTATTTTTACCGGTAAATGCCTCATGAATTTTATTCAGATATTTTCTGAAAAATTGTGGGTCTTACATCATTACCCCCTTAAAGGAATTTCGTCCGCGAAATTCAGCTAAGAGTACAAGGTGAAGAGTTCAGGATATTTAGCCCGCATATCCGATTCGGGCTCCCAAGTGCAATCATCGATTCCATGATGCTGCCACCTCACTTTAACAAGTGATATGACCTTCGTTCTTAGCACTTGCTCCCGTCGGTCCATGATCTCCACTGGCCTTTCTTCTACCGTCATATCTTCTCGGATGTCAATGTCTTCATGTTGAATGACGTGAGAAGGATCATGAACGTACTTTCTAAGCATTGATACGTGAAATACATCATGTATTTGCGCGTATTGTGGTGGCAATGCTACTCGGTAGGCAGTCTCTCCGATTCGGCTCAAAACTTCGAAGGGACCAACGAATCTGGGGCTGAGCTTCCCCTTCTTTCCAAAATGAAACACACTCTTGGTTGGAGAGACCTTGATAAAAACCTTATCTCCAACCGCAAAAGTGAGTTCCCTACGCCGCTGATCGGCGTAGCTCTTCTGTCGACTCTGAGCAGTCAGTAGCTTCTTTCTAATCATGTGGACTTGCTCAGTATAATGCTGCAACACAATGGGCGAGTCCAAGGTTCGCTCACCCACTTCACCCCAATGGATTGGTGATCTACAGGGTCGTCCACACAAGGCTTCATATGGTGCCATCCCAATGCTAGCGTGGTGGCTATTATTATAAGCAAATTCAGCCAACGCTAGGTGGGAATTCCAATCACATTTCCATTCCAGCATACAGGCTCTTAGCATATCTTCAAGAGTCTGTATGGTTCGTTCTGATTGCCCATCTGTTTGGGGATGAAATGCTGTACTGAACTTGAGTCTCATCCCCAGGGCTTTCTGAAGCTGCTCCCAAAAGTAAGAGGTGAACTTCGGGTCATGATCGGATATGATCGAAATCGGCACTCCATGGAGTCTAACGATTTCCTGAATGTAGATCTCTGCCAATCGTTGAGTTGAGTA
This sequence comes from Nuphar pumila, assembly GCF_984573655.1. Classification (NCBI taxonomy): domain Eukaryota; kingdom Viridiplantae; phylum Streptophyta; class Magnoliopsida; order Nymphaeales; family Nymphaeaceae; genus Nuphar; species Nuphar pumila. Next base: position 24,549,086 of record NC_143257.1, on the reverse strand, counting down.
TCGAGTGTTGATTGGCAGGAAGTGAGCAGACTTGGTGAGTCTGTCCACGATCACCCATATTGAGTCATGTTGTCTCTTGGACCGAGGCAATCCAAAGATGAAATCCATCGTAATGCCTTCCCATTTCCATTCTGGAATCTCGATCTGTTGCATCTTTCCACCAGGTCGTTGATGCTCAATTTTTACTTGCTGGCAGATTAAGCACCTTGAGACAAACGTAGCCACATCACGCTTCATACCCTTCCACTAGTACTTCCTCTGCAAATCTCGGAACATCTTCGTACCTCCAGGGTGAATGGTGTACTTGCTATTATGAGCCTCCTGGAGTACTTCCTGTCTTAGCTCAGGGTTATTTGGAACCCAAATCCTTTCTTCCATCCATATTCCTCCATCTTCTTTCAAATGGAAGAAAGTGTCATCTTTTTCAGCACGAGCTTTCAATTCCAAGTATTGGGGATCCTTGAACTGTTCGGCTACGATGCGATCGAGGAACTCAATGTGGATCGTCAAACATGACATTTGGATTCTGCCAGAATCAGCCAAAATGGCTTTCAGTTGACGAAATCCTCCATCAACTTCCATTGTCCGGTTAGGCTGGCTAGAGTGCCAACAGTCTTGCGACTAAGGGCATCTGCTACAACATTCGCCTTTCCAGGGTGATAGGAAAGCGTGAATTCATAGTCTTTGAGGAATTCCAGCCATCGTCGTTGCCGCATATTGAGTTCTTTTTGAGAAAAGAGGTATTTTAGGCTTTTATGGTCCGACATGACCTCAAATTTCTCTCCATATAGGTAGTGTCGCCAGATTTTAAGTGCGAACACTACCGCGGCAAGCTCAAGATCGTGGGTTGGATAGTTTTTCTCATGGACTCTCAACTGTCGTGACGCATAGGCGATTACTTTGCCATGCTGCATCAACACACAACCCAGACCTGTTCCCGAGGCATCGGTATAAGCAACGAAGCCTCCCTGACCAGAAGGTAAGGTAAGGACAGGGGCAGTGGTAAGCCTCTGTTTGAGAACCTCAAAGCACTCCTTACACTGGTCAGTCCAATCAAACTTGACTCCCTTTTTTAGTAATTTAGTCATCGGTACTGCGATTCGGGAGAAGTCTTGTATGAACTTCCGATAATATCCGGCAAGTCCAAGGAAGCTACGAACCTCAGTAATATTTTCTGGCTGCTTCCAGTCCATCACAGCTTCCACCTTCGCAGGATCTACTGCGATTCCATCTTTCGAGATCACATGACCAAGGAACATCACTTTGTCTAGCCAGAATTCACATTTTGAAAACTTACAATAGAGTTGGTTATCTTGAAGGGTTTTCAAGACGATTTTCAAGTGCTCCATGTGTTGTTCCTTGTTCTCAGAATATACGAGAATGTCATCAATAAAGACGATGACAAAGCTATCCAAATATGGTCTGAATATCTGGTTCATTAGATCCATAAAGGAAGCAGGCGCATTAGTGAGTCCGAAGGGCATTACTACGAACTCATAATGGCCGTATCTCGTTCTGAAGGCAGTCTTAGGTATATCCTCTTCCTTTACTCTGAGCTGATGGTACTCAGACCTGAGGTCGATCTTGGAGAACACCCTCGCTGTTCTGAGTTGATCGAATAAGTCCTCAATCCGAGGTAACGGGTACTTATTTTTAACAGTTGCCTGGTTAAGCATCCGATAATCGATGCATAACCGAAGGGATCCATCCTTCTTCTTTACAAACAGTACCGGGGCTCCCCACGGTGACACACTCGGTCGGATGAACCCTTGTTCCATCAGTTCTTCCAACTGACACTTCAACTCACTGAGTTTAGCTGCCGCCATTCGATACGGGGCTTTGGATATCGGCGCTGTTCCAGGTAAGGATTGAATTCCAAATTCAACCTCACGAAGTGGCGGAAGTCCTGGCAATTCCTCAGGAAACACATCGGGAAACTCCCGCACCACTTCCAAACTCTCAAGGGGTTGGTCATTGAATTTTTCCACCGAGAGACTCAACAGGAAGGCCACACAACCCTTCCTAAGGTATTTTTGTACCTTAAGTGCTGATATGAGCCTTTTCTGTGGAACTGGTTTGGATAACCAGTACTCCATCTTAGGCAATTCGGGTCGAGATAGAATCACTCTGCCCTCGCGGCACAGAATCTTGGCATTATTCTGAGCCAACCAATTCATTCCCAGAATGACATCGTACTGTATCATATCGATCAGGATGGCGTCGGTAGGCAAGTGTTGCCCTGCTATCTCAATATCCAAATTTTTCACACACCGGATACATTTGGTGCGTGAACCCAACGGGTTATACACTTCGATCATTTTATCAATCGGTTGAACCGAGGCGTGGAGTTGTTCGGTGAAATCGTCAGAGATAAACGTATGAGTAGCACCACAATCAAACAAGACATAAGCTGCATGTCCATTAACAGGTACGGTGCCTTCAATCAGGTCACCATTTTCGACTTGTTCAGTCGTTACAGCATATACACGACCTGCAGCAGGCCTTTGTTCTACTCTAGGTGGAGGTCGTTGAAACTGAGAACGTTGTGGCGCTGGTCGAGAGGGTCCGGCAGATCCGGCATTACTCCTCTGTTCATCTGCAGCCTTCTTGGCACAATCCCTTATAAAGTGGCCCATCTTGCCACAATACAAGCACCCACCAATGTCACGAGGACATGGCTTTCCAGGGTGGTTCATACGACACCTTGGGCAGCTGAAGTTGGACTGCTGACCATTCGGAGTTGGGTTCTGTCTTGGCCTCACGACTTGCTGAGTGTTGTTCCCTCCTTGGAACTTCTTCTTTTGAAAGGGTTGTCATGAACCCTGGCCACTTGGGAACGTCCTTTTACGATTCCCACCATTCACTATGGGCTTCTTTGCTACGATCACTTTAGATCGTGCCCAGTCCTCTTGGATTTTTGAAGCTGCTGCTACCGCAGCCTGAAAAGTCGAAGGCATGCTTGTTATCACTCGAGATCGCAGCCCTTCGCGCAGACCATTCACATATTTGTCGGCCCTTTCTTGGTCTGTTTTGAACAATCGAGAGCAGTAGCGCTCTAGATTCTGAAATTTGGTGGTATAGTCCATTAGACTCATACCGCCCTGTTCCAACTCCAGAAACTCCATCTTTTTCTTGTTTCTGGAATGCAACGGGTAGTTATCCATAAAAGTCCTCCGAAAGTCAGTCCAAGGAATGACTTCGACTTGTGAGAACTGGATAAGTTTAGTGGTATCCCACCACTTCCGTGCATTGTCTTTCAACCGATACGTGCCAAAATTGGTCTTCTTTTCCTCTGGTACTCCCAGTACTGAGAAGGCATGTTCTGTCTCTTCGATCCAACTCTCCGCGAGCTCAGGATCGACTCTGCCAATGAAAATTGTCGGGTCAAGCTTGAGGAACTTCTCATAAGTCACTCCTCCCAGGTGCTCGTTTCGTGGTGTGACTGGTTCTGGCCTCGTTTCACGGATGGCGGTAACCAGGTTGTTGAGTGTCTCCAACAGGAATCCTTGCGTATGGGACTCCTCGCTTGGCATGGTTCTCCTTGTTGTAGGAGCCATTTATCTATGCACACACAAGCACTTGTTTTTAGTTTCTCGATGTATATGAGGAAGTAAAAAGCTTTATTTGCTTAATATACATCACATTTACACAAGCATCTCCTTAAACAAAATGTCATGCCGCACTGGCAGACTTTAGGCGTTGAGAAACTATATACATGAGTCTACTGACTCCAAAACATCACCAGTCTCTTTAAGACTTGGATTTCTTTGATGAAGATGAACTCCAAAAGGTCCATCTATTGCCACATGGCCTTGGTGCAGGCACTACTAGCTTTGGCTTGGGCGGCACTTCCGCACTCTCAAGCGAATATTGGGGATACATGAGGGAATCCAGTCCACTCTCCCAGTCAGCAAGATCAAGACTCTGGGAGTCTGGAATAATGATCGGCGAACAGAAAGAATCCCCTCTTCCGTTCCTGCCATTTAAGCTCGGCGTATGTGATGCCGGATGATAGCTTGGCGAGTGATAGACCTCCGCAGGGAATTTCAAGTCAAAATCCCTCAGCCTTGGCAATTCATCAAGAGATGTTGGGGTATGGTTGCTCCCAACACTAGAGTGATGCGGTCCACTGACACGCGAAGTCTCATCCCTGAGACCCTTTGAAGCCCGCCGACCCATATCGGCGGTATATTTCCTTTGGCATTCGTTGGCGGAATGCCCATCTTCGCCACAGTATTGGCAGTCTTCGACTTCATACGGGCATATCTACTCATCGTGCATGACCTTGCAACGATAGCAATATCCTCGGGAGTCATGAGTTGCCATCTATACAAAGATGCACCCAGATCAGAACAAAAGTATAAAAACATATACTTACAGTGCGATATCGGGACCATGACGGATCTTGAATCAGGTTTCTCAGACTCATGCTCTGATACCAATTTTGTAACGCCCCAGATTTCCAAAACGAAGCTAAGTTAAAATTTTCATGAATTTCTTTTTTTTTTCTTTGCAGCAGAATTTAGAAAAGCTTTTAGCAGCGGAATCAGACGATAATGAGTCATCTGTTTTAGAAAACTCCGAGCACGTTGCAGGTATGTGGCCAAGCAACTCATTGACCACCAAAGTGTTCCATTTTATCGAAAACCACATGTTTATTACAACACTACTGCTTAGAAAAACAGTATAGGTTCAATAAAAGGAAGCAGTACAAAATCTGTCTAGAGAAACCCTGGAACTCGATGCCGCCTTGCTCCGCATATCGCCATGCAGGTCCAACACCTGAAATCCCCATAAAACGGGGTCAGAACCACTGATGGTCTGGTAAGCATGCAGTCATACATCCATTCAACTCAAGTACGGTAATGACCACTCAAGGTCGCAATGCACAATAACGACGCTCAAGCTTCCAAGACTTAGCGTATATCGCAAGAGCCTCCTCAGGGCTATGGGTTGAACATCCGCTCGAGTCCTTATGACTTAGAGCAAGCCTTTTCAGGGATGTGATTTGAATAGCCGCTTAAGTCACCATGACTTAGCCATGACCTCTTCCGGGTCTCAAAGTGATGTCTAGCTCAAGTCTTCATACCTGGCACATCCGTATCCCACGCATCTAAGGACAACTCCTCGAGCTTCGCTTAGTCGTGCGGATACAACACGGGTCTTTGCCCAGTCGGTCTAGTAGTATACCGAACATGACACCTTCACAAAGGTTATGCAGGACTGACTCAACACGTCATCCACTCATACATTCAAAGCATCGCTGAACCTAAGCTAATGCATTGTTTCGATAATTAACCGCTCCCGCCTTTGGTACGCAGGTAGAGCTATTGTCCGGGCATCAACGCGACGTTCTGAGGGTTGATTATTCTATTTATTTTAGATACCCCAGAGGCCTGTTGACCCTATCCATAGTAGGGCAGTGTGTTTCAACTGGGAGAACCGTACTAGGACCATATTCGGATGCATCCTCTACTTGCAGTAGTTGGGTTAAATCCTTAGATCTTAAGGATAACCACGACCCCAAAACCCATGAGTGACTGAGGCCATCGTGGACTCTATCAGGTCCAAAGTAAAATACATGTCACTCAAGGCTGTACCATCACTATCATTCCACAGTGAGCATAATTCCTGAAGGGGTCTGCCAGTCTTACAATTACTTGGACAGAATCTGCATGCCATTTAGGCAGCCCGTGCTTTCAGCACTACGGGAGTATGTACCCGACCCCATTCAGTCTGCCCCAACACAGTCATTACTGAGGGGGTACCCCTAACATGATTTTCAACCGCGGGGTATGTGCGACCTTAAGTCTTATTCATATGCATGCAGAACACTGCTCTTGGCACTTCGGCCACCACGAGCATCACACCTCTTTGGGTGGAAACAACACACTCTGGCTCTTCGGCCCTTACGAGTCTGGTTGTGTAACCGTTCTCAATGAGCATGCATATGACTCGATCTAAATAGATCGGCTACTCGGCGTATTTTTACGCAACGAGTCAAAACCTAGCCAAGGCGCAACCTCTACTCTGGCTCAGCGGCCCTTACGAGCAAGGTGCCCTTGCAGGCACAAGGATACGAGCCGATCTGGCATCGTTCCATCAACGGACATCATTATGCCGTTCCATTGGTTCCGGCAGCTCTTCTGCCAACCATTTCGTCAGCACCTTCCCTGCTCTACCGGCAGTGGTGCGACGAACCCTTCTACGTTGTAGAGGGCAAACCATGAACTGGGTAGCACTCTGCTATATGTCAGAGTATCCTGCTACGTTCTTTCTGAGCTATTCTTAGCTTCTTCAGAATTTTCAGCAGCACTTCCTCTCTTTTACGGAGAAAGCGTGCGTTTCTTTTATCCATTTCAGCAGCATCTCCCCTCTTTGGTAGGAAATCGCCACGCTTAATTCGGGAAATGGATGCGCACCGTTGTGCGTACTTTGTATCCATCAAGGTTGCAGGAACCCTTGGCCATAGTCAGGCCATATGTAATTGACTTAGTCTTTACGTAAATAGCATTTTGCCAAAAAAGCGAAGCCTTTCCAATAGGGGCTTCATTCGTCAAGCAGAATCTTGAACGAGGAGCGGTCAGGGAATCGCATTGGCGATTTGGAGTTTGATCTCCATTTGAACGCTCATTTATGCGCTATATATGTAGTATAAGCAGAAGCCTGTGCTTTATACAGTGGCGGCGTAAAGAAATGCATATACTATTGTTCAGGGTGTGTAACTGAACGAAATATTCTACATATATAACAAAGCAGAAGCCTTGGCATCATTCGACGCGACGGCGTAAGTAAATACATTGCAGAAAGCAAGAGCCTTGTCATCGTTCGACGCAACGGCGTAAGTAAATGCATAATCGGAAGTGCAGTAATCGGAAATTGCAGAAAGCAGGAGCCTTGGCATCATACGACGCGACGGCAAAGGTAAATTACATGGCCTGTGCGATATAAGACGCGTCGGCAGTATCAGCAGATATACACCTAGATCTGTATCCAACGATAGTTACGAGGCGAGCGAGTGAACACCGAAGTGTCCTAGAGGGCTCAACCAAGAACTAGGGTGAGATACTATTTTGAAGAACGCATATACTGCGTATTCAAACATATATATCCGACGATAGTTACGAGGCGAGCGCGTGAACACCGAAGCGTCCTAGAGGGTTCAACCAAGAACTAAAGTAAGATACTACTTCAGAAAGTATATGCTATATACAAATAATCAAATACTTGAGAGAGATGGTTTAATGAAGCGAACATACTTCAAATCGTGGAAGAAACGGCTCTGGGTTGCTTCTTTGGCTTCGAGCCTTCCTTCGAGAGGTCAGACTAAGTCAGATGAAGCTGACTTAGTTGAGAAAGAGGTAGAGTAGGTCAAGCTACTCAACCTAAGTGGTTTGAACCAAACAGGGTTCGATCCAAGTCAACTGGGTTCAGCAGGTTCGAACTCAGTTCAAGTAGGCTAAGTCTGGGTTCAGAAATCCAAACCGGAATCTGGACCAAAAAGGACTTTGACTTTGACTTTAAACCCAACTAGGTTCAAGTCAAGTCAACTGGGTTTGGACCAGGTCAAGTGGGTTCAGACCCAGGTCAGGTGGGTTAGGACTAGGTCAGGCAGGCTCAGGCTAAGTCAGGCAGGCTCAGACCAGATCAGGTGGGCTCAGGTGGGCTAGGCTAGGTAGGAGAGGTTTTAGGAAGTAGGAGAGAGAAAGAGGAGGCTAGAAAGGGGGGGGGACGATTTTTTCTAAAGGGGAGGTCCTTTATTTATAGGAAATGAAACTTGGGCCCCAAGTTTCCCCTTTACCCATATGCCCTTGGCTTCTTTTTAATGCCAAGAGGTTCCTTGGTGTGGGGCCCACCTAGATATTTCCATGGGATATTTTGTGGGTCCCACCAGATATTTTCTGAGGAATATTTCTGTGGGTCCCACCAATATTTTCGTGGGTCCCGCAAGAATTTCGGGTTTCCGGCGATTTTTTCTGAAAAAATCTGAGTACGCCATTCCCTTCGTATTGACGTAACTAAGAAAGTTGGCTCGCAGGAATCCTTTGATTTCATTCAGTTAGAAAGTTATGGCTTTCAGAGTGTTTGAGCATATATTCGCGATTCGACGAATATCCTAAGTATAACTGGCTCGCAGGAATTGATTTGTTTCGCATTCTGAGAAGAAATGCTATTTTTACCGGTAAATGCCTCATGAATTTTATTCAGATATTTTCTGAAAAATTACGGGTCTTACAAGCACGCCCTGCAGATTATTCTGAATAATTTTGCCCAGCCTCTGAGGAACCTCATTTCCACTTCGTCTGCCAAGTCATTCATCAAATTGATTGAGAGAGCCGAATGGCTCGAGACCGTCCTGGACAACGGTCTATACGAAGGATATCCTTTTGTCAGAGAAAATCCTGATCAAAAGAAAAAGGCACACGTCGCCTATGCTGCAGGATTAACAGATCAGGGCAGCAGTGGTTCCGGCAGAAAGAAGAACAAGAAGGGCCGCAACAAGAACTCAGGACATCCCAATGCCGAAAGGGCAAACTCGGCAGCCCAGAAGGGAAAATTTATTAAGCCGCAGCCTGTTCAGTCAGCGCCCCAGCCAGAAGCGAGGCAGCCAGAAAAGCCGAAGCACGAAGGTTGGAGTTATGATCGAGAGTTCTCAGCCTTAGAACAGTCCCGCGAAGACATCTTAGAATATATGATGTCGAAAGGAATGATTAAGCTTCCCAAGGTGGCAGATCCTCCCGTCGCTATGGGTAAATGGACTGATAAATTCTGCAAATTCCATCGGACACGACACCGAACATTGCTTTGTCCTCAAAAACATCATTCAAGATTGTATTTACAAAAACATGTTAATTGAAGACGAGGATGAGCAGCAGCCAGAAGTCTTGTCCAAACCATTTCCTAAGCATTCAGCTTCGGTCATCGCAGAGCAAGCATTCTCTTTGCAAGACAATATCCAACCATGTTCTAGACAGGATATTCAGGATCAACATCAAGTCCTAGTCCTTCGCCAGGCACAGTCATCCGTCAAGAGGGCGGATGTCATCCCATCTTCCAGCAAACCAACAAAGGCAGCAACAGGAACTGCCAAGCTAGTTCCCAGGATCCTGAAGCGCTTTATCAAGGCAGCTTTGAAGAAAGAAGAGGCTTCAGGGTCAATTCAGAAGCCGATTACTGCATTATCCAACATCTCTATCTTGGACCTGACCCACGCTTCATCTGAGCACCAGCAAGTGCTAGAAAATCTTCTTAGAAAGATCAAAGTCAAGCCTAGCACGACCCCGCAAGATATGGCTCAGATCGTCAATCAGGCCATGACGAATGCACCAATCACTTTTTCTGATGAGGACTTGCCAAAGCCTCATTCGTTTCATAACAACGCCCTATACATAGTAGTGCGGACCAGGGGCATGACAGTCCCTCATGTGCTCGTTGATGGAGGTAGCAGCCTCAATATCTGTCCAGAGATGACGGCCAAGGCATTGGGCCTAAAAGAAGAGGAATACACCCCGGATCCGATCACGATCTACGGTTTTGATAACCATGGGCAGATAGCCAAGGGGAAGATTTTTCTCAAAATTTTCATCAACTATTCGGTACATACGGTCCTGTTTCATGTAGTGAATGTGCCACCTACATATAATCTGCTCCTCGGACGCACTTGGATTCACAATGCCAATGCGGTCCCATCAACCCTGCAACAGTGTATCAAATGGTCGAAGGGAGGCATGATCACCACGGTCCTAGGAGAGGATCCAGAAGAACGACTCCCGCAGCCGATGATTCCCCGTCCCACTTTCACTGCCGACATCCCGAGCATTAGGGAAGTCGACAAGATCAATCTGAGTGAAAGCCTGGATATGCTGAATCTGAAGGAAATCCAGCCAACAGAAAATGTCACTGCAGTTGTTCAGTGGCAGGGACCTCGCTTCTTCAAGCTAGGAGGATGCCTCGATTGCACCTCAATTAAATATCACCCTTTGTTTCCTCGATTCTCAAAATCAAGGAAAGGATTTGATCTTCTGATGAAGCATGGGTATCAGCCCTTCAGGGGCCTGGGCAAAGATGAAGACGGCATCCTGAAGCCGATCATCCCTGTTCAGCATGTCACCGGCACAGGCTTGGGTTTCACAGGACAGTCATCAGGCGGAAAGACCATCTTCGTCAAGGGAGCCCAGTAAAGAAGACAATGCTAGTGTTTTCTGTTCTCTTTCCTTTTTGTCATCTTGTAAGGGCAAGATCCGCCCCAGTTTCTTTCTCTCCTTCAAACGATCACTTGTAAATATCAAAGTTTATTCAATCAATGAAAAGTTTGTTTTCTCCGTTCATCTGGGTGTACACAAATTCTTTGCTTATGTTTTTGTCTATATTGTCATTCTTCATTTTTGTACAAAAGGCTATTTTTTTTTAAAAAACACTTTTTTTTCTTTCTCAAAAGGCCTCCTTTTCACTGCCAGGATTGCCAGCATCATGGCTCCTAAATCATTCCAAAAGCTCGTTATCAATACCAACCTTTTTCAAAATGAACCAGCCAAAGCGTGCAAAGCGAAGGCAGGGGCAGAAGTCAGCAAAATGACAAAACAGATGGAAGAGTTGGCAGAATTCGACTCGACAATTCAAGATTTGCCAGAGTTTGCCAGCATTCAGAAGCAGGATGAACCATCACCGTTAGTTCAAGATTCAACAAAGGATGTCAATATTGGTTCAGAAGATGATCCAAGAATTCTCAAAATTGGTTCCAGTCTAAGTTTAGATGAGAAGAAAAGGCTCATCTACTTCCTCAAACAGCATCAGGAAGTCTTCGCTTGGACTTATGAAGATATGCCAGGTTTAGACTCCAAGTTAGTCGAACATCGCCTTGCGTTGAAACTGGATTGCAAGCCAATCAAATAGAAACTCAGAAAAATGGATCCTCGAGTGGCACCACAAGTTAAAGAAGGGCTTGAAGAGTTATTAAAAGCAGGGTTCTTTCGGACCATCGAATACCCAGATTGGTTGGCGAACATTGTGGCAGTCCCCAAAAAGAATGGCAAAGTTCGAATCTGCATTGACTTCAGAGATCTGAACAAAGCGACCCCGAAAGATGATTATCCACTCCCCAACATCGATCTTCTGATCGATAGCACGGCAGGCCATGCCATGTTCTCCTTCATGGATGGATACTTGGGCTATAATCAAATCAAATTGGCCGCTCGTGACCAATCCAAAACTTCTTTCACTACGCCTTGGGGTACTTTTTGCTATACAGTCATGCCGTTTGGACTCAAGAACGCGGGGGCAACCTATCAGAGAGCAATGACAGTTATCTTTCATGACCAGATGCACAAAAACATGGATGCCTACGTGGATGACATCCTGGTAAAATCTAAAGAAGGAGAGGACCATCTCGATGCTCTCGGCCAAGTCTTTGAAAGACTTATCCTCTACAAATTACGACTCAATCTGCAGAAATGTGTCTTCGGGGTAGAGTCAGGCAAGCTGCTTGGCTACATGATCAGCAAGAAAGGCATAGAGGTGGATCCTGCCAAAGCAAAGGCGATCATTGACATGCCGCCTCCCACCAACCTCAAAGAATTAAGGAGCCTTCAGGGGCGCATTCAGTCTATTCGGCGTTTCATCTCAAATTTGGCCATGAGATGCGAGCCCTTCAATCACTTGCTAAGAAAAGAAGTGAAATTTGAATGGGGATCAGAATGCCAACTCTCATTTGAGCGCATCAAGCAGTATCTCCTCAATCCACCAGTTCTGAAGCCACCCGAACTTGGAAAGCCGCTGCTCCTGTATATTTCTGTCAACCACAATGCTTGTGGCGGATTTCTTGCGCAGTATGAGGAAGGCAGCCGAATAGAGCATGCCATCTACTACATCAGCAAGACTTTCATCGATTACGAGAAGAAATATTCTCAGATGGAGAAGACGTGTCTAGCCTTAGTATGGATGTGTCAGAAGTTAAGACATTATCTCCTGGCCTCATAAATCAAAATTTTGTCAAGGCTCAATCCTCTCAAGTACATCCTTGAGCAGCCTTTTCTTACTGGACGGATAGCGAAATGGCAAGTCCTCCTGATGCAGTATGACTTGGAATATGTTTCTCAGAAGTCAGTCAAGGGTCAGTCCATCGCAGATCAGTTGGCAGATTTCCCGTTAACAGAAGAGATCAAAGCGGAAGATGATTTTCCTGACGATCGAATCTGCAGTATTCAGGAATCTCCACTCTGGACTCTATTCTTTGATGGGGCCAGAAATATGTCTGGTATAGGAATTGGGATCTTGTTAATCACTCCTGAAAAAGAGATGCTCCCCTATTCCTTCAAGCTCAATTTCCAATGTACTCACAACATGGCTGAGTATGAAGCTCTAATACAAAGCCTCAAAATTTTGCAAAGCTTTGATGTCAAGAGAGTACACGCCTTCGGTGACTCATTACTTGTTATCAGCCAAGTTAATGCTGAATGGCAAGTCAAGGATTCAAAGTCAATCCCTTATCAGAAGTGTAACGCCCCGGATTTCCAAAACAAAGCTAAGTTAAAATTTTCATGAATTTCTTTTTTTTTTGTTTTTTTTTTCTTTGCAGTGGAACTTAGAAAAGCTTTTAGCAGCGGAATCAGACGATAATGAGTCATCAGTTTTAGAAAACTCCGAGCACGTTGCAGGTATGTGGCCAAGCAACTCATTGACCACCAAAGTGTTCCATTTATCGAAAACCACTTGTTTATTACAACATCACTGCTTAGAAAAGCAGTGTAGGTTCAATAAAAAGGAAGCAGTACAACTCTATCTAGAGAAACCCTGGAACTCGATGCCGCCTTGCTCCGCATATCGCCACGCAGGTACAACATTTGAAATCCCCATAAAACGGGGTCAGAACCACTGATGGTCTGGTAAGCATGCAGTCATACATCCATTCAACTCAAATACAATAATGACCACTCAGGGTCGCAATGCGCAATAACGACGCTCAAGCCTCCAAGACTTAGCGTATATCGCAAGAGCCTCCGTAGGGCTATGAGTTGAACATCCGCTCGAGTCCTCATGACTTAGAGCAAGCCTTTTCAGGGCTGTGATTTGAATAGCCGCTTAAGTCTCCACGACTTAGCCATGACCTCTTCCGGGTCTCAAAGTGATGTCTAGCTCAAGTCTTCATACTTGGCACATCCGTATCCCACGCATCTAAGGACAACTCTTCGAGCTTCGCTTAGTCGTTCGGATACAACACGGGTCTTTGCCCAGTCGGTCCAGTAGTATACCGAACATGACACCTTCACAAAGGTTATGCAGGACTGACTCAACACGTCATCCACTCATACATTCAAAGCATCGCTGAACCTAAGCTAATGCATTGTTTCGATAATTAACCGCTCCCGCCTTTGGTACGCAGGTAGAGCTATTGTCCGGGCATCAACGCGACGTTCTGAGGGTTGATTATTCTATGTATTTTAGATACCCCAGAGGCCTGTTGACCCTATCCATAGTAGGGCAGTGTGTTTCAACTGGGAGAACCCTACTAGGCCCATATTCGGATGCATCCTCTACTTGCAGTAGTTGGGTTCAATCCTTAGATCTTAAGGATAACCACGACCCCAAAACCCATGAGTGACTGAGGCCATCGTGGACTCTATCAGGTCCAAAGTAAAATACATGTCACTCAAGGCTGTACCATCACTATCATTCCACAGTGAGCATAATTCCTGAAGGGGTCTGCCAGTCTTACAATTACTTGGACAGAATCTGCATGCCATTTAGGCAGCCCGTGCTTTCAGCACTACGGGACTATGTACCCGACCCCATTCAGTCTTCCCCAACACAGTCATTACTGAGGGGGTACCCCTAACACGATTTTCAACCGCGGGGTATGTGCGACCTTAAGTCTTATTCATATGCATGCAGAACACCGCTCTTTGGCACTTCGGCCACCACGAGCATCACACCTCTTTGGGTGGAAACAACACACTCTGGCTCTTCGGCCCTTACGAGTCTGGTTGTGTAACCGTTCTCAATGAGCATGCATATGACTCGATCTAAATAGATCGGCTACTCGGCGTATTTTTACGCGACGAGTCCAAACCTAGCCAAGGCGCAACCTCTACTCCGGCTCAGCGGCCCTTACGAGCAAGGTGCCCTTGCAGGCACAAGGATACGAGCCGATCTGGCATCGTTCCATCAACGGACATCATTATGCCGTTCCATTGGTTCCAGCAGCTCTTCTGCCGACCATTTCGTCAGCACCTCCCTTGCTCTACCGGCAGTGGTGCGACGAACCCTTCTACGTTGTAGAGGGCAAACCATGAACTGGGTAGCACTCTGCTATATGTCAGAGTATCCTGCTACGTTCTTTCTGAGCTATTCTTAGCTTCTTTAGAAATTTCAGCAGCACTTCCTCTCTTTTACGGAGAAAGCGTGCGTTTCTTTTATCCATTTCAGCGGCATCTCCCCTCTTTGGTAGGAAATCGCCACGCTTAATTTGGGGAAATGGATGCGCACCGTTGTGCGTACTTTGCATCCATCAAGGTTGCAGGAACCCTTGGCCATAGCCAGGCCATACGTAATTAACTTAGTCTTTACGTAAAGAGCATTTTGCCAAAAAGCGAAGCCTTTCCAACAGGGGCTTCATTCGTCAAGCAGAATCTTGAACGAGGAGCGGTCAAGGAATCGCATGGGCGATTTGGAGTTGATCTCCATTTGAACGCTCATTTATGCGCTATATATATAGTATAAGTAGAAGCCTGTGCTTTATACAGCGGCGGCGTAAAGAAATGCATATACTATTGTTCAGGGTGTGTAACTGAATGAAATATTCTACATATATAACAAAGCAGAAGCCTTGACATCGTTCGACGCGACGGCGTAAGTAAATACATTGCAGAAAGCAGGAGCCTTGGCATCGTTCGACGCGACGGCGTAAGTAAATGCATAATCGGAAGTGCAGTAATCGGAAGTACAGAAAGCAGGGAGCCTTGGCATCATACGACGCGACGACAAAGGTAAATTACATAGCCTGTGCGATATAAGACGCGTCGGCAGAATCAGCAGATATACACCTAGATCCTCATCCAACGATAGTTACGAGGCGAGCGGGTGAACACCGAAGTGTCCTAAAGGGCTCAACCAAGAACTAAAGTGAGATACCATTTTGAAGAACGCATATACTGCGTGTTTGAACATAGATATATCCGACGATAGTTACGAGACGAGCGGGTGAACACCGAAGTGTCCAAAAAGGGCTTAATCAAGAACTAAAGCAAGATACTACTTCAGAAAGTATATTCTATATACAAACAGTCAAATACTTGAGAGAGATGGATCAACGAAGCGAACTTACTTCAAATCGTGGAAGAAACGGCTCCGAGTTGCTTCTTTGGCTTCGAGCCTTCCTTCGATTGGTCAGACTAAGTCAGATGAAGCTGACTTAGTTGAGAAAGAGGTAGAGCAGGTCAAGCTACTCAACCTAAGTGGTTTGAAATAAACAGGGTTTGATCCAAGTCAACTGGGTTCAGCAGGTTCGAACTCAGCTCAAGTAGGCTAAGTCTGGGTTCAGAAACCCAAACCGGAATCTGGACCAAAAAGGACTTTGACTTTGACTTTAAACCCAACTAGGTTCAAGTCAAGTCAACTGGGTTTGGACCAGGTCAAGTGGGTTCAGACCCAGGTCAGGTGGGTTAGGACCAGGTCAGGCAGGCTCAGGCTAAGTCAGGCAAACTCAGACCAGGTCAGGTGGGCTCAGGTGGGCTAGGCTAGGTAGGGGAGGTTTAGGAGAGAGAGAGAAGGCAAGAGAGAGAGGGGGGGTCGAAATTATGAGAAGAGAGAGAGTGGGGAGGGCTATTTATAGCCCAAGCCCACCTCCTCTTGGGTTTTTCCATGCCCCTTTTACCCCTTGGCTTCTTTTAAATTCCTGGAGGTTCCTTTTGAGGTGGGGCCCACAAGATATTTCCATAGGATATTTTGTGGGTCCCATAAGATATTTTCTGAGGAATAATTCTGTGGGTCCCACCAATATTTCTGTGGGTCCCGCAAGAATTTCGGGTTTCCGGCAATTTTTTCCGAAAAATTCTGAGTACGCCATTTTCTTCGTATTGACGTAACTAAGAAAGTTGGCTCGCAGGAATCCTTTGATTTCGTTTAGTTAGGAAGTTATGGCTTCCAGAGTGTTTGAGCATATATTCGCAATTCAACGAATATCCTAAGTATAACTGGCTCGCAGGAATTGATTCGTTTCGCATTCTGAGAAGAAATGTTATTTTTACCGGTAAATGCCTCATGAATTTTATTCAAATATTTTCTGAAAAATTGCGGGTCTTACATCATTACCCCCTTAAAGGAATTTCGTCCGCGAAATTCAGCTAAGAGTTCAAGGTGAAGAGTTCAGGATATTTATCCCGCATATCCGATTCAGGCTCCCAAGTGCAATCATCGATTCCATGATGCTGCCACCTCACTTTAACAAGTGGAATGACCTTTGTTCTTAGCACTTGCTCCCGTCAGTCCATGATCTCCACTGGCCTTTCTTCTACCGTCATATCTTCTCGGATGTCAATGTCTTCATGTTGAATGACGTGAGAAGGATCATGAACGTACTTTCTAAGCATTGATACGTGAAATACATCATGTATTTGCGCGTATTGTAGTGGCAATGCTACTCGGTAGGCAGTCTCTCCGATCCGGCTCAAAACTTCGAAGGGACCAACGAATCTGGGGCTGAGCTTCCCCTTCTTTCCAAAACGAAACACACTCTTGGTTGGAGAGACCTTGATAAAAACCTTATCTCTAACCGCAAAAGTGAGTTCCCTACGCCGCTGATCGGCGTAGCTCTTCTGTCGACTCTGAGCAGTCAGTAGCTTCTTTCTGATCATGTGGACCTGCTCAGTATAATGCTGCAACACAATGGGCGAGTCCAAGGTTCGCTCACCCACTTCACCCCAATGGATTGGTGATCTACAGGGTCGTCCATACAAGGCTTCATACGGTGCCATCCCAATGCTAGCGTGGTGGCTATTATTATAAGCAAATTCAGCCAACGCTAGGTGGGAATCCCATCACCTTTCCATTCCAGCATACAGACTCTTAGCATATCTTCAAGAGTCTGTATGGTTCGTTCTGATTGCCCATCTGTTTGGGGATGGAATGCTGTACTGAACTTGAGTTTCGTCCCCAGGGCTCTCTGAAGCTGCTCCCAAAAGTGAGAGGTGAACTTCGGGTCACGATCGGATATGATCGAAATCGGCACTCCATGGAGTCTAACGATTTCCCGAATGTAGATCCCTGCCAATCGTTCAGTTGAGTATCGAGTGTTGATTGGCAGGAAGTGAGCAGACTTGGTGAGTCTGTCCACGATCACCCATATCGAATCGTGTTGTCTCTTGGATCGAGGCAATCCAACGATGAAATCCATCGTAATGCCTTCCCATTTCCATTCTGGAATCTCGATCCGTTGCATCTTTCCACCACGGCGCTGATGTTCGATCTTAACTTGCTGGCAGATCAAACACTTCGAGACAAACGTAGCCACATCACGCTTCATACCCTTCCACCAGTACTTCCTCTGCAAATCTCGAAACATCTTCGTACCTCCAGGGTGAATGGTGTACTTGCTATTATGAGCCTCCTGGAGTACTTCCTGTCTTAGCTCAGGGTTATTTGGAACCCAAATCCTTTCTTCCATCCATATTCCTCCATCTCCTTTCAAATGGAAGAAAGTGTCATCTTTTTCAACACGAGCTTTCAATTCCAAGTACTGGGGATCCTTGAACTGTTCGGCTACGATGCGATCGAGGAACTCAATGTGGATCGTCAAACATGACATTTGGATTCGGCCAGAATCAGCCAAAAATGGCCTCCAGTTGACGAAATCCTCCATCAACTTCCATTGTCCGGTTAGGCTGGCCAGAGTGCCAACAGTCTTGCGACTAAGCGCATCTGCTACAACATTCGCCTTTCCAGGGTGATAGGAAAGCGTGAATTCATAGTCTTTGAGGAATTCCAGCCATCGTCGTTGCCGCATATTGAGTTCTTTTTGAGAAAAGAGGTATTTTAGGCTTTTATGGTCCGACATGACCTCAAATTTCTCTCCATACAGGTAGTGTCGCCAAATTATAAGTGCGAAGACTACCGCGGCAAGCTCAAGATCGTGGGTTGGATAATTTTTCTCATGGACTCTCAACTGTCGTGACGCATAGGCGATTACTTTGCCATGCTGCATCAACACACAACCCAGACCTGTTCCTGAGGCATCGGTATATGCCACGAAGCCTCCCTGACCAGAAGGTAAGGTAAGGACAGGGGCAGTGGTAAGCCTCTGTTTGAGAACCTCAAAGCACTCCTTACACTGGTCAGTCCATTCAAACTTGACTCCCTTTTTAAGTAATTTTGTCATCGGTACGGCGATTCGGGAGAAGTCTTGTATGAACTTCCGATAATATCCGGCAAGTCCAAGGAAGCTACGGACCTCAGTGATATTTTCTGGTTGCTTCTAGTCCATCACAGCTTCCACCTTCGCAGGATCCACTGCGATTCCATCTTTTGAGATCACATGACCAAGGAACATCACTTTATCTAGCCAGAATTCACATTTTGAAAACTTAGCATAGAGTTGGTTATCTTGAAGGGTTTTCAAGACGATTTTCAAGTGCTCCACGTGTTGTTCCTTGTTCTCAGAATATACGAGAATGTCATCAATAAAGACGATGACAAAGCTATCCAAATATGGTCTGAATATCCGGTTCATTAGATCCATAAAGGCAGCAGGCGCATTAGTGAGTCCGAAGGGCATTACTACGAACTCATAATGGCCGTATCTCGTTCTGAAGGCTGTCTTGGGTATATCCTCTTCCTTTACTCTGAGCTGATGGTACCCAGATCTGAGGTCGATCTTGGAGAACACCCTCGCTGTTCTGAGCTGATCGAATAAGTCCTCAATTCGAGGCAACGGGTACTTATTTTTAACAGTTGCCTGGTTAAGCATCCGATAATCGATGCATAACCGAAGGGATCCATCCTTCTTCTTTACAAATAGTACCGGGGCTCCCCACGGTGACACACTCGGTCGGATGAACCCTTGTTCCATCAGTTCTTCCAACTGACACTTCAACTCACTGAGTTTAGCTGCCGCCATTCGATACGGGGCTTTGGATATCGGCGCTGTTCCAGGTAAGGATTGAATTCCAAATTCAACCTCACGAAGTGGCGGAAGTCCTGGCAATTCCTCAGGAAACACATCGGGAAACTCCCGCACCACTTCCAAACTCTCAAGGGGTTGGTCATTGGATTTTTCCACCGAGAGACTCAACAGGAAGGCCACACAACCCTTCCTAAGGTATTTTTGTACCTTAAGTGCTGATATGAGCCTTTTCTGTGGAACTGGTTTGGATAACCAGTACTCCATCTTAGGCAATCCGGGTCGAGATAGAATCACTCTGCCCTCGCGGCACAGAATCTTGGCATTATTCTGAGCCAACCAATTCATTCCCAGAATGACATCGTACTGTATCATATCGATCAGGATGGCGTCGGTAGGCAAGTGTTGCCCTGCTATCTCAATATCCAAATTTTTCACACACCGGATACATTTGGTGCGTGAACCCAACGGGTTATACACTTCGATCATTTTATCAATCGGTTGCACCGAAGCGTGGAGTTGTTCGGTGAAATCGTCAGAGATAAACGTATGAGTAGCACCACAATCAAACAAGACGTAAGCTGCATGTCCATTAACAGGTACGGTGCCTTCAATCAGGTCACCATTTTCGACTTGTTCAGTCGTTACAGCATATACCCGACCTGCAGCAGGCCTTTGTTCTACTCTAGGTGGAGGTCGTTGAAACTGAGAACGTTATGGTGCTGGTCGAGAGGGTCCGGCAGATCCGGCACTACTCCTCTGTTCATCTGCAGCCTTCTTGGCGCAATCCCTTATAAAGTGGCCCATCTTGCCACAATACAAGCACCCACCAATGTCACGAGGACATGGCTTTCCGGGGTGGTTCATACGACACCTTGGGCAGCTGAAGTTGGACGGCTGACCATTCAGAGTTGTGTTCTGTCTTGGCCTCACGACTTGCTGAGTGTTGTTCCCTCCTTGGAACTTCTTCTTTTGAAAGGGTTGTCGTGAACCCTAGCCACTTGGGAACGTCCTTTTACGATTCCCACCATTCACTATGGGCTTCTTTGCTACGATCACTTTAGATCGTGCCCAGTCCTCTTGGATTTTTGAAGCTGCTGCTACCGCAGCCTGAAAAGTCGAAGGCATGCTTGTTATCACTCGAGATCGCAGCCCTTCACGCAGACCATTCACATATTTGTCGGCCCTTTCTTGGTCTGTTTCGAACAATCGAGAGCAGTAGCGCTCTAGATTCTGAAATTTGGTGGTATAGTCCATTAGACTCATACCGCCCTGTTCCAACTCCAGAAACTCCATCTTTTTCTTGTTTCTGGAATGCAACGGGAAGTAGTTATCCATAAAAGTCCTCCGAAAGTCAGTCCAAGGAATGACTTCGACTTGTGAGAACTGGATAAGTTTAGTGGTATCCCACCACTTCCGTGCATTATCTTTTAATCGATACATGCCAAAGTTGGTCTTCTTCTCTTCTGGTACTCCCAGTACTAAGAAGGCACGTTCCGTCTCTTCGATCCTACTCTCCGCGAGATCAGGATCGGCTCTGCCAATGAAAACTGGCGGGTCAAGCTTGAGGAACTTCTCATAAGTCACTCCTCCCAGGTGCTCGTTTCGTGGTGCGACTGGTTCTGGCCTCGTTTCACGGATGACTGTAACCAGGTTGTTGAGTGTCTCCAACAGGAATCCCTGCGTATGGGACTCCTCGCTTGGTATGGTTCTCCTCGTCGTAGGAGCCATTTATCTATGCACACACAAGCACTTGTTTTTAGTTTCTCGATGTATATGAGGAAGTAAAAGCTTTATTTACTTAATATACATCACATTTACACAAGCATCGCCTTAAACAAAACGTCATGCCGCACTGGCAGACTTTAGGCGTTGAGAAACTAGATACATGAGTCTACTGACTCCAAAACATCACCAGTCTCTTTAAGACTTGGATTTCTTTGATGAAGACGAACTCCAAAAGGTCCATCTATTGCCACATGGCCTTGGTGCAGGCACTACTAGCTTTGGCTTGGGCGGCACTTCCGCACTAGCAAGCGAATATTGGGGATATATGAGGGACTCCAGTCCACTTTCCCAGTCAGCAAGATCAAGACTCTGGGAGTCTGGAATAATGATTGGCGAACAGAAAGAATCCCCTCTTTTGTTCCTGCCATTTAAGCTCGGCATATGTGATGCCGGATGGTAGCTTGACGAGTGATAGACCTCCGCAGGGAAGTTCAAATCAAAATCCCTCAGCCTTGGTAATTCATCAAAAGATGTTGGGGTATGGTTGCTCCCAACACTAGAGTGATGCGGTCCACTGACACGCGAAGTCTCATCCCTGAGACCCTTTGAAGCCCGCCGACCCATATCGGCGGTATATTTCCTTTGGCATTCATTGGCGGAATGCCCATCTTCGCCACAGTATTGGCAGTCTTGGACTTCATACGGGCATATTCACTCATCGTGCATGACCTTGCAGCGATAGCAGTATCCACGCGAGTCATGAGTTGCCATCTATACAAAGATGCACCCAGATCAGAACAAAAGTATAAAAACATATACTTACAGTGCGATATCGGGACTATGACGGATCTTGAACCAGGTTTCTCAGACTCATGCTCTGATACCAATTCTGTAACGCCCCGGATTTCCAAAACAAAGCTAAGTTAAAATTTTCATGAATTTCTTTTTTTTTTTTTTCTTTGCAGCGGAACTTAGAAAAGCTTTTAGCAGCGGAATCAGACGATAATGAGTCATCAGTTTTAGAAAACTCCGAGCACGTTGCAGGTATGTGGCCAAGCAACTCATTGACCACCAAAGTGTTTCATTTATCGAAAACCACTTGTTTATTACAACATTACTGCTTAGAAAAGCAGTGTAGGTTCAATAAAAAGGAAGCAGTACAACTCTGTCTAGAGAAACCCTGGAACTCGATGCCGCCTTGCTCCGCATATCGCCACGCAGGTACAACACCTGAAATCCCCATAAAATGGGGTCAGAACCACTGATGGTCTGGTAAGCATGCAGTCATACATCTATTCAACTCAAATACAATAATGACCACTCAGGGTCGCAATGCGCAATAACGACGCTCAAGCCTCCAAGACTTAGCGTATATCGCAAGAGCCTCCGTAGGGCTATGAGTTGAACATCCGCTCGAGTCCTCATGACTTAGAGCAAGCCTTTTCAAGGCTGTGATTTGAATAGCCGCTTAAGTCTCCACGACTTAGCCATGACCTCTTCCGGGTCTCAAAGTGATGTCTAGCTCAAGTCTTCATACTTGGCACATCCGTATCCCACGCATCTAAGGACAACTCTTCGAGCTTCGCTTAGTCGTGCGGATACAACACGGGTCTTTGCCCAGTCGGTCCAGTAGTATACCGAACATGACACCTTCACAAAGGTTATGCAGGACTGACTCAACACGTCATCCACTCATACATTCAAAGCATCGCTGAACCTAAGCTAATGCATTGTTTCGATAATTAACCGCTCCCGCCTTTGGTACGCAGGTAGAGCTATTGTCCGGGCATCAACGCGACGTTCTGGGGGTTGATTATTCTATGTATTTTAGATACCCCAGAGGCCTGTTGACCCTATCCATAGTAGGGCAGTGTGTTTCAACTGGGAGAACCCTACTAGGCCCATATTCGGATGCATCCTCTACTTGCAGTAGTTGGGTTCAATCCTTAGATCTTAAGGATAACCACGACCCCAAAACCCATGAGTGACTGAGGCCATCGTGGACTCTATCAGGTCCAAAGTAAAATACATGTCACTCAAGGCTGTACCATCACTGTCATTCCACAGTGAGCATAATTCCTGAAGGGGTCTGCCAGTCTTACAATTACTTGGACAGAATCTGCATGCCATTTAGGCAGCCCGTGCTTTCAGCACTACGGGAGTATGTACCCGACCCCATTCAGTCTTCCCCAACACAGTCATTACTGAGGGGGTACGCCTAACACGATTTTCAACCGCGGGGTATGTGCGACCTTAAGTCTTATTCATATGCATGCAGAACACCGCTCTTTGGCACTTCGGCCACCACGAGCATCACACCTCTTTGGGTGGAAACAACACACTCTGGCTCTTCGGCCCTTACGAGTCTGGTTGTGTAACCGTTCTCAATGAGCATGCATATGACTCGATCTAAATAGATCGGCTACTCGGCGTATTTTTACGCGATGAGTCCAAACCAAGCCAAGGCGCAACCTCTACTCCGGCTCAGCGGCCCTTACGAGCAAGGTGCCCTTGCAGGCACAAGGATACGAGCCGATCTGGCATCGTTCCATCAACGGACATCATTATGCCGTTCCATTGGTTCTGGCAGCTCTTCTGCCGACCATTTCGTCAGCACCTCCCCTGCTCTATCGGCAGTGGTGCGACGAACCCTTCTACGTTGTAGAGGGCAAACCATGAACTGGGTAGCACTCTGCTATATGTCAGAGTATCCTGCTACGTTCTTTCTGAGCTATTCTTAGCTTCTTTAGAAATTTCAGCAGCACTTCCTCTCTTTTACGGAGAAAGCGTGCGTTTCTTTTATCCATTTCAGCGGCATCTCCCCTCTTTGGTAGGAAATCGCCACGCTTAATTCGGGGAAATGGATGTGCACCGTTGTGCGTACTTTGCATCCATCAAGGTTGCAGGAACCCTTGGCCATAGCCAGGCCATACGTAATTAACTTAGTCTTTACGTAAAGAGCATTTTGCCAAAAAGTGAAGCCTTTCCAATAGGGGCTTCATTCGTCAAGCAGAATCTTGAACGAGGAGCGGTCAAGGAATCGCATGGGCGATTTGGAGTTGATCTCCATTTGAACGCTCATTTATGCGCTATATATGTAGTATAAGCAGAAGCCTGTGCTTTATACTGCGGCGGCGTAAAGAAATGCATATACTATTGTTCAGGGTGTGTAACTGAACGAAATATTCTACATATATAACAAAGCAGAAGCCTTGGCATCGTTCGACGCGACGGCGTAAGTAAATACATTGCAGAAAGCAGGAGCCTTGGCATCGTTCGACGCGACGGCGTAAGTAAATGCATAATCGGAAGTGCAGTAATCGGAAGTACAGAAAACTGGGAGCCTTGGCATCATACGACGCGACGGCAAAGGTAAATTACATACCCTGTGCGATATAAGACGCGTCGGCAGAATCAACAGATATACACCTAGATCCGCATCCAACGATAGTTACGAGGCGAGCGGGTGAACACCGAAGTGTCCTAAAGGGCTCAACCAAGAACTAAAGTGAGATACCATTTTGAAGAACGCATATACTGCGTGTTTGAACATAGATATATCCGACGATAGTTACGAGACGAGCGGGTGAACACCGAAGTGTCCAAAAAGGGCTCAATCAAGAACTAAAGCAAGATACTACTTCAGAAAGTATATTCTATATACAAACAGTCAAATACTTGAGAGAGATGGATCAACGAAGCGAACTTACTTCAAATCATGGAAGAAACGGCTCCGAGTTGCTTCTTTGGCTTCGAGCCTTCCTTCGAGAGGTCAGACTAAGTCAGATGAAGCTGACTTAGTTGAGAAAGAGGTAGAGCAGGTCAAGCTACTCAACCTAAGTGGTTTGAACCAAACAGGGTTTGATCCAAGTCAACTGGGTTCAGCATGTTCGAACTCAGCTCAAGTAGGCTAAGTCTGGGTTCAGAAACCCAAACCGGAATCTGGACCAAAAAGGACTTTGACTTTGACTTTAAACCCAACTAGGTTCAAGTCAAGTCAACTGGGTTTGGACCAGGTCAAGTGGGTTCAGACCCAGGTCAGGTGGGTTAGGACCAGGTCAGGCAGGCTCAGGCTAAGTCAGGCAAACTCAGACCAGGTCAGGTGGGCTCAGGTGGGCTAGGCTAGGTAGGGGAGGTTTAGGAGAGAGAGAGGGGGGGTCGAAATTATGAGAAGAGAGAGAGTGGGGAGGGCTATTTATAGCCCAAGCCCACCTCCTCTTGGGTTTTTCCATGCCCCTTTTACCCCTTGGCTTCTTTTAAATTCCTGGAGGTTCCTTTTGAGGTGGGGCCCACAAGATATTTCCATAGGATATTTTGTGGGTCCCACAAGATATTTTCTGAGGAATATTTCTGTGGGTCCCACCAATATTTCTGTGGGTCCCGCAAGAATTTCGGGTTTCCGGCGATTTTTTCCGAAAAATTCTGAGTACGTCATTTTCTTCGTATTGACGTAACTAAGAAAGTTGGCTTGCAGGAATCCTTTGATTTCGTTTAGTTAGGAAGTTATGGCTTCCAGAGTGTTTGAGCATATATTTGCAATTCGACGAATATCCTAAGTATAACTGGCTCGCAGGAATTGATTCGTTTCGCATTCTAAGAAGAAATGCTATTTTTACCGGTAAATGCCTCATGAATTTTATTCAGATATTTTCTGAAAAATTGCGGGTCTTACAAGAAGATTGCCTTAGCTCTCATAGGCAACTTTGAAGAATTTCAGCTCAATCATATCAAGAGGGAATACAATCACATAGCCGATGGTTTAGCCTGCTTAGGCTCTATTTTGTCTTTTAAAGACAGTGAATCCTGTCGTTCCTTCGAGATCGGCAGACTTGATCAGCCTGCCTACATTCCAATTGAGCAAGTAAATCAGGCCGCTCAGAGGGAAAAGCCTTGGTATCAAGACATCAAAAGCTTTATTGAAACCGGTGAGTTTCCAGCAGAAATGCCAAGAAAGGAGCAACATGCGATTAAACGCATGTCAGTCCGCTATTTTATCCTTGCCAATACTCTCTACCGTCGTGGGTTCAGTTCTGAGTATGCCAGATGCTTAGACAAAGACGAAGCCAGGGAAGTTATCCAAGAGGCGCATGAAGGAATTTGTGGTGGTCACGCCGGCTACCAAACACTCGTCAAGCAGATTGTCCACGCAGGATATTACTGGAAAACCATGCAGCAGGATTGCCATCAATTTGTAAGGAAATGCGTCAAGTGTCAAATGCACGCACCTTCCATTCATGCGCCAGCCGCATACTTACAATTTGTGGTCTCTCCTTGGCCTTTTTCAATGTGGGCCTTCGACGTGGTGGGTCCAATCACTCCTTCTGCATCTAATGGCCACAAATACTTTCTCGCGGCTACAGAATACTTCACCAAATGGGTCGAGGTTGTAACTCTGCGAACAGTAGAAGGCCGGCATGTGGTTTCATTTATTCACAAAAATCTTCTCTGTCGCTTCGGCGTCCCACATGATATTGTGTCAGATAATGGCAGCCATTTCAAGAATGAAAAGATGAAGACCTTCTGCTCGAAGTTCGGGATTCATCACCACTTTTCAGCTCCTTACTATCCCCAAGGGAATGGTCAGGCTGAGGCCACCAACAAGATTTTGATCCGCATTCTAGAAAGAACAGTGGAAACGGGCCGTGATTGGCACGAGAAGATGCATGACGCACTTTGGGCATACCGAACCACCATTCGAACCCCAACCAATGCTACGCCTTCAAAGCTTGTTTATGGGACGGAGGTGGTGTTACCTCTACATGTTCAGAAGCCCGCACTCAAGTTTGCGTCACTCGTTGAACTTCCGCTTGATCAATATCAGCAACAGAGATTGGTACAACTTGATCTACTAGACGAGAAAAGACTCAAGGCAGCAGAGCACGCTCAAGCCTATCGTCGGAGGATAGCTAGACACTACGCCAAGTCAGTCATTGAGAGAAGGTTTCGAGTTAATGATCTTGTGCTCAGATCGACAGCTCATCTCAAGCATCGGCCGAAGGGCAAGTGGTCACCCAATTGGGAAGGCCCTTATGTGGTTAAGGGAGCATTGCCCCGTAATTCCTATCGTCTGATCGATGCAGATGGAGCGGAATTACCAGATCCTATTAATGCTTTACATTTGAAGAGATTTTACACTTAAAAATTCCTAGCCTTTTGTACTCTTCAAAAGAATCTCTCTCAATAAAGCGACAATTTTTTTTTTAATTCTCATGTCTTCTCCCTGATACTGGGGCATTTTTATTTTTGATCTATATATATCTTCCTTCGTCATATGCAGGCAGGATTAGACGAACTCTCTTTCTAAAAACTTGTCAATCTTTCAGCTGATCTATTTCATTTTCTGATTTAATTAAATTTTCATCGATTTGTTATCCATTTTATCATTTTGTCAAGTTTTTATCAAGTTTTTATCAAACTTTTTAAATTTTTATCGATCTTTTATTTTGCATCCCTTTCAGGTTAAGGGTTAAAACCTGAACTACTTACCATAAACTCTTCAATTCATATTAATCTTTTATTCATCCTCCTCCAGGATAAGGGAAAATCCTGAAGTCATCAAAATTCAGACCATCTTGGGTCAAGAATCTTGAATAAATCTTTGTAATCGTCGGAACCTATTCATGCATTTTGTCAATTCTTCTAAAATCCGACTCTTGGATAAGAATTATGTAACGCCCCAGATTTTCAAAACAAAGCTAAGTTAAAATTTTCATGAATTTCTTTTTTTTTTCTTTGCAGCGGAATTTAGAAAAGCTTTTAGCAGCGGAATCAGACGATAATGAGTCGTCAGTTTTAGAAAACTCCGAGCACGTTGCAGGTATGTGGCCAAGCAACTCATTGACCACCAAAGTGTTCCATTTATCGAAAACCACTTGTTTATTACAACACCACTGCTTAGAAAAGCAGTGTAGGTTCAATAAAAAGAAAGCAGTATAACTCTGTCTAGAGAAACCCTGGAACTCGATGCCGCCTTGCTCCGCATATCGCCACGCAGGTTCAACACCTGAGATCCCCATAAAACGGGGTCAGAACCACTGATGGTTTGGTAAGCATGCAATCATGTAACCATTCAACTCAAGTACGATAATGACCACTCAGGGTCGCAATGCGCAATAATGACGCTCAAGCCTCCAAGACTTAGCGTATATCGCAGGAGCCTCCTCAGGGCTATGAGTTGAACATCCGCTCGAGTCTTCATGACTTAGAGCAAGCCTTTTCAGGGCTGTGATTTGAATAGCCGCATAAGTCTCCACGACTTAGCCATGACCTCTTCCGGGTCTCAAAGTGATGTCTAGCTCAAGTCTTCATACTTGGCACATCCGTATCCCACGCATCTAAGGACAACTCCTCGAGTTTTGCTTAGTCGTGCGGATACAACACGGGTCTTTGCCCAGTCGGTCCAGTAGTATACCGAACATGACACCTTCACAAAGGTTATGCAGGACTGACTCAACACGTCATCCACTCATACATTCAAAGTATCGCTGTACCTAAGCTAATGCATTGTTTCGATAATTAACCGCTCCCGCCTTTGGTACTCAGGTAGAGCTATTGTTCGGGCATCAACGCGACGTTCTGGGGGTTGATTATTCTATGTATTTTAGATACCCCAGAGGCCTGTTGACCCTATCCATAGTAGGGCAGTGTGTTTCAACTGGGAGAACCCTACTAGGCCCATATTCGGATGCATCCTCTACTTGCAGTAGTTGGGTTCAATCCTTAGATCTTAAGGATAACCACGACCCCAAAACCCATGAGTGACTGAGGCCATCGTGGACTCTAACAGGTCCAAAGTATAATACATGTCACTCAAGGCTGTACCATCACTGTCATTCCACAGTGAGCATAATTCCTCAAGGGGTCTGCCAGTCTTACAATTACTTGGACAGAATCTGCATGCCATTTAGGCAGCCCGTGCTTTCAGCACTACGGTAGTATGTACCCGACCCCATTCAGTCTACCCCAACACAGTCATTACTGAGGGGGTACCCCTAACACGATTTTCAACCGCGGGGTATGTGCGCCTTAAGTCTTATTCATATGCATGCAGAACACCGCTCTTTGGCACTTCGGCCACCACGAGCATCACACCTCTTTGGGTGGAAACAACACACTCTAGCTCTTCGGCCCTTACGAGTCTGGTTGTGTAACCGTTATCAATGAGCATGCATATGACTCGATCTAAATAGATCGGCTACTCGGCGTATTTTTACGCAACGAGTCCAAACCTAGCCAAGGCGCAACCTCTACTCCGGCTCAGCGGCCCTTACGAGCAAGGTGCCCTTGCAGGCACAAGGATACGAGCCGATCTGGCATCGTTCGATCAACGGACATCATTATGCCGTTCCATTGGTTCCGGCAGCTCTTCTGCCGACCATTTCGTCAGCACCTCCCCTGCTCTACCGGCAGTGGTGCGACGAACCCTTCTACGTTGTAGAGGGCAAACCATGAACTGGGTAGCACTCTGCTATATGTCAGAGTATCCTGCTACGTTCTTTCTGAGCTATTCATAGCTTCTTCAGAAATTTCAGCAGCACTTCCTCTCTTTTACAGAGAAAGCGTGCGTTTCTTTTATCCAATTCAGCAGCATCTCCCCTCTTTGGTAGGAAATCGCCACGCTTAATTCGGGAAATGGATGCACACCGTTGTGCGTACTTTGCATCCATCAAGGTTGCAGGAACCCTTGGCCATAGCCAGGCCATACGAAATTGACTTAGTCTTTACGTAAAGAGCATTTTGCCAAAAAGCGAAGCCTTTCCAATAGGGGCTTCATTCGTCAAGCAGAATCTTGAACGAGGAGCGGTCAAGGAATCGCATGGGCGATTTGGAGGTGACCTCCATTTGAACGCTCATTTATGCGCTATATATGTAGTATAAGCAGAAGCCTGTGCTTTATACAGCGGCGGCGTAAAGAAATGCATATACTATTGTTCAGGGTGTGTAACTAAACGAAATATTCTACATATATAACAAAGCAGAAGCCTTGGCATCGTTCGACGCGACGGCGTAAGTAAATACATTGCAGAAAGCAGGAGCCTTGGCATCGTTCGACGCGACGGCGTAAGTAAATGCATAATCGGAAGTGCAGTAATCGGAAGTGCAGAAAACAGGGAGCCTTGGCATCATACGACGCGACGGCAAAGGTAAATTACATAGCCTGTGCGATATAAGACGCGTCGGCAGAATCAGCAGATATACACCTAGATCTGTATCCAATGATAGTTACGAGGCGAGCGAGTGAACACCGAAGTGTCCTAGAGGGCTCAACCAAGAACTAGGGTGAGATACTATTTTGAAGAACGCATATACTGCGTATTCGAACATATATATACGATGATAGTTACGAGGCGAGCGCGTGAACACCGAAGTGTCCAAAAAGGGATCAATCAAGAACTAAAGCAAGATACTACTTCAGAAAGTATATTCTATATACAAACAATCAAATACTTTTGAGAGATGGATCAACGAAGCGAACTTACTTCAAATCGAGGAAGAAATGGCTCCGGGTTGCTTCTTTGGCTTCGAGCCTTCCTTCGAGAGGTCAGACTAAGTCAGATGAAGCTGACTTAGTTGAGAAAGAGGTAGAGCAGGTCAAGCTACTCAACCTAAGGGGTTTGAACCAAACAGGGTTCAATCCAAGTCAACTGGGTTCAGCAGGTTCGAACTCAGCTCAAGTAGGCTAAGTCTGGGTTCAGAAACCCAAACCGGAATCAGAACTAAAAAGGACTTTGACTTTGACTTTAAACCCAACTAGGTTCAAGTCAAGTCAACTGGGTTTGGACCAGGTCAAGTGGGTTCAGACCCAGGTCAGGTGGGTTAGGACCAGGTCAGGCAGGCTCAGGCTAAGTCAGGCAGGCTCAGACCAGGTCAGGTGGGCTCAGGTGGGCTAGGCTAGGTAGGGGAGGTTTTAGGAAGTAGGAGAGAGAAAGAGGAGGCTAGAAAGGGGGGGGGGAACGATTTTTTCTAAAGGGGAGGGCCTTTATTTATAGAAAATAAAACTTGGGCCCCAAGTTTCCCTTTTACCCATTTGCCCTTGGCTTCTTTTTAATGCCAAGAGGTTCCTTGGTGTGGGGCCCACTTGGATATTCCATGGGATATTTTGGTGGGTCCCACCAGATATTTTCTGAGGAATATTCCTGTGGGTCCCACCAATATTTCTATGGGTCCCGCAAGAATTTCGGGTTTCCGGCGATTTTTTCCGAAAAATTCTGAGTACGCCATTTTCTTCGTATTGACGTAACTAAGAAAGTTGGCTCGTACGAATCTCTTGATTTCGTTTAGTTAGGAAGTTATGGCTTCCAGAGTGTTTGAGCATATATTCGTGATTTGACGAATACCCTAAGTATAACTGGCTCGCAGGAATTGATTCGTTTCGCATTCTGAGAAAAAATGCTACTTTTACCGGTGAATGCCTCAGGAATTTATTCAGAGTGATCTGAAAAATTGTGGGTCTTACATCATTACCCCCTTAAAGGAATTTTGTCCGCGAAATTCAGTTAAGAATACTAAGTGCGTAACTCGGGATATTTCTCCCATATGTTAGATTCATAATGTTGTTCACTTAGTTCAACATCGTATTTATTCCAATCATTACCTCATATCATGATTCCTGATCAATGAGGTATGTTTCTCATATCTGAGTTCAAATTATGCTACAACCACGATAGTTTGTTGAATCAATGTTCTTCCAACCGGCTATTATCATAGCCATCATGTGTAACTATTTTGTACACACAGATCATTCTTCTAGAGATTAACCATATTGGAATAAGTCCCCTGTCAGACTACCTGGTATTGGAAACGTACCTCCTCACAGGTTCGCCTTCGTCAGACTTACCTGATATTGGATCAGTACACCCTCACAGAATCATACTAGTCAAGCTACTGGTTTTGGAACATATACACTCGCACGGAGCTGTATACCCTCACAGGCTCGCTCTGGCTAGACGATCTGATCTTGAATATGTAAAACCTCACAGGACTCTCTTCTTGGGAACAATTCCTCGATGGTTTATTTTATTAAGTGACTTTTATCGTTCTAATTACGCAAACTTAATTTCTCAATCATGGGGTCTATAGCCATCAACCTTTGGGCATAAGCACTAAAGATTTAATTTAACAAATCCAACATTACTTTAGAGAGCAAGGATACATATCGATCCAGATGACCGTACACAAGGTCATAAGCCTCTTGTCTCGAGCGATTATTGGATCTTGTCCTTTGATAGCTTTTTACCCATTACAACTCTATCTATCAAGGTATCCAGATTCCTTGATATGGTCATCATTCGTGAGTTGTTCGGCTGTCACTGCATAGACACGACCTGCCACAGGTTTCTGCTCTATTCTGGATAGTGGCAGTCGTTGTTGTTGTATTTGTTGAGAGGGTCCTCCAGATCCCATATTTCTTCGTTGAAGATCTGAGGCCTTCTTGCGGCATTCCGTTACACGATGCCCTGGTTTGCCGCAATACAGGCAACCCCCTGTATCGCGAGGATAAACCCCTCCGGGGTGATCTGAGCTACACTTCGAGCATCGAAAATTAGACTGTCGGTAGGGCTGATTGGCTTCTACCATCTGTAATGGCCGCTCGGCCGGTGGAGTAAAGTTGTTCTCCTGAAAATCCCTCTTATAAAAAGTTGGTCGTGATTCTTGGCCACCGGGGAACGTCCTCTTGTTGTTCCCATTACTTGCTACTGGTCGCTTTACTACGACCCCTTTGCATCGCTCCCAGTCTGCACTAATCTTTGAAGCTGCTGCCACAGCGGCTTGAAATGTTTGGGGCATGCTAGTTATGACTCGAGATCGTAGCCCTTCCCGAAATCCATTGATATATTTATCGGCCCTCTCTTGGTCAGTATTGAATAACTGAGAGCAGTACCGCTCAAGGTTCTGAAACTTGGTAGTATAGTCGATAAGACTCATACCACCCTGCTCTAGTTCCAGAAACTCCATCTTTTTCTTATTTCTGGAGTGCAACGGGAAGTAGTTATCCAAGAAAGTTCTCCGAAAGTCAGTCCAAGGAATGACTTTGACTTGTGAGAACTGGATAAGCTTAGTGGTATCCCACCACTTTCGTGCATTATTCTTCAGCTTATATGTGCCGAAGTTAGTCTTTCTATCCTCTGGTACTCCCAATACCAGGAATGCCCGCTCTGTTTCCTCGATCCAGCTTTCTGCAAGCTCTGGATCGGCACTGCCAACGAAAACAGGTGGGTCGAGTTTGAGGAACCTTTCATATGTTATTCCTCCAAGGTTCTCATTGCGAGGTGGGGCTGGTGCTTGCCTTGATTCACGAATGGCAGACACAAGCCTGTTGAGTGTCTCCAGCAGGAAGCCCTGCGTATAGGACTCCTCGCTCGGCATGGTTCTCCTCGTCCTAGGAGCCATTTTATCTATTCACACAAATACACCCAAATTAGAGAAAGTATAAGATTTATACTTACAGTGCGATACCGCAAACATGACGGATCTTGAACCAGGTTTCTCAGACTCATGCTCTGATACCAATTCTGTAACGCCCCGGATTTCAAAAACAAAGCTAAGTTAAAATTTTCATGAATTTCTTTTTTTTTTCTTTGCAGCGAAACTTAGAAAAGCTTTTAGCAGCGGAATCAGACGATAATGAGTCGTCAGTTTTAGAAAACTCCGAGCACGTTGCAGGTATATGGCCAAGCAACTCATTGACCACCAAAGTGTTCCATTTATCGAAAACCACTTGTTTATTACAACACCACTGCTTAGAAAAGCAGTGTAGGTTCAATAAAAAGGAAGCAGTATAACTCTGTCTAGAGAAACCCTGGAACTCGATGCCGCCTTGCTCCGCATATCGCCACGCAGGTTCAACACCTGAGATCCCCATAAAACGGGGTCAGAACCACTGATGGTTTGGTAAGCATGCAATCATGTAACCATTCAACTCAAGTACGATAATGACCACTCAGGGTCGCAATGCGCAATAATGACGCTCAAGCCTCCAAGACTTAGCGTATATCGCAGGAGCCTCCTCAGGGCTATGAGTTGAACATCCGCTCGAGTCTTCATGACTTAGAGCAAGCCTTTTCAGGGCTGTGATTTGAATAGCCGCATAAGTCTCCACGACTTAGCCATGACCTCTTCCGGGTCTCAAAGTGATGTCTAGCTCAAGTCTTCATACTTGGCACATCCGTATCCCACGCATCTAAGGACAACTCCTCGAGTTTCGCTTAGTCGTGCGGATACAACACGGGTCTTTGCCCATTCGGTCCAGTAGTATACCGAACATGACACCTTCACAAAGGTTATGCAGGACTGACTCAACACGTCATCCACTCATACATTCAAAGCATCGCTGTACCTAAGCTAATGCATTGTTTCGATAATTAACCGCTCCCGCCTTTGGTGCGCAGGTAGAGCTATTGTCCGGGCATCAACGCGACGTTCTCGGGGTTGATTATTCTATGTATTTTAGATACCCCAGAGGCCTGTTGACCCTATCCATAGTAGGGCAGTGTGTTTCAACTGGGAGAACCCTACTAGGCCCATATTCGGATGCATCCTCTACTTGCAGTAGTTGGGTTCAATCCTTAGATCTTAAGGATAACCACGACCCCAAAACCCATGAGTGACTGAGGCCATCGTGGACTCTATCAGGTCCAAAGTATAATACATGTCACTCAAGGCTGTACCATCACTGTCATTCCACAGTGAGCATAATTCCTGAAGGGGTCTGCCAGTCTTACAATTACTTGGACAGAATCTGCATGCCATTTAGGCAGCCCGTGCTTTCAGCACTACGGGAGTATGTACCCGACCCCATTCAGTCTGCCCCAACACAGTCATTACTGAGGGGGTACCCCTAACACGATTTTCAACCGCAGGGTATGTGCGACCTTAAGTCTTATTCATATGCATGCAGAACACCGCTCTTTGGCACTTCGGCCACCACGAGCATCACACCTCTTTGGGTGGAAACAACACACTCTGGCTCTTCGGCCCTTACGAGTCTGGTTGTGTAACCGTTCTCAATGAGCATGCATATGACTCGATCTAAATAGATCGGCTATTCGGCGTATTTTTACGCAACGAGTCCAAACCTAGCCAAGGCGCAACCTCTACTCCGGCTCAGCGGCCCTTACGTGCAAGGTGCCCTTGCAGGCACAAGGATACGAGCCGATCTGGCATCGTTCCATCAACGGACATCATTATGCCGTTCCATTGGTTCCGGCAGCTCTTCTGCCGACCATTTCGTCAGCACCTCCCCTGCTCTACCGGCAGTGGTGCGACGAACCCTTCTACGTTGTAGAGGGCAAACCATGAACTGGGTAGCACTCTGCTATATGTCAGAGTATCCTGCTACGTTCTTTCTGAGCTATTCATAGCTTCTTCAGAAATTTCAGCAGCACTTCCTCTCTTTTACGGAGAAAGTGTGCGTTTCTTTTATCCATTTCAGCGGCATCTCCCCTCTTTGGTAGGAAATCGCCACGCTTAATTCGGGAAATGGATGCGCACCGTTGTGCGTACTTTGCATCCATCAAGGTTGCAGGAACCCTTGGCCATAGCCAGGCCATACGAAATTGACTTAGTCTTTACGTAAAGAGCATTTTGCCAAAAAGCGAAGCCTTTCCAATAGGGGCTTCATTCGTCAAGCAGAATCTTGAACGAGGAGCGGTCAAGGAATCGCATGGGCGATTTGGAGTTGACCTCCATTTGAACGCTCATTTATGCGCTATATATGTAGTATAAGCAGAAGCCTGTGCTTTATACAGCGGCGGCGTAAAGAAATGCATATACTATTGTTCAGGGTGTGTAACTAAACGAAATATTCTACATATATAACAAAGCAGAAGCCTTGGCATCGTTCGACGCGACGGCGTAAGTAAATACATTGCAGAAAGCAGGAGCCTTGGCATCGTTCGACGCGACGGCGTAAGTAAATGCATAATCGGAAGTGTAGTAATCGGAAGTGCAGAAAAGAGGGAGCCTTGGCATCATACGACGCGACGGCAAAGGTAAATTACATAGCCTGTGCGATATAAGACGCGTCGGCAGAATCAGCAGATATACACCTAGATCTATATCCAACGATAGTTACGAGGCGAGCGAGTGAACACCGAAGTGTCCTAGAGGGCTCAACCAAGAACTAGGGTGAGATACTATTTTGAAAAACGCATATACTGCGTATTCGAACATATATATCCGACGATAGTTACGAGGCGAGCGCGTGAACACCGAAGTGTCCAAAAAGGGCTCAATCAAGAACTAAAGCAAGATACTACTTCAGAAAGTATATTCTATATACAAACAATCAAATACTTGAGAGAGATGGATCAACGAAGCGAACTTACTTTAAATCGAGGAAGAAATGGCTCCGGGTTGCTTCTTTGGCTTCGAGCCTTCCTTCGAGAGGTCAGACTAAGTCAGATGAAGCTGACTTAGTTGAGAAAGAGGTAGAGCAGGTCAAGCTACTCAACCTAAGGGGTTTGAACCAAACAGGGTTCAATCCAAGTCAACTGGGTTCAGCAGGTTCGAACTCAGCTCAAGTAGGCTAAGTCTGGGTTCAGAAACCCAAACCGGAATCAGGACTAAAAAGGACTTTGACTTTGACTTTAAACCCAACTAGGTTCAAGTCAAGTCAACTGGGTTTGGACCAGGTCAAGTGGGTTCAGACCCAGGTCAGGTGGGTTAGGACCAGGTCAGGCAGGCTCAGGCTAAGTCAGGCAGGCTCAGACCAGGTCAGGTGGGCTCAGGTGGGCTAGGCTAGGTAGGGGAGGTTTTAGGAAGTAGGAGAGAGAAAGAGGAGGCTAGAAAGGGGGGGGGGACGATTTTTTCTAAAGGGGAGGGCCTTTATTTATAGAAAATAAAACTTGGGCCCCAAGTTTCCCTTTTACCCATTTGCCCTTGGCTTCTTTTTAATGCCAAGAGGTTCCTTGGTGTGGGGCCCACTTGGATATTCCATGGGATATTTTGGTGGGTCCCACCAGATATTTTCTGAGGAATATTCCTGTGGGTCCCACCAATATTTCTGTGGGTCCCGCAAGAATTTCGGGTTTCCGGCGATTTTTTCCAAAAATTTCTGAGTACGCCATTTTCTTCGTATTGACGTAACTAAGAAAGTTGGCTCGTACGAATCTCTTGATTTCGTTTAGTTAGGAAGTTATGGCTTCCAGAGTGTTTGAGCATATATTCGTGATTTGACGAATATCCTAAGTATAACTGGCTCGCAGGAATTGATTCGTTTCGCATTATGAGAAAAAATGCTACTTTTACCGGTGAATGCCTCAGGAATTTATTCAGAGTTATCTGAAAAATTGTGGGTCTTACAAATTATCTCCTTCTCATCCAGGTTCCGACTCGGATTTTCCTTTTTGTATATTCTTATTTTTGAAGTCTCAAGTTCCGACTTGAACTTCCTTTTGAATCCAACGCTCGTGTTGGACAATTCATTTGTTTTGAGAATTCGAGTTTTCGAACCCAATTCTCACCTTCTTTCGTGTATTTAAAAACCGGGTTCCGACTCGGATTTTCCTTCTTGTATATTCTCATTTTTGAAGTTTCAAGTTCCGACTTGAAATTCCTTTTGAATCCAACACTCGTGTTGGATAACTCTTTGTTTTGAGAATTCGAGTTTTCGAACCCGATTCTCATTTTCTTTCTTGTATTTAAAAAAAACGGGTTCCGACTCGGATTTTCCTTTTTGTATATTCTTATTTTTGAAGTCTCAAGTTCCGACTTGAACTTCCTTTCGAATCCAACGCTCGTGTTGGATAACTCTTTGTTTTGAGAATTCGAGTTTTCGAACCCGATTCTCATTTTCTTTCTTGTATTTAAAAAAAACGGGTTCCGACTCGGATTTTCCTTTTTGTATATTCTTATTTTTGAAGTCTCAAGTTCCGACTTGAACTTCCTTTTGAATCCAACACTCGTGTTGGATAATTCTTTGTTTTGAGAATTCGAGTTTTCGAACCCGATTCTCACTTTCTTTCCTATATTTAAAAACCGAGTCCCGACTCGGATCTTCCTTTTTTTTAAGTCTCAAGTCCCGACTTGAACTTTCTTTTGAATCCGATGCTCGTGTTGAGAATTCGAGTTTTCAAAATCAATTCTCACTCATTTCTTATATTTGAAAAAACCGAGTTCCGTCTAGGATTTTTCATTTTCCCTAAATTCTCATTAAAATGTCCATTCTATTTCCCCTTCAGGATAAGGGATAATCCTGAAACACCGGCAATCATTCTCGCTCAATTCTCAAATATCTTCGAATGTCGGTCTCATTTTTCAAATCCTCCTTTTGAAAAACCCAGTGCTCGTGCTAGGTATGCATTTCGAAACCACAGTGCTCGTACTGGTGTGCATTTCGAAAGCCCAATGCTTGTACTGGTGTGTATTTCGAAAACCAGTGCTCGTACTAATGTGCATTTCGAAAACCCAGTGCTCGTACTGGTGTGCATTTTTCGAAAACCCAGCGCTCGTACTGGGGCATTTTTCGAAAACCCAGTGCTCGTACTGGTGTGCATTTTTCGAAAACCCAGCGCTCGTACTGGGGCATTTTTCGAAAACCAGTGCTCGTGCTGGCACATCTAGCGCTCGTGCTAGTGTTTGGCTGACTAATCAGTTAGCCCTCCAGGTTCAGTCTTTGTGCTAACCAAGCATCATCACTTCAAGCTATAAATTCTCAATTTCGACCATCAGGTTACCATTCTATCAAGAATCAATCTTTTTTTTTCTTTTGCGAAGGACCCTCTTCGGGGAGAGTTCAAGGGAGCTCGTTCTTTTCGCATACAACCATCTTTCGTTCGCAAGAATCCTCTTCCAGGGAGAGTTTGAAGGGACTCGTTTTCTTCGCGAACAGTTTGCAAAACAACAACCAACTTTACACAAAGGAACCCTTTTTCCAGGGAGAGCTTCGACGGAAGCTCGTTTCTTTTGTGGCCCCTGTTTTTATCATCTTTGGCCAACCCCTTCGCAGAGGACCCTCTTCTAGGGAGAGTATGATGGACTCGTTCCTCTGTGATACTTTCTCAACTTTGTTTTCGACCGGCTTTCCATAAGAGAAGCCTAGAGATAGGGAGTTTTGACGAAAACTTAATTTCTTTTCGAAAGTTCCGTTTTGCAAACACCTCCTCTTTCAGGGAAGAGAGGAGTATTTCCAACTTCCCATTCAGGTAAGGGCTTAAGCCTGAGTCTCTCTTTTGGGGAAAAAGAGAGGAGAATTTTGTCATGGATGTGTTGACTCGATGTCAAGCGACCTTCGTCAAGGATCTTTCTAAAATACGTTGCCAATTTGCTATCAAAAGTCATTGTTGATCTCAAAATTTTCATCGCACAAAGAATTACCTCAAACTACCTTCAGTATCATTTTCAAAAGAGCAAGACTCTGGCAAAATAAGAGCTAAATTCAAGCTTTTTCTGTTGGTCAACCAAGAGGTTGAAGAAAAATCTTCGATATGATCGGCAAAGGAAAATTCAATGATGATTGAAAAGCCATAAGTGAGCTGAGATTGATCATAGCTGTGACGCATTCTTAAAGATTATTCTTTTGGCGGTAAGATAGTGGAAATATCCTGGGCAGTAAAAAGAACCTACCCAATCCATATATCCTCAGTCGTCCAAGCTAAGCTGCAATCAAATATCCGCAAAAGGGATCTCTCAATTGTTGTCAAGATGAAGGCAAATTAAGCGAGCAGACCCCTGGGGCCAAAGAAGATTTGAAACATCTCCAAGATGACGGAGTTTGTGACGAATCTTTCCAGGGAAAGTTCGGATCACCGTCGAGATGAAGGCGGATGCGATGAACCTACCGACAAACCCTAAAAGATATTTGATTTCTGCTACTATTTAGAGATTTCAACCCAAGGACCAATGTCATAATCCCTGAGAAAGAAAAAGAAGGATCGAAACATCTCCAAGATGAAGGAGTTTGTGACGTACCCTTCCTCGAAAAAGAGAGAAAAGTCAGGACATCTCCAAAATAAAGGATGATGTGAAAGAAGCCAAAAAAACTCCATGGTTCAAAAGAGTGCAAACAGATCATCATGGGAAATGCCCAGGATATCAAACTGCCCGAAACCATCAAGAATCATCTTTATCTATGTGAAATTCTTTATCAATGTCTTCTCACTTAAATGCTTTTATGAAGCTAAGAGTGTTTCCTCTCTTTTCATGTCAAGGAAATTGATATCTTCCTTAAAGAAGCTCAACAGCAACAAATTTGAACTTTAGATCTCAAAATCTACAGAGTTAGCCCAATTGAAGCTAATACTCTAGGTAGAAAGAGGTGATATTTTCACACATGAGCACAATTCAATCATTCCGAATCAACTACAACTTTTGGCATCTTATTGGCAATACTTTCTGATTATCCCAACATGAAGTGTGAACTTGAAGATCGTTTTTGACGTATCCTGACGTCATCCCTCCTTAGGACTGAAAAGTCCTTTCCTTCCGTCTGATCTAAGCGCTCTCAGATTCGCACTCTTCCTTATGCTCCCCACTGTCCCGCCATGGATAGTACCAGCTCAGGATAAGGGTTAAACCTGAACTTTTTGCAAAAGATCTGTTATTGTCAAAAGCTATTTTCAGTCTCAGCAATGAGGCGCCCAAGAACAACCCCTTTTCAAGCTTTAGGGACCCCCATTTTTATCCTTTGGCAAAAACCCCTCTTGGACTTATTGTGCAAAGTCTAGAGGCCCATCACCGTTTCCTCGCTCTACGAGGATTCTGTATCCATTCAGGCTAAGGATTAAACATGTTACCTCGCTCCTCGAGGTACCACCTCAAACCTTCTGCGAAAGGTCGTCTGTTTTTAGAAAGCTGATTTTTAGTCTCAGCAATGAGGCGCCCAAGATCATCCCTTTTTCAAGCTTTAGGGAATCCCTTGTTTTTCTCTTCTCGCAAACCCCTTCTGGATTTGTTCGTCCAAATTTCGAAGGCCCCATCATGGTTTCTTCATCCGAGGATTCCGTATCATCGTTCCTTTCAGGTTAAGGGTTAAGCCTGAACCTCGCCCCACGAGGTCCCTTCCGTTCAGGTTAGGGTTAAACCTGAGTCCCATTTCCGACTAGATATCCTTTCTAGTACCATCACGGTTTCTCCATTCGAAGATTCCGCTTCATCTCCCACTCAGGTCAAGGGTTAAAGCCTGAATCTCGCTTCGGCGATGCATTTGTTGTCCCATCACGGCTTCCTCGTTCGAGGATCCCGTATGGTCGTCCCTTTCAAGATAGGAATGAAGCTTGAACCTCGCTCTGCGAGGTACCTTCCTTTCAGGTTTGGGTTAAACCTGAGCTTCGTTTAGACGAGGCAATCCTCCTGTCCCATCATGGCTTTCCCAACAAAGGAATCCGTGCTCGTTGTACATCCATCCAGGAAAGGATCGTCCTTGAGTTTCATCTCATGAGGCATTTCTCTCAAAATGTCCCATCGAGGTCAATTTATACTTCCTTTCCCCATCCAAATTATCCTGATCTATCTTCGTCCCATCCAGGTTAAGGGCTAAACCTGAGTCATTCTAAAGGGCTGATCTTATCTCACCCATGAAACTTGATCAAAATTCTTATCCTTCACCATCCCTGGGATTTTAACCCAAAGTCCCATCACAATTTCCTCATTTCTATCATTCAATCGTATCATTGTCGAGGATTTCATCCCCCCAGGACCATTCAGGATAAGGTTTCAAGCCCAAAAAGTCGTGTTTTAAAAATAATTCTTCCACACCCAGCTCGGATCAGCTGACTGGGGCATTTTTCAAAATTTGGAGTGTTTCTTTGCCACTAAGCTCGGCTTTCAACCGGCTTAGTAGCAAAGAGGGGCATCTGTGAACACCCCAAATTTTTCAAAGATTTGTAAAAATGACCCTTTTGCCCCTTATTCCATTTTCTGAGAAAACCG
Organism: Nuphar pumila; assembly: GCF_984573655.1. Taxonomy (NCBI): domain Eukaryota; kingdom Viridiplantae; phylum Streptophyta; class Magnoliopsida; order Nymphaeales; family Nymphaeaceae; genus Nuphar; species Nuphar pumila. The sequence goes on along the minus strand of NC_143257.1, from coordinate 24,507,382 downwards.
AAGCTAAATTTCAGACATTCTTCAGATTTTCTGAATTAAATTACATATTGATATATTCGAATTCAATTTCGGGTCCGAATCCAGGGTTTTAAATTCGTATTTCCTCAAAATCTGGATATAAACCCATTTTCTGAAGAAATTTCCCCAAAAATAGCTTTTAATTCTCAGAAAAATTCCATTTTATAAATATCTTTGCAAAGACACAAAAAATTAATTTTAATCTTTGTCTTTTAGGATTTTACTCTAAAAATACAAAAAAAAAAATTTGAGAAATAGCATCAAAAACCCAAAAAAATGGAAAATTCACAAGGAAAACAAATGAGTCTAAACTTTAAAAAAAAAAAAAAAAATCAAATGTTTTCTAAAAAAAAAACTCGGGAGCCCCTTTTTGTAAAAAACTAAAAAAAAAAAAAAATCAAAGGGAGGGAGGGGTCCTTGGCAAAATTCTCATTTAGGGTTTTAAAATCCCTCGAAGGCAGACGGACCCTTCACGAAGCTTCCCGGTTTCTTCCCCCCCCATGGAGCCCCTCCAAAACCCTCTTCTGCCAAAACTCTCGATGGCGACCCCCTTTCACTTCCGGAAAAACTCCAGAAGTTTCTTCCACCCTCTGATTACCATCCTCTTCCTCAACCCTAGATCTCCGATGATCTCCAGAAGCTTCCAGGGCCAACGGCCTCGCACGCCTTCCTTATCCACCACCCTCGATCGCCATGGCCATGGGCCTTCTCCATTCATCTTCAACGGCCTTGCAAGCTTTTTTTTCTTCGCCACAGCCGACCCCATGTGCGACCTCCCTTTTCCCTCCATCCGAAGACCTTCCCTTAGCCCTTCATCACCAAAGCACCCACCCTTCATCTCTAACGGAAGCTCTTCTGGAGCTTTCTCCTTCGTCTTTAAAAAGGGGAACCATTCCTCACACTGGGCATCCATGAACACAATCTGTTTGCTTTCTAACACCCATCAACTTGACTTGGGAAAAATCGAATTCTCTTCGAACCCATCATCCATTCCCCTTGACTTTCAGTCATCCACCACCTTCACGTATCAACCCGCGAGGCTCTCACTGTAGCTCTCCTTCAGCATACCCTGATTCCTTCCATTGGGTGTCCATTGGCTCTTGGAAGCAAAAGGAGAACCTCTTGGATCACAGCTCCACCATCTGCCAGAAAATCGCATCTCCTCCATCGGATCCCATTTTCTTTTCTCTGGCATTCATCTCCTTGGAAGAAGAGGATACATTTCTTTCACTCGTTTCCTGAATCGGACATCCACTTTGTGTCGAACATCGTCAAAATCCCTACGGTCGATTCTTCTTCCCTGCTGCACGAAAAGGGGATCATCTTGCGGCAGCATACAGGAGCTACGTTTTCCCTTTTCTCGATCAAAACTTAGTCAAAGTAAGAACCACCTCTTCTATCTTCTAAATCTTATTTTCTGTTCCTGCTCCATTGAAGCACTTGTGTAATGCCGATTTGCTCATAGCAAAATCGGCCTACATGTTGCGATATCAACGAAACAAGCATGTTCCTACAAAATTTTTTTTTAAACGTATAGTCATTTGTTTGATTTTCCTTCCTATTTTTCTCATGATTTACATTTTCACTTTCATTCGGCATTTGGGGAATGGCCTTCATAGTAACGGCCGATCTGATTCAGCATTAGATCGGGATTGCTCTGTGAAAACCTTCAATCAATCCTGTATTTTACCTGTAGCTATATTAGACTCACTTTGTTTGCTATTTTTGTGTTTTGAGTTTCCTAAGATCGTAACCCACTCCGGATTTTGATCACATCCCTTCAGCTTATTCAAGTTTGTTGTAGGTGGGATGTGGCTATTATGTTTCATCCAGTCAATAAGCCCCACATTCTTTGGTTTCTTATTTTCAGTATATTAATAACAGAGGTTTTTGCAGTGAGCTGATTAGTTTATTGGATCTATAATTGCATGAAAATTCAGATTCTTTGTAGTTTACACCATTTGGGGGCAAGGCACCGAGTTTGTTTTCGGGCGTCACTGATATAGAAAACCATGTTCACAACTTATCAGAATCTCAACTGATCACTGGGCACATGCTGGCTCGAAGCCAGTTGGTAAACCTTGAGATCCCTTTTTTTTACCAGGGAGTATAATCGGCCCCAAACTCATGAAAGAGGACAACTTCTGCAGATTTTTCTTTTGTGTTGAGGCTATCTTCTGTACATAACAGAATCATCAATATCCCTAATCAGGAAGGCTGTGAATTGTTCAAAACTAAAGTGGGATTGTTTATTTGGGTTTTGCTTTTGTGATATTTTGAGATGTTTATTTTGCTATCATAGGTTTCTTTCAATTGCTTACATTGAAAATCTTTCTCTCATTAGAAACTGTGATTATTTCCAGAAATTCTGGCATACGAGATAATGTTATTTGTTATGATTGTTGGTAATGTGGTATCGTTTGTCTCCCTCAAATATCGTGGCTAATCATCCCTATTTGCTCACAGTGAGAACTAGATATGCATTGAAATTTCTTGTAGGAATGATAATCTTGTCCCACTCGTGCGATGAACTAAAAGGTTGGAAGAACCAGGAGGTGTCATGGCCTTCCATTAAATGAATCCCCTGTCTGATCATTCAGGACTACGGAATTTGAGTCATGGGGATTGAAAGTTTAATGATCTCTCGTGCACCTCCTAATAAGGTGTTAAGCTGTTGTGTTTGACCTCATTTTCACCATGGGTTACCTTCAAAGTGAGAGAGCTGGGGGGTGCAGCATACCAGAACCTAAAGATGATGAGATTCTCATGATACCACCAATAATTTTCCCCATCACAAGTTGAATTATAAAGATATTTCAAAATTCTAATTTGATTCTCTACCCCTTCTTTTTTTTTTTTTTTTATTCTTTTTTCCCTAGCATACTTAAACTGTGTCATATTCAATAATTCTGAATGTTCTCCAGAAACAGGGAAGTGTTATGTTTTGGATCAATCTGAGGCTAAAATCCTCACAGAGAGAAGACCTTGCTGTTAGAACTGGTTCAGGAAGGACCCAAGGATGTCTCGATGCAGAAATTTGTTTCTAACTGTTTGTTTTGTAAAATAAAAACTATGAATCTGAATATCCAGACTTCCAGTTATTTTGATGTATTCAGTGGAGTTCAGGATGATGGCTTCAACAATCACCTTTACCCGTCTGTCGGTAGCTGATTCATAACCAACTGTCGATTAAATTCGTATCCAAAGTTGAGATTGACACGCCATTGATTTTTGCAGGGATAGCCTTATTGACACATATAGCGGTCTCTCACCCATGTTGCCCAGCGGCCGAATGATTCTGACAATCAGTATAATCATCTCCCATCAAAGGTGATTATACAACTGCCCCATTAATACCGGTGCCTTCAGTTGCAAAAGAAGACATTGGTTCAGCCAAGTTGCCAGGTTCGTACTTGAATATTGAATTTTAATTCGTGAGCCTGTTGTTCTCTCGGCAAAGATTAAGATCGGAGTTCATGTTTAACATGCTTTGTTGCTGTTTAGGATGCATCTATCATTTGGAACATGTCTTAGCATGACCTGCGGAATTTCCCATCTATTTCGGTTTTTAGTTTAATTTGCGTAAATGTTGATCCCTATTCTGACTGTTTTGAAGCATATTGACTTAGATTTTGGGTCTGAATGATTGTTTGAGTGTATATCAATCGAGTTACAACAATCAAGTGGTCGTGGCTCTTAATCAGCCTTTAACTGACATCTGGCAAGATTTGTTGCTGAATTCAGGCAAATGTTGGTTCTAATGTCAAGGATGTGATCTCTAATGTCACTTAACTGAGCCATATTGGGCATCCTTGAGTTTGGCAAGGATTATTAACACCACATTGTATAGATCCTTGTTGAGTTTACCATGTTTTGAAGAGTTTTTCAGTTTACCAATCGGTAGCTGCTATGGATTGCCATAGGTCTTATCTAAGCTTTGTCATATTAATCATTATCTTGATTAGCTATTACTGTAGACCTGCAGGAGTTGCAATTCTCAATAGCTCTTTGCCCATCTGCTTGCCTTGCATTCCCAACTGTATAATCTCGTCAATATTTCCTGTGTCTTGACCTTTCCTTAGTTTTACCCTCAGATTAGCATCATAATATCATAGCATTACATTTTCTGCGTGCATTGATGTTTTATGTTCTAGCAAGTAGGTTATTTTGTCATCATATCAAGGTTAGATTCCTTATGTTGTGTCCTTGGAGTTTCTGAGAGCTTGTTTTATCAGGGTATTGATACATGGTTTTCCCACATCATACTACCTGTCATCATATCATAACAAGGCAATTCTTTCCTCTAGACGCACAGCTGCACTCATGCTTTCACTGCATGTTCATCACCTACAGGATCACAACACCCCACCTTTGCCTTACTTCACCACACTTACCACTGTCTACAGTAATAACACTTTCACAGCCTATTGTTGATGCATCCTGGGCTATCATAATGGTTCATATATTTAATGTCAGTTCGGCCCTTGAGCAAACCTTAGGTACATCTTTCCTTCAGTCTTAAACTGGTGTGAGCCTAAGAGTTATCATCTTTTAGTCAAATACAAGCTTTGTAGGTTCATTTAGATGATGTGTCATATTCAGAATACCATTCACATACTTCAATATCTTAGGATATCATTCATACCCTTCCTACAAGTCTACTACATTTAGTATATCATATGTATATGCTAGTACGCACCCCATGTATAATTTCAGTATAGAAGTGGTCATTCATATTGCATTTTTCATTAAAGTAAGATATATACATTTCATTAATTATATCTTAAATCCCATATGACCCATATGAATCGTTTCACAGGAAATACATGAAGAGTGCTATCTTTCTTCTTGGATTAAGATTTCAATTTCCATTCAATAATGTAATAAGTTAGATATAAATGAAAAATTTACATTCCCAGTCTTAGATTAGAATGAATGAGCATTATAAATATCATGAATTGCTTGTTATGCATACATTTTTTTCCTTCATTTCTCAAATTCACACAATGGTGAAACACGAATGGCACGTGCACCATTTCATAAGAGGTAAACTAGTCCTAAGTTGATGATTTACATCAACGGCCATAGTCGGGATGTGAACAAGACTTAGGATTTTTACCTTTTATAAAATAACATTGGATCCACACTGGATCCTCTTCAAAATCATCATATTTTCAAATATTCCCCCCCTTTTATTAGAGTTAACTTAGAATTAATTCAATATATATACCAATGGCCATAGTCAGGGTATATTGAGAGTTAATTTCATTTTAAACTCTATAAAAGCACCAAAATGTATTTTATTCTTCATCTGAATTTAAATATAGATTATTATATAATACATCCAATGACCATAGTCAAGGATGCATTATATCTTCAATCTTATTTTAATTCGTTTAAAGAATGGAATAGTTTTTCAAAATCCAAATTCAAAAATCTAGATTCATTCATCATTTAGGATAGAATTACATCATATTTTCAAAAATTCATTTTTCAAAAACTCCAAGTAAATATCTTTCTTCAAATCTATCTTCAATCCTTATCAAATCCGATTCATTCTTTCAATTTTCAAGATTCAATTTCATTGTTAAATCTCAAAATTCAATCTAAATCTGAGATTTCAAATTCATTTTTATTCAAATCAGATTTCAAAGTTCAATATTGACTTTGAAATTCCAAATTCATTTATATTCAAATACTCCAAATCAAATCCAAAGTTCAATTTAACTTTGAGATTCTCTTCCTCTTTCTACATTTCAAAAATTCAAACTTCAAATCCAAGGTCTAAATCGACTTTGAAATTCATTTATTCAAGATTCAATTCCTGAATTCTAAATCCAATATGGGTTTTCAAAATCTAGATCCATTTTCAAAAGTCTCATTTGGACTTTCAAAAACCCAAAATCCATTCTAGGATCCAGAATCCAAAATTCACTTTGGATCTCAGACTTCAGATCCAAAATTTTCTCATAGGATCCAGCACCAATTTCACTTTGGATCTTAGACTTCAGATCCAAATCCATTCTTAGGATCCAGAACCCAGGTCTACATTTGGATCTTAGACTTCAGATCCAGTTCCTCTTTAGGATCAAAACTCCAAATTCCACTTTTTGGATCTCACACTTCAGATCCAATTTTCTCATAGGATCCAGCACCAATTTCACTTTGGATCTTAGACTTCAGATCCAAATCCATTCTGAGATCCAGAACCTAACTCTATATTGGATCTTAGACTTCAGATCCACTCCATTTTAGGATCCAGAACCCAAGTCCATCTTGGATTCCAAATCTCGGATCCCATTCTGTTTAAGATCTGGAATCCAATTCCAATTCTAGATTTCAATTCCATTTTCGGATCTAATCTGAATCTCTTAAATCCATTTCTATTCTTAAATACCATCCGGATTTCTCAGATCCATTCCAAATTTCCAACCTCAGAAATCTAAATTATTCATTTCCTTTCCTAAAATCAAAATTCAAAGTTCAAAGTCCATTTCTAACTTTGAAACTTCATTTCCTTTCATTTCAAAACTTCAAGTCATTCCTTCTCATTTATTCTTCCAAATCCTGATTTATTTCAAAGACTTAGAACTCCTCTGACCTATCTCAAAGTTCTAAGTTAGATTCAATCATTTCTTCACTCCTTTACCAAGTTCATCTCAGAACACTTGGAAATTTTCAAAATATCTTTTAAAAGGAGTATACATTCATGCATTACACAAGCATGATTCTTTGTGCATTTAGAGTTAGAATAGATTCTTAGATTATATTTAAGCAAAGCAAAAAGGCATAGATTCGATCCTTGGTTCGATTACCCCTGGTAAAGGCGCCAGGAACGGTCGAACCTCGTACCGACGAGCGAATCCCGTCTCTCCATTTTCCCGCAATATTTTCAAAAACGGAGGCGAGTTATTTTCTAAATATTTTTCAAATAAAGGTCAAGTGAAAACCCGCAAAATAGTTCCTCTTCTCTCTCTTTCTTTCTTTCTTTTCTCTTTCTTTTCTTTCTTTTATCCTTCTCCCTTCAAAAAGGAGGAGAATAAAGGTTAGAAAAGGAAAAGAGAAGGAAGAGAGAGAAACCATAAAGAGAGGAAAATTTTTGCGATGATCACACCAACTTTCTTAGTTACGTCAATACAAAGGGAATGACGTACTAAGAATTTTTCAGAAAAAAATCACCGAAAACCCGAAATTCTTGCGGGACCCACGGAAATATTGGTGGGACCCACAGAAATATTCCTCAGAAAATGTTCTAGAATATTCTAGAATATTCTAGCACCTTCCAGCATCTTCCAGGACCTTCCAGCTCCTTCCAGCACCTTCCATGGAAGGGATTCTCAGAAAAGCCCAAGGGTAAAGAGAGGATTCTGAAACTTGGGGCCCAAGTTTCAGAACCTATAAATAGAGGAGCCCCCTCTCTCTCTCCTCCTTTTCCAAACCTCCCCTACCTAGCCTAGCCCACCTGAGCCCACCTGACCTGGTCTAAGCCTGCCTGACTTAGCCTGAGCCTGCTTGACCTAGTCTGAGCCTGCCTGACCTGGTCCTAACCCACCTGACCTAGGTCTGAACCTACTTGACTTAAGTCTGAACCCAGTTGACTTGACTTGAACCTGGTTTGGTTCAAAGTCAAAGTCCAAGTCCTTTTTCGTCCGAAGTTCGAAGTTGATCCTTTTTCGAAGTCGAGCCTCGTTTGAAGCGTTTGAAGCAATCAGAGTCGTTTCTTCCTCAAATTGAAGTAAGTTCGCTTCATTAAACCATCTCTCTCAAGTATTTGATTGTTTGTATATAGCATATACTTTCTGAAGTAGTATCTTGCTTTAGTTCTTGGTTGAGCCCTCTAGGACGCTTCGGTGTTCACGCGCTCGCCTCGTAACTATCGTCGGATATATATGTTCGAATGCGCAGTATATGCGTTCTTCAAAAATAGTATCTCACCCTAGTTCTTGGTTGAGCCCTCTAGGACACTTCGGTGTTCACTCGCTCGTCTCGTAACTATCGTTGGATACAGATCTAGGTGTATATCTGTTGATTCTGCCGACGCGTCTTATATCGCACAGGCTATGTAATTTACCTTTGCCGTCGCGTCGTATGATGCCAAGGCTTCCTGGTTTCTGCATTTCCGATTATTGCACTTCCGATTATGCAATGTATTTACTTACGCCATCGCGTCGAACGATGTCAAGGCTTCTATTTTGTTATATATGTAGAATATTTCGTTCAGTTACACACCCTGAATAATAGTATATGCATTTCTTTACGCCGCCGCTGTATAAAGCACAGGCTTCTGCTTATACTACATATATAGCGCATAAATGAGCGTTCAAATGGAGATCAAACTCCAAATCGCCAATGCGATTCCCTGACCGCTCCTCGTTCAAGATTCTGCTTGACGAATGAAGCCCCTATTGGAAAGGCTTCAGCTTTTTAGCAAAATGCTCTTTACGTAAAGACTAAGTCAATTACGTATGGCCTGGCTATGGCCCAGGGTTCCTGCAACATTGATGGATGCAAAGTACGCACAACAGTGTGCATCCATTTCCCCGAATTAAGTGTGGCGATTTCCTACCAAAGAGGGGAGATGCCGCTGAAATGGATAAAAGAAACGCACGCTTTCTCCGTAAAAGAGAGGAAGTGCTGCAGAAATTTCTGAAGAAGCTAAGAATAGCTCAGAAAGAACGTAGCAGGATACTCTGACATATAGCAGAGTGCTACCCAGTTCATGGATTGCCTTCTACAAACGTAGAAGGGTTTGTCGCACCACTGCCGGTAGAGCAGGGGAGGTGCTGACGAAATGGTTGGCAGAAGGGCTGTCGGAACCAATGGAACGGCATAATGATGTCCGTTGATGGAACGATGCCAGATCGGCTCGTATCCTTGTGCATACAAGGGCACCTTGCTCGTAAGGGCCACTGAGTCGGAGTAGAGGTTGCGCCTTGGCTAGGTTTGGACTCGTTGCGTAAAAATACGCCGAGTAGCCGATCTATTTAGATCGAGTCATATGCATGCTCATTGAGAACGGTTATGCAACCAGACTCGTAAGGGCCGAAGAGCCAGAGTATGTTGTTTCCACCCAAAGAGGTGTGATGCTCGTGGTGGCCGAAGTGCCAAGAGCGGTGTTCTGCATGCATATGAATAAGACTTAAGGTCGCACATACCCCGCGGTTGAAAATCGTGTTAGGGGTACCCCCTCAGTAATGACTGTGTTGGGGCAGACTGAATGGAGTCGGGTACATACTCCCGTAGTGCTAAAAGCACGGGCTGGCTAAATGACATGCAGATTCTGTCCAAGTAATTGTAAGACTAGCAGACCCCTTCAGGAATTATGCTCACTGTGAAATGACAGTGATGGTACAGCCTTGAGTGACATGTATTTTACTTTTGACCTGATAGAGTCCACGATGGCCTCAGTCACTCATGGGTTTTGGGGTCGTGGTTATCCTTAAGATCAAAGGATTGAACCCAACTACTGCAAGTAGAGGATGCATCTGAATATGGGCCTAGTAGGGTTCTCCCAGTTGAAACACACTGCCCTACTATGGATAGGGTCAACAGGCCTCTGGGGTATCTAAAATACATAGAATAATCAACCCCCAGAACGTCGCGTTGATGCCCGGACAATAGCTCTACCTGCGTACCAAAGGCGGGAGCGGTTAATTATCAAACAATGCATTAGTTCTAGGTACAACGATGCTTTGAATGTATGAGTGGATGACGTGTTGAGTCAGTCCTGCATAACCTTTGTGAAGGTGTCATGTTCGGTATACTACTGGACCGACTGGGCAAAGACCCGTGTTGTATCCGCACGACTAAGCGAAGCTCGAGGAGTTGTCCTTAGATGCGTGGGATACGGATGTGCCAAGTATGAAAACTTGAGCTAAACATCACTTTGAGACCCGAAAGAGGTCATGGCTAAGTCGTGGAGACTTAAGCGGTTATTCAAATCACATCCCTGAAAAGGCTTGCTCTAAGTCATGAAGACTTGAGCGGATGTTCAACTCATAGCCCTGAGGAGGCTCCTGCAATATACGCTAAGTCTTGGAGGCTTGAGCGTCGTTATTGCGCATTGCGACCCTGAGTGGTCATTATTGTACTTGAGTTGAATGGATGTATGACTGCATGCTTACCAGACCCTCAGTGGTTCTGACCCCGTTTTATGGGGATTTCAGGTGTTGGACCTGCGTGGCGATATGTGGAGCATGGCGGCATCGAGTTCCAGGGTTTCTCTAGACAGAGTTGTACTGCTTCCTTTTATTGAACCTACACTGCTTTCCTAAGCAGTAGTGAGGGTTTCTCTAGACAGAGTTGTACTGCTTCCTTTTATTGAACCTACACTGCTTTCCTAAGCAGTAGTGTTGTAATAAACATGTGTTTTCGATAAAATGGAACACTTTGGTGGACAATGAGTTGCTTGGCCACATACCTGCAATGTGCTCGGAGTTTTCTAAAACTGACGACTCATTATCGTCTGATTCCGCTGCTCAAAGCTTTTGTAAGTTCCGCTGCAAAGAAAAAAAAAAATCATGAAAATTTTAACTTAGCTTTGTTTTGGAAATCCGGGGCGTTACAGTGTAGCATTTTATCTCTTTATGCGTTTTTAGATTTGGGAGATTCAAATGTCGATTTCTAAATTTTTCTGTTTTTATGTTTATCATCCAGCAATAGCATAATTAGTTTGTGATGAAACCATCACATTAGGTCGAGTAGATGTCTTAAGGTCTGATTTTGTTTCTACTTTTCATTTTGATTCATTAAGTTATTGTTGAATATCAATTTTCGTTAGTTTAAGTCTAGCCGGCTGTAGCGTTTTATGTTAGTATATTAGTGTAAATAAATCAGTTTAATTGAGTTGAGTGTTGTACAGGTTTAAACAGTTTTAATATTGCAGCTAGTGTAGTTGATGCTTAAATTCCATCATGTTTTGAGCTACCCAATTTCTATGTCTGTGATTTAGATAAATTAGAAGAGGTATGTTTAATTTTCTGTGTTAACAGAAATTAGATAGTTTTTAATTTGTAATTAGTGGTTGATGAGGGGTGTATGTGTCAATGCTCTAGAGTGGAAAATTTTGGAAAGGTTGTGGGATTTCCTAAATGCGTATAAGTAATTTGGGGCAAGATTATGGTCTCAGCCCCAAGTCTAGTCAAGTGGATTCTTTCTCCTTTTTAATTTGGGAAATTGATTGAATTTCCAACTTTCCTCCTAAGAGTTTCTTGAACGGTTTTAGAAAAGGTAACACAATTCAATTGCAAGTTAAAAACGTGTGGGCTCTTTTGGGGGCTAACGTTTGGACTATGTAAGGAAGGTCTTGGGTTTAGGAAAGGGATTTTTATTTTTAAACTCTTGCCTAGATGTCAAGTGAACCGGTTTTGGAAATACCTCATCTTACTATAGGAAATGCAATCCATATCTCTTCAAAACCGTGTGGACTTATTGGGCCTAATGACTTGAACCTTGCCTATTGGTCCTTAATGCAAGATTTTAGGGAATCCACTTATTTCCAGAATTCGCCACTTGTCATTCATGCTTCTTTCAAATACTTACATAGGGTAGAATAGTTAAATGCATGCATTGTGTTTAGTTTAGGAAACATTTGACTTATGTATTTAGCCTAGTGAATAATATCTAACATTTAGTATTGTAGATTAGTTTAATGTATTGTTATGCATTATATTAGTCATTTAGTTGCTGAATGGGTCTAACATAGGGGTCAATTCATCTATTGTTGCTTACAAGTGCTTAGGTAGGTAAATGGTATAACACGTATGTCATTTTATGTCTTAAATAGCTTTTATTAGTCAGGATGGAGGCTGTATGTAGGAGTGTACATCTCAGAGTATGCTTATGTGACTGATATTTATATTTCAAGTGTAAAACCCACGTTTCATTTAAAAAAAATTTATTGTATTGGACCCGGGCCGGGTCGGGTTTGGACCCGACCCGGGCTTCTTTTCATTAGGGTTTTAGTAACCCGACTCAGGAAGAGGATTTTAAATCCTCTTCCCAAGCGCCGTAACACCCCCCCCCCCTCCACCTGCGATTTCGGGGAGATAAGGGGAAACCCATTGGGGTTTCCCCATTCATCCCCCCCCCCTGTGCCTTTAAGAACTATGTAGGAGGGCTAGGGGAGGCACGCCTCCCTTTCGTAGCCCTTTGATCCCCTCGCAACGACCCCCCTCCCCCTTCCGTGCACACGCCGATGTCGGCCGCCTTCTCCCAGGTACGCCGTTCTCCTCCCTCTTCTCCCCCTCACCCCCCCTCTCTTTCACTTCGTTGGGAGGCCGACAGGCGGCGCACGGCCCCTATCATGCCCTTTCACCTCTCTTGTGCTCATCGGAGGCCCGACAGGTGGCCTACGAGGCCCCTGCGACACCCCCTCACCTCTGTGGGTGATAGGGAAACCGACGGGAGGTCGGTTGCCCCCTGTCACCCCCATCCCGAGCTCTCTCCCTCTCTCTGTCGGCAGGGGTTGGCCCCCTGCCGCCTCTCAACTGACGGTAGGGGCTAGCCCCTGCCTCCTTGTTGTTGTCGGCAGGGGCTAGCCCTGCCGTCTCTTGGCTGTCGGTAGGGGCTCAGCCCCTGCCGCATCATTGTTGTCGGCAGGGGCTGCCCCCCCCCCCCCCTCTGCCGCATCGATGCTGCCCACAGGGGCTGGTCCCCTGCCGTCTCGTGATGTCGGCAAGGGCTGGCCCTCGTGCCGCTTCGATGCAGTCAGCAGAGGCTGGCCACCTGCCGTCTCGTGCTGTCGGTAGGGGCTAGCCCCCCTGCCGCTTCGATGTCGTCGGCAGAGGCTGGGCCCCCTTGTTGTCTTGTTGCTACCGGCAGGGGCTCGACCCCTGCCGCTTCGCTGTGGTCGGCAGGGGCAGGCCCCCTGCCGCCTTGTTGCTGTCGGCAGGGGATGGCCCCTTGCCGCCTCGCTGTTTTCGACAGGGGATCATCCCTTGTCGCTCCGCTGTTGTCAGCCGGCAGGGGCTCACCCCCTGTCGCTTTTCTATTTTCGGCCAACAGGGGCACACCCCTGCTGCCTCTCTCTTTTTCAATCAACAGGCCTGATTTTCTTTTCTTCGCATGATAAATAATGTAGCGCTGAATACTCATGCTTTTGCAGACTTCGTATCGAACCGTGCTCTGGCTCCGCGGCCTGAGCCTCGTATCATCTACATCCGTAGACGCACATAGCTGCACGACATCCGAGGTAGGGGAAAGTCGCACGAGGATTTTAGATGAATAAAATAAAATAAGACTTCTGAGATAGAATAGTTATTCTATATACCTGCTTATTTGGAGAAGTATTTAACTTATGATTGTCTGGTCAGTGTTTTTGTAATGCTCCAAAATCGTGGACTTGAAACCTTTTATGGAAAAGGTTGAAAGCTTTGAAATCAATAATTTATCAGAGTTTAAAACAGAAGTTCAGCAGAAGATCACGTTCAAAACAGCAAGTTCCTAGACCTTAGGCGCATTACAACCAAAAGCAGATTCCCCCTTACAAACTGATTTGCAGTTCAAGTATATATTTTATTGAAATGAAAAGAAAAACCATGTTTTGGTAATACAGTTTTAAAAATCCAGAGTTCTAATCAAAAGAGATGCTTTCAAAGAAACCTTATACCACATCTATCAAAAGAGTTCCCAGAAGCGCAACGTCAGGAAAAGGCATTGACTTGAATGCATCGCGTCATCGAGCCATCGCAAGCTGTATATCCTGTTCACCACCTGCCCATGAAATGGGTCAGTCTCACAACAGACTAGTAGGGGTGCAAAGGACAAGAAAGAACAAAAACTGCAATAAGTAGGATAAACGCTAGCTCAAGCAGGAACAAACAAGACTAGAAGATCTAACCAAATGTGTTGTGGAGTAAGCAAAGCTCTATTAAAGCAAACAGCTAAATACAAGAGCAAGAAGGATCATAGTGCCAAACAAGCAACTATATCAAATCCATAGATACTATAGGTGGAGAGCAACTAACTTTATCCACCAACCAAGCAAAGCAATTGCATAAGACAAGTGATGATGCATAAATATTATGCTTTCTTAACATGTTTTCACTGCATAAATGCATCATCTATAGGTTTAAAGCATACACTTAGGTGCATAATGATGTTATAGAGATTTGGTTTGAATTTCATCGAAATCGGACTTAATTTGAGGAACTTAATGCATTTACAGTGTAGTGGATCAAACCTCAGAGTAGAATTGAAAGATTTGGATCCAGACGCCCATTTGGATCTTGGATTTGGGTCAAAATACATAGAATCCACCCAGCTCCACACCAATTCACGTTTTCATAAAACCTTTTCTGAAAACCCTCTGTAGAAAGAGGCACCCAGAAATTATTTTGTTTTTAACACTGTTTCTGAAAAAATGCCCAAAAGAGCCAAATCGTGTATAGAGGGAGGAGACGCTCAGCTTGGAGCTTGTCTTTGTTTTGATTTGCATGCCCTAGGGGCACGAATCTTGTTCCAACCCCCTTCTCAACCCTCACCTCATTCCATCTCCATTGAAGACATGAAGAAAAGCTTGAGATCCAAGCTTTCGTGCTTGCCTCCCTTTCAAATCTCTCTATTTCTTAATCTTCTCTGTTGGCTAATCACTATGGTGGCAGTGTTTTGCAGGTGCAGCAGAGGTGAGACACACTTTTCTTGCGTGGAAGTGCGAAACACTTCAACAAGAGGGGTCAGCTCTACCTCCATCCGGTCTTCTAAGCCCCCCGATCGAGAATCGGTTCATCCTCCATCTTCGGTGGATTTCCAATGTGTTGCAGCTGTACGACATGGTTCCATGGTGTATTTCCAGCATCAACGAGGTCCCTCGCGGTGCGAAGCCAAGCAAAGTCCGCTCTCTTCTCCCCCTCAGTCGTTGGATCGCCCTGGAGGTTGGTTATCTCATCCCTTTCTTCTAGTTAGAACCTAATCTTGTGCGTGAGTGATGTGGTTGTGTGTTTTATGATTTTTCGTCAGCCCTAGTGTAGAAAGTGTTCATGCATAAACCAGCATGTAGAGTGTTTAGGTGTTTGATTTATGTAAAGTAGTTGTTTTTAATCCAACGTTGGAAGTTTTTGGTGTTTCGGATGTATGTGCGTGTGAATGGAATTTTTGTTTGCGTGCTACCTGCGATTTTCATTGTTCTCTAGTTTAATATACTTCGTTTTGTTGAATTCATTACCTTAGGATCCATGTAGATGTAATAGTTATATTCTAGGCGTTTTTTGATTTGGAAGATGAATATTGATTGTTGTTTTTTTGGATTGTATTGTTTGTGATTTTCGTCCAGTTATGGTGTGCCGAACCTGTAGATAGATCAGTTTAGTAGATCCATTAGGTGTTTGAAGCTGTTATTCCATTTTTAGTTTATGTTAGAAATTATTGAACCATGTTGAATATCGATTTTTGATCTAGCGTTTCCTGTTTTCTTGATTTCACGTATAGTATAGTATAATGTTAATAATAGTTTGAGTTTAATAGTTTTAATAGTCCAGTTTGTATCATGTGTTAAGGTAGTGTAAATAGATTTTGTTTAGAGTCCTTAGTTTGTATTTCTTAGTTGTTAATGTAATGAAGATTTCATATTAGCTTTGTTCAATTCGTATGTGATTTAATTTTCTGTAGGTAGTCGTTTGTTAAGTTTAAATTTAGATTAGTTTGCTATTATTTCTAGGCATAGGTTCATTAGAATAGTATAACTTTTAATTTTCGTTTTATCTAATGTAGCATTAACTTATTAGATTAATTTGTAGTATTTCATTCATTAGAATTTATCAATTCATTTTTTCCTAGTCATAACCTTTGAATATGTGTGTATAGATTAATTTTAGCTAGCTTAACCTTAGTTTAAATTATTTATGGAGTTAATTATATAATTTAGTTAAGGGCAATGTGGTATTTAATGTTAGAAGACGTTTTTGGTAAAGGTCTTAGCCTCTTCCAAAATCGTGAATTTCAATTAAAGGAAGTGTAATAGATTTTGTCCAGCCAATTATCAAAGGATTACTTTTTCAAAGGTGGTTTGAATTTCAAAAGAGTTTCTAAAATTGATTTACACGATTTTGGTAAAGATTTAAATGATACATCCTCTTTTAAGACCATCCAAAATTGTGATTTGCAATGAAGGAAAGTTTTATAAATTTGGTCCAGCCACTTTGCCAAAGAGCTATTGTTTTAAATGTGGAAACCTCCTTTATGATTTTCAAAAGATTGTCTAAAATGGTTTACACGAGTTTGGCAAGAATTGAATGCTATATTCTCTTTAAGACCATCCAAAATTGTGTAAGGTGTTTTTGGAAAGATTTGCAAAATGGTTTCCTTACATTTAATGCAAAATGAGAAAAAACATATGGCCAATGGGTTGGACGGTTTTTGAAATGAATAACTTCCCTAATGTGTTTTTAAAGTAAGAAAAGGAGAGTAAGTCCATTACCAAATTCGTGAGTTAGTATGATTTGCCCTATTTACTAATTGAGTCAATTGAAATAGCCTTAATTAGATATTAATTAAGTTAGTAAGTATAGTATTAATATTAGATTGTAGAAATCGTGAATAGCTATTTAGGTAATTAGTAATATTAGTTTACATTTAAGTTAGGAGTTAAGTTAGATTTACCTTAGTGTCTTGGAAATAATAATTAATTATTAGTATAGTTAACTAACCTAGGGTGGCATGCAATTCAAAAGCACTATCCTAAACCGCCACCCTAGTCATTTTAATTAGTTAACCTCAGCCATTAGAGCCTTAGTTAAACCCTAGTCGACCCTACTTAACTCTTACCTACTCTAGTTAATACTAACCGACCCTAGCTACCTTTAGTTAGTGCTTGACCCAAGGTAGTTAACTATAGTTAGTTAATTAACCCAACCGACCTTAGGTAGTTAAAGCCTATTCACCTTAGTTACCATAACCGACCCTTGTCACCCATAGTTAACCTTAGTTGCCTAACCCTAGCTAATCTCTAGTCAGCCTTGGATTTAGTTAATTTTAGTTAGTTACTAATCCTAATTAGTACTAACCATAGTTAATTCTAGGTAGTTATCTAACCCTAGTTAATGTAGCCGTGTATTATTGTTTGTTTTAATTAGATCTTAGATTTAACAATAGGTTAATTAGTTAGTTAGTTGTGTTGTTAGTTAGATTATATTAGACTTAGTTAGAGTCGTGATGCAGTTAGATAGTTTAGAATTAGAATTAGTTACTTAGTGAGTTTAGGTTTAGATTAGATTTAACGATTTGTTTAGAATAGGTTTAACATAGTTGTTTAGTGATTTTATTAATTTTTATATAATTAGCTTAATTGTTGTCCTTTATGTAGTTTAACAGTATCTTAGGTTTAGCTAGGACTGTTTTTTCATGTATTTTAATGTTGTAATATCATTAGTGGAATCAAAGAGATGAATAGCGCATTGAACCGAAACCCTAATTTTTATCCTCTCTGGAACTTGTTATTTTATGTGAATTTTTCTGGATTTTTCTGAAAATTATTTTTCTATTCTCCACATCTGCATGTTAACTGTTTGCAGACCAAATTTCAGCTCGATCCGAGTTGATTTGGTCTGGTTTTTAAGCGTTTTATGAAAACAGCTTTTTCGGATTTTAAAATTTTGGGTCATGCGATTTCCAAGATTATCCCGATTTTGAAACGCTTATATCTGGAGATCCAGAATGTATTTTTCAAAACTGCAAAATTTGTCAAATTTTTGGATCTGTCATTTACAGAACAGAAGTGATTTCGGAAAAAATGGATTTTGTTTGACTTTTCAAATCTGTGTTTTGCGAAAAGCTGTTAGAGTCCACTTTTGCATTCTTTAGGGACAGAACAGTCATTTAGTCTTTTGTTTAATTTCGTGTAGTTTTAGTGTTTTCTAGTAGTGTAGTTAGTGAATTAGAGTTAGTTAGAGTAATTAGAGTTGCTTTGCTTAGTTAGATATTGTAATTGTAGTTTTCTTTAGTTGTTTAATTGTAATTTAATTTCTGTATTAGTTTAGAAATAGAGTAGATGTAATGTAGATTTAATTTTTTTTAGTTTACTGACTATTTGTTTTCATTGTGTAGGTTGACAAGTTAGAACAGGTTTACAGGTGTAATTCAATTATGATGTACAACTGCACTTGTGGTGAAAAGATAGTTTTGCCCCTGGAGACCTGCAGAAGACTTAGCTTCCTATTTTAGTTTTCTTTTCATAGTTTAGAGTGTTATTTCATTTAAATTGTAATATTGACATAGATTGTAAACTTTGTTTTATTAATAAAGTGTTATTTTAGAATTATCTCAGATTATATCCTGTTCCCTGTGGATTCGACCCGTACTCACCACTTCGGTGGAAAGTCGGTTTTTATATCTTTGGTTGACGATTTTCCAAGTATTTTATTAAAAAATATGTTTTAAAAATATGCATTCCAAAAAGATCAACCAACAAGTATTCATAACAACACTCATAATACACACAAGTATCATTATATGGTTCTGTCTATCGGCAAGTAGCTATGATAAGCAATCATGTAGCAGTTATATCACAATATGCAATAACTAGCATAATGCTAGTATTATAAGTAATTGACTAGTATAAGAAGCTAGTCATTACATAGCAGAACTACGCAAGCAGTTTAACCAACTAGAGTAATGCCTCGACAGGCGTGCATAGCTCAACGAGTAGCGTACCGAACTATCGAGCTAACAAGCAAACAATCAATTCATGTCACAACATGCATATCTCATGATCATGTGTATAAGTTATATCTTGTCTCATTATTGAGCAGGCCGTTGTGGGTACGCACAAGGCAAAAACGTAGAAACAGCCAAGATCGATTCGAAGGTCCATTATGCTATGTTTTTTTATTATACCCCGAATGACTGACTGAGTCCGCTTCCTAAGGGGACGGTCTGTGACCAAGAGAGTAAATCCCCAAAGGCCAAAACAAACGCCCAATGGATGCACATCCATACTTCTGCAAAAGTGGCCCGAAGGATTTCCTCTAACCTCCGATGACTGGAGAAGGTCGGATCTTGTGAACACCCCAAAATTTTCAAAATATTGTAAATATCCCCTTTTTGCCCCTGACCCCATTTTCTAGGTAATTGGGTTAGTTTTAAATCTAAATTCCATTTTATATCTTAAGTTTTGTTGAAATTAAATTCATTTTATATATCTGACTCAATTTCGGATTCGGATCTAGATAAAAGATTCAAATCTGAGCTTCGTTATCCAATTTTTAAAACTAAATTCTCAAAATTACCAAAATAACCTTTTGAAAGGCTTAGACAGTTCGTCCGGTACCCGTTTGGATTCATCGAGTTGTATTTCTCAATTCGAGGTTTAAAACCCTAATATTTTCTCAAAACTTGGGTCCAAACCCATTTTCTGAAGAAAATTTCCCAAAATAGCCTTGAAAACCTTCTTTTGTAAATATTTCCCAAAAATACAAAAAAAATAGTTTAAATCCTCGTTTTCTCGTAAATTTTAAGGTTTTATTCTGAAAATACCAAAAAAATGGAAAAATGTAAAGGAAAAGAAAAAAATATATATCTAACAAAAATCAGTTTTTTTTAGAAAACCGCTTTTTGAAAATATCCCTTTTTCAAGAAAAAAAACCTTTTTTAGAAAAATTCGGTAAAGGGGCCTTCTTTTTGGAAATTACACGAAAAGTCTGAAGGACCGAACACGTTGTTAGGGTTTTCTCACAAAGGGTCGGGGGCCGAACACTTTCTCCCCTCTTCCAGAAGCTTCTTCCCATCAGCCGCAGTCTACCTTCTCCTTCCCTCTCGCAAACCCTCCATCACCCGCCGTTGAACCTCCTACTCCACCCTCCGTCCATCTCCAACGGCCTCGCATGTCTCACTCTCGCCTCTCTCTCCCTCCATGGCCACCCCCCCCCCCCCCCCATGTGCGGTCTCCCCTCCATCACCCTCCGATCAATGGCTCCGCCATCCCAGCCTTTGATCCCAAACCGCCTGCCTCTCGATCCTTCCTTCCCCTCTTATTTAACAAACCCTCATTCCCTCAAAGGGGGGGACCAGATTTTCGTGATCATCTCCATCGCCCTTCCCCGATCCATCGGCACCCATCAATACTGTCCATTGATCACAACCATCATAAGTTGCTTTTCCCTTGGCGCCTCCTCCTGAAGGAACTCAGAACCCCTCTGCAAACAAGAGGAATTTCATGATAAAGCGAAAGAAGGAGTCCTCGTCCTACAAAGCTTCGTTGTCTAAAGAGGAGCAAAATCTGCTACAAAAACCAAGGCATCAGTTTTTTTTTTGGGATCATCTATTTCTTCTCATCAACTGAATATCGAGCATCTCCGGTAAGGCCAACACTCTCCTTCCTCTTTATTTCTTCCTAATTAATTCCCCTTTTTCTTTTGATTTCCGTCTCGCATAAATCCTTTTGAAGTTTTCCCTCTAATTTGTTTTTCCCCATTAACGCACCATTGAGGGCTTCGGTTTGCTGGTAGCAATATTGATCCCTCTCGCGTGCAAAATTAATGGGATCACAACATCCCAACACAGAAGACCCTTGATTGTATTTGTCTTTCATCTTATTTTGCATTTATTTAGTCTCTGACTTCGTTTAAGTCGACACTCCCATTCCTCTTTTCTTTACGATTTCTGTCTTTCGTTTTACTTTACATTTGCTTAATTCCTGTTTTGTTCAGTCTGAGTTTACTCCCTTTTTTTTTCTGAAGCATAATGATCCCTGGTATTCAGTTGGGTAATCACTGGATTACCCAGCAATTTCCAAGGGATCAAATGCATGGAAGTGTTCCTTGCATCTATTTTAATTGACGTCCGGTAAATCATCCTTCGACAAGTTTGTTTGGATGCCGGGGTCGGATTTGAATTCCATAAATGGAGTCTTACTGAGTTTCACTCAGTTTGTCGAGGATGTTTAACAAGGCATTTTATTAATTCCATTCTACCAATTCCCTTGTGACTTTTGCTATGAGACAAAGGTTGATTCTCAAATCCCTGTATATGTCTATCTTGTTCCAGGTTTCTGATTTCCAGTTTGAAATTCCTTTTTGTGGTAGATTTGTTGTTTTATATTCTCCATTAGTTGGCTTACATTCTTCCCCTTTCTTTTTTTTAGTGATTGCACCCCCCCCCCTCCTGATTTTCAATTCACTATTTCTTTTGTTCAGATCTCATGTTTCACTATAATTTCTTCTTCACGTCTCATTCCACATCACCCCTATTCCTCTTACTATGTTACATTTTAGGCATAATTAGATTTTCAGTAACATTCCTTTTCATTTTATAGTTGCTCAATTTATCACTTTCGTATAACATCATAGCATCATCGCCTAGTGGAAATGTCAGTTGTTTGATCTTCAGTAAGAGTTTGAACTCATGTGTGAACCAATTTATGATGAGCTGCTTGATGTGCTAATCGTTGATGTATGATGCAACACCCTTATACTTGTGCATATCAGAGTTCATAAACTTTGACGAACCCATTATCGATCAAATGTTAGTTGCATATCCGCCGGCCTGAGCGTTCTTTTCTCTCTCTCTTTTTTATCTTTATTTTTTTTACATTTTTTCTTCTTCTTTTCTTTCTCCTTTTCATTCAAATTTGGCATCAATGGTATCATATCATGGTCCATATAGGATAACATTCTCTGAATACATGTTCGTTGCCTTTATTTGCATTATGTTTATTGCCTTGCATTCACTATTCCTTTTCTTTTAGCTTTCCTGTTTTCATGGAATTTCCATCCATATCTGTCATAAGAACATATTGATATCTAATGCTTCGTTTATACTTGTGGAAATTTTGATCGATGATCAGCAATTGGTGAAGTTAAAAAAAAAATGTACTAAAAGACAGGTGCTATTTGCGGTGTTGGGATCATGACTGAGGAAATCTCCATCTGGGAGTTTCCTTGTAGATTCTCTGCGATACAAAGTGTTCCTGAAGTTTTGCTACCTTGAGGCTGTGGGTTTTGGGTTTCGATGCTATAGCAGACGCTTTAACATTCGTACAAGCTTGATTTTCTCTCAAGCATTATGTGATACCACCATCCTCTGCTAATTATATCTCCTGCACACGTGGGTTCTCACACCAGCTCCTTCCATTTCACTACTCAACTTGTGCAGCAATCATATCATCGTACACACGCTTCCATAAACTGCTGCTATAATTGTCAGCGTCATAAACTGACTGTTAATATTGATTACAGGTACGACTTTGTCATTTGCTGACAACCCAATTGTGGCGTTAACTTTTCGGTTAAAAAAACAAAAAGATAGGCCTTGAACAATTTTTTTTTTTTGCTATTCCTCGCTGCCGAAATTCACTGTTTGACTGAGTTTTATTGCAAAAGCTCCTTTTATTTGAATTTCACTTGGTTTCCTTTAGGTGTTCTAAACGTTGATTTCTGTTAAGAGCTTTGATGGAATAAGGGTTTTAGTGTTAATTCATTAATCCATTGGTTGTTTAAGTTAAAACAGATTTATTAAGCAGATTAGTTAGACAAAGTGGTTAGTTCATCAATTATTAGGTGTTCATGTATCATTGGTTGTCTGTTAAGTAAATTGTTGGTGGATTAGTAAAGTGATTAGTATCATCAGTTGCTTGGTAATTAGTTAAATAGCAATTTAGTTTTAGCATTATTCTTATTGTCATTTAGATTTCTCCTATTTTAGTATATTGTGCCTAAATGCGCTTCTCAAACGTTCATCCCATCCTTCATGTTTTCCTGTAAAAATTTAATCTATGGTTTGCATCCTATCTGCACTTCCAACATCCATGTGCCATCATTACATTACCACAACATATGCCTCCAGCATTGTCAATCTCTGCATAGCGTCATTCGTTATAACTCACACAAGCGTGCCCTATTGTTTTCAACACCACTACATCCCTTCATCTCATTAAACACAACATCATCACCTGTCACACTGCCTCTCAGTTCGTCCCCTATAAAGGGGTTCACTACAATATTTATTTATTTATTTATTTATTATTATTATTATATGTATTGTTGTAGATTCTTTTAAACAGATATATTCTCACTAAGCATTCACCAACCATTCCCATGGTCACCTTTCATTATCTGCAACAGCATTGCTGCCATCCTTTTCATAGAATATTGCCCCACCCAGACCATCTCCACCATTCCCTATTCAGCTACCCCTACAGCCTAGTGTAGTCCTCGGCACAACAGTTGTTCCACCTTTGGCAACGGTTCCTACTGCAAGCCAACAAAGTCTTTTGACACAAAATGTGTGGCCTTCATCTCATCTGACCAGGCCATCACTATCCTCAGGATTGTCAATTCCTAGAAGTGCTGAAAATGCAAGGCTGGCTACTGATCAGAGGTGGAACAACCTTGTTGCACCAATACTTCGGTCTGAAACTTCAGTTGGTATGACTTTTGAACAGAATTGGAGGCCTGCTAAGCAAATGAAAGGAAGCATAGACATAAGCAGCATGAATTTGGTTGGTGGTCGGGTCAATCCTAGTGTTGTAAGCCAATATTTGAACCCAACAACATGTTCAAAGCAAATATTTGAACCCAACAACATGTTCAAAGCCAATATTTGAACTCAGCAACATGCCCAACAAAGCTCAGCCCAAAATCATCTGTGGTTCCATCCACTGGGACATCACATCTGCCTTTTCTAAATCGCAAATAATCTCAGTGCTCACGGGTCTCAAGCTCATGCATGGATTGGAAATACTGCAGAATAAACACAAGTATTGCCTGGCTAGCTTGGACCATCTCCATGATGAACAATTTTGGCGTTTGTTTTCTTTTAGTTTTCCAGTAACCATTTCATTGTAGAATTTGGTGGTGGTTGGTTCAATCAGCAGCATTTACACCCAGATGTAATTGCTGATTCATTGTCGCAGCTCACCTCATTGTTGCAATAACCCTTTGCTTGCTTCCTACTCCTATCATCTGTAGCAAAACCACTGCACCCTCTTTGAGCCTACAACAGTAAAAAAAAAAGAAGAGAAGCATTGCTATGCTTCTTCTTACACCTGCAGCCACATAAAGAGCTGTTGTATATGCCCCCATCGTCCCCCACTTCATTACATCTCTTTGTGGCATTATATCATCCAGTCACCCATCTAGCTCCAGCCACTTGCTATACAACATTTCCAACCATGTGTTATGCATATTCACTTAAACTCCCGGCTGCATATATGTCTACGTCATTCACTCTCATAGAACCATTTTACATTGTATATCCCCTTCCTTATTGTATTTCTTCTTCATCAACACCTATGTTGCATGTACATCATGTGTAATATATACATATATATCCCCTCCCATCTTCTTCATCATACACATCTTGGCATATGAGTGTTTTACCATTGACATCTATAGACAGTTTTCTTCTAATTTTCACACTAACCAAGTGTTTTGCAGGGAATATATAGAAAATATCATCATTTGGAGTTGTAAATTCAATTTCATGTATTGTAATATTTAGATCTTAATGAGAATTTACATTTCTTGTTTTAGATAGAATGAATGAGCATTATAAATATCATAAATCACTTGTTCTCATATTTTCTCATTTGTTTTCAAAGATTCACGAATGGAAACACGAATGGCACGTGCACCATTTCATAAGAGGTAATTAACCCTAAGTCGATGATTTACATCAATGGCCATAGTCAGGATGTAAACAAAACTTAGAATTTTTATCTTTTATAAAATAACACTGGATCCACACTGGATCCTTTTCAAAGATCATCATATTTTTCTTAAAATAATTTTTTTTCTTTTATTAGAATTTAGTTTAAAATTAATTCAATATATATACCAATGGCCATAGTCAGGGTATATTGAGAGTTAATTTCATTTTAAATTCTATAAAAGCACCAAATGTGTTTCATTCTTCATATGAATATAAATACAGATTGTTATATAATACATTCAATGACCATAGTCAAGGACGTATTATATCTTTAATCTTATTTTAATTCATTTAAAGAATGGAATAGCTTTTCAAAATCCAATTTTAAAATTCTTTAAATTCATTCATCATTTAGGATAGAATCGCATCATGTTTTCAAAATTCCTTTTTCAAAAACTCCAAGTAATGTAAATATCTTCTTTCAATCAATCCTCAATTCTCATAAAATCCAATTCATCCTTTCATTTTCAAATTCTATTTCATTTTTTTCAAATCTCAAAGTTCAAATTAACTTTGAGATTTCAAATTCATTTCATATTCAAATCTCAAAAGTTCAAATTAACTTTGAAATTCCAAATTCATTTTATATTCAAAAACTCCAATCGAACTCAAAGTTCAATTTAAACTTTGAGATTCTTGATTCATTCTTCTAAAATCCCAAATTCTAACTTCAAAATTTAAAATCCAATTTGACTTTGAAATCCATTTATATATCCGAAATTCAAAATCTAAATGAAATTTCAAAGTTCAAATTAACTTTGAAACTTCTGATTCATCTTCAAAATTCAAAACCAAGTTCATCTTCAAATCCAAAATCAAAGTTTGAGATTGATCCTGAATCTCAAAAGCTTGGCCTTTTCTAAGTTTTAAATTCGATCTGGGTTTTCAAAACCCAGATCCATACTCAAAAGTCCCAATTTTGGACTTTCAAAAACTCAAATCCAAAATCTGATCAATCTGGATCCAGTTTTCTAAATACAATTCTACCTTTGGATCTTAGACTTCGAATCCAATCCCATCTTAGGACCCAGAACCTAAATCTACTTTGGATCTCAGACTTCAAATCCAAAAAACATCTTAGGGTCCAGAGTCCAACTTCACCTTGGATCTCAGATTTCAGATCCAAAATCCATTCTAGGATCCAGAACCGAATTCCATCTTGGATCTTAGACTTCAGATCCAAACCCATTTTAGGATCCAGAATTCAATTCCATCTTAGATCTCAGATCCAGAATTCATTTCAAATTTCGGATCCAATTCAGATTTCAGATTCAAAGATCCAGAATTTGGATTCGAATTCCATCTTGAAATCCAGATTTCAAATCAAGTTCTATTTTCAATTCCAAAAAAACCCATTCCATTTTATTTCCAGATTTCAAATCTAAATCCACTTACATATCATATCTGGATTTCTTAAGTTCATTTCTACATCATTTGGATTTCTCAAATCCATCCTAAATTTCAAACTTCAAAATCTAAATTCAATTCCATCTCAAGTATTCATTTCCTTTCCTAAATTCAAGTTCAAAATTCAAAGTCCATTTCCAACTTTAAAACTTCATTTCCTTTCATTTCAAAACTTCAAATCATTCTTTCTCAAAATCAAGATTTATTCCTCCAACTCTAAATTACTTCGAAGACTTAGAACTTCTCTGATCTATCTCAAGTTCTAAGTTAAATTCAATTATTCAGAAATCATTTCTTCATTCTATTATCAAGTCTATCTCAGAAAAACTTGGAGATTTTCAAAAAACATCTTTCAAAAGAGCATACTTCCTTGCATTGCACAAGCATGATTCTTTGTGCATTTAGATCTTTAGGATAAATTCTTAGATGATATTTAGGCAAAGCAAAAGGCATAAATTCGATCCTTGGTTCGATTACCCCTGGTAAAGGCACCAGGAACGGTCGAACCTCGTACCGACGAGCGAATCCTGTCTCTCCATTTTCCCGCAAATATTTTCAAAACGGAGGCGAGATATTTGCTAAATATTTTCAAATTAAGGTCAAGTGAAACCCTGCAAAAGAGTTCCTCTTCTTCTTTTCTCTTCTTTTCTCTTCTCTCTTTCTTTTTCTTTCTTTTATTCTTCTCCCTTCAAAAAAGAGGAAAATAGAGGTTAGAAAAGAGAAAGAGAAGGAAGAGAGAGAAACCACAAGAGAGAGGAAAATTTTTTGCGATGATCACAGATCTTTGCCCGAGATTGTCATTAATGACTGTCCATCGGAGTTTTGTACCATCCATCCTCTCTCTTGATGAACCATCCCGAATGAGCACGACGGAGGGTTTCTTAACCGCCGTCCCATTCTACATGCTCTGGTCTTTCAACTCAATCGAGTATCTTGCCTGCAAAGGCACAAAATTATTATTTAGGTGAGTTATACGCGCCATTGCGCGTTCGAGGCAACCATACAATTCTCATCCTACTCACCACAGTACACATCGTACCTATTCAAATGTACAATCACGATAAAAAGTGGTCAATCCATAGTGAGGGTAGAAACATCACTCTTGCGATCTCAAACACATGCCATTGCATGTTCAAGGCAGACATAGGCCTCTCATCCTACTCATCGTAGTACGCAACGTACCTGTTCAAAAGTACAACCACGATGAGAGGGGCGTGGATCTCTCGCAGGAAATCCCAACACTTCTGCTTTACAGAAAATTGCAGTGAACTCATTTCAGTTCCAACTGATCGTGCTCGAGTCCTTTAGACAATCGCAAACAATCTACCTATTAGGCGAAATCAATATAACATGATTAGTTTAATGTGTCAATACACGCTTAGAGGTTACTATAGACCTTTCGTCCTGCTCTTCGTAGTCCAAACATATCGTACATGACTAAGGGTACAACTACAAGAGGAGGAACATTGATCCCTCGTAAGAGATCCAACAATACCTTCACGAAGGAAGGAAGGCGCTACAATCTTGGTTGAACCAGAAAGCCTAGAAACTAGGTCTCGCATCAGAGGCGAGGTAATGTCGATCTAGCAATGGCGCAAGTACCTCGAAAGGATCCCCGCCCTACTCGTGCACAGGATTCTAAACAAGGCTATCTGAGTCGTATTAGATAGGTGAACTAAGGTTGTAACACACCTATCCCAAATACATCGGTTTGAGAGATCCGGCCGCTATCGCTGCTTTACAAGCTATATATCTCGAAAATAGGTTTGCACCTAAGACAATGTCTTTGGAGAACCGAAGTGCATAAGTGTGTGTCGTGGCTTGTAAAACAAGTGAATTGATATACACTATACACTCGAAGCTGCACTCAGGGCGTGCAAGCTGACAAGGGACAAATTCGTGCACATACTAATATAATAGCCAATCGAGGGGCAAGACTCGATGGGCGAAGCTGCACCGCGAGGGTAGAACGCTAGAGCTCCACACGAGGTATGAGATCATACCTCGATCATCGTAACGCACAAGTAGGCAACTACGTAAGCAACTCGTGAGGTATGAGATCCTATACTGACTACGCAAGTGTAAAGGACGACTCACGAGGCATGGGGTTGCACCTCGACTAAACGATAAGCATAAACAAGAAAATAAGCATGCGACAGAGATAGGATACATGCACAAACAAAGCATATGCACGAAGTGCGGCAACAAGGTAAAGACGAACACATACAAAAGGTAAGTGCAGGAGCAAGCACGACAGCACAGGAAAGTCAAGTACGAAAAGTAAAGCAGAAGCAAGGCCATGGCGCATAAAGCGTGGGGCAACAAGTAAATGCAGGAAGTAAAGTGCAAGAACGTAAAGGAGGACCAGGGTTTGCATCCTGGAGAACAAGGCAGACATAAGCAAGTAAATGTCAGGGCGCAAAGCGTGGGGCAGCAAGAAAGTAAAGTGCGGGAAAGTAAAGAGGACAAGGATCGCGAAACCGCGTCCTTGAGTTAAAAGACATGGAATGTAAAGATAGAAATGGAAAGCCTAGGAACATATAGCGTGACGGCAATAGAAAGAAAAGTGCGAGAAAGTAAAGAGGACAAGGATCGCAAAACCGCATCCTTGAAGGTAAAGACATACGTATATATATTATATGTATACATATATCATCCTTTTTTAGTTATCTTATTTTAGCGTTTATCAGTTCATTGTCCTTTCACGCAAGAATCCCCTACCTTAAGGGGTTGTGGGTCCTCGTACGCACACAACGTAGGCAAACAAGAGCTCAAGCCACAGGGCGAGCTGGATCCACCGTTCAACCTGGAGAGCTTAGAACGTTAGTATATGTCGTAAAATAAACGATAAGCAACAGGCGCAGCAAGGCTCCCTGCCTGCAGAAGGCAGATGCAAGAACTCTGCAGGGTGCCAGAGGCAGGGGCCTCAGCCCTGCCTGGTAACAACAGCAGAGGCAAGGAGCAGAAGCTCCCTGTCTGCCAGAATAAAGAAAGGCAGGGGAGGGAGCATAGGCTCCCCGCCACAACTACCGCAACAAGGCAAGGGGGGGAACATCCTTTGTCAGAACACGACAGGGGTGCAACCCCCTGTCGGCAGCAAGAACAAGGCAAGTGGGCAAAGCCCCTTGCCGGAGAACAAACACTGAGATGCAGGGGGCAAGCCCCTGCTCGAAAACAGGAAAGCAGGGGGGCTTCGTCCCCTGCCAGCAAAACGCAGAAGGCAGGGGGATAGAACCCCCTGTTGAGGAGCAACAGAGGGCAGGGGGGAGCTCAGCCCCCTGCCGGGACAAAAAAAGAAGGGAGGTGACAGGGCTCGATCGGTCCCTGTCGACAAACCCCGAAAGCCCAAGGTGGTGGCAGGGACTCGGTCCCTGCCGACCCACCAGCATGCCAGGTGGCAAGGAGGGGACAACAAGGAGGGGTGGTCGGCACCCCTCCCCTACTGGTGGACACAGAGCCACCCACAATGGTGGCTTTGGTCCACCACCACCAAACAAGAACCAAAAGGGTTGGGGGTAGGGGGCAGAGCCCCCTAACAGAGGACTCAGAAGGTAGGGGGCAGAACCCCTGCCAAAAACAACAAAAAGCGACATGGAGGTGGAACCCTGTGAACACCCCAAATTTTTCAAAAGTTTTGTAAAATGACCCTTTTGCCCCCGGTCCCATTTTCTGAGAAAACCGAGGCTAAATTTTAATTATTCTTCAAACTTTCTGGATTAAATTTCACATTGATATATTCAAAATCAATTCTGAATCCAGTGTTTTAAATCCGTATTCTCTCAAAACCCGGATCCTAATGCATTTTCTGAAGAAATTTTCTCAAAATAGCTTTTAAATTCTCAGAAAAATTCCCTTTTTGTAAATATTTTACAAAACACCAAAAAAATTAGTTTTAAACATTTGATTTCTCACAAAACTTTAGGATTTTATTCTAAAAATACAAAAAAATAGAAAAATAACATAAAAACCAAAAACATTGAGAAAAGCTACAAGAAAAACAGATGATTTTCAAGCTTTTTGAAGCCATTTTTACCTAAAACCTCATTCCTTAACCATTTTTCAGAAATTTCTTAAAAGGGGAACCACCTTTTTGAAATATCGAAAAGTTGCAACGGACTCCTCCCGCGCATGCTCTCCCTTGATTCACCACCGTCGATCTTCAACAGTCGTCATTGTTCTTCACCTTCCATCCACAGCGGACTTCCTCTCGAATCCTCTACTTTCCCTTTAAGAAGGGGTCTCTGAGACTCTGAAAAGCATCCATCAACTTCATCACTTCCCTGAAAATCGCTCTGACTTCCTCCTTCCCCTTTCCTTCCTGAACATTTTTTTTTTCGCGAACTGTTGAAGAACAACATCTCCTCTGCAAGAGACCACATCGCCACTCTCCCACATTGACTTCCATCCATTGCAAACAGCATCCGTTAGTGCTTCCCCCCCCCCCCCCCCCCCCTCCATCCCAACCTCTCCTGAGGTGATCGAAGGAAGCCAGTTCCCCAAAACACCTCCTCCGGAAGAAATTGGTAAGCATTTTTACTCATCCCCAATTCTCTGCTGGTATTCTTTATATTGTCGTGTTTGATTTCTTTTTTTTTTTTACAACATCGTCTATTCGTTTTTTTTTTTCTTCAGATTTCGCCCCATTAAGGCAACGTTGAGTGCTTCGGTTTGTTTATAACAACATCGACCTCTCATTTGCTAAATTAAACGAGATCATAATATCCCGACATATCAGATTCTGGTTTATATTATTCTTTTTTTAGCATTGGTTTATCCGGCATTTTTTTTGTTTTACCTTTGAAGTTTAATTTCTGTTTTTTTTTTTTTGTCTCAGTTCGATAATGATCTCTGATCTGATTTCAATTTCCACCCATTTTGCTTTCAATTTTACACTTACTTGATCTCCGTTTAAGCGGAAATTGCCATTCCTATTTTCCTTTAACCCTAAGCATAGTGACTTCCAGCATTCGGTGAGGTAACCATTTGAATACCAGCCAAGCGATGTCCTGGGGCCAGACGCATGGAAATGTGGCTCTCATTTATCCTTGGATGATGATTTTCAAGCCCTTGTGTACCCTATTTCGGGTTTCTGATTTCCAATTTACGGCCTCTCATGGTGCTCGACTTACTGTTTTGTTTTATTTTATTTTTTTTAGTGTTACCGAGGCTTGTTTCTTCATCTCGATCTCACGTTTCTGTATGGTTTGGTACTTCACCCAGCATCACATCGTATCACCTTGTTACAATATGTCTTTAAGTTTCTGTAGCCACTAATGATAGAATTTTACCCGGATGAACTAGAACTTTTGTTCATTCTCTGAGGCTCAAGATCATACTGTGAGTAAGTACATTGATCTCTATGCATAATAGTATTTAACTTCAGTATTCTTTTTTTTTTTGTGTTCTTGTTCTCATTTATATTCCAACGATACATTGTAAATTTATTCACAAGGTTAACCCTCTTTTACGGATCGGCCCCATCCTAGCTGTTTAAACCTCTGTTATGTTATGCAAAAATATATATATATATTTCCAGCTCCTCTGTGTAATATAACCTTTTCACCATCACATTTTTTTTAGTGATATTTTCATTCGCTACTTGATCCCCTGTATATTGACCAAACCCAAGTCGGTGTTCCCTCTTTTTAAATTTCGAGTTTACACAGCTTGTTGTAATGTGATTACTTATGTTTCATGTTTCAGCTTCGCTATTGTGGTTCGTATCAATCATATAGCTTTCAGCTTGATGATATTAAGTCATTTAGTGCAATTATTTCCCCTATATTCCAGATTTCTTGTTCAATCATATAGCTAGCAATCTTCAAAAGGAAGATCTCTGGTTTGTGGGACGATGGGCTCCATCTGAAGAAAGATTGCCTGATAAATTAACCCAACGTGGGTTTTTAGCGGTTAGATTAACCATATGTATGCTTGTTCTGGTAAGTTCATTTTTGCTCACTTGTGCTTTACATCCCCTTTATCTCACAATACACAACTTATTTGTGCCTGTCACTCACAACACACACCATATTATCTATCTGTGTATTTTGCTCAGCAGGTCCAATGATTTGAACTTTAGCACCATCAGCATAACTCCTTTATTGATTCACGTCTTCGTCAATTCTTTGGTTGCTGTTAGACATTAATATTGCATTTTTAGCACTTTAGATATGTGTCGATTGTTTGTATCTCCATATACATCAGCTTTTCCTAGCATCTGCATAATTTCTGTCTTGCATAAATCACCAGGTATCATCTTCTCGGGTCTGGCCATTAAGGTTCTCCTGCATTGTTGGAAATCCTGGAATCCCATGACCATTTTCTTTCTTCTACCCATGCTATTTTCACATCGTATATGTGCTTGGTTATGCTCATTATGCACTACCCAAAACCCACGTCCCCATATCCTCAGAATTGCTCAATATGTTTTCTGGTGACTACTGTTCACCGCCTCTCTAGTTGATCTGTGATTGTCAATTCTCGATTGATGCCATTAGTATTCTTCGATGATCGATTATATGTCATTGTTTGAATCTAGCATGCATTTGACCTCCAGTAAATCTCGATTCAATTAGATTTATTGATTTTAAATCACTATGTATCTCACCCTCTGGCCAAATGTGAGTTTGGAATTACTTGTACCTGATCTTTCAGCAGTTAATTGGTGTGATTATCAACGGATCTGGATGCCTACAATTCACTGTGATGGGGCGACTGAGCCATGTTTAGATGCTTGAAACTCCTTGTGAATTTTCACTGCAGTTTGTTCTCAATTATGGATTTTCAGAGGATTGATTTTGCAAGGAATTCTCTACAGAATGTTAAATTGCAATTTCTAAGGTTTGCTTTGTTGAAAGTTTCATTGTGATTTTTCGATTGAATTTTGATAAATTCACTTCACCACTTAACACTCAGTTGGTGGCCTTCCATTTCGGGTAGAGAAGCATGCGTTAGTATTAAGTATGAAGCTTCATCTGTGCCCTGACTTACAGAACATTTGTCACTTCAATCCCTTTGCTGACATCAAGGGATTATTCAAAGACTTTGTTATCTCACCATCAGATAGTTCTGCAATTTTCTTTACATATATAAGGTTCATCACAGCAAAAAGCCTTCAACAAGGTGAAGTTTACTGATATTTTGCATCTCAAAGGAAGGCTCTCAAAACTCATTCACTATATGCAGCTAATTACAGAGAATCACCAAGTGATTTTTTTTTAGTGAATGCAGCCCCATTCATTACTCACATGGCCTGTAACACTTGTACAAATGCACAAAATTAGGTTGCTCACTAACACCTGCTTATTGACAATACACCCGTGTTGTATTTTTTTACCTTGCATCCTGTCTGTCAACCTGACTTCATCCACTATAGCAGCACATCCCAGCCTATCACTGTACTTTATCCTCTCTGTGTTCCAGCACTTTCACATGCACAACAGTAAGCCATACTCGACAAGCTTCAGTACCTTTCACATTTGTTACACAGCACCTCATCTATATTTTTCATGTCACTACTAGTTCCACTCACAGAATACTCATTGTTGTGACGTTTCACCTTCCCCTGCAACCCTTAGTCACATTTACTTGAGGTTATCTCCACATTTCAGATTCAGTTATATCTGCTTCCAACACCACTCTTCTCCCATCACAAAACTGCATTCACGGCTAAAAGGGGTTGTTTGCATCAACCCGGACATGATCTGTCCCTCAGCACATATCCCTATTGTACATACTCCCATATATATATATATATATATATATATATATATATATATATATATATATATATGTATATGTATATATACCTATACATAGATATATATACTTATATACATGTGAATATACCTATATATGTACATATATATAGGTATATACATCCTTTCCGCCTTTTCCATCATTCATATCTTGGTTTATGATCATTTTTGTAGATATCCATGTGATATATGCCATTATTCTTCATGTTAATTCAGTTGTTTTGCAGGAAATATGTAGAGAAGGTCATTATTTGGAATTGTAAAATTGATTTTATGTGTTGTAATAGCTAGATTTGAATGAAAATTTACATTTCCTATCTTAGATAGAATGAATGAGCATTGTAAATATCATGAATTGCTTGTTTTCATGCATTTTTGCCTTTATTTCTCAAAATTCTCACTATGGTGAAACACGAATGGCACATGCACCATTTCGTAAGAGATAATAAATACTAAGTTGATGATCCACATCAATGGCCATAGTCAGGGTGTGGACAAAACTTAGCATTTTTATCTTTTACAAAATAACACTGGATCCACACTGGATCCATTTTCAAAATTCATCATGTTTTCCTAAAATATTTTCTTCTTTATCAGAATTTAACTTAAAATTAACTCAAAATATATACCAATGGCCATAGTCAGGGTATATTGAGGGTTAATTTCATTTTAAATTCTATAAAAGCACCCAAAAAGGTATTTTATCCTTCATTTGAACTTAGATATGACTATTATATAATACATTCAATGACCAAAGTCAGGAGTGTATTATATCATTAATCTTATTTAAATTCATTTGAAGAATGAAATATGATTTTCAAATCCAATTTCAAACTTATTCAAATTCATTCATCATATAGGATAGAATTGCATTATATTTTCAAATTTTCCTTTTCAAAATTCCAAGTGATTCTTCTTCTTCATTTCTCAGATCAAATCCTTTTCAAATCCAATTCTATCTCATTTCAATATTCAAAAATTCAATTTCAAAGTCCAATTTGACTTTGGAATTCCAAAATCATTTTATATTCGAAACTTCAAATTTCCAACTCAATTCAAAATTCAATTTCAAAGTTCAATTTAACTTTGAAGTTTCTGATTCATCTTCTAATTCAAAATCAAGTTTTCTTCAAGTTTTAAATCAAAGTCGAGATTGACTCTGAATCTCAAAATCCAAACCTTCCCAAGTTCAATCTGGGTTTTCAAAACCCAGATCCATCTTTAAAAGTCCTATTTGGACTTTTCAAAACCCAAAACCAAAGTTAAATCCTAGTTTCAACTTGGATCCAGATTTCCAAGTATAAGCCCAATTCTACTTTGGATCTCAGATTCAGATCCAAATTCCAACTCTTAGGATCCAGAATCCAACTCTACTTTGGATCTTAGACTTCAGATCCAAGTCCATCTTAGGATCCAAAATTCCAATTCCACTTTGGATCTCGAATTACAGATCCAAATTCTCTTTAGGGTCCAGAATCCAATGCTACTTTGGATCTTAGACTTCAGATCCAAATCCTTCTTAAGATCCAGAACCCAATTCACTTTGGATCTCAGACTTTAGATTCAAATCCATTCTAGGATCTAGAATCCAATTCTGCTTTAGATCTCAGATTTCAGATCCAAATACCATCTTGGATTCCAAATCTTGAATCCAATTCCATTCAAAATTCCAAATCTAAATTCCACTTTAATTCTAATCCTTAAAACCAATTCCATTTCATTACAGATTTCAAATCAAGTTTCCATCCTAAATTCAAACTTCAACTTTGAATTTTATTC
This sequence comes from Nuphar pumila, assembly GCF_984573655.1. Taxonomy (NCBI): domain Eukaryota; kingdom Viridiplantae; phylum Streptophyta; class Magnoliopsida; order Nymphaeales; family Nymphaeaceae; genus Nuphar; species Nuphar pumila. Next base: position 24,471,782 of record NC_143257.1, on the reverse strand, counting down.
AGAATCTAGATCTTGGATTCAGATTTCATCTTGAAATTCCAACTTTTAAATCAATTCCATTTCTCAATTTTATTCAGATTTCCCAATTTTATCTTTCCTTCTGATTCAATTCCATTTTCATTTCTATTCTGATTCAAAATCCATTTATGACTTTGAAAATTCTTTTCTTCTTCTTTTATCTCAAAGACTTCAAAAATCATTTTCCAAAATCCAGATTTATTTTCCCAATCTCTTGATTATTCTAAAAACTTAGAACTTTAATCTCAAGTTCTAAGTTAGAAATCGTCTCTTCACTTTATCAGATTCATCTCAGAAACACTTGGAAATTCTTTAAAACATTTTCAAAAAAGGCATATATCTTTGCATTTGCACAAGCATGATTCTTTGTGCATTTAGACTTAGGATAAATTCTTAGATAATTTCTTAGCAAAACAAAAGGCATAAATTCGACCCTTGGTTCGATTACCCCTGGTAAAGGCGCCAGGAACGGTCGAACCTCGTACCGACGAGCGGATCCCATCTCCCAGTTTTCCCGCAAATATTTTTAAAAACGGAGGCGAGTTATTTCAAATATTTTCAAAATTAAGGTCAAGTGAGACCCGCAAAAGAATTCCTCTTCTCTTCTCTTCTTTCTTTTCTCTTCTTTCTTTTCTCTCTTTTATTTGTCTCCCTTCAAAGAGGAGGAAAATAGAACTTAGAAAGGAAAAGAGAAAGAAGAGAGAGAATATTACGTGATGGGACACGTCTTCGTCCGGTCGAATTTAATGCCTTTTCTTCTTTGCTTTGATATTATCTAAGTCTTTATTCTTCAAATGTCAGCTTCATTTCCATGCAAACCTTAGGAAGCCTAGATTTTGTCCTAAGCTGACATCATTGCATATAGGATCTAAGTATGGTTTGGTAGGACCATATTGAGGAGATTATTCCATGTTCACATTAGACTTAGGTCTGAAATACAACTCTCCTCAATTCTAGGAATTGAATGCAAACAATGTATGAAAGTGTATGCTTCTCTTCATTTTAATCTATCTCTTTAGGACTTGCATTAGAGCCATCTGATTTATTTTTGCATGTTGAACATGTTTTCAAAAACATCCCCTACCTACATTGTCCCGGTCTTCACGTTGTTGGGCTGTCTCACTGAACCATAGTTCAGGAGAGAGCCTCACAGCTGGACCACATAATTGGGTTCGCGCCCCCCCTACCACGTACCTAAGGGCCATAGTCCGAGGTATATCGGTAGGTGCTCAAGGATGTTGGGAAACCATTACCTTAGAACCGGAGAAATATTTTTATGCCACGTACTTCGAGCTTCGGCTTGAGTATATCGGCATACCTTGATTGGAATCAGATGATATAAATCTTAGAGTTAAGATTAAGGTCCTATCAACCATTTCAAATATTGCATTTAGAGTCAGCCTTTAGGGAGTGATGTATGCGCATCCTTGTTTGTGCAGCTTTAGTTGTATGATAATTCTCTTATTCTCTCATATATATGTATCAAACCCTTTTTCAAAACCCTGGGTGTATTATTCAAAACTTACCCTTATTTTCAACAAACCCCAGGTGTATATTTCTCTCTACCTACATTTCTTTTCTCTTTTAGATCAAATTTTCTTCAAAAACTCTGGAAAATTCCTTTAAAAAAAAGTTCATCAATGTTTTCAAAATTTCCAGGATTTGATTCTTCAAGAGTCTATCCATAAGTCCTGCATTTTATCTAATTCTCTCTATTTTCTTCTTTTTTTCCCCAGTATCATTTCAATGGCGTCTGATTCTCTCAATACGGTCTTTTCCCGAGATCATGTCTTCTATCAGATTCAGGATGGATCCCCGGATATGCGGGTCATCCAGTCTCGTCCTTTCTTCCCTCGGTGGTATTATTCTTGGTTCGCCACCTTCTCACGTATGTTCCCAGACCACTTGGATGACTGTGGGTTGGAGATGGCGTCGGCGGCAGGCAAACGAATCATCAACGAAGCTCTGATTCAGGCTATGGCAGAACGGTGGAATCCACGTACCTGCACATTCTGGTTTCCTTGGGGAGAGATGACTCTACTGATGGATGAGTTCAATGACATTATGGGATTGCCCAAACCAGCTGGTCAGCCAGACGATCCTGTCGAGCAGCAGTTTTTGATCAACATCAAAGGGGTGGATGTTCGAGAAGCCTTAGCAAGAGCAACGGGGAGCAGATCCTGGCCTCTCACTGAGATTGGTGGGAATCAGTTCATCGACCTATTCGAACTATATCAAAAGTACGGAGCCTACAAAGAGGTTAGCACTCTGTCTCGAGCAGCGAAAGACAGAATTCAGCATGCCATGATCCTATGCACAGTAGGATTAGATTTCTTCCAAGATGGTCAGAATTTCATAGATATCAGAGTCGCCTAGCTCTTTCGAAGATGGGGAAGTAAGCAGACCCGTCAGCTTTCAGTTTCCATGGCCGCGTTAGCCTTCCTTTACAAAGGCTTGGCTCGATTTGCCCTCAGAGAGACCATTCTGGTAGAAGGGTGCACTTACGCCCTACAGTCATGGTTTCTGTGACACGTTCCCTCGAAGGCCAGTTCTTTCAGGTTCAACAGTAAGCAGCCAAAGACAGTTATCCAATGTCGAGCTTTGATCGAGAAACTGCATCAGGAGGAGATTACTTGGGACTTCTTCGACAGAAGAGAGACTGTTCCTCGATACACTTATGCCCGTGACAAACGCTACAAGTTGATGGGCCCTTTCTTTTGTGTTGGTTATCAGCCAGAACGATGTCTGAGGAAGTTTTCGCAGTGGCAGGTTCGTGCCAACACCCGTTTCCCGACAGGCAACGTGCCAGAATTCAACCTGCAGTCAGATCAGTGGTCTGGGGCATATCATGTCGCCAAATATACCTGGGATTCCTTTATTTCTCTGTCTATATTTCCTGAGCCAAATGTATCATCTGAATATCAAGAGTGGTGGCAAACTGTCTGCCCACCCTCTCTTTGTCTTTGAATGTTAAAAATATCAATATAAATTTACTTTTGGCCAAAAATGTCGTTTTCTGTATTTTTGTTTATAGCGCAAATAAAAATCACAAATTTGGGTGACGACTTAATCCTGGGTTATTCCTTCCACGTTTCTTCAATATATTTTCTCATGGTTGACGACCTCGCCTAGGTAACAAGACACATTTCTCTGTTATCATCAAATGGTAACATAATTATCACAAATCGTGAGATGACCCAATCCCGGGTAATGGGATAATCTCTTGAAATTGTCTACCAAATCCCTTCATTTCTTGCTTTTTTTTCTCAAAGAAATTGTGATTTTTCAAAAAGCTTCTCCATACTCTAACCATTCCCATATTCTACAGGAAAGCTTTGGCATCTGAAAATGGTTCAGACAAGGGCTGATAAGAGGGTCGCTCAACAGCATAGTGACAGCAAGCCAGAGGAGATGAATTCTCCCCGATTATCCAAAAAGCATGACTCCGGAGATGAGAGTGATGTTGATCCGGCCATGTACCGGGTTTTTCAGAAAATGATGACTAAAATGATGGCCGAGCAGGCTAAGGCGGCTTCAAAGAAGGGAGCTTCTAAGACCAAGGCTAAAAAGAAGCCCGTCAAAATCAGCAAGCAGAAAAAACAGCGTGACAGTACTTCTGAGGATTCCGAGTCAGCAGGAGAAGTCTCTGAAGAAGAAGAGCAGTTGATTTACATTCCAAAGCACCTGCGGTAGTCCAAGAGCCAGTGGCAGAAGATTTGATTCAAGCTTTGACCAAGATAGTCAAGGATCTGCAAATCCGTGACAAAGGAAAGAGGTCATACACCAGGCAGAACTTCTATCTCGGCTTAGAAGGGGACAAGGATCTGGAGAACCTCCCCCGGAAATTCATCAAGTTTGACGAAACCGGCGATCCAAAAGCCCATTTGGCAATGTTCTTCGCAGAATGTGCCCGGTTCAGTGAAGATAACCGCGCCCTTTTCCTTTGTTTTCCCCGCAGCCTGGACGGGATAGCAGCGAAGTGGTACGCTGAACATGTCAATCCCATCGAATTAAGGGATTTTGATAAAGTTGTTAATATGTTTGTTGAACATTTCCTATTCAACACGGAAGCCCTACCTACCCTAAACCACTTGTGCAACCTCAAGCAGGAGCCTAATGAAAAGGCCAGAGATTTCATCCACAAGTGGAGGAGCATTTGCAATAAGATGAGGAATCCCATTTCTGAGGAGCATGCCCTCCAGGTCATCCTCAATAATTTTTGTCAGCCTCTAAAAAGTCTCTTTTTCCCATATCCCTCCAAATCCTTCATCGAACTGACAGAGCGAGCAGAATGGCTCGAAATGGGGGTAGAGAATGGGATGTATGAAGGTGTTTCTTCGGCAAAGAACATCCTGGACCCAAAGAAAAAGGCCAATTTTACCTACTCAGCTGATATCCCCGAAGACAATCAGGGCAGTAACAGTAAGAATGACAGCAGCAGTGGCATGAGGCCTGAACAGAATAGAGGCAGAAAGGGGAAGTTCTTCAAAAGCAATGACAAGTCTCTCCCAACCGGTCCTCAACAAAAAGGGGACTTTCAAGAAAAACCTAAACACATCAATTGGAGCAGGGATAGGAAATTCACTCCTTTGGACCAGCCTCTGGAGAAAGTGTTGGAATACCTGCTGTCCCACGGAATGGTGAAATTGCCCAAAATTGCAGATCCTCCAGTATTCATGGGGAAGTACAGAGAGCAATATTGCAAGTTCCATAGAGCCATGGGGCATGATACAGAACACTGCTTCGTCTTGAAGCATTTGGTTCAGGACTGTATCGACAAAAGCATCCTCGTAGAAGATGAAAAGGAGGGCAAAATGGAAATTTTATCTGCTCCATTCCCGAAGCATTCAGCATCAACCATCTCCGAACACTATTTCCTTCCACAGAGTCATATACATTCATGCTCTAGTGAAGAGCTAAAACTCCAGCATCAGGTAATGGTTCTACATCAGGATCAGCCTGTGTATCAGAAAATGGATATCCTCTCGCTTCTTGACCAAGTTAGTGTACCAGTCAAGAATGAAAGAATTCAAATTTTCCCAAGAAGTTTCCTCAAGAAAGAGGCCTGCACAGAGAAAGCAGAAACCTCTAAAGCAGCAGAAGAACGGGCTGATGATTTTCAGAAACCAATTACAGCACTCTCCAACATCTCCACTTTTGAATTGACTCATGATTCTCCCAAGCATCAGGAAAAGTTGGATGATCTATTAAGAAAAATCAAGGTGAAGTCGGGCACCACGCCCGAAGACATGGCGCAGATTGTAAATCAAGCGATGACAAACGCGCCTATTACCTTTTCAGATGAGGACTTGCCAAAGCCTCATTCATTCCACAACAATGCATTATACATCGTAGTCAGGACCCGGGGCATGACTGTCCCGCATGTGCTCGTTGATGGAGGCAGCAACCTCAATATTTGCCCAGAGATGACAGCAAAAGCACTAGGATTGAAAGAGGAAGAATATGTGCCTGATCCCATTACCATCTATGGTTTTGACAATCACGGGCAAACTGCCAAGGGCAAGATCTTCTTAGAAATCTTCATTAATTACTCAGTGCATACCGTCTTATTCCATGTCGTCAATGTGCCGCCAACTTACAACTTGTTGTTGGGACGAACATGGATCCACAATGCCAATGTCGTTCCATCAACTCTCCACCAATGCATCAAATGGTCTAAAGGTGGAATGATCACTATCGTTTTGGGCGAAGACCCTGAAGAAAGGCTGCCACAGCCTATGATTCCTCGTCCAACATTCACAGCTGATATTCCAAGCATCCGAGAAGCGGATGAAATCAGTCTTAGCGACAGCCTAGAGATGCTAAAACTGAAAGATGTCATGGATGAAGAGAATGTTGCAGCCACGGTCCAATGGCAGGGACCTTGTTTTTTCAAGTTAGGAGGACGCATTAATTACACCTCCTTCAAAGATCATCCCTTATTTCCTCAGTTTGCTAAAGCAAGAAAGGGATTCGATCTGTTGATCAAACATGGATATCAGCCATTCCGAGGCATGGGGAAAGATGAAGACGGCATGATAGAGCCCATCATTCCAGTTCTGCATGCGGACAGTTCAGGGTTGGGGTTCACCGGCCAGGATTCCAGCAATAAGACAGTTTTTGTCAGAGGAAGCCAATGAAGAGATGATGCCTCAGTTTTCCTGCTTTCTTTTCTCATCTTTTGTTAATCTTGTAGGGACAATACAGTCCCATCTTTTGTCAGTGTCTTGTAAATACTTTACTTCAATCAATGAAAGATCAAGCTTTTCTTCATATTCGAGCATCTATCATTTCCTTCTTATACTTTGTCTATGTCATTGTTCTTTGCTTTATACAAAAAAATTGATTTGGCTTGTACTTTCTCTTAAAACAACCTTTCTTACATTTTCAGGACTATTAACTCCTGAATCAATGGCAAGGTTTGTTATCAATCCCAAGTATCTAAAATTAGCAAGGTTTCTCGAGATGAAAGACAGAGCAGACCGAAGAGCCAGCCGAATTTGATTCCACCATTCAAAAATTGCCAGAATTTGCTCACATTCAGAAGCAGGATGAACCATCATCTTTAGTTCAAGATCCAACTGAGGATATCAACATTGGGTCAGAAGATGATCCGAAAATTCTCAAAATCGGGTCAAGTCTAAGCGAAGTCGAAAAAGCTAGACTCATCCAATTCCTCGAAAAGCATCAGGAAGTATTTGCCTGGACTTATGAAGATATGCCAGGATTGGATATCAAGCTGGTTGAGCATCGACTCAAGTTGAAACCAGAAGCCAGACCAATCAAGCAGAAATTGAGGAAATTAGACCCTCAAATTGAGCAACAAGTCAAGGAAGGACTTGAAGATTTATTGAAAGCAGGCTTTATCCAAGCTATTGATTACCCAGATTGGTTAGCAAATATCGTGGCAGTCCCTAAAAAGAACGGAAAGGTTCGGATTTGCATTGATTTCAGGGATCTCAATAAGGCCACCCCGAAAGATGATTATCCGCTTCCCAATATTGACCTGTTGATCGATAGCACAGCGGGTCATGCCATGTTTTCTTTCATGGACGGATATTCAGGTTATAATCAGATCAAGCTGGTTGTTCGTGATCAGTCCAAGACTTCATTTACTACACCATGGGGGACCTTTTGCTATACAGTCATGTCATTCGAACTCAAAAATGCCGGGGCAACCTATCAAAGAGCGATGACCGTCATTTTCCATGATCAAATGCACAAGAATATGGATGCATATGTGGATGACATTTTGGTTAAGTCTAAAGAAGAAGAGGATCACCTTGATGCTCTTAGCCAAGTTTTTGAAAGACTTATCCTCTACAAATTAAGACTTAACCCTCAAAAATGTGTTTTCGGAGTTGAGTCCGGAAAATTACTCGGCTTCATTATCAGCAAAAAAGGGATCGAGGTGGATCCGGCTAAAGCAAAAGCCATTATTGATATGCTGCCTCCAACTAATCTCAGGGAACTGCGAAGCCTTCAAGGGCGTATTCAGTCTATTCGCAGATTCATCTCTAATTTGGCCATGAGATGCGAGCCTTTCAACCATTTGCTAAGAAAAGGAGTTAAATTTGAATGGGATCAGAATGTCAGCTCTCGTTTGAGCGTATCAAGCAATATCTCCTTAATCCACCAGTTTTGAAGCCGCCTAAGCTGGGAAAGCCTCTCTTACTATATATTTCTGTCAATCGGAATGCCTGTGGTGGATTCCTCGCGCAGTATGAAGAGGGCAGCCTGATAGAGCACGCCATCTACTATGTGAGCAAAACTTTCATTGATTATGAAAAGAAGTATTCTCAGATGGAGAAAACTTGTTTAGCTCTAGTTTGGATATGCCAGAAGTTGAGACATTACTTGTTGGCCTCTGAAATCAAGTTTCTATCGAAGCTTAACCCTCTCAGATACATTTTGGAACAACTGTTTCTTACTGGACGAATTGCGAAGTGGCAAGTCCTTCTAATGCAATATGACTTAGAGTATGTTTCTCAAAAGTCAATTAAAGGCCAAGCGATTGCAGATCAGTTGGAAGATTTTCCTTTGACAGAAGAAATCAAAGCAGAGGATGATTTTCCTGATGAGCACATCTGCAATATCCAACAACCTCTAGTTTGGAACCTTTTCTTCGATTGATCTAAAAATATGTTTGGCATCGGGATCGGAGTCTTGTTAATCATTCCAGAAAAAGAAATGATCCCTTATTCCCTCAAGCTTGGTTTCCAATGCACCCATAATATGGCCGAGTATGAAGCTTTAATACAAGGCCTCAAAATTGTACAAAGTTTCAGTGTCAAGAGAGTGCATGCCTTTGGCGATTCACTACTTGTTATCAGTCAAGTTAACGCTGAATGGAAAGTGAAAGATTCCAAATTGATTCTATATCAGAAGATCGTCCTAGCTCTTGTGGACAGCTTCGAAGAATTTCAGCTCAGTCACATCAGAAGAGAGCATAATCAGATAGTCGACGGTTTAGCCAGTCTGGGCTCCATTTTATCCTTCAAAGGCAGTGAATCATGTCGTTCTTTCGAAGTTGGCAAAGTTGAACAACCTGCTTTCGATTCAATTATGCAAGTAAACCAGGTTGATCAGAAGGAGAAGCCTTGGTACCAAAACATCAAAAATTTCATTAAAACTGGTGAATTTCCACCATAAATGCCTAAAAGGGAGCAATGTGCAATTCAGCGCATGTCTACCCGTTATTTCATTCTCGCCAATGTCCTCTACCGTCGTGGTTTCAGTTCTGAATATGCCAGGTGTTTAGACAAAGAAGAAGCTATGGAAATCATCCAAGAGGCACATGAAGGGATTTGTGGTGGCCATGTCGGCTATCAAACTCTCGTCAAACAGATCGTTCGAGCAGGGTACTATTGGAATACCATGCAGCAGGACTGTCATAGATTTGTGAAGAGGTGCGTCAAGTGCCAATTACACGCACCTTACATTCATGCTCCGGCCGCATATCTCCAGTCAGTTGTCTCTCCTTGGCCATTTTCTATGTGGGCTTTCGACGTTGTAGGCCCAATTACCCCTTCTGCTTCTAACGGCCACAAATATTTTATGGCTGCGACGGAGTATTTCACAAAATGGGTTGAAGCTGTTACTCTATGCACAGTAGAAGGCCGCCATGTGGTTTCTTTCATTCACAAGAACATTCTTTGCCGCTTCGGCATTCCACACGATATTGTCTCAGATAATGGAACCCATTTCAAAAATGAGAGAATGAAAACCTTCTGTTCTAAATTCAGAATTTCCCATCATTTCTCAACTCCCTATTATTCTCAAGGGAATGGCCAAGCAGAGGCCACCAATAAGATCTTGATTCATATTCTGGAAAGGACTGTGAAGACAGGTCGAGATTGGCATGAGCAAATTCATGACGCACTTTGGGCATATCGGAGCACCATTCGGACCCCGACTAATGCCACCCCTTCAGAACTTGTTTACGGAACTGAAGTGGTGTTGTCTCTCCATGTCCAGAAGCCCGCTCTCAAATTTGCTTCTCTTATAGAATTGTCACTTGATCAGTATCAGCAGCAGAGATTGGTGCAGCTAGATTTACTGGATGAAAAGAGACTCAAGGCAGCAGAGCATGCTCAAGCTTATCGACAGAGGATAGCTCGACACTATGCCAAGTCCGTCATTGAGAGAAAATTTTGAGTTAACGATTTGGTACTCAGATCAACGGCTCATCTCAAGCATCGACCACGGGGCAAGTGGTCACCCAACTGGGAAGGCCCTTATGTGGTTAAGGAAGCACTTCCTCGCAATTCGTATCGTCTAATCAACGCAGATGGAGTGGAAATGCTAGATCCCATCAATGCTCTGCATTTGAAGAAGTTTTACACCTGAAATGTTCATTCTAAAGCCTTTGTACTCTTCAAAAGAGTCATTTCAATAAAATAATGATCTTTTATTCTTACATTCCTCTTCATGATACTGGGGCATTTTATTGATCTATAATCATTTTTCTTCATCATATGCAGGCAGGATTAGACGAAAGCTCTTTTTCTGAAATTTTGTTAATTCCCATTTGATCTTGTGATCTTTATTTTCATTTCATTTGATTTACTTTTTAGCAAATTTTCTTCAAGCTATTGCTCATCTCTGTCAAGTTTTAACAAATTTTTCAATCTTATTAAAATTTTCATCTACCTTTATCTTTAAAATATACCCGTTCAGGTTAAGGGATAAACCTGATGCCACCTGTCAATGAGGTATTCTTTTTATTATTTCTCCCCGTTCAGGATAAGGGGACAAAATCCTGAAAGTCGACCACACATAATTAAACTATGATGGTCCATTAATTTTTACCAAAGAATCTTTATTTTCTGAAAAATTCACTTTGTTTAGCTCATCTTTACAACCCAGTCCTCGCACTAGGGTATTTCTTAAAATCTTTAATCATATATTGAGCTCATTTGGAGGATCCGACCCTTACACCAATAACTTTTTACATTCAATCTTTTGATCAAAATCTTTTTTTTCTACAAAATTCAAGTTCTGATTTAAATCTCCCAAAAGCTGATGTATTTCAAACATCCCAGTTTTTACTGGTCAGGTATTTCAAACGTCCCAGTTTTTACTGGTCAGGTATTTCCGAAAAGATCCAACACTTGTTGGTCATATATTCCAAACGTTCCAGCTTCTCGCTGGTCAGGTATTTCAAACGTCCCAGCTTTTGCTAGTCAGGTATTTCAAAAGATCCAACACTTCGTTGGGCATGTATTTCAAACATTTCAGCTTCTTGCTGGTCAGGTATTTCAAACGTTCCAGCTTTTCGCTGGTCAGATCCAACACTTGTTGGTCATATATTCCAAACGTTCCAGCTTCTCGCTGGTCAAGTATTTCAAATGTCCCAGCTTCTGCTGGTCAGGTATTTCAAAAGATCCAACATTCGTTGGGCATGTATTTCAAACGTTTCAGCTTCTTGCTGGTCACGTATTTCAAACGTTCCAGCTTTTTGCTGGTCAGATCCAACACCCGTTGGTTATGTATTTCAAATGTCCCAGCTTCTCGCTGGTCAGGTATTTCAAATGTTCCAGCTTTTGCTGGTCAGGTATTTCAAAAGATCCAACACTTGTTGGACATGTATTTCAAACGTTCCAGCATTTCGCTTGTCATGTATTTCGAACGTTTTAGCTTTCGCTGGTCAGGTATTTCCAAAAAAGATCCAACACTCGTTGGTCATGTATTTCAAATGTTCCAGCTTTTCGCTGGTCAGGTATTTCAAACGTTCCAGCTTTTCGCTGGTCACGCATTTCAAACGTTCCAGCTTTGCTGGTCATGCATTCCCAAAAAAAGAGACTCAGCTTTTGGTCGTGTATTTCAAAAGGTTCCAGCTTCTCGCTGGTCACGTATTTCAAAGGTTCCAGCTTTCGTTGGACAGGTATTTCAAAAAAAATCTCAACGCCTATTTGTCATGTATTCCAAAAGATTCCAGCTCTCACTGGTCATGTATCTCGAAAAGGTTCCAGCTTCCGCTGGTCACGTATTTCAAAGGTTCCAGCTTTCGCTGGTCATGTATTCCAAAAGTCCCAGCTTTTGCTAGTCATGTATTTTCCGGAATCGAAAATTGCAACTCAAGGTCTCATCAAAATCTATATTGAGTGATTATTTTACAAAGAATTCATGAAAACTTTGCCAATCTGCTAAAAGCATTTGTTGATTCTAAATATTCTTACTGTACAAAGAGAATTTCCTCAGACTACCTCTAGTATTTCTTTCCAAAAAGGTAAAACTTTCTGCGAAAAGAGGTAAAATTCAAATCTTTTCCTGATTGATCAACCAAAAGGAGGTAAGAAACGCCCTCGATATGATCAATAAAAGAAATCTTCAATGATGTTGAAAAGCCAGAAGCGAATTGATATTGATCTTGGCTATGGCGCATGTTTAAAAATGACTTTCTGGCAATCAGGCAGTGGAAATATCTTGAGCTATAAAAAGAATCCACTCAACCCATCTCTTCTCATTTTCGTTTAAAAGTTGCAATCAAATATCTACAAAAGGGATCTCTCAAATGTCGTCAAGATGAAGGCGAATTAAGCGAGTAGATCCCCGGGGCCAAAGAAGATTTGAAACATCTCCAAGATGACGGAGTTTGTGACGGATCCTTCCAGGGAAAGTTCGGATCACTGTCGAGATGAAGGCAGATGCGATGAACCTACCGACAAACCCTAAAAGATATTTGATTTCAGCTACATCTAAAAGATCTTTTTTGAGCCAATATCATATAGAATCTCTGAGATAAAAGAAGGATCAGAACATCTCCAAGATGAAGGAGTTTGTGACGTACCCTTCCTTGAAAAAGAGAGAAAAGTCAGGACATCCAAATGAAAGATGATGTGAAAAATCGAGAAAGCCCAATGACTCAAAAAGAATGCAAAAAGATCATCGTGGGAAAACACCCAGATATCAAACTGCCAAAGTTGCCAAAAGTCATATTTTCTCATGCAAAATTCTTTTATCAATATCTCTCCATTTCCTGCTTTTATGAAATTAAGAATATTTCTTCTATTCTCATATCAAGGAAATAAAAAACTTTCTTGAAGAAAATCATCAGCGTTAAAATTTTGAATTTAACTCTTAAAACTGAGGAGTTAACCTCATTGGAGGAAATACTCTAGGTAAAAGAGGGAATATCTTCGCACATACGTGCACATTTTTAAGCATTTGAATCAACTATAATTTTACCTTATTGGCAAAACTTTCTAGCTATTCCAAGAACGAAATAAACATTCGATATCTATTCTGATGCAACCTAGCGTTGTTTATATCTTCCAGAAGAGTTGCCTCATCCAGTTGAAGTATCTCTTCCTGTCCCATCGCGGTTTCTTCAGTCAAGGATTCCGTATGGTGTTCCCACTCAGGTTAAGGGTCAAAACCTGAATTTTCTGCGAGAGGTCATTGATTTCAAAAAGCTATTTTAGTCTCAGCAAATGAAACGCCCAAAATCATTCCTTTTTCCAAGCTTTAGGGAACACTATATTTTCCTCCTTTTGCAAACCCCTTTCGGATTTGTTCGTCCAAATTCCGAAGGTCCCGTTATGGTTTCTCCATTTGAGAAATCCGTATGGTAAATTTCCTATCCAGGTTAAAAGTTAACCCGGAACCTCGCTTCGCGAGGTATCTTTTTTGCAGGTTTGGGATAAACCTGAGTCTTGTTCTTACAAAATCCCTCGTTTTGACGAGATGTTTTCTTCCAGTCCCATCATGGCTCTTCCCATCAAGGAATCCATGCTTTGTATGTCCATCCAGGATAGGATTCCTACTTGAGCTTCATTTCACGAGGCATTTTTTTTCAAAATGTCCCATCAAGGTTCTCGTGTACTCCTTTCCTCATTCAAAACACTTTTTGATATATCTTTGTCCCATCCAGGTTAAGGGCTAAACCTGAATCATTCCAAAAAGAGTATCGTGTCTCATCCATGAGACCTGATCAAAATTCTCATTTCCCACCATTTCAGAATTTTATCTCAAAAGTCCCATCACGATTTCCTCATTTCTATTATTTGACTATATCATTTTCGAGGATTTCGTCTCCCCAAAACCATTCAGGATAAGGTTCTGAGCCAGAAAGGCCATATTTTCAAAATAATCTTTCCACACCCAGTTCAGATCTACTGACTGGGGCATTTTTCAAAACTTGGAGTGTTATCTTTGCCACTAAGCTCGGATTTCAACCGGCTTAGTAGCAAAGAGGGGCATCTGTGAACACCACAAATTTTTCAAAAGTTTTGTAAAATGACCCTTTTGCCCCCGGTCCCATTTTCTGAGAAAACTGAGGCTAAATTTTAATTATTCTTCAGACTTTCTGGATTAAATTTCACATTGATATATTCAAAATCAATTCCGGATCCGAATCCAGTGCTTTAAATCCGTATTCTCTCAAAACCCGGATCCTAATGCATTTTCTAAAGAAATTTTCTCAAAATAGCTTTTAAATTCTCTGAAAAATTCCCTTTTTGTAAATATTTTACAAAACACCAAAAAAAAATAGTTTTAAACCTTTGATTTCTTACAAAACTTTTGGATTTTATTCTAAAAATACAAAAAATAGAAAAATAACATAAAAACCAAAAAAATTAAGAAAAGCTACAAGGAAAACAGATTATTTTCAAGCTTTTTGAAGCCATTTTTACCTAAAACCTCATTCCTTAACCATTTTTCAGAAATTTCTTAAAAGGGGAACCACCTTTTTGAAATATCGAAAAGTTGCAACGGAGTCCTCCCGCGCATGCTCTCCCTTGATTCACCACCGTCGATCTTCAACAGTCGTCATTGTTCTTCACATTCCATCCACAGCGGACTTCCTCTCGAATCCTCTACTTTCCCTTTAAGAAGGGGTCTCTGAGACTCTGAAAAGCATCCATCAACTTCATCACTTCCCTGAAAATCGCTCTGACTTCCTCCTTCCCCTTTCCTTCCTGAACATTTTTTTTTTCGCGAACTGTTGAAGAACAACATCTCCTCTGCAAGAGACCACATCGCCACTCTCCCACATTGACTTCCATCCATTGCAAACAGCATCCGTTAGTGCTTCCCCCCCCCCCCCCCCCCCTCCATCCCAACCTCTCCTGAGGTGATCGAAGGAAGCCAGTTCCCCAAAACACCTCGTCCGGAAGAAATTGGTAAGCATTTTTACTCATCCCCAATTCTCTGCTGGTATTCTTTATATTGTCGTGTTTGATTTCTTTTTTTTTTTTACAACATCGTCTATTCGTTTTTTTTTCTTCAGATTTCGCCCCATTAAGACAACGTTGAGTGCTTCGGTTTGTTTATAACAACATCAACCTCTCATTTGCTAAATTAAACGAGATCGTAATATCCCGACATATCAGATTCTGGTTTATATTATTCTTTTTTTAGCGTCGGTTTATCCGGCATTTTTTTTGTTTTACCTTTGAAGTTTAATTTCTGTTCTTTTTTTTTTGTCTCAGTTCGATAATGATCTCTGATCTGATTTCAATTTCCACCCATTTTGCTTTCAATTTTACACTTACTTGATCTATGTTTAAGCGGAAATTGCCATTCCTGTTTTCCTTTAACCCTAAGCATATTGACTCCCAGCATTCGGTGAGGTAACCATTTGAATACCAGCCAAGCGATGTCCTGGGGCCAGACGCACGGAAGTGTGGCTCTCATTTATCCTTGGATGATGATTTTCAAGCCCTTGTGTACCCTATTTCGGGTTTCTGATTTCCAATTTACGGCCTCTCATGGTGCTCGACTTACTGTTTTGTTTTGTTTTATTTTATTTTTTTTAGTGTTATCGAGGCTTGTTTCTTCATCTAGATCTCACGTTTCTGTATGGTTTGGTACTTCACCCAACATCACATCGTATCACCTTGTTACAATATGTCTTTAAGTTTCTGTAGCCACTAATGATAGAATTTTACCCGGATGAACTAGAACTTTTGTCCATTCTCTGAGGCTCGAGATCATACTGTGAGTAAGTACATTGATCTCTATGCATAATAGTATTTAACTTCAGTATTCTTTTTTTTTTGTGTTCTTGTTCTCATTTATATTCCAACGATACATTGTAAATTTATTCACAAGGTTAACCCTCTTTTACGGATCAGCCCCATCCTAGCTGTTTAAACCTCTGTTATGTTATGCAAAAATATATATATATATATTTCCAGCTCCTCTGTGTAATATAACCTTTTCACCATCACATTTTTTTTAGTGATATTTTCATTCGCTACTTGATCCCCTGTATATTGACCAAACCCAAGTCGATGTTCCCTCTTTTTAAATTTCGAGTTTACACAGCTTGTTGTAATGTGATTACTTATGTTTCATGTTTCAGCTTCGCTATTGTGGTTCGTATCAATCATATAGCTTTCAGCTTCATGATATTAAGTCATTTAGTGCAAATATTTCCCCTATATCCCAGATTTCTTGTTCAATCATATAGCCAGAAATCTTCAATAGGAAGATCTCTGGTTTGTGGGACGATGGGCTCCATCTGAAGAAAGATTGCCTGATAAATTAACCCAACGTGGGTTTTTAGCGGTTAGATTAACCATATGTATGCTTGTTCTGGTAAGTTCATTTTTGCTCACTTGTGTTTTACATCCCCTTTATCTCACAATACACAACTTATTTGTGCCTGTCACTCACAGCACACACCATATTATCTATCTGTGTATCTTGCTCAGCAGGTCCAATGATTTGAACTTTAGCACCATCAGCATAACTCCTTTATTGATTCACGTCTTCGTCAATTCTCTGGTTGCTGTTAGACATTAATATTGTGTTTTTAGCACTTTAGATATGTGTTGATTGTTTGTATTTCCATATACATCAGCTTTTCCCAGCATCTGCATAATTTTTGTCTTACATAAATCACCTGGTATCATCTTCTCGGGTCTGGCCATTAAGGTTCTCCTGCATTGTTGGAAATCCTGGAATCCCATGACCATTTTCTTTCTTCTACCCATGCTATTTTCACATCGTATATGTGCTTGGTTATGCTCATTATGCACTACCCAAAACCCACGTCCCCATATCCTCAAAATTGCTCAATATGTTTTCTGGTGACTACTGTTCACCGCCTCTCTAGTTGATCTGTGATTGTCAATTCTCGATTGACGCCATTAGTATTCTTCGATGATCGATTATATGTCATTGTTTGAATCTGGCATGCATTTGACCTCCAGTAAATCTCGATTCAATCAGATTTATTGATTTTAAATCACTATGTATCTCACCCTCTGGCCAAATGTGAGTTTGGAATTACTTGTACCTGATCTTTCAGCAGTTAATTGGTGTGATTATCAACGGATCTGGATGCCTACAATTCACTGTGATGGGGCGATTGAGCCATGTTTAGATGCCTGAAACTCCTTGTGAATTTTCACTGCGGTTTGTTCTCAATTATGGATTTTCAGAGGATTGATTTTGCAAGGAATTCTCTACAGAATGTTAAATTGCAATTTCTAAGGTTTGCTTTGCTGAAAGTTTCATTGTGATTTTTTGATTGAATTTTGATAAATTCACTGCACCACTTAACACTCAGTTGGTGGCCTTCCATTTCGGGTAGAGAAGCATGCATTAGTATTAAGTATGAAGCTTCATCTGTGCCTGACTTACAGAACATTTGTCACTTCAATCCCTTTGCTGACATCAAGGGATCATTCAAAGACTTTGTTATCTCACCATCAGATAGTTCTGCAATTTTCTTTACATATGTAAGGTTCATCACAGCAAAAAGCCTTCAACAAGGTGAAGTTTACTGATATTTTGCATCTCAAAGGAAGGCTCTCAAAACTCATTCACTATATGCAGCTAATTACAGAGAATCACCAAGTGATTTTTTTTTAGTGAATGCAGCCCCATTCATTACTCACATGGCCTGTAACACTTGTACAAATGCACAAAATTAGGTTGCTCACTAACACCTGCTTATTGACAATACACCCGTGTTGTATTTTTTTACCTTGCATTCTGTCTGTCAACCTGACTTCATCCACTATAGCAGCACATCCCAGCCTATCACTATACTTTATTCTCTCTGTGTTCCAGCACTTTCACATGCACAATAGTAAGCTATACCCAGCAAGCTTCAGTACCTTTCACATTTGTTATACAACACCTCATCTATATTTTTCATGTCACTACTAGTTCCACTCACAGAATACTCATTGTTGTGACGTTTCACCTTCCCCTGCAACCCTTAGTCACATTTACTTGAGGTTATCTCCACATTTCAGATTCAGTTATATCTGCTTCCAGCACCACTCTTCTCCCATCACAAAACTGCCTGTACGGCTAAAAGGGGTTGTTTGCAGCAACCCGGACATGATCTGTCCCTCAGCACATCTCCCTATTGTACATACTCCCATATATATATATATATATATATATATATATATATATATATACATGTGAATATATATACTTATATACATGTGAATATACCTATATATGTACATATATATACATATATATAGGTATATACATCCTTTCCACCTTTTTCATCATTCATATCTTGGTTTATGAACATTTTTTTAGATATCCATGTGATATATGCCATTATTCTTCATGTTAATTCAGTTGTTTTGCAGGAAATATGTAGAGAAGGTCATTATTTGGAATTGTAAAATTGATTTTATGTGTTGTAATAGCTAGATTTGAATGAAAATTTACATTTCCTATCTTAGATAGAATGAATGAGCATTGTAAATATCATGAATTGCTTGTTTTCATGCATTTTGGCCTTTATTTCTCAAAATTCTCACTATGGTGAAACACGAATGGCACATGCACCATTTCGTAAGAGATAATAAATACTAAGTTGATGATCCACATCAATGGCCATAGTCAGGGTGTGGACAAAACTTAGCATTTTTATCTTTTACAAAATAACACTGGATCCATTTTCAAAATTCATCATGTTTTCCTAAAATATTTTCTTCTTTATCAAAATTTAACTGAAAATTAACTCAAAATATATACCAATGGCCATAGTTAGGGTATATTGAGGGTTAATTTCATTTTAAATTCTATAAAAGCACCCAAAAAGGTATTTTATCCTTCATTTGAACTTAGATATGACTATTATATAATACATTCAATGACCATAGTCAGGAGTGTATTATATCATTAATCTTATTTAAATTCATTTAAAGAATGAAATATGATTTTCAAATCCAATTTCAAACTTATTCAAATTCATTCATCATATAGGATAGAATTGCATTATATTTTCAAATTTTCTTTTTCAAAATTCCAAGTGATTCTTCTTCTTTATTTCTCAGATCAAATCCTTTTCAAATCCAATTCTATCTCATTTCAAGATTCAAAAATTCAATTTCAAAGTCCAATTTGACTTTGAAATTGCAAAATCATTTTATATTCGAAACTTCAAATTTCCAACTCAATTCAAAATTCAATTTCAAAGTTCAATTTAACTTTGAAGTTTCTGATTCATCTTCTAATTCAAAATCAAGTTTTCTTCAAGTTTTAAATCAAAGTCGAGAATGACTCTGAATCTCAAAATCCAAACCTTCCCAAGTTCAATCTGGGTTTTCAAAACCTAGATCCATCTTTAAAAGTCCTATTTGGACTTTTCAAAACCCAAAACCAAAGTTAAATCCTAGTTTCAACTTGGATCCAGATTTCCAAGTATAAGCCCAATTCTACTTTGGATCTCAGATTCAGATCCAAATTCCAACTCTTAGGATCCAGAATCCAACTCTACTTTGGATCTCAGACTTCATATCCAAGTCCATCTTAGGATCCAAAATTCCAATTCCACTTTGGATCTCGAATTACAGATCCAAATTCCCTTTAGGGTCCAGAACCCAATGCTACTTTGGATCTTAGACTTTAGATCCAAATCCTTCTTAAGATCCAGAACCCAATTCACTTTGGATCTCAGACTTTAGATTCAAATCCATTCTAGGATCCAGAATCCAATTCTGCTTTAGATCTCAGATTTCAGATCCAAATACCATCTTGGATTCCAAATCTTGAATCCAATTCCATTCAAAATTCCAAATCCAAATTCCACTTTAATTCTAATCCTTAAAACCAATTCCATTTCATTACAGATTTCAAATCAGGTTTCCATCCTAAATTCAAACTTCAACTTTGAATTTTATTCAGAATCCAGATCTTGGATTCAGATTTCATCTTGAAATTCCAACTTTTAAATCAATTCCATTTCTCAATTTTATTCAGATTTCCCGATTCTATCTTTCCTTCTGATTCAATTCCATTTTCATTTCTATTCTGATTCAAAGTCCATTTATGACTTTGAAAATTCCTTTCTTCTTCTTTTATCTCAAAGACTTCAAAAATCATTTTCCAAAATTCAGATTTATTTTCCCAAGCTCTTGATTATTCTAAAAACTTAGAACTTTAATCTCAAGTTCTAAGTTAGAAATCATCTCTTCACTTTATCAGATTCATCTCAGAAACACTTGAAAATTCTTCAAAACATTTTCAAAAAAGGCATACATCTTTGCATTTGCACAAGCATGATTCTTTGTGCATTTAGACTTAGGATAAATTCTTAGATAATTTCTTAGCAAAACAAAAGGCATAAATTCGACCCTTGGTTCGATTACCCCTGGTAAAGGCGCCAGGAACGGTCGAACCTCGTACCGACGAGCGGATCCCATCTCCCAGTTTTCCTGCAAATATTTTTAAAAACGGAGGCGAGTTATTTCAAATATTTTCAAAATTAAGGTCAAGTAAGACCCGCAAAAGAATTCCTCTTCTCTTCTTTCTTTTCTCTTCTCTCTTCTTTTCTCTCTTTTATTTTTCTCCCTTCAAAGAGGAGGAAAATAGAAGTTAGAAAGGAAAAGAGAAGAAAGAGAGAGAATATTACGAGAGAAAAAAAAAATTGCGATGATCACAAACCCCTTGCTGATGAGAGGCGATGACAGGGGTACAGCCCCCTTGTCGATCGACCCCTCATAGAGAAGAAAAGAAGCAAAGAAGAGGGGAGGGTTTACCTCCGAAGACGGCAGCAACAGGGGAGTTGTCGGCGGCTGGAAGGATGAGGCCACTGTCGACTGAGGCCACCGGACGGAGGGTGGTGGTGCTGCCGAAGCTCAAGTGCTGTCGTCGGCTGCAACTACCGGCGACGGGGAGTTTGGCAGAGGGATAACAACTTTAACGTTGTTGGGCTCTGGCGCAGTCGACAGCAAACAGAAGGAGCGAAGAGGTGGTGGCCGACGGCGAGTCATCGACGTCGGTGGCCTCTGGCGCAGCCGACAACCAGAGAGGAGGTGGAGATGGTCGCCTGAGCTCAAAGGCCGCTGTCGACTGTGGCAAAAGGGGGGAGCCAAGGATAGGATGTCGCCGGAGCCTAGAGGTCTTCATCGGCGTTGATCACCGACATTCTGCGACACAGGGGACAGCGAGGGGTTTTTTGCGAAGAGGTGGCCGGCGTCGGTGGCCGCAGGGAAGAACACCGGACTGAGTTGCTCACCGGCATCTCCAATCGTCGGCGGCAACTGCGAAGGAGACAAAGCAAATAAGAGAGAAGGGGTGAGGGGTTCTGCCCCTCGCTCGAGACGCCTGTGACTTATTAAAGTCACAGGCTTCTCGAACAATCGAGGAGCCAGGTCCGAGTTCAGGCTCGGGTCCGGGTCTGACACGATGGCCCGACCGTGACACGTGTCTGATGCGTGCAGGGCACGTGTCTGACGCGTGCAGGGCATGTGTCTGACACGTGTCCGACACAAAATTTTTTTTCTCATGGGCTTTACAGTTTTCCTCGTTCTGATTCTTTTGAAATTGCATGCTTAATGTAAATTCTTTGGATAGACTCATTTTAGAGAGAATCGAGTAGTTTAATTGGCATAACTGCTTACCTGTAGGATTACTAAATTGGTGATTGTCTGTGTTGTGTTTTTGTATCCGTATTCATTTGAAATTACATGCTTATGGTGAGCTCCACGAGTAGACTCGTTGCTAGGAAGATCTTATTATTATATTTCCACCTTGCTCACTGTTGTAAGTTACTGTAGATGCCTTACCTTACTGGTTATTGCCTGATGAATCTTGTATGAGACTTCTTGCTTCTTAGTATTCGAGCATGCCAAGTATAATATTGATTTTATGAAACACTGTGATGGGTTATCTATTGAGAAACCCACGAACTTACTATCGTAATCAGACCTTAAGACAGGTATGATACAAATAGTACGGGAGGTCATTGAGTACCTCGAGGTGAACCATCAACACTTTATTGATATCGATGAGATAATACCGGCCTCCACAGACCAATTGCTAAGAGGGCAATACATGTCATGTATGAACCAAAAGAATCATAAAACATTTTATGTTGCCCTTTCATCGTAGTCGTACCTCTAGGAAGATACGATCGTATTTTTGGACAAGTACGTCCCATGTGGGTTACAATGGTTGGAGGATGAGGTTGTAGCAACCTCGATGCGTGCATTTAGCACAATGTTGAGATCACATAAATGGTGACAACTCGCCTTCACAGGCAAGATGCTCGAGTGGGTTTAATAGACAAGAGCATGTAGGATGGGGCGGCGGTTAAGAAACCCCCGTCGTACCCATTCGACCTTCACGGTTCATCAAGAGAGAGGATGGATGGTACAAAAACTCCGATGGACTGGTTGTTAACAATCACCCCATGGGTAAAAGACTCGGCTTCTCCAGTCATCAGAGTTAGGGGAATTGGGATTACCATAAATTATCCTAGGTGGTAACTCCCAGGTACTTCTGCAAAAGTTGGATGCATCCATGGGCCACGAATGCCTTTGGGGATTTACTCTCTTGGTCACTGACCTTCCCCTTAGGAGCGGAATCAGTCAGCCATTCAGGTTAATGAAAACACCTGACATAATAAACCCCCGGATCGGTCTCGGCTGTTTCTACGTTTCGCGTCTGTGCGTACCCACAGGCAAGTTAATATCAGAACTTAAAGAATATCTTTTTGAATAGTTGTAGCCGATTGAGACTTACACTACTTGAACTGCTTCGAACAATAGCTCTTTGCACATATTACACTTGTTAGAATAGATTACAATTGTATTGATTGTTTTAGTATCATAATTGCTTATCTCATGAATGTCCTACTTTATTTTCATTCTACTTATCTATTCGTGCACCTACTAGTTTGTTATGAAACTGACCCATTTCATGGGCAGGTGAGGAGTAGGACTTCACAGGCGACCGATGGCGTGGTGCAATATGGCTCAAGATTTACCTTCTTTCTGCTAACGGCTTGGCTCTGAGTCTTTTTGAGTTTTTCTTTAGATTATTGAACTTTAGAAAAATGCTCATTTTATAATAAACTGCAGATTTTTAATCTATTGCCTTATTTCCTCAATTCCTTTAAGTTGTTGTTCATGTGAATGATGGTTTTTCAGCTAATGTACCGAGGATTGTTGACTTGTGCTCCTTTCTAAATGTCTTCCGTTGTCGTTTTTAAAAGTTAAAACTTTAAATCTTTGAAAGGTTTTTCGATAATGTTTTCGAAATCACAAGTCGAAATTTTGGGGCGTTACAACTTGGTATCAGAGCCAGATCAGAAAGTGGTGAATCTTGACTACTGAGCATCCCATCTCGCTGTAAGTAAGTCTTTGATATTTCATAGCATGTTTAGACTAAATTATATTCTTGTTTCTATTCGTAGTATTGTCCGAAAGATGGATCTGTTTGCTGGTTCTAGTGATAGTCATGGTAGGGGCACGCGTAGGGTGCGTGGCCGTTCCGTAAGGGAGAGGGGCGGACATGTGATGTTCAGGGCTGGTTACTGGGCTAACCGCCCTCCTCTACCCATTTTTACGGATGAGCAAGGCTTCCCACTATCGATCGCCTTCCAAATACCCTTGGCAGCAACGTGGGCTGAGGTGTATGCTGGATAAGGAGGTTTCGCACCTTCACACGTTCGGGTGCACCATCAGACACCACAAGAGTCATCGGAAGATTTTGTTCCCCCTGAGTTAGCAGAGGAGTGTGTATTCTGTGGAGAATCAGGACACACCATTGATGCCTGCCTCTACACGGCCGAGCATGATGGCAGGATCACAATTTCAACTACAGGCGAGCAACCACCACCTCCAGCAGACCCAGTGGGTGGTGTATCACCCACATACACGCCTGCAACTGATTCGTCAAGTTATAGTCTTGGCTCACCGGAATATACTCTGGCGACGCCCCTCTACGGACAGGAGACCTCCTACGGGGAGCCACTTCCCTTCACCTATAAGCGCAGATTCAGGCTTATAGGCAATAGAAGGGAATATCTTAGAAAGTACTCTAGCCGTCCCTAAGGGGAGGTAGCACCTACCTAGTTTTGTTGGAGTCTGTGAACTCATTTATAATTACATAATAGAACTTTTGCTTGTGTACCAGCACGGCTGGATTCAAAATAAATGACTTTCATAATAAAGATCTATATTTTTTTTTTGCTCCCATACCTGTGTCTTCTTGTGCTTCTTCAGTATTTTTGACTCTTAACCTTGGTTGCTTTTTAAGATTGACGGGTAACTCAAGCAACAACATGGCTGATGA
Source organism: Nuphar pumila (assembly GCF_984573655.1). NCBI lineage: Eukaryota > Viridiplantae > Streptophyta > Magnoliopsida > Nymphaeales > Nymphaeaceae > Nuphar > Nuphar pumila. The sequence goes on along the minus strand of NC_143257.1, from coordinate 24,447,755 downwards.
GTTGCGTGAGCAGAGGGGATTCATGATGGATACCCTCAACTCCTTGGCAGAGGCAATTTGTAACCAGGGTCGTCTCCAGCAGGATCTGGGTTCTCTTGTTGGGAATACACCAACCACCACGTATGAAAAAATTCTGAAGCTTGACCCTCCTACCTTCTCTGGCAAGGTTGACCCGGACTTGGCGGAGAGTTGGGTCAAAGAGGTGGAACGGGTGTTCCAAGTGTTGTCCGTTCCTCACGATAAGAAGACGATGTTCAGGTCCTTCCAATTGAAGGATGACGCTCGTGAGTGGTGGGACACTACCCGGGAGGTGCAGTTCCCAGGTGCGGAGGTGATTCCTTGGGAGGCCTTCCGGAGGGCTTTTCTCGGAAACTATTTCCCTCCTCATGCAAGGGAAAAGAAGAAGGCTGAATTTCTGGAGTTGTGCCAAGGCAGCTTAAGTTTGAATGAGTATATCGCCAAATTTTAACGGTTGGAGCGCTACTGTCCTCACCTATTCGAGGATGATCATGAGCGGGCTGGGAAGTTCATTCGTGGACTGAAGGAAAGCCTTAGGCATAGAGTTCTCACCAGCATGCCCGTGATGTTTTCTGCGGTGGTAGCAGCAGCCACCCTACAAAACGAGGATTGGGAGCGTTCAAAGAGTCTGCAAGCCAAAAAGTCACCCACGACAGGTGGTGATCAGAAGAAGACCTATTCCAGCGGCACAGGGCAGCGGCCACCACTACCTGTGAAGACCGAGGGAGGGAAGAAACAGTTCCCTCCGGCAAAGCGCCAACGACAGCAGGGCCATCCACTGCCCAGACAGCCGTCTGGAGATAACTGCCCCAAGTTCAAGAGGCCTCATGTAGGACAATCTTGTCCGCGGGACACTGGCGGATGCCTGTACTGTGGCAAGATGGGTCATTTCATACGCGACTGCCGAAAGAAAGCAGTTGATGACCTCAAGCGAACCGGCAACGTATCTCAGCCTCCTCGACCACCTCATCAGCATCAATAGCGAGCACAACCAAGCAGTGTCAGGGAGCCGGGTCGAGTTTATGCAGCCACGGTCGAGCAATTGATAAAAGGAGATCTCATTCAAGGTACCATTCTTGTTGCTAATCAAGCAGCTTTTGCACTCTTTCATTGTGGTGCTACACACTCGTTTGTTTAAAAAAAAATCGTAAAACAATTGCATATAACTGTAAAACCACTTGACAATGCTTTAGACGTGTATAACCCTATTGAAAAGAACACAGTTTGCACCACTTACATACCTGAATTGGACATAGTTGTGGCAGGGCGGCACTTGCCCGCTTGTGCTATCTTGCTTGAGATGACGGAATTTGACGTCATCCTAGGCATGGATTGGTTGCACAAGTATCATGCCAAGATATTTTGCCATGATGGCAAGATCATTTTATCACCTTCAGGCTCTCCGAGAGTAGAATTCAGAATTCCCAGACCTGTTCGAGCAAGCCGGATGATCTCGGCGCTTAAGGCGCAGAACTTCTTGCGAAAGGAATGCACTGCCTTTTTGGTTAGTGTTATCCAATCAGATCCAATGCTTATTCCCATCAGTGAGCTGGAAGTTGTTCGCGAATATCCCGACGTTTTCCTAAAGAGCTGTCGGGACTTCCACCGTCTCGTGAGGTAGAATTCAATATTGAATTGCTACCAGGTACGATGCCAATCTCTAAAGCACCTTACATAATGGCACCAGCTGAGCTTGAAGAGCTGAAGAAGCAGTTGCTGGAGTTGTTGGATCAGGGATTCATTCGCCCAAGCGTATCTCCTTGGGGAGCTCCTGTGCTTTTTGTGAAGAAGAAGGACGGGACCTTGCGTCTGTGCATCGACTATCGAATGCTCAACCAGGCCACGATAAAAAACAAGTACCCATTGCCGCGTATAGAAGACTTGTTCAATCAGTTACAGAAGGCTAAAGTTTTCTCGAAAACCGATCTTAGGTTTGGATACCATCAACTCAGAATTAGGAATGATGATATTCCTAAGACTGCTTTTCGGACAAGATACGGACATTACGAGTTCACAGTCATGCCATTCGGACTGACCAATGCCCCAACAACTTTCATGGACTTAATGAATAGGGTGTTCAAGCCATTTTTGGACATCTTTGTGATCGTATTCATTGACGACATCTTGGTGTACTCAGAAAGTCGAGAGCAACATCGGGAGCACCTAACCATCGTGTTGGAGACCCTGCGAAAGGAACATTTGTATGCCAAGTTCTCTAAATGTGAATTCTGGCTCGAGGAAGTCATGTTTCTGGGACACGTTATTTCTAAGGAAGGAGTGTCTGTGGACCCTGCAAAGGTTGAGACTGTACTCAGTTGGCAGCAACCAAAGAACGCATGTGATATCAGGAGTTTTCTTGGACTAGCGGGTTACTACAGAAGATTCATTCAGGATTTTTCTAAAATCGCGCTACCCCTGACGAAGTTGCTGAAGAAAGAGGCTAAATTCTTATGGGACGAGAAGTGCAAGGCGAGTTTTTAGTTATTGAAGGAGCGACTTACCAGTGCTCCTATTTTGACTTTATCTTCTGGTAAAGGCGGATTTGTGATTTATACTGATGCCTCTGGGTCAGGCCTAGGGGCTGTGCTGATGCAGAATGGGAAAGTGATCGCTTACGCTTCTCGGCAACTTAAGATTCATGAGAAGAACTACCCAACTCATGATTTAGAGTTAGCTGCGGTGTTGTTCGCACTAAAGATATGGTGACACTACTTGTATGGGGAACAGTTTGAGGCATTCACCGATCATAAGAGCCTTAAGTATCTATTTTCGCAAAAAGAATTGAACATGAGGCAGCGGCGTTGGCTAGAATTTCTCAAGGATTACGACTTCACCCTCTCCTACCACCCAGGAAAGGCGAACGTCGTGGCTGACTCCCTCAGTCGCAAAGCACCGAAAGTTTCAATTAATGCCTTATTTGCTAAATGGAGGTTGGTCGAAGACCTAGCCTCTTGGTAACCTTTCGTAATCACTCAAGGTTCAATCGGTTTATCCCACCTTGTTGCTCAACCTGATCTACTAGCGAGGATCATCGATAGGCAGAAGACCGATGCACGCTACGAGAAGTTAAAGGCCCAAGCGATACTGGCAGATACTCCTTTTCGTCTGAAGGAGGATGAAAGTATATGGCTGAAGGAGCGCCTTTGGGTTCCTGATGACCAGGTCTTACGAGATGAAATTCTTGTGGAAGCCCACAAGTCTAGATACACCATTCACCCTGGCGGCACGAAGATGTTCATGGACCTACAACGCAGTTATTGGTGGAACGGTATGAAGTGAGACGTGGATGAGTATGTCTCGAAGTGTTTAACGTGTCAGCAAATCAAGATCGAGCACCAGAGACCCGGTGGGGTCATGCAGCAGATAAAGATCCCTCTATGAAAGTGGGAAGATGTTACTATGGACTTCATAGTCAGCCTACCGAGGATGCGGAGGAAGCATGACGCGGTTTGGGTGATCATCGATAGACTCACCAAGTCTGCTCACTTCCTACCTATTCGTCTCAACCAATCGTTAGATAGTCTCGCTGATCTATATGTTAGAGAGATTGTGAGACTGCACGGTGTTCCGGTCTCGATTATCTCCGATCGTGATCCTAGGTTCACTTCAAGGTTTTGGGGGCAACTTCAGTTGGCGTTGGGCACAAAGTTGAAGTTCAGCACTGTGTTTCACCCTCAGACTGACGAGCAGTTGGAACGTACGATTCAGACCTTGGAAGACATGCTTCGAGCTTGTATGATGGACTGGAAGGGAGAGTGGGATTCCCACATCAGTCTGGCAGAATTCACGTATAACAACAGCTACCATGCGAGCATCAGGATGGCCCCATACGAAGCTTTGTATGGGAGGTCGTGCCGATCACCTATTTAGGGGGACAAGGTTGGTGAACGAAGATTGGAGGCACCTATAGTTTTGCAACACTATACTCAACAAGTGCAAATGATTCGAGAACGACTCTGTACCACTCAGAGTAGGCAGAAAAGCTATGCAGATAGACGCCAATGAGAGCTTACCTTCGATATTGGCGAGATGGGTTTTGTTAAGGTATCTCCGACGAAGAGTGTATTTCGGTTCGAAAAGAAGGGAAAGCTAAGTCCTAGATACGTTGGACTGTTTGAAATCTTGGAGTGGATTGGAGAAGCAGCTTATCGCGTGGCGTTACCTCCTTAGTACGTCCAGATCCATAATGTTTTTCACGTATCCATGTTGAGGAAGTGCATTCATGATCCATCGCACATCATTCATTATGATGATGTGGACATTAGAGGGGACTTGACATTCGAAGAAAGACCTGTGGAGATCGTCGATCGTCGTGACCAAGTGCTAAGATCAAAGACCATTTCCTTTATAAAGGTTCGGTGGCAACATCATGGAATTGACGAATGTACTTGGGAACCTGAGAACGATATCAGGGAAAAATATCCTGGCCTGTATTTTGACTCTTTAAGGCAATAAATATTTCGCGAACAAAATTCTTTTAAGAGGGCTAGGATGTAAAACCCACGTTTAATTTAAAAAAAAAAATTTATTGTATTGGACCTGGGCCGGGTCGGGTCGGGTTCGGACATGACCCGGGCCTTTTTTCATTAGGGTTTTAGTAACTCGACTCAGGAAGAGGATTTTAAATCCTCTTCCCGAGTGCCGCAACCCCCCCCCTCCACCTGCGATTTCGGGGAGATAAGGGGAAACCCATTGGGGTTTTCCCATTCATCCCCCCCCCCTGTGCCTTTAAGAACTGTGTAGGAGGGCGAGGGGAGGCACGCAGCCCTTCGATCCCCTCGCAACGACCCCCCTCCCCCTTCCTTGTGCACGCCACCTGCACCGTCGTTGTTGTGCCCCATGCCGCCGCCTCCCAGGTATGTCGTTCTCCTCCCTCTTCTCCTCCTCACCCCCCTCCCTGTCACCTCGCCAGGAGGCCAACAGGCGGCGCACGGCCCCTGCCGCGCCCTCCCGCCTCTCCCGTGCTCATCGGAGGTTCGACAGGTGGCCTACAAGGCCCCTGTCGTCCCCTCTACCCTCCGGGGGTGTGCCGGCAGGGGACCAATGGCCCCTGCGACACCCCCTCACCCCTGTGGGTGATAGGGAAACCGACAGAAGGTCGGTTGCCCCCTGTCACCCCCGTCTCGAGCTCTCTCCCTCTCTCTGTTGGCAGGGGTTGGCCCCCTGCCACCTCTCGACTGCCGACAGGGGCTGGCCCCTGCCTCCTTGTTGCTGTCGGCAGCGGCTAGCTCTGTCGTCTCTTGGCTGTCGGCAGAGGCGCAGCCCCTGCCGCTTCATTATTGTCGGCAGGGGCTGCCCCCCCCCCTGTCGCATCGATGCTGCCGGCAGGGGCTGGTCCTCTCTTGTAAGACCCACAATTTTTCAGAAAATATCTGAATAAAATTCATGAGGCATTTACCGCTAAAAATGGCATTTTTCTCAGAATGCGAAACGAATCAATTCCTGCAAGTCAGTTACACTTAGGATATTCGTCGAAACGCGAATATATGCTCAAACACTCTGGAAGCCATAACTTCCTATCTGAACAAAATCAAAGGATTCCTGCGAGCCAACTTTCTTAGTGGCATCAATACGAAGATAATGGCGTACTCAGAATTTTTCGGAAAAAAAATCACCGAAAACCCGAAATTCTTGCGGGACCCACGAAAATATTGGTGGGACCCACTAAAATATTTCTCAGAAAATATTCTAGAATATTCTAGAATATTCCAGCACCTTCCAGCATCTTCTAGAGCCTTCCAGCATATTCCAGCACCTTCCATGAAAGGGATTCTCAGAAAAGCCCAAGGGTAAAGAGGGGATTCTGAAACTTGGGGCCCAAGTTTCAGAACCTATAAATAGAGGACCCCCTCCTCCTTTAGAAAATCGCCAACCCCTCTTTCTCTCCTCCTTTTCCAAACCTCCCCTACATAGCCTAGCCCACCTGAGCCCACCTGACCTGGTCTGAGCCTGCCTGACTTAGCCTGAGCCTGCTTGACCTGGTCTGAGCCTGCCTGACCTGGTCCTAACCCACCTGACCTAGGTCTGAACCTACTTGACCTAAGTCTGAACCCAGTTGACTTGACTTGAACCTAGTTTGGTTCAAAGTCAAAATCCAAGTCCTTTTTCGTCCGAAGTTCAAAGTTGATCATTTTTCAAAGTCGAGCCTCGTTCGAAGCGTTTGAAGCAATCGGAGTCGTTTCTTCCTCAAATTGAAGTAAGTTCTCTTCATTAAACCATCTCTCTCAAGTATTTGATTGTTTGTATATAGCATATACTTTTTGAAGTAGTATCTTGCTTTAGTTCTTGGTTGAGCTCTCTAGGACGCTTCGGTGTTCACGCGCTCGCCTCGTAACTATCGTCGGATATATATGTTCGAATACGCAGTATATGCGTTCTTCAAAATAGTATCTCACCCTAGTTCTTGGTTGAGCCCTCTAGGACACTTCGGTGTTCACTCGCTCGCCTCGTAACTATCGTTGGATACAGATCTAGGTGTATATCTGCTGATTCTGCCGACGCGTCTTATATCGCACAGGCTATGTAATTTACCTTTGCCATCGCGTCGTATGATGCCAAGGCTCCCTGCTTTCTGTACTTCCGATTATGCATTTACTTACGCCGTCGCGTCGAACGATGCCAAGGCTCCTGCTTTCTGCAATGTATTTACTTACGCCGTCACGTCGAACGATGCCAAGGCTCCTGTTTTGTTATATATGTAGAATATTTCATTCAGTTACACACCCTGAACAATAGTATATGCATTTCCTTTACGCCGCCACTGTATAAAGCACAGGCTTCTGCTTATATTACATATATGGTGCGTAAGTGAGCGTTCAATTAGAGATCAAATCGCCAATGCGATTCCCTTACCGCTCCTCATGCAAGATTCTGCTTGACGAATGAAGCCCCTATTGGAAAGGCTTCGCCTTTTGGCAAAATGCTCTTTACGTAAAGACTAAATCAATTACGTATGGCCTGGCTATGGCCCAAGGTTCCTGCAACCTTGATGGATGCAAAGTACGCACAATGGTGCACATCCATTTCCCACCAAAGAGGGGAGATGCCGCTAAAATGGACAAAAGAAAACGCACGCTTTCTCCGTTAAAGAGAGGAAGTGTTGCTGAAATTCCAGAAGGAGCTAAGAATAGCTCAGAAAGAACGTAGCAGAAGTGCTACCCAGTTATGGAATGCCTTCTACGATGTAGAAAGGTTCGTCGCACCACTGCCGGTAGAGCAGAAAAGGTGTTGACAGAATGGTTGACAGAAGAGCTGCCAGAACCAGTTAAGTGGCACAATGATGTCCTTTGTTGGAACGATGTCAGAATGACTCGTCTCCCTGGCACCTGCAAGGGCACCATACTTGTAAGAGCCGTTGCGCCAAAGTAGTGGTAGCACCTTGACGAGGTCCTGAGCTCGTTGCGTAAAAATACGCCGAGTAGCCGATCCGTAGAGATCGAGTCATGTGCATGCTCACTAAGAATTATCAGACAACCAGACTTGTAAGGGCCGCTGAGCCGGAGTGTGTTGTTTCCACCGAAAGAGGTGAAGTGCTCGTCAAGGCCGAAGTGTCGAGAGCAGAGTTAAGCATGCATATGAATAAAACCTTTGTTCCACGGTGAAAACCGTGTGATTGATTGGGGTCGGGTACATACTTCTCAAAGGCTGCCCTATAGGCATGCAATGTTCGTCAAGTAATTGTAAGACCGGCAGGCCCCTTTCAGAATTTCTCACCGAGGAAGACGGTGATGGCGCAGCCTTGAGTGACATATATTTCACCCGAACCTGATAGAGTTCATTGATGGCCTTCGTCACTCAGAGGTATGGAGGTCGTGGTTATCCTTAAATATCTAAGGATTGAACCCAACTACTGCAGTAGCAGAATGCATTCGGATACCTAGTAAGGATCTCTTCCGGTATGTTGTACCGTCCTATTAGGGGGATGGGGTCAACAGGCCTCTGGGGTATCTAAAATACATAGAATAATCAACCCCCAGATCGTCGCGTTGTCGCCTAGATATGAGTCCCTTAAGCCCAGGGGGAGGTGCAATTATCGAAACAAAGCATTAGCTTAGGTACAGCGCTACTTTGAATGTATGAGTGGATGACGTTGTTGAGTCAGTCCTGCATAACCTTTGTGAAGGTGTCATGGTCGGTATACTACTGGACCGATTGGGAAAGAACCCCATTGATATCCATACGACTAAGTGAAGCTCGGAGAGCTGTCCTTAGATTCGTCGGATACGGATATGCCAAGCATAAAGGCTTGAGCTAGACATCCATTCGTGACTTTGAGGAAGTCAAGGCTAAGTCGTAGAGACTTAAGCGGTTATTCTAACTCACAGCTCTAAAGAGGCTTATGCGAAGTCATGAAGACTTGCGTGGATGTTCAACTCATAGCCCTGATGAGGCTTTTGCGATATACGCTAGGTCATGGAGGCTTGAGCGTCGTATTACGAACTGCGACCCTGAGTGGTCTATGCATTTACTTGAGTTGAATAGATAGGTATTTGCCTACTTACCAGACCATCAGTGGTTCTGACCCCGTTTAATGGGGATTTCAGGTGTTGAACCTGCGTGGCGATATGCGGAGCAAGGCGGCATCGAGTTCCAGGGTTTCTCTAGACAGATTTTGTAATGCTTCCTTTTATTGAACCTATACTGCTTTTCTAAGCAGTAGTGTTGTAATAAACATGTGGTTTTCGATAAAATGGAACACTTTGGTGGTCAATGAGTTGCTTGGCCACATACCTGCAACGTGCTCGGAGCTTTCTAAAACCGACGACTCATTATCGTCTTATTCCGCTGCTAAAAGCTTTTTTAAGTTCCGCTGCAAAGAAAAAAAAAAGAAATTCATGAAAATTTTAACTTAGCTTTGTTTTGGAAATCCGGGGCGTTACAGAATTGGTATCAGAGCAAGAGTCTGAGAAACCTGGTTCGGGATCCGTCTTGTCCACCATATCGCACTGTAAGTATATTTTATACTTCTTGTTCTGATCTGGGTGCATCTTTGTATAGATGGCAACTCACGACTCCCGAAGATACTGCTATCGTTGCGGGATCATGCACGATGAGTGGGTATGCCCATATGAAGTCCAAGACTGCCAGTATTGTGGCGAAGAAGGGCATTCCGCCAACGAATGCCAAATGAAGCATACTGCCGATATGGGTCGGCGGGGATCGCTTGGTCTTAGGGATGAGACCTCGCGTGTTAGTGGGCCACATTACTCCAGTAGAGGGAGTAGCCGTACCCCAGCGACTTCTGCTGAACTACCATCTCTGGTAGGATTTGACTTGAACTTCCTTGAGGGATTTGGTCAATCGCAAGGCTATCAACAGACATCATATACGTCTAGCTTGCACAGTCGGCAGGAGGGATGCAACAACTCCTTCTATAATCCCATTATGATTTCGGATTCCTCGAATCATAGTATGATTATATGGGGGAACAGAGCGGCTTCACCAACGCCGAGCCTGAATGGCCAAGGAGAGGGATACAACCTATATCATCCCGTTATGGTCTCGGATTCCCCGAGCCATGATGCCACTGAATGGGCAAGTGGACCGGCATCACTGATCTATCCACAAGAGTCGCTTGAGAGTGCGGAAGTGCCGCCCAAGCCAAAACTAGTAGTGCCTGCACCAAGGCATTGTGGAAGTAAACGATACTTCAGGTTCTTTGGGTTAAGAAAGAAATCCAGTTCCTAGAAGATACTGATAGTGTTTTGGAGTCAATAGACTCATGTACATAGTTTCTCAACGCCTAAAAGTCTGCCAGTGCGGCATGACATTTCGTTTAAGGCGATGCTTGTGTAAATGTGATGTATATTTAGTAAATAGAACTTTGCTTCGATATATACATTGTGAAACTAAAACATGTTGCTTGTATGTGGTAGATAAATGGCTCCTACGACGAGGAGAACCATGCCGAGCGAGGAGTCCCATACTCAAGGATTCCTGCTGGAAACACTCAACAATTTGGTTACTGCCATTCGAGAAACAAGGCCAGAGTCAGTCGCACCTCGAAGCGAAAACCTTGGGGGAATAACCTATGAAAAATTCCTCAAGCTCGATCCACCAGTCTTCGCCGGTAGAGCCGATCCTGAACTGGCAGAGAGTTGGGTCGAAGAGACCGAACGTGCCTTACTGGTACTGGGAGTACCAGAAGAAAAGAAGACCAACTTTGGCACGTACAGGTTGAAAGACAATGCACGGAAGTGGTGGGATACCACTAAGATTATCCAGTTCTCGGAAGTTGAAGTCATTCCTTGGACTGACTTCCGGAGAGCTTTCATGGATAATTACTTCCCGTTACACTCCATAAACAAGAAAAAAATGGTGTTTCTGGAATTGAAGCAGGGTGGCATAAGTCTGATTGACTACACCACCAAATTTCAAAATCTTGAACGGTACTGCTCCCGGTTATTTGAGACCGACCAAGAAAGGGACGACAAGTACATCAACGGACTGCGAGAAGGGCTAAGGTCACGGGTTATCACCAGCATGCCCCAAACTTTTCAAACGGCTGTGGCAGTAGCTTCAAAAATACAAGTGGATTGGGAACGATCCAAAGTGATCATAGCAAAAAGGCCCATAGTTGATGGTGGGAACAAGAAGAGAATGTTTCCAAGTGGGCAGGGTTCACGACAACCCTTTCAAAAGAAAAGGTTCCAAGGTGGGAACAACACTCAACAAGTCGTGAGGCCAAGGCAGAACATGGCTCCAAACAATCTGCAGTCCAACCCGAACTGCCCAAAATGCCATGTAAATCACGCAAGAGGACCATGTCCACGTGACACAGGTGGATGCTTCTACTGTGGCAAAATGGGCCACATTGCAAGACAGTGTAGGAAGAAGCTTGCTGATGAGCAAAGGAGGAATGCCGGATCTGCCGGACCCTCTCAACAAATACCACAACGAACACAAGTCCAACGACCCCCACCTAGAGTAGAACAAAGGCCTGCTGCAGGTCGTGTATACGCTGTAACGACTGAACAAGTCGAAACCGGTGACCTCATTGAAGGCACCGAACCTGTTAATGGACATGCAGCTTACGTCTTGTTTGATTGTGGTGCTACTCATACGTTTATCTCTGACGATTTCACCAAACAACTCCATGCCTCGGTGCAACCGATTGATAAAATGATCAAAGTATATAACCCGTTGGGTTCACGCACCAAATGTATCCGGTGTGTGAAAAATTTGGATATTGAGATAGCAGGGCAACACTTGCCTACTGACGCCATCCTGATCGATATGATACAGTACGATGTCATTCTGGGAATGAATTGGTTGGCTCAGAATAATGCCAAGATTTTGTGCCGCGAGGGCAGAGTGATTCTATCTCGACCCGGATTGCCTAAGATGGAATACCAGTTATCCAAACCAGTTCCACAAAAAAGGCTCATATCAGCACTTAAGGTACAAAAATACCTTAGGAAGGGTTGTGTGGCCTTCCTGTTGAGTCTCTCGGTGAAAAAATCCAACGACCAACCCCTTGAGAGTTTGGAAGTAGTGCAGGAGTTTCCCGATCTGTTTCCTGAGGAATTGTCAGGACTTCCGCCACTTCGTGAGGTTGAATTTGGAATTCAATCCTTACCTGGAACAACGCCAATATCCAAAGCCCCTTATCGTATGGCACCAGCTGAACTTAGTGAGTTGAAATGTCAGTTGGAAGAACTGATGGAACAAGGGTTCATCCGACCAAGTATATCACCATGGGGAGCCCCGGTACTGTTTGTAAAAAAGAAGGATGGATCCCTCCGGTTATGCATCGATTATCGGATGCTTAACCAGGCAACCGTTAAAAATAAGTACCCATTGCCTCGGATTGAGGACTTATTCGATCAGCTAAGAACAGCGAGAGTGTTCTCCAAGATCGACCTCAGGTCTGGATACCATCAGCTCAGAGTTAAGGAGGAGGATATACCTAAGACTGCCTTCAGAACGAGATATGGCCATTATGAGTTCGTAGTAATGCCCTTCGGACTTACTAATGCGCCTGCTGTCTTTATGGACCTGATGAACCGAGTGTTCAAGCCATACTTAGACACTGTTGTCATCGTCTTCATTGATGACATTCTCGTGTATTTAGAGAATGAGGAACAACACAAGGAGCACTTGAGAATCGTCTTGAAAACCCTTCAAGATAATCAGTTATATGCCAAGTTTTCAAAATGTGAATTCTGGCTAGACAAAGTAATGTTCCTTGGCCATGTTGTAAGACCCGCAATTTTTCAGAAAATATCTGAATAAAATTCATGAGGCATTTATCGGTAAAAATAGCATTTCTTCTCAGAATGCGAAACGAATCAATTCCTGCGAGCCAGTTATACTTAGGATATTCGTCGAATCGCGAATATATACTCAAACACTCTGGAAGCCATAACTTCCTAACTGAATGAAATCAAAGGATTCCTGCGAGCCAACTTTCTTAGTTACGTCAACACGAAGGGAATGGCGTACTTAGAATTTTTCGGAAAAAATCGCCGGAAACCCGAAATTCTTGTGGGACCCACGAAAATATTGGTGGGACCCACATAAATATTTCTCAGAAAATATCTGGTGGGACCCACAAAATATCCCATGGAAATATCTAGGTGGGCCCCACACTAAGGAACCTCTTGGCATTAAAAAGAAGTCAAGGGCATATGGGTAAAGGGGAAACTTGGGGCCCAAGTTTCATTTCCTATAAATAAAGGCCCTCCCCTTTAGAAACAATTGTCCCCCTCCTTTCTAGCCTCCTCTTTCTCTCTCCTACTTCCTAAAACCTCCCCTACCTAGCCTAGCCCAGCTGAGCCCACCTGACCTGGTCTAAGCCTGCCTGACTTAGCCTGAGCCTGCCTGACCTGGGCCTAACCCACCTGACCTGGGTCTGAACCCACTTGACCTGGTCCAAACCCAGTTGACTGGACTTGAACCTAGTTGGGTTTAAAGTCAAAGTCAAAGTCCTTTTTGGTCCAGATTCTGGTTTGGATTTCTGAACCCAGACTTAGCCTACTTGAACTGAGTTCGAACCTGCTGAACCCAGTTGACTTGGATCGAACCCTGTTTGGTTCAAACCACTTAGGTTGAGTAGCTTGACCTACTCTACCTCTTTCTCAACTAAGTCAGCTTCATCTGACTTAGTCTGACCTCTCGAAGGAAGGCTCGAAGCCAAAGAAGCAACCCGGAGCCGTTTCTTCCACGATTTGAAGTAAGTTCGCTTCATTAAACCATCTCTCTCAAGTATTTGATTATTTGTATATAGCATATACTTTCTGAGGTAGTATCTTACTTTAGTTCTTGGTTGAGCCCTCTAAGACACTTCGGTGTTCACGCGCTCGCCTCGTAACTATCGTCGGATATATATGTTCGAATACGTTGTATATGCGTTCTTCAAAATAGTATCTCACCCTAGTTCTTGGTTGAGCCCTCTAGGACACTTCGGTGTTCACTCGCTCGCCTCGTAACTATCGTTGGATACAGATCTAGGTGTATATCTGTTGATACTGTCGACGCGTCTTATATCGCACAGGCCATGTAATTTACCTTTGCCGTCGCGTCGTATGATGCCAAGGCTCCTGCTTTCTGCAATTTCCGATTACTGCACTTCCGATTATGCATTTACTTATGCCGTCGCGTCGAACGATGCCAAGGCTCCTGCTTTCTGTAATGTATTTACTTGTGCTGTCGTGTCGAACGATGCCAAGGCTTCTGCTTTGTTATATATGTAGAATATTTCGTTCAGTTACACACCCTGAACAATAGTATATGCATTTCTTTACGCCGCCGCTGTATAAAGCACAGGCTTCTTCTTATACTACATATATAGCGCATAAATGAGCGTTCAAATGGAGATCAAACTCCAAATCGCCAATGTGATTCCCTGACCGCTCCTCGTTCAAGATTCTGCTTGACGAATGAAGCCCCTATTGGAAAGGCTTCGCTTTTTGGCAAAATGCTCTTTACGTAAAGACTAAGTCAATTACATATGGCCTGGCTATGGCCAAGGGTTCCTGCAACCTTGATGGATGCAAAGTACGCACAACGGTGCGCATCCATTTCCCGAATTAAGCGTGGCGATTTCCTACCAAAGAGGGGAGATGCCGCTGAAATGGATAAAAGAAACGCACGCTTTCTCCGTAAAAGAGAGGAAGTGCTGCTGAAATTTCTAAAGAAGCTAAGAATAGCTCAGAAAGAACGTAGCAGGATACTCTGACATATAGCAGAGTGCTACCCAATTCATGGTTTGCCCTCTACAACGCAGAAGGGTTCGTCGCACCACTGCCAGTAGAGCAGGGGAGGTGCTGACGAAATGGTCAGCAGAAGAGCTGCCGGAACCAATGGAACGGCATAATGATGTCCGTTGATGGAACGATGCCAGATCGGCTCGTATCCTTGTGCCTACAAGGGCACCTTGCTCGTAAGGGCCGCTGAGCCGGAGTAGAGGTTGCGCCTTGGCTAGGTTTGGACTCGTTGCGTAAAAATACGCCGAGTAGCCGATCTATTTAGATCGAGTCATATGCATGCTCATTGAGAACGGTTACGCAACCAGACTCGTAAGGGTCGAAGAGCCAGAGTGTGTTGTTTCCACCCAAAGAGGTGTGATGCTCATGGTGGCCGAAGTGCCAAAGAGCGGTGTTTTGCATGCATATGAATAAGACTTAAGGTCGCACATACCCCGCGCTTGAAGATCGTGTCAGGGGTACCCCCTCAGTAATGACTATGTTGGGGCAAACTGAATGGGGTCGGGTACATACTCCCGTAGTGCTGAAAGCACGGGCTGCCTAAATGGCATGCAGATTCTGTCCAAGTAATTGTAAGACTGGCAGACCCCTTCAGAAATTATGCTCACTGTGGAATGACAGTGATGGTACAGCCTTGAGTGACATGTATTTTACTTTGGACCTGGTAGAGTCCACGATGGCCTCAATCACTCATGGGTTTTGGGGTCGTGGTTATCCTTAAGATCTAAGGATTTAACCAAACTACTGCAAGTAGAGGATGCATCCGAATATGGGCCTAGTAGGGTTCTCCCAGTTGAAACACACTGCCCTACTATGGATAGGGTCAACAGGCCTCTGGGGTATCTAAAATACATAGAATAATCAACCCCCAGAACATCGCGTTGATGCCCGGACAATAGCTCTACCTGCGTACCAAAGGCGGGAGCGGTTAATTATCGAAACAATGCATTAGCTTAGGTTCAGCGATGCTTTGAATGTATGAGTGGATGACGTGTTGAGTCAGTCCTGCATAACCTTTGTGAAGGTGTCATGTTCGGTATACTACTGGACCGACTGGGCAAAGACCCGTGTTGTATCCGCACGACTAAGCGAAGCTCGAGGAGTTGTCCTTAGATGCGTGGGATACAGATGTGCCAAGTATGAAGACTTGAGCTAGACATCACTTTGAGACCCGGAAGAGGTCATGGCTAAGTCATGGAGACTTAAGCGGCTATTCAAATCACAGCCCTGAAAAGGCTTGCTCTAAGTCATGAGGACTCGAGCGGATGTTCAACTCATAGCCCTGAGGAGGCTCTTGCGATATACGCTAAGTCTTGGAAGCTTGAGCGTCGTTATTGCGCATTGCGACCCTGAGTGGTCATTACCGTACTTGAGTTGAATGGATGTATGACTGCATGCTTACCAGACCATCAGTGGTTCTGACCCCGTTTTATGGGGATTTCAGGTGTTGGACCTGCATGGCGATATGCGGAGCAAGGCGGCATCGAGTTCCAGGGTTTCTCTAGACAGATTTTGTACTGCTTCCTTTTATTGAACCTATACTGCTTTTCTAAGCAGTAGTGTTGTAATAAACATGTGGTTTTCGATAAAATGGAACACTTTGGTGGTCAATGAGTTGCTTGGCCACATACCTGCAACGTGCTCGGAGTTTTCTAAAACTGACGACTCATTATCGTCTGATTCCGCTGCTAAAAGCTTTTCTAAATTCCGCTGCAAAGAAAAAAAAAAGAAATTCATGAAAATTTTAACTTAGCTTCGTTTTGGAAATCTGGGGCGTTACAGAATTGGTATCAGAGCATGAGTCTGAGAAACCTGGTTCAAGATCCGTCATGGTCCCGATATCGCACTGTAAGTATATGTTTTTATACTTTTGTTCTGATCTGGGTGCATCTTTGTATAGATGGCAACTTATGACTCCCGAGGATATTGCTATCGTTGCAAGGTCATGCACGATGAGTGGATATGCCCGTATGAAGTCCAAGACTGCCAATACTGTGGCGAAGATGGGCATTCCGCCAACGAATGCCAAAAGAAATATACTGCCGATATGGGTCGTCGGGCTTCAAAGGGTCTCAGGGATGAGACTTCGCGTGTCAGTGGACCGCATCACTCTAGTGTTGGGAGCAACCATACCCCAACATCTCTTGATGAATTGCCAAGGCTGAGGGATTTTGACTTGAACTTCCCTGCGGAGGTCTATCACTCGCCAAGCTATCATCCGGCATCACATACGCCGAGCTTAAATGGCAGGAACGGAAGAGGAGATTCTTTGTGTTCGCCGATCATTATTCCAGACTCCCAGAGTCTTGATCTTGCTGACTGGGAGAGTGGACTGGATTCTCTCATGTATCCCCAATATTCGCTTGAGAGTGCGAAAATGCCACCCAAGCCAAAGCTAGTAGTGCCTTCACCAAGGCCATGTGGCAATAGATGGACCTTTTGGAGTTCGTCTTCATCAAAGAAATCCAAGTCTTAAAGAGACTGGTGATGTTTTGGAATCAGTAGACTCATGTATATAGTTTCTCAACGCCTAAAGTCTGCCAGTGCGGCATGACGTTTTGTTTAAGGCGATGCTTGTGTAAATGTGATGTATATTAAGTAAATAAAGCTTTTACTTCCTCATATACATCGAGAAACTAAAAACAAGTGCTTGTGTGTGCATAGATAAATGGCTCCTACGACGAGGAGAACCATACCAAGCAAGGAGTCCCATACGCAAGGATTTCTGTTGGAGACACTCAACAACCTGGTTACCGCCATCCGTGAAATGAGGTCAGAACCAGTCACACCACGAAACGAGCACCTGGGAGGAGTAACTTATGAGAAGTTCCTCAAGCTTGACCCACCAGTTTTCATTGGCAGAGCCGATCCTGAGCTCGCGGAGAGTTGGATCGAAGAGACAGAACGTGCCTTCTCAGTACTGGGAGTACTAGAGGAAAAGAAGACCAATTTTGGCACGTATCGGTTGAAAGACAATGCACGGAAGTGGTGGGATACCACTAAACTTATCCAGTTCTCACAAGTCGAAGTCATTCATTGGACTGACTTTCAGAGGACTTTTATGGATAACTACTTCCCGTTGCATTCCAGAAACAAGAAAAAGATGGAGTTTCTGGAGTTGGAACAGGGCGATATGAGTCTAATGGACTATACCACCAAATTTCAGAATCTAGAGCGCTACTGCTCTCGATTGTTCGAAACAGACCAAGAAAGGGCCGACAAATATGTGAATGGTCTGCGCGAAGGGCTGCGATCTCGAGTGATAACAAGCATGCCTTCGACTTTTCAGGCTGCGGTAGCAGCAGCTTCAAAAATCCAAGAGGACTGGGCACGATCTAAAGTGATCGTAGCAAAGAAGCCCATAGTGAATGGTGGGAATCGTAAAAGGACGTTCCCAAGTGGCCAGGGTTTACGACAACCCTTTCAAAAGAAGAAGTTCCAAGGAGGGAACAACACTCAGCAAGTCGTGAGGCCAAGACAGAACCCAACTCCGAATGGTCAGCAGTCCAACTTTAGCTGCCCAAGGTGTCGTATGAACCACCCTGGAAAGCCATGTCCTCGTGACATTGGTGGGTGCTTGTATTGTGGCAAGATGGGCCACTTTATAAGGGATTGCGCCAAGAAGGTTGCAGATGAACAGAGGAGTAATGCCGGATCTGCCGGACCCTCTCGACCAGCGCCACAACGTTCTCAGTTTCAACGACCTCCACCTAGAGTAGAACAAAGGCCTGCTGCAGGTCGTGTATATGCTGTAACGACTGAACAAGTCGAAAATGGTGACCTGATTGAAGGCACCGTACCTGTTAATGGACATGCAGCTTACGTCTTGTTTGATTGTGGTGCTACTCATATGTTTATCTCTGACGATTTCACCGAACAACTCCACGCCTCGGTGCAACCGATTGATAAAATGATCGAAGTGTATAACCCGTTGGGTTCACGCACCAAATGTATCCGGTGTGTGAAAAAATTGGATATTGAGATAGCAGGGCAACACTTGCCTACTAACGCCATCCTGATCGATATGATACAGTACGATGTCATTCTGGGAATGGATTGGTTGGCTCAGAATAATGCCAAGATTCTGTGCCGCGAGGGCAGAGTGATTCTATCTCGACCCGGATTGCCTAAAATGGAATACCGGTTATCCAAACCTATTCCACAGAAAAGGCTCATATCAGCACTTAAGGTACAAAAATACCTTAAGAAGGGTTGTGTGGCCTTCCTGTTGAGTCTCTCGGTGGAAAAATCCAACGACCAACCCCTTGAGAGTTTGGAAGTGGTACGGGAGTTTCCCAATGTATTTCCTGAGGAATTGCCAGGACTTCCGCCACTTCGTGAGGTTGAATTTGGAATTCAATCCTTACCTGGAACAGCGCCGATATCCAAAGCCCCGTATCGAATGGCGTCAGCTGAACTCAGTGAGTTGAAGTGTCAGTTGAAAGAACTGATGGAACAAGGGTTCATCCGACCGAGTGTGTCACCGTGGGGAGCCCCGGTACTGTTTGTAAAGAAGAAGGATGGATCCCTTCGGTTATGCATCGATTATCGGATGCTTAACCAGGCAACTGTTAAAAATAAGTACCCGTTACCTCGGATTGAAGACTTAATCGATCAACTCAGAACAGCGAGGGTGTTCTCCAAGATCGACCTCAGATCTGGGTACCATCAGCTCAGAGTAAAGGAAGAGGATATACCTAAGACTGCCTTCAGAACGAGATACGACCATTATGAGTTCGTAGTAATGCCCTTCGGACTCACTAATGCGCCTGCTGCCTTTATAGATCTAATGAACCGGATATTCAGACCATATTTGGATAGCTTTGTCATCGTCTTTATTGATGACATTCTCGTATATTCTGAGAACAAGGAACAACACATGGAGCACTTGAAAATCGTCTTGAAAACCCTTCAAGATAACCAACTCTATGCTAAGTTTTCAAAATGTGAATTCTGGCTAGACAAAGTGATGTTCCTTGGTCATGTGATCTCAAAAGATGGAATCGCAGTAGATCCTGCGAAGGTGGAAGCTGTGATGGACTGGAAGCAGCCAGAAAATATTACTGAGGTCCGTAGCTTCCTTGGACTTGCCGGATATTATCGGAAGTTCATACAAGACTTCTCCCGAATCGCAGTACCGATGACTAAATTACTGAAAAAGGGAGTCAAGTTTGAATGGACTGACCAGTGTAAGGAGTGCTTTGAGGTTCTTAAACAGAGGCTTACCACTGCCCCTGTCCTTACCTTACCTTCTGGTCAGGGAGGCTTCGTTGATTATACCGATGCCTCGGGAACAGGTCTGGGTTGTGTGTTGATGCAGCATGGCAAAGTAATCGCATATGCGTCACGACAGTTGAGAGTCCATGAGAAAAACTATCCAACCCACGATCTTAAGCTTGCCGCGGTAGTGTTCGCACTTAAAATCTGGCGACACTACCTATATGGAGAGAAATTTGAGGTCATGTCGGACCATAAAAGCCTAAAATACCTCTTTTCTCAAAAAGAACTCAATATGCGGAAACGGCGATGGCTGGAATTCCTCAAAGACTATGAATTCACGCTTTCCTATCACCCTGGAAAGGCGAATGTTGTAGCAGATGCCCTTAGTCGCAAGACTGTTGGCACTCTGGCCAGCCTAACCGGACAATGGAAGTTGATGGAGGATTTCGTCAACTGGAAGCCATTTTTGGCTGATTCTGGCAGAATCCAAATGTCATGTTTGACGATCCACATTGAGTTCCTCGATCGCATCGTAGCCGAACAGTTCAAGGATCCCCAGTACTTGGAATTGAAAGCTCGTGCTGAAAAAGATGACACTTTCTTCCATTTGAAAGAAGATGGAGGAATATGGATGGAATAAAAAATTTGGGTTCCAAATAACCCTAAGCTAAGACAGGAAGTACTCCAGGAGGCTCATAATAGCAAGTACACCATTCACCCTGGGGGTACAAAAATGTTTCGGGACTTACAGAGAAAGTACTGGTGGAAGGGTATGAAGCGTGATGTGGCTACGTTTGTCTCAAGGTGCTTAATCTGCCAGCAAGTAAAAATTGAGCATCAACGACCTGGTGGAAAGATGCAACGGATCGAGATTCCAGAATGGAAATGGGAAGGCATTACGATGGATTTCATCGTTGGATTGCCTCGGTCCAAGAGACAACATGACTCAATATGGGTGATCGTGGTTAGACTCACCAAGTCTGCTCACTTCCTGCCAATCAACACTCGATACTCAACTGAACGATTGGCAGAGATCTACATTCGGGAAATCGTTAGACTCCATGGAGTGCCGATTTCGATCATATCCGATCGTGACCCGAAGTTCACCTCTCACTTTTGGGAGCAGCTTCAGAAAGCCCTGGGGACGAGACTCAAGTTCAGTACAGCATTCCATCCCCAAACAGATGGGCAATCAGAACGAACCATACAGACTCTTGAAGATATGCTAAGAGCCTGTATGCTGGAATGGAAAGGTGATTGGGATTCCCACCTAGCGTTGGCTGAATTTGCTTATAATAATAGCCACCACGCTAGCATTGGTATCGCACCGTATGAAGCCTTGTATGGACGACCCTGTAGATCACCAATCCATTGGGGTGAAGTGGGTGAGCGAACCTTGGACTCGCCCATTGTGTTGCAGCATTATACTGAGCAAGTCCACATGATCAGAAAGAAGCTACTGACTGCTCATAGTCGACAGAAGAGCTACGCCGATCAGCGGCGTAGGGAACTCACTTTTGCGGTTGGAGATAAGGTTTTTATCAAGGTCTCTCCAACCAAGAGTGTGTTTCGTTTTGGAAAGAAGGGGAAGCTCAGCCCCAGATTCATTGGTCCCTTCGAAGTTTTGAGCCGAATCGGAGAGACTGCCTACCGAGTAGCATTGCCACCACAATACGCGCAAATACATGATGTATTTCACGTATCAATGCTTCGTAAATACGTTCATGATCCTTCTCACGTCATTCAACATGAAGACATTGACATCCGAGAAGATATGACGGTAGAAGAAAGGCCAGTGGAGATCATGGACTGACGGGAGCAAGTGCTAAGAACGAAGGTCATTTCACTTGTTAAAGTGAGGTGGCAGCATCATGGAATCGATGATTGCACTTGGGAGCCCGAATCGGATATGCGGGATAAATATCCTAAACTCTTCACCTTGTACTCTTAGCTGAATTTTGCGGACAAAATTCCTTTAAGGGGGTAATGATGTAAGACCCGCAATTTTTCAGAAAATATCTGAATAAAATTCATGAGGCATTTACCGGTAAAAATAGCATTTCTTCTCAGAATGCGAAACGAATCAATTCCTGCGAGCCAGTTATACTTAGGATATTCGTCGAATCGCGAATATATGCTCAAACACTCTGGAAGCCATAACTTCCTAACTGAATGAAATCAAAGGATTCCTACGAGCCAACTTTCTTAGTTACGTCAATACGAAGGGAATGGCGTACTCAGAATTTTCAGAAAAAAATCACCGGAAACCCGAAATTCTTGCGGGACCCACGAAAATATTGGTGGGACCCACAGAAATATTCCTCAGAAAATATCTGGTGGGACCCACAAAATATCCCATGGAAATATCTAGGTGGGCCCCACACCAAGGAACCTCTTGGCATTAAAAAGAAGCCAAGGGCATATGGGTAAAGGGGAAACTTGGGGCCCAAGTTTCATTTCCTATAAATAAAGGCCCTCCCCTTTAGAAAAAATCGTCCCCCCCCCTTTCTAGCCTCCTCTTTCTCTCTCCTACTTCCTAAAACCTCCCCTACCTAACCTAGCCCACCTGAGCCCACCTGACCTGGTCTGAGTCTGCCTGACTTAGCCTGAGCCTGCGTGACCTGGACCTAACCCACCTGACCTGGGTCTGAACCCACTTGACCTGGTCCAAACCCAGTTGACTTGACTTGAACCTAGTTGGGTTTAAAGTCAAATTCAAAGTCTTTTTTGGTCCAGATTCCGGTTTGGATTTCTGAACCCAGACCTAGCCTACTTGAACTGAGTTTGAACCTGCTGAACCCAGTTGACTTGGATCGAACCCTGTTTGGTTCAAACCACTTAGGTTGAGTAGCTTGACCTACTCTACCTCTTTCTCAACTAAGTCAGCTTCATCTGACTTAGTCTGACCTCTCGAAGGAAGGCTCGAAGCCAAAGAAGCAACCCGGAGCCGTTTCTTCCACGATTTGAAGTAAGTTCACTTCATTAAACCATCTCTCTCAAGTATTTGATTATTTGTATATAGCATATACTTTCTGAAGTAGTATCTTACTTTAGTTCTTGGTTGAGCCCTCTAGGACGCTTTGGTGTTCACGCGCTCGCCTCGTAACTATCGTCGGCATAGTTCTTCAAAATAGTATCTCACCCTAGTTCTTGGTTGAGCCCTCTAGGACACTTCGGTGTTCACTCGCTCGCCTCGTAACTATCGTTGGATATAGATCTAGGTGTATATCTGCTGATACTGTCGACGCGTCTTATATCGCACAGGCCATGTAATTTACCTTTGCCGTCGCGTTGTATGATATCAAGGCTCCTGCTTTCTGCAATTTTCGATTACTGCACTTCCGATTATGCATTTACTTACGCCGTCGCGTCGAACGATGCCAAGGCTCCTGCTTTCTGCAATGTATTTACTTACGCCGTCACGTCGAACGATGCCAAGGCTTCTGCTTTGTTATATATGTAGAATATTTCGTTCAGTTACACACCCTGAACAATAGTATATGCATTTCTTTACGCCGCCGCTGTAAAAAGCACAGGCTTCTGCTTATACTACATATATAGCGCATAAATGAGCGTTCAAATGGAGATCAAACTCCAAATCGCCAATGCGATTCCCTGACCGCTCCTCGTTCAAGATTCTGCTTGACGAATGAAGCCCCTATTGAAAAGGCTTCGCTTTTTGGCAAAATGCTCTTTACGTAAAGACTAAGTCATTTACATATGGCCTGGCTATGGCCAAGGGTTCCTGCAACCTTGATGGATGCAAAGTACGCACAACGGTGCGCATCCATTTCCTGAATTAAGCGTGGCGATTTCCTACCAAAGAGGGGAGATGCCGCTGAAATGGATTAAAGAAACGCACGCTTTCTCCGTAAAAGAGAGGAAGTGCTTCTGAAATTTCTGAAGAAGCTAAGAATAGCTCAGAAAGAACGTAGCAGGATACTCTGACATATAGCAGAGTGCTACCCAGTTCATGGTTTGCCCTCTACAACATAGAAGGGTTCGTCGCACCACTGCCAGTAGAGCAGGGGAGGTGCTGACGAAATGGTCGGCAGAAGAGCTGCCGGAACCAATGGAATGGCATAATGATGTTCGTTGATGGAACGATGCCAGATCAGCTCGTATCCTTGTGCCTACAAGGGCACCTTGCTCGTAAGGGCCGCTGAGCCGGAGTAGAGGTTGCGCCTTGGCTAGGTTTGGACTCGTTGCGTAAAAATACACCGAGTAGTTGATCTATTTAGATCGAGTCATATGCATGCTCATTGAGAACGGTTACGCAACCAGACTCGTAAGGGCCGAAGAGCCAGAGTGTGTTGTTTCCACCCAAAGAGGTGTGATGCTCGTGGTGGCTGAAGTGCCAAAGAGCGGTGTTCTGCATGCATATGAATAAGACTTAAGGTCGCACATACCCCGCGGTTGAAGATCGTGTCAGGGGTACCCCCTCAGTAATGACTGTGTTGGGGCAAACTGAATGGGGTCGGGTACATACTCCCGTAGTGCTGAAAGCACGGGCTGCCTAAATGGCATGCAGATTCTGTCCAAGTAATTGTAAGACTGGCAGACCCCTTCAGAAATTATGTTCACTGTGGAATGACAGTGATGGTACAGCCTTGAGTGACATGTATTTTACTTTGGACCTGATAGAGTCCACGATGGCCTCAGTCACTCATGGGTTTTGGGGTCGTGGTTATCCTTAAGATCTAAGGATTTAACCCAACTACTGCAAGTAGAGGATGCATCTGAATATGGGCCTAGTAGGGTTCTCCCAGTTGAAACACACTGCCCTACTATGGATAGGGTCAACAGGCCTCTGGGGTATCTAAAATACATAGAATAATCAACCCCCAGAACGTCGCGTTGATGCCCGGACAATAGCTCTACCTGCGTACCAAAGGCGGGAGCGGTTAATTATCGAAACAATGCATTAGCTTAGGTTCAGCGATGCTTTGAATGTATGAGTGGATGACGTGTTGAGTCAGTCCTGCATAACCTTTGTGAAGGTGTCATGTTCGGTATACTACTGGACCGACTGGGCAAAGACCCGTGTTGTATCCGCACGACTAAGCGAAGCTCGAGGAGTTGTCCTTAGATGTGTGGGATACGGATGTGCCAAGTATGAAGACTTGAGCTAGACATCACTTTGAGACCCGGAAGAGGTCATGGCTAAGTCATGGAGACTTAAGCGGCTATTCAAATCACAGCCCTGAAAAGGCTTGCTCTAAGTCATGAGGACTCAAGTGGATGTTCAACTCATAGCCCTGAGGAGGCTCTTGTGATATACGCTAAGTCTTGGAAGCTTGAGCGTCGTTATTGCGCATTGCGACCCTGAGTGGTCATTACCGTACTTGAGTTGAATGGATGTATGACTGCATGCTTACCAGACCATCAGTGGTTCTGACCCCGTTTTATGGGGATTTCAGGTGTTGGACCTACGTGGCGATATGCGGAGCAAGGCGGCATCGAGTTTCAGGGTTTCTCTAGACAGATTTTGTACTGCTTCCTTTTATTGAACCTATACTGCTTTTCTAAGCAGTAGTGTTGTAATAAACATGTGGTTTTCGATAAAATGGAACACTTTGGTGGTCAATGAGTTGCTTGGCCACATACCTGCAACGTGCTCGGAGTTTTCTAAAACTGACGACTCATTATCGTCTGATTCCGCTGCTAAAAGCTTTTCTAAATTCCGCTGCAAAGAAAAAAAAAAAGAAATTCATGAAAATTTTAACTTAGCTTCGTTTTGGAAATCTGGGGCGTTACACATGTGATCTCAAAAGATGGAATCGCAGTAGATCCTGCGAAGGTCGAAGCTGTGATAGACTGGAAGCAGCCAGAAAATATCACTGAGGTCCGCAGTTTCCTTGGACTTGCCGGATATTATCGGAAGTTCATACAAGACTTCTCCCGAATCGTCGTACCGATGACAAAATTGTTGAAAAAGGGAGTCAAGTTCGAATGGACTGACCAGTGTAAGGAGTGCTTTGAGGTTCTCAAACAGAGGCTTACCACTGCCCCTGTCCTTACCTTACCTGTTGGTCAGGGAGGCTTCGTGGCTTATACCGATGCCTCGGAAACAGGTCTGGGTTGCGTATTGATGCAGCATGGCAAAGTAATCGCCTATGCATCCCGTCAGTTAAGAATTCATGAGAAAAACTATCCAACCCACGATCTTGAGCTTGCCGCGGTAGTGTTCGCACTTAAAATATGGCGACACTACCTTTATGGAGAGAAATTTGAGGTCATGTCGGACCATAAAAGCCTAAAATACCTCTTTTCTCAAAAGGAACTCAATATGCGGCAACGACGATGGCTGAAATTCCTCAAAGACTATGAATTCACGCTTTCCTATCACCCTGGAACAGCGAATGTTGTAGCAGATGCCCTTAGTCGCAAGACTGTTGGCACTCTGGCCAGCCTCACCGGACAATGGAAGCTGATGGAGGATTTTGTCAGTTGGAAGTCATTCCTGGCTGACCCAGGAAAGATTCGATTGTCATGCCTGACAATCCATATCGAGATCCTCGATCGCATCGTAGCCGAACAGTTCAAGGACCCCCAGTACTTGGAATTAAAAGCTCGTGCTGCAAAAGATGACACTTTCTTCCATTTAAAAGAGGATGGAGGAATATGGATGGAAGAAAAAATTTGGGTTCCAAATAACCCTAAGCTAAGACAGGAAGTACTCCAGGAGGCTCATAATAGCAAGTACACCATTCACCCTGGGGGTACAAAAATGTTTCGGGACTTACAGAGAAAGTACTGGTGGAGGGGTATGAAACGTGATGTGGCTACATTTGTCTCAAAGTGTTTGATCTGCCAGCAAGTAAAAATCGAGCATCAACGACCTGGTGGAAAAATGCAACGGATCGAGATTCCAGAATGGAAATGGGAGGGCATTACGATGGATTTCATCGTTGGATTGCCTCGGTCCAAGAGACAACATGACTCAATATGGGTGATCGTAGACAGACTCACCAAGTCTGCTCACTTCCTGCCAATCAACACTCGATACTCACCTGAACGATTGACGGAGATCTACATTCAGGAAATCGTTAGACTCCATGGAGTGCCGATTTCGATAATATCCGATCGTGACCCGAAGTTCACCTCTCACTTTTGGGAGCAGCTTCAGAGAGCCCTGAGGACGAAACTCAAGTTCAGTACAGCATTCCATCCCCAAACAGATGGCAATCAGAACGAACCATACAGACTCTTGAAGATATGCTAAGAGCCTATATGCTAGAATGGAAAGGTGATTGGGATTCCCACCTAGCGTTGGCTGAATTTGCTTATAATAATAGCCACCACGCTAGCATTGGGATGGCACCGTATGAAGCCTTGTACGGGCGACCCTGTCGATCACCAATCCATTGGGGTGAAGTGGGTGAACGAACCTTGGACTCGCCCATTGTGTTGCAGCATTACACTGAGCAGGTCCACATGATCAGAAAGAAGCTACTGACTGCTCAGAGTCGACAGAAGAGCTACGCCGATCAGCGGCGTAGGGAACTCACTTTTGCGGTTGGAGATAAGGTTTTTATCAAGGTCTCTCCAACCAAGAGTGTGTTTCATTTTGGAAAGAAGGGGAAGCTCAGCCCCAGATTCGTTGGTCCCTTCGAAGTTTTGAGCCGAATCGGAGAGACTGCCTACCGAGTAGCATTGCCACCACAATACGCGTAAATACATGATGTATTTCACGTATCAATGCTTCGTAAATACGTTCATGATCCTTCTCACGTCATTCAACATGAAGACATTGACATTCGAGAAGATATGACGGTAGAAGAAAGGTCAGTGGAGATCATGGACCGACGGGAGCAAGTGCTAAGGACGAAGGTCATTCCACTTGTCAAAGTGAGATAGCAACATCACGGAGTCGATGATTCCACTTGGGAGCCCGAATCGGATATGCGGGATAAATATCCTGAACTCTTCACCTTGTACTCTTAGCTGAATTTCGCGGACGAAATTCCTTTAAGGGGGTAATGATGTAAGACCCGCAATTTTTTAGAAAATATCTGAATAAAATTCATGAGGCATTTACCGCTAAAAATGGCATTTTTCTCAGAATGCGAAACGAATCAATTCCTGCGAGCCAGTTACACTTAGGATATTCGTCGAAACGCGAATATATGCTCAAACACTCTGGAAGCCATAACTTTCTATCTGAACAAAATCAAAGGATTTCTGTGAGCCAACTTTCTTAGTGGCATCAATACGAAGATAATGGCGTACTCAGAATTTTTCGGAAAACAAATCACCGAAAACCCAAAATTCTTGCGGGACCCACGAAAATATTGGTGGGACCCACTAAAATATTTCTCAGAAAATATTCTAGAATATTCTATAATATTCCAGCACCTTCCAACATCTTCCAGAGCCTTCCAGCATGTTCCAGCACCTTCCATGGAAGGGATTCTCAGAAAAGCCCAAGGGTAAAGAGGGGATTCTGAAACTTGGGGCCCAAGTTTCAGAACCTATAAATAGAGGACCCCCCCCTCCTTTAGAAAATCGCCAACCCCTCTCTCTCTCCTCCTTTTCAAAACCTCCCCTACCTAGCCTAGCCCACCTGAGCCCACCTGACCTGGTCTGAGCCTGCCTGACTTAGCCTGAGCCTGCTTGACCTGGTCTGAGCCTGGCTGACCTGGTCCTAACCCACCTGACCTAGGTCTGAACCTACTTGACCTAAGTCTGAACCCAGTTGACTTGACTTGAACCTGGTTTGGTTCAAAGTCAAAGTCGAAGTCCTTTTTCGTTCGAAGTTCAAAGTTGATCATTTTTCAAAGTCGAGCCTCGTTTGAAGCAATCGGAGTCGTTTCTTCCTCAAATTGAAGTAAGTTCGCTTCATTAAACCATCTCTCTCAAGTATTTGATTGTTTGTATATAGCATATACTTTCTGAAGTAGTATCTTGCTTTAGTTCTTGGTTGAGCCCTCTAGGACGCTTTGGTGTTCACGCGCTCGCCTCGTAACTATCATCGGATATGTATGTTCGAATACGCAGTATATGCATTCTTCAAAATAGTATCTCACCCTAGTTCTTGGTTGAGCCCTCTAGGACAATTCGGTGTTCACTCGCTCGCCTCGTAACTATCGTTGGATACAGATCTAGGTGTATATCTGTTGATTCTGCCGACGCGTCTTATATCGCACAGGCTATGTAATTTACCTTTGCCGTCGCGTCGTATGATGCCAAGGCTCCCTGCTTTCTATACTTCCGATTATGCATTTACTTATGCCGTCGCGTCGAACGATGCCAAGGCTCCTGCTTTCTGCAATGTATTTACTTACGCCGTCGCGTCGAACGATGCCAAGGCTCCTGTTTTGTTATATATGTAGAATATTTCGTTCAGTTACACACCCTGAACAATAGTATATGCATTTCCTTTACGCCGCCGCTGTATAAAGCACAGGCTTCTGCTTATATTACATATATGGCGCGTAAGTGAGCGTTCAAATGGAGATCAAATCGCCAATGTGATTCCCTTACCGCTCCTCGTGCAAGATTCTGCTTGACGAATGAAGCCCCTATTGAAAAGCCTTCGCCTTTTGGCAAAATGCTCTTTACGTAAAGACTAAATCAATTATGTATGGCCTGGCTATGGCCCAAGGTTCCTGCAACCTTGATGGATGCAAAGTACGCACAACGGTGCACATCCATTTCCCGAGTTAAGCATAGCGATTTCCCACCAAAGAGGGGAGATGCCGCTAAAATGGACAAAAGAAAACGCACGCTTTCTCCGTTAAAGAGAGGAAGTGCTGCTGAAATTCCGAAAGGAGCTAAGAATGGCTCAGAAAGAACGTAGCAGAAGTGCTACCCAGTTATGGAACGCCTTCTACGATGTAGAAAGGTTCTTCGCACCACTGCCGGTAGAGCAGAAAAAGTGTTGACAGAATGGTTGCCAGAAGAGCTGCCGGAACCAGTTAAGTGGCACAATGATGTCCTTTGTTGGAACGATGTCAGAATGACTCGTCTCTCTGGCACCTGCAAGGGCACCATACTTGTAAGAGCCGTTGCGCCAAAGTAGTGGTAGCACCTTGACGAGGTCCTGAGCTCGTTGCGTAAAAATACGCCGAGTAGTCGATCCGTAGAGATCGAGTCATGTGCATGCTCACTAAGAATTATCAGACAACCAGACTCGTAAGGGCCGCTGAGCCGGAGTGTGTTGTTTCCACCGAAAGAGGTGAAGTGCTCGTCAAGGCCGAAGTGCCGAGAGCAGAGTTAAGCATGCATATGAATAAAACCTTTGTTTCACGGTGAAAACCGTGTGGTTGATTGGGGTCGGGTACATACTTCTCAAAGGCTGCCCTATAGGCATGCAATGTTCGTCAAGTAATTGTAAGACCGGCAGGCCCCTTTCAGAATTTCTCACCGAGGAAGACGGTGATGGCGCAGCCTTGAGTGACATATATTTCACCCGAACCTAATAGAGTTCATTGATGGCCTTCGTCACTCAGAGGTATGGAGGTCGTGGTTATCCTTAAATATCTAAGGATTGAACCCAACTACTGCAGTAGCAGAATGCATTCGGATACCTAGTAAGGATCTCTTCCGGTATGTTGTACCGTCCTATTAGGGGGATGGGGTCAACAGGCCTCTGGGGTATCTAAAATACATAGAATAATCAACCCCCAGATCATCGCGTTGTCACCTAGATATGAGTCCCTTAAGCCCAGGGGGAGGTGCAATTATCGAAACAAAGCATTAGCTTAGGTACAGCGCTACTTTGAATGTATGAGTGGATGACGTTGTTGAGTCAGTCCTGCATAACCTTTGTGAAGGTGTCATGGTCGGTATACTACTGGACCGATTGGGAAAGAACCCCATTGATATCCATACGACTAAGTGAAGCTCGGAGAGCTGTCCTTAGATTCGTCGGATACGGATGTGCCAAGCATAAAGGCTTCAGCTAGACATCCATTCGTGACTTTGAGGAAGTCAAGGCTAAGTCGTAGAGACTTAAGCGGTTATTCTAACTCACAGCCCTGAAGAGGCTTATGCGAAGTCATGAAGACTTGCGTGGATGTTCAACTCATAGCCCTGATGAGGCTTTTGCGATATACGCTAGGTCATGGAGGCTTGAGCGTCGTATTACGAACTACGACCCTGAGTGGTCTATGCATTTACTTGAGTTGAATAGATAGGTATTTGCCTACTTACCAGACCATCAGTGGTTCTGATCCCGTTTAATGGGGATTTCAGGTGTTGAACCTGCGTTGCGATATGCGGAGCAAGGCGGCATCGAGTTCCAGGGTTTCTCTAGACAGATTTTGTACTGCTTCCTTTTATTGAACCTATACTGCTTTTCTAAGCAGTAGTGTTGTAATAAACATGTGGTTTTCGATAAAATGGAACACTTTGGTGGTCAATGAGTTGCTTGGCCACATACCTGCAACGTGCTCGGAGCTTTCTAAAACCGACGACTCATTATCGTCTTATTCCGCTACTAAAAGCTTTTCTATGTTCCGCTGCAAAGAAAAAAAAAAGAAATTCATGAAAATTTTAACTTAGCTTTGTTTTGGAAATCCGGGGCGTTACATCTGTCGTCTCGTGTTGTCGGTAGGAGCTGGCCCCCCTTGTCGTCTCGTTGTTGTCGGCAGGGGCTCGACCCCTGCCGCTTCGCTGTGGTCGGCAGGAGCAGGCCCTCTACCGCCTTGTTGTTGTCGGCAGAGGCTGGCCCCCTGCCGCCTTGCTGTTTTCGACAGGGGCTCATCCCCTGTCGCCCCGCTGTTGTCAGCTGGTAGGGGCTCGCCCTCTGTCGCTTTTCTATTTTCGGCCAACAGGGGCACACCCCTGCTGCCTCTCTCTTTTTCGATGGACAGGCCTGATTTTCTTTTCTTCGCATGATAAATAATGTAGCACTAAATACTCATACTTTTGCAGACTTCGTATCGAACCCCGCTCTGGCTCCGCGGCCTCAGCCTCGTATTATCTACACCCGTAGACGCACGCAGCTGTGTGATCATCGCAAAAAAATTTCCTCTCTTGTGGTTTCTCTCTCTTCCTTCTCTTTCCCTTTTCTAACCTCTATTTTCCTCCTTTTTGAAGGGAGGAAAAATAAAAGAAAAGAAAGAGAGAAAAGAAAAGAAAGAAAGAAAAAGAGAAGAGGAACTATTTTGCGGGTTTTCACTTGACCTTGATTTGAAAAATATTTAGAAATTTTAACTCGCCTCCGTTTTTGAAAATTTGCGAGAAAATTGGGAGACGGGATTCGCTCGTCGGTACGAGGTTCGACCGTTCCTGGTGCCTTTACCAGGGGTAATCGGACCAAGGATCGAATCTATACCTTTTGCTTTGCCTAAATATAATCTAAGAATTTATCCTAACTCTAAATGCACAAAGAATCATGCTTGTGCAATGCAAGAATGTATGCTCTTTTGAAAAGAATGTTTTGGAAATTTCCAAGTATTTCTGAGATAGACTTGGTGAAGAAATGATTTTCTAAATAATCGAATTTAACTTAGAACTTGAGATAGATCAGAGGAGTTCTAAGTTTTGAAGTAAATCAGGATTGGAAGAATAAGTGAGAAAGAATGACTTGAAGCTTTAGAAGGAAAAGAAATGAAGTTTCAAAGTAAAAAAATGAACTTTTGAATTTGAATTTGAATTTAGGAAAAGAAATGAATACTTGAGATGGAATTGAATTTGGATTTTTTTTTTAAGTTTGGAATGGATCGGAGATAATCAAATAGTATTTAAGAATAGAAATGGATTTAGGGAGTTTAGATGGGATCTGAAAAATGGAATTGGATTTGAAATCTAGAATTGGGAATGGAATTGGATCTAAAGATGGATTTAAGGTCTGAGATCTGATATAAAATTGGGTTCTGGATCCTAAGATGGATTTGGATCTGAAGTCTGAGATCCGAATGTAGAATTGGGTTCTGGATCCTAAGATGGATTTGGATCTGAAGTCAGAGATCCGAATGTAGAATTGAGTTCTGGATCCTAGAATGGAGTGGATCTGAAATCTGAGATACAAATGTAGAGTTGGGCTCTGTATCCTAAAGGAGAATTGGATCTGAAGCCTGAGATCCGATATGAATGTTGAATCTTGGTTCCTAGAATGGGTTTTGGATCTGAAATTGAGATCCAAAAAGTGGGGATTTATACTTGGAAATCTGGATCCAAGTTGGATTTAGGATCTAACTTTGGATTTGGAATTCCAAAATTTGATTTGAGAATTTTGAACTTGGAATATGAATTTCAAAGTCAAATTGGACTTTGATTTCGAAGTTTGAATCTGGAATTTAGAAGAATCAAGAATTTCCAAGTTTGAATTGAATTTGGAAAATGAAATTTAGAAATTGAATCTTGAATATACAAATGAATCCCAAAGTCAATTTAGACCTTGGATTTGAAGTTTGAATTTGAAATTTAGAAAAATGAATCAAGAATCTCAAAGTTAAATTGAACTTTGAGTTTGATTGGAGTTTTTGAAAATGAATTTGAAATTTCAAAGTCAATTTGAACTTTGAAATCTGATTTGAATTTGAATATATAAAAATGAATTTGAAATCTCAAAGTTGAATTGAACTTTGAGATTGAAAATAGAATTTCGAAAAATGAAAAGATGAATTGGATTTGATAAGGATTGAAGATAGATTGAGGAAGATATTTACATTACTTGGAGTTTTGAAAAAAAAGGAATTTTGGAAAATATGATGTAGTTCTATCCTAAGTGATGAATGAATTTGAATTTTTGAAATTGGATTTTGAAAAGTTATTTCATTCTTTTAAATGAATTAAAATAAGATTGAAGATATAATACATCCTTGACTATGGTCATTGAATGTATTATATAATAATCTATATTTAAGTTCAGGTGAAGAATGAAACACATTTGGTGCTTTTATAGAATTTAAAATGAAATTAACTCTCAATATACCCTGACTATGGCCATTGGTATATATTTTGAATTAATTTTAAGTTAAATTCTGATAAAAGAAGAAAATATTTAAGGAAAATATGATGAATTTTGAAAACGGATCCAGTGTGGATCCAATGTTATTTTGTAAAAGATAAAAATACTAAGTTTTGTCCACACCCTGACTATGGCCATTGATGTGGATCATCAACTTAGGATCAATTTATCTCTTACAAAATGGTGCGCGTGCCATTCGTGTTTCACCATTTGTGAGAATTTGAGAAATAAATATAAAGATGCATGAAAACAAGCAATTCATGATATTTACAATGCTCATTCATTCTAATCTAGAACTTGGAAATGTAAAGAATCTTCATTGATCACCTAGCTATTTACAGATTTCACTAGGTTTGAAATTACAAAGCTTCTAATTCCCAAAGGAAATAAATATATCTCACCCATTTCCTGCAAAATTTCAAGTTAGCAATATCCAAATATAGAAAGGACACATCATGCTAAGATACGCACCTATCTAAGGGCTAACTAAGTATAGGCACATTTGGAATGCACGAATGACATCCTAGCTCTATGAGAAATTGGGTATAACCACATATACCAAACCAATAGGAAAGTTATATATTATGATGCCCATGATAGTGTTAAGGCCTATTATGTAAATGCCAAGGACAGAACATATACTAGAACCAGTGTTAATATGTGTCATAAAAAGGCTGAAATTGCTGTTATATAGACTTGGTAAGGCAATATTCAGGAAAACATTAAGGAAAAATCAGGCATTTTATAGTAAAGACAACCAGCAATTAGAAAGAGGATTTGGAGTTAATACCCAACAGTAGACGGAGACACACATCAACACTTAGTTAAACTTAGTTTCAAGACTTAGATGTAAAATTCAAAGGAAACACAACAGCTATAACACTCTATTTTGACACACTATTCTAAACATAATGCTAACTATATACACTGCACTGCCTAATACATAGCTAACATGGACTAACCATGTGATGTCCTGATCCAAATGAGTTGCTCATGCTAATCATTAGGCCAATTCACGCGAACTTTTTAATGCTCATGTCATTCGATCTTTGCTGCTATCCCCTTTCATTATCTGACCAGCTTGACCTAACGGACTAATGACAGACTGCTAACTCATACAATGTTTAATACACATGCTAACTCATGCTGCTGACACACTATTTTGCTATTTTAACATACTACGCAATGTTAACATACTTTGACAAGAAGCTTACATGCCTTAACTATCAACTAATACTGCTTATGCTAACTGGTGGGTTAACTAATTCTTTATACGGACTGACTAACACCCCAATCCAAATAAGTAATGTGCGCTAACTCATATCCTAATGTTAATTCACCTAATGTTGTCACACTGTTTAGCACAGTGTCACTTATATATACAAAGACTGACACATGCCTATACTGTTGAATAAAATCTCAGTGCTACAATTCAAGTCCTGTTAAATGTAGATGCTAATTCAAAGGGGCTTTCACACATACTTTTGGGGATAATTTACAGTGAGGTCGCATCATGATCGCCAAATGAAAAGGAGTTTTTAATCAAATGGAAAAGTTGCACCATAAGCATCTGTAACTACAACCTAGAGTTCAAATAAAATGGTCTAAATCCAAAGATGACACAGTAACATATTATGAATGCTGGAACTTTAAAATCAAATGCATATCAGTATATACAGATTCCAGATAATAATAATGATAATGAAAAAAAAAAAAAAGGAACTACTGAAACATGTCAAAAAAAAGTGCAAACTTACCTGATCGGAGTATGGATGACCATAGGACCTGAATTTGCAATCATCGCTCAAAGGTGACTATGACCTCCTATGATCCAACCATGGAAGTCCATTGCAGGCTTTGGAGATGATTTCTGATCGGATTTACAGTTACTGCTAACTCAACCCAACTTAGATAAACCCTGCAGCAATTTAATAATCAGTAACAGCCACCAATCTAGATGATGTTGGGAAGAGAGCATGCAGCAATGATAGAGAGATGACACCGAACAGTTAAGGGAATATGAGTGGTAGAGTATGGTATAAATGAAGCTACGAGAGACAGATGGATGAGTGTGAGTGCAAGCTAAAGAGGAAAGTGGTGTTGAAGAAAAACTTACCACATTCTCACTGTTTTATATACTTTGACTAACGACTGAAAAAGGCAGAACGAATACTTGCTGCAACATATTTTGGAGTTTCTGGCCATAAGTCACAACCTTCTGACAATACATAACGGCCATGTCACTTACCTTTTGCCCCTGCAGTTCAAACAAGTTGTTCTCATGCCTTGCAGCACATGGCATTCAATTTCTGGTTGATTGTCCCCCATAACTTTGAAGCATCCGTGTACAGGGCACATGTAGCTAAGCATCATTGTAAGGTTTCTGATGATGAATGGAACCATCCTCTTTGCTGTCTAATACATGAACCACAAGAGGTCCCTTAAGCTTTAAGGCAAATAAAATTCCTACTTCCAGCTTTTAGCAGGTAGATTCTGATGAAGTGAAGCCACTGATTCCTATAACAGCATATCAAAGATGGCTTCTACATGACATTGTCAAAGTGGTTCTTAGCAATGGCTAATTGATAAACCTTTAAATCTGCTTTAACAACATGTCATTTTGCACATGACAAAACGATTTCTGCAAACTAAATTCTGTGGGATAATCGCATCTGCAACTGATTGCCAGTAAAAACATAGGTGACACCAAAATGGATTTTACTACAGAATTTGATAGATTCAAAAATAAGAAAAGCATGGGCTGTTGTGGCTTTTGGTGAGGGTCGGTTGTAACATACAACGAATAGATGATGGATATACAAGTGTAGGAGCCAACAAGTAGTGATTGATGGTTTTGATGTGAGATGGGTGAGGATGACTGGTTTGAGTGACGCTGGTGTTTCTGTGCCACAAGGTTATGATTGGGACTGGAAATGTATCAACAAAGAAGATGCAGGTTATCTGCAACTGTAGACAATGCTAAAGCAGCAAGACAAACCACAGTGTCCCAAATAAGTCCAATGCACATAAGGCCTTTAAAATGGAAAAGTATTGAGAAAAAAAAATAGCTCCTAATGCTTAAAATTAATTTAAGGGATCAATTTCAAAGGGGGGAACAATGTTTTTCAAACCAACAACAGGAGATCTAAGCCAACATCTTTATAAAATTTATCTGGTTTACAGGACTATCATATATATATATATATATATAGATATGTATTAGGCATGGGAAACCACAATACAAAATTATGTGAAAATAGGAAAATCTACTGGAGGTGATTATAATGTCATAGAAAGGCAAAATATCCCCATCATGCCATGTACAAGGAGCAGACTTTATCTAAATCACCAATTTAAGGCACCATCTTGAATATACTATAGATAACAGAACATAAACTAAGCAACTCACAACAATGTGGGCATGAATACAGTGGTACGATATATATGCTGAGGATGAATGTAAGAATTGAGTGACTACAACAATGGTATTTGTGAAGGAGGTGTTTGGGAAAAGCATACAAGTGCTAGGGGTATTATATTAGTGTAGGTGCTTCAACAGTGAAGGGAAGGTGAAACTGTCAGGAGAATGAAGTGGAGTGTTGTGACAAGATTGTGAAGAGCATACTGTGTAAGTATCTAACGACATGTCATATACATATTGAAAATATGATGAAAGAAAAATGCAAAACAGGTGTTAACATAGATGCAGGTGGGAATGCTAAAGAGAGGGTGCTGATAAAATGATGCCAAGAAAATCTATCTTTCATTTACATGATTGACCGAAAATTCAGTACTAGCTCCTGTGAATTGGTCAAAAATGAAAATTACCTGCGAAGACCTCATCTGTATCATCCTCTGTGATGAAAACTCGCCACAAACCTTTTCTGTAATAGATCCAGATTTTTTTTTTATATATATTCCTTTCTTAAGCAGATAATTCAATATGCCTACAGGATTTTCTAATTTTCAACTAGATTATAAAATGCAAGGTGAGATGAACTTTCATAAGGTATGAATAGATGAATAGCCTTCCGGTGCCATAAGCTTGAATTGCAGGGCTGAATTGTGGTATCTTTCTGCAAGTGACCTTCAAACGAAAAGAAATCCAGCTTCAAGCCATTACCTCATCTGATGAAGTTGAATTCAATAGCCTGGAGATAGTGGGCCCAAGAATCTCAAGGTGGGCATTTCACGATTCCCTATCATCGCCGGTTCATATGAGAGGTGCCAGGGTCTCCCTAAGTATTGTGATCTATCTCTTTCAAAAATTGGGTATACAATGATACCCATTGTCTTTGTGGTAGCAAATTCACTGAAAAGGCTAAGTCAACACCGAAGATTTGACTCTGAGAGATGGAATTATGTATCACGATTCTCTCCAGACATTCTTTTGCAATTTCAGCACGTCCTTTTCTTTTTGGGCCCTGAAAATTGCTTCTGTATCAAGAATCATTCAAATTCAGCACACCGACTGCCTTCCAGATTTTCGCAACTAGCATTTGGTTCCTTTGTTGGCATTTTCTCCATCTTCGGTAATCTTTCATCATCAGATTTTACCTCTCTTCTGCCCTCCAGTTGAGGATGGGCAGGGGCGTAGGTGAATATTAATACAAAGGGAATCATACGTAGGGATCCGAGATGTAGTTGAATCATACTACAATATGACATGGATGCATCGATCTATTACACAAAATATGCATATAATGGTGGAGAGTGAAAGAGTGATATGCGAATACAATGGAATTGCGATAACAACGCAGGAAAATACAGAAGCAAACGAGAATGATGCAACGTATTGCGGAGCAGAGAATGAATTATAAGCAAAGTAAAGATCGAAGTTATCAGAAAATTGAAACAAAATATTAGCCAGTTGTCAAAAATGGGATCAAAAGTTCAGATATAAACAGGAAATCGTAATAAAAAAAATGATAACAAAAATCAAAATAAACTGCAGATTGAAATATACAAAAAACATAAAATACAAAAGATGATAAAAAGAAACCATGTTGGAACGAAGATATTCCATTACTGTAGCGATAGGGGGATCGGTCCTGCTATATGCAGGTTGATCCCCTCTTTTTGCCTTGTGATTAAGATAAAAAAAAAAACGCAGATTAAAAGGAAGAGATAAAAGAAAGAACAAGATGCAAATAATCGAAGAAAAGAGCAACGATCACTTATCTGAGATTGCCTTCCGCCTTTGCTTGAAAAGGAGAAACATCAGTAGAAAATGCAAAGAAGAGATGAAGACAATGAAGGGAATCGTTGAAGGAGAGCAGAGGGAGGAAGGAGGAAGGAAGGGGTGCGATCCTAGGGTGAGGTACGGGGATGAAACGCGGTTTTGAAGGAGGAGATGTTGTGGTAGGGTGAAAACGGGTCGAGAAGAGGAAGAAGAGAGGTAATGGTGGGGTGATAACGGATGGAGTTTAGGGTGTTCTGTGTGCCTCTTTTAAAGGGGAAAAAGGAGGATGCGGTTGAAGATGGGGGGCTGGAGAGGCTGAGAATGGAGATTTTTCCGCGATGGACGAAGGCGGAGAGAAGGAGAGGAAGAAAGCTCGATGGTGATCGGGCGGCTGAGCAGGAGGGTTCAGAAGGGGAGTGGAAAGGATCCCTCTAGAAGGAGGGTTTGCGAAAGAGGCGCCCTCTCTCTTTTCTCAAAAAAAAAAAAAAAACCTAAAAACTGATCTTCAAAAGAGCCCCTTTTATTTTTGGGATTTTACAAAAGAGGGGGTTTTTAACAAACATGTTTTCATAAAACTTGATTTTCAAAAGGTTTTTGTAAAAGAATGGTTTTTTAAAAGTGGTTTTTTTTCAAAACCAATTTTTTTGTTTCTTTTCTATTTGTATTTTCATTTTTTTGTATTTTTTGAAATAAAATCTAAGATTTTTGCGAGAAAACTAATTTTTTTTATATTTTTCTGAGAAATATTTACAAAAGTGTTCTTCTGAGAATTTCAGACCATTTCGGGGAAATTTCTTCAGAAGGGTGGGTTTGGACCCAGGTTTTGAGAAAATGTTCGAGTTTTGACACTCGAATCGAGAAATACAATGTGATGGATCCAAACGGATGTCGGGTGGACTGTCCCAGCTATTTAAAAACTATTTTTGGTATTTTCTATAATTTAATTTAAATTTTGGACAATGAGACTCAGATTTGGATCTGGATAATGGATCCAGATCCGAAATCAATTTAAATATATAAAACGAATTTAATTTCAGTAAGGCTTGAGAAATGAACTGAAATTTAGATTTAAAAATGACTCATTTTGCTAAAAAATGAATTTAGGGGCAAGAAGGGAATGCTTAAAAGATTTTGAAAAATTTGGGGTGTTCACAGATGCCCCTCTTTGCTACTAAGCCGGTTAAAAGCCGAGCTTACTGGCAAAGAAAACACTCCAAATTTTGAAAAATGCCCCAGTCAGCAGATATGAACTGGGTGTGGAAGAATTATGGCTTTTCAGGCTTAAAGTCTTGTCCTGAATGGCTTGGGGGGACGAAATCCTCGACAATGATATGACTGAATGATAAAGATGAGGAAATCGTGATGGGACTTTGGGTGAAGATCCCGAATCGATGAAAGATAGGGAATTTAGATCAAGTCTCGTGGGTGAGACTAGATCAGCCTTGTGGAATGACTCTAGTTTTAGCCCTTAACCTGGATGGAACGAAGATATATCAAGATAACCTGAATGGGGAAAGGAAATATGCGAGGACCTTGATGGGACATTTATGAGAGAATGCCTCGCGAGATGAAGTTCAAGTATGACCCTGTCCTGGATGGATATACAAAGCATGGATTCCTCGATGGGAAGAATCATGATGGGACTGAAGGAAAACACCTCGTCGAAACGGGGGAAACTCGTTGGAACGAGACTCAGGTTTAACCCAAACCTGAAAAAGGACGACCATACAGAATCCTCGAGTGAAGAGACCAGAATGGGACCTTCGGAGTTTGGACGAACAAATCCGAAAGGAGTTTGCGAAAGGAGGAAGATGGAATTCCCTGAAGCTTTGAAAAAGGGATGATCTTGGACGTCTCATTGCTGAGACTAAATCAGCTTTTGAATTTAATGACCTCTCGCAGGGAGTACAGGTTTGACTCTTAGCCTGAGTGGGAACAACCATACGGAATTCTCGAAACCGTGATGGGACAGGAGAGATACTTCAACTAAATGGGGTAACTCTTCTGGAATGTGAGAGATGGAAAATAAGGAGATGTGAGACAAAAATGAGTGAGGAATAAGGTAACAGGAGGCGAATCTTTCGATGGGGTAAAAGATGAATAAGGCGAACCTTTTATCAAGGAGACGAATCTCTTGACAAGACGAAAAAGATGGAAGAGGGCAAATTCTTTGGACAGGAGAAGATGAAAGCAAAATATGAAGATGGCGACGAAGATGGCAATAGTAAGGAGAAGGCGCAATGTGAAATATGAAGAAGGCAATCTTTTTAACAAGGAGAAGGCAAAAGTGAAATATGAAGAAGGCAATCCTTTTGGCAAGGAGAAGGCAAAAGTGAAATATGAAGAAGGCAATCCTTTTAACGAGGAGAAGGCAAAATGTGAAATATGAAGAAGGCAATCTTTTTGGTAAGGAGAAGGCAAATGTGAAATATGAAGAAGGCAATCCTTTTGGCAAGGAGAAGGCAAAAGTGAAATATGAAGAAGGCAATCATTTTAACGAGGAGAAGGCAAAATGTGAAATATGAAGAAGGCAATCTTTTTGGTAAGGAGAAGGCAAATGTGAAATATGAAGAAGGCAATCCTTTTGGCAAGGAGAAGGCAAATCTTTTGATCAAGGCAAGAAGATGAATAAGGCAATCCTTTTATCAAGGAGAAGGTGAGTCTCTCGACAAAGCAAAAGACGGAGAGGGCGATCCTTTTATCACGGAGAAGGCAAGTCTCTCGACAAAGCGAAAGACGGGGAAGGCAATCCTTTTATCAAGGAGAAGGCAAGTCTCTCGACAAAGCGAAAGACGGGGAAGGCAATCCTTTTATCAAGGAGAAGGCGAGTCTCTCGACAAAGCGAAAGACTAAGAAGGCAATCCTTTTTAGAAAATAAGAAGGCAAGTCTCTCGACAAAGCAAAAGACGAGCAAGGCAATCCTTTTTAGAAAAGGAGAAGGCGAGTCTCTCGACAAAGCGAAAGACGAGGAAGGCAATCCTTTTTAGAAAAGGAGAAGGCAAGTCTCTCGACAAAACGAAAGATGGAGAAGGCAAGTCTCTCGACAAAGCGAAAGATGGAGAAGGCAAGTCTCTCGACAAAGCGAAAGACGGAGAAGGCAAGTCTTTCGACAAAGTGAAAGACGGAGAAGGCAATCCTTTTATCAAGGAGAAGGTGAGTCTCTCGACAAAGCGAAAGACGAAGAAGGCAATCCTTTTATCAAGGAGAAGGCGAGTCTCTCGACAAAGCAAAAGACGGGGAAGGCAATCCTTTTTAGAAAAGGAGAAGGCGAGTCTTTCGACAAAGCGAAAGACGAGAAGGGCAATCCTTTTTAGAAAAGGAGAAGGCGAGTCTTTCGACAAAGCGAAAGACGAAGAAGGCAATCCTTTTTTTTTTTAAAATGAGAAGGCAAGTCTCTCGACAAAGCGAAAGACGAAGAAGGCAATCCTTTTTAGAAAAGGAGAAGGCAAGTCTCTCGACAAAGCGAAAGACGAAGAAGGCAACTCTTATAAAAGAGGGGAAGGCAACTCTTTCGACTATGCAAAAGAAGGAAAAGGCAACACCAAAATATATCAAAACAGATGTCAAGTTCTTATTTCTTATCAGGAAAGCTGGAAAATATTGCCAAAATGATAAAAATTTATAGTTGTTTCAAGGTAATTGAAGGTAAGTATTTTTTTTGAAAGACGTTCCCTCTTCTACTTAGAGTATTACCCCCAACTGGGTTAACCCTATAGAATCCAGAATCAAAGTCAAATTTAGTTGTTGGTCTTCTTCAAGGATGCTATCAATTTCCTTGGTATGAAAGGAGATGAGATATTCTTAGCTTCATAAAAGCGATTAAATGAAAGGATATTCATAGAAGAATTTCACACAGGTAAAGAAGATTATTTGCAGTTTGGGCAGTTTGATATCCTAGGCATTTTCCCATGATGATCTTTTTGCACTCTTTTGAGTCATGGGGCTTTTTTGGTCTTTTTACCTCATCCTTTATTTTGGAGATGTACTGACTTTTCTCTCTTTTTCAGGGAAGGGTACGTCACAAACTCCTTCACCTTGGAGATGTTCTGATCCTTCATTTTCTCAGGGATCATATATGGTGGTATTGGCTCAAAGGTTTTTAGATGATAGCTGGAATCAAATATCTTTTAGGGTTTGTCGGTAGGTCCATCACATTCGCCTTCATCTCGACGGTGATCTGAACTTTCCCTGGAAGGATCCTTCACAAACTCCTTCATCTCGGTAGATGATCCAAATCTTCTTTGGCCCCGGGGGTCTACTCGCTTAATTCGCCTTTATCTTGACGACAATTGAGAGATCTCTTTTGCGGATATTTGATTTGCAGCTTAGCTGTCTTAAGGAGACATGAGTTGGGTAGATTCTTTTCAGACTGCCCAGGATATTTCCACTGTCTCACTGCCAAAGAATAATCTTTAAGAATGTGCCATAGCTATGATCAATATCAGCTCGTTTATGACTTTTCAGCATCTTTGAATATTTCCTTTACCGGTCATGTCGAAGATTTTTCTTCATCCTCTTGGTTGACCAACAGAAAATTCGGAATTTGAGCCTTTCTTCACAAAAGTTTCACCCTTTTGGAAGGAATACTAAGGAGATTTGAGGAAATTCTTTATGTAATAAAAGTTTGAGATCAACAACTATTTTATGGCAATTTGGCAAGATATTCCTGAAATCCTTGATGACGAAACCTTTGCTTAACATCGAATTTTGATAATATCAGTGAGATTCTGGGTAAGAATCCAACATGAGGTTGAATTCTGAAGGTAAATGTGAATTTAAAGTTCGGAAGGTAAGCTTGATACAAAACTGGGTTTTGAAGGTAAGCCTTTGAAAAAGTATCCGAATCAGGACTCGGATTCTGCAAGGAAAACAGGTAAATTCGAGTTAAAACTCGAGTTTTCAAAGGAAAACTGGAAGGTTCGAGTCGGGGCTCGAATCTCAAAGGGAAGCTTGAAAATTTATTGAAGGCAAAAAAAAAACTCAAGATAAAACTCAAATTTTCGGAGGAAAGCAGGAAGTTTCGAGTCAGGGCTCGAATCTCAAAGGAAAACTTGACAGTTCATTTATTGAAGGCAAAAAAACTTGAGACAAAACTCAAATTTTCGAAGGAAAACAGGAAAAATTCGAGTCAGGGCTCGAATCAAAACTTTGAAGGTTTATTTAATGAAGGCAAGAATACTCGAGATAAAACCCAAATTTTCGAAGGAAAACAGGAAAATTCGAGTCAGAGCTCAAATCTTGAAGGAAAACTTGGAAGTTTAGATTTTTTTGAAGGAAAGAAGACTCAAGCTAAGACCCAAATCTTCAAAGGAAAGCTGGAAAATTCGAGTCAATGCTCGAATCTGAAAGGAAAACTTGAAAGTTTTATTTATTGAAGGAAAGAAGACTCAAAACTCAATTTTTCAAAGGAAAACCGGAAAGTTCGAGTCAGGGCTCGAATCTCAAAGGAAAACTTGAAAGTTTTAGATCTCGAAGGAAAAGAAAACTCGAGTTAAAACCCAAATCTTTGAAGGAGAGTTGGAGAGTTCGAGTCAAGGCTCAGACCTTGAGGAAAAAGCAGGAAGTTTGAACCGAAACTCGAATCTCAAAGGAGAATTGGATAGAAATTGATGGAAGATTTGACAGAATTTGAGGAAAATTTGAGGAAATATTGTGACCTG
The DNA here is from genome assembly GCF_984573655.1 of Nuphar pumila. Taxonomy (NCBI): domain Eukaryota; kingdom Viridiplantae; phylum Streptophyta; class Magnoliopsida; order Nymphaeales; family Nymphaeaceae; genus Nuphar; species Nuphar pumila. The sequence continues at coordinate 24,403,547 of NC_143257.1, read as the reverse complement.
AGGGCTAACTGATCGGTCAGCCAAACACTAGCACGAGTGCTAGGCTTACCTGTATGAGTATTGAATTTTTCAAAAAAATGCCCCAGTGTAAGTACTGGGTTTTCTGATGGAGAATTGAAGAAAAAGGGGACACCGACATTCTTTAAGATACTTGAGATTTGATCGAGAATGATTTGTCGGCATTTTTAGGATTTTCCCTTATCCTGAAGGGGAAGTGGAATAGACATTTGATGAGAATTTTAGAAACGAATGATTCAGGTTTATCCCTTAACCTAAAAGGGAAGAAGAATAAAATTTATAAAAATGGAGAAGAAGAAAGGAAAGAAATTTTGAAAAATTATTTTGGAAAAGAATTCTCATAGGTAGCACTGTTGTTCCTATGAGGGGTTTCAGGATTATCCCTTTATCCTGAATTTAAGAAAATTTAATGAAGAGAAATTGATATAAATCTAGAAAATCAATAAAGATTGGCAAAACTTGTATTTATAGAAGAATCCTCATAGGTAGCGTTGTGGCTCCTACGAGGGGTCTCAGGATTATCCCTTATCCTGAATGGGAACACCTCGGACAATGAGGGTCAGGTTTATCCCTTATCCTGAGGGGAAAATAAGAATAAAGGAAATACCTCATGGGAAAGAGGCATCAGGTTTATCCCTTAACCTGAAAGGGTAAAGAAGAATAAAATAAAATTTTAATAGAATTGAGAAAAACTTGGTAAAAATTTGATAAATTTGATGTAAACTTGATAAAAATATGAACAAAATGAATGAAACTGATAAAGATATCAAATTTAACTGAAGATTTATAAGATTTGAGAAAAAGGAGTTTTCTGATCCTGCCTGCATATGGGATCTTGGAAGGAAAAAATGTTTATTTAACAGATATGTGAGACATCATTTTTGGGAAGAAATTTTATTTGTAAAAAGAACGATCAGCGCGAGATCTGATCCTTTAAAAAGGAGAATCATCATGAGAGATCATCATGAGGTTTGATTTCGAGGATAGTGGTTTTAAAAACTAGTTTTGAAAGAGAAAACAAACATGAGGTGATGATAAATGTTTTTCAAAACCTAATTTGGAGAAGGAAAAATCAACATGTTAGTTTATTTTAAAAGGGATTTAGATCAAAATATTTGAATCTTTAGAAGACTTTTGCAGAAATTTTATGATTTTAAAAATCCTCATAGGCAACATCATTTCTCTCATGATGGAGGAAAACAAATTTTTGAAAAATAGATGACAAGGATTAAAAAATTTTAAAAAATAGCAGGCAGGATCAAAAAGATTTTGAAGAAATCAGAAAGAAAAGGCAATACACCTGGGTTTTTAAAAAAAGGGAATTTTGAATAATATATACCCAGGGTTTTGGAAAATATAAGGAAGATATATATATATATATATAATATCATATAATCACAGATATACAAGCAAGGATATACAAACAACACTCCCTAAAGCTGACTCTATATGCAATATTTGAAATAGCTGATAGAACCTTAATCCTAACTCTAAGATTTAGATCATCTGATTCCAATTAAGGTATGCCGATATACTCAAGCCGAAGCTCGAAGTACGTGGCATATAAGATATCTCTTCGGTTCTAAGGTAAAGGCTTCCCAACATCCTTGAGCACCTACCGATATACCTCGGACTATGGCCCTTAGGTACGTGGTAGGGGTGCGCGAACCCAAATAAGTGGTCTAGTTGTGAGGCTCTCTCCCGAACTATGGTTCGGTGAGACAGCCCAGCAACGTGAAGACCGGGACAATATAGGTAGGGATGTTTTCAAAAACATGATCACATGCAGATAAAACCAGAAGGCTCTAATGCAAGTCCTAAAGAGATAGAATTTAAATGAAAAGAAGCATACACTTGCATACATTGTTTGCATTCAATCCCTAGAATTGAGGAGAGTTGTATTTAAAACCTAAGTGTAATGTGAACATGGATAATCTCCTCAATATGGTCCTACCAAACCATACTTAGATCCTATATGCAATGATGTCAGCTTAGGACAGAGTCTAGGCTTCCTAAGGTTTGCATGAAAATATAGCTGACATATGTTAGAATAAAGACTTAGATTATATAAAAGCAAAGCAAAGGCATAGATTCAACCGGACAAAGGCAGGTCCCATCACGATCGCCAAACCTGTGATCATCGCAAAAAATTTTCCTCTCTTGTGGTTTCTCTCTCTTCCTTCTCTTTCCCTTTTCTAACCTCTATTTTCCTCCTTTTTGAAGGGAGGAAAAATAAAAGAAAAGAAAGAGAGAAAAGAAAAGAAAGAAAGAAAAAGAGAAGAGGAACTATTTTGCGGGTTTTCACTTGACCTTGATTTGAAAAATATTTAGAAATTTTAACTCGCCTCCGTTTTTGAAAATTTGCCGGAAAATTGGGAGACGGGATTCGCTCGTCGGTACGAGGTTCGACCGTTCCTGGCGCCTTTACCAGGGGTAATCGGACCAAGGATCGAATCTATACCTTTTGCTTTGCCTAAATATAATCTAAGAATTTATCCTAACTCTAAATGCACAAAGAATCATGCTTGTGCAATGCAAGAATGTATGCTCTTTTGAAAAGAATGTTTTGGAAATTTTCAAGTATTTCTGAGATAGACTTGGTGAAGAAATGATTTTCTAAATAATCGAATTTAACTTAGAACTTGAGATAGATCAGAGGAGTTCTAAGTTTTGAAGTAAATCAGGATTGGAAGAATAAGTGAGAAAGAATGACTTGAAGCTTTAGAACGAAAAGAAATGAAGTTTCAAAGTAAAAAATTGGACTTTTGAATTTGAATTTGAATTTAGGAAAAGAAATGAATACTTGAGATGGAATTGAATTTGGATTTTTTTTTTTAAGTTTGGAATGGATCGGAGATAATCAAATAGTATTTAAGAATAGAAATGGATTTAGGGAGTTTAGATGGGATCTGAAAAATGAAATTTGATTTGAAATCTAGAATTGGGAATGGAATTGGATCTAAAGATGGATTTAAGGTCTGAGATCTGATATAAAATTGGGTTCTGGATCCTAAGATGGATTTGGATCTGAAGTCTGAGATCCGAATGTAGAATTGGGTTCTGGATCCTAAGATGGATTTGGATCTGAAGTCTGAGATCCGAATGTAGAATTGGGTTCTGGATCCTAGAATGGAGTGGATCTGAAATCTGAGATCCAAATGTAGAGTTGGGCTCTGTATCCTAAAGGGGAATTGGATCTGAAGCCTGAGATCCGATATGAATGTTGAATCTTGGTTCCTAGAATGGGTTTTGGATCTGAATTTGAGATCCAAAAAGTGGGGATTTATACTTGGAAATCTGGATCCAAGTTGGATTTAGGATCTAACTTTGGATTTGGAATTCCAAAATTTGATTTGAGAATTTTGAACTTGGAATATGAATTTCAAAGTCAAATTGGACTTTGATTTCGAAGTTTGAATCTGGAATTTAGAAGATGAATCGAGAATTTCCAAGTTTGAATTGAATTTGGAAAATGAAATTTAGAAATTGAATCTTGAATATACAAATGAATCCCAAAGTCAATATAGACCTTGGATTTGAAGTTTGAATTTGAAATTTAGAAAAATGAATCAAGAATCTCAAAGTTAAATTGAACTTTGAGTTTGATTGGAGTTTTTGAAAATGAATTTGAAATTTCAAAGTCAATTTGAACTTTGAAATCTGATTTGAATTTGAATATATAAAAATGAATTTGAAATCTCAAAGTTGAATTGAACTTTGAGATTGAAAATAGAATTTCGAAAAATGAAAGGATGAATTGGATTTGATAAGGATTGAAGATAGATTGAGGAAGATATTTACATTACTTGGAGTTTTGAAAAAAAAGGAATTTTGAAAAATATGATGTAGTTCTATCCTAAGTGATGAATGAATTTGAATTTTTGAAATTGGATTTTGAAAAGTTATTCCATTCTTTTAAATGAATTAAAATAAGATTGAAGATATAATACATCCTTGACTATGGTCATTGAATGTATTATATAATAATCTATATTTAAGTTCAGGTGAAGAATGAAACACATTTGGTGCTTTTATAGAATTTAAAATGAAATTAACTCTCAATATACCCTGACTATGGCCATTGGTATATATTTTGAATTAATTTTAAGTTAAATTCTGATAAAAGAAGAAAATATTTAAGGAAAATATGATGAATTTTGAAAACGAATCCAGTGTGGATCCAATGTTATTTTGTAAAAGATAAAAATACTAAGTTTTGTCCACACCCTGACTATGGCCATTGATGTGGATCATCAACTTAGGATTAATTTATCTCTTACAAAATGGTGCGTGTGCCATTCGTGTTTCACCATTTGTGAGAATTTGATAAATAAATATAAAGATGCATGAAAACAAGCAATTCATGATATTTACAATGCTCATTCATTCTAATCTAGAACTTGGAAATGTAAAGAATCTTCATTGATCAACTAGCTATTTACAGATTTCACTAGGTTTGAAATTACAAAGCTTCTAATTCCCAAAGGAAATAAATATATCTCACCCATTTCCTGCAAAATTTCAAGTTAGCAATATCCAAATATAGAAAGGACACATCATGCTAAGATATGCACCTATCTAAGGGCTAACTAAGTATAGGCACATTTGGAATGCACGAATGACATCCTAGCTCTATGAGAAATTGGGTATAACCACATATACCAAACCAATAGGAGAGTTATATATTATGATGCCCATGATAGTGTTAAGGCCTATTATGTAAATGCCAAGGACAGAACATATACTAGAACCAGTGTTAATATGTGTCATAAAAAGGCTGAAATTGCTGTTATATAGACTTGGTAAGGCAATATTCAGGAAAACATTAAGGAAAAATCAGACATTTTATAGTAAAGACAACCAGCAATTAGAAAGAGGATTTGGAGTTAATACCCAACAGTAGACGGAGACACACATCAACACTTAGTTAAACTTAGTTTCAAGACTTGGATGTAAAATTCAAAGGAAACACAACAGCTATAACACTCTATTTTGACACACTATTCTAAACATAATGCTAACTATATACACTGCACTGCCTAATACATAGCTAACATAGACTAACCATGTGATGTCCTGATCCAAATGAGTTGCTCATGCTAATCATTAGGCCAATTCACGCGAACTTTTTAATGCTCATGTCATTCGATCTTTGCTGCTATCCCCTTTCATTATCTGACCAGCTTGACCTAACGGACTAATGACAGACTGCTAACTCATAAAATGTTTAATACACATGCTAACTCATGCTGCTGACACACTATTTTGCTATTTTAACATACTACGCAATGTTAACATACTTTGACAAGAAGCTTACATGCCTTAACTATCAACTAATACTGCTTATGCTAACTGGAGGGTTAACTAATTCTTTATACGGACTGACTAACACCCCAATCCAAATAAGTAATGTGCGCTAACTCATATCCTAATGTTAATTCACCTAATGTTGTCACACTGTTTAGCACAGTGTCCCTTATATAAACAAAGACTGACACATGCCTATACTGTTGAATAAAATCTCAGTGCTACAATTCAAGTCCTGTTAAATCTAGATGCTAATTCAAAGGGGCTTTCACACATACTTTTGGGGATAATTTACAGTGAGGTCGCATCATGATCGCCAAATGAAAAGGAGTTTTTAATCAAATGGAAAAGTTGCACCATAAGCATTTGTAACTACAACCTAGAGTTCAAATAAAATGGTCTAAATCCAAAGATGACACAGTAACATATTATGAATGCTGGAACTTTAAAATCAAATGCATATCAGTATATACAGATTCCAGATAATAATAATGATAATGAAAAAAAAAAAAGGAACTACTGAAACATGTCAAAAAAAAGTGCAAACTTACCTGATCGGAGTATGGATGGACCATAGGACCTGAATTTGCAATCATCGCTCAAAGGTGACTATGACCTCCTATGATCCAACCATGGAAGTCCATGGCAGGCTTTGGAGATGATTTCTGATCGGATTTACAGTTACTGCTAACTCAACCGAACTTAGATAAACCCTGCAGCAAATTAATAATCAGTAACAGCCACCAATCTAGATGATGTTGGGAAGAGAGCATGCAGCAATGATAGAGAGATGACACCGAACAGTTAAGGGAATATGAGTGGTAGAGTATGGTATAAATGAAGCTACGAGAGACAGATGGATGAGTGTGAGTGCAAGCTAAAGAGGAAAGTGGTGTTGAAGAAAAACTTACCACATTCTCACTGTTTTATATACTTTGACTAACGACTGAAAAAGGCAGAACGAATACTTGCTGCAACATATTTTGGAGTTTCTGGCCATAAGTCACAACCTTCTGACAATACATAACGGCCATGTCACTTACGTTTTGCCCCTGCAGTTCAAACAAGTTGTTCTCATGCCTTGCAGCACATGGCATTCAATTTCTGGTTGATTGTCCCCCATAACTTTGAAGCATCCGTGTACAGGGCACATGTAGCTAAGCATCATTGTAAGGTTTCCGATGATGAATGGAACCATCCTCTTTGCTGTCTAATACATGAACCACAAGAGGTCCCTTAAGCTTTAAGGCAAATAAAATTCCTACTTCCAGCTTTTAGCAGGTAGATTCTGATGAAGTGAAGCCACTGATTCCTATAACAGCATATCAAAGATGGCTTCTACATGACATTGTCAAAGTGGTTCTTAGCAATGGCTAATTGATAAACCTTTAAATCTGCTTTAACAACATGTCATTTTGCACATGACAAAACGATTTCTGCAAACTAAATTCTGTGGGATAATCGCATCTGCAACTGATTGCCAGTAAAAACATAGGTGACACCAAAATGGATTTTACTACAGAATTTGATAGATTCAAAAATAAGAAAAGCCTGGGCTGTTGTGGCTTTTGGTGAGGGTTGGTTGTAACATACAACGAATAGATGATGGATATACAAGTGTAGGAGCCAACAAGTAGTGATTGATGGTTTTGATGTGAGATGGGTGAGGATGACTGGTTTGAGTGACGCTGGTGTTTCTGTGCCACAAGGTTATGATTGGGACTGGAAATGTATCAACAAAGAAGATGCAGGTTATCTGCAACTGTAGACAATGCTAAAGCAGCAAGACAAACCACAGTGTCCCAAATAAGGCCAATGCTCATAAGGCCTTTAAAATGGAGAAGTATTGAGAAAACAAAAATAGCTCCTAATGCTTAAAATTAATTTAAGGGATCAATTTCAAAGGGGGGAACAATGTTTTTCAAACCAACAACAGGAGATCTAAGCCAACATCTTTATAAAATTTATCTGGTTTACAGGACTATCATATATATATATGTATGTATTAGGCATGGGAAACCACAATACAAAATTATGTGAAAATAGGAAAATCTACTGGAGGTGATTATAATGTCATAGAAAGGCAAAATATCCCCATCATGCCATTTACAAGGAGCAGACTTTATCTAAATCACCAATTTAAGGCACCATCTTGAATATACTATAGATAACAGAACATAAACTAAGCAACTCACAACAATGTGGGCATGAATACAGTGGTACGATATATATGCTGAGGATGAATGTAAGAATTGAGTGACTACAACAATGGTATTTGTGAAGGAGGTGTTTGGGAAAAGCATACAAGTGCTAGGGGTATTATATTAGTGTAGGTGCTTCAACAGTGAAGGGAAGGTGAAACTGTCAGGAGAATAAAGTGGAGTGTTGTGACAAGATTGTGAAGAGCATACTGTGTAAGTATCTAACGACATGTCATATACATATTGAAAATATGATTTAAGAAAAATGCAAAACAGGTGTTAACATAGATGCAGGTGGGAATGCTAAAGAGAGGGTGCTGATAAAATGATGCCAAGAAAATCTATCTTTCATTTACATGATTGACCGAAAATTCAGTACTAGCTCCTGTGAATTGGTCAAAAATGAAAATTACCTGCGAAGACCTCATCTGTATCATCCTCTGTGATGAAAACTCGCCACAAACCTTTTCTGTAATAGATCCAGATTTTTTTTTTATATATATTCCTTTCTTAAGCAGATAATTCAATATGCCTACAGGATTTTCTAATTTTCAACTAGATTATAAAATGCAAGGTGAGATGAACTTTCATAAGGTATGAATAGATGAATAGCCTTCCGGTGCCATAAGCTTGAATTGCAGGGCTGAATTGTGGTATCTTTCTGCAAGTGACCTTCAAACGAAAATAAATCCAGCTTCAAGCCATTACCTCATCTGATGAAGTTGAATTCAATAGCCTAAAGATAGTGGGCCCAAGAATCTCAAGGTGGGCATTTCACGATTCCCTATCATCGCCGGTTCATATGAGAGGTGCCAGGGTCTCCCTAAGTATTGTGATCTATCTCTTTCAAAAATTGGGTATACAATGATACCCATTGTCTTTGTGGTAGCAAATTCACTGAAAAGGCTAAGTCAACACCGAAGATTTGACTCTGAGAGATGGAATTATGTATCACGATTCTCTCCGGACATTCTTTTGCAATTTCAGCACGTCCTTTTCTTTTTGGGCCCTGAAAATTGCTTCTGTATCAAGAATCATTCAAATTCAGCACACCGACTGCCTTCCAGATTTTCGCAACTAGCATTTGGTTCCTTTGTTGGCATTTTCCCCATCTTCGGTAATCTTTCATCATCAGATTTTACCTCTCTTCTGCCCTCCAGTTGAGGATGGGCAGGGGCGTAGGTGAATATTAATACAAAGGGAATCATACGTAGGGATCCGAGATGTAGTTGAATCATACTACAATATGACATGGATGCATTGATCTATTACACAAAATATGCAATTAATGGTGGAGAGTGAAAGAGTGATATGCGAATACAATGGAATTGCGATAACAACGCAGGAAAATACAGAAGCAAACGAGAATGATGCAACGTATTGCGGAGCAGAGAATGAATTATAAGCAAAGTAAAGATCGAAGTTATCAGAAAATTGAAACAAAATATTAGCAGTTGTCGAAAATGGGATCAAAAGTTCAGATATATACAGGAAATCGTAATAAAAAAAATGATAACAAAAATCAAAATAAACTGCAGATTGAAATATACAAAAAACATAAAATACAAAAGATGATAAAAAGAAGCCATGTTGGAACGAAGATATTCCATTACTGTAGCGATAGGGGGATCGGTCCTGCTATATGCAGGTTGATCCCCTCTTTTTGCCTTGTGATTAAGATAAAAAAAAACGCAGATTAAAAGGAAGAGATAAAAGAAAGAACAAGATGCAAATAATCGAAGAAAAGAGCAACGATCACTTATCTGAGATTGCCTTCCGCCTTTGCTTGAAAAGGAGAAACATCAGTAGAAAATGCAAAGAAGAGATGAAGACAATGAAGGGAATCGTTGAAGGAGAGCAGAGGGAGGAAGGAGGAAGGAAGGGGTGCGATCCTAGGGTGAGGTGCGGGGATGAAACGCGGTTTTGAAGGAGGAGATGTTGTGGTAGGGTGAAAACGGGTCGAGAAGAGGAAGAAGAGAGATAATGGTGGGGTGATAACGGATGGAGTTTAGGGTGTTCTGTGTGCCTCTTGTAAAGGGGAAAAAGGAGGATGCGGTTGAAGATGGGGGGCTGGAGAGGCTGAGAATGGAGATTTTTCCGCGATGGACGAAGGCGGAGATAAGGAGAGGAAGAAAGCTCGATGGTGATCGGGCGGCTGAGCAGGAGGGTTCAGAAGGGGACTGGAAAGGATCCCTCTAGAAGGAGGGTTTGCGAAAGAGGCGCCCTCTCTCTTTTCTCAAAAAAAAAAAAAACCCTAAAAACTGATCTTCAAAAGAGCCCCTTTTATTTTTGGGATTTTACAAAAGAGGGGGTTTTTAACAAACATGTTTTCATAAAACTTGATTTTCAATAGGTTTTTGTAAAATAATGGTTTTTTAAAAGTGGTTTTTTTCAAAACCAATTTTTTTGTTTCTTTTCTATTTGTATTTCCATTTTTTTGTATTTTTTGAAATAAAATATAAGATTTTTGCGAGAAAACTAATTTTTTTGTATTTTTCTGAGAAATATTTACAAAAGTGTTCTTCTGAGAATTTCAGACCATTTCGGGGAAATTTCTTCAGAAGGGTGGGTTTGGACCCAGGTTTTGAGAAAATGTTCGAGTTTTGACACTCGAATCGAGAAATACAACCTGATGGATCCAAACGGATGTCGGGTGGACTGTCTGAGCTATTTAAAAACTATTTTTGGTATTTTCTATAATTTTAATTTAAAATTTGGACAATGAGACTCAGATTTGGATCTGGATAATGGATCCAGATCCGAAATCAATTTAAATATATAAAACGAATTTAATTTCAGTAAGGCTTGAGAAATGAACTGAAATTTAGATTTAAAAATGACTCATTTTGCTAAAAAATGAATTTAGGGGAAAGAAGGGAATGCTTAAAAGATTTTGAAAAATTTGGGGTGTTCACAGATGCCCCTCTTTGCTACTAAGCCGGTTAAAAGCCGAGCTTAGTTGCAAAGAAAACACTCCAAATTTTGAAAAATTCACCAGTCAGCAGATCTGAACTGGGTGTGGAAGAATTATGGCTTTTCAGGCTTAAAGTCTTGTCCTGAATGGCTTGGGGGGACGAAATCCTCGACAATGATATGACTGAATGATAGAGATGAGGAAATCGTGATGGGACTTTGGGTGAAGATCTCGAAATGATGAAAGATAGGGAATTTAGATCAAGTCTCGTGGGTGAGACTAGATCAGCCTTGTGGAATGACTCTAGTTTTAGCCCTTAACCTGGATGGGACGAAGATATATCAAGATAACCTGAATGGGGAAAGGAAATATGCGAGGACCTTGATGGGACATTTATGAGAGAATGCCTCGCGATATGAAGTTCAAGTATGACCCTGTCCTGGATGGATATACAAAGCATGGATTCCTCGATGGGAAGAATCATGATGGGACTGAAGAAAAACACCTCGTCGAAATGAGGGAAACTCGTTGGAACGAGACTCAGGTTTAACCCAAACCTGAAAAAGGACGACCATACGGAATCCTCGAGTGAAGAGACCAGAATGGGACCTTCGGAGTTTGGACGAACAAATCCGAAAGGAGTTTGCGAAAGGAGGAAGATGGAATTCCCTGAAGCTTTGAAAAAGGGATGATCTTGGACGTCTCATTGCTGAGACTAAATCAGCTTTTGAATTTAATGACCTCTCGCAGGGAGTACAGGTTTGACCCTTAGCCTGAGTGGGAACAACCATACGGAATTCTCGAAACCGTGATGGGACAGGAGAGATATTTCAACTAAATGGGGTAACTCTTCTGGAATGTGAGAGATGGAAAATAAGGAGATGTGAGACAAAAATGAGTGAGGAATAAGGTAACAGGAGGCGAATCTTTCGATGGGGTGAAAGATGAATAAGGTGAACCTTTTATCAAGGAGACGAATCTCTTGACAAGACGAAAAAGATGGAAGAGGGCAAATTCTTTGGACAGGAGAAGATGAAAGCAAAATATGAAGATGGCGACGAAGATGGCAATAGTAAGGAGAAGGCGCAATGTGAAATATGAAGAAGGCAATCTTTTTAACAAGGAGAAGGCAAAAGTGAAATATGAAGAAGGCAATCCTTTTGGCAAGGAGAAGGCAAAAGTGAAATATGAAGAAGGCAATCCTTTTAACGAGGAGAAGGCAAAATGTGAAATATGAAGAAGGCAATCTTTTTGGTAAGGAGAAGGCAAATGTGAAATATGAATAAGGCAATCCTTTTGGCAAGGAGAAGGCAAAAGTGAAATATGAAGAAGGCAATCCTTTTAACGAGGAGAAGGCAAAATGTGAAATATGAAGAAGGCAATCTTTTTGGTAAGGAGAAGGCAAATGTGAAATATGAAGAAGGCAATCCTTTTGGCAAGGAGAAGGCAAAAGTGAAATATGAAGAAGGCAATCATTTTAACGAGGAGAAGGCAAAATGTGAAATATGAAGAAGGCAATCTTTTTGGTAAGGAGAAGGCAAATGTGAAATATGAAGAAGGCAATCCTTTTGGCAAGGAGAAGGCAAATCTTTTGATCAAGGCAAGAAGATGAATAAGGCAATCCTTTTATCAAGGAGAAGGTGAGTCTCTCGACAAAGCAAAAGACGGAGAGGGCGATCCTTTTATCACGGAGAAGGCAAGTCTCTCGACAAAGCGAAAGACGGGGAAGGCAATCCTTTTATCAAGGAGAAGGCAAGTCTCTTGACAAAGCGAAAGACGGGGAAGACAATCCTTTTATCAAGGAGAAGGCGAGTCTCTCGACAAAGCGAAAGACTAGGAAGGCAATCCTTTTTAAAAAATGAGAAGGCAAGTCTCTCGACAAAGCGAAAGACGAGGAAGGCAATCCTTTTTAGAAAAGGAGAAGGCGAGTCTCTCGACAAAGTGAAAGACGAGGAAGGCAATCCTTTTTAGAAAAGGAGAAGGCAAGTCTCTCGACAAAACGAAAGATGGAATAGGCAAGTCTCTCGACAAAGCGAAAGATGGAGAAGGCAAGTCTCTCGACAAAGCGAAAGACGGAGAAGGCAAGTCTTTCGACAAAGCGAAAGACGGAGAAGGCAATCCTTTTATCAAGGAGAAGGCGAGTCTCTCGACAAAGCGAAAGACGAAGAAGGCAATCCTTTTATCAAGGAGAAGGCGAGTCTCTCGACAAAGCAAAAGACGGGGAAGGCAATCCTTTTTAGAAAAGGAGAAGGCGAGTCTTTCGACAAAGCGAAAGACGAGAAGGGCAATCCTTTTTAGAAAAGGAGAAGGCGAGTCTTTCGACAAAGCGAAAGACGAAGAAGGCAATCCTTTTTTTTTTAAAAAGGAGAAGGCAAGTCTCTCGACAAATTGAAAGACGAATAAGGCAATCCTTTTTAGAAAAGGAGAAGGCAAGTCTCTCGACAAAGCGAAAGACGAAGAAGGCAATCCTTTTTAGAAAAGGAGAAGGCAAGTCTCTCGACAAAGCGAAAGACGAAGAAGGCAACTCTTATAAAAGAGGGGAAGGCAACTCTTTCGACTATGCAAAAGAAGGAAAAGGCAACACCAAAATATATCAAAACAGATGTCAAGTTCTTATTTCTTATCAGGAAAGCTGGAAAATATTGCCAAAATGATAAAAATTTATAGTTGTTTCAAGGTAATTGAAGGTAAGTGTTTTTTTTTAAAGACGTTCCCTCTTCTACTTAGAGTATTACCCCCAACTGGGTTAACCCTATAGAATCCAGAATCAAAGTCAAATTTAGTTGTTGGTCTTCTTCAAGGATGCTATCAATTTCCTTGATATGAACGGAGAGGAGATATTCTTAGCTTCATAAAAGCGATTAAATGAAAGGATATTGATAGAAGAATTTCACACAGGTAAAGAAGATTCTTTGCAGTTTGGGCAGTTTGATATCCTAGGCATTTTCCCATGATGATCTTTTTGCACTCTTTTGAGTCATGGGGCTTTTTTGGTCTTTTTACCTCATCCTTTATTTTGGAGATGTACTGACTTTTCTCTCCTTTTCAGGGAAAGGTACGTCACAAACTCCTTCACCTTGGAGATGCTCCGATCCTTCATTTTCTCAGGGATCATATATGGTGGTATTGGCTCAAAGGTTTTTAGATGATAGCTGGAATCAAATATCTTTTAGGGTTTGTCGGTAGGTCCATCACATTCGCCTTCATCTCGACGGTGATCTGAACTTTCCCTGGAAGGATCCTTCACAAACTCCTTGATCTCGGTAGATGATCCAAATCTTCTTTGGCCCCGGGGGTCTACTCGCTTAATTCGCCTTCATCTTGACGACAATTGAGAGATCCTTTTTGCGGATATTTGATTTGCAGCTTAGCTGTCTTAAGGAGACATGAGTTGGGTAGGTTCTTTTCAGACTGCCCAGGATATTTCCACTGTCTCACTGCCAAAGAATAATCTTTAAGAATGTGCCATAGCTATGATCAATATCAGCTCGTTTATGGCTTTTCAGCATCTTTGAATATTTCCTTTACCGGTCATGTCGAAGATTTTTCTTCATCCTCTTGGTTGACCAACAGAAAATTTGGAATTTGAGCCTTTCTTCACAAAAGTTTCACCCTTTTGGAAGGAATACTAAGGAGATTTGAGGAAATTCTTTATGTAATAAAAGTTTGAGATCAACAACTATTTTATGGCAATTTGGCAAGATATTCCTGAAATCCTTTATGACGAAACCTTTGCTTAACATCGAATTTTGATAATATCAGTGGGATTCTGGGGAAGAATCCAACATGAGGTTGAATTCTGAAGGTAAATGTGAATTTAAAGTTCGGAAGGTAAGCTTGATATAAAACTGGGTTTTGAAGGTAAGCCTTTGAAAAAGTATCTGAATCAGGACTCGGATTCTGCAAGGAAAACAGGTAAATTCGAGTTAAAACTCGAGTTTTCAAAGGAAAACTGGAAGGTTCGAGTCGGGGCTCGAATCTCAAAGGGAAGCTTGAAAATTTATTGAAGGCAAAAAAAAACTCAAGATAAAACTCAAATTTTCGGAGGAAAGCAGAAAGTTTCGAGTCAGGGCTCGAATCTCAAAGAAAAACTTGACAGTTCATTTATTGAAGGCAAAAAAACTTGAGACAAAACTCAAATTTTCGTAGGAAAACAGGAAAAATTCGAGTCAGGGCTCGAATCAAAACTTTGAAGGTTTATTTAATGAAGGCAAGAAAACTCGAGATAAAACCAAAATTTTCGAAGGAAAACAGGAAAATTCGAGTCAGAGCTCAAATCTTGAAGGAAAACTTGGAAGTTTAGATTTTTTTAAAGGAAAGAAGACTCAAGCTAAGACCCAAATCTTCAAAGGAAAGCTGGAAAATTCGAGTCAATGCTCGAATCTGAAAGGAAAACTTGAAAGTTTTATTTATTGAAGGAAAGAAGACTCAAAACTCAATTTTTCAAAGGAAAACCGGAAAGTTCGAGTCAGGGCTCGAATCTCAAAGGAAAACTTGAAAGTTTTAGATCTCGAAGGAAAAGAAAACTCGAGTTAAAACCCAAATCTTTGAAGGAGAGTTGGAGAGTTCGAATCAAGGCTCAGACCTTGAGGAAAAAGTAGGAAGTTTGAACCGAAACTCGAATCTCAAAGGAGAATTGGATAGAAATTGATGGAAGATTTGACAGAATTTGAGGAAAGATTGTGACCTGAGGGCTAACTGATCGGTCAGCCAAACACTAGCACGAGTGCTAGGCTTACCTGTATGAGTATTGAATTTTTCAAAAAAATGCCCCAGTGTAAGTACTGGGTTTTCTGATGGAGAATTGAAGAAAAAGGGGACACCGACATTCTTTAAGATACTTGAGATTTGATCGAGAATGATTTGTCGGCATTTTTAGGATTTTCCCTTATCCTGAAGGGGAAGTGGAATAGACATTTGATGAGAATTTTAGAAACGAATGATTCAGGTTTATCCCTTAACCTAAAAGGGAAGAAGAATAAAATTTATAAAAATGGAGAAGAAGAAAGGAAAGAAATTTTGAAAATTTATTTTGGAAAAGAATTCTCATAGGTAGCACTGTTGTTCCTATGAGGGGTTTCAGGATTATCCCTTTATCCTGAATTTAAGAAAATTTAATGAAGAGAAATTGATATAAATCTAGAAAATCAATAAAGATTGGCAAAACTTGTATTTATAGAAGAATCCTCATAGGTAGCGTTGTGGCTCCTACGAGGGGTCTCAGGATTATCCCTTATCCTGAATGGGAACACCTCGGACAACGAGGGTCAGGTTTATCCCTTATCCTGAGGGGAAAATAAGAATAAAGGAAATACCTCATGGGAAAGAGGCATCAGGTTTATCCCTTAACCTGAAAGGGTAAAGAAGAATAAAATAAAATTTTAATAGAATTCAGAAAAACTTGGTAAAAATTTGATAAATTTGATGTAAACTTGATAAAAATATGAACAAAATGAATGAAACTGATAAAGATATCAAATTTAACTGAAGATTTATAAGATTTGAGAAAAAGGAGTTTTCTGATCCTGCCTGCATATGGGATCTTGGAAGGAAAAAATGTTTATTTAACAGATATGTGAGACATCATTTTTGGGAAGAAAATTTATTTGTAAAAAGAACGATCAGCGTGAGATCTGATCCTTTAAAAAGGAGAATCATCATGAGAGATTATCATGAGGTTTGATTTCGAGGATAGTGGTTTTAAAAACTAGTTTTGAAAGAGAAAACAAACATGAGGTGATGATAAATGTTTTTCAAAACCTAATTTGGAGAAGGAAAAATCAACATGTTAGTTTATTTTAAAAGGGATTTAGATCAAAATATTTGAATCTTTTGAAGACTTTTGCAGAAATTTTATGATTTTGAAAATCCTCATAGGCAACATCATTTCTCTCATGATGGAGGAAAACAAATTTTTGAAAAATAGATGACAAGGATTAAAAAAATTTAAAAAATAGCAGGCAGGATCAAAAAGATTTTGAAGAAATCAGAAAGAAAAGGCAATACACCTGGGTTTTTAAAAAAAGGGAATTTTGAATAATATATACCCAGGGTTTTGGAAAATATAAGGAAGATATATATATATATATAATATCATATAATCACAGATATACAAGCAAGGATATACAAACAACACTCCCTAAAGCTGACTCTATATGCAATATTTGAAATAGCTGATAGGACCTTAATCCTAACTCTAAGATTTAGATCATCTGATTCCAATTAAGGTATGCCGATATACTCAAGCCGAAGCTCGAAGTACGTGGCATATAAGATATCTCTTCGGTTCTAAGGTAAAGGCTTCCCAACATCCTTGAGCACCAACCGATATACCTCGGACTATGGCCCTTAGGTACGTGGTAGGGGGGCGCGAACCCAAATAAGTGGTCTAGTTGTGAGGCTCTCTCCCGAACTATGGTTCCGTGAGACAACCCAGCAACGTGAAGACCGGGACAATATAGGCAGGGATGTTTTCAAAAACATGATCACATGCAGATAAAACCAGAAGGCTCTAATGCAAGTCCTAAAGAGATAGAATTTAAATGAAAAGAAGCATACACTTGCATACATTGTTTGCATTCAATCCCAAGAATTGAGGAGAGTTGTATTTAAAACCTAAGTGTAATGTGAACATGGATAATCTCCTCAATATGATCCTACCAAACCATACTTAGATCCTATATGCAATGATGTCAGCTTAGGACAGAGTCTAGGCTTCCTAAGGTTTGCATGAAAATATAGCTGACATATGTTAGAATAAAGACTTTGATTATATAAAAGCAAAGCAAAGGCATAGATTCAACCGGACAAAGGCAGGTCCCATCACGGTCGCCAAACCTGTGATCATCGCAAAAAAAATTCCTCTCTTGTGGTTTCTCTCTCTTCCTTCTCTTTCCCTTTTCTAACCTCTATTTTCCTCCTTTTTGAAGGGAGGAAAAATAAAAGAAAAGAAAGAGAGAAAAGAAAAGAAAGAAAGAAAAAGAGAAGAGGAACTATTTTGCGGGTTTTCACTTGACCTTGATTTGAAAAATATTTAGAAATTTTAACTCGCCTCCATTTTTGAAAATTTGCGGGAAAATTGGGAGACGGGATTCGCTCGTCGGTACGAGGTTCGACCGTTCCTGGCGCCTTTACCAGGGGTAATCGGACCAAGGATCGAATCTATACCTTTTGCTTTGCCTAAATATAATCTAATAATTTATCCTAACTCTAAATGCACAAAGAATCATGCTTGTGCAATGCAAGAATGTATGCTCTTTTGAAAAGAATGTTTTGGAAATTTCCAAGTATTTCTGAGATAGACTTGGTGAAGAAATGATTTTCTAAATAATCGAATTTAACTTAGAACTTGAGATAGATCAGAGGAGTTCTAAGTTTTGAAGTAAATCAGGATTGGAAGAATAAGTGAGAAAGAATGACTTGAAGCTTTAGAACGAAAAGAAATGAAGTTTCAAAGTAAAAAATGGACTTTTGAATTTGAATTTGAATTTAGGAAAAGAAATGAATACTTGAGATGGAATTGAATTTGGATTTTTTTTTTTAAGTTTGGAATGGATCGGAGATAATCAAATAGTATTTAAGAATAGAAATGGATTTAGGGAGTTTAGATGGGATCTGAAAAATGGAATTGGATTTGAAATCTAGAATTGGGAATGGAATTGGATCTAAAGATGGATTTAAGGTCTGAGATCTGATATAAAATTGGGTTCTGGATCCTAAGATGGATTTGGATTTGAAGTCTGAGATCCGAATGTAGAATTGGGTTGGGGATACTAAGATGGATTTGGATCTGAAGTCTGAGATCCGAATGTAGAATTGGGTTCTGGATCCTAGAATGGAGTGGATCTGAAATCTGAGATCCAAATATAGAGTTGGGCTCTGTATCCTAAAGGGGAATTGGATCTGAAGCCTGAGATCCGATATGAATGTTGAATCTTGGTTCCTAGAATGGGTTTTGGATCTGAATTTGAGATCCAAAAAGTGGGGATTTATACTTGGAAATCTGGATCCAAGTTGGATTTAGGATCTAACTTTGGATTTGGAATTCCAAAATTTGATTTGAGAATTTTGAACTTGGAATATGAATTTCAAAGTCAAATTGGACTTTGATTTCGAAGTTTGAATCTGGAATTTAGAAGATGAATCAAGAATTTCCAAGTTTGAATTGAATTTGGAAAATGAAATTTAGAAATTGAATCTTGAATATACAAATGAATCCCAAAGTCAATTTAGACCTTGGATTTGAAGTTTGAATTTGAAATTTAGAAAAATGAATCAAGAATCTCAAAGTTAAATTGAACTTTGAGTTTGATTGGAGTTTTTGAAAATGAATTTGAAATTTCAAAGTCAATTTGAACTTTGAAATCTGATTTGAATTTGAATATATAAAAATGAATTTGAAATCTCAAAGTTGAATTGAACTTTGAGATTGAAAATAGAATTTCGAAAAATGAAAGGATGAATTGGATTTGATAAGGATTGAAGATAGATTGAGGAAGATATTTACATTACTTGGAGTTTTGAAAAAAAAGGAATTTTGGAAAATATGATGTAGTTCTATCCTAAGTGATGAATGAATTTGAATTTTTGAAATTGGATTTTGAAAAGTTATTCAATTCTTTTAAATGAATTAAAATAAGATTGAAGATATAATACATTCTTGACTGTGGTCATTGAATGTATTATATAATAATCTATATTTAAGTTCAGGTGAAGAATGAAACACATTTGGTGCTTTTATAGAATTTAAAATGAAATTAACTCTCAATATACCCTGACTATGGCCATTGGTATATATTTTGAATTAATTTTAAGTTAAATTCTGATAAAAGAAGAAAATATTTAAGGAAAATATGATGAATTTTGAAAACGGATCCAGTGTGGATCCAATGTTATTTTGTAAAAGATAAAAATACTAAGTTTTGTCCACACCCTGACTATGGTCATTGATGTGGATCATCAACTTAGGATTAATTTATCTCTTACAAAATGGTGCACGTGCCATTCGTGTTTCACCATTTGTGAGAATTTGAGAAATAAATATAAAGATGCATGAAAACAAGCAATTCATGATATTTACAATGCTCATTCATTCTAATCTAGAACTTGGAAATGTAAAGAATCTTCATTGATCAACTAGCTATTTACAGATTTCACTAGGTTTGAAATTACAAAGCTTCTAATTACCAAAGGAAATAAATATATCTCACTGATTTCCTGCAAAATGTCAAGTTAGCAATATCCAAATATAGAAAGGACACATCATGCTAAGATACGCACCTATCTAAGGGCTAACTAAGTATAGGCACATTTGGAATGCATGAATGACATCCTAGCTCTATGAGAAATTGGGTATAACCACATATACCAAACCAATAGGAGAGTTATATATTATGATGCCCATGATAGTGTTAAGGCCTATTATGTAAATGCCAAGGACAGAACATATACTAGAACCAGTGTTAATATGTGTCATAAAAAGGCTGAAATTGCTGTTATATAGACTTGGTAAGGCAATATTCAGGAAAACATTAAGGAAAAATCAGACATTTTATAGTCAAGACGACCAGCAATTAGAAAGAGGATTTGGAGTTAATACCCAACAGTAGACGGAGACACACATCAACACTTAGTTAAACTTAGTTTCAAGACTTAGATGTAAAATTCAAAGGAAACACAACAGCTATAACACTCTATTTTGACACACTATTCTAAACATAATGCTAACTATATACACTGCACTGCCTAATACATAGCTAACATAGACTAACCATGTGATGTCCTGATCCAAATGAGATGCTCATGCTAATCATTAGGCCAATTCACGCGAACTTTTTAATGCTCATGTCATCCGATCTTTGTTGCTATCCCCTTTCATTATCTGACCAGCTTGACCTAACGGACTAATGACAGACTGCTAACTCATACAATGTTTAATACACATGCTAACTCATGCTGCTGACACACTATTTTGCTATTTTAACATACTACGCAATGTTAACATACTTTGACAAGAAGCTTACATGCCTTAACTATCAACTAATACTGCTTATGGTAACTGGTGGGTTAACTAATTCTTTATACGGACTGACTAACACCCCAATCCAAATAAGTAATGTGCGCTAACTCACATCCTAATGTTAATTCACCTAATGTTGTCACACTGTTTTGCACAGTGTCCCTTATATAAACAAAGATTGACACATGCCTATACTGTTGAATAAAATCTCAGTGCTACAATTCAAGTCCTGTTAAATCTCGATGCTAATTCAAAGGGGCTTTCACACATACTTTTGGGGATAATTTACAGTGAGGTCGCATCATGATCGCCAAATGAAAAGGAGTTTTTAATCAAATGGAAAAGTTGCACCATAAGCATCTGTAACTACAACCTAGAGTTCAAATAAAATGGTCTGAATCCAAAGATGACACAGTAACATATTATGAATGCTGGAACTTTAATATCAAATGCATATCAGTATATACAGATTCGAGATAATAATAATGATAATGAAAAAAAAAAAAGGAACTACTGAAACATGTCAAAAAAAAGTGCAAACTTACCTGATCGGAGTATGGATGGACCATTGGACCTGAATTTGCAATCATCGCTCAAAGGTGACTATGACCTCCTATGATCCAACCATGGAAGTCCATGGCAGGCTTTGGAGATGATTTCTGATCGGATTTACAGTTACTGCTAACTCAACCGAACTTCGATAAACCCTGCAGCAATTTAATAATCAGTAACAGCCACCAATCTAGATGATGTTGGGAAGAGAGCATGCAGCAATGATAGAGAGATGACACCGAACAGTTAAGGGAATATGAGTGATAGAGTCTGGTATAAATGAAGCTACGAGAGACAGAAGGATGAGTGTGAGTGCAAGCTAAAGAGGAAAGTGGTGTTGAAGAAAAACTTACCACATTCTCACTGTTTTATATACTTTGACTAACGACTGAAAAAGGCAGAACGAATACTTGCTGCAACATATTTAGGAGTTTCTGACCATAAGTCACAACCTTCTGACAATACATAATGGCCATGTCACTTACCTTTTGCCCTTGCAGTTCAAACAAGTTGTTCTCATGCCTTGCAGCACATGGCATTCAATTTCTGGTTGATTGTCCCCCATAACTTTGAAGCAACCATGTACAGGGCACATGTAGCTAAGCATCATTGTAAGGTTTCTGATGATGAATGGAACCATCCTCTTTGTTGTCTAATACATGAACCACAAGAGGTCCCTTAAGCTTTAAGGCAAATAAAATTCCTACTTCCAACTTTTAGCAGGTAGATTCTGATGAAGTTAAGCCACTGATTCCTATAACAGCATATCAAAGATGGCTTCTACATGACATTTTCAAAGTGGTTCTTAGCAACGGCTAATTAATAAACCTTTAAATCTGCTTTAACAACATGTCATTTTGCACATGACAAAACGATTTCTGCAAACTAAATTTTGTGGGATAATCGCATCTGCAACTGATTGCCAGTAAAAACATAGGTGACACCAAAACGGATTTTACTACAGAATTTGATAGATTCAAAAATAAGAAAAGCATGGGCTGCTATGGCTTTTGGTGAGGGTTGGTTGTAACATACAACGAATAGATGATGGATATACAAGTGTAGATGCCAAGAAGTTGTGATTGATGGTTTTGATGTGAGATGGGTGAGGATGACTGGTTTGAGTGACGCTGGTGTTTCTGTGCCACAAGGTTATGATTGGGACTGGAAATGTATCAACAAAGAAGATGCAGGTTATCTGCAACTGTAGACAATGCTAAAGCAGCAAGACAAACCACAGTGTCCCAAATAAGTCCAATGCTCATAAGGCCTTTAAAATGGAGAAGTATTGAGGAAAAAAATAGCTCCTAATGCTTAAAATTAATTTAAGGGATCAATTTCAAAGGGGGGAACAATGTTTTTCAAACCAACAACAGGAGATCTAAGCCAACATCTTTATAAAATTTATCTGGTTTACAGGACTATCATATATATATATATATATATATATATATATATATATGTATATATATATATATGTATTAGGCATGGGAAACCACAATACAAAATTATGTGAAAATAGGAAAATCTACTGGAGGTGATTATAATGTCATAGAAAGGCAAAATATCCCCATCATGCCATGTACAAGGAGCAGACTTTATCTAAATCACCAATTTAAGGCACCATCTTGAATATACTATAGATAACAGAACATAAACTAAGCAACTCACAACAATGTGGGCATGAATACAGTGGTACGATATATATGCTGAGGATGAATGTAAGAATTGAGTGACTACAACAATGGTATTTGTGAAGGAGGGGTTTGGGAAAAGCATACAAGTGCTAGGGGTATTATATTAGTGTAGGTGCTTCAACAGTGAAGGGAAGGTGAAACTGTCAGGAGAATGAAGTGGAGTGTTGTGACAAGATTGTGAAGAGCATACTGTGTAAGTATCTAACGACATGTCATATACATACTGAAAATATGATGAAAGAAAAATGCAAAACAGGTGTTAACATAGATGCAGGTGGGAATGCTAAAGAGAGGGTGCTGATAAAATGATGCCAAGAAAATCTATCTTTCATTTACATGATTGACCGAAAATTCAGTACTAGCTCCTGTGAATTGATCAAAAATGAAAATTACCTGCGAAGACCTCATCTGTATCATCCTCTGTGATGAAAACTCGCCACAAACCTTTTCTGTAATAGATCCAGATTTTTTTTTTATATATATTCCTTTCTTAAGCAGATAATTCAATATGCCTACAGGATTTTCTAATTTTCAACTAGATTATAAAATGCAAGGTGAGATGAACTTTCATAAGGTATGAATAGATGAATAGCCTTCCGGTGCCATAAGCTTGAATTGGAGGGCTGAATTGTGGTATCTTTCTGCAAGTGACCTTCAAACGAAAAGAAATCCAGCTTCAAGCCATTACCTCATCTGATGAAGTTGAATTCAATAGCCTGGAGATACTGGGCCCAAGAATCTCAAGGTGGGCATTTCACGATTCCCTATCATCGCCGGTTCATATGAGAGGTGCCAGGGTCTCCCTAAGTATTGTGATCTATCTCTTTCAAAAATTGGGTATACAATGATACCCATTGTCTTTGTGGTAGCAAATTCACTGAAAAGGCTAAGTCAACACTGAAGATTTGACTCTGAGAGATGGAATTATGTATCACGATTCTCTCCAGACATTCTTTTGCAATTTCAGCACGTCCTTTTCTTTTTGGGCCCTGAAAATTGCTTCTGTATCAAGAATCATTCAAATTCAGCACACCGACTGCCTTCCAGATTTTCGCAACTAGCATCTGGTTCCTTTGTTGGGCTTTTCCCCATCTTCGGTAATCTTTCATCATCAGATTTTACCTCTCTTCTGCCTTCCTGTTGAGGATGGGCAGGGGCGTAGGTGAATATTAATACAAAGGGAATCATACGTAGGGATCCGAGATGTAGTTGAATCATACTACAATATGACATGGATGCATCGATCTACTACACAAAATATGCATATAATGGTGGAGAGTGAAAGAGTGATATGCGAATACAATGGAATTGCGATAGCAACGCAGGAAAATACAGAAGCAAACGAGAATGATGCAACGTATTGCGGAGCAGAGAATGAATTATAAGCAAAGTAAAGATCGAAGTTATCAGAAAATTGAAACAAAATATTAGCCAGTTGTCGAAAATGGGATCAAAAGTTCAGATATAAACAGGAAATCGTAATAAAAAAAATGATAACAAAAATCAAAATAAACTGCAGATTGAAATATACAAAAAACATAAAATACAAAAGATGATAAAAAGAAACCATGTTGGAACGAAGATATTCCATTACTGTAGCGATAGGGGGATCGGTCCTGCTATATGCAGGTTGATCCCCTCTTTTTGCCTTGTGATTAATATAAAAAAAAAAAGCAGATTAAAAGGAAGAGATAAAAGAAAGAACAAGATGCAAATAATCGAAG
Source organism: Nuphar pumila (assembly GCF_984573655.1). Taxonomy (NCBI): domain Eukaryota; kingdom Viridiplantae; phylum Streptophyta; class Magnoliopsida; order Nymphaeales; family Nymphaeaceae; genus Nuphar; species Nuphar pumila. Next base: position 24,379,116 of record NC_143257.1, on the reverse strand, counting down.
AAAAGAGCAACGATCACTTATCTGAGATTGCCTTCCGCCTTTGCTTGAAAAGGAGAAACATCAGTAGAAAATGCAAAGAAGAGATGAAGACAATGAAGGGAATCGTTGAAGGAGAGCAGAGGGAGGAAGGAAGGGGTGCGATCCTAGGGTGAGGTGCGGGGATGATACGCGGTTTTGAAGGAGGAGATGTTGTGGTAGGGTGAAAACGGGTCGAGAAGAGGAAGAAGAGAGGTAATGGTGGGGTGATAACGGATGGAGTTTAGGGTGTTCTGTGTGCCTCTTTTAAATGGGAAAAAGGAGGATGCAGTTGAAGATGGGGGGCTGGAGAGGCTGAGAATGGAGATTTTTCCGCGATGGACGAAGGCGGAGAGAAGGAGAGGAAGAAAGCTCGATGGTGATCGGGCGGCTGAGCAGGAGGGTTCAGAAAGGGACTGGAAAGGATCCCTCTAGAAGGAGGGTTTGCGAAAGAGGCGCCCTCTCTCTTTTCTCAAAAAAAAAAAAAACCCTAAAAACTGATCTTCAAAAGAGCCCCTTTTATTTTTGGGATTTTACAAAAGAGGGGGTTTTTAACAAACATGTTTTCATAATACTTGATTTTCAAAAGGTTTTTGTAAAAGAATGGTTTTTTAAAAGTGGTTTTTTTCAAAACCAATTTTTTTGTTTCTTTTCTATTTGTATTTTCATTTTTTTGTATTTTTTGAAATAAAATCTAAGATTTTTGCGAGAAAACTAATTTTTTTGTATTTTTCTGAGAAATATTTACAAAAGTGTTCTTCTGAGAATTTCAGACCATTTCGGGGAAATTTCTTCAGAAGGGTGGGTTTGGACCCAGGTTTTGAGAAAATGTTCGAGTTTTGACACTCGAATCGAGAAATACAACGTGATGGATCCAAACGGATGTCGGGTGGACTGTCCGAGCTATTTAAAAACTATTTTTGGTATTTTCTATAATTTTAATTTAAAATTTGGACAATGAGACTCAGATTTGGATCTGGATAATGGATCCAGATCCGAAATCAATTTAAATATATAAAACGAATTTAATTTCAGTAAGGCTTGAGAAATGAACTGAAATTTAGATTTAAAAATGACTCATTTTGCTAAAAAATGAATTTAGGGGCAAGAAGGGAATGCTTAAAAGATTTTGAAAAATTTGGGGTGTTCACAGATGCCTCTCTTTACTACTAAGCCGGTTAAAAGCTGAGCTTAGTGGCAAAGAAAACACTCCAAATTTTGAAAAATGCCCCAGTCAGCAGATCTGAACTGGGTGTGGAAGAATTATGGCTTTTCAGGCTTAAAGTCTTGTCCTGAATGGCTTGGGGGGACGAAATCCTCGACAATGATATGACTGAATGATAGAGATGAGGAAATCGTGTTGGAACTTTGGGTGAAGATCTCGAAATGATGAAAGATAGGGAATTTAGATCAAGTCTCGTGGGTGAGACTAGATCAGCCTTGTGGAATGACTCTAATTTTAGCCCTTAACCTGGATGGGACGAAGATATATCAAGATAACCTGAATGGGGAAAGGAAATATGCGAGGACCTTGATGGGACATTTATGAGAGAATGCCTCGCGAGATGAAGTTCAAGTATGACCCTGTCCTGGATATATATACAAAGCATGGATTCCTCGATAGGAAGAATCATGATGGGACTGAAGGAAAACACCTCGTCGACACGAGGGATACTCATTGGAACGAGACTCAGGTTTAACCCAAACCTGAAAAAGGACGACCATAGGGAATCCTCGAGTGAAGAGACCAGAATGGGACCTTCGGAGTTTGGACGAACAAATCCGAAAGGAGTTTGCGAAAGGAGGAAGATGGAATTACCTGAAGCTTTGAAAAAGGGATGATCTTGGACGTCTCATTGCTGAGACTAAATCAACTTTTGAATTTAATGACCTCTCGCAGGGAGTACAGGTTTGACCCTTAGTCTGAGTGGGAACAACCATACGGAATTCTCGAAACCGTGATGGGACAGGAGAGATACTTCAACTAAATGGGGTAACTCTTCTGGAATCTGAGAGATGGAAAATAAGGAGATGTGAGACAAAAATGAGTGAGGAATAAGGTAACAGGAGGCGAATCTTTCGATGGGGTGAAAGATGAATAAGGCGAACCTTTTATCAAGGAGACGAATCTCTTGACAAGACAAAAAAGATGGAAGAGGGCAAATTCTTTGGACAGGAGAAGGTGAAAGCAAAATATGAAGATGGCGACGAAGATGGCAATAGTAAGGAGAAGGCGAAATGTGAAATATGAAGAAGGCAATCTTTTTAACAAGGAGAAGGCAAAAGTGAAATATGAAGAAGGCAATCCTTTTGGCAAGGAGAAGGCAAAAGTGAAATATGAAGAAGGCAATCCTTTTAACGAGGAGAAGGCAAAATGTGAAATATGAAGAAGGCAATCCTTTTAACGAGGAGAAGGCAAAATGTGAAATATGAAGAAGGCAATCTTTTTGGTAAGGAGAAGGCAAATGTGAAATATGAAGAAGGTAATCCTTTTGGCAAGGAGAAGGCAAAAGTGAAATATGAAGAAGGCAATCCTTTTAACGAGGAGAAGGCAAAATGTGAAATATGAAGAAGGCAATCTTTTTGGTAAGGAGAAGGCAAATGTGAAATATGAAGAAGGCAATCCTTTTGGCAAGGAGAAGGCAAATCTTTTGATCAAGGCAAGAAGATGAATAAGGCAATTTTTTTATCAAGGAGAAGGCGAGTCTCTCGACAAAGCAAAAGACGGAGAGGGCGATCCTTTTATCACGGAGAAGGCAAGTCTCTCGACAAAGCGAAAGACGGGGAAGGCAATCCTTTTATCAAGGAGAAGGCAAGTCTCTCGACAAAGCGAAAGACGGGGAAGGCAATCCTTTTATCAAGGAGAAGGTGAGTCTCTCGACAAAGCGAAAGACTAGGAAGGCACTCCTTTTTAGAAAATGAGAAGGCAAGTCTCTCGACAAAGCGAAAGAGGAGGAAGGCAATCCTTTTTAAAAAAGCAGAAGGCGAGTATCTCGACAAAGCGAAAGACGAGGAAGGCAATCCTTTTTAGAAAAGAAGAAGGCAATTCTCTCGACAAAACGAAAGATGGAGAAGGCAAGTCTCTCGACAAAGCGAAAGATGGAGAAGGCAAGTCTCTCGACAAAGCGAAAGACGGAGAAGGCAAGTCTTTCGACAAAGCGAAAGACGGAGAAGGCAATCCTTTTATCAAGGAGAAGGCGAGTCTCTCGACAAAGCAAAAGACGAAGAAGGCAATCCTTTTATCAAGGAGAAGGCGAGTCTCTCGACAAAGCAAAAGACGGGAAGGCAATCCTTTTTAGAAAAGGAGAAGGCGAGTCTTTCGACAAAGCGAAAGACGAGAAGGGCAATCCTTTTTAGAAAAGGAGAAGGCGAGTCTTTCGACAAAGCGAAAGACGAAGAAGGCAATCCTTTTTTTTAAAAAAAGGAGAAGGCAAGTCTCTCGACAAAGCGAAAGACGAAGAAGGCAATCCTTTTTAGAAAAGGAGAAGGCAAGTCTCTCGACAAAGCGAAAGACGAAGAAGGCAATCCTTTTTAGAAAAGGAGAAGGCAAGTCTCTCGACAAAGCAAAAGACGAAGAAGGCAACTCTTATAAAAGAGGGGAGGCAACTCTTTCGACTATGCAAAAGAAGGAAAAGGCAACACCAAAATATATCAAAACAGATGTCAAGTTCTTATTTCTTATCAGGAAAGCTGGAAAATATTGCCAAAATGATAAAAATTTATAGTTGTTTCAAGGTAATTGAAGGTAAGTATTTTTTTTTGAAAGACGTTCCCTCTTCTACTTAGAGTATTACCCCCAACTGGGTTAACCCTATAGAATCCAGATTCAAAGTCAAATTTAGTTGTTGGTCTTCTTCAAGGATGCTATCAATTTCCTTGGTATGAAAGGAGAGGAGATATTCTTAGCTTCATAAAAGCAATTAAATGAAAGGATATTGATAGAAGAATTTCACACAGGTAAAGAAGATTCTTTGCAGTTTGGGCAGTTTGATATCCTGGGCATTTTTCCATGATGATCTTTTTGCACTCTTTTGAGTCATGGGGCTTTTTTGGTCTTTTTACCTCATCCTTTATTTTGGAGATGTACTGACTTTTCTCTCTTTTTCAGGGAAGGGTACGTCACAAACTCCTTAACCTTGGAGATGCTCTGATCCGTCATTTTCTCAGGGATCATATATGGTGGTATTGGCTCAAAGGTTTTTAGATGATAGCTGGAATCAAATATCTTTTAGGGTTTGTCGGTAGGTCCATCACATTCGCCTTCATCTCGACGGTGATCTGAACTTTCCCTGGAAGGATCCTTCACAAACTCCTTCATCTCGGTAGATGATCCAAATCTTCTTTGGCCCCGGGGGTCTACTCGCTTAATTCGCCTTCATCTTGACGACAATTGAGAGATCCCTTTTGCGGATATTTGATTTGCAGTTTAGCTGTCTTAAGGAGACATGAGTTGGGTAGGTTCTTTTCAGACTGCCCAGGATATTTCCACTGTCTCACTGCCAAAGAATAATCTTTAAGAATGTACCATAGCTATGATCAATATCAGCTCGTTTATGACTTTTCAGCATCTTTGAATATTTCCTTTACCGATCATGTCGAAGATTTTTCTTCATCCTCTTGGTTGACCAACAGAAAATTTGGAATTTGAGCCTTTCTTCACAAAAGTTTCACCCTTTTGGAAGGAATACTAAGGAGATTTGAGGAAATTCTTTATGTAATAAAAGTTTGAGATCAACAACTATTTTATGGCAATTTGGCAAGATATTCCTGAAATCCTTGATGACGAAACCTTTGCTTAACATCGAATTTTGATAATATCAGTGGGATTCTGGGGAAGAATCCAACATGAGGTTGAATTCTGAAGGTAAATGTGAATTTAAAGTTCGGAAGGTAAGCTTGATATAAAACTGGGTTTTGAAGGTAAGCCTTTGAAAAAGTATCTGAATCAGGACTCGGATTCTGCAAGGAAAACAGGTAAATTCGAGTTAAAACTCGAGTTTTCAAAGGAAAACTGGAAGGTTCGAGTCGGGGCTCGAATCTCAAAGGGAAGCTTGAAAATTTATTGAAGGCAAAAAAAAACTCAAGATAAAACTCAAATTTTCGGAGGAAAGCAGAAAGTTTCTAGTCAGGGCTCGAATCTCAAAGAAAAACTTGACAGTTCATTTATTGAAGGCAAAAAAACTTGAGACAAAACTCAAATTTTCGTAGGAAAAATTCGAGTCAGGGCTCGAATCAAAACTTTGAAGGTTTATTTAATGAAGGCAAGAAAACTCGAGATAAAACCCAAATTTTCGAAGGAAAACAGGAAAATTCGAGTCAGAGCTCAAATCTTGAAGGAAAACTTGGAAGTTTAGATTTTTTTAAAGGAAAGAAGACTCAAGCTAAGACCCAAATCTTCAAAGGAAAGCTGGAAAATTCGAGTCAATGCTCGAATCTGAAAGGAAAACTTGAAAGTTTTATTTATTGAAGGAAAGAAGACTCAAAACTCAATTTTTCAAAGGAAAACCGGAAAGTTCGAGTCAGGGCTCGAATCTCAAAGGAAAACTTGAAAGTTTTAGATCTCGAAGGAAAAGAAAACTCGAGTTAAAACCCAAATCTTTGAAGGAGAGTTGGAGAGTTCGAGTCAAGGCTCAGACCTTGAGGAAAAAGTAGGAAGTTTGAACCGAAACTCGAATCTCAAAGGAGAATTGGATAGAAATTGATGGAAGATTTGACAGAATTTGAGGAAAGATTGTGACCTGAGGGCTAACTGATCGGTCAGCCAAACACTAGCACGAGTGCTAGGCTTACCTGTATGAGTATTGAATTTTTCAAAAAAATGCCCCAGTGTAAGTACTGGGTTTTCTGATGGAGAATTGAAGAAAAAGGGGACACCGACATTCTTTAAGATACTTGAGATTTGATCGAGAATGATTTGTCGGCATTTTTAGGATTTTCCCTTATCCTGAAGGGGAAGTGGAATAGACATTTGATGAGAATTTTAGAAACGAATGATTCAGGTTTATCCCTTAACCTAAAAGGGAAGAAGAATAAAATTTATAAAAATGGAGAAGAAGAAAGGAAAGAAATTTTGAAAATTTATTTTGGAAAAGAATTCTCATAGGTAGCACTGTTGTTCCTATGAGGGGTTTCAGGATTATCCCTTTATCCTGAATTTAAGAAAATTTAATGAAGAGAAATTGATATAAATCTAGAAAATCAATAAAGATTGGCAAAACTTGTATTTATAGAAGAATCCTCATAGGTAGCGTTGTGGCTCCTACGAGGGGTCTCAGGATTATCCCTTATCCTGAATGGGAACACCTCGGACAACGAGGGTCAGGTTTATCCCTTATCCTGAGGGGAAAATAAGAATAAAGGAAATACCTCATGGGAAAGAGGCATCAGGTTTATCCCTTAACCTGAAAGGGTAAAGAAGAATAAAATAAAATTTTAATAGAATTGAGAAAAACTTGGTAAAAATTTGATAAATTTGATGTAAACTTGATAAAAATATGAACAAAATGAATGAAACTGATAAAGATATCAAATTTAACTGAAGATTTATAAGATTTGAGAAAAAGGAGTTTTCTGATCCTGCCTGCATATGGGATCTTGGAAGGAAAAAATGTTTATTTAACAGATATGTGAGACATCATTTTTGGGAAGAAAATTTATTTGTAAAAAGAACGATCAGCGCGAGATCTGATCCTTTAAAAAGGAGAATCATCATGAGAGATCATCATGAGGTTTGATTTCGAGGATAGTGGTTTTAAAAACTAGTTTTGAAAGAGAAAACAAACATGAGGTGATGATAAATGTTTTTCAAAACCTAATTTGGAGAAGGAAAAATCAACATGTTAGTTTATTTTAAAAGGGATTTAGATCAAAATATTTGAATCTTTTGAAGACTTTTGCAGAAATTTTATGATTTTGAAAATCCTCATAGGCAACATCATTTCTCTCATGATGGAGGAAAACAAATTTTTGAAAAATAGATGACAAGGATTAAAAAATTTTAAAAAATAGCAGGCAGGATCAAAAAGATTTTGAAGAAATCAGAAAGAAAAGGCAATACACCTGGGTTTTTAAAAAAAGGGAATTTTGAATAATATATACCCAGGGTTTTGGAAAATATAAGGAAGATATATATATATAATATCATATAATCACAGATATACAAGCAAGGATATACAAACAACACTCCCTAAAGCTGACTCTATATGCAATATTTGAAATAGCTGATAGAACCTTAATCCTAACTCTAAGATTTAGATCATCTGATTCCAATTAAGGTATGTCGATATACTCAAGCCGAAGCTCGAAGTACGTGGCATATAAGATATCTCTTCGGTTCTAAGGTAAAGGCTTCCCAACATCCTTGAACACCTACCGATATACCTCGGACTATGGCCCTTAGGTACGTGGTAGGGGGGCGCGAACCCAAATAAGTGGTCTAGTTGTGAGGCTCTCTCCCGAACTATGGTTCGGTGAGACAGCCCAGCAACATGAAGACCGGGACAATATAGGTAGGGATGTTTTCAAAAACATGATCACATGCAGATAAAACCAGAAGGCTCTAATGCAAGTCCTAAAGAGATAGAATTTAAATGAAAAGAAGCATACACTTGCATACATTGTTTGCATTCAATCCCTAGAATTGAGGAGAGTTGTATTTAAAACCTAAGTGTAATGTGAACATGGATAATCTCCTCAATATGGTCCTACCAAACCATACTTAGATCCTATATGCAATGATGTCAGCTTAGGACAGAGTCTAGGCTTCCTAAGGTTTGCATGAAAATATAGCTGACATATGTTAGAATAAAGACTTAGATTATATAAAAGCAAAGCAAAGGCATAGATTCAACCGGACAAAGGCAGGTCCCATCACGGTCGCCAAACCTGTGATCATCGCAAAAAAATTTCCTCTCTTGTGGTTTCTCTCTCTTCCTTATCTTTCCCTTTTCTAACCTCTATTTTCCTCCTTTTTGAAGGGAGGAAAAATAAAAGAAAAGAAAGAGAGAAAAGAAAAGAAAGAAAGAAAAAGAGAAGAGGAACTATTTTGCGGGTTTTCACTTGACCTTGATTTGAAAAATATTTAGAAATTTTAACTCGCCTCCGTTTTTGAAAATTTGCGGGAAAATTGGGAGACGGGATTCGCTCGTCGGTACGAGGTTCGACCGTTCCTGGCGCCTTTACCAGGGGTAATCAGACCAAGGATCGAATCTATACCTTTTGCTTTGCCTAAATATAATCTAATAATTTATCCTAACTCTAAATGCACAAAGAATCATGCTTGTGCAATGCAAGAATGTATGCTCTTTTGAAAAGAATGTTTTGGAAATTTCCAAGTATTTCTGAGATAGACTTGGTGAAGAAATGATTTTCTAAATAATCGAATTTAACTTAGAACTTGAGATAGATCAGAGGAGTTCTAAGTTTTGAAGTAAATCAGGATTGGAAGAATAAGTGAGAAAGAATGACTTGAAGCTTTAGAACGAAAAGAAATGAAGTTTCAAAGTAAAAAATGGACTTTTGAATTTGAATTTGAATTTAGGAAAAGAAATGAATACTTGAGATGGAATTGAATTTGGATTTTTTTTTTTAAGTTTGGAATGGATCGGAGATAATCAAATAGTATTTAAGAATAGAAATGGATTTAGGGAGTTTAGATGGGATCTGAAAAATGGAATTGGATTTGAAATCTAGAATTGGGAATGGAATTGGATCTAAAGATGGATTTAAGGTCTGAGATCTGATATAAAATTGGGTTCTGGATCCTAAGATGGATTTGGATTTGAAGTCTGAGATCCGAATGTAGAATTGGGTTGGGGATACTAAGATGGATTTGGATCTGAAGTCTGAGATCCGAATGTAGAATTGGGTTCTGGATCCTAGAATGGAGTGGATCTGAAATCTGAGATCCAAATATAGAGTTGGGCTCTGTATCCTAAAGGGGAATTGGATCTGAAGCCTGAGATCCGATATGAATGTTGAATCTTGGTTCCTAGAATGGGTTTTGGATCTGAATTTGAGATCCAAAAAGTGGGGATTTATACTTGGAAATCTGGATCCAAGTTGGATTTAGGATCTAACTTTGGATTTGGAATTCCAAAATTTGATTTGAGAATTTTGAACTTGGAATATGAATTTCAAAGTCAAATTGGACTTTGATTTCGAAGTTTGAATCTGGAATTTAGAAGATGAATCAAGAATTTCCAAGTTTGAATTGAATTTGGAAAATGAAATTTAGAAATTGAATCTTGAATATACAAATGAATCCCAAAGTCAATTTAGACCTTGGATTTGAAGTTTGAATTTGAAATTTAGAAAAATGAATCAAGAATCTCAAAGTTAAATTGAACTTTGAGTTTGATTGGAGTTTTTGAAAATGAATTTGAAATTTCAAAGTCAATTTGAACTTTGAAATCTGATTTGAATTTGAATATATAAAAATAAATTTGAAATCTCAAAGTTGAATTCAACTTTGAGATTGAAAATAGAATTTCGAAAAATGAAAGGATGAATTGGATTTGATAAGGATTGAAGATAGATTGAGGAAGATATTTACATTACTTGGAGTTTTGAAAAAAAAGGAATTTTGGAAAATATGATGTAGTTCTATCCTAAGTGATGAATGAATTTGAATTTTTGAAATTGGATTTTGAAAAGTTATTCCATTCTTTTAAATGAATTAAAATAAGATTGAAGATATAATACATCCTTGACTATGGTTATTGAATGTATTATATAATAATCTATATTTAAGTTCAGGTGAAGAATGAAACACATTTGGTGCTTTTATAGAATTTAAAATGAAATTAACTCTCAATATACCCTGACTATGGCCATTGGTATATATTTTGAATTAATTTTAAGTTAAATTCTGATAAAAGAAGAAAATATTTAAGGAAAATATGATGAATTTTGAAAACGGATCCAGTGTGGATCCAATGTTATTTTGTAAAAGATAAAAATACTAAGTTTTGTCCACACCCTGACTATGGCCATTGATGTGGATCATCAACTTAGGATTAATTTATCTCTTACAAAATGGTGCGTGTGCCATTCGTGTTTCACCATTTGTGAGAATTTGAGAAATAAATATAAAGATACATGAAAACAAGCAATTCATGATATTTACAATGCTCATTCATTCTAATCTAGAACTTGGAAATGTAAAGAATCTTCATTGATCACCTAGCTATTTACAGATTTCACTAGGTTTGAAATTACAAAGCTTCTAATTACCAAAGGAAATAAATATATCTCACCCATTTCCTGCAAAATGTCAAGTTAGCAATATCCAAATATAGAAAGGACACATCAAGCTAAGATACGCACCTATCTAAGGGCTAACTAAGTATAGGCACATTTGGAATGCACGAATGACATCCTAGCTCTATGAGAAATTGGGTATAACCACATATACCAAACCAATAGGAGAGTTATATATTATGATTCCCATGATAGTGTTAAGGCCTATTATGTAAATGCCAAGGACAGAACATATACTAGAACCAGTGTTAATATGTGTCATAAAAAGGCTGAAATTGTTGTTATATAGACTTGGTAAGGCAATATTCAGGAAAACATTAAGGAAAAATCAGACATTTTATAGTAAAGACGACCAGCAATTAGAAAGAGGATTTGGAGTTAATACCCAACAGTAGACGGAGACACACATCAACACTTAGTTAAACTTAGTTTCAAGACTTAGATGTAAAATTCAAAGGAAACACAACAGCTATAACACTCTATTTTGACACACTATTCTAAACATAATGCTAACTATATACACTGCACTGCCTAATACATAGCTAACATAGACTAACCATGTGATGTCCTGATCCAAATGAGTTGCTCATGCTAATCATTAGGCCAATTCACGCGAACTTTTTAATGCTCATGTCATCCGATCTTTGCTGCTATCCCCTTTCATTATCTGACCAGCTTGACCTAACGGACTAATGACAGACTGCTAACTCATACAATGTTTAATACACATGCTAACTCATGTTGCTGACACACTATTTTGCTATTTTAACATACTACGCAATGTTAACATACTTTGACAAGAAGCTTACATGCCTTAACTATCAACTAATACTGCTTATGTCAAAAAAAAGTGCAAACTTACCTTATCGGAGTATGGATGGACCATAGGACCTGAATTTGCAATCATCGCTCAAAGGTGACTATGACCTCCTATGATCCAACCATGGAAGTCCATGGCAGGCTTTGGAGATGATTTCTGATCGGATTTACAGTTACTGCTAACTCAACCGAACTTAGATAAACCCTGCAGCAATTTAATAATCAGTAACAGCCACCAATCTAGATGATGTTGGGAAGAGAGCATGCAGCAATGATAGAGAGATGACACCGAACAGTTAAGGGAATATGAGTGGTAGAGTATGGTATAAATGAAGCTACGAGAGGCAGATGGATGAGTGTGAGTGCAAGCTAAAGAGGAAAGTGGTGTTGAAGAAAAACTTACCACATTCTCACTGTTTTATATACTTTGACTAACGACTGAAAAAGGCAGAACGAATACTTGCTGCAACATATTTAGGAGTTTCTGACCATAAGTCACAACCTTCTGACAATACATAACGGCCATGTCACTTACCTTTTGCCCCTGCAGTTCAAACAAGTTGTTCTCATGCCTTGCAGCACATGGCGTTCAATTTCTGGTTGATTGTCCTCCATAACTTTGAAGCATCCGTGTACAATGCACATGTAGCTAAGCATCATTGTAAGGTTTCTGATGATGAAAGGAACCATCCTCTTTGCTGTCTAATACATGAACCACAAGAGGTCCCTTAAGCTTTAAGGCAAATAAAATTCCTACTTCCAACTTTTAGCAACTAGATTCTGATGAAGTTAAGCCACTAATTCCTATAACAGCATATCAAAGATGGCTTCTACATGACATTGTCAAAGTGGTTCTTAGCAACGGCTAATTGATAAACCTTTAAATCTGCTTTAACAACATGTCATTTTGCACATGACAAAACGATTTCTGCAAACTAAATTCTGTGGGATAATCGCATCTGCAACTGATTGCCAGTAAAAACATAGGTGACACCAAAATGGATTTTACTGCAGAATTTGATAGATTCAAAAATAAGAAAAGCATGGGCTGCTGTGGCTTTTGGTGAGGGTTGGCTGTAACATACAACGAATAGATGATGGATATACAAGTGTAGGAGCCAACAAGTAGTGATTGATGGTTTTGATGTGAGCTGGGTGAGGATGACTGGTTTGAGTGACGCTGGTGTTTCTGTGCCACAAGGTTATGATTGGGACTGGAAACTTATCAACAAAGAAGATGCAGGTTATCTGCAACTGTAGACAATGCTAAAGCAGCAAGACAAACCACAGTGTCCCAAATAAGTCCAATGCTCATAAGGCCTTTAAAATGGAGAAGTATTGAGAAAAAAAATAGCTCCTAATGCTTAAAATTAATTTAAGGGATCAATTTCAAAGGGGGGAACAATGTTTTTCAAACCAACAACAGGAGATCTAAGCCAACATCTTTATAAAATTTATCTGGTTTACAGGACTATCATATATATATATATATATATGTATATATATATATATATATGTTTTAGGCATGGGAAACCACAATACAAAATTATGTGAAAATAGGAAAATCTACTGGAGGTGATTATAATGTCATAGAAAGGCAAAATATCCCCATCATGCCATGTAAAAGGAGAAGACTTTATCTAAATCACCAATTTAAGGCACCATCTTGAATATACTATAGGTAACAGAACATAAACTAAGCAACTCACAACAATGTGGGCATGAATACAGTGGTACGATATATATGCTGAGGATGAATGTAAGAATTGAGTGACTACAACAATGGTATTTGTGAAGGAGGGGTTTGGGAAAAGCATACAAGTGCTAGGGGTATTATATTAGTGTAGGTGCTTCAACAGTGAAGGGAAGGTGAAACTGTCAGGAGAATGAAGTGGAGTGTTGTGACAAGATTGTGAAGAGCATACTGTGTAAGTATCTAACGACATGTCATATACATACTGAAAATATGATGAAAGAAAAATGCAAAACAGGTGTTAACATAGATGCAGGTGGGAATGCTAAAGAGAGGGTGCTGATAAAATGATGCCAAGAAAATCTATCTTTCATTTACATGATTGACCGAAAATTCAGTACTAGCTCCTGTGAATTGATCAAAAATGAAAATTACCTGCGAAGACCTCATCTGTATCATCCTCTGTGATGAAAACTCGCCACAAACCTTTTCTGTAATAGATCCAGATTTTTTTTTTATATATATTCCTTTCTTAAGCAGATAATTCAATATGCCTACAGGATTTTCTAATTTTCAACTAGATTATAAAATGCAAGGTGAGATGAACTTTCATAAGGTATGAATAGATGAATAGCCTTCCGGTGCCATAAGCTTGAATTGCAGGGCTGAATTGTGGTATCTTTCTGCAAGTGACCTTCAAACGAAAAGAAATCCAGCTTCAAGCCATTACCTCATCTAATGAAGTAGAATTCAATAGCCTGGAGATAGTGGGCCCAAGAATCTCAAGGTGGGCATTTCACGATTCCCTATCATCGCCGATTCATATGAGAGGTGCCACGGTCTCCCTAAGTATTGTGATCTATCTCTTTCAAAAATTGGGTATACAATGATACCCATTGTCTTTGTGGTAGCAAATTCACTGAAAAGGCTAAGTCAACACCGAAGATTTGAATCTGAGAGATGGAATTATGTATCACGATTCTCTCCAGACATTCTTTTGCAATTTCAGCACGTCCTTTTCTTTTTGGGCCCTGAAAATTGCTTCTGTATCAAGAATCATTCAAATTCAGCACACCGACTGCCTTCCAGATTTTTGCAACTAGCATCTGGTTCCTTTGTTGGCATTTTCCCCATCTTCGGTAATCTTTCATCATCAGATTTTACCTCTCTTCTGCCCTCCAGTTGAGGATGGGCAGGGGCGTAGGTGAATATTAATACAAAGGGAATCATACGTAGGGATCCGAGATGTAGTTGAATCATACTACAATATGACATGGATGCATCGATCTATTACACAAAATATGCATATAATGGTGGAGAGTGAAAGAGTGATATGCGAATACAATGGAATTGCGATAACAACGCAGGAAAATACAGAAGCAAACGAGAATGATGCAACGTATTGCGGAGCAGAGAATGAATTATAAGCAAAGTAAAGATCGAAGTTATCAGAAAATTGAAACAAAATATTAGCAGTTGTCGAAAATGGGATCAAAAGTTCAGATATAAACAGGAAATCGTAATAAAAAAAATGATAACAAAAATCAAAATAAACTGCAGATTGAAATATACAAAAAACATAAAATACAAAAGATGATAAAAAGAAACCATGTTGGAACGAAGATATTCCATTACTGTAGCGATAGGGGGATCGGTCCTGCTATATGCAGGTTGATCCCCTCTTTTTGCCTTGTGATTAAGATAAAAAAAAACGCAGATTAAAAGGAAGAGATAAAAGAAAGAACAAGATGCAAATAATCGAAGAAAAGAGCAACGATCACTTATCTGAGATTGCCTTCCGCCTTTGCTTGAAAAGGAGAAACATCAGTAGAAAATGCAAAGAAGAGATGAAGACAATGAAGGGAATCGTTGAAGGAGAGCAGAGGGAGGAAGGAAGGGGTGCGATCCTAGGGTGAGGTGCGGGGATGAAACGCGGTTTTGAAGGAGGAGATGTTGTGGTAGGGTGAAAACGGGTCGAGAAGAGGAAGAAGAGAGGTAATGGTAGGGTGATAACGGATGGAGTTTAGGGTGTTCTGTGTGCCTCTTTTAAAGGGGAAAAAGGAGGATGCGGTTGAAGATAGGGGGCTGGAGAGGCTGAGAATGGAGATTTTTCCGCGATGGACGAAGGCGGAGAGAAGGAGAGGAAGAAAGCTCGATGGTGATCGGGCGGCTGAGCAGGAGAGTTCAGAAGGGGAGTGGAAAGGATCCCTCTAGAAGGAGGGTTTGCGAAAGAGGCGCCCTCTCTCTTTTCTCAAAAAAAAAAAACCCTAAAAACTGATCTTCAAAAGAGCCCCTTTTATTTTTGGGATTTTACAAAAGAGGGGGTTTTTAACAAACATGTTTTCATAAAACTTGATTTTCAAAAGGTTTTTGTAAAAGAATGGTTTTTTAAAAGTGGTTTTTTTCAAAACCAATTTTTTTGTTTCTTTTCTATTTGTATTTTCATTTTTTTGTTTTTTTTGAAATAAAATCTAAGATTTTGCGAGAAAACTAATTTTTTTGTATTTTTCTGAGAAATATTTACAAAAAGTGTTCTTCTGAGAATTTCAGACCATTTCGGGGAAATTTCTTCAGAAGGGTGGGTTTGGACCCAGGTTTTGAGAAAATGTTCGAGTTTTGACACTCAAATCGAGAAATACAACGTGATGGATCCAAACGGATGTCGGGTGGACTGTCCGAGCTATTTAAAAACTATTTTTGGTATTTTCTATAATTTTAATTTAAAATTTGGACAATGAGACTCAGATTTGGATCTGGATAATGGATCCAGATCCTAAATCAATTTAAATATATAAAACGAATTTAATTTCAGTAAGGTTTGAGAAATGAACTGAAATTTAGATTTAAAAATGACTCATTTTGCTAAAAAATGAATTTAGGGGCAAGAAGGGAATGCTTAAAAGATTTTGAAAAATTTGGGGTGTTCACAAGCTGCACGACATCCCGAGGTAGGGGAAAGTCGCACAAGGATTTTAGATGAATGAAATAAAATAAGACTTCTGAGATAGAATAGTTATTCTATATACCTGCTTATCTGGAGAAGTATTTAACTTATGATTGTCTGGTCAGTGTTTTCCTCGTTCTGATTCTTTTGAAATTGCATGCTTAATGTAAATTCTTTTGATAGACTCATTTTAGAGAGAATCGAGTAGTTTAATTGGCATAACTGCTTACCTGTAGGATTACTAAATTGGTGATTGCATGTGTTGTGTTTCTGTATCTGTATTCATTTGAAATTACATGCTTATGGTGAGCTCTACGAGTAGACTCGTCGCTAGGAAGATCTTATTACTATATTTTCGCCTTGCTCACTGTTGTAAGTTACTGTAGATGTCTTACCTTACTGGTTATTGCCTGATGAATCTTGTATGAGACTTCTTGCTTCTTAGTATTCGAGCATGCCAAGTATAATACTGATTTTATGAAACACTGTGATGGGTTATCTATCGAGAAACCCACGAACTTACTATCGTAATCAGACCGTAAGACAGGTATGATACAAAGAGTACGAGAGGTCATTGAGTACCTCGAGGTGAACCATCAACACTTTATTAATATCAATGAGATAATACCGGCCTCCACAGACCAATTGCTAAGAGAGCAATACATGTCATGTATGAACCAAAAGAATCATAAAACATTTTATGTTGCCCTTTCATCGTAGTCGTACCTCTAGGAAGATACGATCGTACTTTTGGACAAATACGTCTCATGTGGGTTACGATGGTTGGAGGATGAGGTTGTAGCAACCTCGATGCGTGCATTTAGCACAATGCCGAGATCACATAAATGGTGACAACTCGCCTTCACAGGAAAGATGCTCGAGTGGGTCTAATAGACCAGAACATATACGATGGGGCGGCGGTTAAGAAACCCCTGTCGTACCCATTTGACCTTCACGGTTCATCAAGGGAGAGGATGGATGGTACAAAAACTCTGATGGACAGGTTGTTAACAACCACCCCATGGGCAAAAGACTCAGCTTCCCCAGTCATCGGAGTTAGGAGAATTGGGATTACCATAAATTATCCTAGGTGGTAACTCCCAGGTACTTATGCATAAGTTGGATGCATCCATGGGCCACGAATGCCTTTGGGGATTTACTCTCTTGGTCACTGACCGTCCCCTTAGGAGCGGACTCAGTCAGCCATCCAGGTTAATGAAAACACCTGACATAATAAACCCTCGGATCGGTCTCGGTTGTTTCTATATTTCGCGTCTGTGCGTACCCACAGGCCAGTTAATATCAGAACTTAAAGAATATCCTTTTGAATAGTTGTAGCTGATTGAGACTTACACTACTTGAACTGCTTCGAACAATAGCTCTTTGCACATATTACACTTGTTAGAATAGATTACAATTGTATTGATTGTTTTAATATCATAACAGCTTATCTCATGAATGTCTTGCTTTATTTTCATTCTACTTATCTATTCGTGCACCTACTGGTGTGTTATGAAACTGACCCATTTCATGGGCAGGTGAGGAGTAGGACTTCACAGGTGGCCGATGGCGTGGTGCAATATGGCTCAAGATTTACCTTCTTTCTGCTGGCGGCTTGGCTCTGAGTCTTTTTGAGTTTTTCTTTAGATTATTGAACTTTGGGAAAATGCTCATTTTGTAATAAACTGCAGATTTTTAATCTTTTGCCTTATTTCTTTTAAGTTGTTGTTCATGTGAATGATGGCTTTTCAGCTAACGTACCCAGGATTGTTGACTTGTGCTCCTTTCTAAATGTTTTCCGCTGTCGTTTTTAAAAGTTAAAACTTTAAATCTTTGAAAGGTTTTTCGATAATGTTTTCGAAATCACAAGTCGAAATTTTGGGACGTTACATCAAGTTATGAAATTAACTTAGTCGTGTTAGTGTTAATTATTGGTCGTTTGACTTGTTAGTTCTTTCAAGTAACATAGATAGTTATGATTTGGTTTCCTTAGTATTAATTAATTAAATTTACTGGTAGTTAGTTAACATTTGGTCTGCTGATGACTGTATTTAATGGGAATTAAATAGATAATGCACAAATCGGATTCTTTCAAATGAATAGTGCATTGATTTAAACTAGAATTTTACCGCATTTTGCACTCATCATTTTATGTTAAAATTTTCTGAATTTTTCTAGAACTTTTCATTTATTCTTTTCATCTTGGTGTTCACTGTCAGCATACCAAAAATCAGCTCATTTCGAGTTGATTTGGTCAGATTTTTAAGTGTTTTTCAAAATCAACTTTTTCGGGTTTTTCAGTTTCAGGACATACGATTTCCAGATTTTTCACGAATTTGAAATGCTTATATCTGAAGATTCCGGATGCGTTTTGTAAATCCGTAAAAACTGACAGATTCTTAATTCCGTCAAGAACAGAACAAAAGAAATTTCGTGAAAATTGAGCTTTGTTTTCCCCTTCAAATTCTCTGCTTGCAAAAAGCTGTCAGAATCCACTTTTGCACTATTTAGGGACAAAACAAACATTTTGCTAGTTGTTTGATTTTAAGTATTTTTAGTATTTTCTAACATATATTTAGTGAACTAACAATAGTTAGGCTAGTTAAAGTATATTTACTTCGTTAGTTTAGTTAGAAACTATAATTTTAGTTTTCTTTATTTTTAATCGTAGTTTAATTCAGTAATTAGTTCAGAAATAGTTGTAGATATAGCTTAGAATTAATTCTTGATTCCATACTGACTCTTTATTTTCGTGTTTTAGGTTGATAAGTTAGAAATAGATCTACAGGTGTATTTACAATGCGAAGTGCAGATGCACGTGTGACGAAAAGATAGAATTACCCCTGGCAATCTGGAGAAGACTTAGCAACCTATTTTAGTTCATTTTTATTTCTAGATTGTCATTTAATTAGAATTATAATATTAACATAGTTGTAAACCTTTGTGATATTAATAAATTGATGTTTTAGATTTAATTCAGAATGTATCCTGTTCCCTATGGATTCGACCCATACTCGCCACATCCGTGGAAAGTCGGTTTTTATTATCTTTGGTTGACGATTTTCCAAATGCTTTTATTGAAAATAATGTTTTAAAAATACCACTACAAAAAGTCAAACCAAATTTTGGCGCCGTTGCCGGGGAACAGCGGTTATATTCTGTTATTTTTGAGATTTCAGTTTATTAATATGTGTTTAATTAGTTGTTTTTATTTGTTTTAGTTAGTAGGATTTAACATAGTTAGAAAATATAGGATTCACATGCTATTTTTTCTAGGATTCAATGAGTGATTAGACAGGTGAGTCTTAGAGAACATAGTGGTGATTTCCTGTATTTATTGACTTTGTGATTTAGATTAGAATTGTCTTTTATTTCAGAGATTAATTTGATTGTTTTAACATTGCTTAAAATAGATTATTTGCTAAACTTGCTGATTTAGATGTAGATTGGTTTTCATAGAGTAATTATGACATAGTTTAGCTGCTTAATGAGTTAGAACTTTTGTTTTTTTATTGTTTTTCTTTGTGTATCATATGTAGGTATATTAGAAATAAAATTGTTATTTTTGTGTTTTGTTTTAATTTTTGTTTCGGATTTTGTTGATTGTCATGCATGTATACCTTATTATTTGGTGCTTTAACGAATGAGTCCAAGTTACCAGACACAGGAGCAGACCATTGACCACATCAGCAAAAAAATATGCATTCGTACATGCATAGTGGTGGTGCAAAGTCCAGTCAATCGCCAGCTTCAGAGGTCTGACACATATAAGGTTGTATCTATCCTTTCTCTCGTATTTATTTTATTGTTCTTTAGTGTGCATCTGCATTACATGTTTGCATATTTTGTATGTCACTAGAGACAGTGTCATTCAAGCATGGGGGGATTGTTTAGATGCACACTAACATTTTTTTATGTCAAGTAGCTAAAACTCATAAAAGTAGGTCTTTAAGAACAAGTTTGTTGCATATATGAATGTTTTGTTTTTGCATAATCTGACAATTTAGAATTTTTTTTAAGTCCCATGTGAATTTTTTTTCTGATCTGATCCAAAAAGAGTAGTTATTTATGAAACAATTCAAAGAAAAGATAGTATTTGAATGTTAGAATGTTTTGAATCACTTTAGTATAAGTATGCACAGTATGTTTTGTGGAAAAACTAAGCAATTGAAAGATGTTTAGAAATATGAGCTTAAAAGAAAAGAGTCACGTTTAGTTGTTGATGTCTTCACGATTCCCAGTAGCTGAGCATAAACATAAGTTGAAGTGTTTGAGTCTCATGACGAAAAGGATAACGAAGGAGATCATCTTCTTGTCTAGTCGATATTTGTGGCCTATTTGGTTCGAGCAAGTAGAGTCTGAAGGGTGTTTACATCTGGTTCTTTAAAACCATCTGGTTTGGGAGCCACCGACTCGAAAACTCGTTACATGAACTTCATAGAAAGCCTAAGAGGTAGAGACATTGCACATGATGAGAGGAAGACTATACGTAAGCTATTAAAATAGAAGGTCTAGTGACTCGAGCAATTAAGTCTGAGGGATACTCTGTATCTGGTGCCCTAAGGTCGTCTGGCCTGGGAGTCACTGACCCAAAGCTTACTACACGGGTCACGAAACTGGATATTTGAAATAGTGCTCAAGTGAAAGGAATTGAAAAAAAAATGATGAAAAATTGAAAATCAAAAGAAAAAGAGTGAGCTTAATGAGAAAAAATTCATTGCTTAGGAATAATTGTGAAGTACTATGCAGAAAATATACAAGTGAGGATAAATGAATAATAACATAATAATACTTGACTTTCTGAGGAAAATCATGAATAATTACAGGTTTAGAAAAGTGAAAGAAAAAGGTTTTTACTGTGGTGGCATAAGAATTCTAAATTTGTTATGAGAGTGTACATTACATGAAATATTTGCTTAAACTGATTTCTTAATTGCCTAATATTTCTGAAAAACAAAAAAAATCATTCTTGCATGACATTGATGTTTGTGGGTAGCATCTCTGCAAACCCTCACAAGACCTTGCTCATCCACTGGGGTAACCCTGGGGTTTAAAGGGCTTGTTGTATGTGCCAAATGAAACTGTGATTCCTACGAAAGTGAGTTAGTTGTTTAATAAGAGCTTGCATGTTATTTGGGTAGTCTGTATCCTCATTGCATAAGTAGGGTGTATTGCTAGGGACTAGCAATTATTCTAGCATGGGGGTATTTGATGATGCATTAAATATGCATAATCTTAATACATTTTCATTACTTAAATGTATCATTTATAGGTTTAGAACCCACAATTAGATGCATATTGAGGTCATTGAGCTACGGTTCGAATTTTGTCTGAATCGGACTTAAAACGAGAAAGTTATTGCATTTACAGTGTAGCGGGTCGAACCTCGGGGCAAACCGGGTCATTTCGGATCCAACTGCCTCATTTGGGCCTTAGATCTGGGCCAAAACGCACCAATATTCACCCCAGTCCAGCCCCTAACTCGAGTTTTAGGAATTTTACTAAAAACTCTTCCTGAAAAGAGGCGCCCAGATAAACTTTTCATTTTAATCTCTTTTCTGGAAATTCCAGAAAAGAGTCTCTCTTGTTTAAATAGAAAATGACGCCCAGCAATAGGCATCTTTGCCTAGGGTTTTGTTTCTTAAAGGCCCGATTCCAACTCCTTCACCTTCTTCCCCAGCCGTCCTGCATTCCTTTTCTTCATCCTCCATGGTCGGCCATGACATCCACGCTTTTCATTGAAGCCGCTGACCTCTCTTCTTCCATTTCCTCCTTCCACGCCTTGCATTTTCTTCTCCCCTTGCTGCAGCTGAAGGTTCATGTTGTTTTTGAAGGAGAAGATGAGTGTGGAGTGCAACATCTGTGGCAGGGGTGTTGTCTGCCCCTCCACAGCCAGTCGTCCCTTCCCCTCTCGGCTCTCTACACCACCAAATCACGCCTTTGTCGGAGCATCTCCATCCAGCGTCTCTCAGCACCCAGCGACAAAGAAAAACAACCCAGCACCACCGAGGGATCTTGTGACACAGATTCGAGACAAAGACTGCTCACCTCTACCCCCACATTCATCGGATCACCCTTGAGGTATGATCTTCTTCTTTTCCCCTTTCTTTTAGATAAAACCTATATGCGTGTTTTTCTATTTTCTAATCTTGTGATTGTTGTGCGTTTTTCCTGTTTCAAACCTTAGTGTAGGTGTGTGTATGCTGTAATATCCGAAAATTTCTAAGTTCTTTTCTATAGCATTGTGAAATGTCTTGAATTTCGTGCCAATATAGAACCCTAATTTCTTTAAAAAATTAATGTTTGAGTATATTTGTAAGGCGTAGGGGGTTTAATAAGGTTGAATTGTAGTAAATATAAACCCTACACGGTTTGAATAATTGAGAAAACCCTAAGTGATGCCTAATTGAAAATGTCTCTCTTAAACAGAAAATGTTGAATTTTCTTTAAGTAAAGTTAATTAAATAATGTGAATTAAAAAAAGTAGGTTGTGAACATATACATATTAATATGCTTAATAAGTTGTAATTAGTGGATAATTAATGTCTTTACATTTTATATGATTTGTGGTTGTATAAAACAAAAATGATTTTTGTTGGAATTCTATGGTTATTTAATTATAGTTTAATAAAATAGATTTTTGTTATAAATTAAACCCATTTTATTAGTTTAGTAGGAGCCAATAGGTGGGCTGTCCCATCCTATGTGGCATCTTACTTTAAATTTATTTTGAAATTTAAAAGTCTAGCGAATTTTAAGTTTATTTAAAACTTGAAAATCAAAGTGGAGATCAAGGGCATCAAATTGAGTTTCATTAAAGTGATCAAGGGCTGGAATTAATTTAAGCCCATAACCTAACTTAGAGAGGGTTATAAAACCCTCCCATAGCCCACGCCCTCCTCATTTTGGGCTGGAAAAATTTGAGAGCTTCTCTCTCCCCCAAAAACCCTCTTCTCTCTCTCCTCTCTTTCCCTTCCCTATTCTCTTTTTTTTAGGGTTTCTTTTGGTTCTTGAGTGCAAGATCCAGACCTTAAGGGGTGTGGAGAGGGATCTAAGGTTCTCACCTTGTTGGAAGGAGGAGCTGATCGGTGGATCGAGCAAAAAGAGTCGTTTATCTATCAAGAAATACATTTTTTTCAACAAAAGGTAGGGTTTCTATGCTTTTCTTGCAAGAACGGAGTTCTTGGCAAGGATTTTGATGTTTTTTCATGAGTTTAGATCATGATCAAACCCTCCTAACCGTGGGTTTGACTCAGATCTAATGATCCATGTCAAAAACACATTTTCCTCTAAAGAAAACCATTTTTTGAAATTGGGTTTATCATAAAAATCGGTTTCTTAGAAATATATTTGTATTTGACTTATTCCATGATTTTTATGCAAATATTAGTTTGGATTGATAGATTATGAATTGTTCCATCTACTGTGAATATTTTAGAATTTTTGAAATTTTATTTCATGCATATTTCCTATTTCTTTTAATTTTTCTTGGGATTCGGGTGACTCGGTTTGATTCACCCAAATGCAAATATCGAAATTCCAGGTTTTCCACTTGACCTCCGTTCAGTAAAATGGTTGTTTCTCCCTCTTTGGAAAGATTTTTGACAAACGTATTGTTGCATTGGAAAGCTAACTCCATTGTGCATCTACTGTAGAAATTTGGGCTCTGTTCAAGGACCGAGTACGTCTTTGTGACAGTCGAAACAAAAATTGATAGGTTTGTAGTAAAACATGCATAACTCCCTCATACGAAAGAGTTTTTACAAACGGTTTGTGGATATGGATAGCTGACAACAATTCCTATATACTGTAAAAATTTCAACTTTATTCATGGAGCCAAAAAATTTCTGTGAGCTCTGTACCAGTCGGACAGAGTTAAGAAATTGGAAAAAAAATTAGGGCAAATTCATAAATCAAGGCTCAAAGGGTGCATAGTATATATGTTTTTATTCAATTTCTTTATAGAATTAGTATGCATTATGTGAATGATTATGCAAGTCTGATTTTATGCCATCTTATATGATTATGGCATGAATTATAAATGGAAGGTTACACATTAAAGATTTAGGATCAAAAGGTCCAATGAATACAAGTTTATGTTTTAAATTCTAAAAATGTGTTGACTACATGTATGTTCATAATATCGTGATGATATGATTGTTTCATTGATATGGATGTTCATATATATTCTCTTTGTTGCATTGTCCATGTACATGCATATGCCTTATGATGTGTGAAAATGAATAAGATATTTATGCTACGCATGTGTTCAAGTGTCTGTTACAAGTTTAATTAAGTGATTTTGTCCAATGCTTTATAAGAATGCATCCATGACCATAAAGTGGTTTAAGTTTAATGTTGCATAAAAAGTATGACTGTAATCAAGTAATCATGTGACATTAAAACCCAAGATATTTGCTGGGAGAGTAGCAAATGATACAAAACTTCGTGGGGCAAGTCTGTTATGGGCACGAAAGGTTGCTCCTCCCCTCCCACGATTTTAGGGGGAAAACCTCTGCATTAGACTGCAGCGTAGAGGTTATTGTACTCATGAGGAAAAACCGATGCATCGGGTTGAAAGGTATTGGGAATCTCTCTCGTATTAACGTCCCTCACCCCGTCTTAGTGAATGGACCTGACCAGGCTACAGCCACCCCTGTATGTAAAACGCGTCCTGTGTCATGGTCCTGATTGTTGAGAAATTCGGTTTTGATGTCACATAATATGATACACTGTCTCATTTGATTTTATAAGATATGATAATATGTTCTCTTGAAATAATGTTATATTATGACTGAATATGTTTTGCCATAAATCTAACGAGTATTTGATGCAAGGATATCTCACCCAATAAGGATGGAGACTCCCTGTTCAAGTACAACTATGGTGCAATCATACTCCTTGAAGTAAAAGCTTGATGAGCCATGCTTTCCTAAAGTTCAAATGAAGAGATCGGCTACCTCAAGATGAAGACTTTTTTCTTCTTTAGAGTCATTTATAACAGAACCTTCAGGAACTTTCATATTGCATATTACATACTCATTCATAATCACTATATCATAAAAGTATACGATAGTTTCAAAAAGCTCTTTTTTGAAAACTAATAATTGTACCTTCTTATAACCTTTCATGAAAAAGATATTTTGTCATATAATAATTGTACCTTATACTATATACAAGACAACATGAAAAAAGGAATGTAGGAAAAAGACAAAAACATAACATCGACTACATGGAGAAAACAAATATAATATGTTTTTGAAAAGACTTTAGTTTCCCTCTTTAAAGAAATATTTTTTATAAGAAGAAGACAAAAACATAAAAACGACTACATAAGAAGAACAAATAAAATATGTCTTTGAAAAGACTTTAGTTATCTTCTTTAATGAAATATTTCTTAATACAAGAAGAAGACAAAACCATAAATCGGCTACACAAAAGAAAAACAAATAAAATATGTTTTTGAAAGGACTCTAGTTACTTTTTCTCATAACCATAGAATGTCGACTTACTTGAAGTCATCATTCTCTTTACAAAGCATTAAATGCCTCCTGTAACAAATCCTTGTTAATATCCTTCTCAAAGAATGTTGACCTTCTTTTGTTCCTCATTCTCTCTGGAGACTTTGAAATACACAACATAAAGAAAACACTTGACATGACTATGTACAAATAAATATCTCAAAACACTCATAGTACTTACACTCATTTAAAGCAAAGAAGTACTAATGTACCTCAAATCATTAATTCGAATAAAGACAAAACTACAACCCAACGTTCAATGTACTATTGTAAGAAATAGACTTTTTACATAAAATATGTATTTCCTAAAAAAATACAACGACTAGTGTGCCCTCTATTTTACTCTTATGGAAAAAGGCATTCTCGAACTTCTCTAAAAGATATTTTTGAAATGACATAACATTTCACATTTCAAAAAAGTTACAATTCCAAAATGTAACGACTACTTTTTAAAGGCTATATAAACACACTCAAATAAACTATTCAAGCAAGGGAATGGAATAGACGTGTGAGCTTACAAAGAGAAAAATTTCTATTCGTGATTTGAAAAGAGAGCCTTGAAAAAGAAAGAGAAAAAGAAAAAGAAAGAAAAGAGAAAAAGTCAAGTCCAGCTCTTTGACAAAGAGTATCCTCTGAGTGACAAACAGAACATTCTGAGAATCCTTCATTCGTGCATTCATATCATTCTGAAGGTTCTATAGGAAGTATTGTAACTCTGTTATTCACTGTATTCCTTCTTTGTTTAAAGAAGTAGACCTCTGTGAAAGAGGGTGTTGCCCTTCTCTGTTGAGAGAAGAAGACCTCTTGGGAAGAGGGTGTGCCCCTTCTCTGTTGAGAGAAGAAGACCTCTTGGAAAGAGGGTGTTGTACTATTTATCCGGTGACTCGGATGTTATAGTGGAAATCTCAAGTGGTTTGCTTGGGGACTGGATGTAGGTCTGGATACTGACCGAACCAGTATAACTTCTGTGTTTTATGTGTTGTGCCTTATTGCTTAATTATTTTATTTTATCGATCATAATTATTATTCACTATTCACCCCCCCTCTAGTGGAATTTCATTTGGTATCAGAGCAGGTTTGTTGGTTTCGACGTAACAAGTCTTCCAGCACAAATGGCATCTACCTCTTATGCTCGTGATATTGAAGGTCAACACGCATCTCGTCCTCCTTTCTTCAATGGCTCCAACTATGGATATTGGAAGTGCAGAATGGCTATCTTTCTAAAATCCATAGACTTTGCTGTATGGAAAATTGTTGAGTATCCATATACATCTCCATCTGCTGACTATAACTTATGGTCTGATGAAGAAAAGAAAATGGCAAACCTAAATGCAAAGGCTATGAATGTCTTATATTGTGCCATTGATCAGAATGAATTCAACAGAATATCTATATGTGAATCTGCATATGACATTTGGCATTCTTTGGAGGTTATTCATGAAGGAACCAACAAAGTAAAAGAAGCCAAAATATCATCTCTTGTTAGAAAATATGAGTTGTTCAAAATGAACAAAGATGAACCCATCACAGAGATGTTTACCAGATTCACCAACATCACCAATGATCTGAAATCTCTGGGTGTAACATATTTCCAGACTGAAAAGGTGAAGAAAATCTTGAGATCTCTCACAACTGATTGGGAGAAAAAGACTACTGCTATTGAAGAAGCTCAAGATTTATCTAAACTTACATTGGATGACTTAATAGGCAATCTTATGGCCTATGAAGTCCACATGAAAGAAAGAAGGGAAGAAGAGCAACCAGTAAAGAAAACTCTAGCTTTCCCAACCCTATCTGAGAATGAAGACTCAGATAAAGAATCAGAAATTGCGCTACTTACCAGAAAATTTCAGCGCTTCATGAGAAGGAACCGGCTTCCAAACAGGCACAAGGAAAGAAAAGATCTTAAAGAAGATCCCATGTGCTTTCAGTGTAATAAGCCAGGCCACTTAAAACGTGACTGTCCCTTTCTCAAAAGAAAGTCCAAAACTGAGGAACCAAAGAAGAGGTTCTTCAAGAAAAAGGCTCTGCATGCTCAATGGGATGATTCAGAACCATCCACTAGTGAAGAGTCAAGTGATGATGAAGCCGAAACTGCAAATATGTGCTTCATGGCAAACGAAAGTTCGGTAAGTGAAATCTCTGATTTTTCCTTTGAAGAACTTCTAGATGCTTTTCAAGAACTATTTGAAGAATCTAGAAAATTGAGTTTCAAAAATAAAGTATTAAAATCTGAAAATTTAAAGCTTTCTCAAGAGAATGAAAAACTCAACAGTGAAAAGTCTGAGTTGAAAAAGAAAAATCTTATGCTTATATCTGAAATTTCTTCTACTAGCTCCAAAACTAAAAATATCCAAGTAGAAATTTCAGAGCTAAAAAGTAAAACTGAGAACCTCATGAAAACGGTTTTCAAGTTTACTAAAGGTAAAGAGAACATGGATAAACTCTTATCCTCTCAGAAGGTCTCTTTTTACAAGAATGGTATTGGCTATTCTTATTTCAAAAAACCTTCTTGTATAAATCAAAAGACCACGTTTGTGAAAAGTTCATCTGAACCAAATAAGGAGTATTATAATGATAATCTTTTTAACTCCTCTAAAGAGATAGACAAACCCAAATCCAAATGGATATGGGTTCCAAAGTCTAAAAAAAAAGGACCCGATTGGGTACCAAAAAGGAGATTTACTTAATGTTTTGCAGGTTCCAAAGAAGAAGAACAGATGGATACTAGATAGTGGATGTTCAAAGCACATGACAGGACATCCAGACCTTTTTGTTGTTCTTCATCATAAAGAAGGAGGAACTGTCACCTTTGGAGATAACAACAAAGGTTTGATAATTGGTATTGGAAATATTGGTAACATAGATAAACCTCTTATCAAAGACGTTCTTCTTGTTAAAGGCTTAAAACATAACCTACTAAGTATCAGTCAAATGTGTGACACAGGTTATAATGTTAGCTTTAATCATGATGCATGCCTCATAGCTGACACCAATGAAAACATCATCTTAAAAGGTATAAGAAAGAATAATATATATGAACTATACCTAGAAAACATCACAGAACATTGCCTCATAGCTAATAATGACACTCAACATCTATGGCACATGAGAATGGGCCATGTCAATTCTAAATACATGTCTAAACTAGCTAAAGATAAGTTAGTACGTGGGTTACCCAACATATCTTTTAAAAAGGATTATTTTTGTGATGCATGTCAATTAGGAAAATTGTCAAAATCTTCTTTCAAATCAAAAAATGTCATTTCAAGTAAAAGACCTTTAGAGCTTCTCCACCTGGACCTTTTTGGTCCTTCTAGGGTAGCTAGCCTTAATCATAATAGATATGCTTTTGTCATTGTAGATGATTACTCAAGATTTACTTGGGTAATATTTTTGAAAAACAAAAGTGACACGTTTTGTCAGTTTGAAATCTTATGTAAAAAATTACAAAACGAAAAATCTAGTTCTATTGTTAAAATCCGTAGTGACCATGGAGGAGAATTTGAAAATAAACTCTTTGAAAATTTTTGTAACTTGCATGGTATTTCTCATAACTTTGCCTTTCCTAGAGTTGCACCTTAAAATGGTGTAGTAGAAAGAAAGAATAGAACCCTTCAAGAATCTTCCAGGACTATGCTCCAACACAATAATCTTGCAAAATCTTTTTGGGCAGAAGCTGTTAATACTGCATGCTACATAACAAATAGAGTTCTCATTAGACCCTTATTAAATAAAACTCCCTATGAACTATTCTATGACAGAACTCCAAGAATAGACTATTTCAAAGTCTTTGGATGTAAATGCTTTATCCTAAACACAAAAGATAGCCTGGATAAGTTTGATGCTAAATCTGTTGAAGGCATATTCTTAGGATATTCAAGTCATAGTAAAGCATACAGAGTTTTCAATAAGAGTCATAATACTATTGAAGAATCTATGCATGTTAGTTTTTGTGAATCTATTGATCAATCTGTTCATATACAAACTAATGATGATGATGTTGAAAGTACAGATTTATTTTTAGATAACACGGCTAAGTCTAATGAAGATGATCATCAAAGAACCTTTGTCGATATCAAAGATCATCCTCAAAAGCAGATTTTGGGAGAACTAACAAAGGGGGTTCAAACTAGAGCTCAGCTAGAACGGATTGCAAACATGGCATTCATTTCTCAACTTGAACCAAAGAAGATTGATGAAGCCATCATTGATGAGTTTTGGATGCTAGCCATGACTGAAGAACTGAATCAATTCCAAAGAAATGATGTTTGGGATCTTGTACCTAGACCAAAGGATCATCCAATCATTGGGACAAGATGGATCTTCAGAAACAAGCTAGACGAAACAGGTAATGTTATAAGAAACAAGGCCAGACTAGTAGCTCAAGGATACAACCAGGAGGAAGGTATTGATTTTGATGAAACATTTGCTCCTGTTGCTAGACTTGAATCTATTAGAATGCTCTTAGCATATGCAAGCTATATGGATTTCAAGTTATTTCAAATGGATGTTAAAAGTGCTTTCTTAAATGGATTTATAAATGAAGAAGTCTATGTAAAACAACCTCCAGGATTTGAAAATGAATAATACCCAGATCATGTTTTTAAACTCAAACGTGCTTTATATGGTTTAAAACAAGCACCTCGTGCTTGGTATGATAGGCTTAAAACTTTTTTATTAAAAACTGGTTTTTCTGTTGGCAAAGCAGATTCTACACTATTTGTCAAAGTAGTGAATAATCATACCCTAATTGTTCAAATTTATGTCGACGACATCATCTTTGGATCTTCTAACAGCACTCTCTGTGAAGATTTTTCTAAGTCCATGTAGAAGGAATTCGAAATGAGTATGATGGGAGAACTCACCTACTTTCTTGGACTGCATATTAAGCAAACCAAGGATGGAGTTTTCATCAATCAATCTAAGTATGCTCGTGAACTTCTCAAGAGGTTCAACATGAACTCAACTGCTTCAAAATCTACGCCTATGAGCACTACTACTGTGTTGGACAAAGATGAAGATGGTAAGTCTGTTGATACAAAGGTATACCGAGGTATGATAGGATCACTTCTTTATTTAACTGCTAGCCGTCCAGATATAATGTTTAGTGTTTGCTTGTGTGCTAGATTTCAGTCAAATCCAAAAGAATCACATCTTAAAGCTGTAAAAAGAATAATGAGATATTTAAAAGACACAGTTGATTTTGGATTATTCTATTCAAAATCCTCTACATTTGATCTAATCTCATACAGCGATGCTGACTTTGCTGAAAGTAAATCTGACAAAAAAAGCACAAGTGGAACATGTCACATGCTAGGGCACTCACTAGTATCATGGTTCAGTAAGAAACAAAACTGTGTATCCTTATCAACTACTGAAGCCAAATACATTGCTGCTAGCCTAGCCTGTACACAAGTCATCTGGATGAAACAAACTTTAAAAGATTTTGGTTTAAATTTTGAAAATACAACTATTTTCTGTGATAATACTAGTGCTATAAACCTATCTAAGAATCCTATTTTACACTCACGAACTAAGCACATTCAAATCAGACACCACTTCTTAAGAGAACAAGTCTTAAACAACATAATTAAATTAGAATTCATACCCACTAATCAACAGTTAGCAGACATATTCACTAAACCATTAAAACATGAAGACTTCACACGAATTAGAAGAGAACTAGGAATATGCAAACTAAGTGACTTATAAATTAATCACACTTATTGTAATACCTCTTATAAGTTTTGGTTTAAATTTTAAAATTGCTTTCCTTCTTATCGGTTTTTGTTAGTCAAACTAAGTTTCCATATTCACGTATTCTTATAAGACACATTCTTTATGTCATTCAACTTGTCATCTTTCAAGTACACATCCATTATAACTCCTTGTCCTATCTCCTTTCTCTCATATCCATAAAAACTAATTATATTAAAAGCCATCATAACAATGTTCACATCACTCAACTCCTTTATTATTTTTGTCCTTTTATAAAAACTTTTCTTACAATAAATGATTCTACTTAGTTTATGAGAACTCATACTCTTCATTAGTTAAAATTGAATGACTATGTGGTTCCTTTAAAAGATCTAGTTGTTGTATTCTCACGTAAATTGTTTTTTACTATATCATCTGTTATATCATAGCCCAACAAACTATCTATTATCATCTCTTTCGTATACAAATTAAGCCTCCATTCTTGTCAACTCTTGTTTAAAACTTAACCTTGTCGAGTTTCTTTAAGAATATAAACAACAATTCATATCAATCATAACTTTATGTCTTTCATCAATCATTTTTATTACTTCTTTATCATTCACAAAAATCCATATATGACATCTCACTTCTCTCTATGACAACTCACATTTATTACTCTTCATTCATAAATATTTCTTTGTCTCCTCATTTCATCTCTCGAATACATTTTTTTATTATACATTTTTGAATCTGACTCCTCCATGTCTATTCTTATTTCAATTCTTATATATTTTTAACTCTTTCTCCTTTTTGTCTCATCATCTCTCTTACCACTAGTCAAAGTCAAAATGTGTCCTTCTCATATCCACGTATACTCATAAAAATTACAAATATTAATCATGAAACATTTTTTTAAGGCACTCTTTTCTTTAAAATGACATATCTTTCAAAGTACACATCACATGATCACCCTATGACCTTTCTTTCCATCCGTGACCTTGTCTCTCTCTTATTGTATATCTCTCTAAAATCGAGAATCATTATAGTCTTGTCTCCAAGCAAACCTTTATTCTAACTCTACTTTATGTCATATCTAAATCAAGTAAATATTGTCCTTTATCACCTTTCACTCTTCTCTACATATCCATATCATCTTTTTATGTATTTAACTCTCCATTCTCGAATTTAGAATCCCTCCACATAGAGTAACAAGTTGTTTGTTTTATTAGGCCATTATTTTCAAGATCAATCACTTTTTTTTATTCAACATGACACCCCATACTCTATTAATGGTTTCTCTCACTAGTCGATAAACTCACCCATAGTAAAATCTATATATTTCAATACTATGTCCTCCTCAATATAATATAATACAGTATCCTCAAACATTGATTTGATTTGTCATTCACAAGTCTCTTAACTTACTACTCACGGATTTCCTTATTGGACTAAAATCTAAAAATTACTCACTTCCAATGTCATTCAACAATTATTTTCTTCTCTCTATTTAATCAATTGGTTCATCTCTTACCATTCCATTCAAACTTTTCTATCCTTATACAAACTTTCTCTCGGTTCAAGCTCCTTTCTCTCCTAGTGCTTTATTTTCAAGACACTCGATAATGGCTTCCTCCTCTACCAATGTGATCACCTCCGCTGATCTAAGGTATCTTGATTTGTTTCACAACTACAACTCACTCTGCTCTCGCCCCATTCATGAAGGAAAATTGATCAACTTTGACGACTTCATGTTCTTCGACTTAGACACCTATCTCCCTGAACTCAAACCTCTCATAGGATCTTCATCCCCAGCTGCCTATTATCCCGAACTAGTCTGACTGTTTTATACCAACTTCTCTACTGATCATGAACAAACCTCAATCACCAGCAAAGTCCGAGGACAGCTGATGATTTTCGATGCTTCCGACCTAGGTAGAATTCTAAACCTACCTTCCACCGGTACCGACCTTAACACCATAGTACCAATCGACCGATCGGTACTTCGAAAAATACTTCTCTGCACCAACTGCTACCAACTTCCGTGGCACATGAGGAATCTCCAACCTCATGCTCAGCTACTTGCCCAGATTCTTCTCCACAACATCTATCCCAAGCGTCCCCGCCAGGGATTAGTTCCTCGAAAAATCTCTCTTCTTATCTACGCAATCCTTTCTTCTCTTCCGATAAATTGGTCATCCATTCTTTTTGACCTCTTTATTCGTTATCATAAATTTGAGCCTCTTCTTTTTGGGTGTTTTATAACTCCTATTCTCAAATACTTCCAAGTACCACTTCACAACGAAGTCATCCTCCGTCCCTCTCAAGTCCTCGATGGTACCACCTTCAATCTAAGGTCCCTGCACATGCCCGGCTCTGATGAAGCAGATCAAATGTCCTCCTTCAATTACTTTTCTGCTATGATGGATATCGAGCAAACTCAGGATCGAATCCTTCGTAATCAAGCCCTGTTGCAGCAGACTCGCAAGCGGAATCGTGCCAACCGACCACCTTCACCTTCCCCACCTTCGAGATAGACTCATTTTTTTTATCTGTAATAACTTTTAAATTACTTTTATATTTGGTCTGTAATAACTTTCTTACTCTAATCCCTCCTTTTTGTCCATGACAAAGGGGGAGAAAACCTGTCTCCATTATTGGAGAAATATTCTCTTTAATCATTATTTCAAACTTTTTATCATATTATTATTTCTATGCATAATGTCTTTTTGACAGGGGGAGCATATTTTGTCATCATCAAAAAGGGGGAGAATGTTGAGAAATTCGGTTTTGATGTCACATAATATGATACACTGTCTCATTTGATTTTATAAGATATGATAATATGTTCTCTTGAAATAATGTTATATTATGACTGAATATGTTTTGCCATAAATCTAACGAGTATTTGATGCAAGGATATCTCACCTAATAAGGATGGAGACTCCCTGTTCAAGTACAACTATGGTGCAATCATACTCCTTGAAGAAAAAGCTTGATGAGCCATGCTTTCCTAAAGTTCAAATGAAGAGATCGGCTACCTCAAGATGAAGACTTTTTTCTTCTTTAGAGTCATTTGTAACAGAACCTTCAGGAACTTGCATATTTCATATTACATACTCATTCATAATCACTATATCATAAAAGTATACGATAGTTTCAAAAAGCGCCTTTTTGAAAACTAATAATTGTACCTTCTTACAACCTTTCATGAAAAAGATATTTTGTCATATAATAATTGTACCTTATACTATATACAAGACAACATGAAAAAAGGAATGTAGGAAAAAGACAAAAACATAACATCGACTACATGGAGAAAACAAATATAATATGTTTTTGAAAAGACTTTAGTTTCCCTCTTTAAAGAAATATTTTTTATAAGAAGAAGACAAAAACATAAAAACGACTACATAAGAAAAACAAATAAAATATGTCTTTGAAAAGACTTTAGTTATCTTCTTTAATGAAATATTTCTTAATACAAGAAGAAGACAAAAACATAAATCGGCTACACAAAAGAAAAACTAAAACAATATGTTTTTGAAAGGACTCTAGTTACTTTTTCTCATAACCACAGAATGTCGACTTACTTGAAGTCATCATTCTCTTTACAAAGCATTAAATGCCTCCTGTAACAAATCCTTGTTAATATCCTTCTCAAAGAATGTCGACCTTCTTTTGGTCCTCATTCTCTCTGGAGACTTTGAAATACACAACATAAAGAAAACACTTGACATGACTATGTACAAATAAATATCTCAAAACACTCATAGTACTTACACTCATTTAAAGCAAAGAAGTACTAATGTACCTCAAATCATTAATTAGAATAAAGACAAAACTACAACCCAACGTTCAATGTACTATTGTAAGAAATAGACTTTTTACATAAAATATGTATTTCCTAAAAAAATACAACGACTAGTGTACCCTCTATTTTACTCTTATGGAAAAAGGCATTCTCGAACTTCTCTAAAAGATATTTTTGAAATGACATAACATTTCACATTTCAAAAAAGTTACAATTCCAAAATGTAACGACTACTTTTTAAAGGCTATATAAACACACTCAAATAAACTATTCAAGCAAGTGAATGGAATAGACGTGTGAGCTTACAAAGAGAAAAATTTCTATTCGTGATTTGAAAAGAGAGCCTTGAAAAAGAAAGAGAAAAAGAAAAAGAAAGAAAAGAGAAAAAGTCAAGTCCAGCTCTTTGACAAAGAGTATCCTCTGAGTGACAAACAGAACATTCTGAGAATCCTTCATTCGTGCATTCATATCATTCTGAAGGTTCTATAGGAAGTATTGTAACTCTATTATTCACTGTATTCCTTCTTTGTTTAAAGAAGTAGACCTCTGTGAAAGAGGGTGTTGCCCTTCTCTGTTGAGAGAAGAAGACCTCTTGGGAAGAGGGTGTGCCCCTTCTCTGTTGAGAGAAGAAGACCTCTTGGGAAGAGGGTGTTGTACTATTTATCCGGTGACTCGGATGTTATAGTGAAAATCTCAAGTGGTTTGCTTGGGGACTGGATGTAGGTCTGGATACTGACCGAACCAGTATAACTTCTGTGTTTTATGTGTTGTGCCTTATTGCTTAATTATTTTTATTTTATCGATCATAATCATATTTCACTATTCACCCCCCCTCTAGTGGAATTTCACTGATATGAGAATGTCTGCTTGTGTCGTATCAGCAGAGCTAAGAAGTGATAACTTAAATGGTGTGTGCATTAATTTGGCATCGCATGCATCATCTAATTAAGAAAATGTAACTAAAGATAAGAAAATATGCATGCATTGAAAGAGCTTCTGCATATGGTAAGTCATTCATATTATTTGTTCATGCATGGTGTATTTTAAATGTATGGATTTATGTTTTTCTGTTATATATGAAAATTTTAAACATGCATGAGTTGTTGTATGATTGTTTAAGTTAAATTAAATGTTAAGCCGTGAAATTTCTATTGAAATCTTTGTCTTGTTATTCTGTCTTACAAGTTTAGCATATTTACTCTACCGAGACATGTTGTCTGACCCTATATGGTTTAATATTTTTCAGGTAATGAGTAGGTACTTACGTGCGAAGGTGGAAGGTTGCGACGGGGACTGAGCCTACCTTTCCTCTGCTTCATGAATTCCGAACTCTGATTTTTACTTTAATTCAATTCAAGGACAAATGTGATTAATTTGGATATTTGTGAAACCTAAATATTATTTCATGCATAGTTAATTAGTTGTTAAAGTTTAAATTCTATAATTGTATGGTTGCAAACATTCATCTGAAGTAGCACGCCAAGTTTTATGCCCAATGTGTTTTTCCGATGTTAACTGCTAAAAGATTTAAATGTATTTCAAAAAAAAAATAATTCCACCAATTTCGGGTTATAAAAATTGGGGTGTTACAAACATGGTATCAGAGCATAAGGAAATTATGGCTCAAAGCTCATCCAACCGACCACCATCGCTGTAAGTATGCTTCCATTTTATTTGTTTTGATGACTTATGAAAATTGTATGTCTGTAATTATTTCTGTTGATATATGCGGCAAGAATCAGAACGTAGATCTAATAGGGTCACATGAATGAGAATTTTTGGATTTATGTCCAACTTATAAGTAATCTGAATCCATGTGTGTGTTTGTAGATGGCCGAAAAACAACCCCCAGGTTGGACTGCTCAGAGGGACTTCATTTTTGAAGCCCTCGCGAATCTGATGGCCTATTGTCAGAACCAAGCCGGCAACGGGGGTAATGGCAATGGTGCAGGCCATCAGCATGATGGTCACATAGCGGCACCAGTTGTCGCAACCAATGGAGCATCATACAAGCGCTTCATGGAGTTGAGCCCTCCTGCTTTCACTGATAAGGAAGATCCGGATGCAGCGGAGGAATGGGTTCGCGCCATAAGCGTGATTTTTTAGATTCTCGAGGTTTCCGCTGAGAGGCAGGTTTCTTTTGCCACTTATCGGCTCCAAGGGGATGCCAAGAGCTGGTGGGAGACGACACGCGAAGTACGCTATACGCCTGATGAGCGACGCGCCCTCACATGGTAGGAGTTTACAGCGGTATTCATGGACACCTACTTTTCCCAGTACGCGCGCGATCGTAAGAAACAAGAGTTTTTAGATCTTCGACAGGGGTCCATGAAGGTGGCAGAGTACACTACACGTTTCTGACATTTAGAGATGTATTGCCCGCATACTTATACCACTAATGAGGTGCGGGCTAAGAAGTATATGCAGGGTTTACGTGATGGCCTGAGGACGAGAGTGTTGATCAGTCGTCCTCAAAACCTCAACTAGGCCATCGAGATGGCCACAGTACTTCAGGTGGGGAAAACTAAAACCAACTTTTTGGTTTTTTTCAAAAACAATCTCGATAGATCGTAACGATGTCTTTGTGACGCAGGATGACTGGGAGTCTTCTAAGAAGACTCAGCCTAGCTGTTTCGACAAGTCGAAGGGCAATGCGAATAAGGCCCCTCGACCAACAGCGGAGAGTAGCAAGGCGCCGCCCGCAAAGAAGGCCAAGGGACAACAGGGCGGCACTCAAGCACCACAGTCTTATGCAGTATGTAAGCACTGCAATAAGAGGCACCCTGGAGTCAGCTATAGAGTCTCAGGTGCATGTCTTAGATGTGGAAAACAGGGTCACTTCATCAAAGACTGCTCTATGAGGCCAGCTCAGGAGGGAGTTGCCCCTGTTCCTAGAGGACCACAGCAGCCTCAGCAGCAGCGACCCCAGCAGTCCCAGGCGCAAGGACAGAAGAAAGCTATTGGACGCGTGTATGCGACTTCTGCAGAGGAGTTGCAAGAAGATGTCAATGTCATTGAAGGTAGAATCCCTATTACAAGGTTTGATGCTAAGGTTCTTTTTTACACTGGTGCTACGCATTACTTCGTATCTATACATTTTGCGAATTTGATTGGCGTCACGCCGACTTCTTTGGGTTATATTCTGGAAGTTATCACACCTTCAAGTGGTAGTTCTATCGCTTGTACCTATCTATCCAGAGTAGAGGTTATGATTGCAGAGCAGAACCTCCCTGCCAATCTTATCCTTTTAGATATGGTCGGTTATGATGTGATTTTGGGCATAGATTGGATGTATGAGCATTACGCTTGTATGCTTTGTCGTGAGCGGCGCATTCAATTTACTCGCCTCGATCAGCCTGTACTTGAGTATAAGGCATGTAAAAAGGAGAGCAAAGGATGACTTATTTTAGCGCTAAAGGCACATCGTTGTGTAGAAAAGGGGTGTGAGACCTTTTTGGCCAATGTGTCTTTGTTAGACCCCAGCACTACACCATTGGAGGACTTGGACGTAGTTCGAGAGTTTTCGGACGTCTTCCCGGATGACTTGCCAGGCATACCGCCTACCAGAGAGGTGGATTTTGCGATAGAGTTGGTACCTAGAATGACCCTGATATCCAAAGCACCCTATCGTATGGCCCCAACAGAGTTAGAGGAGTTAAAGAAGCAGCTACAAGAAATGTTGGACAAAGGCTTTATTCGCCCCAGTGTTTCGCCTTGGGGTGCTCCAGTGTTGTTCATCAAAAAGAAGGATGGGTCAATGTGTATATGCATTGACTATAGGATGTTGAATCAGGTAACAATAAAAAACAAATATCCTCTTCTTAGGATCGATGATTTGTTTGATCAACTTTGAGAGGCCAAGGTCTTCTTCAAGATTGATCTTCGATCAGGGTACCATCAACTGAAGATCAAAGAATCCGACGTGCAGAAGACAACATTCAGGACACATTACGGCCATTACGAGTTCTTGGTGATGCCCTTCGGGTTAACCAATGCCCCTGCGGCATTTATGGACCTGATACATCGGGTCTTTCGGCCTTACCTAGATCTTTTCGTGATCATATTTATAGACGATATCTTGATTTACTCTAAGAGCGAGGAAGATCATAGGGAGCATCTGAGGATTGTCCTCGAGACACTTCGACAACATCAGTTATATGCTAAGTTCTCGAAGTGCGAGTTTTGGTTTAATCAAGTTATGTTCTTGGGTCATGTAATCTCTAAAGATGGAGTGTCAGTCGACCCTGCCAAGGTGGAAGCAGTCATGGATTAGAGACAGCCTAAGAGCGTATCAGATATATGTAGTTTTCTAGGGCTTGCAGGCTATTATCATCGTTTTATCCAGGATTTTTCAAGGATCGCTTCACCTATGACGAAGCTACTTTGCAAAGGAATTAAGTTCGTTTGGACTCAGCAGTGCGAAGAAAGATTTTAAGAGCTGAAGAAGAGGCTTACTACAACCCCTATACTCACATTGCCTTCTGGGCAAGGAGGCTTTGTGATTTATAGTGATGCATCAGGTTCTGGTTTGGGTTGTGTTTTGATGCAGCATGGCAAGGTGATCGCCTATGAATCACGTCAGTTGAAAGTGCACGAACGAAACTACCCCACTCACGACTTGGAGCTTGCTGCAGTAGTTTTTGCACTGAAGGTATGGCGGCATTATTTGTACGGTGAGCAGTTTGAGGTCTTCTCGGATCATAAGAGCCTCAAATATATCTTCTCACAAAAGGATTTGAACATGAGGCAGAGACGATGGTTAGAATTTCTGAAGGATTATGATTTCTTCATTTCTTATCATCCAGGCAAAGCCAATATAGTGGTTGATGCTTTGAGTAGAATGGCTGGAAGTCTTGCAAGTTTTATCAGCAGTGAGTGGAGATTACTCGAAGACCTGATAGACTGGAAGCCTTTTGAAGGAGAATCAGGTCAGATTCAGATTGCCAGCACGGCAGTGCGGACAGAACTCATGGACCAGATCATCGCCCAACAAAAGGATAACCCTGAATTCAATAAAATGATTGCAGCATGCAAGCAAGACCAGTCAGCATTGCACTTAGAGGAGGATGGAAGCATCTGGTATGGCCAGAGGCTCTGGGTGCCCGCAGAGCCTCAGTTGAGGAAAGAGTTATTGGATGAGGTGCATCATACCGGATTCACTATACATCCCGGGAGCACCAAGATGTATAAGGATCTTCAGAGGAATTACTGGTAGCCTGGCATGAAGAGGATGTCGCTGAGTACGTGACGAGATGCTTAATCTGCCAGCAGGTCAAGATAGAGCACCAGAGACCAGGCGATATGATGCAGTCGATTGAGATTCCGTAGTGGAAGTGGGAAGACATTACCATGGACTTTGTGGTAGGTCTACCCAAGACACGCCAGC
Organism: Nuphar pumila; assembly: GCF_984573655.1. Taxonomy (NCBI): domain Eukaryota; kingdom Viridiplantae; phylum Streptophyta; class Magnoliopsida; order Nymphaeales; family Nymphaeaceae; genus Nuphar; species Nuphar pumila. The sequence goes on along the minus strand of NC_143257.1, from coordinate 24,338,967 downwards.
AGTATGACACCATTTGGGTGATTGTGGATCGCCTTACAAAATTGGCACACTTCTTACCGACCAGGGCGAATCAAACCTTGGAGAGTTTGGCGGATTTATATGTCGACGAGATTGTCAGATTACATGGGGTACCTGTTTCGATTATCTGAGACAGGGATCCTAGATTCATGTCAAAGTTTTGGGGACAACTTCAGAAAGCTTTGAGGACAAAACTTAAGTTTAGCACAGCTTTTCACCCCCAGACGGATGGTCAGTCAGAGAGGACTATTCAAACACTCAATAATATGTTGCGAGTGTGTGCATTGGAGTGGAAAGGTGACTGGAGTAAGCACCTAAAGTTAGCAAAGTTCGCCTATAATAATAGTTATCATTCGAGTATCGGCATGGCCCCATATGAGGCATTGTACGGACGACCCTGTAGGTCCCCTGTTTGTTGGAGCGAGGTAGGTGATCGAACTGTCAAATCGCTTATAGTTTTGCAGCATTATACGGATCAAGTACAGTTGATTCGTAAGAGGCTTTTGACAGCGCAGAGCCATCAAAAGAGTTATGCAGATCTAAAGAGGCGAGAGGTTTCTTTTGAGGTTGGTAATCATGTGTTTGTCAAAGTATCGTCAACCAAGAGCATATTTTGGTTCGGCAAGAAAGGGAAATTGAGTCTGAGGTATGTATGACCGTTCCTCATCCTCGAGAGGATAGGAGGCGCTGCGTATAGATTGACACTTCCCCTTCAGTTCTCCAACATCCATGATATTTTTCATGTGTCGATATTGAGAAAGTATGTGCCAGATCCCACTCATGTTATTCAGTATGACGAGGTCGAGGTTCAGAGAGATCTCACGTTTGAAGAATAACTGATAGAGATAGTAGATCGATGAGAACAAGTGTTGCGACATCAGTCAATTCCACTTGTTAAAGTATGATGGCAGCACCATGGGCTTGAGGAGTGTTCTTGGGAGCCTGAGGCCAATATGAGAGCTAAATATCCACACTTGTTCTGTACGTAATGTTAACCAAATTTCGAGGACGATTTTTTTTTTAAGGGGGATTGGATGTAATATACGAAAATTTCTAAGTTCTTTTCTATAGCATTGTGAAATGTCCTGAATTTCGTGCCAATATAGAACCCTAATTTCTTTAAAAAATTAATGTTCGAGTATATTTGTAAGGCTTAGGGGGTTTAATAAGGTTGAATTTTAGTAAATATAAACCCTACATGGTTTGAATAATTGAGAAAACCCTAAGTGATGCCTAATTGAAAATGTCTCTCTTAAACAGAAAATGTTGAATTTTCTTTAAGTAAAGTTAATTAAATAATGTGAATTAAAAAAAGTAGGTTGTGAACATATACATATTAATACGCTTAATAAGTTGTAATTAGTGGATAATTAATGTCTTTACATTTTATATGATTTGTGGTTGTATAAAACAAAAACGATTTTTGTTGGAATTCTATGGTTATTTAATTATAGTTTAATAAAATAGATTTTTGTTATAAATTAAACCCATTTTATTAGTTTAGTAGGAGCCAATAGGTGAGCCGTCCCATCCTATGTGGCATCTTACTTTAAATTTATTTTGAAATTTAAAAGTCTAGTGAATTTTAAGTTTATTTAAAACTTGAAAATCAAAGTGGAGATCAAGGGCTCCAAATTGAGTTTCATTAAAGTGATCAAGGGCTGGAATTAATTCCAGTCCATAACCTAACTTAGAGAGGGTTATAAAACCCTCCCATAGCCCATGCCCCCCTCATTTTGGGCTGAAAAAATTTGAGAGCTTCTCTCTCCCCCAAAAATCCTCTTCTCTTTCTCCTCTCTTTCCCTTCCCTATTCTCTTCTTTTTAGGGTTTCTTTTGGTTTTTGAGTGCAAGATCCAGACCTCAAGGGGTGTGGAGAGGGATCTAAGGTTCTCACCTTGCTGGAAGGAGGAGTTGATTGGTGGATCAAGCAAAAAGAGCCATTCATTCATCAAGAAATACATTTTTTTCAATAAAAGGTAGGGTTTATATGCTTTTCTTGCAAGAACGAAGTTCTTGGCATGGATTTTGATGCTTTTTCATGAGTTTAGATCATGATCAAACCCTTCTAACCATGGGTTTGACTCAGATCTAATGATCCATGGCAAAAACACGTCTTCCCCTAAAGAAAACCATTTTTTGAAATCGGGTTTATCATAAAAATCGGTTTCTTAGAAATAGATTTGTAAAATATATTTGTATTTGATTTATTCCATGATTTTTATGCAAATATTAGTTTGGATTGATAGATTATGAATTGTTCCATCTACTGTGAATATTTTAGAATTTTTGGAATTTTATTTTATGCGTATTTCCTATTTCTTTTAATTTTTCTTGGGATTCGGGTGACTCGGTTTGATTCACCCAAATGCAAATATCGAAATTCCAGGTTTTCCACTTCACCTCCATTCAGTAAAATGGTTGTTTCTCCCTCATCCAAAGAAGTTTTGACAAACGGATTGTTGCGTTGGAAAGCTAATTCCATTGTGAATCTACTGTAGAAATTTGGGCTCTGTTCATGGACCGAGCACGTCTTTGTGATAGTCGAAACAAAAACTGATAGGTCTGTAGTAAAACATGCATAACTCCCTCATACAAAAAAGTTTTTACGAACGGTTTGCGGCTATGGATAGCTGACAACAATTACTATATATTGTAGAAATGTAAGCTTTGTTCATGGAGCCAAAAAAAATTTGTGAGCTCTGTACCAGTTGGACAAAGTTAAGAAATTGGAAAAAAATTAGGGCAAATTCATAAATCAAGGCTCAAAGGGTGCATAGTATATATGTTTTTATTCAATTTCTTTATAGAATTAGTATGCATTATGTGAATGATTATGCAGGTCTGATTTTATGCAATCTTATATGATTATGGCATGAATTGTAAATGGAAGGTTACACATTAAAGATTTAGGATCAAAAGGTCCAATGAATACAAGTTTATGTTTTAAATTCTAAAAATGTGTTGACTACATGTATGTTCATGATATCGTGATGATATGATTGTTTCATTGATATGGATGTTCATATATATTCTCTTTGTTGCATTGGTCATGTACATGCATATGCCTTATGATGTGTGAAAATGAATAAGATATTTATGCTACGCATGTGTTCAAGTGTCTATTACAAGTTTAATTAAGTGATTTTGTCCAATGCTTTATAAGAATGCATCCATGACCATAAAGTGGTTTAAGTTTAATGTTGCATAAAAAGTATGACTGTAATCAAGTAATCATGTGACATTAAAACCCAAGATATTTGCTGGGAGAGTAGCAAATGATACAAAACTTTGTGGGGCAAGTCTGTTATGGGCACGAAAGGTTGCTCCTCCCCTCCCACGATTTTAGGGGGAAAACCTCTGCATTAGACTGCAGTGTAGAGGTTATTGTACTCATGAGGAAAAACCGATGCATCGGGTTGAAAGGTATTGGGAATCTCTCTCGTATTAACGTCCCTCACCCCGTCTTAGTGAATGGACCTGACCAGGCTACAGCCACCCCTGTATGTAAAACACGTCCTGTGTCATGGTCCTGATATGAGAATGTCTGCTTGTGTCGTATCAGCAGAGCTAAGAAGTGATAACTTAAATGGTGTGTGCATTAATTTGGCATCGCATGCATCATCTAATTAAGAAAATGTAACTAAAGATAAGAAAATATGCATGCATTGAAAGAGCTTCTGCATATGGTAAGTCATTCATATTATATGTTCATGTATGGTGTATTTTAAATGTATGGATTTATGTTTTTCTGTTATATATGAAAATTCTAAACATACATGAGTTGTTGTATGATTGTTTAAGTTAAATTAAATGTTAAACCGTGAAATTTTTATTGAAATCTTTGTCTTGTTATTCTGTCTTACAAGTTTAGCATATTTACTCTACTGAGACATGTTGTCTGACCCTATATGGTTTAATATTTTTCAGGTAATGAGTAGGTACTTACGTGCGAAGGCGGAAGGTTGCGACATGGACTGAGCCTACCTTTCCTCTGCTTCATGAATTCTGAACTCTGATTTTTACTTTAATTCAATTCAAGGACAAATGTGATTAATTTGGATATTTGTGAAACCTAAATATTATTTCATGCATAGTTAATTAGTTGTTAAAGTTTAAATTCTATAATTGTATGGTTGCAAGCATTCATCTGAAGTAGCACGCCAAGTTTTATGCACAATGTGTTTTTTCCGCTGTTAACTGCTAAAAGATTTAAATGTATTTCAAAAAAAAAATCCACCAATTTCGGGTTATAAAAATTGGGGTGTTACATGTGCAGAAACCAGCACATTAGGAACCGTGTAGCATTTCATCTCTTTATGCGTTTTTAGATTTGGGAGATTCAAATGTCGATTTCTAAATTTTTCTGATTTTATGTTTATCGTCCAACAATAGCATAATTAGTTTGTGATGAAACCATCACATTAGGTCGAGTAGATGTCTTAAGGTCTGATTTTGTTTCTAGTTTTCATTTTGATTCATTGAGTTATTGTTGAATATCAATTTTCGTTAGTTTAAGTCTAGTCGGCTGTAGCATTTTAATTTAGTATATTAGTGTAAATAAATCAGTTTAATTGAGTTGAGTGTTGTACAGGTTTAAACAGTTTTAATATTGCAGCTGGTGTAGTTGATGCTTAAATTCCATCATGTTTTGAGCTACCCGATTTCTATGCTTGTGATTTAGATAAATTAGAAGAGGTATGTTTAATTTTCTGTGTTAACAACAATTAGATAGTTTTTAATTTGTAATTAGTGGTTGATGAGGGGCGTATGTGTCAATGCTCTAGAGTGGAAAATTTTGGAAAGGTTGTGGGATTTCCTAAATGCGTATAAGTAATTTGAGGCAAGATTATGGTCTCAGCCCCAAGTCTAGTCAAGTGGGTTCTTTCTCCTTTTTAATTTGGGAAACAGATTGAATTTTCAACTTTCCTCCTAAGAGTTTCTTGAATGGTTTTGGAAAAGGTAACACAATTCAATTGCAAGTTAAAAACGTGTGGGCTCTTTTGGGGCTAACGTTTGGACTATGTAAGGAAGGTCTTGGGTTTAGGAAAGTGATTTTTATTTTTAAACTCTTGCCCAGATGTCAAGTGAACCGGTTTTGGAAATACCTCATCTTACTATAGGAAATGCAATCTATATCTCTTCAAAACCGTGTGGCCTTATTGGGCTTAATGACTTGAACCTTGCCTATTGGTTCTTAATGCAAGATTTTAGGGAATCCACTTATTTCCAGAATTCGCCACTTGTCATTCATGCTTTTTTCAAATACTTACATAGGGTAGAATAGTTAAATGCATGCATTGTGTTTAGTTTAGGAAACATTTGACTTATGTATTTAGCCTAGTGAATAATATCTAACATTTAGTATTGTAGATTAGTTTAATGTATTGTTATGCATTATATTAGTCATTTAGTTGTTGAATGGGTCTAACATAGGGCTCAATTCATCTATTATTGCTTACAAGTGCTTAGGTAGGTAAATGGTATTACATGTATGTCATTTTATATCTTAAATAGCTTTGATTAGTCAGGATGGAGGCTGTATGTAGGAGTGTACATCTCAGAGTATGCTTATGTGACTGATATTTATATTTCAAGTTATGAAATTAACTTAGTCGTTTTAGTGTTAATTATTGGATGTCTGACTCGTTAGTTCTTTCAAGTAACATAGATAGTTATGATTTGGTTTCTTTAGTATTAATTAATTAAATTTATTGGTAGTTAGTTAACATTAGGTCTGTTGATGACTGTATTTCATGGGAATTAAATAGATAGTGCACAAATCAGATTCTTTTAAATGAATAGTGCATTGATTTAAACGATAATTTTAAAGCAACTTGCACTCGTCATTTTATGTGAAAATTTTCTGATTTTTTCCAGAATTTTTCATCTATTCTTTTCATCTGGGTGTTCACTGTCAGCAGACCAAAAATCAGCTCATTTCGAGTTGATTTGGTCAGATTTTTAAGCATTTTCCAAAATCAGCTTTTTCGGGTTTTTCAGTTTCGGGACATACGATTTTCAGATTTTTCACAAATTTGAAACACTTATATCTGAAAATTCCGGATGAGTTTTTCAAATCCGTAAAGTCTAACAGATTCTTAAATCTGTCAGAAACAGAACAAAAGAAATTTTTGTAAAAATCGGACTTTGTTTACCCCTTCAAATTTTTTGTTTGTAAAAAGCTATCAGAATCCACTTTTGCACTATTTAGGGACAAAATAGTCATTTAGCTAGGTGTTTGATTTTAAGTATTTTTTTATATTTTCTAACATATATTTAGTGAACTAACAGTATTTAGGCTAGTTAAAGTATATTTACTTCGTTAGTTTAGTTAGAAACTATAATTTTAGTTTTCTTTATTTTTAATCGTAGTTTAATTCAGTAATTAGTCCAGAAATAGTTATAGATATAGCTTAGAATTAATTCTTGATTCCATACTGACTCTTTATTTTCGTGTTTTAGGTTGATAAGTTAGAAACATATCTACAGGTGTATTTACAATGTGAAGTACAGATGCACGTGTGACGAAAAGACAAAATTACCCCTGGCGATCTGGAGAAGACTTAGCAACCTGTTTTAGTTCATTTTTATTTCTAGATTGTCATTTAATTAGAATTGTAATATTAACATAGTTGTAAACCTTTGTGATATTAATAAATTGATGTTTTAAATTTAATTCAGAATGTATCCCGTTCCCTATGGATTCGACTCGTACTCGCCACATCCGTGGAAAGTCGGTTTTTATTATCTTTGGTTGACGATTTTCCAAATTCTTTTATTGAAAATAATGTTTTAAAAATATCACTACAAAAAGTCAAACCAAATTTTGGCGCCGTTGCCTGGGAACAACAATTATATTATGTTATTTCTGAGATTTCAGTTTATTAATATGTGTTTAGTTAATTGTTTTTATTTCATGATTCAATGAACGATTAGACAGGTGAGTCTTAGAGAACATAGTGGTGATTTCCTGTATTTATTGATTTCGTGATTTAGATTAGAATTGTCTTTTATTTAAGAGATTAATTAGATTATTTTAACATTGCTTAAAATAGATTATTTGCTAAACTTGTTGATTTAGATGTAGATTGGTTTTCATAGAGTAATTATGACATAGTTTAGCTGCTTAATGAGTTAGAACTTTTGTTTTGTTCGTTGTTTTTCTTTGTGTATCATATGTAGGTATATTAGAAATAAAATTGTTATTTTTGTGTTTTGTTTTAATTTTTGTTTCGGATTTTGTTGATTGTCATGCATGTATACCTTATTATTTGGTGCTTTAACTAATGAGTCCAAGTTACCAGACACAGGAGCAGACCATTGACCAGATCAACAAAAAACTATGCATTCGTACATGCATAGTGGTGGTGCAAAGTCCAGTCAATCGCCAACTTCAGAGGTCTGACACATATAAGATTGTATCTATCCTTTCTCTCATATTTATTTTATTGTTCTTTAGTGTGCATCTGCATTACATGTTTTCATATTTTGTATGCCAATAGAGACAGTGTCATTCAAGCATGGGGGGATGGTTTAGATGCACACTAAAAAAAAATTTATGTCAGGTAGCTAAAAACTCATATAAAGTAGGTCTTTAAGAACAAGTTTGTAGCATATATGAATGTTTTTTTTGCATAATCTGACAATTTAGAAATTTTTTTAAGCCCCATGTGAAATTTTTTTCTGATCTGATCCAAAAGGAGTAGTTATTTATGAAACAATTCAAAGAAAAGATAGTATTTGAATGTTAGAATGTTTTGAATCACTTTAGTATAAGTATGCATAGTATGTTTTGTGGAAAAACTAAACAATTGAAAGATGTTTATAAATATGAGCTTAAAAGAAAAGAGTCACGTTTAGTTGTTGATGTCTTTGCGATTCTCAGTAGCTGAGCTTAAACATAAGTTGAAGTGTTTGAGTGTAACGACCCCAACTCATACCTTTGAAAAATGCAGATTTTTTTTGTTTTTGTTTTAAGAGTTGCGGAAAACTTCCCAGAGACCCGAGGTCCTTACAGTTCCAATTTCAGTTGGATGACCACACACCACAAATAAACTTATATTTATCATCCATAACCAACTAACTAAATTCTTTTATTAATGAATCAATAAAAGTCTCATACTCAATGTCAAAAGTGAAATAACAACTACAAGAAATAAGAAGAACTAAAATAAACAAAAGTAGAGTCACTCTGTTCGTAAGTGAAGTAGTCTGAAGCAAATGTGACCCTCATATCCCCTCAGAAGCGAGTCGATTTCACTGATAATCTGTATTTGGGAAAAACCAATAAAAATAGAGGGTCAAAAATCTGAAGAATTCTGCGTACAGGTTCCCCTAATGAATCAAATAAGAAAAAAAACATAAATAAGATCCATGTAATATTTTGAGAAATACAGTTATAACCAAGTCATAAGACAATGAACCATCCATGCAGAAATAAACTAAACATTAAGCATGAGGGAACACGAAAGAAGTAACATTGGTCAAAATTTAATCAATAAGGCAATTAAATGCAAAAGAGATTAACATCATGCAATGATCAACATATAACAACCAAGAGAACAGATAAACATGCATGATCTAATGCATAGCAAGATTATGCATAATTTTCGTGCAATGCATGAACCCCTTATTATCTTTTATTTAAGCTTCCCTCTTTCCATATGCATGTTCTATTAAATGCACACAACTTTAAATTACTCTTTTTAATTTACCATTGCTCGCGGATACACCAAACATGTACAGTCCCCGAGGTCAAGTAGGGTTCCTGGGGTAGCTTAGCACACAATTTGTATTTTATTACCGGATTCCAAACTTAGCCCTCGATCGATATCAGAAAAAAACACCATCCATCAGAACCTTGGAAAACAACATCCAAAGTCGAGGACACCATGAAAAACAGCATCCACTGGCGCCACTTTATTGGTATACCAAAACAACAACAGTTGTGTCAAAACACACCACCCCTAGGAAAAGTGGCAGACTCTCACTAAAACCGTGGCCAGGAGAAGAACCTCAATATCGGGTTCAGGGGCAACAACACGCACACGGAGTTTTTGTATCCTCACGGTTTTTCCCAAACCGCAACATCCAAGATTCCCACGCTAAAGCACGGACATCAAGGAGAAAATGAATTACACAGTTCTTTACTTTCTTTTATCTGGTTATTAATTCATCTCTTTTACATTTGCAAATTAACATGTAGAATTAATAACATAAGCTTGCATATCAGCATGCTAAGCTTTTCACGGGACCACAGCCAGTGACAACATAGAACAGTGCGGTAAAACAATACTATCACCTTTGATTTGTTGCAATGCATCAAAATAACTAAAACAGAAAACAACTAGTTCTCGAGGCTCACCCAGCCCCCGATGATCCAATTTGATCATCTATGCTTTCATATGCAATAACTCATTAGTAACATGTCAGTATGCATTCATCTTACTTGCTTCTCGATGCATAGTCATTTATGCAAACCAAAAGGTGTGTAAGTAACAATAATATTTATGGACATGAGCATAAGTTCACACATTCATGTTAAGTGCATGCTTTTAACATAATTGAAAATATTTTAGTTATTTGTGCAATACTTTTGTTGTATTTGCTGTGTTTTGCAGATGTTGCAAACTGTATGGAGGTTTACTTCGAGTTGATGTGTTGTCTATATCATCTAAGATTGGTTGAACCTCTCTCCCAATGGGCCTTAATCATCCGTCTAACCACCGTTTGTCTCCAACATCAATCGACTTCTTACACAAGTGCAGCCACTTGTAGTCATAGCAGACCCTTGGAAGCACGTGGGTGAGTCTTTCGAAGCAAATTACCGCTCTTCCTTCCCCCAACCTCGTCAAATGAACCAATAGATTGATAAGCATATTGTAGGTCAAAAAGGTGCATTTATACTGAAAGCGCGAATGCATATGTGGTGAAAACATGAAAATGCCCTTGGAACTTTGAAGAAGCTTGAGCAACCTAGTATAGGATTTTCTTTAGTTAATTTTTAATTTATTAGTATGTGACTTAATTTGTAGTTGTTTTTATTTATTATAGACATTTTGAGATATTAATAAATTGGAATTTTGAGAGATGGTATTGAATATTGTCCCGTTCCCTTTGAATTTAACCTGTACTCGCCATGATTGTGGAAAGTCAGTTTTTATTTATTTGGTTGTCGATTTCCCAAACTTCTATTGAAAAGCTCTTTTTAAAAATACCATTGCAAAAGTATAACCATGACTTGTGTCATTTTAAAACAAATGAGCGATATAGGATATGCTCCAGACTGTACTTACGCAAATGTAAGTCAGCAAGGAAATGCCAACCCATGCGCAAAGCAGTGCGACGGTAAGGTGCAAGCAGATCCTTAAAGGGCGAAAATGCGCATTGGGCGCAGGAGTGCGTAAGCAATGCATGAGGTACGAAACTGTACCTTAGCCAAATAGGCATAACATGAATTAAAAGCCTAAACAAAGCTTGAGTGACAAAACCCTACCTTGGCTTAAATAAACGTGTAAAACAATGCATGAGGTATGAAATCGTACCTCGGCTAAATAAAGGCGTATGCAAGTAAATGTAGAAGAGCAAATAGCCGATGCACTAAAGCGCGATGGCGAAAGCAAATGACAGTAAGTGATGCTTGATCTGTGAAACAGTGTATCAAGCTAAATAAATGCGTAAGCAAATAAGCATATGCACTAAAGCGTGACGGGACAGCAAATGACAGTAAGTAATGCTTGATCCGTGAAATCGCGTATAATCTAAATAAATGCTTAAAGCAAATAAGTCTGTGCATTAAAGTGCGACGGTGAAAGTAAATAACATTAAAGCAGTAGCCTCAGCACTAAAGCGCAACGGTGAAGTAAATGACATAATGGAAAGGACAAGGATCGCAAAACTGCGCCCTTGAGTTAAAAAGCATGTATATATATATATATATTTATATATATATATATATTTGTTTATTTTAATTCACTTTTTAAATGATTTAACTTAGTTCAGTTCGTCCAAAGTCCATTGCGCAACTTTTCCCTACCTTGGGGAGTCTCGGGGTTGTGCTTGCCTTTGAGAGTAATGAAGGGCTTGGGCTGCAGGGCGTGAATAGGATTCGTCGCACGAGCTACGAAAGACAAATGTGCTTATTCTAAAATAAAAAGAAACGACGATTTGCGTTAGGGGTCGACCCAATGAAATGAAAGAAAAGGGGGGGGGAGCAGGGGGCGCAGCCCCTGCCCACCGGCCTGTCCTAAAAAAGGAAAAGGGCAGGGGTGCCCTGCCCGTCTGTCTGCCAAAAAAGGTAAAAGGGGGCAGCGGCTTAACAGTAAACAGGGAGAGGGGCAGGGGGCAACAACTTGACAGTAAACAGAGAGAGGAGCAGGAGTGCAGTCCCTGCCTGTTGGCCTGCCAAATTGCGAGTCCAAGCCCTATAACAAGATGCACAAGGAACCTTGCAGTTGAGCTAATAACACCAAGTAGTGACACGATTCTGCTGCACCAAAAGGGAAAGCAAACACAAAGACCCAAAAAGCATCAGCGATGCACGCAAACATGTGCACGATGGACATGTTGAGAAGCCGAGCACCCAAGCACCTCATGAATAACACAACTCACAACCACGATGATGCCGGGCATTGAAACCAACAACCCTCATGCGCCAAAGTGAGAACAACATACCCGAAGCTCCACCCACTAGTCAACACAACGGCTAAATGAGTGAGTGAGCAAACCAGGGGGCACCCGAGTGGTGCCACCCTATAGGCAGGGTAGCGGCATCGGGGTGATGCCGCTACAGCTGAAAAAGAGGGGCTGGACAGAAGGTAGGGGTGTGCCGCCCCCTGCTCGCAGATCGAAAGAAGAAGAGGGAAGTCCGGGGTGACGCCCCTGCCCTCCTGGCCGAAAAGAGAGACAAGCAGGGGCGTCACCTCTGCCTATCGACCCGAAAAGAGAGGGAGACAGGCAGGGGGCGTCACCCCTGCCTGTCGGCCTGAAAAGGAGAGATGAAGAAAGAAGAAGAAGAAGACGAAGGAGACGGGGGGGGGGGTGCGTACCTGCATGGGTAAGTCGCCGACGAGACACTCCGACATGAATTCATCATCGAAAGCACATGGCTCTGGCAGGGGGAGCTCGGGGTCGAATCCGGGAGAGAGAAGAGAGTGGTCAGGGGGATCGGGAGATGGCCAGAAAGGGAGAGAGAGAACAACGACGGTGTTGCCCGATGGGGATTCGCCGGAAGGGTGGCGAGAGCGAGTGTCAAGGGGAGGAAGGTCGGGCGACGGGGAGAGAGAAAGGGCAGGGGGAGGGTTTTGCGTAATGCAAACCCTCCCTTGCGTGCTTTAAATAAGCAGGGGGGTTATTAAAAGTACTCCAATCGGGTTCGGGTCATATCCGGATCCGACCGGGGTTCTATAACTTTTTTTTTCTAAATGGTTTTTACAATGCGGCATCGAGTTCTAGGTTTCTCAAGACAATGTTGCACCACTTCATTTATAAAAATCAGTTTCATAAAATATTATTTTTTTAAGTAGTGATGTTTATAATAAATAACTCGTTTTGATAAATGAAACACTTTTGTGGTCAATGAGTGCTTGACCATGTGTCTGTAATTTGCTCGATGTTTTTTTAAAATCGATGACTCATTATCGTTCATTTCTGTGTTAAAAACCTTTTTCAAGTTTCAGTGCAAAGAAAAAAAAGAATTTCATGAATTTTCAAACAAGTATTGTTTTAGAAATCCAGAGTGTAAAAATGAATTTGATAGGAATCAACTATTGAGTCATGTATTTTTTATAAAAGATGTAATTTTTTGAATGCTTAAATATTTACAAAGATTTTAAGAAATGGCTTTTAAAGCCTTAAAGAAATCTTTTATGCATCAAAATAAGATTATTCAAGAGTAGGTTTTTATAAAAGCGAGCATATAGGTAACATCATGATGAAAATCGCGGTTCATACATTAGTTCTCGTGACTCCATCAATTCTCTTTTGAAGTATTAGATCTTTAAAAGCTGAGGATAAGAGCTGAGGATCCGAGGAACCTCACTTGGATTGCTTGGGATCTGGGCATGGGGCCCATGCCACATCCGTGCGTCGCAACAATCACAGTACGACCCCCACCACGTTGCTTAAGGAGAGCACGAACTGACCGTTGACGTAAAAAAACCAGGGGTGGCGGCTTTCTGGAGTTTTGTGACCATGAGGGACGGATTGGGGTCCACGGCTGGCTCGTGGTGGTGGCTGGTGTAAGCGAAGTTCACCGTGAGCTTCTTCCTGGTTGATTCCTGCTCCTTCTGTCCACCCTAGGCACCAGGCGAATCGAGATCGAGATCGAGAGAGATGGGCAGCACCTCGGTTGGCGGGGCGCCGGGGGCGGCGGTGGCAGCGAAGAGCAGGAAATCGGAGATGGGGAGTTCGGTGGTGGTGGCGGTCGGGGTCTGCGAGAAGAGCAACAGCAAGCGAGCCTTCCGTTGGGCGCTCGACAACCTCGTCGGCATCGACCGCTTCGTGCTGGTTCACGTCTCCCCTCCGATCACTTCCATCCCCACCCCTGGTACCATCTTTCTCTCTCTCTCTCTCTCGTGTTAGTAGTTTCTGAATTCAAATTTCTATGTGATATCGCCCACTAGAGAATGCTTCCGTTGCTTGGGAGTTCAATTTTGAGAGAAAAAAGATGCATTTTCTTCAGCAAATTCCATGATAGTCTTTGAAAGGAAAGCTGTCTTGGGGGTATTTCTAAAGGGAATTTGCTTCCCTTTGATCACCCATTTCCCCCCTTCTGACTGTTTTGATGAAAGGAAGATTAGGCATCAATAAACAACTGGCTATTAATTTTATTTCCTTTTTTCCTCTAGTAATTTTCTGCTTATTGGTGCTTTCTTAGAAGACTAACACCTGTGGTTCTTGGCTCCTGGATGGCCACTTTAGTTGGCATTTTCAGATATGAGTTTATGGTTGGTTTCTCTCTCTATTTATGATAACTTGTTTAGAAAAAATAAAAACAAAACTTCCAAGCATGTAAATAACTATTGAAAAATATAAATAAATTTTTTATAAATACATCCAAATAGTGTTGAGTTTTTTCGCTCAAAAACTATTCCTAAGTTCCTATGCATTTTTTCCATTTCCCTAAGTTTATGGGTTCTTGTTTCTAAGATTGTAGAAACTTTTCTTGTCTTTATATAGAGGGGGTGTTGCCTTAAAGGGCAAGGCCCTGGGGGGCGTTAGATCTTGAGTTCGTACCTCTCGAACCCTGGAACCTTGTTTTGGGTTTTAGTTTAGGCTTAGGACAATTTTAATCTTCAAGTCTAAAACCAACCTTTTACCAACACATTAATGGACTTCGACTTTGCATTTATCTATTTTGAATCTTACCTAGATCTGTATAGACTAGACTGTAATATCACTTATTTTCATACTTAGTCATTTTTTGTTTTTTCAAAAATTTGGCTTTGAAATAAAAATTGTTGAACCTCGATTTTTAGGCCGATGCTTTGGAATCTGGGCTTGGCCCAGGTCTCATTGTCAAGGCCTAAACGAGCCAATCGAAGCGTAAGAAAGAGTTTTATTTTCGACCTTTAAATTCAAGCGAAATTCAGGTTATTTTTTGGCGAAACACTGAATTTGATATTTGTATAATATGTCGTTGGATGCATCTTGAAATGCCGAGCGCAACAATATGTTACTTTTTCGAATTCGAATTCCGATTGGCTCGAAAATCACGTTTTAAAAAAAAAGAGTAGTTTGTCGGTTTGAATCCAGATTTGGATCGAACTGGATCCGATGGATTTGATCCAAATTCATATGGATCTAGACTCTATCCAAGACCCATATTAATCTAGATTTTGTCCAGTCCAAAATCTATTTGGATTTTTGGAAATGGATTTGGGTCTTGGATTCGGATCCAGATCCAAATCCATGCCAATGTTTTTCTAGCTTTAAATTTAATAAAAAGCTTTAATTTAGAGTTAAATAAGGTTAAGAAGCCTCCTAAGTTAATTGGGCTATTTTTGGAAGCTTTAGATAATTATTAATTAATTATTAATTAATTAATTAATTAATTAATTTTTATTAATTTTGAATTTTAATTAGGGTCGAGAAGGACTTCTAAATGGAGTCCTTGTACATGCCTAAAGAGACTTATGTTAGTTTTGGAAAAGACTTTTGAAAAATTTGGAAACTTTGAAAAAAAATCAAAACATGAGAGTTAGAATTTTTTTGGAAAGAGAGTGAGAGAATCCTTCAAGGAGGAAACTCTCTTCTCCAGCTCATCTAGAAGGGGTTGGGGAAGGGGGAGGGCATCACCCTCTCTTGGCTTACTTAAACAAAAAAAAAGGGAAGGAAGAAAGAGAAAGGGGAAAAGGAAAGAGAATGAGAGGAAAAGAGAGGAAAAAGGAGGAAGAAGGAGGACCTTCTTCTCCAGCCATCCCATATCTTTCACCGGTGGTTTCCATTGATTTTTTCGATTTCACGCAAAGGTACGGGTCTCTTCTATTGAATCAAGTGGAAAATCGAATGTAGATAGGTTTTCCATGCATGATTTAGATGTAAATCCATGGAAAAAGGAGTAGATCCATATGCCTACTCTATAATACATGAAAGAGGATTCATGGATCCTCTTCCATGGATTCGTTTTAGATTTCATTCACCTTTTTCAAAATAAATTTCTGTGTATGTTTCTTTTATGTAAAAAACAGAATTTATTTCATAATAATAATAGCTTGTATGCGCTTGTATCATGATATCATTGATTTCCATGGAGGGGTTTCAATTCTTTCATCGTTTCAAAAGAATAAATTTTTGTACATAGTCAACTAGAATTTTTGTTTAGGGTGTAAGTGTTCATTTAGAGCCTTCTTTTGGGCAAACATCGATTTCCATGGATGGTCCGTATTGTGGACTGTTAGATGCATGTTAATATTGATAAAATAACTTGGTATGCATGCATTCTTTATTGAAGTTCGTGTATCCATAATTGTAGTTAATGAATCTTAATATTTGTTCTGATGCCCATGCTTATTAGTTTTGGAACTTATATAAACACATGTTTGAAGGTATCCATGCAACTCACAGCATACACAGATTTCTGAGCCTGTACACGTTGTAAAAACAAAAAAAAGAGAAAATGTTTATTTGGAAGGTTTGGGGGCTTTATGGCCAGACCGGGCCAGCTTGCCTAGCATCGTCAGGCCTGTTCTGACAAGTCTGACTTGGTGCTGCAGGGCCCAGCCGAGTGGGCTAGGCTAGGCAGCAGGTGGTTACAAAAAAAAATATCGTGTTGTGAATCATGGTGAATCACGCATAACTAAATAGATATATGTATGCCCGTGCACACTTGACATATGATTCGGTACAAGCATGTAAAACAAAGTGGAATCATGTATTTATATGCATGCTTGAGTGATGAAATTTCCAGATACATGCAGCCTAAGTTGAACATGTGTATGCCTGCCTCATTGAATCCAAATATGTAGATGTTTGCATGTTACATATCTATATATACATATATATTATGTTTATTTTCCATTTCAAAGGAAAAACAAAATTATAAACATATGCATACATATAATATATATGTAAGGGTCCTGGTGGGCTGGCTGGCAGGCCAGCCGAATCTGGCCTGACATGCCAGGCCCTGCCAGGCGTGGCTGGGGTCTAGTTAGTCTGAACCGGACCCAGCCTGGTGCTGGCTGGGCACCTGGCAGCCCAGCCGAGTGGCTTGATTGGGCATGCTAGGCCGTGTCGGGCTCGGTCCAATCTGTGGCTGGACTAGTGCAGGCCTGGCAGCCGTGCCAGGTCTGCGCTGGGTCAGACCCAGCTGATTTGGTTCAGCTGGGCCTGAACTGAACCCCAGCCGATTGGGTGTAAGATCACGTGTTTTCGGATCTTAGTCAATTCATGAAAATTTCAAAATTTGGCTAAGTCTGGTAAGAGAATCATTTGAGGCCTGATTCATAGACCGATGTCTTAGAGTTTGGGTTTGACCCAGGTTTCATCGACAAGGTTGAGGCGAGCCAATCGGAACGTGGTAAAGAGTCTTAATCTCGACTTTTAAATTCAAGCGAAATTCAAGCGAAATTCGGGTTATTTTCGGGCGAAATTCGGAATTTGATATTCATGTAATATATCATTGGATGCGCCTCAAAATTCTGAGCGCAATGGTATTTTACTTTTCTAAATTTGAGTTCCGGTTGCCCCGAAAATTGCGTTTTTCTAAAATTTTAGCAGTTTGTTGAAACGGATCCGAAATTGGATCGGATTGCATCCAAGGCGTAGGATCCAAATTTCTATGGATTTGGGTCCTAGTTAGTTCCTATAAAATCTAGAGTTGATATAAGTCTTAATCCAAATTTTTGTATGAGTATGGGTTTGGATCTTGGATTCGAATCCGGATCCAAATCCAAGCTCAACATTTTGTATAACTTTAAATTCAGCTAGGAGCTTTAAATTGAGGTTAACATCATATAAAAAGTCTCCATGGTCAACATGACCAATTTTGGAAGCTTTTGAATATTTAAGAATAAGTAAATTAAAAAAAAATAAATTTATTAGTTTATTAATTTTTATCAATTTCGGGATTGGGTTAAGAGGGTTTAGGGTTAAACCCTCTTCTCTAATTAAAAGGGGGTCAAAAGTCAAAAAAAGGAAAGGAGTCCAAAAATCTGGAAACTCCCTAGAGAGAGACCTAATTCTGGAAACTCTCTCTAGAGCAAGGTTACCGGAAGCGCCTAGCTAAAAGGGGAAGCGCGCTTCGGAAGCGCGAAACGTCGCGCTTCCGAAGCATGGGGGGGAAGCGTCCCCCTTTTTTGGGAAGCGCGCTTCCCTTTAATGGGGGACGCGTTTCCCTTTAATGGGGGACACACTCCCTTTAATGGGAAGCACGCTTCCCCCTCGCTTCCCCCACGCTTCCCCTGTTTTTTTCATTTTTTTGTATTTTTTATTTTTAATTTTTTCGCTTCCCCCTCGCTTCCGAGACGCTTCCTAGGTCGTTTCCGAGACGCTTCCTAGGTCGCTTCTGAGACTAATCCCGAATCGCTCCTAAGTGGTCCCACGCTTCCTAAAATTTTGAAAGTGCCTCGCTTCCCGCTCCCGCTTCCCGTATCGCTTCCCGCTCCCGCTTCCCGCTCCCGCTTCCTCAACTGGCAACGATGCTCTAGAGAGTTTCCAGCTATTAATAAGAGAAGGGAGGGGGGGGGCAGCCCTTCTCTCTCATTTGGCTTTAGAATAAAACAGAAAAGAGAAACAGGAAAGGAGAGAAGAGAAAAAGGGGAGAAAGAAAGGGAGAGTGAAGGAGGTAGAAGAAGAGTGGAGGCAACGTAGCTCAACCCTAGCACCTTCTGCAGCCTCTACTCGTGTTCTCCTATAAAGGTACGGGTACCCCTTCTTGAAACGAATGAGAAATCGGGTGGAGATTGGATTTCCATGCATCTTTTGATGGAAATCCATGGAGGAGCAGTGGATCCATGATTTTTCACTGATACCCATTTACATATTCTGTATTTTCATTGTTTTCCAACAATATATATATATATATATATGTGAATATGAACCAATATGAGAATTTCGTTGGGGCGTTCCCTACTGAGCGACGCGCTGTACTCTATAGGCCCGGAGGCAGTGATAAATGGGCAAGGGTTGCTCGTCACACCGGCGCCCGGGTGTGGTGTCAAATAGGCAAGGGTTCCCTCACTTTGTTGGACGGGTGGGAGTAAAGAAGTTAGTCCAAGACCATAAACTTAGGTTAGCCTCTTGGAACATAGAGTCTTTAACTGGTAAGTTGGTAGAGTTAGTAGATGTTATGTGTAGGAGAAAGATTGATATTTTATGTCTACAAGAGACCAAATGGGTAGGTGAGAAAACAAAAGTGATAGAACCTTGGGGATATAAGATTTGGTATACAGGAATAAATAGGAATAGGAATGGAGTAGGGATTGTTATGAGTCGTGAGTTTATAGATAATGTAGTTGAGGTCCGTAGGAAAGGTGATAGGATTTTACTTATTAAATTAGTATTAGGTACATATATTATTAATATTATTAGTGTTTATGCTCCTCAAGTAGGTTTAGATGATTCCATTAAGCGTCAATTTTGGGAAGATTTAGATGGAGTAGTACAAGGGATATCTTATGGAGAAAGGCTTTTTATCGACGGTGACCTTAATGGGCATGTAGGCATTAGTAGGGATGATTTTGAGAGTATCCATGGAGGCTATGGTATAGGAGAAAGAAACAAAAGTGGAGAAAGGATTTTAGATTTTGGTTTGTCCTATGATATGATCTTAGCAAACACTTGGTTTAGGAAGAGGGAGTCTCACTTAGTAACATTTAAAAGTGGGGTTAATACGAGTCAGATAGATTTTTTCCTACTTAGAAAGAGAGATAGGGGTTGTTGCATTGATTGTAAGGTTATACCGGGAGAAAGTGTAGCTACACAATATAGAGTCTTAATTTTAGATCTTAGAATTAGACAATGCCGCAAAAGGGATAAACATAGGATAGATCCTAGAATTAAGTGGTGGGCATTGAAAGGAGCTAAACAAGGAATGTTTGTAGAGCAGGTAGTTAAGGAAGCTGATTGGTGTCTCGAGGATGATTCAGAATCAATGTGGAATAAGATAACGGGTGGCATGAGAAAGGTGGCTAATGAGGTATTGGGTGAGTCTAAAGGCGGTGCACCGCTAGGTAAGGATACATCGTGGTGGAACGAGGATGTCAAATTAGCTATTAAGGTTAAAAGAGAGTGTTATAGAAATCTAAGTAAGAGTCGTGATAAGGAGAATTTGGAGAAGTATATGATAGCAAAGAAGGAAGCTAAAAAAGTAGTTCAGAACGCGAGGGATAAGGTATATAAGGAGGTTTATGACAAGTTGGATACCAAAGAAGGCGAGAAGGATATTTATAGGCTTGCAAAGATGAGAGATAGAAAATCGAGGGATCTGGGTATGGTTA
Organism: Nuphar pumila; assembly: GCF_984573655.1. Classification (NCBI taxonomy): domain Eukaryota; kingdom Viridiplantae; phylum Streptophyta; class Magnoliopsida; order Nymphaeales; family Nymphaeaceae; genus Nuphar; species Nuphar pumila. The sequence continues at coordinate 24,319,008 of NC_143257.1, read as the reverse complement.
GATGTATCAAAGATGAAACACAAAGGGTTTTAGTCAAAGATGAGGAGATTAAGGAGAGATGGAAAAATTATTTTGATAAGCTATTTAATGGAAGTCATGCTCAGGATCTTGGAGACTTCATGCGCAAGATTCAAAAGAAAGAAATTGCAGAGGCTTTGAAGAAAATGAAATCAAGAAGGGCAGTTGGCCCAGATGGTATTCCTATCGAGGCTTGGAAATGCTTGGGAGAGAAAAGTTTAGAATGGTTGACAAATCTTTTTAACAAGATTTGGCGGACAAATAAGATGCCTAATGAGTGGAAGAAGAGTACTTTGGTGCCTCTATATAAAAATAAGGGTGATATACAAGATTGCACAAACTATCGTGGTATAAAACTCATGAGTCATACTATGAAACTTTGAGAGAGGGTGATTGAGTCTAGGTTGAGGAAGGTTGTCATGATATCGGAGAATCAATTTGGTTTTATGCCTGGAAGATCAACTATGAAAGCTATACATCTTCTTAGACAACTTATCGAGAGAAATAGAGAGAGGAATAAAGATTTGCATATGGTTTTTATTGATTTAGAGAAGGCATACGCTAGAGTACCTAGGGACGTTCTCTGGTGGACAATGATGAAGAAAGGTGTTTCTCTCAAGTACATTAAAATAATTAAAGATATATATGAAGGAGTAGTAACCAATGTCCGCACTTGTGGAGGGGTGACAACCAATTTTCCTATAACGGTTGGGTTACATCAAGGATCTGCTTTAAGCCCTTTCCTATTTGCTATAGTGATGGATGAGCTTACGAGATCAATTCAAGAAAATGTGCCGTGGTGTATGCTGTTTGCTGATGATATTGTTTTGATTGATGAGTCTAAAGCTGGGGTTAATGCTAAGTTAGAATTATGGAGACAAACATTGGAAGCAAGAGGTTTTAAGTTGAGTAAGAGTAAGACAGAGTACATGGAATGTTGGTTTAGTAAGCAACGAAGTAATGATGAGAGTGTAGTGAAGCTTGGTGAGCAAGAAATACCGGTGGATGATTGTTTCAAATATTTGGGATCTATCATTCAAAAGTATGGAGAAATTGATGGAGATGTAAATCATAGGATAAAGGTTGGGTGGATGAAATGAAAAAGTGCAACTGGAGTGTTGCGCGATCGTAGAATGCCATTGCGGTTGAAGGAAAAGTTTTATAGGACGACTATTAGGCCTGCTTTACTATATGGTGCGGAATGTTGGGCTGCCAAGAGACATCATATTCAAAAAATGAGTGTAGCTGAGATGCGTATGCTGAGATGGATGTGTGGAAATACAATAAAAGATAAGATTCAGAACGAGGAGATACGTAAGAAGGTAGGCGTTGCACCCATTGAAAATAAGATGAGAGAGAACCGTTTACGGTGGTTTGGACATATTCGGCGAAGGCCTAATGATGCTCCAGTTAGAAGGATGGAGAAATGGGAAAATATATTAGTTAAAAGAGGTCGGGGTAGGCCTAGGAAGACATGGATGGAGGTGATAGGAAATGATATGAATGCTTTGAACCTCACCAAGGACATGGCATTGGATAGAAATGATTGGAGGAGAAGGATTCATGTGGAAGACCCATAATGATTTTCTTTTTTGGTTCATATCGCCGACCCCAATTATTTTGGGATGAAGGCGTAGTTGTTGTTGTTGTATATATATATATATAATATATATATAATAATAATATGTATTCACCAAGTGTCTGCGTTGACACTGGTGCTCTTGTTTTTGACAACATACACAGGCCCAAACTGGGCCTGTGTATATGCTGTTGGACCCAGCCGACAGGGTCGGCTGGGCTGGACTTACTCTTTAAAAAAAAAACAGTTTTTTTCCTTCTATGTTACTGTTGGCTGGCTGGCACCCAGTCGAGTAGCACTCGGCTGACTGCCAGCATGCTGGCAGGGTGCGCCAGGCCCAGCACCCAGTTGGCTGGGTGCTAGGCGAGCCTACGACAGGGTCGAGGCAGGGCCAGCTGAACCACGGCAGGCCCAACTGACCCAGTCAGTTGGGTGTTGGCCTGTGATTTTCTGCCATTGAAAAAAAAATTTAAATAAAATATCAATATGATTTTATTTCTGTCTGAGTATGCTGTGGTTTCCTGACAGCATACACAAGCCCAAACTGGGCCTGTCTATATGCTGTCAGACCCAGCCGACAGGGTCGGCTGGGCTGGGTGTTTTAGATAAGAAGAAAAATTTATATGTATATATATATTTATAATATAAAATAAAATATTTAACTATGGGTTTTTGGGCTGTTTAACAAAGAAAAAGGAAATAAGAGGATATATATATATATAAGGTGAGATATGTATAGAGTTTAAATATTTCTGTTAAGTTCCTATGTTGCTGTTATGTTGTCCAGCCTCGACAGGCTACACAGGCCCGGACTGGGGACTGTGTGCACGTTGCCATAACCAACCGGGTGTTGGCTGGACATGGGATGGGTGTTGAAGTACTGACAAACAGAAATATTTCCTTAAAGCATGCACATCAGCGTTAATGATGGGCACGTACAGACATGCATTGATTGAATCAAATCCTGGAACAGCAAGCATGCACTTATTTAAACTTTTGCATTTGACTGTCACGTAGTATTGTAGTAGTTGTATTGATGTGCCTATGTTTATTGCAAACAAACCCATTTTATTGCTGGCTACACCCATGTGAAAATACATATATATTGATGTTTCTTTTAACGAAACACATGCATTTACAAGGGGGCATGCACATGACAAGAACATATAGTGACGTGCATATGCGACGCTTGTTGAGGTGTTGCAACCAACATGAGTAGACACACAGTTTGGAAAATATGTATGCACGTAAGGAAACCCACTTAAAAGAAAACATGCATAAACTCGAGTTTGCATATAGAGAAATTCTGGAAATTTCTATGGTTATGCTTATGGGTTATGAGTTTGTAACTGATTTGAAAAATGTGCAAATTGAAAGTATGTGATTTACTTTACATATAACATGTTATGGTTTATGCATATGGTGCTTCGGTGATCGAAAATTCGTCGAGGGCTTGATAAGCCCGAGCTACGGGATTGCTTTTCCTTATTCATTTTAATGCATTGCAAAGATCATGTTTTTCTAATATTTTGTTTTATTGCACTGTTCTACATGTTTCCACGGGCCGGAGTTCTGTGATGGCTCTCGCGAGATAGACGCGTGCTCTTATCTTTATTTTTGCATATGGTGTTGCAAAACTTAAGGAATTGATTTTTAATAAAAGATAATAATAAAGCACAGTGTAATATACCTTCTAGGATCACCCATCTGGAGAATGAGGATCTTAGAGATCCGGTCTTGGGGAGACTGTGAGGATACAAAACTCTGTGTGCTTAATTTGGTCCCCTGAACCCGATGTTGAGGTTCCTTCTCCTGGCCACGGTTTTAGGGAGAGTCCGCCACTATACCTGGGGGTGGTGTGTTTTGACACAACTGTTGTTTTGGTACCAAGAAAGTGACACTTGTGGGCGTGGGGTGTCCCTTGTGTCCCCGATATTAGATGTGGAGGTCTAATGTTCCGAAGGTGATTCGGTCGAGGGCTAAGTTGAAACCCAGTAATAAAATACAAATTGTGTGTTAAGCTATCCTGGGAACCTACTTGACCTCGGGGATTGTACCCGTTTGGTGTATCCGCGGGCAACTGTAATTAAAAAGAGAAATTTAAAGTTGTATGCATTTAATGGGGCATGCATATGAAAACAAAAGATTTAAATAAAAGATAATAAAGGGATTCATGCATTGCACAAAAATCATGCATTTTCCTGTTATGCATTAGATCATGTATACTTTAATGGTTCCCTCAATCAATACATGATGTCGAGTGTGGAATGTTTATTTCTTGTTGCATGCAGAAGTTTTATTACTTGCTACTGCTTCACTGTCTTCGCATGCTTAGCATTTATGATTGTTGCATGAATAAATTCCTAAATGCTATAAACTTCTTGTATGTATTTCCCTCAATTGTTGCATGATATCTTATCTTTACCCTTTATCTCACTTGTTTCATTAAGAAGTAGCTGTGCTCAGAATTTCGATTCTGACACCCTACTTTATTGGTTTTTCGCAGAAACAGGTGATCAGTGAAGTTGACAGCTACTGGAAGAGCGCGAGAGTCACATTGAGTTTTGACTGCTTCATTTGTGGACAGAGTGACTCTTTCTTTTTGGTCTTTCAGTCTAGTGTTCTTTTCATTTACTTATTTCCGTCAGTGGTTACGTTCTTTTCTATTGAGTAGAACAATGTCCTTGAGATTAATTCTTAACTCTTGAATAAAGAAATTGGTGTGGTTTTTATGGATGGTGATTGCAATTTCGTTTGTGGTGTTTGGCTATCCAGTTGGAGTTGGAACTGTGAGGACCCCGGGTCTCTGGAAAGTTTTCCGCACTATAAAAAAAAATATCGCATTTTCAAAGGGAATGAGTTGGCGTCGTTACAGGTTTGGTATCAGAGCCCACCACAAAGACTTGCAATTTTGTCATCTTTTGAGTATTAAATTTTATTTTTGGTATATGAGCCCTGTCTTGAAGTGTCGACAAGTGTGACTCATCCCCCAGAGCAGTCCTCTTCACTGGTAAGGTCATTTAATACTTTTATTTAAATTGTGTGAATTCTATGTAATTGATTGCAAGTATAGTTCAATATTCCTTGGTGCGATTACATGAACGATTATTGTTCGTGATCAACCCTAAGGAGATAGGATCAGAGCGGGTTTAATTTTGTGAAATGCATGTGCGATGTAGATGTCGTATACTCGCAGAGGTGCTTCGTCCTCTACTGCTGCTCACGCAAACTGGCAGGAGCAAAGAGATTTTATGATGAAAGTCATTCATACCTTGACCGAGACCATGACAGCTCAGGCGGCACAAACAACACAGGCGGTACAAGCAGCTCAGGTTTTACAGGCGGCACAGGCAGCTGCGCAGGCCGCCGCACAAGCAGTGGCTCGTGACCCCCCTGTCGATATTGTTTCAAACGCGGGTGGCGTTTCCTTCGAAAGGTTTCTGAAGTTGGACCCGCCTTCCTTTTCGGGAAAGGCAGACCCAGAGGCTGCCGAGAGCTGGGTCGAGGAGATTGAGCGGGCGTTCGACGTCTTACCTGTCCCTGAGGAGAGAAAGACACCTTTGACACGTACCGTTTGAAGGGCGATGCCAAGAAGTGGTGGGACACCCTGCGAAGGGTGAAGTTCGTCGATTGGGATGAGATTCCTTGGGAGACGTTCAGAGAGGAGTTTCTAGACGCATACTTTCCCTCTTATGCCGAGGAGCAGATGCAACAGAAGTTTCTCGATTTGACTCAGGGGACTATGAGTTTGGTGGACTACACTACCAGGTTCTGGAGTCTTGATGTAAAAACCACAAAAAAAAAATTGTTTTGGACCCGGGTCGGGTCGGGTCCGGACCCGACCCGAGCCCCTTTTTTTTAGGGTTTTAAAATAACCCGACTCAGGATCCCGAGCGCCGCAACACCCCCCCTTTCTCCCCCTTCGTTTTCGGGTGGATTAGGGAAACCCACCGGGGTTTCCCCTTTCATCTTCCCCCTGAAGTTTTTAAAAGCTCTGCAGGAGGGCAAAGGGAGGCACAACCCTTCGCCCCCCTGTGCCGCCTCCTCCTTCTCTGCGCTCGTTGCCGCTGCCGTCGCTGCGCCCCGCCGCCGACGCCGGCCACCGCCTCCCAGGTACGCCGTCCTCCCTCTTCTCTTCCTCACCCCCCTCTCTGTCACCTCGCCGGGAGGCCGACAGGCGGCGCACGGCCCCTGCCGCGCCCTCCCGTCTCTCCTGTACTCATCGGAGGGCCGACAGGTGGCCTGCGAGGCCCCTGTCGTCCCCTCTTCCCTCTGGGGGGTGCGCCGGAGTGCCGGCAAGGGACTAATGACCTCTGCGACACTCCCTCACCTCTGTGGGTGATAGGGAACCCGACGGGATGTCGGTTGCCCCCTATCACCCCCGTACCGAGCTCTCTCGCGCTGGCAGGGGTTAGCCCCCTGCCGCCTCTCGATCTCCGGTAGGCAGGGGCAATGCCCCTGCCGTTTCCTGTTTCCCGGCAGGCAGGGGCTCGCCCCCTGCCGCCTCTTGGCTTCTGGGAGGGCAGGGGATATTCCCCTCCTGCCCTTGATTCTCAGCACGCTGGGGGGCCAGACACCCCCTGCGGCTCCGTAAATTTGCCAGGCAGGGGTCGAGGCCCCTGCCGTTCGTTATTTCGTCAGGCAGGGGTTGGGGCCTCTGCCATTCCCCATTTTCGTCAGGCAGGGGCCAAGGCCCTTGCCATTCATTTTTTGTGCCTGGCAGGGGCCGAGGCCCCTGCCATTCCCTGTTCATCAGGTAGGGGCCGAGGCCCCTGCCATGCGTGACCCTGTTTGGCAAGGGCAGGGGCCTCTGCCCTTGCTTTTTGTCAGGCAGGGGCCGAGGCCCCTGCCATTCGCTATTATTGTCTGGCAGGGGCCGAGGCCCTTGCCATTCACTATTTTGTCAGGCAGGGGCCGAGGCCCCTGCCATTCACTATTTCGTCAGGCAGGGGCCGAGGGCCCTGCCTTTTGTTGTTCTGTTTGGAAGGGGCCGAAATCCCCGGTCACCTAATCCTACCCTTGCTCCCGTCGCACCATTAAATTATATTATCATAATTGAATACACACACTTTTGCAGACATCGTATCGAACCCCGCTCTGGCTCCGCGGTCTGAGCCTCGTATCATCTACATGCGTAGACGCACGCAGCTGCACGACATCCCGAGTTAGGGGAAAGTCGCACAAAGAGTTTGTATGAACAAAATAAAATAAGACTTCTGAGATAGAATAGTTATTTTGCATACCTGCTTATCTGAAGAAGTATTTGCTGGTCAGAGTTTTCCTCTTTTTGATTCTTTTGAAATTGCATGCTCAATGGGAGACTCATTTTAGAAAGAATCAAGTAGTTAATTGGTTTACCTGTTACCTGTAGGATTACTTAACTCGTGATTGTCTGTTCTGCATGCTTATTCTTTTGAAACTGCATACTTAAGGTAGACTTTGTGAATAGACTTATTTCTGGAGAGAAAACCACTGCAATTGCTATTGTAACCGAACCTTAAGGCATGTACGATATGAATTTTTATGTGAGGTCATGGAGTATCTTGAAGTGGGAAATCAACACTTTATTGATTTTGATGTGATAATGTCGGCCTCCACAGGCCAATCGCTCAAAGAGCAATACATGTCATGTATGAACCAAAAGAATCATAAAACATTATATGTTGCCCTCTCATCGTAGTCGTATCTCTAGGGAGGTACAACCGTACTTTTGGACAAGTACGTCCCATGTGGGTTACGATGGTTGGAGGATGAGGTTGTAGCAACCTCGATGCGTGCAATTAGCACAATGCTGAGATCACATAAATGGTGACCATTCGCCTTCGCAGGCAAGATGCTCGAGAGGGTCTAATAGACCAGAGCATATAGTGTAAAACCCGAGATTTTTATTAGAAAATATTTCAAATTAATTCAAATTGGGCCTAGATCCATATTTCGGATCTAGGACCCATAGAGGGGTATTTATGCTTAAATAATGGAGTTATATTAAAATAATATTAATATTGATAATAAAATAGAAATATACATACATATATGTATATATATTAAGCGAATTCGAGGATCCACAGTTGGATCCACTTGGATCCAACTTGCGGATCCATTTTGATGGGGGTAAAATTTTACGTATAATGTGAAATTAAAATTAAATAAAATTTTATTTTTAAAACTTATCCGAGGATCCACAGTTGGATCCATTCGGATCCAACTTGTGGATCCATGCAGTTGGGGGCCGGGTTACGGGTCCCGGGTTCGGATCCGAGCCCCACCCCATGACAGCCTTTTAAATGAAAAGGGCAACCCGATAAGGGTTGCCCGATAATACCTAACAGGAAAAAAGGAAAGGAGGGGGAGGGGGAGTTACGCAGGGCGTAACCGACCCCCCATCTCGGCGTGAAGGGGGGGAGGGGTCTTGCCCGATAAGAGGGAGTGGAGAGGGGACTCTCTTCACTCGCCTCTCTCTCTTCACTCAGTCCCCCATCTCTCGTCCCTCGTCTTTCTCTCAGTCGGTGCGCGCGCCGGTGGATTTGGAAGTCGCCGACAAGTTTTGGGCCACCGCAGATCACGGCAAGCACTCCTGTCACGGCAGCAGCAAGGAGCAACCACCAGCCGACCGTGCCTGCACGTCTACAGCCTTCGATCGTTGGGGAAATCTTCAAAAAGGTACGGTGCTCCTCTCGATTCTAGGTGAGGGATCGAACATGGGTTCGATCCCGTGTAGTCTTTTGAGGTGAGGGTACCTGAGGACCTTTTGCATGGCTGTTTGTTGCTCTTTTGTTGTTTCGTGAAGTAAATTTGGTTTTGGGGGTTTTCATCGACCCTAATCCGAAAAACCCTAACCTCTGAGTTGGAGGTTTGAGGGTTTCCATTGTGAAAGGGGGGGGGTCGGCTGAGGTAGGGGATGGCCCCAGCCGTGTGGATCCCGAGTATTCCTTTTTGGGATTACCTCAGATTTTGGGGATGATTGACGAAAACCCCAATTCAGTCGAAATTGGGGATTTACATTTTATTTCGATTTGAGGGGGAAATTGTATTTCGATTTCTTGAAAATATATGTACGCTATGAGGTATCGGATGGCCCCAGTTGTAGGGTTTTCAATCTCTTGGTAATTTGATGATGCTAACTCATTTAATGATTGATTCTCGATGTTTTAGCATTTTATGTAATATAATGTGGTTAAATTAAATTAGAATCAATAAAATGTGCTATTGAATCAAAGCAAATGATGTGTTATGTGAGATTAGGGGCTTATCCTCATACACAGAGTGGATGTGTGTCTAGTGCCTGTGTGCACATGTGAGGTATGTTTATGTTGTGCACGGGTGCATGCTTGGGCATGTACAATGTGTGTTATTGGTAGACTCTAAATCTGAACACTTATGTGTTAGTTACACTTATCAAACTTGATTTCTAATCAAGTCCGTAATGCATACTCTCTTTTGATATTGATCAGCCATATAAATGGGTGCTGTGCAGCTTTTGAACCGGGTCATAGCAAGCCCAGCTGACCCAGTGAGCTGGGAGCTGGCCTGTAACTCGCTTGAAAAAAAAGAAGAAAAAAAAAGGGGTAAATAATATTCACACGAGTTCTGTTATGTATCAAACTTGGGTAATTTTTGGGTTTCTACTTACATCTGATACGTTGTGTCTCCACTTATTTTCACATGAATCAAATAGTTAATGAGAATCTGATATGTAACAAAGGCGACATATTTTGTTAGCATAAACTTGTTTTTAAATCTGCTGATTTGCTTAAGCATTGATTAAATGTGTTGTTGAGAGCTGGAACACACATGTGTTTGCCTGTATGTGTGTGGACATATACCACACTCAATCCTGTCATTTTTTTTTTGTGTGAACAGGAACCACACATAAATCTGTATAATTTTCTGTGCATGAGAGTGTCAAAAGAAAACTAGGTTCAGCGCGTGTTGTTTTGAGAAATATGTAGATGCACAAGTTCAGATGCATGTGATTAGTTAGAAAAAAAAATATGGTTTTGATTCCTTGACCTAGAGTTTGTTAAGTTTTAACAATAATACTGACCGATTTTGGGGCTGACAGATTTGAGGTAGATTCTTGAATCAACCAATATATATATATATATATATATCAGTATATATATATATATATCAGTATATAAACATATGAGTATAAACACTGGATCAGATTTCGAAAGAGGTTTTAACGTATTGAAATTTATTTATGATGTCCCAAATGTTAACTTCTTTTGGAACCACAAAAATTTACCCGTCTTGAATAGTCAACTAACACTAAACTGAATGATTGCTGCAATTTGTTTTGTTGTAGAATTCTAATTCAATCTGATTCTAAAAGGAAATTAAATTTCTGGCATGTACAAGAAATCTGTTTGGAAACTCAAATGGAATCTGAATTTTTGTTGCCCCTAACCTTGGTTAGAAAGTGGTAAAACCGATCTGTCTTGGACAGTCAACTAAATCTAAGGATAGTAGATGTTGAATTTGAATGATTATAAAAGTTTTGTGTTTTCAGTTGTCATGGAAAAATTATATGTTTAGTTCAATGTGCATTCCTTTATTTGCTATGAAATGTGGCATGGTGAACACAAAACTTGATTATCTATATGTACCTTATGTTGACTGAAATTTTGCAATATCTTATTAAATTGTATAGTGATTGTGTGTGCGGACCACTCATAGGAAGCATGTGTTGCTCATGAAATAGCAAATTGTAAATGCATGTCCATATATGGGATCGAAGTCTATTGGCCTGTAGAATCATGCATAAATATTCTCATGAAACTATGAATGAATGCATGTGTGTTAGGTGATTTCATGAAAACACTTACACATGAATGGTTACACATGCATATGACTGCGAAAGCTCATGCACATTGTTAAAATGGTATGAATGAATGTGCATATGGAATTGTGCTGGTATGATTGCATACATTGCAAGTTATGATTTTTGCATGCGATGCATCGATGGCCTAAATGGACCATCATCGGCCTGGAGAGCCGTGGGTTTGGGTTGTTTTCATATATGTTTTTTTTTTTCAATGCATCACTTAAACCACATGAGATGGTTTGACACTTTACTACACTGTTCTATGTGTTTACACGGGCTGGAGTCCAGAATGGGTCCCCGCAAGGGAGGATGCGGGTTTTTCACTTTACTTTTGCATATTGTGTTGCAAACTTAAAGAATGGACTTAATTAAAAATATAATGAATAAGAACAGTGTAATATATATTCTGGGATATCTCATCTGGAGTATGAGAATCTTAGTTATCCGGTCTTGGGGAGACTGTGAGGATACAAAAACTCCGTGTGCGTTGTTGCCCCTGAACCCGATATTGAGGTTCTTCTCCTGGCCACGGTTTTAGGGAGAACCCGCCACTTTACCCGGGAGTGGTGTGTTAGTCACAGCTGTGAGTTTATGGTACCAAGGAAGTGACACTTGTGGGCGTGGGGTGTCCCTTGTGTCCCCGACATTAGATGTGGAGGTCTAATGTTCCGATGGATGGTGCGGTTTCCTGATATCGGTCGAGGGCTAAGTTGGAACCAGTAATAAAATACAAATTGTGTGTTAAGCTACCCTGAGAACCTACTTGACCTCGGGGTTTGTACCCGTTTGGTGTATCCGCGGGCCACGGTAATTAAAAAGACGAACTTAAAGATGTGTGCATCTAATAGGGCATGCATATGGAAAGATGAAACTTAAATAAAAGATAACAGAAGCAATCATGCATTGCACATAATCATGCATTTTTTTGTTATGCATTAGATCATGCATGTTTGAATCATTCTTGATATCGTGACATCATTTGGTGGTAGCATATGACTTACTTTGTGAAATCATGCTGAAAGGTTTGATCATTTAGTTATTGATATATGACACTGTTTACTGTTATTGACTGGTGAGTAAATGCAATCATTGGTAGTTATGGATATTTAAATGTTGCAAATTTTATATCTGCACTCACTCAAATCACTGCATGAAATCTTATCCATGTTCTTTCTCTCACCTGGTTTCTTTAGAAGTAGGTGTGCTCAGAATTTCGGTTCTGACACCCTACCTTGTTGGTTTTTCACAGGAATTGGTGGACAGTGAAGTTGGACATGCATCTGGGGATGGATGAGAGTCATACTTGAGCTTGACGGATTCAACAGAGGACAAAGTGGCTCTTTCTTTTGTCTTTTAGTTCTTTTAATTTCTGCAATTGTCACTTTACTTTCTGTTGAAGAAAACCTTGTCTTTGAAATTTTCTTACTCATTAATAAAAGAGTTTTAGTTGGTTGTTATGGATGATAATTGCAACTTCGTTTGTGGTGGATGGGCTATCCAATGGAAAGTGGAACTGTGAGGACACCAGATCTCTGGGAAGGTTTCCGCAACTCTTAGAAGAATTTTTTTTCTTCGCATTTTTAAAGGGTATGGATTGGGGTCGTTACATATAGGATGGGGCGGCGGTTAAGAAACCCCCGTCGTACCCATTCGACCTTCACGGTTCATCAAGGGAGAGGATGGATGGTACAAAAACTCCGATGGAAAGGTTGTTAACAACCACCCCACGGGCAAAAGACTCGGCTTCCCCAGTCATCGGAGTTAGGGGAATTGAGATTTCCATAAATTATCCTAGGTGGTAACTCCCAGGTACTTCTGCAGAAGTTGGATGCATCCATGGGCCACGAATGCCTTTGGGGATTTACTCTCTTGGTCACTGACCGTCCCCTTAAGAGCGGACTGAGTCAGCCATCCGGGTTAATGAAAACACCTGACATAATAAACCCTCGGATCGGTCTCGGCTGTTTCTACGTTTCGCGTTTGTGCGTACCCATAGGCCAGTTAATATCAGAACTTAAAGAATATCTTAATGAATAGTTGTAGATGATTGAGACTTACACTGCTTGAAATGCTTCAACTAACAACTTTTTGCACATATTACACTTGTTAGAATAGATTACAATTGTATTGATTGCTTAAATATCATAACTGCTTATCTCATGAATGTCCTGTTTTATTTTCATTCTACTTATCTGTTCGTGCACCTACTGGTTTGTTATGAAACTGACCCATTTCATGGGCAGGTGAGGAGTAGGACTTCACTGGCGGCCGATGGCGTGGTGCAACATGGATCAAGATTTATCTTCTTTCTGCTGGCGGGCTTGGCTCTGGGTCTTTTTTTTTTGAGTTTTCTTTAGATTTATTGAACTTTGGAACAAAATGCTCATTTTGTAATAAACTGCGGATTCTTTTGCCTTATTTCTTAAATTCCTTTAAGTTGTTGTACATGTGAATGATGGTTTTTCAGCTAACGTACCCAGGATTGTTGACTTGTGTTCCTTTCTAAATGTCTTCCGCTGTCGTTTTTAAAAGTTAAAACTTTAAATCTTTGAAAGGTTTTTCGAAATCACAAGTCGAAATTTTGGGGCGTTACAACTTGGTATCAGAGCCAGATCAGAAAGAGGTGAATCTTGACAATTGAGCATCACATCGCGCTATAAGTAAGTCTTTGATATTTCATGACATGTTTAGACTAAATTATATTCTTGTTTTATTCGTAGTACCGTTGGATAGATGAATTCGTTTACTGGTTCTAGTGGTAGTCGCGGTAGGGGCACGCGTAGAGTACGTGGCTGTTCCGTAAGGGAGAGGGGCGAACATGGGATGTTCGGGGCTGGTTACTGGGCTAACCGCCCTCCTCTACCCGTTTTTACGGATGAGCAAGGCTTCCCACTACCGATCGCCTACCAGATACCCTTGGCAGCAACGTGGGCTGAGGTGCATGCTCGAGAAGATGGTTTCGCGCCTTCACACGTTCGGGTGCACCATCAGACACCACAAGAGTCATCGGGAGATTTTGTTCCCCCTGAGTTAGCAGAGGAGTGTGTTTTATGCGGAGAAACAGGGCACACCATGGATGCTTGCCTCCACAAGGCCGAGCATGACAGCAAGATCGCAATTTCGATTGCAAGCGAGCAACCGCCACCTCCAGCAGACCCAGTGGGCGGTGTATCACCCACATACACACCTGCGACGGATTCTTCAAGTTATAGTCTTGGCTTACCGGAATATACTCCGGCGACGCCTCTCTACGGACATGAGACCTCCTACGGGGAGTCACTTCCCTTCACCCCTAAGCGCAGATTCAGGCGCACAGGCAATAGAAGGGAATATCTTAGGAAGTACTCTAGCCGTTTCTAAGGGGAGGTAGCACTTACCCAGTTTTGTTGAAGTTTGTGAACTCATTTATAATTACGGAATAGAACTTTTACTTATGTACCAGCACAACTGGATTCTAAATATTTGACTTTCGTAATAAAGATCTATGCTTTTGCCTTTGCTTCTATACTTATGTCTACTTGTACGTCTTCAGTATTTTTTACCTTAATCTTGGTTGCTTTTTAAGGATGTCGGGAAACTCAAGCCACAACATGGCCGATGAGTTGCGTGAACAGAGGGGATTAATGATGGATACCCTCAACTCCTTGGCAGAGGAAATTCGTAACCAGGGTCGCCCCCATCAGGATCCGGGTTCTCTTGTGGGTAATACACCAACCGCCACGTATGAAAAATTTCTGAAGCTAGACCCTCCTACCTTCTCTGGCAAGGTTGATCCTGACTTGGCAGAGAGTTGGGTTAAAGAGGTGGAACGGGTGTTCCAAGTGTTGTCCGTCCCTGACGATAAGAAGACGATGTTCGGGTCCTTTCGATTGAAGGACGACGCTTGCGAATGGTGGGACACTACCCGGGAGGTGCAGTTTCCAGGTGCTGAGGTAATTCCATGGGAGGCCTTCCGGAGGGCTTTTCTCGGAAACTATTTTCCTCCTCATGCGAGGGAAAAGAAGAAGGTGGAATTTCTGGAGCTGTGCCAAGGCAGCTTAAGTTTGAACGAATATGTCGCCAAATTTCAACGGTTGGAGCGCTACTGTCCTCACCTATTCGAGGATGATCATGAGCGGGCTGAGAAGTTCATTCGCGGACTGAAGGAAGGACTCAGGCAGAGGGTTCTCACCAGCATGCCCGCGACTTTTTCTGCGGCGGTAGCAGCAGTCACCTTACTGAACGAGGATTGGGAGCGTTCAAAAAGTGTGCAAGCCAAAAAGTCACCCGCGTCAGGTGGTGATCATAAGAAGACCTATTCCGGCGGCCCAGGGCAACGACCACCTTTATCAGTGAAGACTGAGGGAGGGAAGAAACAGTTCCCTCCTGCGAAGCGCCAACGACAGCAGGGTCATCCACCGCCCAGGCAGCCGTCTGGTGATAACTGCCCCAGGTGCAAGAGGCCTCACGTAGGACAATCTTGTCCGCGGGACACTGGCGGATGCCTGTACTGTGGTAAGATGGGTCATTTCATACGCGATTGCCGGAAGAAAGCAGCAGACGACCTCAAGCGAACCGGCAACGTGTCTCAGCCTCCTCGACCACCTCATCAGCAACAACAACGAGCACAACCAAGCAGTGTCAGGGAGCCGGGTCGAGTTTATGCAGCCACGGTCGAGCAATTGACGAAAGGGGATCTCGTTCAAGGTACCATTCTTGTTGCTGATCAAGCAACTTTTAAACTCTTTGATTGTGGTGCTACACACTCGTTTGTTTCAGAAAAATTCGTAAAACAATTGCATATAACTGTAAAACCACTTGATAACACTTTAGACGTGTATAACCCCGTTGGAAAGAACACAGTTTGCACCACTTACATACCTGAATTAGACGTAGTTGTGGCAGAGCGGCACTTGCCTGCTTGTGCTATCTTGCTTGAGATGACAAAATTTGACGTCATCCTAGGCATGGATTGGTTGCACAAGTATCATGCCAAGATATTTTGCCGTGATGGCAAGATCGTTTTATCACCTCCAGGCTCTTCGAGAGTAGAATTCAGAATCCCCAGACCTGTTCGAGCAAGCCGGATGATCTCAGCGCTTAAGGCACATAACTTCTTGCGGAAGGGATGCACTGCCTTTTTGGTTAGTGTTATCCAATCAGATCCAATGCCCATTCCCATCAGTGAGCTGGATGTTGTTCGCGATTATCCCGACGTTTTTCCTAAAGAGCTGTCGGGACTTCCACCGTCTCGTGAGGTAGAATTCAATATTGAATTGCTACCAGGTACAACGCCGATCTCTAAAGCACCCTACAGAATGGCGCCAGCTGAGCTTGAGGAGCTGAAAAACAGTTGCAGGAGTTGTTGGAGCAGGGATTCATTCGCCCCAGCGTTTCTCCTTGGGGAGCTCCTGTGCTCTTCGTGAAGAAGGACGGGACTTTGCGTCTGTGCATCGACTATCGAATGCTCAACCAGGCCACAATAAAAAACAAGTACCCTTTGCCGCGTATCGAAGACTTGTTCGATCAGTTGCAGAAGGCTAAGGTTTTCTTGAAAATCGATCTTAGGTCTAGATACCATCAACTCAGAATTAGGAATGAGGATATTCCTAAGACGGCCTTTCGGACGAGATACGAACATTACGAATTCACGGTCATGCCGTTTGGACTGACCAATGCCCCTGCAGCTTTCATGGACTTGATGAATAGGGTGTTCAAACCATTTTTGGATACCTTCGTGATAGTATTCATCGACGACATCTTGGTGTACTCAGAAAGTCGAGAACAACATCGGGAACACCTAATCACCGTGTTGGAGACCCTGCGAAAGGAACGTTTGTATGCCAACTTCTCTAAATGCGAATTCTGGCTTGAAGAAGTCATGTTTCTGGGACACGTTATTTCTAAGGAAGGAGTGTCCGTGGACCCTGCAAAGGTTGAGGCTGTACTTAGTTGGCAACAACCAAAGAACGCACGTGATATCAGAAGTTTTCTTGGACTAGCGGGTTACTACAGAAGATTCATTCAAGATTTTTCGAAAATTGCATTACCCCTGACGAAGTTGCTGAAGAAAGAGGCTAAATTCTTATGGGACGAGAAGTGCGAGGCGAGTTTTTAGTTATTGAAGGAGCGACTTACCAGTGCTCCTATTTTGACCTTACCTTCTGGTAAAGGCGGATTCGTGATTTATACTGATGCCTCTGGGTTAGGCCAAGGGGCTGTGCTGATGCAGAATGGGAAAATGATCGCATACGCCTCTCAACAACTTAAAATTCACGAGAAGAACTACCCAACTCACGATTTAGAGTTAGCTGCGGTGGTGTTCGCACTGAAGATTTGGCGACATTACTTGTATGGGTAGCAGTTTGAAGCATTCACCGATCATAAGAGCCTTAAGTATCTATTCTCGCAGAAAGAATTAAACATGAGACAACGGCGTTGGCTTGAATTCCTCAAGGATTACGACTTCACCCTCTTCTACCACCCAGGAAAGGCGAACGTTGTGGCTGACGCCCTCAGCCGCAAAGCACCGGAAGTTTCGATTAATGCCTTATTTGCTGGTTGGAGGTTGGTCGAAGACCTAGCCTCTTGGGAACCTTTCGCAATCACTCAAGGTTCAATCGGTTTATCCCACCTTGTTGCTCAACCTGAGCTACTTGTGAGGATCATCAATGGGCAGAAAACGGATGCGCGCTACGAGAAGTTGAAGGCTCAAGCGAAACTGGCAGATACACCTTTTCGTCTAAAGGAGGATGAAAGTATATGGTTGAAGGAGCACCTTTGGGTTCCTGACGACCCGGTCCTTCGAGATGAAATTCTTGCGGAAGCCCACAAGTCTAGATACACCATTCACCCTGGCGGCACGAAGATGTTCAAGGACCTACAACGCAGTTATTGGTGGAACGGTATGAAGCGAGACGTGGCTGAGTATGTCTCGAAGTGTTTAACGTGTCAGGAAATCAAGATCGAGCACCAGAGACCCGATGGGGTCATGCAGCAGATAGAGATCCCTCTATGGAAGTGGGAAGATGTCACCATGGACTTCATAGTCGGTCTACCGAGGACGCGGAGGAAGCATGACGCGATTTGGGTGATCGTCGATAGACTCACCAAGTCTGCTCACTTCCTACCTATCCGTCTCAACCAATCGTTGGATAGTCTCGCCTATCTCTATGTTAGAGAGATTGTGAGATTTCACGGTGTTCCAGTCTCAATTATCTCCGATCGTGATCCCAGATTCACTTCAAGGTTTTGGGGACAACTTCAGTTGGCGTTGGGCACAAAGTTAAAGTTCAGCACTGCGTTTCACCCTCAGACTGACGGGCAGTCGGAACGTACGATTCAGACCTTGGAAGACATGCTTCGAGCCTGTATGATGGACTGGAAGGGAGAGTGGGATTCCCATATCAGTCTGGCGGAATTCGCGTATAACAACAGCTATCATGCGAGTATCGGGATGGCCCCATACGAAGCTTTGTATGAGAGGCCATGTCGATCACCTGTTTACTGGGACGAGGTTGGCGAATGAAGATTGGAGGCACCTATAGTTTTGCAACACTATACTCAACAAGTGCAGATGATTCGAGAACGACTCCGTACCGCTCAGAGTCGGTAGAAAAGCTATGCAGATAGACATCGACGAGAGCTTACCTTCGATATTGGCGAGATGGTTTTTGTTAAGGTATCTTCGACAAAGAGCGTATTTCGATTCGGGAAAAAGGGGAAGCTAAGTCCTAGATACGTCGGACCGTTCGAAATCCTGGAGCGGATTGGAGAAGCAGCTTATTGCGTGGCGTTACCTCCTCAGTACGCCCAGATCCACAATGTTTTTCACGTATCCATGTTGAGGAAGTACGTTCACGATCCATCGCACATCATTCATTATGATGATGTGGACATTAGAGGGGACTTGACATTCGAAGAAAGACCAGTGGAGATCGTCGACCGTCGCGACCAAGTGCTAAGATCAAAGACCATTTCCTTTGTAAAGGTTCGGTGGCAACATCATGGAATTGACGAATGTACTTGGGAACCTGAGAACGATATCAGGGAAAATTATCCTGACCTGTATTTTGATTCTTCAAGGCAATAAATATTTCGCGGACGAAATTCTTTTAAGAGGGGTAGGATGTAAAAACCACAAAAAAAAAATTTTATTGTTTTGGACCCGGGTCGGGTCGGGTCCGGACCCGACCCGAGCCCATTTTCTTTAGGGTTTTAAAATAACCCGACTCAGGATCCCGAGCGCCGCAACACCCCCTATCTCCCCCTTCGTTTTCGGGTGGATTAGGGAAACCCACCGGGGTTTCCCCTTTCATCGCTCCCTGAAGTTTTTAAAAGCTCTGCAGGAGGGCAAAGGGAGGCACAGCCCTTTGCCCCCCTGTGCCGCCGCCTCCTTCTCTACGCTCGCTGCTGCTGCCGTCGCCGCCGGCCACCGCCTCCCAGGTACGCCGTCCTTCGTCTTCTCCTCCCTCTTCTCTTCCTCACCCCCCCTCTCTGTCACCTCGCCAGGAGGCCGACAGGCGGCGCACGACCCCTGCCGCGCCCTCCCGCCTCTCCTGTACTCATCGGAGGGCCGACAGGTGGCCTGCGAGGCCCCTGTCGTCCCCTCTTCCCTCTGGGGGTGCGCCGGAGTGCCGGCAGGGGACCAATGGCCCCTGCGACACTCCCTCACCTCTATGGGTGATAGGGAACCCGACGGTAGGTCGGTTGCCCCGTATCACCGCCGTTCCGAGCTCTCTCGCGCTGGCAGGGGTTAGCCCCCTGCCGCCTCTCGATCTCCGGTAGGCAGGGGCAATGCCCCTGCCGTTTCATGTTTCCCGGCAGGCAGGGGCTCGCCCCGTGCCGCCTCTTGGCTTCTGGGAGGGCAGGGGATATTCCCCTGCTACCCTTGATTCTCAGCACGCCGGGGGGCCAGACACCCCCTGCGGCTCCGTAAATTTGCCAGGCAGTGGTCGAGGCCCCTGCCATTTGTTATTTCGTCAGGCAGGGGCTGGGGCCCCTGCCATTCCCCATTTTCGTCAGGCAGGGGTTGGGGCCCCTGCCATTCCCCATTTTCGTTAGGCAGGGGCTGGGGCCCCTGCCATTCCCCATTTTCGTCAGGCAGGGGCCAAGGCACTTGCCATTCATTTTTTGTGCCTGGTAGGGGCCGAGGCCCCTGCCATGCGTGACCCTGTTTGGTAGGGGCAGGGGCCCCTGCCATTCGCTATTATTGTCTGGCAGGGGCCGAGGCCCCTGCCATTCACTATTTTGTCAGGCAGGGGCCGAGGCCCCTGCCATTCACTATTTCGTCAGGCAGGGGCCGAGGGCCCTGCCTTTTGTTGTTCTGTCTGGAAGGGGTCGAAATCCCCGGTCACCTAATCCTACCCTTGCTCCCGTCGCACCATTAAATTATATTATCATAATTGAATACACACACTTTTGCAGACATCGTATCGAACCCCGCTCTGGCTCTGCGGCCTGAGCCTCGTATCATCTACACGCATAGACGCACGCAGCTGCACGACATCCCGAGGTAGGGGAAAGTCACACGAAGAGTTTGTATGAACAAAATAAAATAAGACTTCTGAGATAGAATAGTTATTTTGCATACCTGCTTATCTGAAGAAGTATTTGCTTGTCAGAGTTTTCTTCTTTTTGATTCCTTTGAAATTGCTTGCTCAATGGGAGACTCATTTTAGAAAGAATCAAGTAGTTAATTGGTTTACCTGTTACCTGTAGGATTATTTAACTCGTGATTGTCTGTTCTGCATGCTTATTCTTTTGAAACTGCATACTTAAGGTAGACTTTGTGAATAGACTCATTTCTGGAGAGAAAACCACTGCAATTGCTATTGTAACCGAACCTTGAGGCATGTACGATACGAATTTTTATGTGAGGTCATGGAGTATCTTGAAGTGGGAAATCAACACTTTATTGATTTTGATGTGATAATGTCGACCTCCACAGGCCAATCGCTCAAAGAGCAATACGTGTCATGTATGAACAAAAAGAATCATAAAACATTATATGTTGCCCTCTCATCGTAGTCGTATCTCTAGGGAGGTACAACCGTACTTTTGGACAAGTACGTCCCATGTGGGTTACGATGGTTGGAGGATGAGGTTGTAGCAACCTCGATGCGTGCAATTAGCACAATGCTGAGATCATATAAATGGTGACCATTCGCCTTCGCAGGCAAGATGCTCGAGGGGGTCTAATAGACCAGAGCATATAGGATGGGGCGGCGGTTAAGAAACCCCCGTCGTACCCATTCGACCTTCACGGTTCATCAAGGGAGAGGATGGATGGTACAAAAACTCCGATGGAAAGGTTGTTAACAACCACCCCACGGGCAAAAGACTCGGCTTCCGCAGTCATCGGAGTTAGGGGAATTGAGATTTCCATAAATTATCCTAGGTGGTAACTCCCAGGTACTTCTGCAGAAGTTGGATGCATCCATGGGCCACGAATGCCTTTGGGGATTTACTCTCTTGGTCACTGACCGTCCCCTTAAGAGCGGACTGAGTCAGCCATCCGGGTTAATGAAAACACCTGACATAATAAACCCTCGGATCGGTCTCGGCTGTTTCTACGTTTCGCGTTTGTGCGTACCCATAGGCCAGTTAATATCAGAACTTAAAGAATATCTTAATGAATAGTTGTAGATGATTGAGACTTACACTGCTTGAAATGCTTCAACTAACAACTTTTTGCACATATTACACTTGTTAGAATAGATTACAATTGTATTGATTGCTTAAATATCATAACTGCTTATCTCATGAATGTCCTGTTTTATTTTCATTCTACTTATCTGTTCGTGCACCTACTGGTTTGTTATGAAACTGACCCATTTCATGGGCAGGTGAGGAGTAGGACTTCACTGGCGGCCGATGGCGTGGTGCAACATGGATCAAGATTTATCTTCTTTCTGCTGGCGGGCTTGGCTCTGGGTCTTTTTTTTTGAGTTTTCTTTAGATTTATTGAACTTTGGAACAAAATGCTCATTTTGTAATAAACTGCGGATTCTTTTGCCTTATTTCTTAAATTCCTTTAAGTTGTTGTACATGTGAATGATGGTTTTTCAGCTAACGTACCCAGGATTGTTGACTTGTGTTCCTTTCTAAATGTCTTCCGCTGTCGTTTTTAAAAGTTAAAACTTTAAATCTTTGAAAGGTTTTTCGATAAGGTTTTCGAAATCACAAGTCGAAATTTTGGGGCGTTACACTTGAGAAGTACAACCCAAACCTCTTCAAGAATGAGAAGGCAAGGGCGGCCAAAATTCGTGCGAGGACTGAAGGATGGGTTGCAGGCTCGTGTGCTTGGGAGTCATCCTTCTACCCTGGCAGAGGCGATATAGTCAGCCACAGTACTGACCGAGGACTGGGAACGATCAAAAGGTGGCTCTCAGAAGGGAGGCGGCAACAGAGGGGGTTCTTCATGCGTGACCAGGAAGAACCCACCAGCAGGAGGGGGGGGGGGCAGATCGGGAAGAAGCAGCTGACCCGTGACGGGCGACAGCAGAGCGTGCAACAGGGCCGACCTCAACCGCGGAAACAACAGGGGAAGGCCCAACCGGCATGTCGCAGATGCGGCAAGAATCATCCGCTAGGTTTTTGCCCATCGTTCAAGGGGGTCTGCTATCAGTGCCAACAGTCAGGGCACATTGCCCCCTTTTGTCCGAACAAGCCTGCGGTTCCGGGTGGACAACAACAGAGGCCTCAACAGCAACAGGGTCAGCGCAAGACCAATGGGCGGGTCTACGCAGCGACAACAGCCTCCCAGGATGATCAGGTTGATCTGATCGAAGGCATATTCCTAGTTGCCGAACACTTTGCACGTGTGATGTTTGATTCAGGTGCAACACAACTTTATTTCTTCTTCGTTTGCATAGTTACTTTATTTGGTTCCATTTAACCTCGAGCGGGCTCTTAATGTGATGTCACTTATGGGTGCATCCTCTTCCTGTGGGAAGTATTTCCCAGCGGTATGCGTGGTGATAGAAGGTCATGAGTTGTCCGCCGATTTGGTCATCTTGGATATGACATTTTATGATGTCATCTTGGGTATGGACTGGTTGTCCAAGCATAATGCGACCCTCCAGTGTCGGGGCAAGAAGGTAATCTTGGAGCACCCCAATTTGTCTGCATTGTTGTGTCATTCGACGAGACCGACCGATGGGGTGAGGATCGTGTAAGCTTTGAAGGTCTCCAAATACCACAAGAAGGGTTGCATGGTATTCTTGGCCAGTGTTTCTGCTTAAGACAGTCATGCGACACCCTTGGATCAGTTAGATGTTATCCGCGAATTTTCGGATGTTTTTCTTGAGGATTTGCCGGGTTTGCCGCCGCATCGAGAGATTGAGTTCTCGATCGAGCTAGTGCCTGGTACGACACTAGTCTCTCGCGCTCCGTATCGCATGGCACCTGCATAGTTAGGGGAATTGAAGAAACAATTGCAAGAGCTTCTTGACAAAGGATTTGTTAGACCGAGTGTGTCCCCTTGGGGTGCCCCGGTCCTCTTTGTTAAGAAGAAGGATGGTTCAATGCGACTTTGTATTGACTACCGCATGTTGAATCAAGTGACGGTGAAGAATAAGTACCCTTTGCCTAGGATCGATGATTTGTTCGATCAGTTGAGAAAGACAAAGGTGTTCTCGAAAATCGATCTTCGTTCAGGATATCATCAGTTGAGGATTAAAACCGAAGATATTCCTAAAACAGCGTTCAGGACCAGGTATGGGCATTATGAATTTCTAGTGATGTCCTTTGGACTTACAAATGCCCCTGTGGCATTTATGGATCTGATGAATCGGGTTTTCAAGTTGTGGTTGGATTCTTTTGTCATCGTGTTCATAGATGACATCCTGATATACTCGGAGAGTGTGGAAGATCACCGAGAGCACTTGCGACTTGTGCTGCAGACACTAAGAAAACATCAGCTTTATGCTAAATTCTCAAAGTGTGAGTTTTGGATCGATAGAGTAATGTTTCTCGGTCACGTAATATCCGAGAGAGGTGTAGAGGTTGATCCAGCCAAGGTGGAAGCCGTTTTGTCATGGGAACAACTGAAGACGGTGACAGACATTAGAAGTTTCTTGGGATTGGCAGGTTACTACTGTCGATTCATTCAAGATTTCACGCGTATAGCTGCTCCGATGACTCAGTTGTTGCAGAAAGGGATGAAGTTCGAGTGGTCCTCTCGCTGCGAAGACAGTTTTCAAGAGTTAAAGAAGAGGTTGACCACGACGCCGATTTTGACATTGCCTTCCGGTATGGGTGGTTTTGTGGTATACAGTGATGCGTCGGGGACTGGACTGGGTTGTGTTCTTATGCAATATGGAAAGGTCATAGCATACGCTTCCCAACAGCTAAAAGTGCATGAGAAGAATTATCCCACTCATGACTTGGAGTTAGCGGCAATAGTTTACGCGCTGGAGATTTGGCGCCACTACCTTTTATGGGGAAACGTTTGAGGTCATGTCCGACCACAAGAGCCTCAAATATATCTTCACCCAGAGGGACTTGAATTTGAGGCAACGTAGGTAGTTGGAGTTCCTGAAGGATTACGACTTCTCCATCGCTTACCATCTGGGTAAGGTGAATGTGGTGGCTGATGCACTTAGTAGAAAGGCGTCAGTCACAACAGCTAGCTTGATTGGATGCAGTTGGAATCTGGTCGAGGAGTTCGTACGATGACAACCTTTTTCTGATGACTCCGAACGCATCCTTTGTGCTGGGATGCAGGCACGATCAGAGATCATAGATCGAATTGAGGAACTCCAATCAGAAGATCCGGACTTTGAAAAGTTGTGCGAAAGTGCTCAGAAGCCAGAGGCGCAGTTTCGCCGAGAGGAGGATGAAACCATCATGTTCGGAGACCGATGGTGGGTTCCAAAAGCGTTACGGGAAGAGTTGATGAGTGAAGCTCACAGGTCAAAGTATTCCGTTCACCCTGGTTCCACCAAGATGTTCAAAGATCTCCAGAGGACTTATTGGTGGAATGGGATAAAGCGGGACATCGCGGAGTTCGTATCTCGATGTCTTACTTGTCAGCAAGTGAAGATTGAACACCAGAGACCAGGTGGACTTTTGCAGCCTCTTGAGATTCTAGAATGGAAGTGGGATGATATCTCAATGGACTTCATCGTAGGGCTGCCTAAGACCCGACGACAACGAGATGCCATATGGGTGATTGTGGATCGTTTGACGAAGAGTGCTCATTTTCTTCCGATCAGGATTAGTCAAAGCTTGGAAAGCTTGACCGATCTCTACGTAGAGGAGATTGTTAGGCTTCACGGAGTGCCTCGTTCGATAGTGTCAGATCGGGATCCGAGGTTCACATCTCGATTTTGGCGCCAGCTTCAGAAAGCCTTTGGCACTACCTTGAAGTTTAGTACTGCTTTCCATCCACAGACAGATGGGCAGTCAGAACGAACGATTCAAACGCTCGAGGATATGTTGAGAGCGTGTGTTTTGGATTGGGCAGGTGATTGGGACAAACATGTGGAGCTTGCAGAGTTTTCTTATAACAATAGCTTTCATGCTAGTATTGGTATGGCCCCGTATGAAGCACTGTATGGCTGACCGTGTAGATCTCCGGTTTGTTGGGATGAGGTTGAAGTGAGAGCAATGAAACAGAAATCATCCAGCACTATGCGGACCAAGTGCGTTTGATCCGTCAAAGGTTGATTGCAGCTCAAAATAGGCAAAAGAGTTATGCCGATCAGCGGCGTAGAGAGCTCAGTTTTGAGGTAGGCGATCACGTGTTTGTTCGAGTCTCGCCTACGAAAAGCATCTTCCGGTTTGGAAAGAAAGGAAAGTTGAGTCCTAGGTATGTTGGACCCTTCGAAGTCCTTGGACGTGTCAGAGAGACTGCATATCGGGTGACACTTCCCCCTCAGTTTTTGCAGATTCACGATGTTTTTCATGTATCGATGTTGAGAAAGTATCTACCTGACCCCTCACACGTGATTCACTATGAGGCGATCGAGGTACAACCTGACTTAACTATGAACGAGAAACCGATAGAGATTGTGGAACGCCAGAAGAGGGTGCTACGCAGTAGGACGATTCCGTTCGTGAAGGTGCGTTGGCAGCATCATGGGCTAGATGAATGCACTTGGGAGCCTGAGGCAGATATGCGTCAACACTACCCTCTTTTATTTGGTACGTTATAATTTCGAGGACGAAATTCTTTTAAGGGGGTAGGGATGTAAGATCACGTGTTTTCGGATCTTAGTCAATTCATGAAAATTCCAAAATTTGGCTAAGTCTGGTAAGAAAATCGTTTGAGGCCTGATTCTTAGACCGATGTCTTAGAGTTTAGGTTTGACCCAGGTTTCATCGACAAGGTCGAGGCGAGCCAATCGAAACGTGGTAAAGAGTCTTAATCTCGACTTTTAAATTCAAGAGAAATTCAAGCGAAATTCGGGTTATTTTCAGGCGAAATTCGGAATTTGATATTGATGTAATATATCATTGGATGCGCCTCGAAATTCTGAGCGCAATGGTATTTTACTTTTCTAAATTTGAGTTCCGCTTGGCCCGAAAATTGCGTTTTTCTAAAATTTTAGCAGTTTGTTGAAACAGATCCGAAATTGGATCGGATTGCATCCAAGGCGTAGGATCCAAATTTCTATGGATTTGGGTCCTAGTTAGGTCCTATAAAATCTGGAGTTGATACAAGTCTTAATCCAAAATTTTGTATGAGTATGGGTTTGGATCTTGGATCTTGGATCTGAATCCGGATCCAAATCCAAATCCAAATCCAAGCTCAACATTTTGTATGACTTTAAATTCAGCTGGGAGCTTTAAATTGAGGTTAACATCATATAAAAAGTCTCCATGGTCAACATGACCAATTTTGGAAGCTTTTGAATATTTAAGAATAAGTAAATTAAAAAAATAAATAAATTTATTAGTTTATTAATTTTTATCAATTTCTGGATTGGGTTAAGAGGGTTTAGGGTTAACCCTCTTCTCTAATTAAAAGGGGGTCAAAAGTCAAAAAAAGGAAAGGAGTCCAAAAAACTGGAAACTCCCTAGAGAGAGACCTAATTATGGAAACTCTCTCTAGAGAGTTTCCAGCTATTAATAAGAGAAGGGAGGGGGGGGGGGGGCAGCCCTTCTCCCTCATTTGGCTTTAGAATAAAACAGAAAAGAGAAACAGGAAAGGAGAGAAGATAAAAAGGGGAGCAAGAAAGGGAGAGTGAAGGAGGTAGAAGAAGAGTGGAGGCAACGTAGCTCAGTCCTAGCACCTTCTGCAACCTCTACTCGTGTTCTCTTATAAAGGTACGGGTGCCCCTTCTTGAAACGAATGAGAAATCGGGTGGAGATTGGATTTCCATTCATCTTTTGATGGAAATCCATGAAGGAGTAGTGGATCCATGATTTTTCGCTGATACCCATTTACATATTCTGTATTTTCATTGTTTTCCAACAATATATATATATATATATATATATATATATATATATATATATATATATATATATATGTGTGTGTGTGTGTGTGTGTGTGTGTGTGTATTCACCAAGTGTCTGCGTTGACACTGGTGCTGTTGTTTTTGACAGTATACACAGGCCCAAACTGAGAAACATTACATCTTTGCGAAACACTTTTGTTGAGGCTCCTATTGAGGAACTATACCCCTTTCATCCTAGAGTACTCGTAGTCGTGCACTGCACGCTAGTACTGCGATGATCGGATGAGACGGTCGTGCGACCTCAAACAGTGCTAAATGCACAATGCTATAAACACATGAAAATGAGATCGCCTTCACAGGTAAGATGCTCATTTGGTCAAAAGACCAGAGCATATAGAATGAGTCGTCAGTTAATTTTGTAAAACCCACTATTTTAAAAAAAAAATTGTATTGGACCCGGGCCGGGTCGGGTTCGGACCCGACCCGGGCCCCTTTTCTTTAGGGTTTTAGTAACCCGACTCCCGAGCGCCGCACCCCCCCCCCCCACCTGCGATATCGGGCGAATTAGGGAAACCCATCGAGGGTTTCCCCATTCA
Source organism: Nuphar pumila (assembly GCF_984573655.1). Taxonomy (NCBI): domain Eukaryota; kingdom Viridiplantae; phylum Streptophyta; class Magnoliopsida; order Nymphaeales; family Nymphaeaceae; genus Nuphar; species Nuphar pumila. Next base: position 24,291,600 of record NC_143257.1, on the reverse strand, counting down.
TCGCCCCCCTGTGCCCTTTAAGAGCTGTGTAGGAGGGCGAGGGGAGGCACGCCTCCCTCTCGCAGTCCTTCACCCCCAACGCGCCGACCTCCTTCTTCCCTGCGCACGCCACCAGCGCCGCCGACGCCGGCCACCACCTCCCAGGTACGCCTTCTCCTTCCTCTTCTCTTCCTCACACCCCCCTCTCTGTCACCTCGTTGGGAGGCCGACAGGCGGCTCACAGCCCCTGCTGCGGCCTCCCACCTCCCCTGTGCCCATCGGGGACCCGACAGGTGGCCTATGGGGCCCCTATCGTTCCCTTTTCCCTCTGGGAATTCGCCGGAGTGACGGTAGGGGACCGAGGCCCCTGCGACACCCCCTCACCCCTGTGGGTGATAGGGAAACCGACGGGAGGTCGGTTGCCCTCCCTGTCACCCCCCGCCCCGGTCTCTCTCTCTGACAGGGGTTAGTCCCCCTGCCACCTCTCGATCACCGGTAGGCAGGGGCAATGCCCTTGCCGCTTATTGTTTCCCGGCAGGCGGGGGCTCGCCCCGCTGCCTCTAGGGTTTTGGCGCGCAGGGGTAGTGCCCCTGCCGCCTTCCTGTCTCGGCTGGCAGGGGCAATGCCCCTGTCGCCCTTTGTTTCGCTGGGCTGGCAGGGGCTCGCCCCCTGCCGCCTCTTGGCTTCTGGGAGGGCAGGGGATATCCCCCTGCTGCCCCTTGATTCTCGGCACGCAGGGGCTTGTCCCCCTGTCACCCCCGTCCCGAGCTCTCTCCCTCTCTCTTTCGGCAGGGGTTGGCCCCCTGCCGCCTCTCGACTGTCGGCAGGGGCTGGCCCCTGCCGCCTCTCGACTGTCGGCAGGGGCTAGCCTCTGCTGTCTCTTGGCTGTCGGCAGGGGCTCAGCCCCTGCCGCTTCAATGTTGTCGGTAGGGGCTGGCCCCTCTGCCGCTTTGATGCTGTCGGCAGGGGCAGGCCCCCTGCCGTCTCGTGTTGTCGGCAGGGGCTGCCCCCCCTGCCGCTTCGATGCTGTCGGCAGGGGCTCAACCCCTGTCGCTTCGTTGCTGTCGGCAAGGGCTGGCCCCCTGCCGCCTCAGTGCTTTCGACAGGGGCTCAGCCCCTGTCGCCCCGCTGTTGTCGCTTTTCGGATTTCGGCAAGCAGGGGCACACCCCTGCTGCCTCTTTCTTTTTCGATTGACAAGCCTAACTTTCTATTTCTCCGCATGATAAATAATGTAGCATTGAATATTCATACTTTTGCAGACATTGCATCGAACCCCGCTCTGGCTCCGCGGCCTGAGCCTCGTATCATCTACACTCGTACACGCACGCAACTGCACGACATCCCGAGGTAAGGGAAAGTCGCACGAGGATTTTGGATGAATAAAATAAAATAAGACTCCTGAGATAGAATAATTATTTTACATATCTGCTTATCTGAAGAAGTATTTAATTTATGAATTGCTAGTTAGTGTTTTACTCGTTCTGATTCTTTTGAAACTACATGCTTAGAGTAAACTCTATGGGTAGACTCATTCTAGAGGGAATCAAGTAGTTTAATTGGTATACCTGTTTACCTGTAGGACTTCTTGACTTGTGATTGTCTGTTCTGCATGCTTATCCTTTTGAAATTGCATACTTAATGTAAACTTTGTGAATAGACGCATTTCTGGAGAGAAACCCACTGCAATTACTATTATAACCGAACCTTAAGACAGATATGGTATAAATTTGACGAGAGGTCATAGAGTACCTTGAAGTGGAAACTCAACACTTTATTGATATAGATGAGATAATGTCGGCCTCCACGGGCCAATTGCTCAAAGAGCAATACATGTCATGTATGAACCAAAAGAATCATAAAACATTATATGTTGCTTTCTCATCGTAGTGTTTAAGAAGGTACGATCGTACTTTTGGACAAGTACGTCCCATGTGGATTACGATGGTTGGATGATGAGGTTGTAGCAACCTCGATGCGTGCATTTAGCACAATGCTGAGATCACATAAATGACGACCATTCGCCTTCACAGGCAAGATGCTCGAGTGAGTCTAATAGACCAGAGCATGTAGGATGGGGCGGCGGTTAAGAAACCCCTGTCGTACCCATTCGACCTTCACGGTTCATCAAGAGAGAGGATGGATGGTACAAAAACTCCGATGGACAGGTTGTTAACAACCACCCCACGGGCAAAAGACTCGGCTTCCCCAGTCATCGGAGTTAGGGGAATTGGGATTACCATAAATTTGTTAGAAAGTGACTTTGAATATTTTAGGTTCGATAATGAACCCATACACATGCACATTAAGTGCGAATACACCCACTTAAGGGAACAACACAAGCACATCAAGTGCTAATACATAAACCCATAAAAGGGATAAATATGACTTAAAGTCATAAGTTGAATATTATTGAAGAAATAGGGAGAAGAGGGTAAAAACCCTATACAATGGAGCATAAGCTCCTCCAAGGAGTGAAGGAATTACAAGGGGAAAGCCCCTATTTATAATACAAGCAAGGAGCCACTTAGGGGGCTCCCAAAGGAGTCGTTGGGAGTCCCCAACGGTCACATTTGTGACCGTTGGGGGCTCCCCAACGACTCTTTGGGGAGCCTCCCTAGGTGGCGCAAACCACTAAAAAAGAGAAAAAGGAAAAAGAAAAATAAAAGTAAAAATTACAAACATATTCCAAATGGAATATGCGTAAAACTGTGAAATGACTAAACTACCCCTATGCCTATAAATAGAAAAATATATATTATATATATATATATATAATTAGGATAATACATATGCATATATATCATATATGAATATGTATTATCCTTTATATATATAAAATATATATAAGATTACATAAGTTGAATGATACATTTTAACACCCCCCTCAAACTTTGCATGGGGGAACGAAAAGATTGAAGAAAGCAGGAGGAAGACTCTCAAGGCTTTAAGAGCCTTCCGTACGAATGCCATTGCAAATTTCTTCCTCCAACGTCTTTAACGATGAGCACCTTCCATGATCTATCCAAGGTACTTCTTTTCCTCTTATCTTCAAGATCCTGTGGAACAACAACCAAGAAACAAGTAAAACATATCTTTGCACTTTACTCAATTGGAACATTTCTAACAAGCTTAATTGAAACCATATCGGATGACACTTCCACAAAACAATGGTCCAAAAATATAACTTATGCATAGAAATTTGAAGCACATGATAGGATAATTATTTTAGCATGAAAAGTAAATTTAGAAAACCAAAGTTTCAAAATCATACATCATGTTAAAGAGTGAGCGGAAACAAATTATGCGGAAATGAATTGCAAAAATGCATAATGCATTCATAAGGTCCAACATTGGACAAACATAACCCCATAATGGGGAATAACAAAATGGTCCACAAAGGGACACCACAATAAGCCTATGAAGAGGCATAAGCTATATATGCTTTATTGAATGAGGGCCTAAAAGGTCATAATGAGCACATGCATGTACTATCATGAAATGAATTAATCACTTAAAGAAAATCATTAATGAACATGCTCCAAACATACTTTAGTCAAAATGAACACGGATGCAAATGTTCAAAGGCATGATGAATATGAATTTCAAGGGGCTTTAACACGCATAGATCAACAATAGAGTTTCACATCTTTAGGGAGAAGATCTATGTCCAACAAATGTCATATATAAGAAGCATGATTTGACTAAATATATTAAAGCATCCACCCAAGATTCAAAAATGAATATCATTGAGACAAAAGACTCATTTTGCATATCAAATACAAAAGATGCCGAAAAACTGTAAGCACTTCATATATAGATTAAATACTAAAATATCAATTTGATTTAAAAACATATCATAGATATGATTCACTTGTATCTAAAAACATAAGTTATGAAAGAAATTTCGCAATTTTCAATAGTAGTTCATTCACTACAAGCAACTACCTCATTAGTCCTCCAAAACCCGTAAATCAAGTGTATAAGCTACTAGATCAAGAATATAAATAAAATGCCATTAAAGGCCAAATGACACACACTAAGGTGTGTAAAAATACCTCTTGTCTACATATAATAATACTTGAAATGAGTGCATCAACGACAAGAACAAGAGAATACACGCCAACATGGACAAAAAATATCTCTTGTCTACGTAAAAATACACTCAAGATCAAGTATGTTCAACTACTAGAACAAGAGTATTAAGCCAACCATGGGCTAAAAACACAATACATCTCTTGTCTACATAAAATGACACTTAAATTGAGTGATAGAAGCCAACCATGAGCATACAACTCAGCGACTAGAACAAGGACACAAATGCCAACATAGGCTAAAATCACACACCATGGTGTGAATCAACATGCCTTGTCTATATATAATAACACTCAAGACAAGTGTGTTCAGCTACTAGACCAAGAGAGCAAAAGCCAACAAAGGGCTAACAACACACGAAGGTGTAATAAAATTCTTGTCTACATATGATGACATTTAGATAAGGGGCTATAAAAGGAGAAGACTTTTGAGGCAATAAAACTTGTAATGACAAACATATAAATAAAACCTTGAAACAATATTCTTCAAAAAGAATACCCATAACAATATCATTTTGGAATAAATGTGTGAATATACACACACCAAGAACACTTGTGCACAAAAGCACAAAACATAAATGTGCAAATGCACTCATATGATTCATAAACAATAAAAGTGTTGTAAGTATGGAGAGATGCACAACAACACAGGTGGAGAGAGAAAGTGGGAGAGAGAGAGAGGAGAGAGAGGAGAGAAAGGTAGAGAGAGAGAGGGACGGCTGCAGAGAAAGAACTTGTTAAATCATAATTAGGGCTGATCTCTATATTAAATAGAGATAGTCCAAGGAACAAAATTACACCCATGTCCCTCATTAAAGAATAAGATTCTAATAACCTCTAGTTTAGAAAAAACTTATTTACTAAAAACCTCTTAGTCTCAACACTCCCCCTCAAGCTGGAGCATAGATATCAATCATGCTCAGCTTGTCACAACACTTTGAGAAATTTGGTCTCGCCAGGGCTTTGGTAAAAACATCAGCTACTTGATCTTCGGAAGATACATGATCGGTGCAGATATACCCAGCCTGAACCAAGTCGCGAACATAGTGACAGTCAACTTCAATATGCTTAGTCCTTTCATGAAACACTGGATTGTTGGCAATATATGTAGCAGCTCTATTGTCACACATCATCAACATAGGTAGGGATACTTTCTCCTGAAGCTCGGTCAAGACTGATTTTACCCACATAATTTCAGCTGCAGTCTGGGCCATTGCTCGGTATTCAGATTCAGCACTCGACCTGGCTACAACGGTTTGTTTCTTACTCCTCCAGGTAACAAGATTTCCTCCCACAAACACACAAAATCCAGATGTTGACTTCCTATCTTCAACAGATCCTGCATAATCTGCGTCAGTGTAAGCAACAACGTCCAAAGATGGATTTCGTTTAAATAACAGTCCTTTACCAGGAGATGCCTTTAAGTACCGAATAACCATCATAGCTGCATCCCAGTGAACTTTTGTAGGTTTGTCCATGAACTGACTGATTTTACTCACAGCTAATGAAATGTCGGGTCTAGTAACAGTCACATATAGCAACTTACCCACCAAGGATCTAAAGCTGGCACTGTCCACATACTCAGACTTCTCATCGAACATGTGAGTTTTGGGATCCATTGAAATATTAGCTGGCTTGGCTCCTAGCATTCCAGTCTCTTTTAATAAGTCCAACACATACTTTCTTTGAGACAACACTAGGCCCTCTTTGTTTCTTGCAACTTCGATCCCTAGAAAATATCGAAGGTGACCAAGATCTTTAGTAACAAAGTGTTTCTGAAGATGATCTTTTGTGGCAGATATATCTTGGGCACTGCTCCCTGTTAATATGATGTCATCGACATATACCACCATAACGACAATTCCTGCACTGGTTTTCTTGATGAACAAGGAGTGATCTGAAGCTGACCTGACAAAGCCAAAACTCGACATTACCTCAAACAATTTGTGAAAAGTTTGCCAAGGAGGAACAAGAAGCGAGGAGCAGGCAGGGCTTTGGTGAAGAAATCAGCAAGTTGATATTCTGAAGTGACATATGGCAGTGTTACTGTCCCACGAAGATATTCATCACGTACATAATGACAATCCATTTCAATATGTTTCGTCCTCTCATGGAAAGTGTGGTTGCTGGCAATGTAGATAGCACTTTTATTGTCGCAACAAAGTTTCGAAGCCCCGGTAATTTCGACTCCCATATCTTGAAGAAGACTTCGAAGCCACACCAGCTCCATTGTAGTGGTTGCCATAGCCCTGTATTCTGCTTCAGTAGAAGACAATGAGACTTTCTGCTGTTTCTTGCACCTCCAAGCAATTAGCGAATCTCCTAGGAATACACAAAAGCCAGTAGTTGAGATTCGATCATTTGGGTTTCCTCCCCAGTCAGCATCAGTATAAGCTAGTAAATCTAAGGAAGAGATTGAGGATAGGAATAGCCCTTTAGTCAAAGTATTTTTAATATATCGAATGATCCGGAGCACAGCACTCATATGCACAGATGTAGGAGCATGCTGAAATTGGCTTGCAGAGTGCACAACATGAGCAATATCGGGCCTGGTGATAGTCAGATAGGTGAGGGAGCCTATGAGTTGCCTGTAGGGCGTAGGATCTTCCAGCAGAACTCCATCCTCCAGTCGTAGTTTAGCATTGATAACCTCGGGAGTCTCCACCTTTTTATCATCTGAAATCCCAGATTTGGAGCATATGTCTGCAGCAAGCTTCATCTGTGACAGTATATACCCTCGAGGAGAGTATGCAACTTCTATGCCAAGAAAGTACCTGAGAAAACCCAGATCAGACATATCAAAATTATGTTTTAACATATTTTTAACTTTAAGAATACCGCTTTCATCATTGCCAGTGATGATCATATCATCAACATAAAGCAGAAGGATGATGATACTATTACCTGCATTTTTAACAAAAAGAGCAGTGTCAGTATAACATGAGCGAAATCCCAATTGTAACATGATAGCACTAAATCTATCATACCAAGCCTTAGGGGCTTGTTTAAGACCATATAAGGCTTTTAATAACCGAAGGGTTTGACCTTGGTTAACCCTGATTCCCGGCGGAGGATCCATATATACTTCTTCATTCAACTGACCATTAAGAAAGGCATTTTTAACATCTAATTGGAATATAGGCCATTTCTTAGATGATGCTACCGCAATTAAAGTTCTAACGCTTGTCATGCGAGCCACGGGAGCAAAAGTCTCCTCATAATCGATGCCATATTCTTGTGAGTATCCCTTAGCAACTAATCTAGCTTTATAGCGCTCTAGGGAACCATCACTTTTTGTTTTGACTTTGTAGACCCATCGACATCCTATAGCTTTCTTATTTGGAGGAAGGTGAACTATTTCCCAAGTTTTAGCTTTATTTAAAGCATCTAGTTCAACTTTCATTGCTTCAACCCAATGAGGTATACTTTTTGCTTGATTATAATGGGAGGGTTCATAGTAAGAATGCAAGGCTATTAGACAAGCTCTATATTTAGGTGAAAGAGTTTCATATGAGACAAACCTATTAGGTGGAATTGATTCTCTAGAAGAACGCCTAAGGGAGGTTTCTTCTAGGGGTTCATTAAGCCGCAAGAATTTTTCTAAAGCACTAATAGGTTGGGCTTCCTCACGCCGAGTGTATACTTGGAGATTGTCACCATTAGTTGGTGATACATCATCATCATGAGAATCATGAGTATTTTCTAAAATTTCCGGATGACTCAAAGAGTCATCATTTGAATCTTCTAAAAGATCATTGATAAACATATAATCAATTTCATTTGATTTTTCCAATATGTCAAATCCATTTTCATCTTCTAAAAAGGTTACATCTTTGGAGACAAATAACTTATTGTTTTTATGATCAAAGCATCTATAGCCTTTTTGATTTTCACCATATCCTAAAAATACACATTCTATTGCTTTAGGTGACAATTTATCTCTTTTATGTAAAAGAACAAAGCATTTACACCCAAAAATCCGAAGACGATTGTAGTCGGGTGTCATATTAAAAAGTTTTTCATAAGGAGAGATATTATTCAATTTTGAAGATGGCATCCTATTGATTAAATAGGTGGAGGTTAACACGGCTTCGGCCCAAAAATTTTTAGGAATATTTTTAGAAATGAGTAAGGATCTAGTGGTTTCCAAAATATGCCTATGTTTTCTTTCCGCTAGACCGTTTTGTTGAGGAGTTCTTGGGCAAGATTTTTGATGACAAATGCCATGTTGTTTTAGATATGCTTGAAAATCATTTGATAAGTATTCTCCACCCGAATCGGATCTAAGAATGGATATTTGACTTTGAAATTGATTTTGAATTTTTGCATGGAATTCTTTAAAGAAGTTAAAAACTTCCGATTTAAAGTTAAGAAAATAAATCCATACATATCTAGTATAATCATCAATAAAAGTAACATAATACGAATAACCACCTTTAGATAGAACCAGAGATGGCCCCCAAACATCGGAATGCACCAATTCAAAAGGTCTTGTTGTCACAAAGGATCTAATAGGAAAAGGAGTAGACTTCATTTTGCCAAAAATGCAATCTTTGCAATTGATATCTTTTTCTTTACAAAACTTGTGTCCAAAAGGAAAAAGATACATTTTAGAGTAACTTGGATGTCCAAGCCTTTTATGCCAAGTTTCAATATTTCTGTCTTAGACATAAGTACAAAATGAGGTATTTGGAAGCATTAAATTATCCATAAAATAAAGGTCTCCCTTCCTATGGCCTTGCCCAATCCGCTTCCCGGACCGGAGATCCTGCACAAAGCACCCTTGGGATGAGAAAGATATTTCACATCCATGGTCGGCTATTTGAGAAACGGAAAAGAGGTTAAGATTTAATTTTGGAACTATTCTAACTTTTGGAACAAGGAAATTTTGAACATTTTTAGAATCAAGAGTTCCAACACCATTTATTTTGAGAAAAGTTCCATCGGCCGTAGAGACACAAGACATTTTTGAATTGGTGTGCACATTGGTTAATGCATTTTCATGAGGGGTCATGTGAAAAGAAGCTCCGGAATCTAAAATCCAAGAGTACGTACCGGGAGGTGATGATGAGGCAATGGCGGCACCGGAGGTGGAAGAAGTGACCTTTAAGATTTGTTGAAGAGCCAAGGAGATTTGTCCAAGAGTGTCTTTGAGATCCCCGTTCTTGCCGTCATCTTCTTTGGTGGTGGATTCTTCAACGGAAGCCACCTTTGGCTTGAATGCCCCATTTAGCTTTGGGCAAACGGGTTTAATATGTCCCGGCTCATAACAATGGTGACATATAATCATTTTTCTTCCACCACTCCCTTGCTTACCAAAATGAGGTGGTTTGTATGTTTTAACATGATTGCCGGGTTTAGATACGGCAAGAACTTCCTCTATGCTTTTACCTATGCTATGCCTAGTCTCTTCTTGAGTAATCTCGGCAATAGCTTCTTCTAAGGGAGGAAACGTGGATCTATGGAGAAGTGAGGATCTCACTTGTTCAAATTCGGGACGAAGCCCAAATAAAAATTGAAACAATCTATCTTGTTCCATTTGTTTTTGTCTTAGAACCACATCCTCCATAGATACCCATTTAGGCTCTAAAAGAGCCAATTCATCCCATAAAGGATTTAGAGCACTATAGTAATCTTGTATGCTCATGTCGCCTTGTTTTGTGGTTCTTACTTTTTCTTGCAAGAAATAAGCTCTTGCAAGATCCTTTTGGGTAAACATACCCTTCATAAAAAACCAAGCTTCATTTGCCCGGCGGAATTTTGCAATATTTGCACATACCTTAAGTTCGACATTATTCATAAACCATGCAAGGATTTTTGCATGGTTGCTCTCCCAATCTTCCATTTGATGATTATAATCTTCAATGGCCTTGAGACGAGCATCGCCTTCAAGTGCTTTCTCTTGATCTCCTTCCATCTTTGTGAGCTTAAGTTGGGGTTCCGGAACGGTTCCCATTACATAACCCCAAAGCTTCTTGCCTTTGAGATTATTCTCCATTGCGGATGCCCACATCATGTAATTTTTTCCATTGAGTTTGAATGATAGATCGATCTTGACTTCCATTGCTACACAAGGAAGATGTGAGAAAGAAAGGAAGTAGAGAGAGACAAGATTTTACCTTTAGAAGATCTTATGGCTCTGATACCATGTAATGAAATAAGCGGAAGAAACCAAGAATGCTAAAGCATTCACTATGTCCCACACGGACAAATGCAACAAGCACAAGAGAGAAAATCCACTAAGGGATATACAAAGGGCCTTATAAAAAGGCTACACACATGAAAAATAATATCACTATTATTGAAGAGGAGCTCTCAAGAGCAATAATCCATACATGGGGGGTTCCCCCTATTTATAAGAAGAGGAGACCAAAGGGGCTCCCAATAGAGTCGTTGGGAGCCCCCAACGGTCACATATGTGACCGTTGGGGGCCCCAACGACTCCATTGTGGGGCCCCTTTTCGGTATCCAAAAAATACAAAAATAAAAATAAAAAGAAAAATAAAAAATAGTGAAATACGAGAAACAAAATAAGTATCCCTATGGGGTACTTTGTGAAAAGACCATAATACCCCTATCGGGTATTATGGTATTATTACATATGCTTTAACAACCATGCCCTTGGACTCTGCTTCAGGCCATAAATCGCCTTCTTCAACTTGCACACCTTCTTACACTCTCCCTGAACCTCGAAGCCTGGGGGTTGTTGCATGTAGACAGTTTCATGCAAATCCCCGTACAAAAAGGCATTCTTGACATCCAACTGAAACAAGGGCCATCTATGGTGCACAGCAACAGAAAGAACAAGACGAATAGTGCCAAGACGAGCAACTGGAGAGAAAGTTTCAAAAAAGTCAACACCATAAGTCTGAGTATACCCTTTTGCAACCAACCGGGCTTTGTACCGTTCAATTGACCCATCCGAGTTATATTTAATGGTATATACCCATTTGCAACCAACAATATCTGCATCAGTTGGAGGATCAACCAAATCCCAAGTGCCCCTAGACCTTAGGCCATCCATCTCATCCTGCATAGCCTGCATCCATTTGGGGTCGAATAGAGCCTGACTGTGATGAAGCGGAACCGAGGAGGCAGACAAAGCCGAGATAAAATTCTTCATTGAAGCCCCAAGATTAACTTCAGAAACAAACTGAGAAATGGGATGAAGGGTGCACTGTCTTTTCCCTTTTCGCAGAGCAATAGGAAGATCCTCATCAATAGCAGAAACTTCAGTATGCTCAGAGATACTTGCCTCAGGAGAAGGAGATAATGGGGGCATGGAGGTAGGTGGTAACCTGTGAGTATACACTATAGGAGGGTTTCTATATCGAGACTCCCCAGAGGATGGAGCCACAGGCTTTGGAGCGAACGACTCTAAAGGAAAAGGGGGAATTGGCAGAGGAAAAACATCACCCTGACTCTCTTGTAACCTTGGAGTAGTACTCGAAAAATAAGGAATAGACTCAAAGAAGGTAACGTCCGCACTGACATACTCTTTATGAGATATAGGGTCATAGCAACGATATCCTTTTTGGTTCTTAGGATACCCAAGGAAAACACATTTAATAGACTGCGCAACAAGTTTATCTCGATCAGGACCCAGCTTATGCACAAAACACACACATCCAAAAACTTTAGGGGGGATAGGAAAGAGAGGAGCCTCTGGATGGAGAATTTGAATTCGGATTTGGTCTTCTACAGAACTTGACGGCATGCGATTTATAAGAAACCCGGCTGTCAAAACCGCATCGCCCCAGTATGTAGCAGGCATATTGGATTGAATCATAAGGCACCGAGCAACATTAAGGATTTGTCTATGTTTCCTCTCAGCCACCCCATTTTGCTGGGAGGTATGTGGACATGTAAATTGAGGTTGAATCCCATTAACAGAGTAGAATTGAAGTAAGTTTTTGGATTTGAACTCAAGAGCATTATCAGTGCGAACAATTTTAACACATATGTCAAATTGAGTTTTTATCTCTACAATTAAAGATTTAAGAATGACAGGACCTTGAGACCGATCTTTTAACAGGAACACCCACGATAGTCTCGAGAAGTCATCAACAATAACTAGATAATAACGACACTGAGACCTATTCGGAATCCTACTCGGACCCCACACATCTACATGAAGAAGATCAAACAATCCTTGACTTGATGGACTCTGACTGGAGGGAAAAGAGCTTCGACAATGTTTTCCCAATTGACATGTTTCACACTGAAAAGAAACTGAGGGAGGTATATGAGGAATGACACGACGAAGTTTTGTCACTGGAAGGTGACCCAAACGATGATGCCACAATAGAGGACTTGAGGATGATGTAACAGCAGAATAGGTCGAAACCTCTGGTTGGTGTAGGTAATACAGACCACCTTCCTCATAGCCACCACCAATCCTTCTCCCCGTCAGCAAATCCTGAAAGGTGCATCCCATAGGATCAAAAATCACTCTACAATTCAACTTTTTTGTCATTCGACTGACGGATAATAAATTCTGTGGAAACGAAGGAGCATGAAGAACATGCGACAATTGAAGAGTAGGGGTAATAGACATGTTTCCCTGCCCTACAATTGGGGAAGAGCTACCATCAGCAAGACGTACCCCTTTTTGACCTGTCACAGGTTTTAAACTCAAAAAGTTGCTCGAGTTTCCGCACAAGTGACCAGAGGCTCCAGAATCAATGACCCACCTACCACCTTGAGCCGATTGGCCATTACCTGCCGAGCACACAACTTCTACAACAGAAGACTTCGAATTGGATGATCGTAAAGCAAGGAGCTCGTCATATTCAGCCCTGCTAAGAGTTACACAATCATTGGAGGAATCTGCATCTGATTTAACCACTTGAGCCATAATATAAACTAATGGGCTTGATTCACAAAATGCAGGAGCAACCACACGCGCATACCCACAATCAACTACAAGCCCGACTATATCAAGGCTTGACTTCACCAATAAAATCTGAGATACACAACCTTCGACTGTTCAGATCCAAACTTCAAATATAATTTTAAAGAAACTTGACCAAAACCTTCCACCTCAACCACAAATGGCCATAGGTTGTAAATCAAGATCACACATCCAACATGACTTAGAGTGTGTTACCATCACACATCCGCCACTACGACAACAAGTAGCAGTAGTACTCGATGCCCTTTTTGGTACCACAGTGCCCAACATAGAATCCCACTTCAAAAGACAAGGTTCCCACAATACAACACATACAATAGCGTATGTGACAATCACTCATCAGCCCGAACCGACGACCATCATCTATACTTCAACACAGAATCCCTCGACAATCATAAAAAAAATTTCACATAAGCATGATATTTTCCAACAAAGCAGATATTTTCCAACACAGCAAAGAAACAATCTTGCTGTTTCCACGACAGAATTTCTGGAAAAATAAATTTCAAGACAGCATATCGGATACCAAAACTAATATGCGTCTTTCACATAAAAAATCACGACAGCAGAAAATATACCCAGCAGGAATCAAGGTATCACGAGATGCTGAAATCACGACAGCTAAAAACAGGATGCAAAAACAAATCACGACAAGGACACGATAAACAGATCACAGCAGCAGCAGATCTCTATCCCAAATGGCGCAAACAAATCCCAGTCGCAGCACATCTCGATCACACAACCACACAGAAAGACATCCGTTATCAGCTGCCACACCCATTACGACAGCAGAAAACACTCTCACGATGCTCCTCAGATCTGATAACAGATCTGGAGCAGATCTGCCATCAGATCTCACAAAAGAAAATTAATACACACCTGGTACCAATATAGGTTTTTTTTTTTTTAAGTAAAAATCTGTGTCGACAACACAGAGAATCAAATCAGACCAGCGGCATCACACGACCCACGCATAGGTGATGGCATCACACGACCCACGATCTGAGTGCTTCCACGATCAGCCACTTTCCACGTTTCACGATACATGATGCAGCTTGCTGCAGTTTTCCACGATCAGCCACAACAACATTACACGACCCACGATCAGCAACTGTATCCCAGGAGGGGACACTGCTTTGATACCATGTTGTAAGTATGGAGAGATGCACAGCAACACAGGTGGAGAGAGAAAGTGGGAGAGAGAGAGAGAGGAGAGAGAGGAGAGAAAGGTAGAGAGAGAGAGAGGGACGGCTGCAGAGAAAGAACTTATTAAATCATAATTAGGGCTGATCTCTATATTAAATAGAGATAGTCCAAGGAACAAAATTACACCCATGTCCCTCATTAAAGAATAAGATTCTAATAACCTCTAGTTTAGAAAAAACTTATTTACTAAAAGCCTCTTAGTCTCAACAAAAAGATTGGGCAATAATCCCCAAAACCTTGATTTTAATATACCTTAAAACATTTAAGGTTTTAAACACCATATATCCATCACATTTACCTATAAATGAGAGCATCTATTAGATCAATGGCCAAAAGAGAAAAAATGAGTGACACACTCATAATTAGAGATCATATAACAAATCATTTTAGAGTCCCAAGGTGCCCATAACTCACCTCAACAACCATCTATAATATGACAAGTGGACAATCTAGAATGATATAACACGAGGTGCCCATAACTCACCTCAACAAACATCTCTAATAAAACAATAATAAGGCCAAACAAATGATGCATTAAATAACATCATGTGATGGACAAATATAAATGCCGCAAAAAGGCTGTAACAGCAAAAAAAAAAAAGTTGTTTGATTGGGGCCCGACCCGGATCACCGCCACTCGTTGTCTTTTAAAGACAACGAGGCAGGCGGGAGGAGGGTTACGAAACCCCCCTCACCGCCTCTCGCTCTATGTTCTCTCTCTCTTACCCTCTCGTCCCCGACTCTCTCCCTCACCGACCCTCTTGTCTTCCTCGGTGTCTCCGACTCTCTCTCGCTCACGCTCATCCACCGACGCCGGCAGCTCTCGACAGCCGCCGCCACCGACATCATCAACCCTCTTCCTGTCGGCGAGTTCCCTCCGACGACCACCAGGTACGCTTGCTCTCCCTCTTCTCTTTCGTTTCGCTGCCTCCCCTCCCTCGTTCTCCTCTTCTCCCTGTCATTGACAGGGGGCAAAGCCCTTCCCATCGGTTGTTTACGACGGGGAAGGGCCATGCGACAGGGGTTTTAACCCCACCTGCCGCCTGTGAGGAGGGTTTCGGCAGGGGGTTAGGGGCCCCTGCCTTTGTGTTTTTCCAGCAGGGGCCATCGGCCCTTGCCATTGTTGTTTCAGCAGGGGCCATCGGCCCCTGCCTTTGTACATTTTCAGCAGGAGCCATTGGCCCCTGCCCTTGTGCTTTTCCAGTGGGGGGCCATCGGCCCCTGCCTTTGTACTTTACCAGCAGGGGCCGATGATCCCCTGCTTTTCTTTCTCTTTTCTTTTAAGATTTCCAACATGGGCCGAAGGCCCCTGTCTCTTTAAAAATAACCTGCGGGGGCCGATGGCCCCTGCACCTATTCTTTAGCAGCAAGGGTTGTTTGGCCCAGCCCTATCTATCGGAGAAGTCGAGTCTTCTCCTTGTTTTTGTTTGGGTTGCATATTAATATCGCATAATTGCAGCTACGACGGATCCCACTCGCGCTCCGCGACTCGAGCCGTCAATCGTGTACATCCGCAGACGCCAGCGAGCTCGTAACTCTCCAAGGTAGGGGAATATTGCACGGAAGACTTGGATAATTGAATTAAGTTCAATTAAACTAAAAGGAATCATTAAATGAATATATATATATATATATATATATACACAAATATATATATTTATACGGGTATGCACTTCACTCAATGATGCGGTTCCGAAATCCTTGCCCTTTACCTTCTATCAGGTTACTTGCCGTCACGCATCGCATCGCATCGAGGTTTAGCGTTGCACTTCTGCTTACCGCATTTACCTTACATCGCACTCTGCGCCCAAGCTCTTGCTTTTGCATAATGTTGGCACAAGGTACTGTTGTTTCAAAAGATAAAGTAAGGTTGATAAACTTTATACCTTGGTGAAACACTCCTGTTGAGGCTTCTATTGAGGAGCTATACCCCCTTCATACTAGAGTACTTGTAGTCGTGCACGACACGTCTAGTACTGCGATGATCGGATGAGACGGTCGTGCGACCTCGACAGTGCTAAACGCACAATGCTGTAATCACATAAATGACCTCACATACGCCTTCACAGGCAAGATGCTCGAGTGGTTTAAAGACCACAACATAGAATGGGTCGTTAGTTAAGCAACCCCTAATGTACCTATTCGTTTCTTTGTGTCTCTCAAGGGAGAGGATAGAGCGGTACAAACTCTAATGGATAGGTTGTTAACAACCACCCTACCGGCAACGATCCGACCTCCCCAGTCATTGGAGTTAGGGGAAAGGGGCTACATTAGTTAGCTCAACACTTCTGCAGAAGTTGGATGCGTTCGTGGCACAACCTCCTTTGGGGAATCCTCTCTCGGCTAAAGCCGTCCCTTTGGAGCGAACTCAACTAGCTATTCGGGTTATTGAAAATACATAGAATAACAGACGCCCGAACTAGTCTCAGTTGTTTTTACGTTTTGTCTGCGCGTACCCGCAGGCTGGTAATTATCGAAACATAAGGTCTGTTCACACTGGTCGTTGGGTCGTGAGACTCGCTTGCCCTACTGATTCGCTTGCACTACTGACTCGCTTACACTACTGATTCGCTTGCACTACTAATTCGCATGCACTACTGATTCGCTTGCACTACTGATTTACATGCACTATTGATTCGCTTGCACTACTGATTCACATGCACTACTGATTCGCATGCACTACTGACTCGCTTGCACTACTTACGCGCTTGCACTATTTTACCTCGTGCATTGCTTACTTGTTTGACTGCATATTCGTTTTAAACTGTGTAACCTGCTGAATTAAATGTGCATAATTCAGTTTCCTGCAGTCTTTCTTGTGCACCTACTAGTTTTTTACGAAACTAACCCATTCTATGGGTACAGGTGATGATTAGGTACACCACAGGCGATGGCGCGATGGCAAGATGGCTCCAAGACGTTCTTCTTCCTGCTCTTAGCTCGCGTCCTGATGTTTGGGTGTTTTGTAACAGATTTTCCTTGGGATATCCGAATTTTGTACTATTTGGAGAACTTCTTAAATGAAATGACTTTTCCAAGTGTATACAAGTAGCATGGGTTGTGCGTTGTGGTCCTTTTTGCTAGCGCGCCCAAAGTTGTCAGCTTGCCTTTCTGAAATTAATAAAAGAATAGTCTTCCGCTGATTTCATAAACCATCTCTGAGATAAAGAGATCTCTTTTTAGTCTCTTGTCTGTTCTTCTGAAAGGTTTGCAAAGTTAGAAATTTTGGGGCGTTACAAAGGCAATAAACACTTTAGGAATCATTTTTTAAAGAAAAGAGGACCGATTAAAAATTGAATCAAACGTCCAACATAATTAATCACAACAATATGTCATATGACAATAATGTTGTATATATACGTAATTATGTTTAATCATGATCATTATAAAAAGACTTAATCAACACAACATGAAATATTTAAGCTATGTCATGTGGGAAAAAGGATTTGGAATAATCCAAGAAATAAATCAAGCCTTTATAATTAGCAATTTATATGTATACCAAGATGCAAAATGGCAATAATCTTAAATGTGCAAATTTAGGACAACATGTACTAAGATATTACAGAAGCATTTATAATGATAAAAGAAACAATCTTACAAGTCCATTTAGGGATAAAAACAAACACAAGCGCTAAAGAAGGCAATAAAAACATCTCTTTATTGAAAAGAGAGTACTATGTGAAAATGTCTATGGATAGACAATACACATACAAGCATAAATATTTTATAAAAGAAGTGTACAAAGACACTTTCACAATCACTTGAACAAAATACGCAAAAAGCGTAATAAAGGAAAACATGTAATAAAGTATGTATTTCATAAAAAGAAACAAATGCTTGAGACTCTCAAGCTTTAATTATGCAATCATATGCAATTTAAGACAAGGAAGACCATATTATGGCCAATGTAAGCATCCTTAGAGGAAAAATCAAAATAATGAAAATCTTTTATACCAAAGGATGCAATAGATACACTATGCACTCTATAGAGTGTGAGAAGATTTTTAAATAAACAACAAATATTTAGATGCGAGAAATTCTCATTATATAAAATATATATATATAATTTTTTTTTTGTTTTTCACAAAAAAGCACTAAAAACCATACACAAGAGTTTTAAGCAAAGATCATTAATTTAGCAAGAAAATATATATAAAAAGTTAATTTATAGGTTAATCACGAAATTCTTACGGAAGAATCATAAATCTCACATAATTGAAAACAATTTTAAAAAACATAAATTACTATTATATGTAATTTCAAACATAAATTACTATAATATGTAATGAGGAATCAATAATTTATATAAACAAGAATTATATATTTGAACAATAAACACGTTTACCAAAATTAAAAAGAGATATTTTTAAAATATACTAAAAGGAAATGATTCAACTATCAAAAAAACACTAAATGTGCAAAAACTAGTTTCATAATGCATAATATGTTAAGAAAAGAGATACATACCGAAAAACTTCCAAAAAAAGAGAAGGAACAAAGAATACTTCACCATTTCTTGAGCACCACGCTTTTCGTTGCTCCAAGAGACAACCCCATCGTAACCGGGCTCTGATACCATGTTAGAAAGTGACTTTGAATATTTTAGGTTCGATAATGAACCCATACACATGCACATTAAGTGCGAATACACCCACTTAAGGGAACAACACAAGCACATCAAGTGCTAGTACATAAACCCATAAAAGGGATAAATATGACTTAAAGTCATAAGTTGAATATTATTGAAGAAATAGGGAGAAGAGGGTAAAAACCCTATACAATGGAGCATAAGCTCCTCCAAGGAGTGAAGGAATTACAAGGGGAAAGCCCCTATTTATAATACAAGCAAGGAGCCACTTAGGGGGCTCCCAAAGGAGTCGTTGGGAGCCCCCAACAGTCACATTTGTGACCGTTGGGGGCTCCCCAACGACTCTTTGGGGAGCCTCCCTAGGTGGCGCAAACCACTAAAAAAGAGAAAAAGAAAAAAGAAAAAAGAAAAAAGAAAAATAAAAGTAAAAATTACAAACATATTCCAAATGGAATATGCGTAAAACTGTGAAATGACTAAACTACCCCTATGCCTATAAATAGAAAAATATATTATATATATATATATATAATTAGGATAATACATATGCATATATACCATATATGAATATGTATTATCCTTTATATATATAAAATATATATAAGATTACATAAGTTGAATGATACATTTTAACAAAATTATCCTAGGTGGTAACTCCCAGGTACTTCGGCAGAAGTTGTATGCATCCATGGGCCACAAATGCCTTTGGAGATTTACTCTCTTGGTCACTGACCGTCCCCTTAGGAGCGGAATCAGTCAATCATTCGGGTTAATGAAAACACCTGACATAATAAACCCCCGGATCGGTCTCGACTGTTTCTACGTTTTGCGTCTGTGCGTACCCGCAAGCCAGTTAATATCAGAACTTAAAGAATATCTTCTTGAATAATTGTAGATGATTGAGACTTACACTGCTTGAAATACTTCAACTAACAACTCTTTTCACATATTACACTTGTTAGAATATATTACAATGGTATTGATTGTTTTAATATCATAACTGCTTATCTCATGAATGTCCTGCTTTATTTTCATTCTACTTATCTGTTCGTGCACCTACTGGTTTGTTATGAAACTGACCCATTTCATAGGCAGGTGAGGAGTAGGACTTCAAGGCGGTTGATGGCGTGGTGTAATATGGATCAAGATTTACCTTCTTTTTGCTGGCGGCTTGGCTCTGAGTCTTTTTGAGTTTTCTTTATATTATTTAACTTTGGAAAAATGCTCATTTTGTAATAAACTGTAGATTTTTAATCTATTGCCTTATTTTCTCAGATCCTTTAAGTTGTTGTTCATGTGAATGATGGTTTTTCAGCTAACGTACCCAGGATTGTTGACTTGTGCTCCTTTCTAAATGTCTTCCGCTGTCGTTTTTAAAAGTTAAAACTTTAAATCTTTGAAAGGTTTTTTTATAATGTTTTCGAAATCACAAGTCGAAATTTTGGGGCGTTACAAATTTACCCCTGACGCACTCATTCGCTTCTTGTAGTTTGTCAAGGGAGAGGACAGAGCGATACACACTCCAATGGACAAGTTGTTAATAACCACCCCACGGGCAAAGATCTGGCCTCCTCAGTCATTGGAGTTAGGGGAAGGGACTACCAAACATTATCCTAGGTGGTAGATCCCATGGACTTCTGCAGAAGTTTGATGCATTCGTTGCCATGTACCTGCCTTTGGGAAATTCTCTCTCAGCTAAAGCCGTTCCCTTGGGAGCAGACTCAATTAGTTATTCGGGTTATTGAAAATACATTAAATAACAGATGCCCCGAACTAGTCTTTGTTGTTTCTACGATTTGTCTGCGCGTACCCGCAGACCAGTAATATCGAAACATAAAGTATGTTCACACTGATTGATGGGTCATGAGACTTGCTTATTCGGGTTATTGAAAATACATTAAATAACAGATGCCCCGAACTAGTCTTTGTTGTTTCTACGATTTGTCTGCGCGTACCCGCAGACCAGTAATATCGAAACATAAAGTCTGTTCACACTGATTGATGGGTCATGAGACTTGCTTTTCGCGTGGTAGTTCACAACTTACGATCAAATGAATTGTCATGTTGCGTTTTAACAGTTGCACTGCTTACCTATTTTGAACCACTTACCTGTTTAACTGCATATCTGCTTTAAACTGCTTAGCATGCTGAATTAAATGTACTTAATTTAGTTTTCCTGTAGTCTCTCTTGTGCACCTACTAGTTTTTTGTAAAACTAACTTATTCTATGGGTACAGGTAATGATTAGGTACACCACGGGCGATGGCAAGATGGCTTCAAGATTTCCTTTTTCCTGCTCTTAGCTCGAGTTTTGGACGTTTTTGGGTTTTGTCACGGATTTTCCTCTGGATATCTAATTTTGTACTATTTGGGAACTTCTTCAAATGAAAGTGGCTTTTCCAAGTGTTTTGCAAGTATCAGGTGTAGTGAGTTTTGGTTCTTTTAGCTAACGTGCCCAAAGTTGTTAGCTTGCCTTTATAAATTCAACAAAAGAATTATCTTCCGCTGATTACATAAATAAACTCTGAAAGAAAAGAGATTTTCTTCTAGTCTCTTGCTTGTTTTTTGAAAGGTTTGCAAGTTTGAAATTTTGGGGCGTTACATCCATTTTGTTTATTGTGCTTGATAGTCTTTTGAATGATGGTGTTGTACTCATTAAGTATGCATGCATGTGTCTGCACATGAGAACTTAAAATATCTTCTTTCTTGGGAAATCCTAAAGAAATATCCACTATTTTTGAAGAAAATATAGATTACATAGAAAAAAACAAAGGAAAATTTCAATATGTATGTTGTTAACCCTGGATGTGGTTTAAATCGGGGAATTGATTTGAACATGTATACAGGTTTTCAACTTTGCTATGAGCATACACTTAGATTTCTTTATCCATATTATGAACATAATTTCTTTCACGTGCTTGAATGGAATATGACATGCCTGAGTAGGATGCTAAGTACAAGCTTGAGTATAATGTATGTGAATACATGAGATTCATGTGGGCTTACATGGGTGTAGTTGCATGAATATCCACCATTGTGAATCATGAATGGGCAAATGCATGTGACGTGAATGTATGCATTAAATGGAATCATGCAGTTGACTCAAAAGGTGCACTGAGTTGAGACTAAGAGGTTTTTATTTGTTTTTTTTTTTCGTTGGTTAAGATCGATCACGCTCCCGAGATCTACCGCTTTGATACCATGTAGAAGATCTGAAAATAAATAAAGAGAGAGAGACGATTGTTTAGAAAAATAGAACTCGTCACTTTAGATTAGGGCTAATCTCTATATTAAATAGAGAGAGTCCAAAGAAAGAAATTACACTCAAGTCCCTCATTAAACAATCAAATTCAAATAATCTCTAGTTTAGAAAAAAACTTTTAACTAAAAACCTCTTAGTCTCAACACACTGGTTACAAGCACATGAATTGAATATAAACATGCTTCTAAATATTCTTGATTCTTGCGCATAGTTGAACTTGTTTATAGGAGTGTGCATTTAGAAAGCATGTGACTTGTTTCATATATGGCATGTTGTCATGGTTTTTACATATGGTGCATCGATGATTGAAATGAATCATCGTGGGCCTGGTGGGCCTCTAGCCTTGGTTTGCTTATTTATTTATTTTAAATGTATCTTAAAAGTCACATTAATGTTGCACTGTATTCCACTGTTCTATGCTTTTCTACAGGCGGTGGTCCTGTGATGGTTCTCGCAAGAGAATATACAAGCTATTGCCTTTGTTTGTATGCTTAATTTGCAAATTAAAGAAATAGGATAATAATAATCAAATAAAAATAAAAGAACAGTGTAATATACGTTCTAAGATCTCCTATCGAAAGAATGAGAATCTTAAAGTTTCGGTTTTGGGGGACCTCGGGGATACAAAAACTCCGTATGCATTACTGATTTACCCTTGAACCCAATATTGAGGTTCTTTCTCCTGACCACGGTTTTAGGGAGAGTCCGCCACTTTACCTGTGGGTGGTGTGTAGACACAACTGTTGTTTTGGTATACTAAGAAAAGTGACACTTATGGATGGGTGGGTGGTCCCTGGTGTCCATGATATTAGATGGGTGGTCTAATGTTCCGAAGGCTGTTTCAGTCGAGGGATAAGTTTGAAACCCAGTAATAAAATACAAATTGTATGATAAGCTACCTTGAGAACCTAATTTCACCTCGAAGATTTTACCCGTTTGGTATATCCGCGGGCAACAATAATTAAAAAGAGGAACTTAAATTGTGTGCATTTAATAAGGACATACATATGAAAAGAAAATTCTAATAAGAGGTAATAATTTACTCATGTATTGCACTGAAGCCATGCATATTCCTGCTATGCATTAGATCATGCATGTTTACCTGTTCCCTTAACTGTTAAATGTTGGTTAATGCATAATGTTGTTCCCTAATGCATGTTAAATGATTGCATTGCTTAAATTGTGATATCTGTTATTTATTAAATATTTTCTCATACTTAATAATTGTCTCTAATGCATGAATGCTTAATCGAATTATGAATTTGTCATAATTGCATATTTCTAAATTATTGCATGAATCTTATATGTATTTTTTATGCTTATTTATTTCATTATAGAGATTTATATACATAATTCCTCGGATTTCTGACACCCCTACTTTTGTGGTTTTCGCAGCCGCAGGGGATTAGTGAAGTGACTCGCTTTTGGGAGAGCTACGAGTGCTAGACGTTTGCTAGATAACTTTAAAGATGGACAACGTGACTCTGTTTTTCTTTACTTTTTCTTTACATTTAATTGTCTATGCACTCTGATTTCTAATGCAATTGTCTCGTGACTATTATTTCTTAATTAATAAAATTTGGTTTGTTATGGTTTGGATGATAAGTGTAAGATCTCTTGTGGTTGGTTAAGTTATCCAATGGTGAGTGAAACTGTAAAGGCCCGGGTCTCTAGGAATATTTCTGTAATGGTTTAAAAAAAATGCATTTTTCAGTGGTATGAGTTGGGGTCGTTACAATGAGCACTCTGTTGAAATAAATAAAAATAATGATGTTTGCCTCTATAGGCTAAATGCTCAAAGAGCAATGCATGTCAAGTTTGATCTAAATGAATTGCAACATATTAAATGTTACCCTTTCATTGTAGTCGTACCTTTGTACAGGTACGATCGTACCTTTGGATATGTACGTCTGGTTTGTGTTACGATGATTGGATGATGGGATTGTGACAACTTCGAAATGTGCAAATAACATAATGTTGAGATCACATAAATGGTGATGATTTGCCTTTACAAGCAAGATGCTCGAGTTGGTTGAGAGACCAGAGCATGCAGAATGGGTCTTCAGTTAACCAACACCTAACGCACCCATTCGAACCGCTGACTCCCGTTGAAAGAGAGGACGGGAAGGCACAAAACTCCGATGGACAGGCCATTAATGACAGTTATGGGCAAACGATTCGGCTTCCCCAGTCATCAAAGTTAGGAGAAATGGACTACAAAAGTTAGCTTAACATTTCTGCAGAAGTTGGATGCATCCATTGGAACAAGTGGCCTTTGGAGAATTCTCTCTCGGTCACCGACCGTCCTCTTAGGAGCGGACTCAACTAGCTATTCGGGGTATTGAAAATACATGGCATAATAGACCTCCGAACTAGTCTCAGTTGTTTCTACGATTCGTGCCTTGTGCGTACTCGCAAGGCCAACTAATACCGAAACATAAATTAACCTGTTTTCATCGCTAGTTGAATTGTTCATGCCTATTGTGGCATTACACTTGTTAGTTAAACTACTTATGTAGTTCTTTACTTGTATTAATTGTTACGACAATGAAGCCATGCATGATACTTTAAGAACAAGGTTTTGATGATGAGCAAGTAGAATCAACTGCATTTCAGCTAAGGCTATGAAGAAATTGAAGAATTCGATGAAGAATCTTTGAAGACTAGTGTGCAAATGTTTAATTCATTAAAAGTCTTAGATTCTTGTAAGAGCCTTACTTAGAGTGCATATTTAGGTTGCATTTCACCTTAAAAGTCTTTAGAAAAACTTTTCTAAAAAGAACCCTCTTGAAAATCTTTTTAGAAAACTCTTTTCTTAAATTTTCATGTTTATTAGTCGACCAATAAACTTACCAGTCGACTAATCCTTTCGCGCCATATTTTCTAAAAAGTTATTTTTATTAAATTAGTCGACCAAAGGTTTTATCAGTCGATTGAACAAAATGTCTGTTTTCTGGAAAATTAGCAGCAGTCGACTAATTGGTTTTATCTGTCGACTGAACAAAACATGTGTTTTCTGAAAATTTAGCAGCAGTCGACTAATGCTTTTATCAGTCGACCAGACAAAATGTTTGTTTTTCAGAAGATTTTAGCAGCAGTCGACTGAAAGGTTTTTCAGTCTACTGATGATATTATCAGTCGACTAATTTTTCTCTAGCCAACTAAGTTTCAAAAGTTCAAATTTTCAAATGGCTCGATTAACAGATCAGTCGACCGACGATAACTGTCAGTCTACTAATAACTAACTATTAGTCGACTAACTGATGTTTCAGTCGACTAATTTTGTCGTTTTCCTGAAACTTCAAAAAGGCGTGTATTTTCATTTTTCAAACGTTTTGATCATTCAAAATGGACGGTTTTGACACCCTTTCATACTCAACGTATGAAATCTTTCAACTATAAATATGAGTGCATTTTACACTCAAAACAACAGGAATTCAATCGATTTGAATAATTTACTTCTTGCTTTTCACTCCTATTCATTCAAGTATTTGTTTTCTCACTCACTTGATATTTTCACTTTAGTTTTTCACTCAAATCACTTTGAGAGATAGTGAATTCGTGAGTAGAGTATTTCAACAACCTCAAAAGTTAATTGCATTTCATTTGCATTCAAAAGAAAGGCTCATAGGTTGTATTGTAAGTTGTTACTTATTTTTCTGTAAAAAGAAGGACTCCTTGGTTTAAAGGAGTTGTTTGCTTTCAGTAGGATTGTTACTGAAAGTAGGACCGGTTTTGGTCTGTGTGATCTTGTAGTTAACAAGGTTGATAGTGGAAATCTCAAGCGGGTTTTGCTTGGGGACTGGATGTAGGTTGGGATAGACCGAACCAGGATAAAATCTTATGTTCTTTGTGTGTTTGCTTTTCAAATTGCAAAATCCTTCAACATTCCGCGGACAATTTATAAAAGCACTATTCACCCCCTCTAGTGCTCGTTGCCTCGATCCTAGTGCACTTTCATTAATTAGCTAACTATGCTAGTTAACTACACATAATGTTGCTTACATCTTGTGTTGTCTCTTTCCTTCAGTTTATATGTTTTTTGCATATATTGCTCAGATTTAATTTCTCGCAATTACAAATGCTACTACTGTTTTCAATGAAATAAACTGCTTATCTTATGATGTCCTACTTTATTTATTCTACGTTGTCTATTTGTGCACCTACTAGTTTGTTATGAAACTGACCCATTTCATGGGTAGGTGGCAAGTAGGACTTTACATACGGCCGATGGCTCATGCAAGATGGCTCGAGATCACCCTCTTTCTGCTGGCGTCCTAACTGTTCTTGGTGGATAAGGTTGGTTCGTAAGCTAACGTGCCCAAAATTGTCAACTTGTTTTTCTTTCTAAAAAGAAATTGCTTTCGCTGACGTCCTTAAAACCAAACCTTGAAATTTGAAAGGTTTTCTCTGAATGTTTTCAAAATTTACAAGTTAAAATTTGGGGGCGTTACAGGGCATAAACAAAAAAAAAGAGGAAAAAAAAATGTTTTTCTTGGTTTAGGCTTGCTGGCACTCGGCTGGCCCTGCCAAGCCCAGCCGAGCCCAGTCGACTGGGCTGAAGCTGAGCCCAGTCGGCAAGGTGCTGATGGTTTAAAAAAAAAACAAAAAAATGCTTTTGAAATGTCCATATTTGTTTATGATAAAAGATATAGTTCATGCTTTGAGTCCTATTGTTGTGTCCATATTATGTACAGTTGATGTTCACGTGTGAGTATGACAAATGTTCAACATTTTGCACATTAAATGCATTGATTTAAGCTTAAAGAAAATTCAGTCTAATACACTAGATTTCTAGATTTTGCCTATTATAAATGTTTAGGCTATATGCATGCACAATTGGAATGGATTCATGTTTACTTAAGGGATGAACATTATTTAAACATGCAGCCAAAATTTGTATATGCATATGCATGCATCATCAAACCTAAATATGGATGCCTTTGCATGTAAAAGAATGAAATCTCCGTATTGCTTGCACGATAGTATATCATGCTTAATCGAAGTATTAATGCACCATTGTTCTCATGTGCACGTGCATGCATGAAATCGATATGTTTTGCATGTAAGTGATTGCATGAATGCTCACATGTTTTAATTGAAAGGATTCATGAATGAAAGCATGCAATTAACATGATTATGTGAACTCATGCGTATGCATATAAATATTATTGTTTTATGCACATCTTTGAAACTTGCATATATGAATGTGCATTGAGAATCATTCAAAAGTAATGCATAGTTGCATGTTATTCACGATTTTTGCATATGAATGCATCGATGATCAAAATGGATCATCATGGGATGTGTGAGCCTTGATCATGAGCTGCTCTTTGTTTTAGTTATTTTATGCATTACAAAAATCAAATGTGATATTATTGTTTTAATTGCACTGTTCTATATTACCACGGGCTGTGGTCCCGTGAAGAGCTTCACATGTAAATATGTAATGACCTCAATTTTGATAATTATTTATTCAAATTTATTTGAAAATAACAGGTGTTTTTCTAAATTTGGGCCTCGGATCCATTACCGGATCCATAAAAGAATGCGTAAATAACCCACAATGGGGTATTAAAACTATACTTATAATATTTAAATAAATAATTAATAGTATTTATAAGAAGAAAAAATTAAATAAACTTTAGTGTATAGGGTCGGACCCACAGTTGGATCTGAGGATCCGTCACTCGTAGGCGAAACCGGGTCCATTATTAAAATGGACCCAGCGTCGCGGGTCACGGGCTCGGACCCGGACCCGATTTCACTTACAAATGGGGGGGGGGGGGGGGGGCGTAAAACAGAATCGTGCCTAGGGCACGATTCTTGAATGGGAAACAGAAGGGGGAGGGGGGGTTACGCAGGGCGTAACCAACCCCGCGCCCTGCGATAAAAGGGGAGTGTGGAGAGGGGTCTCGCCCTCTTCCCTCAACCTCTTCTTTCTTTCTCTCTTCTCCCATCTCTCTCTCTCTCTCTCTCTGTGTGCGTGCGTCGGAGGATAGGAGATCGCCGGAAAAAGAAGCGGCCACCGATTAACCCAAAGCCACCGCAGCTCCAGCGAGCACCCTTCTCCACGGCAGTGAAGAAGAGCGACACCCGCAGCCCGTACTCACATCTGCAGCTTCCGATCGTCGGAAAATTCTTCAAGAGGTACGGTTCTTCTTCGAACCTGGGTGCGGAATCGAACAGGGGTTCGATTCCATACGTTGATTTGGGGGTTTTCTTGATAAGCCCTAAATCTTGAAATCGGAACAGTTTGGGGGTTATTCCTTCCCTTAATTAATTCATTCTCTGGAAAACATTGATGTTCTTGATCGTATATGCTTGTGATCAGATGGTTTTTATTTCTTCACGCTTAGGTTCATTCTCTTGAGCATATGGTTTCTTGATCATATATGCTGTTGAGCAGATTGATTCTTCTTAGTTAGATTTTGATTTTTCTCTGTTGAGAACAAAATTTCTGTTTATAATCACATAGTTTTATGGGTTGTAGATTCAGGTTATTCATTAATGGAATATTGAACGGGTTCATTAGTATTTTATTTCTGTCAGGCAATTTATTGATAGAAATTGGAATTTCTTCACTGTACTTTTCACTTTCACATTGACAGAATGTTTCACATCAATCTAATATCCTGTAGCTTGAGGGTTATAAGTAGTGGTGTTATCCCCAACACCATTATCGTTGGGATCATCTTTGTATCTCTGCTCTGCAACATTTGGGAAGTCATTGATGGCATTGACCGTGTGGTTTCAGTATGATCGGTGGATTCGTAGTCGGCCGGGTCAAAATGGTTTTTTTTATTGCACCATTATGAATTTCTTTCACAGCTTTGATTTTCCTGAAACAATAGGGATTGACTTCAATTGATTAAAGTAACACTGACTATTGGTTTTTGTATTATGTTACACCCGATCGTTTGCTTTTCCCTAATTGTGAATATTTAAGATACCTTCTCTTGAATGTATCGTTCTGTTATTGCATAATTGGTTGGTGGAGGTGCATACATGATAGGAATGCGTGCATCCCTTAAATATAAATTTCTAGATCCGGTTTATGTGCATGGGGGTGGATGATAACTCATGTTATGAATGGAAGGTTTCATGTATCTACATTATAGGACATGTTTAATTATCATGCATGTATGATTTGGTTTCAAGTGCATGTGCATATATGGGATCGAAGTCTATTGACATGTATAATCATGCATAAATATTCTCATATACTTATGAAACTATGGACAAATGCATGTGTGTTAAGTGATTACATGAAAGCACTTACACATGGATGGTTACACATGCATATGACTGTGAAAGCTCATGCACATTGTTAAAATGGTATGAATGAATGTGCATTTTTAATTATGTTGGTATTATTGCATACATTGCAAGTTATGATTTTGGTTGTGGGATGCATTGATGACCTAAATAGACTATTGTCGGCCTGGAGAGCCGTGGGTTTGGTTGTCTTTCACATATGTTTTTAAATGCATCACTTGAACCACATAAGATGGTTTGGCACTTTACTACACCGTTCTAGTGGTTTATACGGGCTGGAGTCCCGAATGGGTCCCTGCAAGGGAGGATGCAGGGTTTTCACTTTACTTTTGCATATGGTGTTGCAAACTTAAAGAATAAACTTTAATAAAATATAAAAAATAAGAACAGTGTAATATACATTCTGGGATATCTCATCTGGAGTATGAGAATCTTGGATATCCGGTCTGAGGGAGACTGTGAGGATACAAAAACTCCGTGTGCTATAATTTGGTCCCCTGAACCCGATATTGAGGTTCTTTCTTCTGGCCACGGTTTTAGGGAGAGTCCGCCACTTTACCCGGGAGTGGTGTGTTTGACACAGCTGTTGTTATGGTACCAAAGAAGTGACACTTGTGGGCGTGGGGTGTCCCTTGTGTCCCCGACATTAGATGTGGAGGTCTAATGTTCCGATGGATGGTGCTGTTTCCTGATATCGGTCGAGGGCTAAGTTGGAACCCAGTAATAAAATACAAATTGTGTCTTAAGCTACCCGGGGAACCTACTTGACCTCGGGGTTTGTACCCGTTTGGTGTATCCGCGGGCCACGGTAATTAAAAAGAGGAACTTAAAGATGTGTGCATTTAATAGGGCATGCATATGGAACGAGGGAACATAAATGAAAGATAACAGAAGAAATCATGCATTGCACATAATCATGCATTTTTCTGTTATGCATTAGATCATGCATGTTTGAATCATTCTTGATATCATGACATGATTTGGTAGTAGCATATGATTTACTTATTAAAATCATGCTGCAAGATTTAGAAATTTAGTTCTTGATATATGGTACTGATTTACTATTCTTGACTGGTGAGCACATGCAATTGTTGGTAGTTATAGATAATTGAATGTTGCAAATTTTATATCTGCACTCACTCAAATCACTGCATGAAATCTTATCCATGTTCTTTCTCTCACCTGGTTTCTTTAGAAGTAGCTGTGCTCAGAATTTCGGTTCTGACACCCTACTTTGTTGGTTTTTCGCAGGAAATGGTGAACAGTGAAGTTGGACATGCATCTGGGGATTGATGAGTTATACTTGGGCTTGTCAGCTTCAGTAGAGGACATAGTGGCTCTTTCATTTGTCTTTTAGTTCTTTTAATTTTTGCAATTGTTACTTTACTTTCAGTTGAAGAAAACCCTGTCTTTGAAATTTTCTTATTCATTAATAAAAGAGTTTTAGTTGGTTGATATGGATGATAATTGCAACTTCGTTTGTGGTGGTTGGGCTATCCAATGGAAAGTGGAACTGTGAGGACCCCAGATTTCTGGGAAGGTTTCCGCAACTTCTAGAAAAAAAAATATTCCGCATTTTTAAAGGGTTTGGATTGGGGTCGTTACAAAATATGCGAGCTTATGCTATTAATTCTGCATGTAAATTGCAATTTAAAGAAGATGAATTAATAACAAGATAAAAAAAATTAAAAGAATGGTGTAATCTACGTTTCCTTGATGTTCCTTCTATAGTATGAGAATCTTGAACATTGCGGTTTTGGGGAACCGTGAGGATACTAAAACTTCGTGTGCATTGTTGTTGCCCCTGAACCCGATATTGAGGTTCTTCTCCTGACCACGGTTTTAAGGAGAATCCGCCACTTTGCCTGGGGGTGGTGTGTAGACACAATTGTTCTTTTAGTATACCAAGAAAGTGAAACTTGTGGATTTGGATGTCCCTGGTATCCCAACATTAGATTTGGATGTCTAATATTCTGAAGGTTGTTTCGGTCGAGGGTTAAGTTTGAAGCCCAATAATAAAATACAACTTGTGTGCTAAGTTACCTTGGAAATCCTACTTGACCTTGAGAATTTTTACCCGTTTGGAGTATCCGCGGGCAACAGTAATTAAAAAGAGGAACTTAAATTGTGTGTATTTACTATGGACATGCATCTGCAAAGAAAACTCTGATAAAAGATAATAATTTATTCATGCATGTACACTGAAATCCTGCATATTTCTGCTATGCATTAGATAATGCATATTTACTTATTTCCTTAATTGTGATATATTGGTGAGTGCATGATGTTTGTTCTCTAATGCATGCTAAATATCTTTATTTCTTAATTTGTGATCTCTGTTGTTTATTAAATTGTCTCTCATGCTTAATAATTGTTTCCTATTGCATAAATAGTTAATTGAATTATGAATTTGTCATAATTATATCTCTGTAAAATATTGTATAAATCTTATTTATATTCTTTTTACTTATTTGTTTCATTAGAGAGATTCACGTACATAATTCTTTGGATTCTGACATTCCTATTTTTGTGTTTTTTGCAACTTCAGATGCCTAGTGAGACGACTTGCTTTGAGAGGAGCTACGAGGGAACTACACAACTGTTTGACAGATACCTTGGGACAACGTGACTCTTTTTTTGCTTTATTTACATTTTATTCGCTTATGTCTCAAACTCTATGCATTTTAATAAATAAAGTTTGGGACCTGGGTTTGGTATGGTTTGAAAGATGAGCGTAAGATCCCTTGTGGTGGTGGTTGTATTTAACTGTAAGGGCCTCAAGTTTCTGAGAATGTTTCTGCACTTATTTAAAATATAAAATTTTTGTCACTTTTTCATGGGTACGAGTTGTGGTCGTTAGAAACTTAATCTGAAAGGATGGGCTTAACCATTCTTTAATTTCCTACTTTTTAGGTAACATGTTCTATTTGTGATCTTTAGTCATATTGCTTTTAATCATAATTACTGGAAGCTTATGCAATCCTTGGAAGATCAATTCCTAGGATGCTGCTTGGAAGTGTGGAACTACAGATATAACGATCTTGGCTTTTGACAAGGCAACATCTAGGATACTATAGGTTTTTTTCTGATGAATCTCAAGAAAGTATTGGCATTTAAAAAGAAAAAAAAAGGATAAAAAAAAATAATGGGCTTCAGTAGTATTTTTGCTTGTAAAAATTCTACAAAAAAGGTAGAAACATAAAAAAGTGCAAATTTAAAATGTAAACATTAAGAAAACAGATACTTTTTTAGAATATAGTGATTCTGTTATGATATTTTACCTTTTTAGTATTTTGAAAGTATTCCATATTTTCCTTTTTTCACCATTTCTCTAAAATAGCATGATAATATTACAGCATCTTCAAAATATCGATCATATTTGTGA
Source organism: Nuphar pumila (assembly GCF_984573655.1). NCBI lineage: Eukaryota > Viridiplantae > Streptophyta > Magnoliopsida > Nymphaeales > Nymphaeaceae > Nuphar > Nuphar pumila. The sequence continues at coordinate 24,258,893 of NC_143257.1, read as the reverse complement.
CAGTGGTTTGACATTAATCTAGAGAATATAGACTGGACAAAATATGCAATTTTGGAAATAAGAACAGATTATTGCTGAACAATAAGATGAGATGATGCAAGAAAAGAATACAAAGTATGACATGAATAAGGACTGATAATGCATTTTAGGGAAGAACCAACATGGGGAAGAAAATAAAGAAGTGAAGAATATCAAGAAAGACAAAGAAACTATGAACAAATGTTCACACTGTTTTGGTAGCTTTGATAACATAAAAATCTCTGGCGAGCCACTTGTAATATGCAAGAAAGAAGAGGAAGAAGAAACTATAAGCACTTAAGTCATGACACCATATTACGTCAATAGTGAAAGGCTTCTCTAAGCGCTATATATATATATATATATATATATATATATATATATATATATATATATATATATATATAGAGAGAGAGAGAGAGAGAGAGAGAGAGAGAGAGAGAGAGAGAGAGAGAGAGAGAGAGAGGGTGGTAGCTGCCTACTCACTTTCTGGCTAAATGCCAGTGGATGCGCGCGATGGATGATGCACGCGTTTTGCGTGCACTAAAAGGCAAAATACCTTTAGCGGTGCTTTTCAAGCGCCGCTAAAGATCCTTTTACACATAGGACGTGCCACTAACAGCCATTTTCCACTGGTGTCTAGGCAGCTACCACTTTCTGTTATATATATATATATATATATATATATATATATATATATATATATATATATATGGGTATTAATGATGGTTTGTTTGCTAAGGATTGGGTCGTCTTTTTTTTTATGTAAAAATATAATCTTTAAGTCATGAAATTTTGGTAGATTATAGGCCATTAATTTTTAAAGCCCCTGAACAACCTGCTTGCATGCCACAGTCATAATTCAAGGCTCATTTTCTACTACCATTGCCGATCACATCTATAGGGTCCGATCTACAAAGAAAAATTAAAAACTATGAAAAGGAGGTGATGTCTGCTCAATAGTTCGGTACATTCATTAGTACCAAATGGAGGTGATGTCTACTCAATAGTTCGGTACCTTCATTAGTAACAAATATTTACACTGACTATACATACATACATACATGTGTATGTGTTGTCTACTATTGAATGCACCATACTATTGAGCTGGAAATTATAGATGCTATTCAGTCAATCTAACCACATAGAAGTCTCCAGCATGCTGTATTTGCTAGGGACCACACCTTAGATCATTTATTTTCAATATAAAAACAAAATGTTTTGACTTGTGAAATTTTGGTGCACTGTGGTGGGCGATTGATTTTTGAATCCCTTGAAAACATTGTAATCACATGATTCAACTCATTTTTAACTAAACAGATCATTTAGATCACATCTTTGAGGTCCAGCATACAAAATAAATCAAAATATACGAAAAAATGGTGATTTCTACTTAGCAATGTGTACCTTCGATCTTAGGATACACACACACACACACACACACACACACACACACACACACACACACACACACACACACACACATATATATATATATATATAGATATATATATATGATGTAACTTATTGATGTCAAATATCAATATTAGCACAAGTTTTCCTTTCCACAGTTTCTCTTTTGCTAATTAAACTCTTCTTGATTGTTACAATCTTCAAGTTATCTTTGTATATTGATAAACTTTGTGCTTTCCATGAGCCAGCAACTTCTCCTTTGTGATGTTGTCATTCATCTGTTTACTGCATCCCACAACTATTTTCTTCATGGCACTATGGAATCATCACTATTTTCTGCATTATAGAGTTATTTCCTATGTCTTCCCAAGTTCTCACACATTACTTTAAGAAACTTTCCTTTCTATTTGATCTTGTTAGCGGGATAATACATTGGATGCTGTTATCTTTTTCATTTTTGAACCTTTTGTAAAATCTATTGACTTATATCTTTGTCTGGTGTCTTGTCCTCTTTGGATGGTTATGTGTGTGCAGTGGGAAATCGTATATCTATTGATCAAATGCCCAAGGATGTTGTGGCTATGTATATCCAGGAGATGAAGTCAAGGATTGGTGAAGTTTTTCTGCCGTTTAACAAATTATGCCAGGGTGTACAGGTGTGTTTCTCTCTTCCCACCCCCAATTTTGTTTCCTATTTGTTCTTTATTTTTAAGGTTCACTTCTAAACACATATTTCAATGTTTCATCTAGATTGATACTGTTATATTGGATGATGACAATCCTTCAAGTGGACTTTTAAGATATATATCTGAATCTAATGTCACAAGCCTTGTGCTGGGAACCTCCACTTCAAACATTATTGCAAGGTATGCAACGATTGGAATCATTCTTAAGTAATAATATGATCGAGACTTTCTTATTTCATCCTTGGTTTTATTTATTATGCATTCCTTGTGTATTGTAAGAGCAATGTCATTAACATAACTGCCAACACATGCATATAAATGCTTGAGTCTTGACATAACGTAACTGCCAGCACAGATGCATATAATTGCTTGAGTCTTGACAAATAATGGGACAGTGAGCTATTGTCACAGTTCTGTGAATACCTTGGCATTATCTACTGCTGCGGTTGAGGTTTAGATCTCAAGGGTCCTCTTTGAACACAAACTTGAATCAGTCCTAGCTTCACAATGACTTCATGAGATGTATGATACATATGAGCTTCAACTAACTCAAGGAAAGGGCTAAAAATGCATTTTTGTCTTTCTCAGTTCCCTTTTCATGGTTGTTGTTGTTGTTTGTTTGTTTTTGGTAATAGCCCAAGGTATCTAAGTTACTGAATTCATGTGAGTAGGACTACCCTTGGCCCTACTGGCTGACGTGGTAATGGTAATGCAAGGTTGTGGAGCATATTTGAATCTCGCAAAGAAACCCCTATCAGGTCATTTATGGAATTCTTTCATTATGAGAACTCAAGGTTTACATAGAATGGTATCTAAGCGTAGTGGTTTTCCTATAATAAGTCACCTCATTGGGTTGAATATCAGTCCTTGCCCTAAATCTATCTTCTTGGTTATGCATACTTTATATCATCTGATTCATGGCAGATCTCGGTAACAATTGATCAAACACAAAAGTATTGTTCGTGATGCAGTGATCAGGAAGACTTCTCCTGAACCCCGCATATTGATACCCTAGCTCAAAGCCCTAGTTATCTATGACAGCAAGAATTAATGAAAAAATAACATAAATTACTAGAAAACTAACTAACATTCATGAATAATTCATCATCAAGCTTCTTTCTTTCTTTACAATGAATATTTATAGTAAATAAAATGGAAACCTGGGAACCCTAATCCTATTGCAGATCTGAGATAGATCCAATGTCAAATAAGATCTAAAACATGACTCTAAACTAAGATTCAAAAAGACCATAAATAATCAAAATGGATCCAAATGGAACCTATGGACCCGGCAGTGACTTGCTCCCGCTCTTGCATCATTCTCCCCGGGTTGGAGAAAACTTGCCCTCAAGTCTAAAACTTACTGGTTTAGAAACATATTTATCTAAGACTTGACCAGCTCTGTTTTTTCATATATTTATTTCCTTTTTGTTAGCATGCTGGTGAATATTTCCTGGTGTGTTTTGAATGTAAGACTACTCTTTTAGGGGAGGAGCATAGGGTTTACATTCCACTGCACAATCTCCCCCATTGGCTAGAGAGAAAATTAGCAAAACAGAAGGAAAAGGCAATCTTGAGAAAAGTTTTATATGGAAGAGGGATACATAGGATTAATCCTGCAAATGGGAATGAGAAACTCATCTTTCATCAACCTTAGGCAACTATGGACTCAAACGAACTAGGCAAGAGGTGTTGACTGATAGGCCAACCCATCTTGACTATATGGCTGTGCAGTGGATCCATAGTTTGTGTAACGCCCCAAAATTTCAAACTTGCAAACCTTTCAGGAAAAAACAGACAAGAGACTAAAAATGAATCTCTTCATCTCAGAGATGGTTTACGAAAACAACGGAAGACTATACTTTTGTTAATTTCAGAAAGGCAAGCTGACAACTTTGGGCGCGTTAGCTAAAAGAACCAAAACGCACACCCATGCTACTTGCAAACACTTGGAAAAGCCACTTTCATTTATGAAGTTCTTCAATTAGTACAAAATTCGGATATCCCAAGAAAAATCCGTTACAAAACCCCAAACAACAGGACGCGTGCTAAGAGCAGGAAGAAGAACGTCTTGGAGCCATCTTGCCATCGCGCCATCGCCTGTGGTGTACCTAATCATCACCTGTACCCATAGAATGAGTTAGTTTCGCGAAAAACTAGTAGGTGCACAAGAGAGACTGCAGGAAACTGAATTATGTACATTTAATTCAGCAGGTTACACAGTTTAAAGCAATTATGCAGTCAAACAGGTAAGTAATGCACAAGGTAAAAATAGTGCAAGCGCATAAGTATTGCAAACGAATAAGTAGTGCAAGCGAGTTAGTAGTGCAAGCGAATCAGTAGGGCAAGCGAGTCAGTAGTGCAAGCGAATCAGTAGTGCAAGCGAGTCAGTAGTGCAAGCGAATCAGTAGGGCAAGCGAGTCTCACGACCCAACGACCAGTGTGAACAGACCTTATGTTTCGATAATTACCAGCCTGCGGGTACGCGCAGACAAAACGTAGAAACAACTGAGACTAGTTCGGGCGTCTGTTATTCTATGTATTTTCAATAACCCGAATAGCTAGTTGAGTTCGCTCTAAAGGGACGACTTTAGCCGAGAGAGGATTCTCCAAAGGAGGCAGTGCCACGGATGCATCCAACATCTGCAGAAGTGTTGAACTAACTATTGTAGCCCCTTTCCCCTAACTCCAATGACTGGGGAGGCCGGATCGTTGCCCGTAAGGTGGTTGTTAACAACCTGTCCATTGGAGTTTGTACCGCTCTGTCCTCTCCCTTGACAGACACATAGAAGCGAATAGGTACGTTAGGGGTTGCTTAACTAACGACCAATTCTATGTTGTGGTATTTAAACCACTCGAGCATCTTGCCTGTGAAGGCGAATGTGAGACCATTTATGTGATTACAGCATTATGCATTTAGCACTGTTCGAGGTTGCATGACCGTCTCATCCGATCATCGCAGTACTAGACGTGTCGTGCACGACTACAAGTACTCTAGGATGAAGGGGGTATAGCTCCTCAATAGAAGCCTCAACAGGAGTGTCTCACAAAGATGTAAAGTTTATCAACTTTACTTTATCCTTTGAAACAACAGTACCTCTCAAAAATGAGATAAAGTGTGCGATAAGCACACCACCACCAATGTGCACAAATGCACAAGAACACTTAGAACAAATGTACACAAAGGTACAATAAAGAAACTCAAATGCACAAAGGCATACAAAATATAAAGAATTTTATTGAGAAGAATGGAGAACAAAAGCTCCAAGAAGTGAAGTTTACAAAGGGGGAACTCCCCTATTTATAAGAGGAAAAGGAGCCTTGGAGGGGCTCCACTAGCTGTTGGAGCCCCTCCAACGGTTAGAATTCTAACCGTTGGAGAGGCTCAACAGCTAGTGTTGAGCCCTCCAAGGTTGACTTTGAGTCAACAAAAATAAAGACAAAAAAGAAAAGAAAAAAGAAAAGAAAAAAGAAAAGAAAAAAGAAAAAAGAAAAAAGAAAAAAGAAAAAAGAAAAAAGAAAAAAGAAAAAAGAAAAAAGAAAAAAGAAAAAAGAAGAAAAGCAAAAATACAAAAAGAATTACAACATATTCATAATTATGAATATGCGCAAAAAGGGAAAAGACTAAAATACCCTTACGGGTTTTACAAGAAAAAAAAAGCATATATATTTACATATATATATAAAGATAGATACATATACATATATATGTGATGTATATATGTATATGTATCTCTCTTTATATATATATGTAAATATTTACATAAAGAGAGATACATTTTAACACCCTCCCTCAAACTTAGGGCATAATGACCGAAAGTTTGCTAAGGAGAAAGTTGAATCTTGGAGAGCAAAGCGCCTTGGTGAAGAAATCTGCCAACTGATATTCTGAAGTTACATAAGGAAGATCGATGACTTTTTGTAGATATGCCTCTCGGACATAATGGCAGTCCATCTCAATATGCTTTGTCCGCTCATGAAACGTGTGATTCTTAGCAATATAGATTGCACTCTTATTATCACAACACAACTTTGTGGGTTCTTGAATTGGAATCCCCATGTCTTGCAGCAACTGATGAATCCAGACAATCTCCATAGTTGTAGACGCCATGGCTCGATATTCTGCTTCGGTGGATGATAGAGACACCTTCTGTTGTTTCTTACATCTCCATGAGATCAGGGATTCACCTAAAAAAATGCAAAAGCCTGTAGTGGAGTGACGATTATTTGGGTCACCTCCCCAATCAGAGTCAGTATATGCAATTAAATTTAACTCAGAAGATGAGGAAAGGAAAACTCCCTTGTTTAAAGTTCCCTTTATGTATCTGACAACTTGGAGAACGACACTCATATGAACGGATGTAGGAGCATGCTGAAATTGGCTTGCAGTATGCACGGCATGAGAGATGTTCGGCCTTGTGATGCTAAGATACATTAGAGATCCCACAAGTTGCCAGTAGGGGGTAGGATCCTCCAAAGGTTTTCCATCATCGATCTTCATTTTTATCCCACAATTTCTGGGGTCTCACAGATTTTATTATCAGTAATACCTGATCTGTCAAGAATCTCACAGGCAAGTTTAGTTTGAGACAAAAAATAACCTCTATGAGAGTAGGCTACCTCGATACCAAGAAAGTAAGTCAGATACCCTAGGTCTGACATTTCAAACCTTTCTTTTAAAGTGGTTTTAATGTTTCTGATGCCCCTTATGTCACTACCTGTTATCAACATATCATCAACATACAACAGTAAAATCACAATTCCTGCATCAGACTTTTTGACGAACAGAGCAGTGTCAGTGTAGCATGAGGAAAAACCATTTTGAACCATTACATCATTAAATCGATCATACCAAGCCTTAGGGGCTTGTTTTAAACCATAAAGCGCTTTTTGCAAACGAAGGACTTTCCCCTTGGGTACATTCATACCAGGAGGAGCATCCATGTAGACTTCTTCATTAAGGTTCCCATTTAGAAATGCATTTTTAACATCCATTTGGTAAATATTCCATTTTTTAATAGATGCAATAGTGATCAAACACCTTACAGTAACCATTCGTGCAACAGGAGCAAAGGTTTCTTCGTAATCGATGCCGTATTCTTGACTATATCCTTTTGCGACAAGACGGGCTTTATATCTTTCGAGAGTGCCATCACTCTTGGTTTTGATTTTAAAAACCCATCTACATCCTATTGTTTTCTTTCCTTCTGGAAGACATTAAAAAACCCACGTTTTGGCTTTGTTGAGGGCTCTAAGTTCGTTGTCCATGGCATCCCTCCATTCTATCATTTCCTTAGCTTCTTTAAAATTTCTAGGTTCTTGATATGAGTGAATGGCACTAAGACATGCCCTATGCTTTGGAGAAAATGACTCATAGGATATAAATCTAGAAGGATTTTTCCTAGATCTTTCAGTTCTTCGAGAGTTGTTGGAAGATTCACTAATGTCACTATATTTCTCTATTGCACTTCTAAAAGTGCTTTTATCTCTATGTGTATAGGTAATTGGTTCATTTATCATTTCTTCTTCATCATGAATGGTTTGAGGAATACTTTCACTTATATCCTCATTCTCATTTAATTCATCATCGCTAAAAAAATCTTCATTTCTAGATAATAGTTCAAACAAAAAGGAATAATCGGCATTATCTTTATGAGTTTTGTGTTCTTCAAAACCACTTATGTTTTCTAAAAAGGTTACATTTCTTGAAACATATAGTTTATCATTCTTAATATCATAACACCTAAAGCCTTTTTGGGTTTCCGAATATCCTAAAAATGCACAAGGAATAGCTTTGGGAGATAATTTATCATTCTTATCGGTGAGAAAAAAGTATTTACAACCAAAAATTCTTAACCTATTGTAATCGGGTTCTTTTTTATACAAGATTTCATATGGAGATATTTGGTTCAAGTTTTTGGATGGAAGTCGGTTGATGAGATAAACCGATGCAAGAGCCGCTTCGGCCCAAAATCTTTTTGAAATTTTTTGAGAAATTAGCAAAGTTCTTGTAGTTTTAATTATGTGTCTATGTTTTCGTTCGGCCAACCCATTTTGTTGAGGAGTTTTGGGATAAGACCTTTGATGAACAATCCCATTATTTTCAATATAACTTTTGAAATCATTTGAGAGATATTCTCCCCCGGAATCGGTTCTAAGAATTTGTAATTTACTATTGAATTGATTTTGTATTAACATGTGAAAAACCTTAAAAGTAGAGAAAACCTTATGTTTATGTTTGAGGAAGTATATCCAACTATACCTTGAGAAATCATCCACATAAATAACATAATACGAAAAACCTCCCTTAGACACAACGGGTGCCGGTCCCCAAACATCCGAATGCACAATTTCGAAAGGCTTAGTTGAAAACATAGTTCTTTGTCCAAAAGGTAAGCTTCTCATTTTACCAAGAATACAATCATTATAATTGAAATTGTCTTTACATAAGGTTTTGGTAAAATGTAAATACGAAAGCTTGACAATATTTGGATGCCCAAGGCGTTTATGCCAAACATTTATATCCTTATGTTGGGCAACATTACAAAAAGAGGTTTTTGGAATTTGAAGAAATTCCATGAGATAAAGATCTCCCTTCCTAGCGCCTTCCCCAATCAACTTCCCGGACCGGCGATCCTGTATCCAACATTTATTTGATGAGAATTTGATATCACACCCATGATCCGATAGTTGAGAGACGGAAAGCAAATTTAAATTTAGTTTTGGTATAAATCTAACTTTTGGAATAAAAAAACCTTGTCTTTCAAAATCACCAATTCTTTTTATTTCAAGAGAAGCCCCATCCGCAGTGGAGACAAAAGAGGGTGACAAATTTTTTGAGTATTTAGAAAGTGAAAAAACATTTGGAGTCATATGAAAGGATGCACCCGAGTCTAAGAGCCAAAGAGTCTTACCGGGAGGAGAGAAGGTGGTCATGGCGCCTCCGGAAACGGATCCCTTGAGGAGTGGTTGAAGAGCTTCCATGATTTGATTGAGAGACAAAGTAGCATGATTGGAAGTAGAAGAACCTTCCTCCTTGGTTGATTGGAAAGTAGTAGACATAGCCACCATCTTCTTCCATTTAGGACATACCGGTTTAATGTGACCCGGTTCTTTGCAAAAATGACATATGATCTTACTATAATCTCTTCTTCCATAATGCCCACCATTTTCTCTTCCTCCTTGATTTTTGTTAAAATGAGGGGGTTTATAGGTTTTAATATTATTCCCCGGTCTTGAGACGGCATAAGCACCCTCATCCTCATCTTTAGAGGTAACGGCCAACACACTTAGATTGGTTTTATTCATTCCCAATCTAGTTTCTTCTCCACTTAATTTGGTAAGCACATCTTCCAAAGGAGGGGAAGAAAAGAAAGATAAGAGAGAGGATCTAGTTTGTTCAAACTCGGGTCTAAGCCCATTTAAAAAGTTAAAGAAATGATCCTCTTCTAATTGTTTGGCCCTCAATTCAATAGCCTCACCACTCCATTTAGGTTCTTGGAGGGAAAGCTCATCCCAAATAGTGGATAACTCGGCGAAATACTCTCTAACGGACATTTCTCCTTGTTGAAGGGTTAAAGCCTTCTTTTGGAGATAGTATTTATGGGACAAATCTCTTGAGGTATACATTCTTTCAAGATATTCCCATACTTGATATGCCTTTTTAAACTTTAGAATGTTGACATTAATTTTGGTCTCAACCGAAGAGAAGAACCATGAGAGTATTTTGTAATTTTTCATTTCCCACTCTTCATGCTTCTTATTGTAATCTTCAAAAGCTTTTTCTCTTTCTTCTCCCTCAAGAACCTTGATCTCCCCTCTCTCAAGGGTAGTAATTTTTGGTTTGGGTTCGGGAATAGTTCCTTGAACATATCCCCAAAGACCCTTACCTTTTATATGGGCCTTCATATTCTTGGCCCATACATGATAATTCGTTCCATTCAATTTGAAGCCAAGAGAGAAGTGAGAATCCTTTTCGCCCATTAGAGAGGATACAAAGAGAAATAAATGCGTACCACAATGCGAAATGAGTCCCTTCTTGATGTAGGAAGCTTCTAAAATATAGAATGAAGAGCCGAGTCTTCACTCCAACCACCACAACTTAATGGCACGCTTTACGAGGTACTCCAACGAAGAGAGAAAAGAGCACGATCTTCTTTTCCTTTAAGCCTGGCTCTGATACCAAGTGAAAATATCTCAAAAATGAGATAAAGTGTGCGATAAGCACAACACCACCAATGTGCACAAATGCACAAGAACACTTAGAACAAATGTACACAAAGGTACAATAAAGAAACTCAAATGCACAAAGGCATACAAAATATAAAGAATTTTATTGAGAAGAATGGAGAACAAAAGCTCCAAGAAGTGAAGTTTACAAAGGGGGAACTCCCCTATTTATAAGAGGAAAAGGAGCCTTGGAGGGGCTCCACTAGCTGTTGGAGCCCCTCCAACAGTTAGAATTCTAACCGTTGGAGAGGCTCAACAGCTAGTGTTGAGCCCTCCAAGGTTGACTTTGAGTCAACAAAAATAAAGACAAAAAAGAAAAAAAAAAAGAAAAAAGAAGAAAAGCAAAAATACAAAAAGAATTACAACATATTCATAATTATGAATATGCGCAAAAAGGGAAAAGACTAAAATACCCTTGCGGATTTTACAAGAAAAAAAGAAGCATATATATTTACATATATATATAAAGATAGATACATATACATATATACGTGATGTATATATGTATATGTATCTCTCTTTATATATATATGTAAATATTTACATAAAGAGAGATACATTTTAACACATTATGCATGTGATTTTCTAGAACCTCATTCGCTATCGGGGTATCTACATGCCTCGCATGACTCGATACCGACCTCGATAGACGGGATACAGGTTTCTCAACAGAACCCCACTCGTCTGCAGGACTGCATACTCAAGGAGTCAGGATCCTTGCAAGGTATCCCTCTCCTTAGACGAGGATGTAACGCTAGCTCCCAACTCAACTCTCGTCGCAAGAGAGAAAGTGGTAAATGCCCCTTTGCATCATCCACGAGGATGCCCTTAAGGCAAACGCAAAGGGCAAGAACCTGCACGTCATCTGCAATAGCAAGACAATACCAACACATATGCAAAAGCAAGAGCCTAGGCGCAGAGTGCGACGGCAAGATAAGTGCGGTAAGCAGAAGTGCGATGCTAAACCTCGATGCGATGCGTGACGGCAAGTAAAGACTGACATAAGGTAAAGGGCAAGGATCGCGAAACTGCGTCCATGAGTTAAGTGCGTACTCGTATAAATATATATATATATATATATATATATTTATTTAATGGTCGTTTTTAGTTTAATTGAATTTAATTCAATTATCCAAGTCTTCCGTGCAATCTTCCCCTACCTCGGAGAGTTACGAGCTTGCTGGCGTCTGCGGATGTACACGACTGACGGCTTGGGTCGCGGAGCGCGAGTGGGATCCGTTGTAGCTGCAAATATGCGACAATCTTAGCACGCTAACAGCAAAACAGAAGGTCGGAGTCATTGCCATTGACCTACCGCGAAGGAAGCAGAAGCAGGTGCAACGGGTCCCTGTCGACCTGCTTTCGGCAAAGTACGAGGAAGCAGGAGGTTGTACCCCTGCCCTCAAAGAGCGAGGACAGGCAGGGTTGCGCCCCTGCCTGACGAACAAAAAGAGAGGCAAGGGGGCTTTACCCCTGCCTGACGAAGAAGCACAGAGGTAGGGGCTCGGCCCCTGCCTAATGAAATGCGAACAGGCAGGGGGCGAAGCCCCTGCCTGATGCCAAGGAAGAACGAGGCGAGGGGGCTTGCCCCTTCCTGTCGAAAAATAACGGAGGCAGGGGCGATGCCCCGCCTAAAGAGTGAAGAGGCACAGGGAGGGGCTCGACCCCCCCCTCCCCTGCCGTAATAAGAAGCAGGGAGGGGGGCGCCCCCCTCCCCTGCTGTAATAAGAAGCAGGGAGGGGGCCGACCCCTTCCGCTGCCGTAATAAGAAGCAGAGAGGGGGTCGAACCCCTCCCCTGCCGTAATAGGTAGCAGGGAGGGGACTCAACCCCTCCCCAACTTACAAGGGTGCAGGGAGGAGTTGGGCCCCGCCCCTGCAGTATGAGGGTATCGGGAGGGCTCAACCCCTCCCTTACCAACCACAGCACAGGGAGGGCTCTGCCCCTCCCCTGTGATTTAATGGGACAGAGAGGCGGCCTGCCCCCCCGCCCCCTGCGCAACGAAGAAACGAGGGGGGAAAGAGAGAGAGACAGACGAGCGAGGGAGAAGAAGGGGAGGAAGAGCGTACCTGGTGGTCGGCGGCGGCGTCAGAGAGAGTCGCCGGCGGCGATGGGCTAACGCTGGTCTCCGACGAATCGAGGGTGACGAGAGGCGGTGGGTGTCGGGGAGAGAGATGAGAGAGTCGAGGTGGAAGGGCAGTGAGGAGGGTTTCGTAACCCTCCTCCCGCCTGCCTCGCTGTCTTAAAAGACAGCGAGAGGCGGTGGTCCGGGTCGGGTCCGGATCCGGCCCGCATCAAAAAATTTTTTTTTTGCTGTTACAGTTTGCATATACAAAGCCTACAAGAAAAGTCCTAATCCGGTAAAGAAAATGGCTCCCTTCATTCACTTTTGGTGTGAAGTGATCCTTTACCTTCAAAGAAGTGGGAAGTTGGGTAAAAGACTGCACCCATGAATTCATAGAGTGCACCTAGTGTTAGGATCCTGGTGGTTTAAGGACTTAACTTTACGCACCTTAATCACCCTAGGGCTTTTTGGTGTATTGGTTAGGCACTTAACATTTGATATCAGAGCAACTACCATATCTCGAGTTCGAATACCGGAAGGGACAACCTAGGAAAAAGGCTACCTAGACTAGAGTGAGAGTCGCCAAAAGATGGAGAGGGCTACCTGTAGTTGAGGCCAAAGTGAAAGCCATCCTAGAGTGGGCCGTCGAGGACATTAACTGCGAAGCCTGGTGGGTTGTTAGGATCCTGGTGGTTTAAGAACTTAACTTTATGCATTTTAATCGCCCTAGGGCTTTTTGGTATATTGGTTATGCACCTAAAACCTAGGTCCTAGGTTGCCCTTGACTTGGTCATGTGTCCTAGTCACATAGCCGAAGTTCAATATAACAATACATGGTATGTCCTAGTCGACTAGCCAGAGTCCAATATAACAATACATGGAGTCACCAAATCTCAGACAGACTTAAGAAAAAAATTGTTATAGAACATGCCATGTAAAACCCGAGATTTCTTATTTGAAAATATTTCAAATTAATTCAAATTGGGCCTAAATCCATATTTCGGATCTAGGACCCATAAAGGGGTATTTAGGCTTAAATGTTTGCGTTATACTAAAATAATTAGTAATAAATTAGAAATATACCTATATATATGTATATATATTAAGCAAATTCGAGGATCCACTTGGATCCAACTTGCGGATCCATATTTTGGGGGTTAAAATTTTTATGTTTAAAGTGAGATTTAAAATAAATAAAATTTTTAAGTTTTTAAAAGTTTATCCGAGGATCCACAGTGGATCCATTGGGATCCACTTGTGGATCCATATTGTTTTGGGGCCGGGTTGCGGGTCCCGGGTTCGGACCCGAGCCCCACTCTATGATAGCCCTTTTAAGAGAAAAGGGCAACCCGATAAGGGTTGCCCGATACGTTGTAACAGAAAAGGAAGGGGGGCAGGAGGGGGGTTACGCAGGGCGTAACCGACCTCCCCCCCCATCACGGCTTGAGGGGGGCTAATAAAAGGGAGGATGGGGAGTTAGGGTTTCCCATCCCTCGCCTCTCTCTCTCCACTCAGTCCCCCATCTTTCCCCGTCTCTCTCACTCGCTCGGTGCGCACACGCCGGAAGAAAGAAGGTCGCCGACGAGCAACCAGCAGCCATCAGCCCTCCTCGAGCATCCCTGTCACGACAGCAGTGGGGGCGACTCCAGCCAGCCCGGTGCTCCCGCCACGACTGTCTCTGATCGCCGGAAAAGTCATCGGAGAAATGTACGGTACTTCTTGGACTCGGGGTGAGGAATCGAACGTGGGTTCGATTCCATGGGTGGATTGAGGGGAGGATTCGGGGATTAGGTTGTTTCCCCATTTCGAAAACCCAAACGATTTGGGGATTCACTGTACCTAACCCTAAACTGTAGCAAAGTTTATCCCAAATCGATTTGGGGATTTTTCTTACCTAACCCTACGTTGCAAAAATTCCTAGCCCAAACGATTTGGGGTTTGGCTGTGGTATCGGACTAGCCCCATTCGTGGGATTTCCGATTCTTTGAAATGGATAACCCCAATTTTTGGGTGATTTCTGTTTTGGGACCCAATAACCTAAATACTAAAGGGAAAGAGGAAACCGAAGTCTGTTTATTTTGGGTGCTTTACATCCTGTGAGCCGGGCCATAGCAGGCCCAGCCGACCCAGTCGGCTGGGTGCTGGCCTGTAACTCGTATGATTCAAAAAAAAATATATATATATATATATATGTATGCTGTGCATTTTCTGCTATGCCATGATATTATTCACGATATGTTTGCCTATTTTCTATGGATATTCATCTGATTTACTGAACTCCAAGCATGATCAAAGATTTGTTAATGTGTTGTTTTCCACATGGAAATGCACCTGAACTGAATCTGCGTAAAATATTGAAAAAAAAAGAGGCGGCCTCAACAAGTTGAATTGTTGTAAAATCAAGTGTCTTTATGAATTAATTTTTGGGAGGTTTAATGCATGCTCACTGACCCCTTTCAGAATGTATAAACCAATTGCTCCGTTAGGATGATAAACATGTACATGTTTGCTCCAACGAGTTTGAATTATTATAGATCCAAGTGTCATTCATGAGATAATTTTGGAGTTTGATTTCGTGATTAATAACCCATTCATGTTGTGTAGGTTGATTTCTCCCTTATGATTATAAACAGTTATATGTAATGGCAGCATAAGATAGATCATTCATAATGATGTACATTGTTTGGTTGTTGTTTTTTTTGTTGTCCTAACATGATATGAAACCATACATAGTATACATTGAAGATGTTCAGAATTTTTAAGTATTTAGTTTGGCCGAATATAAAGCTTTATTATTCAATTGTAACCTGTTTCAACTGCAATCGTTTATTGTCGATATTTCTAAACATGTTACATAAATTGTATTTCCAATGTAACGTACATTTATGGTAGCTTGTACTGTATTCTTTTGATTACTCTGATATTCTTGTACTTGGTTGCTGAACATGTAAAGACTTATCTCATGCACATGTGGGATTCGAGATTAGCAGGCTCTAGTAGGGCTGTAGAGTTCGTTTTCTGTAATACGTCACTACCCGTTTGGGTGGATATGTTCACTGCTCAATCATGTTAACTGAATCCTGCATATTATACTGAAATAGAACCAAGAATGGGGTGAATGAACTGGGCATCAGTGTTGTGTTGTAGAATTAGTCACATGAGAAATATTTGATGACTATACTAGGATGTTGCTTGTATTTGGGGTCACATTTAGTTACATGTATACTTGATTTACATGTGAAAAGGTACATGCACACTCACACACTTAAAGAAACTATGGATTGGTTAAGACCCCTATGTGATGTAGGTAACACACACATTGAAAATGCATATGAATAAATTATGACGTGCATATGTTTGGGGCATGAATATTTATGCTTTTGGCATTTTGGCCTAGTATTGTAAATTGATCACTAATTTGGTTTTATTACGTGATGCACCGATGGCCAAATTGGACCATCACCGGCCTGGAGAGCCGTGAGTTTGGTTTTCTTTTATATATGTTTTTTTTTAAAAGCATCACTTAAATCACATAAGATGGTTTGACACTTTACTACACTGTTCTTTGTGTTTACACGGGCTGGAGTCCCGAATGGGTCCCTGCAAGGGAGGATGCGGGGTTTTCACTTTACTTTTGCATATGTGTGGCAAACTTAAAGAATGAACTTTAAATAAAAATATAATGAATAAGAACAGTGTAATATACCTTCTGGGATATCTCATCTGGAGTATGAGAATCTTAGTTATCCGGTCTTGGGGAGACTGTGAGGATACAAAAACTCCGTGTGCATTGTTGCCCCTGAACCCGATATTGAGGTTCTTCTCCTGGCCACGGTTTTAGGGAGAATCCGCCACTTTACCCGGGAGTGGTGTGTTAGTCACAGCTGTGAGTTTATGGTACCAAGGAAGTGGCACTTATGGGCGTGGGGTGTCCCTTGTGTCCCCGACATTAAATGTGGAGGTCTAATGTTCCGATGGATGGTGTTGTTTCCTGATATCGGTCGAGGGCTAAGTTGGAACCCAGTAATAAAATACAAATTGTGTGTTAAGCTACCCTGGGAACCTACTTGACCTCGGAGTTTGTACCCGTTTGGTGTATCTGCGGGCCACGGTAATTAAAAAGAGGAACTTAAAGATGTGTGCATCTAATAGGGCATGCATATGGAAAGATGAAACTTAAATGAAAGATAACAGAAGAAATCATGCATTGCACATAATCATGCATTTTTCTGTTATGCATTAGATCATGCATGTTTGAATCATTCTTGATATCATGACATCATTTGGTGGTAGCATACGCTTTACTTCGTGAAATCATGCTGAAAGGTTGGTTATTTAGTTGTTGATATATGACATTGTTTACTGTTATTGATTGGTGAGTAAATGAAATCATTGGTAGTTATGAAAATTTAGATGTTGAAAATTTTATATCTGCACTCACTCAAATCACTGCATGAAATCTTATCCATGTTCTTTCTCTCATCTGGTTTCTTTAGAAGTAGTTGTGCTCAGAATTTCGGTTCTGACACCCTACTTTGTTGGTTTTTCACAGGAAATGGTGAACAGTGAAGTTGGGCATGCATCTGGGGATGGATGAGTTATACTTGGACTTGTCAGCTTCAGTAGAGGATATTGTGGCTCTTTCTTTTGTCTTTCAGTTCTTTTAAATTCTGCAATTGTTACTTTACTTTCAGTTGAAGAAAACTGTGTCTTTGAAATTTTATTACTCATTAATAAAAGAGTTTTAGTTGGTTGATATGGATGATAATTGCAACTTCGTTTGTGGTGTGTGGTTATCCAACTGAAATTGGAACTGTAGGGACCCCAGGTCTCTGGGAAGTTTTCCGCAACTCTTAGAGAAAAAAAAAAAATTTCAAAAAAAAATTTCCGCATTTTTCAAAGGTAGGAGTTGGGGTCGTTACATGCCAAGTGGGTCCAAAAACATTCTAAGTAGTTTATAAAAAATGATTTAAACACTTACGTTTCCAAGAAACATTTAAAAGGAAAGTTATTAATGATATACTATGAATCCAAAATGAGAACTTTAATTACTTTGGATTTTTTTTGGACATGATAAATTACAAAATATGTTCTTGTGGGATTCAGGACTATTATCATCCCCATAACGAATTAGGGCTTCTATACCAGTTAGACATCATTGACATGCTTCAGTCAGCTTAGGGACATATTTTCATCCCATCGTTCCATAAAAAACTCTAAACTGGATTGGATCAAATTCCTATTCAGACTTGAATCTAGGTTTACATACTAAAGACTCCATCGGGAATCCAACTACATAATTTGAGATAAAAGCAGTATCATTCCAACTTAATCATAAGGTAACATAAATTATCTAAACAATAACATGTTTATACATATGAGTCAAAAAATCATTTCAGTCTAACTAAGATATAAAAAGACAAAAATATCTTAGGATCGTCGAAAGGATAAAAACATGGTCTATTAGCCTTGCCTTTGCGTCAGGACACCACACTATAGATCATTCATCACCTGAAATCCTCATAAAACAAGGTCAGACTTATGAAAGCCGGTAAGTTTTTACTACTAACATTAAGCTTGCACATGCTGGAACATTCATCACAAACATGATATCATAGTTTAGCAATTTAACATATCATGATATAATTGAAGCTGAAATAAAGAGCAAACATGTATCTTAACATTAATGTAAATAGAAACGCGTATCTCAATATCATTGCAAATAGCAAATATGTATCTCCACATTAATGTAAATAGCAAACATGTATCGCAACAATAGAGAATAAATAACATTTTTTATGTCATTGCATATCTTGTTTTTCTTAATTAACATCCTCGGGTACTCAGGTATAATCCTCGTGTTTGATGAGGTCATGACAAGTATTTATTATGCTACTTGATTTTTTTTTCCGAAGTGCCTAACAGACTGGATATCCAAAGTGAGCGACCCATGATTGTGAGAATTCCCGCAAAAGCTAGACGTTCAGTAAAGATTGCAACCCAGGACTATCTGCAGTAGTTGGGATATGTCACCTAGGACACATAGACAACCCCGACCTGGAGACCAAAATGGATGACATCGCTCCTATAAATGTTCAGTAAGACATGTAGGTAAATCTATATATACTGATGTCACTCGAGGCTGTATCATCTACCCTCTCAAAGGTAGATCATCAATGTGAATGAATTACAAGGTTTTTCTTAATTAAATGATTTATCATTTCATGTACCTCGATCTATGAGGCAAAACAGGGCTCAGTAGCATAAGTACCCTCTCAAGGCAAGAGTCATGCCATGATGCTGTTATGTGTACTCAAACCCATTCTACATTGCTCTAGCGCCTTTAGCCCATATGAACGATTCATCGATGAAGGCGAGTATCACAAGTCAAGGTGTGGATGTATGCATGCAATATACGGGGTATGACATTTTCTTGCGCACCTTATGAGTTCTTATTAGACCCGAGATCGTATACGAGCTACAAAAAATATAACATGGTTGGCATGCATAACAGAGTTAAATGCAATAACAGTAAAATCACACAAGTGTGTCCAATGACATAACGAAGGTTCCTTGAATCATATGCTCAACATAGACAATAATAGTGCAAGCATGTATCTCATACATAGAACATACATATCATGCTTCCCATTCATGTCATGCATCATTTCATTACATAATTAATTCATGCACTCATGACATACATCATCTCATTTCATACTTAGCTCATGCATTCATGCACATGCCTTTTTGTAATACCCGTGAATTTTATCAGATAAATAAACTTGAAATTGAGGTTAAGCTGGTACAAGGTTATTTTTATTGTTTTAATTGTTTATTCGTAACTGGATCTCGGATATCCTATTTGGATCTTAAATGTTGGATCCCTAATATCCTATTCAGAACTTCGATATTCCATTCAGATTTTAGATATCGGATCACGAACCTTAAATTGAATATTTAATAATAGATTCATAAGATTGGATCCTCAGAGTAAATCGATTTTTTTAATGAGAAAATTTCTATATTGGACCTACAACACTTTAGTAGGAATGGGTATAGCTTAAGGCGATATTCGGATCCACAATATTGCATTTGGATCTTCGACATCGGAACTTCAATATTAATCTGGATTCTTGTATCCAAACCGTAAGGATCAATGTACATTTAGTGGGATCCATAATAATTCATTTGGATCCATAGTTCCAAATCAGAGTGATCAAAACTTCAGATTCCTGGATCTAGATTTTATTAAAGGGATTTACGAAGTACAATGGATCCTGGATCCATAATAAGTTATATCAATTTTTTTTATGTAAATGGATCCATATTAACCTATGAAAGACCCACAAGATCGTATCGAAGAATAAACCAAATGTATTAAGAATATAGTATTTTAAAGCTTGTAATAATTTGAATCCTCAGACGGATCCAATTTGCCCAACTGGGTGGATTCATTAAAGATTTGGGCCGCGGGTCTCGGTGGTGGCCAAACCGAAACCATACCCAATTGGGGTGTAATATATATATATATATATATATATATATATATATATATATATAGAGAGAGAGAGAGAGAGAGAGAGAGAGAGGGAGAGAGAGAGATCCGCAGTTGGATCCGTATGGGTCCAAATATCGGACCCAAACCATTGATGGGCCGCAGATCCAAACCGTGGCCAGATCGCGGGTCGTGGATCCGGTCGATCCATGCCCCGCACCTCACCGTGCGTTAAGTAAAGAAAAAAAAAGGAGAGGCCCTACCCGATAAAATGGGCATTAGGGTTCTGAGAGAACCCTAACGCAGCCGATAGGAAAAAAAAGGGGGGAAGGTTTTGGGTGCGCAGCCGCCGGGCGAAGGGAGGAAGGTAATCGTCTCCTTCCGTTTCGGGACCACCCTCCCTATTTACTCCCCTCCCACACCCCTCTTCCTCTCACACTGTATCTTTCCCTCTCGTGCTCTCTGGCACTCTCGTTGTCTCGCCTCCCTCTCGGTTGTGCCCTCGCTCCCACTCCTGGTGACCTCCCCTCTGCAAACCCCAGTGAGCCAGACACCCGCCTCTCCCTCGCTTCCTCCTGTCTGGCACACCTCGACGCAGGCCAATGCCACCGGCGACCTCGCACGACAGCCGACCCTACCCTCTCTTCAAGATTGCGGTGCGGTTGGGGCAAGCAAACCCTTCCACCTGCGACAGCAGCCACCAAACGCCGAAAACATGTAGGTTTTTACTGTGCTTTTCGCATATGTATCAAGTTACTAGTATGTGTTGGATTTGTCGTGAATCCCAAATAAAAAATTTGGGATTTGGTTTGCTGAAAATCCCAAATCTTCGATTTGGGGATTTCGGATTTTTCGACGGTAGGATTAACAACGATTTTGTAGGGTCTATCGTGATTTTGTCGGGCATTTGTTCCAAAGATGTAATGGTTTGCAATACAATCCCTATGAGTGGACTAAAGCTGTGCAAAACCTTGGTTCTGTGTGGTTACTGATTATCGTAAAGGGGTTTTTGCATATACTGATTTTTGGAAATCCCAATTCTTTTAATCCTCTGTCCATTCTATTGGACCGTGCTGGACCTTGCATGATATATGATCAGGCGTGTGCCTACTGAAATCTAAAGTAGTCAAGACCCTTTATGGTTATGGCTACATTCGACTTTCTTTTAATAGACCAGTTCATTAGAAAAAAATGGGGATTTGTAGTTCTGTACTGTCTATACTGAATGGGTGTGTTATTTTTCTTTCCTGCAAATGTTATGTATATCTTAATGATCCAAGCTATCTGGTCTTTTATTCAGAACATCGATTACTCCATTTTTTTTGGGACTTGCATATTCTGTTGTTTCTAGTAGGTTGCAGTTCTGTGTTTTGTTTTAGTTGTTGTCGGTGAAGAGATGAATAATAATAACTTAGAAGTTATCATTATTATGCCTGAAATTAAAGACCTTCTGGGGTTGCTAATGCTCACCCTTATCAGATACTCTGATCTGATTGTTGGGTCTTAAAGTCAAAAACAATATGTTTTGCAATGTTAGATTTGATCATGTAATATGTACATTATAGTCCACCCATCCAGTTAATATACAGCATGTTATGTTATTCCTTATAAGCACAAACATTCCAACAAGTGCCATTAAAGCATCATGAGTACCTTTCCATGTCATCGTGCTATTGTTGAAGAACGTATGTCGTCATGAGTGTCATTAAGGCGTTTTGTTATTCCAGGTAGATTTTATCATTTCAACAGTTGGAAACTTAAAGACATTTGTAAGACGCTCGAACATGTTGACAAGAATGCTTGGTTACAGATGCGAGCAAGGACCTCTACCCCATCCGGTATCGTCCATTCACTCAGTATATGCAAATAAGTAGAAATACCCCTGTTTAATTGTAAAGAGTTGTTTAATTGTAAAGAGCATAATAGAAATTCTTTATATGGATGCCAGATAAAATTTAATTGGGGACCAAACTCAACATATCTCCAGATTGTCTGTTTTCCCAGGCCATACTGGATTTGTAAATATTGCTGGTTTTCTCTTTTATTATCAAAATAAAAATGGTGCTGCAAAATCTGTCTTAAAGTTGCCCCCCCCCCCCCCTGCCTCGCTGTTTTTTCGGCAGGGGGGTGGCCCACCCCCTTCCTTGCGCTTTTCGGCAGGGGGTGGTTCCCCCTGCCTTGCGCTTTTCGGCAGGGGGTGGCCCCCTGCCTTGTTGGGTCTTCGGCAGGGGGCAAGCCCCCATGCCTTGTTGGGTCTTCGGCAGGGGGCAAGCCCCCCTGCCTTGATGGGTCTCGGCAGGGGGGGGGGGCAGGATATATATATATATATATATATATATATATATATATATATATATATATATATATATACATATGTCTTTACCTCCAGGATGCGGTTTCGCGATCCTGGTCCTTTTCCCTTTCTGTACTTTACTTTTCATCGCCGTCGCGCTATATGTGCCAAGGCTTTTCTTTTCGTACTTTCCTTTCTTGCCTTTTACTTTCAGGACACGGTTTCACGATCCTGGTCCTTTGCTTTTGCTCTTTCCTTTTCAGTCTTTTAATTTCCTTCCGTCCTGTCCTTTTTTAATTTCCTTCCGTCCCGCGCTTTGCGCCCTGGTAATTAATTGCGTATGCTTGCCTATCTACTTTCAGGATGCGGTTTCACGATCCTGGTCCTTGTTTACTCTACTTTCTGGCTATTTCTTTTCTTAGCCCCGCGCTTTGCGCCCTGATAATTGTTATACGTATATATACGTATATTTACTTATGCCTTTACCTCCAGGACGCGGTTTCGCGTTTCTGGTCCTTCGCTTTCTTGCTTATATTTTCTTTAGCCCCACGCTTTGCGCCAAGGCTTCGTTCGATCACATGTCTTTACATCGAGGATGCGATTTCGCGGTCCTGGTCCTTGTTGATTTCATTCGTTGTTGCCTCTGCTATTTCTTTTATATATATAGCAAATGTTACTTTTCTTTTTATTCCAGCAGTCTCAACTATTGTCGTGGTTGGCAGGGTTGACAACAGAGCTTAGCCAAGCATAAGAGTGCAAGTATCAACGTTCAAACTCCGCAGTGAGTTAAGAAATGAGATACTGGTTTTTCCTAACTCGAGAAAAGAGCCTTGTTGCACGTAGGGCTGCTGTTTCTTTAGTCTTGGGCAAATGATTGGGTTTTGGTACTATTGCAGCGCTAATATGATTTGCACGGTGCAATGAGTACCACGAGATAGATAAGACTTCAATCGTGCAAGGGCACTGGTTTCAAAACACATATAAATGACCTTACATGCGCCTTCACAGGCAAGATGCTCGTTTGGGTCTAATGAACCAGAGCATGAAGAATGAGGCGGCGGTTAAGAAACCTCCGTCGTGCTCAATTCGACCTAGCTTCACCAAGAGAGAGGACGAAGGGTACCAACTCCGATGGACATGCCATTATTGGCTATATACGGGCAAAAGACTCGACTTCCCCAGTCATCGGAGGTTAGGAGAAAGGGGCTGCAATAGATAGCCTAACACTTCTGCAGAAGTTGGATGCATCCCTACTGGGCCTTTGGGGGCTTGCTCTCTCGACCATCGTTCGTCCCCTTAGGATAGGATTCAGTCAGTCAACCGAGGTATCTTAAAATACTTAGCATAATAAACCCTCAAATTGGTCTCAGCTATTTCGGCTCGTGTGCCATGTACGTACCCGCATGGCCGGTTAAAAAGTGATAACTAAATTAAACATGCTCACCCTTCAACTGTTGTTTTTGTGTACTTGTGGTATCACGTGCTAGCATACTTTGTGAGTTTCTTGTGCTTCATACTGTGGTATGTTTAATTGCTTTAGCTCTTAGTTGTTCTTATTCTTTTACACTCCTACTAGTTTTTCATGAGACTGACCCGTTTTATGGGCAGATGATGAGTAGTGGCGGCAAGCAGTCAATGGTGCATGTAATGTGGCTTGAGGCTGTACTCTTTCTTCCAGATTTCTGGCCGTCGTTACAAGGATTTGAGTTTTGGGTTTTTGCTTTAATAGGGGTTGGGCCTCCTATTTTTCATTGTACAGTAACATTTTGAAATTAAGGATTTAACACTCTTTTCAGCTTTCTACTATCTTTCGCTGTTGTCACTTTTGGTTTGTCGAGTTAACGTGCCTGGGATTTGACAAACTTGATTTTTAAAATAGAAAGATACTTTTGAAAGGCTTTCAAAAAAAAGCAGAGTTCAAGTTTTAAGAGAATTCTTTCAGAGAAACTTTACTCTTCAAGTTGAGAAATTTCGGGGCGTTACATGAACTTCTGCCTCTCCTTCTTCTTCCTTTCCTTTTTTTTCCTTCTCTTTTTTCTCTCTCTTTTCCCCTCTCTCTCTAGAATATCGATTCTAGAGAGAGGAAAAGAAAACCAGCCCTTATATAGACTTTCTAGACTTTATTTTTATTTCCCCTCTTTTTTTATGTTATATTTTAATAGGATCCTCTAGAGGGTGACACCCCCTCTAGAGTCCTTATTCAATAGAGGATAGAGTTCTACATTTGTAGAACTCTATATCTCTCTCTAACTACTTCTCGTTATCTATTTTTATTTTAACTACTTTTGGGATTTATCTAGAGGGTGATGCCCCCTCTAGAATCCCCTTACTAGGTAGAGTTCTACAAATGTAGAATTCCACTCTAACAAGATAATTTAAAATTTGAAATTCATTAATTAATATCTTTTTATTAATTATTTAATATTTAATTATTAAATAATAATTTTTAAGAATATTTCAGAGGGTAACTCCCCCCTCTAGAAGTCCTCTCAACGTGGAATTCTTACTCAATTTAACCTTTAGATTGAATTTAAAGTTTTAAATAGGTTGGACTTGGATTTCGAATCGGGATCCAAGATCCAAATCCATATCCATATCCAAAATTCATATGGATCCCAACCTGGATCAAATCCTAGTTAATGTGGGTCTTAGACTGGGTCCAAATCCATATCAACTTGGATCAAACGGATCGGATCCGATCCAATCTTGAAAATGGTAAAAGTAGAGGCGGTTCATTTTTTAAAAATGCGATTTTCGGACCAACTGTAACCCGATTTCAGAAAAACAAAATATCAATGTTCTCTGAATTATAAGACACATCTAACGGTATACTTACCTAATTTTTGCCTTTGAATTTTGCCTGAATTTAACCTGAATTTCACTTGATTTTTGCTTGATTTTGAAGGCTAAAAACAAAAAGTTTCTCAAATATTATTCACCTCATTTTGGTCTTGTCAACGGGCCCTGGGCCACGCCCAGACTCTGGCTGACATTGCCTATAATTGAGGATATTTTTCATGATTTTATCAACTTTATAAAACACAACCAAAATTTCAGAATTTAAAACTATGAAAACACGCACGATATTACACCTGCCCCACAGAAGTTATGTGGACAGGCCTATTTGAGGATTCACAAGGTAGGGCCAGAAACTCTGCAGAGTAAGGGAAGATGTTCCTTATATTTTAGTTCTAGCAGCATACTCGGTTATAGACCGGTACAAGGACTCCGTGTCTATCTCACAATCGCTGCATTTCAGGATTGATCGCTTGGGATAGACTCAATTAAGTTATAGAGGGAGATTGAAAATACATGGAATAATAAATACCCCTATGGTTGTTTCTGAGCGGCTATACCCTCTTTTGTACTAGATGGGTCTAAGATAATCAAGAGAAACAATGCATTAGATTCTTAGAAACACTTTTGACATGTGTATAAACATAATGACGTAGACATGTAGATTGCTAATGTTTACGAATGTCATTGCATATGGGCATACATGTGAATGAAAAAGACATATATATTGGTCATGAGATTGACCAGATGAGGTAAGTCAAGGACTTGACTGAGATGCATATGTGTTTGATACGCACTAGAAAGGTCATGATAATGGACTTGTTCTTCTGTTATGAAAATGCAAGAGTACACAAATGTATGAATGCATATCATGGTCATAAAATTGAATTGTTTATTCCATTATAAAAGAATGATTATGGATGTCATAAATTGCTTAGACTTGTATGTCTTGTTTGCTTGAGAAGCATGTGCGTATAAGATACATTGGAATGGTCAAATACATTTGACTTGTTTAATTATATGCAATCTATGGATGCATATGATATGATTGCTAAGGACTCGTATGTCCTGAATTGTATGGATAGCATGTGTATGTGTTTCATGCTGGATACGGTCAATGAGACTTGACCTATTTTTTCTTTTGTATAATTATATCTGTTATGTGAAACTAGTGTATTCATTTATGTAAATGAATGCAATGGGAATGAATGAATGCAATGTGAATGAATGTTTGTAAGTAAATTCCCTTGACCCTCATTTTATAAATAATGAGAATCACACTATGGTTGTACCAATTAAACTTGATTGTATTCTTCAAGTTTAGTTTGGAGATCCTACGGGCGCGTTGTATTAATGCCTAAACAAAAATTACAGATATCATCATGGAGGATTGAGGCAGGAGGACGTATCCGAGCTTCTTGGAGGGCCCTGCTGTTACTGAGTTACTGATCTCTGGGAGATCAAAACATTTGTTTTGAATTTGAACATTTTCAATGTATTAAACACTTCTGTTATTTAGAATGAAATGAAACCTTTTGCATATGTCATGGTTTGCTTTTTAATTCCAAAGGTGAAACTATTAAGCTCACCCCTTCAAATATTTTAAATCTCAATCTTATTACGTAACTCCTCAAATGTCTTAACCTTTAAATGTATTTCATTTTTCGTATTTATTATATGATTTTTGTTAGTGTAATAAACTCAATCGAGTTGTGTCTACGGATGGTTTCGACCTTACCTGATACTGAGGGGCTAATATATGCCCATGCTTGCTCTCAGACGGGCCGTCCAGTATTTGGAACGGTTGAAACATGATCCTAGATGAGCTCGTTGATGCATTACTCTTTGGAAGCCATGCTTAGTTTTACATGAATGAAAATTTTTAAATTTTCTCGAAATTTCGGGTTTTGAAAAAAGTTTTAAAAGGTTGAATTTTTTTGGAATGTTATAATACCACAAGACACTAGGGTTCTCTTCTTCAAAGATGTGTAGGATGAAGTCCCAAGTGGTACCCAATTCTACACCAATGAAGGTAGAGAAGATGAACCAAACACCTAAGCCTCCAAAATTCGTTGGAGAGAGAAGAGAGAGAGAGAGAGGAGTGATTTTCGAAAATCCTTGAAGGGAGTGTGAGCTCCTTCACCTTTTTGAGAACTATTTATAGAGCAAATTAGGGTCAGAGTGAGATGAGTGGTTGAGAGTGATTGGGGGAGATGGAGGGTTAAGATGAGGTCAAGCACTCTAAAAAATTATTATTTTTTCAAAGATGCCCACCTTTCTCAAAAACCAAAAATCACTTTTTCCAAATTTTACCAAAATAGAAACATTGCAAAAAGCCTTAGAAATGGTTTCCATTTTGTGTTTAGCCTTGGGGAAGGAAAGAGAGATAGAGATCCTTCTAGAACTAGCTTGGGATCCTAATGAGAGAAGGACCCTTGGGTTCCACTCCTTTCATGTGTTTCCCAAGGGGCATCCTCATGGAAAATCACCGGAACCCCCTTGTGAGCTAGTTGGTTCAAATCCAACAAAACCCTAACTAAAAATTTTAATATTTTTTTTTAAACTCCCACACAAAATCAACTACACCTTGGATCCCTAATTGGATCCAATCACATCCAATTAGATCCGATTCAAGTCTAATTGGATCTGACCTAAATCCAATTGGATCCGATTCAAGTCTAATTAATTTTATTTATTCAATACTTAGCATTATTTTTTCACTAACCATGGTTTAATTAACTTGTATAGTTAATTATAATTTAACAGGATAATTAGCCACCAACTTAATTTATTCAACAATAAATTAATAACTATATTAAATTGCTAATTAATTAAATTTCTTAATTTGATTGTCAATTAGCCATTAATTGTCAACAATACCTAAGTTAAACCCAAAACTTAAGAATTTAACACCAATCATTCACACAGGTCAATCAAACAGGAGAAGGAGAAATAAAATTTTCTTGTACTGAACCCATCAATTCCTTTATAAAATTCCTGAAATTTTGTGGGTCTTACATAAACCACCATTTAAGTCTGTTGCCTAGCACCATAAGCTTAGTGAAGATTAGTTAACAAAATGGTTTAAGGCAAATAAGCCAATGATGGATCAATGTGTATGCATGTTCTAAGTTTGTCCTGGGTGAAAATTGTATTGTATATGGTGGCATGTCGATGGGACAACAATCTATAGGATCTTAAGCTTCAGACACTCCATTGCATATAATCAAATTGTTATCTAGACTAAGCATCAAATTTTCTACATCCTGATTCAGCGTGACAGTACCATGGAGAAGTTTTATATATTGGTATCTTTGTAAGGTGACACCAAAGAAGTGTATCTATTTTCATTAACATGCATCTAGTCCAAACCTAGCCTCATGAATGTGTGATTAAAATGTACATCAACTTTGCTATATCAAATGAAACAATTTTTGTTTATGAACAAGATCCAAAGTCCGGTTCAACAATTAATTACATCATTTTATTTAAACATTTTCAAAATGGGACTCTTGCAGATTCTGATTTTACTTTAACTGGATACTAATGCATGGCAAAACTAAAAAGTGCAGTAAATAGCACCTAAGGATCCTGATCCAATTTATAAGGCTTTTATTTGCATCACTGCCTCCTGCATCCTACCTGTTTTGAGATTTATATCTAATCAAGCAAGCAATGATTGCTTAGGAGATTGAAGGGTCCTAATTTGTCCTCTGTTATCACTAAATTCGCTCCAGAGACTTGCAACATTTATGTTATATCTCGACACAAGGTCATCAAAAAACTGGTGAAAGGTTTGCAAACTTATACTCCTGTTTTTGATTTGTAGTCATTGTTAAGTATATGCCATGTTATCCAACTCTTGTGCTATTTTGCAGGGAAGCTACATTGCTCTAAAAAGAATGATCAAACTATTTATAAAACCACCACCAATCAAAGACAGGATGATACCAGTCTCTATAGAAGATTAATCAAATTTTATGCTTCACGTACTGACCCAAAGACAAAGAAGCCTTCTGGTATTACTTTACCAGAAAATGCTGATGAAACAAAATTGAGTGAACATGATGATGGTGGTTCTTCTCATAGATCGAGTAGTTCAAGTGAACCCTTAACCATCTCATGTGTTCCACCTGTTGGAGAACATCTAGGAGTGTCTCACGAGGATGCTCACTTGATGGAGAAAGAAGCTGCAGAAGCTTTGATGCCTGATGATCATAACTCTCTATCTAGTCTGAGGGATGGCCCTGCCCTTGTACAGAAACACACTAGGCCGGTGAGAATATCAGAGTTTAGATTAAAGTCTCTTGTGATGCTAATTTCTAGTAGAACAATATATTTGCTAGTCCAGACTTTGGTATTTCCATCTATATTAACGTTGGATAGGAGGTGAAGTGAACAATTAATTTACAATATTATGAACCCTAATCTAATGACTCTAGTATCTATATTTCTGCAGGCTGAGGCTAAGGCTGAAGTTGAACGTTTGAGGCATGAATTACAAAATACACTTGCCATGTACAACAAAACTTGTGGAGACCTTGTTTATGCTAAAAAAAAGGTATGATCTGTACATTGCTGTGTGTCTGCACCTTTTATGTGCATCCGCAAACTTGTATGTGCACATTGAACACATGCATCAAGACATACTAAGAAACATGACCTACAACAGGCCCAGACACTTTCTATTGAATACATTGAAGAAGCGAAGAAAGTTAAAGATGCCCAGGAAAGAGAAGAAATGGCAAGAAGGATTGCTGAAGAGGAGAAAATTAAGCATTTGAATGCCATTAAGGAAGTTGAGATTGCAAAACAATTGCTTGCAAAGGAGGCCTATGCTAGACAGAAGGCTGAAGTAGTGGCTATGAAAGAGTCATCAGAGAGAAAGAAGCTTGCAGATACACTTTTTTCATGTGATCAGAGGTACAGGCGATATTCTAGGGAGGAGCTGGAGATTGCAACAGACAGCTTTTCTTTCTGCAAGAAAATAGGTGAGGGAGGCTACGGGTCTGTCTATAAATGCAGCCTAGATCACACTCCTGTGGCTGTAAAGGTTCTCCGCCAAGATGCATCCCACAAGAAAGAAGAATTTCTTAGGGAGGTGAGCTATACAGACATAAATCATTCTTATGATAATATTGGCATGGCTATTTCTTGCTTTACATATAATAGTTTACCTGGGAAAAGCTTGGAACTTTGTATTTTCATAAAGAAAAAATTTGAAAAATAGGAAAGAGATTGATATTTTTTGAAAAACAACTTTCCTGAAAAGATATCATGATAATATTGCAATATACTTGTGTTAACTTTAAGATAACAATAATATCATGAGATTTTTTAAGTTATTTTGATATCTTTCAAATGTTAATGTGAAGAAAGCCTTCAAGAATATGGAAATCGAAGATATTTCAGTATTTGCAACTGTGATTGGTATAAACTTGATCCTTGGGCAATCTGCTAGCACTAAAAATAAAAAGAAATGGTTATTTTGAAGTTGAGACCTTCTGGTTCAGATAGGAAAATATGCACAAGCTGGTACAAAATGAATATTTGCGACATTCACAGAGCCTGGATGAGTTGTCTCAGTTCATTTCATTTTTCTTTTCTTTTGATGCCATGTGAAAAGATTGGCTTAATTGGTATTCCATGGTACTTTTATGTCTTTTATCATTGTTTTCTTACGTATACAATCAATAGAAATAATTTTACACGCATAAAATATGAGATATTCCTGTTTGCTGTCGTCAACAAAAAAAATTATATGTTTGCATGATTGAACTGATTGAATGATGTAACTTGCTGGATTTTCTAATTTAAAAACACTCTCTCTACATGCATGTGTGCACATGCACACACTGCCTGTAAATTGAGGCTGAAAAATTGCATATTTTTAATATGGAACAGATTCAATTCATTCTTCTAAATCTGTGCAGGTTGAAGTTCTGAGCCAAATACGCCATCCACACATGGTGTTACTTCTTGGTGCCTGCTCTGAAAATGGGTGCTTGGTCTATGAATATTTGGCCAATGGAAGTCTTGAGGACCGGCTTTTCTGCAAGGGAGGTACACCACCTCTTCCATGGTGTGTACGCTTCCAGATCGTATATGAAGTGGCATGCGCTCTTGCTTTCCTGCACAGCTCCAAGCCTGAACCAATTGTTCATCGGGATCTGAAGCCAGCAAACATCTTGTTAGACAGAAACTACGTGAGCAAAATTGGAGATGTGGGTCTAGCACAGTTAATGTCAAATGTAGTTCCTGATACTGTCACAGAATACAGAGAGACCCTCCTAGCAGGCACACTTTATTACATGGACCCAGAATACCAACGAACAGGCACAGTGCGACCTAAATCAGATCTATATGGTTTTGGTATTATCATCCTTCAAGTGCTGACAGCAAAACCTCCTCTGGGACTGGTTAAGATAGTGGAAGCTTCCATTGATGATGGTTATTTTTCTGAGAAACTTGATAAATCAATCAAAGATTGGCCGATTGCACATTGTGAGGACCTAGCTCTGCTAGCACTGAAATGTACCAGACTAAGGTGTAGGGATAGACCTGATCTAGAATCAGAAGTGATTCCAGAGCTTGAGCGGTTCAAAGATATTGCAGATGCTCATCGTTTTAAAATTATTCAAGGAAATATTTCTATACCTCTCCCATACGTTTGCCCTATTCTACAGGTTTTAAATTTTACACCTAGTCGGAGTTTTTCATTCAAATGTTCACTCTTATGATATGTTAAAATAAGTGTTCCATTTACCATTTTCTTTTGTATGTGTCAGGAAGTTATGAACGATCCACACATTGCTGCTGATGGGTTTACATACGAATACAGAGCGATAAAAGCATGGCTAACAAACCATGACATATCTCCCATGACCAAGCTTAGACTTCAGCATTTGGAGCTTACACCCAACCTTTCTCTTCGCTCTGCAATCCAAGAGTGGAAGCAGCGGGTTCTTTCTGGTTCTGGCATCTGAGATAGCGATTGCTCTTAGAAGGATGTTCCTTTTCAGGTGTCTGATGTTCAGAAATGGTTGATTGGTAGAAGTCACTGAAAAGGACAAGTTTTGCTCCCGAATGGTGATTCTGTGTTGGGATTTCTGTAATCCTGGTTTTGTGATTAAAGGATTTACAAAAACAAAAAGGTTGGAGATGTATATACTGTCAAAAGTAATGGATATAATGCAAGGAAATGTCCTTACGTGAACGCCTTCAGTCCTTTCTAATCATGGGAACTTTTACCGCAGGATGTCAAACTTGATTATGTTGTTTCTTGAGAAAGAAAATGTGAAAGACTTGAAGAAGCTAAGCCTTTTACCCATCCAGGACCCAGACTCATTTCCAGTGGGCATTCGGGGATCAAATTTGGTCCTAACTCAGCACCACAGGTGTCTTTGAGGTCAGGTCATGCTTGGCCGACTTGAACTCAGGCCCATGTTTGGGAGTCGAACCAGATTACCAGGGTAATGTTTGTGTCTGTTCAGGTTCGTGATTGATTTTTTATCCAGATCTGTGCAACTTGTAGCTATATGAAAGCTTCTTAAAACCTTGGAAGCCTGCTTTGGAAGTGTCAAACTGCACATTTTTGGTCACACTTCCAAAGTTTTATGATACTCTATTTCAAAAAATTGGAAAGCTTTTTTCTCTCGTTATGAAAATATTCTGATATTGAAAAGTGCCATCGAGTTTGTACACATGTAATGCTCCAAAATCCTGAACTTGTAAAATGTTAGAAAAAATTTGAAACTTTACAATCAATCATTTTCAGAGTTAAAAATATAGTTTAGCAGAAACAATGTTTGAAAAGAACAAGTCGATGAACTATGGGTGGATTACAAGCAAACTTTCTTTTCAACACTTTAGGTTCATATTTCCATACATTCCTTCAAAATTATGTAGATTAAAAAAAAAAATTTTATATAGAAAGAGTTATTATAAAGAAACCTTTATACAAAATTACAAAACATGCTCAAGAGCGAACAACAGAGAGTGGATTATTGATATCATCGCCTGCAACATCAATCTAATCATCACCTGTATCCCATAAACCAATTCAGACTTATGAAATCCTGGTAGGTGCATCAATATTAGGAATCAGAATAAGACTAATATATGCATTAACACATTTCACAACATTCAATTTCAAGAGAAGCAAAGTGAACATGATAATCTTGTTTCGATAATTACGACCTGCGGGTATTCACAGAACAATACGTAGAAACAACTGAAATCGTTTGAGTGTTTATTATTCTATGTAGTTTGATACCTCAGACGACTAATTGAATTCGCTTAAAAGGGGACGGTCTAATGACGAAGAAAAAATTTCCAAGAGACCACTTGTAACCGGAGGATGCATCCGAACTTCTGCAGAAGTCAATGATATCTACCACCTAGGATAATATTTGGTAGCCTAGTCCCCTAACTCTGATGACGGGGGACGCTGAACCATTGCGACTCAAAGAGCATAGTTGTTAACAACTTGTCCATCGAAGCTTGTACTTCCTATCCTCTCTTTTGACAGAACCAAAAAATGAATAGGTAGGTCAGGTCTTATTTTATCTGACAACCCATTCAATAACCTCTGGTCAATTAAACCAAATTGCGCATCTTGCTTGTGAAGGTGATCAATTTTGTTTATGTGATTTTCTTTTAACATGGTGCATTATCGTACTACGAGATTATCATAAACCTCTAGTCTATTCATTGTCGTATTAGCATGTTTGATAGTACTACAATGATGATAAAGATATTGAATTCTCAGAAAGAAACCCAAACATAACATTGAAAATCACGATATCTTGCCCCTTAGGCAGGGGAGTATCCGAGTCATTATAGATACAAAAAAGGACCTGACATACATACTGCCTAAGGCTACGTAGTCGAAGCCTTTTTGTTATGTTGGTTCAAAGAGAAAACTCAGTTGCGAATTCCTGAGTCATGCCAATCTCAACTTATTTTAAAGTTTGAACCAAGTTGAAAATGTGTTAAAAAGAACCCTCCAAGTTAGACAGTTTATCTAATAAGCACGGACACAACAACATTGATACATGTGTGCATGAGAGTCTTGCTTTGTACTTAGGATAAACTATTATGTAATTGTTGGATATCGTTAATATGCGAACACAAAATACTTGTTTTGCTTTTTTGAGATATCAGGGCATGCGAGCTTGAAACCTCGCATGAAGATTCTTTTAAAAATTGAGTTTCAGCAAGGATTGTGCAAATCTGTATCTTTAAAAAAGTAAATATTGACATAATATAAAGTAAGTAGGAGTACGCAAGCTGCGTACCATATGTAAACGTGTGCGTAATTGAAATAACACAAAAGTATGCAAAACTATGTACTTGTATAAGTATATATGTATATAGAATATATATATATTAAAGCATAAGCCTGTGCACATTACAACACGATGACAAAGTAAATAGTGTAAAGCAGTATAAGACCCGCGAATTTTCTGAGAAAATCATTCAATGTATGGTGAAATTTCAATATATATATATATATATATATATATTCATTTGATTCGAACCATCAAAATCTTTTTAGGACTTTTCATTATCGACAATGTTACATCAAAGGAGTTTTTCTTTTTGGAAATGTTTGAGAATTATAGGAATTTAGAAAGATAAATTTCAAACTCTAAGTATAATCTTAAAAGAATATGGATTTTTGGAAAGCAAGGCTAAAATGGAATTTAATGAATAATAAGGAGGTTTTATAAATTTTTGAGACTTTGGCATAGGGCCAACATTAGCCTAAGGGGCATGAGCGCACTCTAGAGTGCAGCCCATGCCACTTTAAAGAGATTACAAAAAAATTATTTTTAAAAGCCTTGAAAATCGCCCAAGGGAGGGGCGGTGCCTTAGTAACATCCTTGAAATTTTTTCAACCCCAGTTGGGCGTGTTTGATTACCTAGGTGGGTTTGACCAGCTAGGCAGTGGCCCAATTAAAATTTTTGTGGGTTTTCAAAAAGGGAGCATGCTCATTGGCCATAGGGGGCAGCTGCCCTGTGGCGTTTTTGAATTCTTTTTAAAGGATTTCAAACAAAAGAAACCTATTGGGTGTGTGAGAGGTTGGATTAAAAAACCACTAATATACCATTGCCTAGATGGGTGTGAAACACATCCCCACCGTTCATTTTAGGGATTTAATCTCAGCCACACATTTGAGAGACCCTAGCATTTAAAAGCATTAGAGAAGAAAGAGAGAGAAAGCCAAAGGGGATGATTTTCTCTCTCTCACTCTCTCTTCTCTCTCTCCAAACCGTACAACCTCCATTAGAGCTACCTTGGGCTATTGTGTAGAGCTGGGTACCAAAGAGGGACTCCTCTCTAGACTCCAAGCCAAAAGTAGAATCATGTTTTCCCTTCTCCTCTCTGAAACAAGGTGAGAACTTATCTACCATTTACATTTTCATTTTTGAACAATGTATGTTTCATTTTTTTTTGACCAAGCATGATACCAAATCCTACAATGCGTTTTATGAAATGCATGGTGGACTCGGTGGATTAGATATAATGGAAACTCTTTTCTTTTTGTTGTATGCCATCACATAGCATTGACGCACACATGCACAATCCCTACCTTGTGTTGTGTATTTTCTATACCTTTGTGGGTAGACCCACACCTCGTCTGGGTGTCCCACTGCCTCTCTATGGTCATATGGACCCCAAGCACATGGAGTAAAACCAGTAGGGTGGCTGGAACGCACGCTCTCAGCCATGGGTGCAAGGGTTGCCATTCTGACACCCTATCTTAAAAAAAAATACATACATATGCATATCGGTTTACCTTTTCTTTTTGTTTCCCGGTTTCGAGCTTCGATCAGGAGACTCAGACCAGAGTCTGAACCATGTGGTTCAGACCTGGTCAGTCTGTCCAGACCAGCAAGCCTCTGGTCTGATCCCATTTAGTTCAGTCCAGGGCGCATTTGTTGTTTCAGTTTGGGCAGCTGCTGCATGGCAGGTGCACCACTCGGTTGGGCCAAGTTGGGTGCACCAGCATGCCGACCTTAGAGCAGCCCAGTACCCGGAGGGATGTGCTCAGACTTAAGGTCTACCCATGTCAACAAACTACAATCAAGTATTGAAAAAACAAATATATGCATGCTTAAGTTTAAATCTGTATTCATGCTGGGAATGGTTTATATGTTTCTATGTATTTTGTTTTAGCATGTTTTGGCTGAACGGGTGGGCCCGAACTAGCTGGTTAGACCAAGTTGGAGATCTGCCCTACTGTGACAGTAGCTTGGCACTCCCCGGCCCAGCCATGAGGCGTGCGAACCGCGGTGACCAGACCTTTTTCTACCCGTTTGGGGTTGTTCGGCGGCAACCTGTGCAATAGGTCTGCGCCGCATGGTGGGTGTGGCAGAGCCACACCGAGTCCAACTCCCTTTGTTCTGCCTTTGTTGGGGGTCTGAACCTAGCTGATCCAGGTATGGACCTGACAGACCAGATCTGGGCTTTTTCTGTTGTTTCCCTGCACCTGGCAGGGATTGGCCTTGGCAGCCTTATGCTGGCAGCATGTGGTGCAGCAGGCTGGCCGTATGCTTGCCCTGCTGGTCACTCCCTCTGGCTGCAGCTGGCAATATGGTGTGTGTCAGGCGTTGGCCTGCAACAGGGTGCCCCAGTGGGCGTCCCACCTTGCTGCAGCCACTGGGTAGTGCGGGCTCCCTTGCAGCAACATACTTGCTGTAATTTTTTTTCCTGCACATTGGCGCTTGTTAGCAGCACCTCGTGCACGGCAAATTCCTTGTAGCATTGTGCCTGCTGACAACACTTAGTGGGTTGTGTTTTCCCCCTTGAGTGCATGGCAGCAAATGGTTTGCTGCAATTTCCCTGCACAATTGGCACACGTATGGCAGCACACGATTGTTGCATATTTCAGCACCTTGGCTGCCATTGTTGCGGCAATTAGATCACAGTTTGGGCATACATAGTTGTTGTCATTTCCCTGCACCTATGACATCTTTTGGCTGCACTTACTTTTTTTTATGTAAATAGCATAATTCGAGCCCAAAACGAAGTTATTGCAACTTGAATGTGATGAATCACACTCATCTCTAAGCACAGTTGTGAACTTTATAATTTTTAAACATGATATTCAAGTGTTGTAGCTTTTCATAATATGCGTGATGAAATGACTCATATCATGTGCACTTGTCACACATCTTGACACGATTGCAAGTATACAGATGAGCATGATATGACATGAAAATATCGATGTTATAGCACGAATGAATACTTGCCACTTGCACATCATGTCATTGAACTCAAATGGATTGATTGAATAGTACTTATAGTCAAGTGCCTATACCTATGCCTATGGTTGAGCTATGAATGTGCAATGTTATTACTTGTATAAATGTCTTGAATAGACTCTTGTATGTTTCACATCACAAGGATGTATATGCACATTTGACACTTGACTCATCCCGAATGACAAGGGGACATGAGCATCACAGTAGGGATATGACACATGTTTGCAAATATGGGTGCACTTTGGAACTCCATGGTGAGTTATGTTGGGCATTGGCCCCTTTTTGTGAGTAGAGCTCAATTGTGCTTGTTGTGTCATAAACCCCTAAATAATAAATGTGTGATGGTCGCCTTCATAGATGAAGTGCTCTTTGTGGCCGTGTGAGGCTTGAGCACATGAATGAGTGGGCTAGACCTTGTATGGTGTTCATGTTGCCCTACAAGAAACACAAGGCAGATGTGCCTAAGTACCTCGAAATGAGGGAATGTTTTCTAACTAAAGCCTTAATAAGATAAATTGCCCGGTTGCCCATTCACACAATGGTTCACCTTAGAGAGGGTGGATGGTACAACCCTGAGTGATCAGTCAATTTTATGACACATTTTAAGGAGAAAAGGCATCATTTGACCTCCAGTCACTCAGAGTTAGGGAGGTCGAGGTGACCTATTGAAGTGCCTTAGCTACTGCAGTAGTGTGGATTGCAATCTGTCACCTATGCAAGGTTTTCTCTCGACCACGGGCTGCCCACATGAGGTTTACTCGGTCTGTAGGTACCCCGGTTATCACATAACATAAAATAATAAACGCCGACAATATTTTTCAAAGAATATGAGGTTCTTTCGTGTACTCGAAGAAGTAATCAAGACAGAACAATTAAACTAACTTGCTAACTATTGACTTATGAGTTGATGTTTATGTCGTAGTCTATTTCTTAGTTGTTCAATAATCTACTTGTTTAATTGCTTAATTTCATTGTTTCAAACATGCTAGTCACTTGATACTGTCAATTATTGCTTATTGTTCCTTGATTATAGTTGCACTTGTTTAATTATTGCAAATGTTTCTAACAGTTCTAACATATTAGATTTACTTGTGCTTTTATATTGAATAACCATGTTGATATTTGCACATTATGCTATTACTGTTTATGTTTTCATAAAATGGTATGTTGTGGATATTATCTCACCAACTCGCAAGAGTACTCACCTTGTTTTATGGGGATACAGGTGATGATTGCTAGAGGTGCGATCGCGACGGATGCACGACAGAGACTTTGGACCCACACTTTGGACATATGCAGTCTTGGGAGTTGGTTTTGGGGAAATCTCTAGTTTTTGAGAGACATTTTATAAATGAAATGATGTATAATTTCTTTTGTCTCATTTTGTGAAACCATAATAATGAAATGTTTCTTCTTGTTGTTCACAATGTAACTCGCTCAGAATTTCCAACTATTTTTCTCTTATGTTTTTTCTCTTGCATAATATTTTAAAAAAAATTCCCTAAAAATCTAAGGATTTTCCAAGTTGGGATTTTGGGGTGTTACAAGTAGGGCCCGATGTCTGAAACCACACATTGGGCTAAATAAATTACATAAAGCCTGATGTATAAAACTATATATCGAGCTAAGTAAATTACGTAAGCGAGGCATGGTGTACGAAACCGTACATTAGGCTAAGTAAATTGCATAAAGTAGGAGTCTGTGCACATCACAATGCAATGACAAACTAAATAGCATAAAGCAAGGCCTAGTGTACAAAACCATATATTAGGCTGAGTAAATTGCTTAAAGTTGGAGCCTGTGCACATTACGGTGCGGTGGTAAAGTAAATTACGTAATTAAAATAGAACAAGAATACGCAAAACTGCATTGATGAGTTAAAAGCATATACATATATGTTTATTTAACGTAAATAAAATGTATATATCAGAAATGTTCTACCATCGTTATCACATGCAACTTTCCCCTACCTCAAAGATGGTCTAACTTTCTGCCATATCTGAGTAAAGGTTCTTAAAAGCTCGTTCCTCGGTAAACATGTCTTTTCTGTTGGGTAGATGCGGTGCATTAAAAGGATTTGATTGTATTGTGTAAAGAATAATGTAAAAATCTTTTCTTAACAGAATAAGCGGCGATTGTGTTGCAGGGCTTGAACCCGACCCAGTTTGAGCCGACCAAACTGGGTCGGGCTTGATGCTAGCCGAGCCGGGCGGAAAGAGGCATAAAAAGTCAGTTTGGTTCAACAAGGAACTTTGTTGACTATGTTTGATAGAGTTGGGATCAATGCCAAAAATTGGTTTGAGCTGAGCCAAGAAAGATGCAACCTCTTGATTGAGCTGTGCTCGGCTGAAACAACCCAGATTGAGCTGAGATTGGTTCCAATCGAACTCAGCTCGACCGAGCTGAGCATGCAACAACTATAATTACTGTTGTTGCTCGCATAAATGGGTAGTATAGTGACAAGCCGAGCTGGGCCTGACCCCCCAATTAAATAGGACAGAGCCTAGGCTCGGTCCTCCTATAGAAGGAACCGAGATGGGCTCGGTTTAAACCAAGCTCAACTCGGTAACCCTAGGGGAAAGGGAGTGAGGCTGGTGGCCAAGTCACTTCTTGTAAAATCCACTTAAAAAAATAGCGTCAGACACGTGCCGGGCACGCGTCAGACATGTGCCGATGTTGGTCCGCCAATGTCGGACTCAGATCCGAGCCCAACCCGGACCCAGATCCGAGCCTGACATAGACCCAACTTCTCGAAGGATTGAGAGCCTGTGTCTTTAAAAGACGCAGGCTGGGCAGGCGAGGGATAAAACCCCTTGCCTCTTTCTCTCTCATATCCACCTCTTCGTCTCTCGCTCCCGTTTCCTCTACGGCTGCCGACGACCAGAGCTGCCGGTGACCTCCCTGTCGCTGTCTCCCTCACTCTCGTTGTTCGCTCATCTTTGTCCCCTCCTCTGTTGATGTCGATGACTGAAGCTGTCGGCAACCTCTGAGCTTAGCCGATTTCCCCATCGGCAACTATGATTATTGCAATTTTTTTTTCTCTCATTCCTCTTTTCCTTTCTAGCCTCTATTCCCTTTTTAAAGGAGAATAAAACGATAGAAAAGAAGAGAGAAGAGAAAAGAGAAAGAAAGAAGAGAGGAACTCTTTTGCAAAGATCTTACTTGACCTTAATTTTGAAAATATTTTGAAATTACTCACCTCTGTTTTTTAAAAAATTGTGGGAAAATGGAGAGACGAGATTCGCTCGTCGGTACGATGTTCGACCGTTCCTGGCACCTTTACCAGAGATAATGGAACCAATGATCGAACTTATGCCTTTTTCTTTGCCTAAATAATATCTAAGAATTTATTCTAAGTCTAAAATGCACAAAGAATCATGTTTGTGCAATGCAAATGCAAATATGTATGCTTTTAAGAAAAATAATTTTAGAACTTTTGGGATTATCCAAGTGATTTTGAAATAAGTTTGAAAATATTTTGAAGAAATGGTTTTGAAAACTGATTTGAAAAAGTTAGATTTTGACTCCAACTTAGAACTTGGAATAGATCTGGAAGAAGAGACTTGAAGTTCTAAGTCTTGGAATAATCAGAGATTTGAAAAATAGATCTTTGAAATGAAGAAAAGAAGAGAAAAGGAGAATTAGAACTGAGATAGAATTTGAAGTAAAAATGAAACTTCAAAGTCAAAATGAACTTTGAATTTTGATTCTCAAAAATCGATTTTGAAAAGGGATCTTTGATTTTGAATTCCGAACCTGAAATAGGAATTGAATTTGAAAGTTGAATTTAGACTTGGGAAATAGATTTGAAAAGTGAATTTCAAAAATAGAGTTGGGATTTGAATTTGGAATCGAAGATCAAGGTGACATTTGGAGATGGAATTAGATTTGAGAAATCCAAATGGAATCTGAAAATGAAATTGGATATGAGAAATCCGGATAGAATTAGAAGATGAAATTGGATGTGAGAAATCCAGATAAAATTTGAAAAATAGAATTGAACCTAGAGTTGGATTTGAGAAATCCAGGTGGAATTTGAAGATGAATTGGATCTAAGAATTTTGGATGGAATTAGAAGATGGAATTGGATTTAAGAAATCCAGATGGAATTTGAAAAATAGATCTTGGAAATGGAGATGGGTCAGATCTGAGAAATCCAGATGGGATTTAGAAGATGTATTTGGATTTAAGAAATCCAAATAGAATTCGAAAAGATAGTTGGATTTGAGAAATTCATATGAAAACAATGGAGTTGGATTTGGGAATCCAGATTGAATTTGATTTTGGAAGTGGATTTGAGAAATCCTACATCAATTTTGAATTTAGGAAGGAAAGGAAGATGGAATTTGGAAAAAATCGATTTTCAGTGCAAATACCAAGTTTTGATCTTTAAAATCTGATTTAGGTTTTAAGAGATAAGTCTTGGAATTTTGAGAAATAAAGAACAAAACTTGAATTCAGACTGGAATTCTGAAATCAGAAGATGACTTAGAAGATTTGGGAATTTGAAGTGAAGAATAAAGAATGAAACTTGATTTTCAAAATCAGGAGATGAACTTGGAATTCCAAAGTTAAATTGAGCCTTGAAATTTGATCTAGAATATTGAATTGAATTTGAATTCTGAAAATAAATTTAGAATTTCAAAGTTGAATTGAACTTTGAAATTTGATTTTGAATTAGAAATTGAATTTTGAATCTAGAAATGAATTCGAAATTTCAAAGTTGGATTGAACTTTGAAATTGGAATTTTGAAGTCCGAACTTTGAAAATAAGATAAGATTGAAAATAGAAAGATGAATTTGAATTTATAGATAAGAATTGAGAAATGAGAAAAATATTTGAAGATTTATCTCAAAATCACTTGAATTTTTAAAATAATATGAAAAAGAATGCAATTCTATCCTAAATGATGAATGCTTTGAAAGAATTTTGAAAATTAGATTTTGAAAAGCATATTTCATTCTTTAGGAGAATTGAAATAAGATTGAAGATACAATACATTCATGACTATGGTCACAAATGTATTATAAAATAATCTGTATTTAAATTCAGATAAAGAATAAAATACATTTTGGTGTCTTTATAGAGTTTGAAATGAAATTAATTTTCAATATATCCTAACTATGGTTATCGATATATATTTTAAGTTAATTTACAAGCCAAACTTTGATAAAGGAAAAAAAATTTAGAAAAATATGATGATTTTTGAAAGAGACCTAAGTGTGGATCCAATGTTATTCCATAAAAGATAAAAATCCTAAGCATTGTTCACATTTTGACTATGGCCATCAATGTGAATAATTTGCTTAGGATTTAATTACCTCTTATTAGAATGGTGCATGTTTCATTCGTGTTTCACCATTTGTGGATTTTTGAAAAATAAAATAAAACTAATATGAAACAGGTAATTTATAAAATGTATGCTCATACATTCTATTCTAAGACAGGAAATTAAAGTTTCTTATTGATATCTAACTATTACATCATTGAAATTGAATTTGAAATTCAAATTCCTAATCTAGAAAAAGAAATTCATCAATTTATATCTTTCCTGCAAAAATAGAGTTAGCAAAAGATGACAGATGCATATAGTAGTTTGCAAAATCTCACATTGAACCTAGAATGCAACTAATGAAATGCTCATGTATGCATTCTATATCAATGAAAATGCAATGCATTGTTAAAATATACATTGGGGTGATGTGCCAAACTAGTGAGGAATGAATATCAAGGTATGCATACAATATCCTAATGATGAAAATAAATGTTGAAAGACATCCTAAGTTAACGGTTTTGATGACAGCATATGGTGATGAGGGTAGATGTGTAAAGAAGATGGAGCAAGTGTGACACTAATTGCTGAAATGGATGGACTAAACATGCAAATGGTGGACATATGCCAATGCTGCTACTGCAGGGAAATGCAGCAAAACGCAGGTGGTAAAGGCACATACAGTGGATGCTCAAATTATAAAATATTATGATAAATGGGCTAATGAACATGTTGGAATATATGTAGATGCAACATAGTGCTTTGGTAAAGCGTGCATGGGTAAGAGTGAATGGCGGCAACAATAGAGTGTTGTTGGATGTAAGTGATGGCTACAGTAGGGGTTGGGGTTGGTTGAAGCATGTGTGTGGAAGGTGTTGTGAACAGTGCACTTTGCAGGAGGGTATGTATTGAGAAAGATGTTTGTGTGTGTTGGATGTGAGGTATGTATGGGTGTGACTATGAAGGGTTTTGGCGTGTAGTGTAAATGGATGGAGTGATCCTGCTGTAGGCATAGCAACAGAAGAATGTAAATGGTGGCTAAATATCCAATTAGTAGCTTTCTCAATATCACCACATGAAGCCTTAAGAGCTTTACGAGAAAGATCTACATCAA
Source organism: Nuphar pumila (assembly GCF_984573655.1). Classification (NCBI taxonomy): domain Eukaryota; kingdom Viridiplantae; phylum Streptophyta; class Magnoliopsida; order Nymphaeales; family Nymphaeaceae; genus Nuphar; species Nuphar pumila. The sequence continues at coordinate 24,215,236 of NC_143257.1, read as the reverse complement.
ATCCAAATGAAACCAATGTATCAACATATGCTTCATTGACAGGAGCATTATAGAAGTTAGATCATCTATATCTGGCTCATCTATGTGAGAAAGCAACCAGTTTATTGCCTCTTCTACTCTAGAATCAGATGCGCTAATTACAACTTTCCGACAATGAAGACTGTTAAAATCCATGCCCACAAGTTGTGAAACAATATCCTCATTGACCAAAGGTTTCATCAAATCAATCTTCATTTCACCCCCACCTGATTCCTGCAGTAGTTCTTACCCAGATACATGTGATCTTTCAGGTACCAACGAATTACTATCCTGACGCTGAGATACTTTTGAAGGAAAGGCAACTCCATATTTTAGCTCATAACACAAGAGAGTTTTCCTGTAAATCCTTTCAGGAATACATAAAAGGTGCTATCGAATATTCAGATAAAGGACCTTCACAGCAAACAAGGGCTTTACAGTAAACGAAAGCCATTCTAAAAGCAAAAGATTTTCGATAGAAAATTTAGGATAAAACCAACTTCCCAAAAGAAATATGATGAATCAAGTTTACGGTAAAAGAAAATTTCATGATGGATCCGGCTCTCAGCAAGTCATAGACAAGAGATTTTATCAAAAAAAAAAAAAATTGTAGTGAATTTAAATGTATATCTGATTTCAAATCGATAATACATGCCGTTTTGAATTATTACAAAAGTATTGAAACATTCTCAGTATGACAGTGGAGTTCCTTTGTGGTGGAGTCGATCCTCTTGGCATAAGGGCTAGTGATGGGATTGAATGGTGGGGACATATGCTAAACGACTATTAACAGCCCAGAAGCAACAAGTTGAACAAGCAATCAGGACATAAATGGCAAGACAACATAATATAATAAATGCTTAGCAGGGAATATGTGACAACAAATGCAAAACAACAAATGGTATGGATGCCAATAATATACGGAGAAAAATCAGTAAAACCTATTCATAGCATAGAGATCCGATCAGTATATTGCTATGAATTAGAAAGCTAATCAAATAAAATGCTGATGCTATATTGACAAAGCATAAATGCAGGAAATGGATGAACAAGGATTGGTGTGATGAATCTGATGAACATGGATGACATGTTAAAACACGAATGGAATAACATGAATCGATGCCTATGAATTGGATGAATATAAGTGAAGAGTAATGCGAAAATCAGAAATAAAAAATAATAATAATAAAAAAATGAATATGCAAGCTATACCAAGCTGGAGATGAAGTCGGGCATACCTCTAGTGGATTGGCAGTCATCAACCCACCATACCTGTAATTTCTGGATTTGTGTAAACAAAATGGGGACAACACACCGTGATCATGACTACCCTCATGGCATGGACTCAACTTGAACAACCCATCAATGGATCACTCACAACATCCCCTTACATGAAGATCCTTGTCCCTATGCTTCTTGTCAATTCACTCGTGCTCCATTGAAAAGATTAGATAGAAAGCAAAATAGAATCTTCATTCTCATCCAAACAAAAAAAATGGTAACTCGTTATCTTTTCTGGGATAAAACCATCCTCTTCACAACGATATTTCGGGTAAAACACTGAGATTAATGAAAAGAACAGAAGTACACACACCCCTTGCTCCTCTAGTGCAGAAGGTTCAGAAAGAGAGAGAGAGAGAGAGAGAGAGAGAGAGAGAGATGATGATGAAATTCAATACCCGAAATTAAAGACATACCGAAAGAGAAAACAAAATGTTGAATCAAAATGAGTGGTATATCATGGCTAATATGCGAAGGACATAGATGAGAATAAGCACATGCTAAAATGATGAATACAACTGATCTAATAGGCGCTATAACCAGGACGATAAGCATGGATCAACACCTTTGAAGGTAACATTAAGCTTAGATCCCTTCTGAAAAATGAGACTGATGCATCCTTAGGGAAAGAGTTGGGGGATGCGCATGGTATCCCTCCAGGGAGTAAGCTATCATCAACCCACAACATCTATAATTCCGTTAGCTTGCTGAATGTCTGAAGGGATCAACTTCCTTTAGACCAACCTTGTTGGTGTGCCACTGTCCCGGATCAACCCGACCTCCGATCTCAAGAAACCGAGGGCGTGGCATTATTCAAATACACAAATGTTCAGGAAATCAATAGAATGCAAGAACAGGGTGATGGACATCCCATAAATTAGACGAATCTAATCAACAACATAGCAGGTGATGCAGTATGATACAATGAGCATAAATGAAACATTGTGAGCAAAACAAACGAGATGTAATCAGATATTATTAAGACAAGGAATCAGATGTAAACATGCAAAATAAGAAAAAAAAATAAAACGGGAAATCAAAATTGAAACAAGAAAGGGGAATGGGATCTGGATATAGGGGATCGACTCTAATGTAAAATGAGGGGATGAAAGCAAAAAATTGGAAATATGAACAAGAAATCAAGATAAAAAAGGATGATGAAAACAAGAAAACAAAAACCAGAGGAAATTGCAAACAAAAAATTAAAGATGAAAGAAAAGAAAGTAAAGAAAGAAATAAAAAATGAAATCTAATAGTTCATCAAGAAAACGAAAACCAGAGGAAATTGCAAACAGAAAATTAAAGATGAAAGAAAAGAAAGTAACGAAAGAAATAAAAAACGAAATCCTATAGTTCATCAAGAAAACGAAAACCATAGGAAATTGCAAACAGAAAACTAAAGATGAAAGAAAAGAAAGTAACGAAAGAAATAAAAAACGAAATCCTATAGTTCATCAAGAAAACGAAAACCAGAGGAAATTGCAAACAGAAAATTAAAGATGAAAGAAAAGAAAGAAATAAAAAACGAAATCCTATAGTTCATCAAGAAAACAAAAATCAGAGGAAATTGCAAACAAAAAATTAAAGATAAAAGAAAAGAAAGTAAAGAAAGAAATAAAAAACGAAATCCGATATGGATTGAAATGTATAGGTCAATGATAAGAACATCGACCAATGAAACTCAACAATAAATCATAAATAAAGCAGAAAAATGATTGTGGGAATGCAAGCATTCCATCACTGTGGCAATACGTGGATTGGCCCTGTTATATATAGGTCAATCTTCACGAATGATGCTCAACATGAACAATAGAAGAAAATCAAAAGAACAAAGCAAAAGAGGAAAACAAAATCAACAAAAGAAAGAAAAAAAACTGTAAGCGAAAGTTTTTACCGGAAAGAGGATGGTTGCTTACCCGATTGCCGTAGGGGGGGGGGGGATCGACCTCCTTCTGTTGAATGGGCAGAACCAAAGGGAGTGAAAAGAGGAAGATGGGAAAAGGATCAGATGATCGAGAAGGAGAAGGGAATGCTGATGTGAATCGCGGATGAGAAAATTGATCCTCTGCAGTCTCTCTTTATAACGAGAGACCATTAGAAATTTCATAAATCGAGTCCCTCTAGCCTTTGAGAATTTTCAAAATAGTGGTTCTTTTCAATAGGTTTTCTTAAAAAAAAGGTTTTTAACTACAAAAGTATTTTCAAAAAGGGGTTTCTAAGCTATTTTTTCGTATTTTCTTTTCTTTTTTTTTCTATTTTTTTGTATTTTTCTTTGTATTTTATATTTTTTTTGTGTTTTTGAAATAAAAACTCTAAAACTATGGGGAAATAAGGGATTTTAAACTATTTTTTACAATTTTTTTAAAAATATTTACAAAAGAAGGGTTTTCTGAGAATTCAGGGTTAATCTTCGAGAATTTCTTTAGAAAACGGGTTTGGATCCAGGGTTTTGAAGAAACATTCATGTTTTGGACCTCGAATCAAGAAATACAGAGCAGTGGATCCAAATGGATACCAGATAAACTGTCTGAGCCATTTAGAAACTATTTTTGGATTTTTTTTTTTAAAATTAATTTAAAAATTGGATAATGAGGCTCAGTTTTAGATTTTGATACTGGATCCGGATCTGAAATTGAGTCAGATATAGAAAATGGATTTGATTCCAGTAAAATCCGAGAAATAAACTAGATTTTTTATCAGAACTAACTCAATTACTCAAAAATGGGAGCCAAAGGAAAAAAAGGAATTTTTTATAAATTTTAAAAAATTTGGGGTGTTCACAAATGCCCCTCTTTGCTACTAAGCCGGTTGAAAGCCGAGCTAAGTGGCAAAGAAAACACTCTAAATTTTGAAAAATGCCCAAGTCAGAAAACCTGAACTGGGTGTGAAAGAATTGTGTCGAAAACATTATTCTCAGGCTTAACACCTTATCCTGAATGGCTTTGAGGAGACGAAATCCTCGAAAATGATATAACTGGATAATAAAAAATGAGGAAATCATGATGAGACTTTAGTACGAAGATCCTGAAATGGTGAAAATAGGAATTTTAATCAAGTCTCATGGGTGAGATGAGATAAGCCTTTTGGAATGATTTCAGGTTTAGCCCTTAACCTGGATGAGACGAAGATATCTCGAGATAAACTTTCAGGTTCTACCCTTACCTGAATGGGAAATGAATACATGAAGACTTTGGTGGGACATTTTTGAGAAAAATACCTCGTGAGGTGAAGCTTAGGTATGATCCTTTCCTGGATGGATATAATGGGCATGGATTTCTCGACGGAACAAACCATGATGGGACTGGGAGAACTACTTTGTCGAAATGAGGAACCTCGTCGGAACGAGGAACCTCATCGAAACGAGGCTCAGGTTTAATCCAAACCTGAATGAAAGATACCTCATGGAAAAAATGAGGTTCAGGCTTAACCCTTAACCTGAAAGGGACGATACCTCATGAAAAAAATGAGGTTCAGGCTTAACCCTTAACCTGAAAGGGACGATACCTCAAGGAGTGAGGTTCACGCTTAACCCTTAACCTAAAAGGGATGGTACCTTGTGAAAAAATGAGGTTTAGGTTTAACCCCTTAACCTGAAAGGGGACGATACCTCGTGAAAAAATGAGGTTCAGGTTTAACCCTAACCTGAACGGGACGATACCTCATGGAAAAACGAGGTTCAGGTTTAACCCTAACCTGAACGGGACGATACCTCATGGAAAAACGAGGTTCAGGCTTAACCATTAACCTGAAAGGGATGATACCTCAAGGAGCGAGGTTCAGACTTAACCCTTAACCTGAAAGGGACGACCATATGGAATCCTCAAGTGAAGAAACCATGACAGGACCTTTGGAGTTTGGACAAACAAATCTGAGAGGGGTTTGCGAAAGAAAAAAAGGGGGTTCCCTAAAGCTTGGAAAATGGATGATCTTGGGCACCTCATTGCTGAGACTAAATCAGCTTTTAAAACAGATGACCTTTCGCAGAAAATTCAGGTTTGACCCATAACCTGAGCGGGTGGTACCTCAAGGAGTGAGGTTTAGGCTTAACCCTTAACCTAAAAAGGACGATACCTCGAGGAGTGAGGTTCAGGCTTAACCCTTAATCTGAAAGGGACGACCATACAGAATCCTTGAATGAAGAAACCATGATGGGACCTTCAGAGTTTGAATGAACAAAATCTCAGAGGGGTTTGCGAAAGGAAGAAAGGGGGTTCTCTAAAGCTTGGAAAATGGATGATCTTGGGTGCCTCATTACTGAGACTAAATCAGCTTTTAAAACAAATGACCTTTCACAGAAAGTTCAGGTTTGACCCTTAACCTGAGCAGGTGGTACCTCGAGGAGCGAGGTTCAGGCTTAACCCTTGACCTGAAGCGGACGATACCTCAAGGAGCAAGGTTCAGGCTTAACCCTTGACCTGAACGGGTATAAAATCTTTGAAAGAAGAAACCATGATGGAGCCTTCGGATTTTGCACAACAAATTCGAGAGGGATTTACAAAAGGAGAAAAAATGGGGGTCCCTAAAGCTTGAAAAGAGATTGTTCTTGGGCATCTCATTGCTGAGACTAAATCAACTTTTAGAACAAATGACCTTTTGCAGAAAATTCCAGTTTAACCTTTATCCTGAGCGAGAATTGTCTATGGCGGGACAATGGGGAATACAGGGAAGTATGCAGATCCGAGAGCCCAGGCGCTTAGATCCAAACAAAAGGGAAGGACTTTTTAGTCCTAATGAGAGACAATGTCAGGATATGTCAAAATGGACATCAAGTCCTTGCTTCATGTTGGGATAACCAGAAAATATTGCCAATAAGATGTAAAAATTGTAGTTGATTCAAAATGATTGAATTGTGCACATATATGCAAGAGATATTCTCTTTCTCTACCTAGAGTATTACCTCCAATCGGGCTAACTCCGTAGAATCAAGAATCAAATTCAAATTTGTTGTTGTTGAGTTTCTTTAAGGAAGCTATCTATTTCCTTGATATGAAAAGAGAGGAAATATTCTTAGTTTCATAAAAGCAATTGAGTGAAAAAATATTGATAGAAGAATTTTACATAGATAAAGATGATCCTTGGCAGTTTAATATCTGAGTTTTTACCCATGATGATCTTTTGACACTACTTTTTTTGAGATATTGAGCTTTCTTGGGTTTCGAAGAGAAGTTTATTACATCATCCTTCATTTTGGAGATGTCCTGACTTTTCTTTTTTTTGGGAAGGGTATGTCACAAACTCCTTCAACTTGGAGATGTTTTGATCCTTCTTTGTCTCAGGATTTATACTGATGATATTGTTTCTTGGGTTGAGAATCTCTTGATGATAGCATAAATCAAATATCTTTTAAGGTTTGTCGGGAGGTTCGTCATATCCTCTTTCAACTTGGCGGTGATCTGAACTTTCCCTGGAAGGATCCGTCATAAACTCCTTCATCTCGGAGATGATCCAAATCTTCTTTGGCCCCAGGGATCTAACTCATCCACCAATCTTCAACTTGACGATGATTGAGAGATCCCTTTTACAGATATTTGAATGTAGCTTAAATGGCTGATGAGATATGGATTGAGTGAATTCTTTTTATCGCTCAGGATATTTTTACTGCCTTACTGCCAGAAGAATGGTCTTTAAGAATATGCCATAGCTATAATCAATATCGGTTTACTTATGGCTTTTCAACATCATTGAATTTTTCCTTCGCCGGTCATATCGAAGATTTTTCTTCGTCCTCTTAGTCGACCAACAGAAAAAGCTTGAATTCTGTTCTTTCTTCGCAAAAGTCTTGTCCCTTTGAAAACAATATTGATAGTAGTTTGAGGTAATTTTTTGCGCAATAAAATTTTGAGGTCAACAACTGCTTTTGTGATAAATTGGCAAAATGTTTTAGAAATCTTTAATAAAAAAAATTGCTTGACATCGAATTGACACATCCGTGACAAAATTCTTCTCTCTTTTTCTCCAAAAAGAGAGACTCAGGCTTGGCCCTTACCTGAATGGGAAATAGAAAATACTTCTCTCTTCCTTGAAGAGGAGGCATTTGCAAAACGAAACTTTCGAAGACAAATTAAGTTTTCGTCTAAACTCCCTATCTCTAGGCTTCTTTTATGGAAAGTTGACCGAAAATGAAGATTGAGAAAGTATCATGGAGGAGCGAGTCCATCATACTCTCCCTAGAAGAGGGTCCTCTATGAAGGGGGAGGCCAAAATAAAAAATTGGGGGCCACAAAAAGAAACAAGCTTCCATCGAAGCTCTCCCTGAAAAAAGAGTTCTTTTGTATAAAAATTGGGTTGTTGTTTTGCAAACAGTTCGCAAAGAAATGAGTACCATCAAACTCTCCCTGGAAAAAGGGTTCTTGCGAATGATAAAAATGATTGCATGTGAAAGAAACAAGCTCTCTTGAACTCTCCCTGGAAAAAGGGTCCTTCGCAAGAGAAAATGATTGATTTTTGAGAGAATGGTAACTCAAAGGTTTGGAATTGAGAATCAGAGCTTTGATTGTGATGAATAGTTAGTGCAAATACTGAACCTGGGGAGCCGACTGATCAGTCAGCTAGACACTAGCATGAGCGCTAGAAATACCAGTACGAGTACTGGATTTTGAAAATGTACCAGTATAAGCACTAGATTTTGAGAATGAACCAGTACGAGCACTGAATTTTGAAAGATGTACCAGTACAAGCACTAGATTTTTAAAAATGTACTAGTACGAGCACTGGATTTTTGAAAATGCACCAGTACGAGCACTGAATTTTTAAAATTGCACCAGTACGAGCACAAAATTTTCCAACTGATAGTTAAAAAGGAGACCGATATTCTAAGACATTCGAAAATTGAAGCGAGAATGATTGACGGGGTTTCAGGATTATCCCTTATCCTCAAGGGGAAAAGAAATGTCTCGACGAACGAGGTTTATGTTGATCCTCTAACCTGAGAGGGAGTGAAAACCTAAGTTAGAACCCGGACTTTCAACCGAAAAATAGTCCAACTCAAGCATTGGATCAAGAAGGGGAAGTCTGAGTCGGAACTTGAAACTCCAAAAATAAAGGAATAAAAAAGAAAACCCGAGTCGGAACCTGGATCTTCAAAATAAAAGATAAAAGGAAAATCTGAGTGTGAAAACTCAAATTTTCAATGCAACGATTGGTTCAATATGAGCATTGGATCCAAAAGGAAGTTCGAGTCGGAACACGAAACTTCAAAAATAGAAGAATAAAAGGGAAAACCTGAGTCAGAACCAAATCTTCAAAATAAAAGTTAAAAGAAAAATCCAAGCTTGAAAACTCGAATTTTCAACGCAACGATTGGTCCAATACGAACATTGGATCCAAAAGGAAGCCCGAGTCGAAACTCGAAACTTTAAAAATAGAAGAATAAAAGGGGAAAACCTGAGTCAGAACCCGAATCTTCAAAATAAAAGATAAAAAAAAAATCTGAGTTTGAAAACTCGAATTTTCAATGCAACAATTGGTCCAATACGAGCATTGGATCCAAAAGGAAGCCCGAGTTGAAACTCGAAACTTCAAAAATAGAAGAATAAAAGGGGAAAACTCGAGTCGAAACTCGGATCTTCAAAATAATAGATAAAAGGAAAATCCAAGTTTGAAAACTCAAATTTTCAATGCAACGATTGGTTCAATAGGAGCATTGGATCCAAAAGGAAGCCCGAGTCGGAACTCGAAATCCAAAAATAGAAGAATAAAAGTGAAAACCCAAGTCGGAGCTCGGATCTTCAAAATAAAAGATAAAAGGAAAATCCGAGTTTGAAAACTCAAATTTTCAACGCAACGATTGGTCCAATACAAGAATTGGATCCAAAAGGAAGCCCGAGTCGGAACTCGAAACTCCAAAAATAGAAGAATAAAAGGGAAAACCCGAGTCGAAACCCGGATCTTCAAAATAAAAGATAAAAAAAAAATCCGAGTTTGAAAACTCAAATTTTCAATGCAACGAATAGTCCAATACGAGCATTGGATCCAAAAGGAAGCCCGAGTCGAAACTTGAAACTTCAAAAATAGAAGAATAAAAGGGGAAAACCCAAGTCGGAACTCGGATCTCCAAAATAAAAGATAAAAGGAAAATCTGAGTTTGAAAACTCGAAATTTCAACACAATGATTGGTCTAATACAAGCATTGGATCCAAAAAGAAGTCCAAGTCAAAACTTGAAACTTCAAATAGAGGAATAAAATAGGAAAACTCGAGTCAGAACCCAGATCTTCAAAATAAAAGATAAAAAAAAAATCCAAGTTTGAAAACTCGATTTTTTAACGCAACGATTGGTCCAATACGAGCATTGGATCCAAAAGGAAGCCCGAGTCGGAACTCAAAACTCCAAAAATAGAAGAATAAAAGGGAAAACCCGAGTCGGAACTCGGATCTTCAAAATAAAAGATAAAAGGAAAATCTGAGTTTGAAAACTCGAATTTTCAATGCAACGATTGGTTCAATACGAGCATTTATCCAAAATGAAGTCCCAGTCGGAACTCCAAACTTCAAAAATAGAAGAATAAAAGGGAAAACCCGAGTCGGAACTCGGATCTTCAAAATAAAAGATAAAGGAAAAATCCGGGTTTGAAAACTCAAATTTTTAACGCAACGATTGGTCCAATACGAGCATTAGATCTAAAAGGAAGCATGAGTCAGAACTCGAAACTTCAAAAATAGAAGGTAAAAGGGGAAAACCCGAGTCAAAACCCGGATCTTCAAAATATAAGATAAAAGGAAAATTCGAGTTTGAAAACTCGAATTTTCATTGCAACGATTGGTCCAACACGAGTATTGGATCCAAAAGGAAGTCCGAGTCGGAACTCGAAACTCGAAACTCGAAACTCAAAACTTTAAAAATAGAAGAATAAAAGAGGAGAAAACCTGAGTCAGAACCCGGATCTTCAAAATAAAAGATAAAAGAAAAATTTGAGTTTGAAAACTCGATTTTTCAATGCAGCGATTGGTCCAATATGAGCATTGGATCCAAAAGGAAGCCTGAGTCAGAACTCGAAACTTTAAAAATAGAAGATAAAAAAAGGGAAAACCTGAGTCAGAACCCAAATCTTCAAAATAGAAGATAAAAGGAAAATCCGAGTTTGAAAACTCAAATTTTCAACACAATGATTGGTCCAATAAGAGCATTGGATCCAAAAGGAAGCCTGAGTCGGAACTCGAAACTTCAAAAATAGAAGATAAAAAAAGGGGAAAACCTGTGTTGGAACCCGGGTCTTCAAAATAAAAGATAAATGGAAAATCCGAGTTTGAAAACTCGGATTTGCAGCACAATGATTGGTCCAATACGAGCATTGGATCTAAAAGGAAGTCCGTGTCAGAACTCAAAACTCCAAAAATAGAAGAATAAAAGGGAAAACCCAAGTCAAAACCTGGATCTTCAAAATAAAAGATAAAAGAAAAATCCGAGTTTGAAAACTCAAATTTTCAACGCAATGATTGGTCCAATACGAACATTGGATCCAAAAGAAAGCCCGAGTCGGAACTCGAAACTTGAAAAATATAATATAAAATGAGACTCGAGTCACAACTCAGATCTTTAAAAAAAGAAAAAGAAAATAAGGGGAAAACCTGAGTTTTAGCACTCAAATTTTCAAAGCAACGATCGATCTAACACGAGCGTTAGATCCAAAACGAAGTCTTAGTCGGAACTCGAAACTCCAAAAATGGAAGATAAAAATGAGACCCGAGTCTAAACCCGGATCTTTAAAAAGAAAATAAAGGGAAACCCCAAGTTTTAGCACTCAAATTTTCAAAGTAACGATCAGTTCAACACGAGCATTAGATCCGAAAGGAAGTCCAAGTTGGAACTCAAAACTCCAAAGATAGAAGATAAAAATAACACCCGAGTCAGAACCCAAAAGAAGAAGAAGGGAAAATCTGAGTTTTAGCGCTCGAATTTTCAAAGTAACGATCAGTCCAACACAAGCGTTAGATCCAAAAGAAAGTCCAAGTCAGAACTTGAAACTCCAAAAATAGAAGATAAAAATGAGACCTGAGTCGGAACCTGGATCTTTAAAAAAAAAATAAAGTGAAAACCCGAGTTTTAGCACTCAAATTTTCAAAGCAACGATCGGTCTAACACGAGCGTTAGATTCGAAAGAAAGTCTGAGTTGGAACTCAAAACTCCAAAAATGGAATATAAAAATGAGATCCGAGTCAGAGCCCGGATCTTTAAAAAGAAAATAAAAGGAAAACCTGAGTTTTAGCACTCGGTTTTTCAATGTAACGATCGGTCTAACACGGGCATTAGATCCGAAAGGTAGTCTGAGTCGGAACTCGAAACTCCAAAAATGGAAGATAAAAATGAGACCCGAGTCGGAATCTGGATCTTTAATAAGAAAATAAAGGGAAAATCAGAGTTTTACCACTCAAATTTTCAAAGTAACGATCGGTCCAACACGAGCGTTAGATCCAAAAGGAAGTCCGAGTTGGAACTTGAAACACCAAAAATGGAAGATAAAAATGAGACCCGAGTCAGAGCCCAAATCTTTAAAAAGAAAATAAAGGGAAAATCCGAGTTTTAGCACTCGAATTTTCAAAGTAACGATTGGTCCAACACGAGCATTAGATCCGAAAGGAAGTCCGAGGCGGAACTCGAAACTCCAAAAATAGAAGATAAAAATAAGACCCGAGTCAGAACCCGGGAAAAAATAAATAAAAGGAAAACCCGAGTTTTAGTGCTCGTATTGTCAAAGTAACGACCGATTCAACACGAGCGTTAGATCTGAAAGGAAGTCCGAGTCGAAACTCAAAACTCCAAAAATAGAAGATAAAAATGAGACCCGAGTCGGAACCCAGATCTTTAAAAAGAAAATAAAGGGAAAACCCGAGTTTTAGCACTCGAATTTTCAAAGCAACGATCGCTCTTACACGAGCGTTAGATCCGAAAGGAAGTCTGAGTCAGAACTCGAAACTCCAAAAATAGAAGAATGAGAGGGGAAAAACCGAGTCGGAACCTGGATTTTCAAAATAAAGGATAAATGGAAAACTCGAGTTTGAAAACTCGATTTTTCAAATGCAACGATTGGTCCAGCACGAGCGTTGGATCCAAAAGGAAGCCCGAGTCGAAACTCAAAACTCCAAAAATAGAAGAGTAAAAGGGGAAAACCCGAGTCAGAAACCGGATCTTCAAAATAAAAGATAAATGGAAAACCCGAGTTTAAAAACTCGAATTTTCAAATGCAACGATTGGTCCAACATGAGCGTTGGATCCAAAAGGAAGCCCGAGTCGGAACTCGAAACTCCAAAAATAGAAGATAAAAAATGAGACCCGAGTCGGAACCCAGATCTTAAAAAGAAAAGAAAATGAAAAACAAAAACCTTAGTCGAAACTCAGATGTGAAAGAAAATAACTCTAACCCGGAAGTCAGATTTTGGAGGGATCGACAAAAGTTATGAATTGACTCCGATGATCATGACAAGGATGAAAGACTTATTCAAAATTCTTGACCCAAGATGGTCTAAGATTTAAATTATTTATGATGGCTTCAGGATTATCCCTTATCCTAAAGGGGAAATGAATAAAATTGATGAGAATTGATAGAAATTGATGAGGAATCAATAAAATTGATAAAAATTGACAAAAAATAAAAATTGATAAAGATTGATAAAAAATCAATAAAATTGATAAAAATGGCTGAAGAATAAAAATTGATAAAGAATTGACAAAGGTTTGGTGAAAATTGATAAAATTGGCGGAAAATTGATGACACTCGAAAAATGATGGAAGACTTTAGGATTATCCCTTATTCCGAATGAACAAGGACCTCGTGGGATGAGGTTCATGTTTAACCCTTAACCTGAAAGGGAACTACCTCGGGGGATGAGGTTCGGGTTTATCCCTTAACCTGAAAGGGGAGAAGGAGATACCTCAAAGGCTGAGGTTCAGGTTTATCCCTTAACCTGAAAGGGAAAAAGAATACCTCGAAGGATGAGGTTCAAGTTTATCCCTTAACCTGAAAGGGAAAAAGAATAGAATAGAGACTGAAAAAATTGAAAGAATTGATAAAAAAATGATAAAAATTGATAAAATTAATATAAAATTGATAAAATATTAATGAAAATTGATAAAAATTGAGAAAAAAGAGTTTGTTTGATCCTGCCTGCAAATAGGTTTTCTGAAAAAATGATTTTTATAAAATAATAAAAATAAATGCCCCAGTATAACATGAAAGGAAGAGTAATGTTTGAAGAAGACTATTTTAGAAAAATAGGAGAACTTAAAAATAGGATATTTAGAAAAAGAATTTTGGGAGAAATTTTGACAAAAGAAGGAATCAAGTTGACAAAATGATATCCCATTACCAGGGATTGGGTCATCACAAAATTTTGTGACAATTGCTTTGTTCCTCAGTGGGGAAGAATAAACAATTAGAATATAAACAAAATGTATTTTGAAAAGGACATCTCTTGACGAAAAGAGATTTTATGTGAGAAGACAGACAAGAGATTTTTTTTGAATAGAATCAGGAGATATACTAGAAGACATGAGAAAAGTTGAAAAATAAATGGCAAGATTTGAATATTTGAAAAATTGCAAGCAGGATCAAAGGAATTGAAGGAATCAAAAGAAGAAAAGAAAAGAAAAGAAAAATACACCTGGACTTTTGAAAAATAGAAGAAGATTTCAAAACAAATATCTAGGTTTTTAGAAAATAATTCCGAAGAAATATGAAAACAAAAATATATACCTAGATTTTGTGAAATACAAGGAAGTCTTAAAAGGAATATCTAGGGTTTAAAAATTTATTCTAAAAGAATAAAGGAAAAGAAATATATACCTAGATTTCGAGAAATACAGAGAAACCTTGAAAAAAATGTCCAGGGTTTAAGAAATTTATGAACGAAATAAAGAAAGAGAAATATACAACCTGGATTTTTGAGAAATAGAGGAAATTTTTGAAATGAACATCCAGAGTTTTAAAATAAGAATTTACAAGATAATATCAACAAAAGAAGCAAATCTATACAAGCAATGATGCACAAAACAACATTCCCTAAGATCTGACTCTAAATGCAATATTTGAAAAGGCTTATAGAACCTTAATCCTAACTCTAGGGTTCAGATCATCTGATTCCAATCAAGGCACGTCGATATACTCAAGCCGATGCTCAAAGTACGTGGCATAAAAATATTTCTCTGATTCTAAGGTAAATGGCTTCCCAACATCCTTGAGCACCTACCGATATACTTCGGACTATGGCCCTTAAGTACGTGGTAGGGGGGTGTTAACCCAAATAAGTGGTCCAGTTGTGAGGCTCTCTCCCAAACTATGGTTCAGTGAGACAACCCAGCAACGTGAAGACCAGGACAATATAGGTAGGGATGTTTTTGAAAACATGTTCAACATGCAACAAATCAGATGGCTCTAATACAAGGTTCTAAAGAGATATAATTTAATAATAAGGAAGCATACACTTGCATACATTGTTTGCATTCAATCCCTAGAATTGAGGAGCATTATATTTCAGACCTAAGTCTAAGTGAACATACAATAATCTCTTCAATATGGTCCTACCAAACCATACTTAAATCCTATATGCATCAACGTCAGCTAGGTCAGAGTCTAGGCTCCTAAGGTTTGCATGAAAATGAAGCTGACCTTTGTAGAATAAAGACTTAGAAAATATTAAAGCAAAGAAAAGGCACAAATTCGACCGGACGAAAACGGGTCCCATCTCGATCGCCAAATCTGTGATCATTGCAAATTTTTTTCTCTCGTTCCTCTTTTCCTTCTCTTTCTCTTTCTAGCCTCTATTCCCTTTTTAAAGGTGAATAAAAAGATAGAAACGAAGAGAGAAGAGAAAAGGGAAAGAAAGAAGAGAGGAACTCTTTTGCAAAGGTCTCACTTGACCTTAATTATGAAAATATTTTGAAATTACTCGCCTCTGTTTTTTAAAAATTTGTGGGAAAATCGAGAGACGGGATTCGCTCGTCGGTACGAGGTTCGACCATTCCTGGCGCCTTTACCAAGGGTAATCGAACCAAGGATCAAACTTATGCCTTTTTCTTTGCCTAAATAATATCTAAGAATTTATTCTAAGTCTAAAATGCACAAAAAATCATGTTTGTGTAATGCAAATGCAAAGATGTATGCTTTTGAGAAAAATAATTTTAGAACTTTTAGGATTATCCAAGTGATTTTGAAATAAGTTTGAAAATATTTTGAAGAAATGGTTTTGAAAACTGATTTGAAAAAGTTAGATTTTGACTCCAACTTAGAACTTGGAATAGATCTGGAAGAAGAGACTTGAAGTTCTAAGTCTTGGAATAATCAGAGATTTGAAAAGTAGATCTTTGAAATGAAGAAAGGAAGAGAAAAGGAGAATTGGAACTGAGATAGAATTTGAAGTAAAAATGAAACTTCAAAGTCAAAATGAACTTTGAATTTTGATTCTCGAAAATCGATTTTGAAAAGGGATCTTTGATTTTGAATTCCGAACCTAAAACAAGAATTGAATTTGGAAGTTGAATTTAGACTTGGGAAATAGATTTGAAAAGTGAATTTCAAAAATAGAGTTGTGTGAACACCCCAAAATTTTCAAAATCTTTTAAATATTCCATTTTTGCCCCTAAATTCATTTTTTGAGCAAATGAGTCATTTTAAATCTAAATTCCAGTTCATTTCTAAAGCTTTACTGAAATTAAATTCATTTTATATGTTTAAATTGATTTCGGATCTGGAAGCATTGTCTAGATCCAAATCTGAGTCTCATTGTCCAAATTTTAAATTAAAATTACAGAAAATACAAAAAATAGTTTTAAATAGCTCGGACATTCCATCCGACATCCGTTTGGATCCATCACGTTGTATTTCTCGATTCGAGTTTCAAAAACTCAAACATTTTCTCAAAACTTGGGTCCAAACCCATTCTTCTGAAGAAATTTCCCCCAAATAAACCTGACTTTTCAGAAAAGCTCTGCTTTTGTAAATATTTTTGAAATTTTGTAAAAAAGTAGTCAAAATCCTTAGTTTTTAGAATTTTGTCTTCAAAAAGTACAAAAAATATATATTTAAGAAAAGAACAAAAAAATAAGAAAATCAAAAATCCAAAAATTTCAGAAACTATGCAATCTACCCTCTTTTTTTAAACTTCTTGTTAAAAACCCTCTCTTAAAAACCACTTTTTGAAAATCCAAAAAACCATCTTTTAGAAAATTTCTGAAAAGAAGCCCCTTCTTTGCAAATTGAGGAAAGTGGCAACGGCCATCCTCCCGCGCATCCTCCATCACCTTCTCTCCCGTTCAAGGACCCTCCATCTCCAACGATTCTCGTTCACGAACCTTCTCCCTCATCTATAAAGAAGAAGAACAAAGGGGCAAATAGGATCCGTCTTCACCCCTCCATGGCATTCGACGCTTCTTCTGTTTCTCCCTCTTTCCCTCCCTGATCTTTATCTTCCCCGATCGATAAAGGAGTCGGATCAAACCATCAGTAGTCTCCAAAGCCAAGTATTGGCCGCGCATTTGAGAAGAAGCACTTCTCCTCTTATCCCTCTTCTAAACCTCCTTCTTCTGGCTGCGTTCTTTTTGATCAATTGAGAGAATCTCAACCCCTGTAAAAAAGCAACCGGAGGAAAGGTAGCCCGACCTACCAGAACTGTAAGTAAAACCCTTATTTCTTTTCTCTCTTCCTTGCGTATAATCCTCTCTTTTCTTAGGTTTCCCCATGTAATTTAATCGTAAGCCTCATGTGTAGTGACGATCTGCCTATAGCAGTATCGGCTCACACACGACAATATCAACAGAATACGTGTATTCTAATCGATTTTCTCATTTGGTATCTGTTCTTTCATTTTATTTTGTTTATATTTCGCTTCCAGTAAAGTCGTCTTATATATCTTCCTCAATACCAATTCGATCATGGCATCTTATTTAGTTTTGTAAAAGATTTATGAAGCATGCTTATCAATACCTAATAATCATTGGTTTCATTTTCGTCATAGTATCACAAATATATCTGGTTATAATTTCAGTTTTAGTTTATCAGATTCATTCTATCTGCATTTCCTTTAGTGGATTTCCTATATTTGCTCTGTTTATTGCATTATGTTCGTTCATCCCTCTTCAATATTCATTGATCTCTTGAAATTCATGCTCATTTCAACACAATTGAGGGGGGGGGGGGGGGGTATTGGGTATGATTTTGCTGTCAATGGCAATGTGCCATAATCTTGAATTGCATACAGTTAGAATTCCCTTTTGGTTGTTATGCCCAATACTGCACAAAAGCTCCTCCATCAAAGATCTTCCAATATGAGACGTTTGAGGAATGGATGTTATGTGGAGGTAAGTCATTTTCGGTTGTTTGTTTCTTTCTTTCTTCCTTTTCCTTTTTGTAAATTTCAATGTGCCACTTTCAATACCCTTATCCAAAAACTCTAAGACGATCTAATGGTAGTTGTGCATAAATTCCTGGTTGAATATAGACCTGCTGTAAGGTCTACCTATTTTTTTTTCTTTTTTTTTTTTACCTAACCCATTATATTTTATTCACATTTGATCATCCCATGTTCCTTTTATTTTACTGATGAATATCGACACTGGTTGATCTGTCATCAATAGGTGATCTGGACCATAAGTGGTCTGGAGCATTATTTTGATCCCCTCAAACAAGGTTGATTACCTCACCTATTTGAAACTGTATCATGGCCCTGTATCTACTTTCTTTAAAGTTATTCGTTCATCATTTACATAGTATATCTCATACTGAGAAGACCCCCTGCATACCATGATAGAGTAGCTCTTACATATTCATTTATGATGTTACCTTCCAGTTGAGTGGTATTAAATGGGCTTCTCACTGGATATATACCTTCTCATGGGTGGTGATCAAACTCATTGGTTCTCCATTATCAACTCCTTGACGATTGTCTTATTCCTTTCTGGTATGGTGCGAATTCCATACAGAGATATCACCAAACTATAATCAGCTGGAAATACAAGATGAAACACAGGAAGAAACTGGTTGGAAACTTGTTCATGGAGACGTGTTCAGGCCTCCAATTAATTCTAGTCTGCTTTGTGTTTATGTTGGGACTGGAGTCCAGTTCTTTGGAAAGACATTTGTCACCATGATATTCTCATTACTAGGTTTCCTGACACCTTCAAATCATGGTGGATCGACGACTGCCATGGTTCTCCTGTGGGTCTTCATGGGGTTACTTGCAAGATATTCATCGGCGAGGTTGTACAAAATGTTCAAGGGAACAGAATGGAAAAGAATATACTGAATATTGCTTTCATATTCCCTGCCATTTTCTTTATTTTGAATGCACTCATCTGGGAAGAGAAATCATCAGGTGCAGTTCCATTTAGGACTATGTTTGCACTGGTCTGTCGGTGGTTTGGAATATCAGTGCTTCTGGTTTTTGTTGGAAGTTGTTTTGGATATGAGAAGTCGGCAATTGAGGATCCTGTGAAGACAAATAAGACCCCCATACAGACCCCTGAGCAAGCATAGTACATGCAACCTGTCTTCTCCATTCTAATCAGAAGCATATTGCCTTTTCGGTGCTGTTTTCATTGAGCTCGTCTTCATCTTGACCTCCATATGTGCTAAACCACTTATCCCCTGCAACTTCCACTACACTAGCACTTTAAGTTCATTACACTTCTTCATTTAGCCTAATATCTGTGCCTATTGCTGCCATTACACTTGCAGTCATTTGTAACAGCCAACAGTGCACTCACGTAGATCTTCACAGATAACATTACTCATATCACCATCATACCCTTTATACTGCTGTAAATCATTCATGCTCCAATGCGTCATTGGTTGCCTTACCTTTAAACAACCCAGGATCAGTGGTCTCCTTCCACAAATGACCGCCAGATTACCAAACAAAGTATTATTACTCCATATGATGGTTGATAGATTAAGTCCAGGTTTATATATCATTGCCAAATAAATTATGTTGAACTTATATCAAGAAGCTAGTCTTTACCTGTAAATTCCGACCTTTCTTGTTTGATTAATGTATGTGCTCCAGGTCATCCATATAGGTTTAAACAAATCCCTTTCAAAAAGGTTTTGGGAACAATAAAATTGTGAATTGGTTGTATGCACTACCTCCTTTTTATTTTGGTAGCTGCAGATACAATGTGTTGTTGATGTGGATCCTTATTTTCTCGATTTTACATATTAGCTGTATGTGTTAACTGTAATATTATGTTAATCTGTGTATGCCATTGTATTGCTAAATAGTGTTCAATACTCACATAAGCTGCATAACAGGTTAGTTCATCTTGCATTACTACCCACTTCCCTGCCTCCAGCATGTTGCATCCATTTGTAGCCCCATTAACCAACCCCTGCAACACTTTGAAATACCTTCATAGCATTCACCCTCTACATAGCAATCTAAATGCAGCTGTAGATTCCTTGTGTCTACGCCCTTTTCTCACTAAATTTGGTGTATATAGGCACTTTTCACTTGGTTTAATCATTATAGGAATATATATATATATATATATATATATATATATATATATATATATATATATATATATATATATATGCATGTATACATGTGCATAGGTGCATATCGTTTTCATCTTTCTACATTTTAGATCTTCAAAGTTTTGGCACATGAGCATTTTTTTCATTAACCTCCGTATGATATATGCAATGTTCTTCCATTTTCATACTAATCGAGTGTTTTGCAAGGGAATATGTGGAAAAGGTAGTTATTTGGAGTTGTAAATCCCATTTCATGCTTTGTAATAGTTAGATCTTAATGAAAATTTACATTTCTTGTCTTAGATAGAATGAATGAGCATTATCAATATCATAAATTGCTTATTTTCATACTTTTCACCTTTACTTTCCAAAATCTCACAAATGGGAACACGAATGGCACGTGCACCATTTCGTAAGAGGTAAATTAATCCTAAGTTGACGATTTACATCAATGGCCATAGTCAAGATGTAAACAAAACTTAGGATTTTTATCTTTTATAAAATAACACTGATCCACACTGGATCCTCTTCAAAAATCATCATATTTTCAAATATTTCCTTCTTTTATTAGAGTTTAACTTAAAATTGGCTTAAAATATATACCAATGGCCATAGTCAGGGTATATTGAGAGTTAATTTTATTTTAAACTCTATAAAAGCAAAAAAATATGTTTTATTCTTCACCTAAATTTAAATACAGATTATTATGTAATACATTCAATGACCATAGTCGAGGTTGTATCATATTTTCCATCTTATTTCAATTCATGTAAATAATGAAATATGATTTTGAAAATCCAATTTTAAAATTCTTTAAAATCATTCATCATTTAGGATAAAATGGCATCATATTTTCAAAATTCCTTTTTCAAAACTCCAAGTAATGTAAATATCTTCTTCAATCAATCCTCAATTCTTATAAAATCCAATTCATCATTTCATTTTTTGAATTCTATTTCATTTTCAATCTCAAAAGTTCAATTTAACTTTGAGATTTCAAAATACATTTTATATTCAAATTAAAATCAGATTTCAAAGTTCAATCTGACTTTGAAATTCCAAAATTCATCTTATACTCAATACTCCAATCAAATTCAAAGTTCAAATTAACTTTGAAATTTCTGATTCATCTTCAAAATTCAAAACCAAGTTTATCTTTTATCTTCAAAATCAAAGTTTGAGATTGATTATGAATCTCAAAGCTTGACCCTTCCTAAATTTTAAATTCAATCTGGGTTTTCAAAACCCAGATCCATTTTCAAAAGTCTCATTTGGACTTTCAAAAACCCAAAATCCATTCTAGGATCCAGAATCCAAATTTCACCTTGGATCTCAGACTTCAGTTCTAAAATTTCCTTTAGGATCCAGAATCCAATTTCATCTTGGATCTCAAAACTTCAAATCCAATTCCACTTTATGTAAAACCCAAGATTTTTATTAGAAAATATTTCAAATTTTTCAATTTGGGCCTAGATCCACATTACGGATCCAGGACCCATAAAGGGGGGGTAATTAGGATTTATTTATTTGAAATCTTGATTTAATGGTAATAATAGATAAATGAAAATTTTTCTATTTTAAAATTTTAATTTAATTCGAGGATCCACAGTGGATCCATTTGGATCCACTTGTGGACCCATTTTGTTTTGGGGCCGGGTTACGGGTCCCGGGTTCGGACCCGAGCCCAACCCCATATAACATCCCTTTTAAAACAGAAAGGGCAACCCGATAAGGGTTGCCCGATAAAACCTAACGCAAACAGAAAGGAGGGGCGCAGGGGCAGGGGGGTTACGCAGAGCATAACGACCCCGCGCCCATCTTGGCAGAGAAGGGGGGAGGCCTGGGGCCGATAAAGGAGGGGAGTGGAGAGGGGCTCTCGCCCTCTTCACTCAGCCTCATCTCTCTCTCCCCGTCTCTCTCTCCCTGTCTTCGTGCGCGCACCGGAGGAAGAAGGGGTCGCCGTAAAAAGCTGCGGCAACCCACAGCCATCGTAGCTCCAGCGAGCACTCTTCTCCACGGCAGTGAAGAAGAGTGACACCCGCAGCCCCGTACTCTCATCTGCAGCCTCAAATCGCCGGGAAATCATCAAAGAGGTACGATGCTCCTTGGAATCGGGTGAGGAATCGAACATGGGTTCGATTCCACGTGGGGATTTGAGGGAAGGACTTGGGGTTTATATTAACCCTAAACCTAAAACCCCAAATCTGTGATTTGGGGGTTGGGGATCTTTCCTAATGATGGGTGCGGGTTATCCGAAACCCCAAATCAGTGGATTTGGGGGTTTTCAGTTTTTTTAAATTAATGATTTCAGATTTTTGAGTTCCTGAATTCTCCAGGATGTGCTTATGGATTTTATGTTTAGAAGTTTTGTTCAATGCACTTAATTTCGACGTATTATAAATTCAGGTTGGAGAAATTGATGATCTGTGGATTGTGTTTGGTTTTTCTTTTAAAATCAGAAAAAAAAATATAATAATATCTCCTCTTTGTGCAAAAGAATACAATTCCAAGTGATTATGATCAGGGGCAACAATATTGAGGACTGTCTAGGCTGGTCCTTTTGTTCTGAAGAAACTTTGGGGGTTATTATGGAAGCCAAAGTATACATAAGGCTGTGGAAAAAAAAAATGTGTGTTGTTTCATGTTGCAGGCCACTAGTGCATTGGTAGGAGGCGACAGGCCCAGCCGACCCAGTCGGCTGGGTGCTGTGTTAGCAGGGCCCCAGTCGACCCAGTCGGCTGGATGCTTTATATCTTGTGGGCCGGGCCATAGCAGGCCCAGCCGACCCAGTCGGCTGGGTGCTGGCCTGTGACTCGTGTGAAAAAAAAAAAGAAAAAAAAAGTGCTTATGCTGTGTTCCACCCCAAAGTAAGTAGTTCGAAATTTGAAGGGTTTTCATATAGATACAGGGTGCTTTCGAGTAAAGCTAATCGACAATATCCTTTGGTATAAAGAACTGAATTGATTACATGTTGTTTAATTAGTGTTTTTCACAGTTTAGCGTGAGTTCTAAACAGTTTAGTGTGAAATATATTTGTTTCAAGTACTTGCATATGAATGATCGATGCATGTTAATATTTAAGTGGGCAACACATGTATGACCTACTGTTTCTAACATGTTCTAAAAGTTGCTATGTTCCCTACTTGTGAATAATAACTACAATACCTAGGTTGAGACAATGTTAATAAGTATATGGTGATTAGTCGTGTTCTGAATATTTGGGTACACATTCCAGCATGCTTGTATTCTCTATATCTTCCTAAATACTTAGACTCGCTCTGAAATTGGTTATGAAATATTGACCATACCTAAAATATTTTACCTGCTAAACTGCATATGTGTGGGCTGTTTCAGCATTGAACAGAAAATGATATTCTTGTCATGAAATTTCATATATTGTGGGTTTCTTCGGTGCCAAAAAGAAAGTAAACTTCTGTTATGAAACTATGGAGGTGCTTTGGTTGGAGCGATGTTGGAACACGCTCAATATCATAACTATGTTTGTCAGGGTTAATGCTGCTTATAATACAGTTTATTCTATGATAGGTTAATATATGTGCTCATAAGTTCTGCCCGTGATATGTATATGTGATTGACTTTATTAAGCAGTAGTTACATGAGTGTGAGCATGATTCAATTATTAGTAAGTCTTCTTGAACCTGTACGCTTGATTATTGTGTGAATTGGTACATGTACACGCACACACTTAAAGAAACCATGAATTTGGTTAAATATGTGATGTAGGTAACACACACATATTGAAAATGCATATGAATGAATTATGACATGCATATGTTTGGGTTTATACTTGCACGAATATATATATGCTTTTGGCATTTTTGCTTAGTGTTAAAAAGGAAACACTGTTTTGGTTTTGTGATGTGATGCGTCGATGGCCTATTGGCCCATCATCGGCCTGGAGAGCCGTGGGTTTGGTTTTCTTTTATTTAAGTTTTGAAAAGCATCACTTAAACCACACAAGATGGTTTGGCACATTACAACACTGTTCTAATGGTTTTTACGGGCTGGAGTCCCGAATGGGTCCCTGCAAGGGAGGATGCGGGGTTTTCACTTTACTTTTGCATATTGTGTTGTAAACTTAAAGAATGGAATTAAATAAAAATATAATGAATAAGAACAGTGTAATATACATTCTGGGATATCTCATCTGGAGTATGAGAATCTTAGTTATCCGGTCTTGGGGACACTGTGAGGATACAAAAACTCCGTGTGCGTTGTTGCCCCTGAACCCGATATTGAGGTTCTTCTCCTGGCCACGGTTTTAGGGAGAACCCGCCACTTTACCCGGGAGTGGTGTGTTAGTCACAGCTGTGAGTTTATGGTACCAAGGAAGTGACACTTGTGGGCGTGGGGTGTTCCTTGTGTCCCCGACATTAGATGTGGAGGTCTAATGTTCCGATGGATGGTGCTGTTTCCTGATATCGGTCGAGGGCTAAGTTGGAACCCAGTAATAAAATACAAATTGCGTGTTAAGCTACCCTGGGTGTAACGCCCCAGATTTCCAAAATAAAGCTAAGTTAAAATTTTCATGAATTTCTTTTTTTTTTCTTTGCAGCGGAATTTACAAAAGCTTTTAGCAGCGGAATCAGACGATAATGAGTCGTCAGTTTTAGAAAACTCCGAGCACGTTGCAGGTATGTGGCCAAGCAACTCATTGACCACCAAAGTGTTCCATTTATCGAAAACCACATGTTTATTACAACACTACTGCTTAGAAAAGCAGTGTAGGTTCAATAAAAAGGAAGCAGTACAACTATGTCTAGAGAAACCCTGAAACTCGATGCCGCCTTGCTCCGCATATCGTCACGCAGGTCCAACACCTGAAATCCCCATAAAACGGGGTCAGAACCATAGATGGTCTGGTAAGCATGCAGTCATACATCCATTCAACTCAAGTACGGTAATGACCACTCAGGGTCGCAATGAGCAATAACGACGCTCAAGCCTCCAAGACTTAGCGTATATCGCAAGAGCCTCCTCAGGGCTATGAGTTGAACATCCGCTCGAGTCCTCATGACTTAGAGCAAGCCTTTTCAAGGCTGTGATTTGAATAACCGCTTAAGTCTCCACGACTTAGCCATGACATCTTTCGGGTCTCAAAGTGATGTTTAGCTCAAGTCTTCATACTTGGCACATCCGTATCCCACGTATCTAAGGACAACTCCTCGAGCTTCGCTTAGTCGTGCGGATACAACACGGGTCTTTGCCCAGTCGGTCCAGTAGTATACCTAACATGACACCTTCACAAAGGTTATGCAGGACTGACTCAACACGTCATCCACTCATACATTCAAAGCATCGCTGTACCTAGAACTAATGCATTGTTTCGATAATTAACCACTCCCGCCTTTGGTACGCAGGTAGAGCTATTGTCCGGGCATCAACGCGACGTTCTGGGGGTTGATTATTCTATGTATTTTAGATACCCCAGAGGCCTGTTGACCCTATCCATAGTAGGGCAGTGTGTTTCAACTGGGAGAACCCTACTAGGCCCATATTCGGATGCATCCTCTACTTGCAGTAGTTGGGTTCAATCCTTAGATCTTAAGGATAACCACGACCCCAAAACCCATGAGTGACTGAGGCCATCGTGGACTCTATCAGGTCCAAAGTAAAATACATGTCACTCAAGGCTGTACCATCACTGTCATTCCACAGTGAGCATAATTCCTGAAGGGGTCTGCCAGTCTTACAATTACTTGGACAGAATCTGCATGCCATTTAGGCAGCCTGTGCTTTCAGCACTACGGGAGTATGTACCCGACCCCATTCAGTCTGCCCCAACACAGTCATTACTGAGGGGGTACCCCTAACACGATCTTCAACCGCGGGGTATGTGCGACCTTAAGTCTTATTCATATGCATGCAGAACACCGCTCTTGGCACTTCGGCCCCCACGAGCATCACACCTCTTTGGGTGGAAACAACACACTCTGGCTCTTCGGCCCTTACGAGTCTGGTTGTGTAACCGTTCTCAATGAGCATGCATATGACTCGATCTAAATAGATCGGCTACTCGGTGTATTTTTACGCGATGAGTACAAACCTAGCCAAGGCGCAACCTCTACTCCGGCTCAGCGGCCCTTACGAGCAAGGTGCCCTTGCAGGCACAAGGATACGAGCCGATCTGGCATCGTTCCATCAACAGACATCATTATGCCGTTCCATTGGTTTCGGCAGCTCTTCTGCCAACCATTTCGTCAGCACCTCCCCTGCTCTACCGGCAGTGGTGCGACGAACTCTTCTACGTTGTGGAGGGCAAACCATGAACTGGGTAGCACTCTGCTATATGTCAGAGTATCCTGCTACGTTCTTTCTGAGCTATTCTTAGCTTCTTCAGAAATTTCAGCAGCACTTCCTCTCTTTTACGGAGAAAGCGTGCGTTTCTTTTATCCATTTCAGCGGCATCTCCCCTCTTTGGTAGGAAATCGCCACGCTTAATTCGGGGAAATGGATGCGCACCGTTGTGCGTACTTTGCATCCATCAAGGTTGCAGGAACCCTGGGCTATAGCCAGGCCATACGTATTTGACTTAGTCTTTACGTAAAGAGCATTTTGCCAAAAAGTTGAAGCCTTTCCAATAGGGGCTTCATTCGTCAAGCAGAATCTTGAACGAGGAGCGGTCAAGGAATCGCATGGGCGATTTGGAGTTGATCTCCATTTGAACGCTCATTTATGCGCCATATATGTAGTATAAGCAGAAGCCTATGCTTTATACAGCGGCGGCGTAAAGAAATGCATATACTATTTTTCAGGGTGTGTAACTGAACGAAATATTCTACATATATAACAAAGCAGAAGCCTTGGCATCATTCGACGCGACGACGTAAGTAAATACATTGCAGAAAGCAGGAGCCTTGACATCGTTCGACGCGACGGCGTAAGTAAATGCATAATCGGAAGTACAGTAATCGGAAGTGCAGAAAACAGGGAGCCTTGGCATCATACGACGCGACGGCAAAGGTAAATTACATAGCCTGTGCGATATAAGACGCGTCGGCAGAATCAACAGATATACACCTAGATCTGTATCCAACGATAGTTACGAGGCGAGCGAGTGAACACCGAAGTGTCCTAGAGGGCTCAACCAAGAACTAGGGCGAGATACTATTTTTGAAGAACGCATATACTGCGCATTCGAACATATATATCCGACGATAGTTACGAGGCGAGCGCGTGAACACCGAAGCATCCCAGAGGGCTCAACCAAGAACTAAAGCAAGATACTACTTCAGAAAGTATATGCTATATACAAACAATCAAATACTTGAGAGAGATGGTTTAATGAAGCGAACTTACTTCAAATCGTGGAAGAAACGGCTTCGGGTTGCTTCTTTGGCTTCGAGCCTTCCTTCGAGAGGTCAGACTAAGTCAGATGAAGCTGACTTAGTTGAGAAAGAGGTAGAGTAGGTCAAGCTACTCAACCTAAGTGGTTTGAACCAAACAGGGTTCGATCCAAGTCAACTGGGTTCAGCAGGTTCGAACTCAGCTCAAGTAGGCTAAGTCTGGGTTCAGAAATCCAAACCGGGATCTGGACCAAAAAGGACTTTGACTTTGACTTCAACCCTAACTAGGTTCAAGCCAAGTCAACTGGGTTTGGACTTAGTCAAGTAGGTTCAGACCTAGGTCAAGTGGGTTAGGACCAGGTCAGGCAGGCTAAGACCAGATCAGGCAGGCTCAGGCCAAGTCAGGTAGGCTCAGACCTACTGGGCTAGGTAGGGGAGGTTTTAGGAAGTAGGAGAGAGAAAGAGGAGGCTAGAAAGGGGGGGGGCGATTTTTTTCTAAAGGGGAGGGCCTTTATTTATAGGAAATGAAACTTGGGCCCCAAGTTTCCCCTTTACCCATATGCCCTTGGCTTCTTTTTAATGCCAAGAGGTTCCTTGGTGTGGGGCCCACTTGGATATTCCATGGTATACTTTTGTGGGTCCCACCAGATATTTTCTGAGGAATATTCCTGTGGGTCCCACCAATTATTTTCGTGGGTCTCGCAAGAATTTCGGGTTTTCGGCGATTTTTTTCCGAAAAATTCTGAGTACGCCATTCCCTTCGTATTGACATTACTAAGAAAGTTGGCTCGCAGGAATCCTTTGATTTCATTCAGGTAGGAAGTTATGGCTTTCAGAGTGTTTGAGCATATATTCGCGATTCGACGAATATCCTAAGTATAACTGGCTCGCAGGAATTGATTCGTTTCGCATTCTGAGAAAAAATGCTATTTTTACCAGTAAATGCCTCATGAATTTTATTCAGATATTTTCTGAAAAACTGCAGGTCTTACATCATTACCCCCTTAAAGGAATTTCGTCCCCGAAATTCAGCTAAGAGTACAAGGTGAAGAGTTCAGGATATTTATCCCGCATATCCGATTCGGGCTCCCAAGTGCAATCATCGATTCCATGATGCTGCCACCTCACTTTAACAAGTGGAATGACCTTCGTTCTTAGCACTTGCTCCCGTCGGTCCATGATCTCCACTGGCCTTTCTTCTACCGTCATATCTTCTCGGATGTCAATGTCTTCATGTTGAATGACGTGAGAAGAATCATGAACGTACTTTCTAAGCATTGATACGTGAAATACATCATGTATTTGCGCGTATTGTGGTGGCAATGCTACTCGGTAGGCAGTCTCTCCGATTCGGCTCAAAACTTCGAAGGGACCAACGAATCTGGGGCTGAGCTTCCCCTTCTTTCCAAAACGAAACACACTCTTGGTTGGAGAGACCTTGATAAAACCTTATCTCCAACCGCAAAAGTGAGTTCCCTACGCCGCTGATCGACGTAGCTCTTCTATCGACTCTGAGCGGTCAGTAGCTTCTTTCTGATCATGTGGACTTGCTCAGTATAATGCTGCAACACAATGGGCGAGTCCAAGGTTCGCTCACCCACTTCACCCCAATGGATTGGTGATCGACAGGGTCGCCCGTATAAGGCTTCATACGGTGCCATCCCAATGCTAGCGTGGTGGCTATTATTATAAGCAAATTCAGCCAACGCTAGGTGGGAATCCCAATCACCTTTCCATTCCAGCATACAGGCTCTTAGCAAATCTTTAAGAGTCTGTATGGTTCGTTCTGATTGCCCATCTGTTTGGGGATGGAATGCTGTACTGAACTTGAGTTTCGTCCCCAGGGCTCTCTGAAGCTGCTCCCAAAAGTGAGAGGTGAACTTTGGGTCACGATCAGATATGATCGAAATCGGCACTCCATGGAGTCTAACGATTTTCCGATTGTAGATCTCTGCCAATCGTTCAGTTGAGTATCGAGTGTTGATTGGCAGAAAGTGAGCAGACTTGGTGAGTCTGTCCACGATCACCCATATCGAATCGTGTTGTCTCTTGGATCGAGGCAATCCAACGATAAAATCCATCGTAATGCCTTCCCATTTCCATTCTGGAATCTCGATCCGTTGCATCTTTCCACCAGGTCGCTGATGTTCGATCTTAACATACTGGCAGATCAAACACTTCGAGACAAACGTAGCCACATCACGCTTCATACCCTTCCACCAGTACTTCATCTGCAAATCTCGGAACATCTTCGTACCTCCAGGGTGAATGGTGTACTTGCTATTATGAGCCTCCTGGAGTACTTCCTGTCTTAGCTCAGGGTTATTTGGAACCCAAATCCTTTCTTCCATCCATATTCCTCCATCTTCTTTCAAATGGAAGAAAGTGTCATCTTTTTCAGCACGAGCTTTCAATTCCAAGTACTGGGGATCCTTGAACTGTTCGGCTACGATGTGATCGAGGAACTCAATGTGGATCGTCAAACATGACATTTGGATTCTGCTAGAATCAGCCAAAAATGGCTTCCAGTTGACGAAATCCTCCATCAACTTCCATTGTCCGGTTAGGCTGGCCAGAGTGCTAACAGTCTTGCGACTAAGGGCATCTGCTACAACATTCGCCTTTCCAGGGTGATAGGAAAGCGTGAATTCGTAGTCTTTGAGGAATTCCAGCCATCGCCGTTGCCGCATATTGAGTTCTTTTTGAGAAAAGAGGTATTTTAGGCTTTTATAGTCCGACATGACCTTAAATTTCTCTCCATACAGGTAGTGTCGCCAGATCTTAAGCGCGAACACTACCGCGGCAAGCTCAAGATCGTGGGTTGGATAGTTTTTCTCATGGACTCTCAACTGTCGTGACGCATAGGTGATTACTTTGCCATGCTGCATCAACACACAACCCAGACCTGTTCCCGAGGCATCGGTATAAGCCACGAAGCCTCCCTGATCAGAAGGTAAGGTAAGGACAGGGGCAGTGGTAAGCCTCTGTTTGAGAACCTCAAAGCACTCCTTACACTGGTCAGTCCATTCAAACTTGACTCCCTTTTTCAGTAATTTTGTCATCGGTACGGCGATTCGGGAGAAGTCTTGTATGAACTTCCGATAATAACCGGCAAGTCCAAGGAAGCTACAGACCTCAGTGATATTTTCTGGCTGCTTCCAGTCCATCACAGCTTCCACCTTCGCAGGATCCACGGCGATTCCATCTTTTGAGATCACATGGCCAAGGAACATCACTTTATCTAGCCAGAATTCACATTTTGAAAACTTAGCATAGAGTTGGTTATCTTGAAGGGTTTTCAAGACGATTTTCAAGTGCTCCACGTGTTGTTCCTTGTTCTCAAAATATACGAGAATGTCATCAATAAAGATGATGACAAAGCTATCTAAATATGGTCTGAATATCCGATTCATTAGATCCATAAAGGCAGCAGGCGCATTAGTGAGTCCGAAGGGCATTACTACGAACTCATAATGGCCGTATCTCGTTCTGAAGGCAGTCTTGGGTATATCCTCTTCCTTAACTCTGAGCTGATGGTACCCAGACCTGAGGTCGATCTTGGAGAACACCCTCGCTGTTCTGAGCTGATCGAATAAGTCCTCAATCTGAGGCAACGGATACTTATTTTTAACAGTTGCCTGGTTAAGCATCCAATAATCGATACATAACCGAAAGGATCCATCCTTCTTCTTTACAAACAGCACCGGGGCTCCCCACGGTGACACACTAGGACGGATGAACCCTTGTTCCATCAGTTCTTCCAACTGACACTTCAACTCACTGAGTTCAGCTGGCGCCATTCGATACGGGGCTTTGGATATCGGCGTTGTTCCGGGTAATGATTGAATTCCAAATTCAACCTCACGAAGTGGCGGAAGTCCTGACAATTCCTCAGGAAACACATCGGGAAACTCCCGCACCACTTCCAAACTCTCAAGGGGTTGGTCGTTGGATTTTTCCACCGAGAGACTCAACAGGAAGGCCACACAACCCTTCCTAAGGTATTTTTGTACCTTAAGTGCTGATATGAGCCTTTTCTGTGGAACTGGTTTGGATAACCGGTATTCCATCTTAGGCAATCCGAGTCGAGATAGAATTACACTGCCCTCGCGGCACAGAATCTTGGCATTATTCTGAGCCAACCAATTCATTCCCAGAATGACATCGTACTGTATCATATCGATCAGGATGGCGTCAGTAGGCAAGTGTTGCCCTGCTATCTCAATATCCAAGTTTTTCACACACCGGATACATTTGGTGCGTGAACCCAACGGGTTATACACTTCGATCATTTTATCAATCGGTTGCACCGAGGCGTGGAGTTGTTCGGTGAAATCGTCAGAGATAAATGTATGAGTAGCACCATAATCAAACAAGACGTAAGCTGCATGTCCATTAACAGGTACGGTGCCTTCAATCAGGTCACCATTTTCGACTTGTTCAGTCGTTACAATACACGACCTGCAACAGGCCTTTGTTCGATCCTAGGGGGCGGTCGTTTGAACTGCGAACACTGTGGTGCTGGTCGAGAGGGTCTGTCAGATCCGGCATTACTCCTCTGTTCATCTTCAGCCTTCTTGGCGCAATCCCTTATAAAGTGGCCCATCTTCCCACAATACAAGCACCCGCCAATGTCACGAGGACATGGCTTTCCGGGGTGGTTCATACGACACCTTGGGCAGCTGAAGTTGGACTGCTGACCATTCGAAGTTGTGTTCTGTCTTGGCCTCATGACTTGTTGAGTGTTGTTCCCTCCTTGGAACTTCTTCTTTTGAAAGGGTTGTCGTGAACCCTGGCCACTTAGGAACGTCCTTTTACGATTCTCACCATTCACTATGGGCTTCTTTGCTACGATCACTTTAGATCGCGCCCAATCCTCTTGGATTTTTGAAGCCGCTGCTACCGCAGCCTGAAAAGTCGAAGGCATGCTTGTTATTACTCGAGATCGCAGCCCTTCGCGCAGACCATTCACATATTTGTCGGCCCTTTCTTGGTCTGTTTCGAACAATCGAGAGCAGTAGCGCTCTAGATTCTGAAATTTGGTGGTATAGTCCATTAGACTCATACCGCCCTGTTCCAACTCCAGAAACTCCATCTTTTTCTTGTTTCTGGAATGCAACGGGAAGTAGTTATCCATAAAAGTCCTCCGAAAGTCAGTCCAAGGAATGACTTCGACTTGTGAGAATTGGATAAGTTTAGTGGTATCCCACCACTTCCGTGCATTGTCTTTCAACCGATACGTGCCAAAGTTGGTCTTTTTCTCTTCTGGTACTCCCAGTACTGAGAAGGCACGTTCTATCTCTTCGATCCAACTCTCTGCGAGCTCCGGATCGGCTCTGCCAATGAAAACTGGTGGATCAAGCTTGAGGAACTTCTCATAAGTCACTCCTCCCAGGTGCTCATTTCGTGGTGCGACTGGTTCTGGCCTCGTTTCACGGATGGCGGTAACCAGATTGTTGAGTGTTTCCAACAGGAATCCTTGCGTATGGGACTCTTCGCTTGGCATGGTTCTTCTCGTCGTAGGAGCCATTTATCTATGCACACACAAGCACTTTTTTTTAGTTTCTCAATGTATATATTGAAGCAAAGTTTCATTACTTAATATACATCACATTTACACAAACATCGCCTTAAACAAAACGTCATGCCGCACTGGCAGACTTTTAGGCGTTGAGAAACTATGTACATGAGTCTATTGACTCTAAAACACTACCAGTCTCTTCTAGGAACTGGATTTCTTTCTCGACCCAAAGAACCCGAAGTATAGTTTACTTCCACATTGCCTTGGTGCAGGCACTACTAGTTTTGGCTTGGGCGGCACTTCCGCACTCTCAAGCGAATCTTGTGGGTAGATCAGTGATGCCGGTCCACTTGCCCATTCAGTGGCATCATGGCTCGGGGAATTCGATACCATAACGGGATGATAGGGGTTGTATCCCTCTTCCTGGCCATTCAGACTCGGTGTTGGTGAAGCCGCTCTATTCCCCCATATAATAGTACTTTGATTCGAGGAATCTGAAATCATAATGGGATTATAGAAGGAGTTGTTGCATCCCTCCTCCCAACTGTGCAAGCTAGGCGTACATGATGCCTGTTGATAGCCTTGCGATTGACCAAATCCCTCAAGAAAGTTCAAGTCAAATCCTACCAGAGACGGTAGTTCATCAGAAGTTGCTGGGGTACGACTACTCCCTCTACTGGAGTAATGTGGCCCACTAACACGCGAGGTCTCATCCCTAAGACCAAGCGATCCCCGCCGACCCATATCGGCGGTATGTTTCATTTGGCATTCGTTGGCGGAATGCCCTTCTTCGCCACAATACTGGCAGTCTTGGACTTCATATGGGCATACCCACTCATCGTGCATGATCCCGCAACGATAGCAGTATCCTCGAGAGTCATGAGTTGCCATCTATACAAAGATGCACCCAAGTCAGAACAAGAAGTACAAAATATACTTACAGTGCGATATGGTGGACAAGACGGATCTCGAACCAGGTTTCTCAGACTCTTGCATTGATACCAATTCTGTAATGCCCCGGATTTCCAAAACAAAGCTAAGTTAAAATTTTCATGAATTTCTTTTTTTTTTCTTTACAGCGGAATTTACAAAAGCTTTTAGCAGCGAAATCAGACGATAATGAGTCGTCAGTTTTAGAAAACTCCGAGCACGTTGCAGGTATGTGGCCAAGCAACTCATTGACCACCAAAGTGTTCCATTTATCGAAAACCACATGTTTATTACAACACTACTGCTTAGAAAAGCAATGTAGGTTCAATAAAAAGGAAGCAGTACAACTCTGTCTAGAGAAACCCTGGAACTCGATGCCGCCTTGCTCCGCATATCGTCACGCAGGTCCAACACCTGAAATCCCCATAAAACGGGGTCAGAACCATAGATGGTCTGGTAAGCATGCAGTCATACATCCATTCAACTCAAGTACGGTAATGACCACTCAGGGTCGCAATGAGCAATAACGACGCTCAAGCCTCCAAGACTTAGCGTATATCGCAAGAGCCTCCTCAGGGCTATGAGTTGAACATCCGCTCGAGTCCTCATGACTTAGAGCAAGCCTTTTCAAGGCTGTGATTTGAATAACCGCTTAAGTCTCCACGACTTAGCCATGACCTCTTTCGGGTCTCAAAGTGATGTTTAGCTCAAGTCTTCATACTTGGCACATCCGTATCCCACGTATCTAAGGACAACTCCTCGAGCTTCGCTTAGTCGTGCGGATACAACACGGGTCTTTGCCCAGTCGGTCCAGTAGTATACCGAACATGACACCTTCACAAAGGTTATGCAGGACTGACTCAACACGTCATCCACTCATACATTCAAAGCATCGCTGTACCTAGAACTAATGCATTGTTTCGATAATTAACCACTCCCGCCTTTGGTACGCAGGTAGAGCTATTGTCCGGGCATCAACGCGACGTTCTGGGGGTTGATTATTCTATGTATTTTAGATACCCCAGAGGCCTGTTGACCCTATCCATAGTAGGGCAGTGTGTTTCAACTGGGAGAACCCTACTAGGCCCATATTCGGATGCATCCTCTACATGCAGTAGTTGGGTTCAATCCTTAGATCTTAAGGATAACCACGACCCCAAAACCCATGAGTGACTGAGGCCATCGTGGACTCTATCAGGTCCAAAGTAAAATACATGTCACTCAAGGCTGTACCATCACTGTCATTCCACAGTGAGCATAATTCCTGAAGGGGTCTGCCAGTCTTACAATTACTTGGACAGAATCTGCATGCCATTTAGGCAGCATGTGCTTTCAGCACTACGGGAGTATGTACCCGACCCCATTCAGTCTGCCCCAACACAGTCATTACTGAGGGGGTACCCCTAACACGATCTTCAACCGCGGGGTATGTGCGACCTTAAGTCTTATTCATATGCATGCAGAACACCGCTCTTGGCACTTCGGCCCCCACGAGCATCACACCTCTTTAGGTGGAAACAACACACTCTGGCTCTTCGGCCCTTACGAGTCTGGTTGTGTAACCGTTCTCAATGAGCATGCATATGACTCGATCTAAATAGATCGGCTACTCGGTGTATTTTTATACGATGAGTACAAACCTAGCCAAGGCGCAACCTCTACTCCGGCTCAGCGGCCCTTACGAGCAAGGTGCCCTTGCAGGCACAAGGATACAAGCCGATCTGGCATCGTTCCATCAACAGACATCATTATGCCGTTCCATTGGTTTCGGCAGCTCTTCTGCCAACCATTTCGTCAGCACCTCCCCTGCTCTACCGGCAGTGGTGCGACGAACCCTTCTACGTTGTGGAGGGCAAACCATGAACTGGGTAGCACTCTGCTATATGTCAGAGTATCCTGCTACGTTCTTTCTGAGCTATTCTTAGCTTCTTCAGAAATTTCAGCAGCACTTCCTCTCTTTTACGGAGAAAGCGTGCGTTTCTTTTATCCATTTCAGCAGCATCTCCCCTCTTTGGTAGAAAATCGCCACGCTTAATTCGGGGAAATGGATGCGCACCGTTGTGCGTACTTTGCATCCATCAAGGTTGCAGGAACCCTGGGCCATAGCCTTTACGTAAAGAGCATTTTGCCACCCTGATATCGGTCGAGGGCTAAGTTGGAACCTAGTAATAAAATACAAATTGCGTGTTAAGCTACCCTGGGAACCTACTTGATCTCGGGGTTTGTACCCGTTTGGTGTATCCGCGGGACACGGAAATTAAAAAGAGGAACTTAAAGATGTGTGCATTTAATAGGGCATGCATATGGAAAGATGGAATTTAAATAAAAGATAACCAAAGAAATCATGCATTGCACATAATCATGCATTTTTCTGTTATGCATTAGACCATGCATGTTTGAATCATTCTTGATATCATTTGGTGGTAGCATATGACTCACTTTGTGAAATCATGTTGAAAGGTTTGATTATTTAGTTATTGATCTATGGCACTGTTTACGGTTCTTGACTGGTAAGTATATGCAACTGTTGGTAGTTATAGATATTTAAATGTTGCAAATTTTATATCTGCACTCGCTCAAATCACTGCATGAAATCTAATCCATGTTCTTTCTCTCACCTGGTTTCTTTAGAAGTAGCTGTGCTCAGAATTTCTGTTCTGACACACTACTTTGTTTGTTTTTCGCAGGACATGGAGCACAGTGAAGTTGGACATGCATTTGGGGATGGATGAGTTACACTTGGGCTTGTCAGCTTCAGTAGAGGATAGATTGGCTTGTTCTTTTGTCATTCAGTTCTTTTATTTTCTGTAATTGTTATTTTACTTTCAGTTGAAGAAAACCTTGTCTTTGAAATTTTCTTACTCATTAATAAAAGAGTTTTAGTTGGTTTATATGGATGATAATTGCAACTTCGTTTGTGGTGGATGGGTTATCCAATGGAAAGTGGAACTGTGAGGACCCCAGATCTCTGGGAAGGTTTCCGCAACTCTTAGAAAAAAAAATATTCCGCATTTTTAAAAGGGTCTTGATTGGGGTCGTTACACTTTAGGATCTAGAATCCAATTCTACTTTGGATCTTAGACTTCAGATCCAAATCCACTTAGGATCTAGAATCCAATCACACTTTGGATCTTAGACTTCAGATCTAAATTCACTTAGGATCCAGAACCCAATTCCACCTTGGATCTCAGACTTCAGATCCAAATCCATTTTAGGGTCCGGAATCCAATCACACTTTGGATCTCAGACTTCAGATCCAAAATCCATCTTAGAATCCAGAATCAAATTTTACATCAGATCTCAAATTTCAGATTTTGAATCCAGTTTGAGATCCAATTCCACTCTCAATTCTAGATTTCAAATCCAATTCCATTTTCAGATCTCATCTGAACTTCCTAAATCCATTTTTAATTACCATTTGACTTTCTTAGATCCATTCTAAATTTCAAACTTCAAAATCTAAATTCAATTCCATCTCAGGTATTCATTTCCTTTCCTAAATTCAAGTTCAAATTTAAAGTCCATTTCCGACTTTGAAACTTCATTTTCCTTTCATTTCAAAGCTCCAAATCATTCTTTCTCAAAGTCAAGATTTATTTTTCCAACTCTGATTTACTTCAAAAACTTAGAACTTCTCTGATCTATCTCAAGTTCTAAGTTAGATTCAATCATTTCTTCACTCCTTTACCAAGTTCATCTCAGAATACTTGGAAATTTCCAAATCAATTTTCAAAAGAGCATACATCCTTGCATTGCACAAGCATGATTCTTTATGCATTTAGATCTTTAGGATAAACTCTTAGATAATATTTAGGCAAAACAAAAAGCATAGATTCGATCCTTGGTTCGATTACCCTTGGTAAAGGTGCCAGGAACGGTCGAACCTCGTACCGACGAGCGAATCCCGTCTCTCCATTTTCCCGCAAACTTTCAAAACAGAGGCGAGTAATTTTCTAAATATTTTCAAATCAAGGAAATCCCGCAAAAGAGTTCCTCTTCTCTATTTCTTTCTTTCTTTTCTCTTTTCTCTTTCTTTTCTTTCTTTTACTTTTCTCCCTTCAAAAAGGAGGAAAATAGAGGTCAGAAAAGGAAAAGAGAAGGAAAAGAAAGAAACCACAAGAGAGGAAAATTTTTGCAATGATCATAGTTTTGGCGACCGTGATGGGACACGTCTTCGTCCGGTTGAATCTATGCCTTTGCTTTGCTTTAATATCATCTAAGTCTTTATTCTCCCATGTCAGCTACATTTTCATGCAAACCTTAGGAGCTTAGACTCTGTCCTAAAGCTGACATCATTGCATATAGGATCTAAGTATGGTTTGGTAGGACTATATTGAGGAGATTATTCCATGTTCACGTTAGACTTAGGTCTTAAATACAACTCTCCTCAATTTTAGGGATTGAATGCAAACAATGTATGCAAGTGTATGCTTCCTTTCATTTAAATCTATCTCTTTAGGACTTGCATTAGAGCCTTCTGATTTTATTGCATGCTGAACTTGTTTTCAAAAAACCTCCTTACCTATATTGTCCCAGTCTTCACGTTGCTGGGCTGTCTCATTGAACCATAGTTCGGGAGAGAGCCTCACAACTGGGTCACTTATTTGGGTTCGCGCCCCCCTACCACGTACCTAAGGGCCATAGTCCGAGGTATATCGGCAGGTGCTCAAGGATGTTGAGAAGCCATTACCTTAGAATCGAAGAGATATCTTATATGCCACATACTTCGAGCTTCGGCTTTAGTATATCGGCGTACCTTGATTGGAATAAGATGATATAAATCTTAGAGTTAGGATTAAGGTCCTACCAGCCATTTCAAATATTGCATATAGAGTCAGCTCTAGGGAGTGCTTGTTTGCGCATCCTTGCTTGTATATCTGTGGTTGTATGATATTTTATATCCTCCTTATATTTTCCAAAACCCTAGGTATATATTTTAAAAATTTTCATTTTTGTTTCTAAAAACCCAAGTGTATTTTCCTTTCTCTTCCTCTAAAAATTCTTCAAAATTCTTCTGATCCTGCCTGCAAGTTCTTAAAATTTTAAATCTTTACCATTTGTTCTCAAATTTCATTTATTCTCTTATTTTCTTCTGATTTTATATTCTTGTTTATATTTTCATAAAAATCTATTTCCATCAAGAGATATCCTTTTCAAAATGGTATTTTCTTTCATATTTTAGTTGGTTACTCTCCCTCTTAGAGTTAACAGTGCAATTGTCACAAATTTTGTGATGACTCAATCCCTAGTAATGGGATACAATTTTTTAATAGATTTCAACCTAAATCCTTCCTTTTGTCAAAACTGCTCGAAAAAGTTTTCTTGGTCTAAAAACCTCCACTTTCCTCTACAGATAGCGCTGGTATTCGAAAATGGTTCAGACAAGAGCTGGAAAAGAAACAGTTCCTCAACTCAGCGACAATGAGGCGGAAGAGATGAGCTCTCCTAAATCAGTCAGAGGACAGGGTCAGAACAAGAAAGATGACATCGACCCCGTTATGTATGATATGTTCCAAAAGATGATGGCGAGGATGATGTCGAAACAAGCCGAAGCCAAGCTGAAAGAGGCAGTTCCTAAAAGCAAGCTGAGGAAGAAGCCTGTGAAAAAGCCAATCAAAATCATTAGAAAGAAGGTACAGTCAGACACTGCTTCTGAGGAATCAGAATCTGTCGAGGGAGAATCAGGAGAAGAAGAGCAGATTGTCTACAAACAGAATCCTCCAAGGCAGTCCGTAAAAATAGCTGCAGAAGAGCCCGAATCTGTCAACAAGCCCAAGTTTGGGGCTCCAGCAGAGGACCTAATGAGCAAGCAGATGAAGGAGATGAATCAAGCAATTAAAGACATTCAAGCCAAGGGTAAGGGCAAGCAGACCTACACTGGCGAAGATTTTTACGATGGTCTATATGGAGATGATAACCTGGAGAACCTTCCTCGTAAATTTCTCAAGTTTGATGGAACTGGCAACCCTAAAGCCCATCTAGCCACATTTTATGCAGAGTGTAGCCGTTTCATGAAAGACAATAGGGCTATGTTCATCTGTTTTCCCCGCAGTCTAGAGGGCATAGCAGCCATATGGTATGCTGACCACATAAATCCTATCGAACTACGAGAGTTCGATAAAGCAGTAAATCTGTTCATCAAGCGCTTCTTATTCAACCCTGAAGCCTCACCTACATTAAATCATCTTTACAACCTGAAGCAAGGAGAGACTGAAAGAGCAGGTGATTTCATTCACAGGTGGAGAAGCACCTGTAACAAGATGAAGGTACCCATTCCAGAGGAGCACGCATTACAGGTAATCCTCAACAATTTCTCTCAGCCCATAAGGAGCCTCATCGTCACTTCCCCGGCGAAATCCTAAATCAAGTTGATTGAGCGAGCTGAATGGCTCGAAGCAGGGATAGAAAGCGGGTTGTACGAGGGCACGCCTCTGGTCAAGAATATCCAAGACCAATAGAAGTAGACACAATTCGCTCATTCAGTGGATGCCTCCTGCAATAATCTTGGCAACAGCAGCAAAGGAAACAAGAAAAACAATGGCAATGGCCCGAGAATAGATCAAAGCAAGGGGCAGAAGGAGAGATCTTATAAGAACAATGACAAGCCACTTCCGAATGGCCTTCAGCAAAAGGGTGATCTTCAAGAGAAGCCCAAGTACATCAAGTGGGAGAAAGATCGAGTCTTCACTCTGTTATCTGAGAGTTTAGAAGTGATTATGAATTACCTTTTGAAGCACGGAATGATCAAACTCCCTAAAATCGCAGATCCTCCCGTAATGTTGGGAAAATTCAAAGACCAATTCTGTAAGTACCATAGAGCAACATGGCACAATACCGAGCACTGTTTTGTCCTCAAACACATGATACAAGACTGCATTGACAGAAGTGAGTTGATAGAGGACGAGGAAGAAAAGCAGTCAGCAGTCCTGACAGAACCATTTCCGGACCACTTAAAGAATTGATAAAGCCAAAGTTTTTGCTTTCGTCTCTTTTCGTCAGTTATCTTGTAGTGGCAAGTCAGCCCAGTCTTTTTGAATCTTTTCCTTTCAAAGTTCTTATAAATATTTAGTTTTGTTATCAAACATTTTGCTTATCAATGAAATGTCAATTTCCTTTATAAATCTTTTATATCCAATACTTCTTTTTTTCCCTTTGCCATACTGGGGCATTTAAATTTCTATTCTTTTCCGAATGCGGGACAATCCTGACATCATTCATGAGAGAAATGATATTACCTACGAGGGCTTTTCAAAAATAATGAAATTTTGAAAATCTTCGTCAAAGATCAACCTTCGTGTTGATCATATCTTCAAAAATGAGTTTCCGAACCATTGCATTGAAAATTCAGAACTCGTGTTGATCCTATCTTTCAAGATCGGTTTCAAAATGTTATATTCGAAGATCAACCCTTGTGTTGGTCTTATCTTCCAAAACTGATTTCAAATCTTTATATTAAAAGATCAACCCTTGTGCTGGTCTTAGCTTCTAAAATGAGTTTCGAATCATTCAAAGACCAACCCTTGTGTTGATTTTAAATCATTATATTCAAAGATCAACCCTTGTGTTGGTCTTATCTTCCAAAACTGATTTCAAATCTTTATATTCAAAGATCAACCCTTGTGCTGGTCTTAGCTTCTAAAATGAGTTTCGAATCATTCAAAGACCAACCCTTGTGTTGATTTTAAATCATTATATTCAAAGATCAACCCTTGTGTTGGTCTTATCTTCCAAAATGGATTTCAAATCTTTATATTCAAAGATCAACCCTTGTGTTGGTCTAATCTTTCAAAATAGGCTTCGAATCATTCAAAAATCAATTCTTGTATTGATTTTCATCATTATATTCAAAGATCAACCTATGTGTTGGTCTTATCTTCTAAGATTGGTTTTAAAACGTTATCTTCAAAGATCAACCCTTGTATTAATCTTATTATCAATTTCGAGCTGTTATTTTTAGAAATCAGATCTATTGCTGATCTTCTTATTCAAAAAAATAGGTTTTCAAAACCATTGCCTTCAAATATTAACCCTCATGATGATCTCTCATGTTTGATTTAAAGGATCAGATCTCGCGCTGACCATTCTTCTTGTGGTGGATTTTCTTCCCCCAAAATGATTTCTCATTTATCTTTTAAATAAACATTTTCCTTTCCAAATCCCATATGCAGGCAGGATCAGAAAAATTCCCTTTTCTCAAATCTTGTAAATCTTCAGTTAATTTTGATATCTTTATCAGTTTCATTAATTTTATTCATATTTTGATCAAGTTTACATCAATTTTATCAAGTTTATCAATATTTCCTCAATTCTATTAAATTTTATCAATTCTTTACCCTTTCAAGTTAAGGGATAAACCTGATGCCTCTTTCCCATGAGGTATTTCCTTTATTTTTTGGCCCTTTCAGGTTAAGGGATAAACCTGACCCTCGTTGTCCGAGGTGTGCCCTTTCAGGTTAAGGGATAAACCTGACCCTCGTCGTCCGAGGTGTTCCCCCTCAAGTTAAGGGATAAACCTGACCCTCGTTGTCCGAGGTGTTCCCTTTCAGGTTAAGGGATAAACCTGACCCTCGTTGTCCGAGGTGTTCCCGCTCAGGTTAAGGGATAAACCTGACCCGCATTGTCCGAGGTGTTCCCATTCAGGATAAGGGATAATCCTGAAACCCCTCGTAGGAGCAATAACGCTGCCTATGAGGATTCTTTTGTAAATACAAGTTTTATCAATCTTTGTTGATTTTCTAGATCTATATCAATTTCCCTTCATTAAATCTCTTTAAATTCTATTCTTTTTCCCATTCAGGATAAGGGAAAATCTTGAGACCCCTTGTAGGAGCAATAACGCTACCTATGAGAATTCTTTTGTAAATACAAGTTTCGTAAACCTTCATTGATTTTCTAAGTTTATATCAATTTCTCTTTATTTTATATCCTTAAAATTCTTTTTCCCATTCAGGATAAGGGATAATCCTGAAACCCCTCGTAAGAGCAATAACGCTACCTATGAGGATTCTTTTGTAAATACAAGTTTCGTCAACCTTCATTGATTTTCTAAATTTATATCAATTTCTCTTTATTAAAATTCCTTAAATTCTTCTTCCCATTCAGGATAAGGGAAAATCCTGAGACCCTTCGTAGGAGCAATAACGCTACCTACGAGGATTCTTTTGTAAATACAAGTTTCGTAAACCTTTATCGATTTTCTAAATTTATATCAATTTCTCTTCATTTAGATTCCTTAAATTCTTTTCCCATTCAGGATAAGGGATAATCCTGAGACCTCTCGTAGGGGCAACAATGCTACCTATGAGAATTCTTTTTGCAAATACAAGTTTTATCGATCTTTATTGATTTCTAAATTTATATCAATTTCTCTTCAAATTCTATTCTTTTTCCCATTCAGGATAAGAGAAAATTCTGAGATCACTCATAGGGGCAACCATGCTACCTGTGAGAATTCTTTTTACAAAAATAAATCAATTTCCTCAAATATTCTACATTTTTTTCAAAAGTTCTATATCATTCTATCTTCTCAAAGTTTATTCTTTCTATATTCCCCGTCACATACCTGGTCCGTCTAAATCATAGATCATAAATTCTAAATCTTGTCATATCCTTTCTAAATTCAAGTTATTTCTTCACAAAATCTTTTATTTCCCCTTCAGGTTAAGGGATAAACCTGAATCATTCTTTTCCTAAATTCTCATCAAGTGTCTATTCTATTTTTCCCCTTCAGGATAAGGGATAATCCTGAAACTTCGGCAATCATTCCTGCTTCAATCTTCAAAAATCTTAAGAATGTCGATCTCCTTCCCGACTCTCAGTTGGAAAAACCCGGTGCTCGCACTAGTTATTTTGCTAAAAGTTTTTTAAATCTAAAGATCAAGTTCAGTCCTCGTACTGGTTGTCTTTCAAAAAAATTTCGAACTTAAATCAGGTCGTTAAATGATTAAATGAAATGTCCCAGCTACTTCGCTGGTCGTTAAATGATTAAATGAAAAGTCCCAGCTACTTCGCTGGTCGTTAAATGATTAAATGAAATGTCCCAGCTACTTCGCTGGTCGTTAAATGATTAAATGAAAAGTCCCAGCTACTTCGCTGGTCGTTAAATGATTAAATGAAAAGTTCCAGCTACTTCGCTGGTCGTTAAATGATTAAATGAAATGTCCCAGCTACTTCGCTGGTCGTTAAATGATTAAATGAAATGTCCCAGCTACTTCGCTGGTCGTTAAATGATTAAATGAAATGTCCCAGCTACTTCGTTGGTCGTTAAATGAAATGTCCCAGCTACTTCGCTGGTCGTTAAATGAAATGTCCCAGCTACTTCGCTGGTCGTTAAATGAAATGACCCAGCTACTTCGTCGGTCGTTAAATAAAATGTTCCAGCTACTTCGCTGGTCGTTAAATGAAATGTCCCAGCTACTTCGCTGGTCGTTAAATGAAAGGTCCCAGTCTTTACTGGTCGTTAAATGAAAGGTTGCAGCTCCTTCGCTGGTCGTTAAATGAAATATCTCAGTTTACTGGTCAGAATGTCCAAAATCATAGATGCAATTAAAGGTCACATCAAAATCTATATTGAGTGATTATTTCACGAAGAATTCTCGAAAACTTTGCCAATTTGCTAAAAGCATTTGTTGATTCTAAATATTCTTACTGCACAGAAGAATCGCCTCTGATTACCTCTAGTATTCTTTCCAAAAAGGTAAAACTTTTTCGCGAAAAAGAGGTAAAAT
This sequence comes from Nuphar pumila, assembly GCF_984573655.1. Lineage (NCBI taxonomy): Eukaryota > Viridiplantae > Streptophyta > Magnoliopsida > Nymphaeales > Nymphaeaceae > Nuphar > Nuphar pumila. The sequence continues at coordinate 24,170,992 of NC_143257.1, read as the reverse complement.
TCAAATCTTTTCCCTGTTGACCAACCAAAAGGATGAGAGAAATATTCTCGGTATAATTGGCGAAAGAAATATTCAATGACGTTGAAAAGCCAGAAGCGAATTGATATTGATCATAGCTATGACACATGTTTTAAGATGATTTTTTGGCAATTAGACAGTGGAAATATCATGAGCTACAAAAAGAATGCACTAAATCCATATCTTCTCTTTTCTAAAGCTGCAATCAAATATATGCAAAAGGGATCTCTCAATTGTCGTCACGATGAAGGCGAATATGTGAGCAGACCCTCGGGGCCAAAGAAGATTTGGATCATCTACCGAGATCAAGGAGTTTGTGAAGGATCCTTCAAGGGAAAGTTCAGATCACCGTCGAGATGAAGGCGAGTGTGATGAACCTATCGACAAACCCTAAATGATATTTGATTTCTGTTATCATCAATAGACCTTTTGAGCCAATATCATCAATAGAATCCCTGAAATAAAAGAAGGATCGAAACATCTCCAAGATGAAGGAGTTTGTGACATACCCTTCCCTGAAAAAGAGAGAGAAGTCAGGACATCTCCAAAATGAAGGATGATGTAAAAAGCCCGAAAAAGTTCAATGACTCAAAAAGAGTGCAAAAAAAAAAGATTATCATGAGAAAACACTCAGATATCAAAACTGCCTAAATTGCCAAAAGTCATATTTTTTCATGCAAAATTCTTTTATCAATGTCTTTTTACTACTTGCTTTTATGAAATTGAGAATATTTCTTCTCTTCTCATATCAAGGAAATAGATAGCTTCCTTGAAGAAAGTCATCAACGCTAAAATTTTGAATTTGACTCTTAAAACCGAGAAATTAGCCTCGTTGGAGAAGATACTCTGGGTAAAAGAGAGAATATCTTTGCACACATATGCACATTTTCGAGTGTTGAAGTCAACTATAAATTTATCTTATTGGCAAATTTTTTTAGATATTCTAAGAACGAAATAAATATTCAATATCCATTTTGGTGCAACCTAGCGTTGTTTATATCTTCCAGAAGAGTTACCCCATTCAGTTGAAGTATCTCTCCTGTCCCATCACGGTTTCGAGAAATCCGTATGGTTGTTCCCACTCAGGTTAAGGGTCAAAACCTGTATTTTCCACGAGAGGTCATTAAATTCAAAAGCTATTTCAGTCTCAGCAAAGAGACTCCCAAGTTCATCCTTTTTTTAAGGCTTTAGGGAACTTCATTTCTTCCTTTCGTAAACCCCTTTTTTTCGGATTTGTTTATCCAAACTCCGAAGGTCCCATCATGGTCTCTTCACTCGAGGATTCCATTTTGCCGTCCCCTTCAGGTTAAGGGTTAAGCTTGAACCTCGCCCCTCGAGGTGTCTTCCTTTTCAGGTTTTGGTTAAACCTAAATCTCGTTCCAACGAGTTTTCCCTTGTTTTGACAAGGCATTTTCCTCCAGTCCCATCATGGTTCTTCTTATCGAGGAATCCATGCTTTGTATATACATCCAGGATAGAATCCTACTTGAGCTTCATCTCACGAGGCATTTTCCAAAATGTCCCATCAGGGTCCTCACATATTCCTTTCCCCATTCAGGTTATCTTGAGATATCTTCGTCCCATCCAGGTTAAGGGCTAAACCTGAGTCATTCCACAAGGCTGATCTTATCTCACCCATAAGACTCGATCAAACTTCTTATCTTTCATCATTTTGGGATCTTCACCCAAAATCCCATCACGATTTCCTCATTTCTATCATTCAGTCATATCATTTTTCGAGGATTTTGTCTCCCCCAAGCCATTCAGGACAAGGTATTAAGCCTGAAACCATGTCTTTTAAATAAATTCTTCCACACCCAGTTCAGATCTGATGACTGGGGCATTTTCAAAATTTTGAGTGTTATCTTTGCCACTAAGCTCGGCTTTCGACCGGCTTAGTAGCAAAGAGGGACATCTGTGAACACCCCAAAATTTTCAAAATCTTTTAAATATTCCCTTTTTGCCCCTAAATTCATTTTTTGAGCAAATGAGTCATTTTAAATCTAAATTCCAGTTCATTTCTCAAGCTTTACTGAAATTAATTTCATTTTATATGTTTAAATTGATTTCAGATCTGGATCCATTGTCTAGATCCAAATCTGAGTCTCATTGTCCAAATTTTAAATTAAAATTACATAAAATACCAAAAACAATTTTAAATAGCTCGGACAGTCCATCCGACATCCGTTTGGATCCATCACGTCGTATTTCTCGATTCAAGTTTCAAAAACTCAAACATTTTCTCAAAACTTGGGTCCAAACCCATTCTTCTGAAGAAATTTCCCCAAAATAAACCTAACTTTTCAGAAAAGCTATGCTTTTGTAAATATTTTTGAAATTTTGTAAAAAAGTAGTCAAAATCCTTAGTTTTTAGAATTTTGTCTTCAAAAAGTACAAAAAATATATATTTAAGAAAAGAACAAAAAAATAAGAAAATCAAAAATCCAAAAATTTCAAAAACTATGCAATCTACCCTCTTTTTTTAAACTTCTTGTTAAAAACCCACTATTAAAAACCACTTTTTGAAAATCCAAAAAACCATCTTTTAGAAATTTTCTGAAAAGAAGCCCCTTCTTTGCAAATTGAGGAAAGTGGCAACGACCATCCTCCCGCGCATCCTGCATCACCATCTCTCCCGTTCAAGGACCCTCCATCTCCAACGATTCTCGTTCACGAACCTTCTCCCTCATCTATAAAGAAGAAGAACAAAGGGGCAAATAGGATCCGTCTTCACCCCTCTATGGCATTCGACGCTTCTTCTGTTTCTCCCTCTTTCTCTCCCTGATCTTTATCTTCCCCGATCGATAAAGGAGTCAGATCAAACCATTAGTAGTCTCCAAAGCCAAGTATTGTCCGCGCATTTGAGAAGAAGCACTTCTCCTCTTATCCCTCTTCTAAACCTCCTTCTTCTGGCTGCGTTCTTTTTGATCAATTGAGAGAATCTCAGCCCCTGTAACAAAGCAACCGAAGGAAAGGTAGCCCGACCTACCAGAACTGTAAGTAAAACCCTTATTTCTTTTCTCTCTTCCTTGCGTATAATCCTCTCTTTTCTTAAGTTTCCCCATGTAATTTAATCGTAAGCCTCATGTGTAGTGACGATCTGCCTATAGCAGTATCGGCTCACACACGGCAATATCAACAGAATACGTGTATTCTAATAGCTTTTCTCATTTGGTATTTGTTCTTTCATTTTATTTTGTTTATATTTCGCTTCCAGTAAAGTCGTCTTATATATCTTCCTCAATACCAATTCGATCATGGCATCTTATTTAGTTTTGTAAAAGATTTATGAAGCATGCTTATCAATACCTAATAATCATTGGTTTCATTTTCGTCATAGTATCACAAATATATCTGGTTATAATTTCAGTTTTTGTTTATCAGATTCATTCTATCTGCATTTCCTTTAGTGGATTTCCTATATTTGCTCTGTTTATTGCATTATGTTCGTTTATCCCTCTTCAATATTCATTGATCTCTTGAAATTCATGCTCATTTCAACACAATTGAGGGGGGGGGGGGGTATTGGGTATGATTTTGCTGTCAATGGCAATGTGCCATAATCTTGAATTGCATACAGTTAGAATTCCCTTTTGGTTGTTATGCCCAATACTGCACAAAAGCTCCTCCATCAAAGATCTTCCAATATGAGACGTTTGAGGAATGGATGTTATGTGGAGGTAAGTCATTTTCGGTTGTTTGTTTCTTTCTTTCTTCCTTTTCCTTTTTGTAAATTTCAATGTGCTACTTTTAATACCCTTATCCAAAAACTCTAAGATGATCTAATGGTAGTTGTGCATAAATTCCTGGTTGAATATAGACCTGCTGTAAGGTCTACCTATTTTTTTTCTTTTTTTTTTTACCTAACCCATTATATTTTATTCACATTTGATCATCCCATGTTCCTTTTATTTTACTGATGAATATCGACACTAGTTAATCTGTCATCAATAGGTGATCTGGACCATAAGTGGTCTGGACCATTATTTTGATCCCCTCAAATGAGGTTGATTACCTCACCTATTTGAAACTGTATCATGGCCCTGTATCTACTTTCTTTAAAGTTATTCGTTCATCATTTACATAGTATATCTCATACTGAGAAGACCCCTTGCATACCATGATAGAGTAGCTCTTACATATTCATTTATGATGTTACCTTCCAGTTGAGTGGTATTAAATGGGCTTCTCACTAGATATGTACCTTCTCAAGGGTAGTGATCAAACTCATTGGTTCTCCATTATCAACTCCTTGACGATTGTCTTATTCCTTTCTGGTATGGTGCGAATTCCATACAGAGATATCACCAAACTATAATAAGCTGGAAATACAAGATGAAACACAAGAAGAAACTGGTTGGAAACTTGTTCATGGAGACGTGTTCAGGCCTCCAATTAATTCTAGTCTGCTCTGTGTTTATGTTGGGACTGGAGTCCAGTTCTTTGGAAAGACATTTGTCACCATGATATTCTCATTACTAGGTTTCCTGTCACCTTCAAATCATGGTGGATCAACGACTGCCATGGTTCTCCTGTGGGTCTTCATGGGGTTACTTGCAGGATATTCATCGGCGAGGTTGTACAAAATGTTCAAGGGAACAAAATGGAAAAGAATATATTGAATATTGCTTTCATATTCTCTGCCATTTTCTTTATTTTGAATGCACTCATCTGGGAAGAGAAATCATCAGATGCAGTTCCATTTAGGACTATGTTTGCGCTTGTCTGTCGGTGGTTTGGAATATCAGTGCTTCTGGTTTTTGTCGGAAGTTGTTTTGGATATGAGAAGTCGGCAATTGAGGATCCTGTGAAGACAAATAAGACCCCCATACAGACCCCTGAGCAAGCGTGGTACATGCAACCTGTCTTCTCCATTCTAATCAGAAGCATATTGCCTTTTCGGTGTTGTTTTCATTAAGCTCGTCTTCATCTTGACCTCCATATGTGCTAAACCACTTATCCCCAGCAACTTCCACTACACTAGCACTTTAAGTTCATTACACTTCTTCATTTAGCCTAATATCTGTGCCTATTGCTGCCATTACACTTGCTGTCATTTGTAACAGCCAACAGTGCACTCACGTAGATCTTCACAGATAACATTACTCATATCACCATCATACCCTTTATACTGCTGTAAATCATTCATGCTCTAATGCGTCATTGGTTGTCCTACCTTTAAACAACCCAGGATCAGTGGTCTCCTTCCACAAATGACCGCCAGATTACCAAACAAAGTATTATTACTCCATATGATGGTTGATAGATTAAGTCTAGGTTTAATTATCATTGCCAAATAAATTATGTTGAACTTAGATCAAGAAGCTAGTCTTTACCTGTAAATTCCGACCTTTCTTGTTTGATTACTGTATGTGCTCCAGGTCATCCATATAGGTTTAAACAAATCCCTTTCAAAAAGGTTCTGGGAACAATAAAATTGTGAATTGGTTGTATGCACTACCTCCTTTTTATTTTGGTAGCTGCAGATACAATGTGTTGTTGATGTGGATCCTTATTTTCTCGATTTTACATATTAGCTGTATGTGTTAACTGTAATATTATGTTAATCTGTGTATGCCATTGTATTGCTAAATAGTGTTCAATACTCACATAAGTTGCATAACAGGTTAGTTCATCTTGCATTACTACCCACTTCCCTGCCTCCAGCATGTTGCATCCATTTGTAGCCCCATTAACCAACCCCTGCAACACTTTGAAATACCTTCACAGCATTCACCCTCTTCATAGCAATCTAAATGCAGCTGTAGATTCCCTGTGTCTACACCCTTTTCTCACTAAATTTGGTGTATATAGGCACTTTTCACTTGGTTTAATCATTATAGGAATATATATATATATATATATATATATATATATATATATATATATATATATACACATGCATGTATACATGTGCATAGGTGCATATCATTTTCATCTTTCTACATTTTAGATCTTCAAAGTTTTGGCACATGAGCATTTTTTTCATTAACCTCCGTATGATATATGTAATGTTCTTCCATTTTCATACTAATCGAGTGTTTTGCAGGGGAATATGTGGAAAAGGTAGTTATTTGGAGTTGTAAATCCCATTTCATGCTTTGTAATAGTTAGATCTTAATGAAAATTTACATTTCTTGTCTTAGATAGAATGAATGAGCATTATCAATATCATAAATTGCTTATTTTCATGCTTTTCACCTTTACTTTCCAAAATCTCACAAATGGGAACACGAATGGCACGTGCACCATTTCGTAAGAGGTAAATTAATCCTAAGTTGACGATTTACATCAATGGCCATAGTCAGGATGTAAACAAAACTTAGGATTTTTATCTTTTATAAAATAACACTGATCCACACTGGATCCTCTTCAAAAATCATCATATTTTCAAATATTTCCTTCTTTTATTAGAGTTTAACTTAAAATTGGCTTAAAATATATACCAATGGCCATAGTCAAGATATATTGAGAGTTAATTTCATTTTAAACTCTATAAAAGCACAAAAATATGTTTTATTCTTCACCTGAATTTAAATACAGATTATTATGTAATACATTCAATGACCATAGTCAAGGATGTATTATATTTTCCATCTTATTTCAATTCATGTAAAGAATGAAATATGATTTTCAAAATCCAATTTTAAAATTCTTTAAAATCATTCATCATTTAGGATAAAATGACATCATATTTTCAAAATTCCTTTTTCAAAACTCCAAGTAATGTAAATATCTTCTTCAATCAATCCTCAATTCTTATAAAATCCAATTCATCATTTCATTTTTCAAATTCTATTTCATTTTCAATCTCAAAAGTTCAATTTAACTTTGAGATTTCAAAATACATTTTATATTCAAATTCAAATCAGATTTCAAAGTTCAATCTGACTTTGAAATTCCAAAATTCATCTTATATTCAAAACTCCAATCAAATTCAAAGTTCAAATTAACTTTGAAATTTCTGATTCATCTTCAAAATTCAAAACCAAGTTTATCTTTTATCTTCAAAATCAAAGTTTGAGATTGATTATGAATCTCGAAGCTTGACCCTTCCTAAATTTTAAATTCAATCTGGGTTTTCAAAACCCAGATCCATTTTCAAAAGTCTCATTTGGACTTTCAAAAACCCAAAATCCATTCTAGGATCCAGAATCCAAATTTCACCTTGGATCTCAGACTTCAGATCCAAAATTTTCTTTATGATCCAGAATCCAATTTCATCTTGGATCTCAAAACTTCAGATCCAATTCCACTTTAGGATCTAGAATCCAATTCTACTTTGGATCTTAGACTTCAGATCCAAATCCACTTAGGATCTAGAATCCAATCACACTTTGGATCTTAGACTTCAGATCTAAATTCACTTAGGATCCAGAACCCAATTCCACCTTGGATCTCAGACTTCAGATCCAAATCCATTTTAGGGTCCGGAATCCAATCACACTTTGGATCTCAGACTTCAGATCCAAAATCCATCTTAGAATCCAGAATCAAATTTTATATCGGATCTCAAATTTCAGATTTTGAATCCAGTTTGAGATCCAATTCCACTCTCAATTCTAGATTTCAAATCCAATTCCATTTTCAGATCTCATCTGAACTTCCTAAATCCATTTTTAATTACCATTTGACTTTCTTAGATCCATTCTAAATTTCAAACTTTAAAATCTAAATTCAATTCCATCTCAGGTATTCATTTCCTTTCCTAAATTCAAGTTCAAATTCAAAGTCCATTTCCGACTTTGAAACTTCATTTTCCTTTCATTTCAAAGCTCCAAATCATTCTTTCTCAAAGTCAAGATTTATTTTTCCAACTCTGATTTACTTCAAAAACTTAGGACTTCTCTGATCTATCTCAAGTTCTAAGTTAGATTCAATCATTTCTTCACTCCTTTACCAAGTTCATCTCAGAATACTTGGAAATTTCCAAATCAATTTTCAAAAGAGCATACATCCTTGCATTGCACAAGCATGATTCTTTGTGCATTTAGATCTTTAGGATAAACTCTTAGATAATATTTAGGCAAAACAAAAAGCATAGATTCGATCCTTGGTTCGATTACCCCTGGTAAAGGCGTCAGGAACGGTCGAACCTCGTACCGACGAGCGAATCTCGTCTCTCCATTTTCCCGCAAACTTTCAAAACGGAGGCGAGTAATTTTCTATATATTTTCAAATCAAGGTCAAGCAAAATCCCGCAAAAGAGTTCATCTTCTCTCTTTCTTTCTTTCTTTTCTTTATTTTACTTTTCTCCCTTCAAAAAGGAGGAAAATAGAGGTCAGAAAAGGAAAAGAGAAGGAAGAGAGAGAAACCACAAGAGAGGAAAATTTTTGCGATGATCACAGTTTTGGCGACCGTGATGGGACACGTCTTCGTCCGGTTGAATCTATGCCTTTGCTTTGCTTTAATATCATCTAAGTCTTTATTCTCCCATGTCAGCTACATTTTCATGCAAACTTTAGGAGCCTAGACTCTGTCCTAAAGCTGACATCATTGCATATAGGATCTAAGTATGGTTTGGTAGGACTATATTGAAAAGATTATTCCATGTTCACGTTAGACTTAGGTCTTAAATACAACTCTCCTCAATTTTAGGGATTGAATGCAAACAATGTATGCAAGTGTATGCTTCCTTTCATTTAAATCTATCTCTTTAGGACTTGCATTAGAGCCTTCTGATTTTATTGCATGCTGAACTTGTTTTCAAAAAACCTCCTTACCTATATTGTCCCAGTCTTCACGTTGCTGGGCTGTCTCATTGAACCATAGTTCGGGAGAGAGCCTCACAACTGGGCCACTTATTTGGGTTCGCGCCCCCCTACCACATACCTAAGGGCCATAGTCCGATGTATATCGGTAGGTGCTCAAGGATGTTGGGAAGTCATTACCTTAGAACCGAAGAGATATCTTATATGCCACGTACTTCGAGCTTCGGCTTGAGTATATCGGCGTACCTTGATTGGAATCAGATGATATAAATCTTAGAGTTAGGATTAAGGTCCTACCAGCCATTTCAAATATTGCATATAGAGTCAGCTCTAAGGAGTGCTTGTTTGCGCATCCTTGCTTGTATATCTGTCATTGTATGATATTTTATATCCTCCTTATATTTTCCAAAACCTTGGGTATATATTTCAAAATTTTTCATTTTTGTTTCTAAAAACCCAAGTGTATTTTCCTTTTCTTCTAAACATTCTTCAAAATTCTTCTGATCCTGCCTGCAAGTTCTTAAAATTTTAAATCTTTACCATTTGTTCTCAAATTTCATTTATTCTCTTATTTTCTTCTGATTTTATATTCTTGTTTATATTTTCATAAAAATCTATTTCCATCAAGAGATATCCTTTTCAAAATGGTATTTTCTTTCATATTTTAGTTGGTTACTCTCCCTCTTAGAGTAAACAGTGCAATTGTCACAAATTTTGTGATGACTCAATCCCTAGTAATGGCATACAATTTTTTAATAGATTTCAACCTAAATCCTTTCTTTTGTCAAAACTGCTCGAAAAAGTTTTCTTGGTCTAAAAACCTCCACTTTCCTCTACAGAAAGCGCTGGTATTCGAAAATGGTTCAGACAAGAGCTGAAAAAGAAACAGTTCCTCAACTCAGCGACAGTGAGGCGGAAGAGATGAGCTCCCCTAAATCAGTCAGGGGAAAGGGTCAAAACAAGAAAATTGACATCGACCCCGCTATGTATGATATGTTCCAAAAGATGATGGCGAGGATGATGTCGGAACAAGCCGAAGCCAAGCTGAAAGAGGCAGTTCCTAAAAGCAAGCTGAGGAAGAAGCCTGTGAAAAAGCCAATCAGAATCATTCGAAAGAAGGTACAGTCAGACATTGCTTCTGAGGAATCAGAATCAGTCAAGGAAGAATCAGGAGAAGAAGAGCAGATTGTCTACAAACAAAATCCTTCAAGGCAGTCCGTAAAAATAGCTGCAGAAGAGCCCGAATTCGTCAACAAGCCCAAGTCTGGGGCTCCAACAGAGGACCTGATGAGCAAGCAGATGAAGGAGATGAATCGAGCAATTAAAGACATTCAAGCCAAGGGTAAGGGCAAGCAGACCTACACTGGCGAAGATTTTTACGATGGTCTAGATGGGGACGATAACCTGGAGAACCTTCCTCGTAAATTTCTCAAGTTTAATGGAACTGGCAACCCTAAAGCCTATCTAGCCACATTTTATGCAGAGTGCAACCATTTCAGGAAAGACAACAGGGCTCTGTTCATCTGTTTTCCCCACAGTCTAGAGGGCATAGCAGCCAGATGGTATGCTGACCACGTAAATCCTATCAAACTACGAGAGTTCGATAAAGTAGTAAATCTGTTCATCGAGCGTTTCTTATTCAACACTGAAGCCTCACCTACATTAAATCATCTTTACAACTTGAAGCAAGGAGAGACTGAAAGAGCAGGTGATTTCATTCACAGGTGGAGAAGCACCTGTAATAAGATGAAGGTACCCATTCCAGAGGAGAACGCATTACAGGTAATCCTCAATAATTTCTCTCAGCCCATAAGGAGCCTCATCGCCACTTCCCAGGCGAAATCCTTCATCAAGTTGATTGAGCGAGCTGAATGGCTCGAAGCAGGGATAGAAAGCGGGTTGTACGAGGGCACGCCTCTGGTCAAGAATATCCAAGACTAGAAGAAGAAGACACAATTCGCTCATTCAGTGGATGCCTCCTGCAATAATCTTGGCAGCAGCAACAAAGGAAACAAGAACAACAGTGGCAATGGCCTGAGAATAGATTAAAGCAAGGGGAAGAAGGAGAGATCTTATAAGAACAATGACAAGCCACTTCCGAATGGCCTTCAGCAAAAGGGTGATCTTCAAGAGAAGCCCAAGTACATCAAGTGGGAGAAAGATCGAGTCTTCACTCCGTTATCTGAGAGTTTAGAAGTGATTATGAATTACCTTTTGAAGCACGGAATGATCAAACTCCCTAAAATCGCAGATCCTCCCGTAATGTTGGGAAAATTCAAAGACCAATTCTGCAAGTACCATAGGGCAACAGAGCACGATACTGAGCACTATTTCGTCCTCAAACACATGATACAAGACTGCATTGACAAAAGTGAGCTGATAGAGGACGAGGAAGAAAAGCAGCCAGCAGTTCTGACAGAACCATTTTCGGACCACTCGAAGAATTGATAAAGCCAAAGTTTTTGCTTTCGTCTCTTTTCGTCAGTTATCTTGTAGGGGCAAGTCAGCCCAGTCTTTTTGAATCTTTTTCTTTCAAAGTTCTTGTAAATATTTATTTTTGTTATCAAACCTTTTGCTTATCAATGAAATGTCAATTTCCTTTATATATCTTTTATATCCAATACTTCTTTTTTTCCCTTTGCCATACTGGGGCATTTAAATTTCTGTTCTTTTCCGAATGCGGGACAATCCTGACATCATTCATGAGAGAAATGATATTACCTACGAGGGCTTTTCAAAAATAATGAAATTTTGAAAATCTTCGTCAAAGATCAACCTTCGTGTTGATCATATCTTCAAAAATGAGTTTCCGAACCATTGCATTGAAAATTTAGAACTCGTGTTGATCCTATCTTCCAAGATCGGTTTCAAAATGTTATATTCGAAGATCAACCCTTGTGTTGGTCTTATCTTCCAAAACTGATTTCAAATCTTTATATTCAAAGATCAACCCTTGTGCTGGTCTTAGCTTCCAAAATGAGTTTCGAATCATTCAAAGACCAACCCTTGTGTTGATTTTAAATCATTATATTCAAAGATCAACCCTTGTGTTGGTCTTATCTTCCAAAATGGATTTCAAATCTTTATATTCAAAGATCAACCCTTGTGTTGGCCTAATCTTTCAAAATAGGCTTCAAATCATTCAAAAATCAATCCTTGTATTGATTTTCATCATTATATTCAAAGATCAACCCTTGTGTTGGTCTTATCTTCTAAGATTGGTTTTAAAACATTATCTTCAAAGATCAACCCTTGTATAAATCTTATTATCAATTTCGAGCTGTTATTTTTAGAAATCAGATCTATTGCTGATCTTCTTATTCAAAAAAATAGGTTTTCAAAACCATTGCCTTAAAAAATTAACCCTCATGATGATCTCTCAAGTTTGATTTAAAGGATCAGATCTCGCGCTGACCATTCTTCTTGTGGTGGATTTTCTTCCCCCAAAATGATTTTTCATTTATCTTTTAAATAAACATTTTCCTTTCCAAATCCCATATGCAAGCAGGATCAGAAAAACTCCCTTTTCTCAAATCTTGTAAATCTTCAGTTAATTTTGATATCTTTATCAGTTTCATTCATTTTATTCATATTTTTTTCAAGTTTATATCAATTTTATCAAGTTTTATCAAGTTTATCAATATTTCCTCAATTCTAATAAATTTTATCAATTCTTTACCCTTTCAGGTTAAGGGATAAACCTAATGCCTCTTTCCCATGAGGTATTTTCTTTATTTTTTGGCCCTTTCAGGTTAAGGGATAAACCTGACCCTCGTTGTCCGAGGTGTGCCCTTTCAGGTTAAGGGATAAACCTGACCCTCGTTGTCCGAGGTGTGCCCTTTCAGGTTAAGGGATAAACCTGACCCTCATTGTCCGAGGTGTTCCCCCTTAGGTTAAGGGATAAACCTGACCCTCGTTGTCCGAGGTGTTCCCTTTTAGGTTAAGGGATAAACCTGACCCTCGTTGTCCCAGGTGTTCCCGCTCAGGTTAAGGGATAAACCTAACCCTCGTTGTCCGAGGTGTTCCCATTCAGGATAAGGGATAATCCTGAAACCCCTCGTAGGAGCAATAACGCTGCCTATGAGGATTCTTTTGTAAATACAAGTTTTATCAATCTTTGTTGATTTTCTAGATCTATATCAATTTCCCTTCATTAAATCTCTTTAAATTCTATTCTTTTTCCCATTCAGGATAAAGGAAAATCCTGAGACCCCTCGTAGGAGCAATAACACTACCTATGAGGATTCTTTTGTAAATACAAGTTTCGTAAACCTTCATTGATTTTCTAAGTTTATATCAATTTCTTTTTATTTTAATTCCTTAAAATTCTTTTTCCCATTCAGGATAAGGGATAATCCTGAAACCCCTCGTAGGAGCAATAGCGCTACCTATGAGGATTCTTTTGTAAATACAAGTTTCGTCAACCTTCATTGATTTTCTAAATTTATATCAATTTCTCTTTATTAAAATTCCTTAAATTCTTCTTCCCATTCAGGATAAGGGAAAATCTTGAGACCCTTCGTAGGAGCAATAACGCTATCTATGAGGATTCTTTTGTAAATACAAGTTTCGTAAACCTTTATCGATTTTCTAAATTTATATCAATTTCTCTTCATTTAAATTCCTTAAAGTCGTTTCCCATTCAGGATAAGGGATAATCCTGAGACCTCTCGTAGGGGCAACAATGCTACCTATGAGAATTCTTTTTGCAAATACAAGTTTTATCGATCTTTATTGATTTCTAAATTTATATCAATTTCTCTTCAAATTCTATTCTTTTTCCCATTCGGGATAAGGGATAATCCTGAGATCACTCATAGGGGCAACCATGCTACCTATGAGAATTCTTTTTACAAAAATAAATCAATTTCCTCAAATATTCTACATTTTTTTCAAAAGTTCCATATCCTTCTGTCTTCTCAAATTTTATTCTTTCTATATTCCCCGTCACATACCTGGTCCGTCTAAATCATAGATCATAAATTCTAAATCTTGTCATATCCTTTCTAAATTCAAGTTATTTCTTCACAAAATCTTCTATTTCCCCTTCAGGTTAAGGGATAAACCTGAATCATTCTTTTTCTAAATTCTCATCAAGTGTCTATTCTATTTTTCCCCTTCAGGATAAGAGATAATCCTGAAACTTTGGCAATCATTCCTGCATCAATCTTCAAAAATCTTAAGAATGTCGGTCTCCTTCCCGACTCTCAGTTGGAAAAACCCGGTGCTCGCACTAGTTATTTTGCTAAAAGTTTTTTAAATCTAAAGATCAAGTTCAGTCCTCGTACTGGTTGTCTTTCAAAAAAATTTCGAACTTAAATAAGGTCGTTAAATGATTAAATGAAATGTCCCAGCTACTTTGTTGGTCGTTAAATGATTAAATAAAAAGTCCCAGCTACTTCGCTGGTCGTTAAATGATTAAATGAAATGTCCTAGCTATTTCGCTGGTCGTTAAATGATTAAATGAAAAGTCCCAGCTACTTCGTTGGTCGTTAAATGATTAAACGAAAAGTCCCAACTACTTTGTTGGTCGTTAAATGATTAAATGAAAAGTCCCAGCTACTTCGCTGGTCGTTAAATGATTAAATGAAATGTCCCAGCTACTTCGCTGGTCGTTAAATGATTAAATGAAATGTCCCAGCTACTTCGCTGGTCGTTAAATGATTAAATGAAATGTCCCAGCTACTTCGTTGGTCGTTAAATGAAATGTCCCAGCTACTTCGCTGGTCGTTAAATGAAATGTCCCAGCTACTTCGCTGGTCGTTAAATGAAATGTCCCAGCTACTTCGCTGGTCGTTAAATAAAATGTCCCAGCTACTTCGCTGGTCGTTAAATGAAATGTCCCAACTACTTTGCTGGTCGTTAAATGAAAGGTCCCAGTTTTTACTGGTTGTTAAATGAAAGGTTCCAGCTCCTTCGCTGGTCGTTAAATGAAATATCTCAGTTTACTGGTCAGAATGTCCAAAATCATAGATGCAATTAAAGGTCACATCAAAATCTTTATTGAGTGATTATTTCACGAAGAATTCTCAAAAACTTTGCCAATTTGCTAAAAGCATTTGTTGATTCTAAATATTCTTACTGCACAGAAGAATCGCCTCTGATTACTTCTAGTATTCTTTCCAAAAAGGTAAAACTTTTTCGCGAAAAAGAGGTAAAATTCAAATCTTTTCCTTGTTGATCAACTAAAAGGATGAGAGAAATATCTGTTGAGAAACTCGGTTTTGATGTCACATAATATGATACACTGTCTTATTTGATTTTATATGATATGATAATATGTTCTCTTGAAATAATGTTATACTATGACTGAATATGTTTTGCCTTAAATCTAACGAGTATTTGATGCAAGGATATCTCACCCAATAAGAATGGAGACTTCCTGTTCAAGTACAACTATGGTGCAATCATACTCCTTGAAGAAAAAGCTTGATGAGCTATGCTTTCCTAAAGCTCAAATGAAGAAATCGGCTACCTCAAGATGAAGATTTTTTCTTCTTTAGAGTCATATGTAACAGAACCTTCAGGAACTTGCATTTTGCATATTACATACTCATTCATACATACTATATCATAAAAGTATACGATAGTTTCAAAAAGCTTCTTTTTTGAAAACCAATAAGTGTACCTTCTCATAACCTTTTATGAAAAAGACATTTTGTCATATAATAATTGTACCTTCTTACAACCTTTTATGAAAAAGACATTTTATCATTGTACCTTACACTATATACAAGACAACATGAAAAAAGGAATGTAGGAAAAAGACAAAAACATAAAATCGGCTACATAAGAAAAACAAATAAAATATGTTTTTGAAAAGACTTTAGTTATCTTCTTTAATGAAATATTTTTTTTTAATATAAGAAGAAGACAAAAACATAAAATCGACTACATAAGAAAAACAAATAAAATATGTTTTTGAAAAGACTTTAGTTATCTTCTCTAATGAAATGTTTCTTAAATACAAGAAGAAGACAAAAACATAAATCGGCTACACATAAGAAAAACAAATAAAATATGTTTTTAAAAGGACTCTAGTTACCTTTTTTTTATAACCATAGAATGTCGACTTACTTAAAGTCATCATTCTCTCTACAAAGCATTAAATGCCTTCTGTAACAAATCCTTTCTAAATATCCTTCCCAAAGAATGTTGACCTTCTTTTTGGTCCTCATTCTCTCTGGAGACTTTGAAATACACTACATAAAGAATACACTTGACATGACTATGTACAAATAAATATCTCAAAGCACTCATAGTACTTACACTCATTTAAAGTAAAGAAGTACTAATGTACCTCAAATCATTAATTAGAATAAAGACAAAACTACAACCCAACGTTCAAATGTACTATTGTAAGAAATAGACTTTTTACATAAAATATGTATTACCTGAAAATATTACAACGACTAGTGTACCCTCTATTTCACCTTTATCAAAAAAGGCATTCTCGAACTTCTCTAAAAGATGTTTTTGAAATGACCTAACATTTCACATTTCAAAAAGTTACAATTCCAAAATGTAACGACTACTTTTTATAAGCTATATAAACACACACACATAAACTATTCAGACAAGAGGAATGAAATAGACGTGTGAGCTTACAAAGAGAAAAAATTTCTATTCGTGATTTGAAAAGAGAGCCTTGAAAAAGAAAGAGAAAAAGAAAAAGAAAGAAAAGAGAAAAAGTCAAGTCCAGCTCTTTGACAAAGAGTATCCTCTGAGTGACAAACAGAACATTCTTAGAATCCTTCATTCGTGCATTCATATCATTCTGAAGGTTCTATAGGAAGTATTGTAACTCTGTTTATCCACTGTATTCCTTCTTTGTTTAAAGAAGTAGACCTCTGTGAAAGAGGGTGTTGCCCTTCTCTGTTGAGAGAAGAAGACCTCTTGGGAAGAGGGTGTGCCCCTTCTCTGTTGAGAGAAGAAGACCTCTTGGGAAGAGGGTGTTGTACTATTTATCCGGTGACTCGGATGTTATAGTGGAAATCTCAAGTGGTTTGCTTGGGGACTGGATGTAGGTCTGGATATTGACCGAACCAGTATAACTTCTGTGTTTTATATGTTGTGCCTTATTGCTTAGTTATTTTATTTTATCGATCATAATCATATTTCACTATTCACCCCCCTCTAGTGGAATTTCATTTGGTATCAGAGCAGGTTTGCTGGTTTCGACATAAGAAGTTTTCCAGCACAAATGGCATCTACCTCTTATGCTCGTGATATTGAAGGTCAACACGCATCTCGTCCTCCCTTTTTCAATGGCTCCAACTATGGATATTGGAAGTGCAGAATGACTATCTTTCTCAAATCCATAGACTTTGCTGTATGGAAAATTGTTGAGCATCCATACACATCTCCATCCGCAGACTATAACTTATGGTCTGATGAAGAAAAGAAAATGGCAAACCTAAATGCAAAGGCTATGAATGCCTTATATTGTGCCATTGATCAGAATGAATTCAACAGAATATCTATATGTGAATCTGCATATGACATTTGGCATTCTTTGGAGGTTATTCATGAAGGAACCAACAAAGTAAAAGAAGCCAAAATATCATCTCTTGTTAGAAAATATGAGTTGTTCAAAATGAACAAAGATGAACCCATCACAGAGATGTTTACCAGATTCACCAACATCACCAATGATCTGAAATCTCTGGGTGTAACATATTCCCAGACTGAAAAGGTGAAAAAAATCTTGAGATCTCTCACAAGTGATTGGGAGAAAAAGACTACTGCTATTGAAGAAGCTCAAGATCTATCTAAACTTACATTGGACGACTTAATAGGCAATCTTATGGCCTATGAAGTCCACATGAAAGAAAGAAGGGAAGAAGAGCAACCAGTAAAGAAAACTCTAGCTTTCCCAGCCCTATCTGAGAATGAAGACTTAGATAAAGAATCAGAAATTGCGCAACTTACCAGGAAATTCCAGCGCTTCATGAGAAGGAACCGGCTTCCAAACAGGCACAAGGAAAGAAAAGATCTTAAAGAAGATCCCATGTGCTTTCAGTGTAATAAGCCAGGCCACTTAAAACGTGACTGTCCACTTCTCAAAAGAAAGTCCAAAACTGAGGAACCAAAGAAGAGGTTCTTCAAGAAAAAGGCTCTGCATGCTCAATGGGATGATTCAGAACCATCCACTAGTGAAGAGTCAAGTGATGATGAAGCCGAAACTGCAAATATGTGCTTCATGGCAAACGAAAGTTCGGTAAGTGAAATCTCTGATTTTTCCTTTGAAGAACTTCTAGATGCTTTTCAAGATCTATTTGAAGAATCTAGAAAATTTTGTTTCAAAAATAAAGTTTTAAAATCTGAAAATTTAAAGCTTTCTTAAGAGAATGAAAAACTCAGCAGTGAAAATTCTGAGTTGAAAAAGAAAAATCTTTTGCTTATGTCTGAAATTTCTTCTACTAGCTCCAAAACTAAAAATATGCAAGTAGAGATTTCAGAGCTAAAAAGTAAAACTGAGAACCTCATGAAAACGGTTTTCAAGTTTACTAAAGGTAAAGAGAACTTGGATAAACTCTTATCCTCTCAGAAGGTCTCTTTTTACAAGAATGGTATTGGCTACTCTCATTTCAAAAAACCTTCTTATATAAATCAAAAGACCACGTTTGTGAAAAGTTCATCTGAACTAAATAAGGAGTATTACAATGTTAACCTTTTTAACTCCTCTAAAGAGATAGACAAACCCAAATCCAAATGGATATGGGTTCCAAAGTCTAACAAAAAAGGACCCGATTGGGTACCAAAAAGGAGATTTACTTAATGTTTTGCAGGCTCCAAAGAAGAAGAGCAGATGGATATTAGATAGTGGATGTTCAAAGCACATGACAGGACATCCAGACCTTTTTGTTGTTCTTCATCATAATGAAGGAGGAACCGTCACCTTTGGAGATAACAACAAAGGTTTGATAATTGGTATTGGAAATATTGGTAACATAGACAAACCTCTTATCAAAGACGTTCTCCTTGTTAAAGGCTTAAAACATAACCTACTAAGTATCAGTCAAATGTGTGACACAGGTTATAATGTTAGCTTTAATCATGATGCATGCCTCATAGCTGACACAAATGAAAACATCATCTTAACAGGTATAAGAAAGAATAATATATATGAACTATACCTAGAAAACATCATAGAACATTGCCTCATAGCTAATAATGACACTCAACATCTATGACACATGAGAATGGGCCATGTCAATTCTAAATACATGTCTAAACTAGCTAAAGATAAGTTAGCACGTGGGTTACCCAACATATCTTTTAAAAAGGATTATTTTTGTGATGCATGTCAATTAGGAAAATTGTCAAAATCTTCTTTCAAATCAAAGAATTCATTTCAAGTAAAAGACCTTTAGAGCTTCTCCACCTGGACCTTTTTGGTCCTTCTAGGGTAGCTAGCCTTAATCATAATAGATATGCTTTTGTCATTGTAGATGATTACTCAAGATTTACTTGGGTAATATTTTTGAAAAACAAAAGTGACACGTTTTGTCAGTTTGAAATCTTATGTAAAAAATTACAAAACGAAAAATCATGTTCTATTGTTAAAATCCGTAGTGACCATGGAGGAGAATTTGAAAATGAACTCTTTGAAAATTTTTGTAACTTGCATGGTATTTCTCATAACTTTGCCTTTCCTAGAGCTGCACCTCAAAATGGTGTAGTAGAAAGAAAGAATAGAACCCTTCAGGAATCTGCCAGGACTATGCTCCAACACAATAATCTTGCAAAATCTTTTTGGGCAGAAGCTGTTAATACTGCATGCTACATAACAAATAGAGTTCTCATTAGACCCTTATTAAATAAAACTCCCTATGAACTATTTTATGACAGAACTCCAAGAATAGACTATTTCAAAGTCTTTGGATGTAAATGCTTTATCCTAAACACAAAAGATAGCCTGGATAAGTTTGATGCTAAATCTGTTGAAGGCATATTCTTAGGATATTCAAGTCATAGTAAAGCATACAGAGTTTTCAATAAGAGTCATAATACTATTGAAGAATCTATGCATGTTAGTTTTTGTGAATCTATTGATCAATCTGTTCATATACAAATTAATGATGATGATGTTGAAAGTACAGATTTATTTTTAGATAACACAGCTAAGTCTAATGAAGATGATCACCAAAGAACCTTTGTCGATATCAAAGATCATCCTCAAAAGCAGATTTTGGGAGAACTAACAAAGGGGGTTCAAACTAGAGCTCAGCTTGAACGGATTGCAAACATGGCATTCATTTCTCAACTTGAACCAAAGAAGATTGATGAAGCCATCATTGATGAGTTGTGGATGCTAGCCATGACTGAAGAACTGAATCAATTCCAAAGAAATGACGTTTGGGATCTTGTACCTAGACCAAAGGATCATCCAATCATTGGGACAAGATGGATCTTCAGAAACAAGCTAGACGAAACAGGTAATGTTATAAGAAACAAGGCCAGACTAGTAGCTCAAGGATACAACCAGGAGGAAGGTATTGACTTTGATGAAACATTTGCTCCTGTTGATAGACTTGAATCTATTAGAATGCTTTTAGCATATGCAAGCTATATGGATTTCAAATTATTTCAAATGGATGTTAAAAGTGCTTTCTTAAATGGTTTTATAAATGAAGAAGTCTATGTAAAACAACCTCCAGGGTTTGAAAATGAACAATACCCAGATCATGTTTTTAAACTCAAACGTGCTTTATATGGTTAAAACAAGCACCTCGTGCTTGGTACGAAAGACTTAAAACTTTTTTATTAAAAACTGGTTTTTTTGTTGGCAAAGCAGATTCTACACTATTTGTCAAAGTAGTGAATAATCATACCCTAATTGTTCAAATTTATGTCGACGACATCATCTTTGGATCTTCTAACAACACTCTCTGTGAAGATTTTTCTAAGTCCATGCAGAAGGAATTCGAAATGAGTATGATGGGAGAACTCACCTACTTTCTTGGACTGCATATTAAGCAAACCAAGGATGGAGTTTTCATCAATCAATCTAAGTATGCTCATGAACTTCTGAAGAGGTTCAACATGAACTCAACTGCTTCAAAATCCACTCCTATGAGCACTACTACTGTGTTGGACAAAGATGAAGATGGTAAGACTGTTGATACAATAGTATACCGAGGTATGATAGGATCACTTCTTTATTTAACTGCTAGCCATCCAGATATAATGTTTAGTGTTTGCTTGTGTGCTAGATTTCAGTCAAATCCAAAAGAATCACATCTTAAAGCTGTAAAAAGAATAATGAGATATTTAAAAGACAGTTGATTTTGGATTATTCTATTCAAAATCCTCTACATTTGATCTAATCTCATACAGTGATGCTGACTTTGCTGGAAGTAAATCTGACAGAAAAAGCACAAGTGGAACATGTCACATGCTAGGGCACTCACTAGTATCATAGTTCAGTAAGAAACAGAATTGTGTATCATTATCAACTACTGAAGCCGAATACATTGCTGCTAGCCTAGCTTGTACTCAAGTTATCTGGATGAAACAAACTTTAAAAGATTTTGGTTTAAATTTTGAAAATACAACTATTTTTTGTGATAATACGAGTGCTATAAACCTATCTAAGAATCCTATTTTACACTCACGAACTAAGCACATTCAAATAAGACACCACTTCTTAAGAGAACAAGTCTTAAACAACATAATTAAACTAGAATTCATACCCACTAATCAACAGTTAGCAGACATATTCACTAAACCATTAAAACATGAAGACTTCACACGAATTAGAAGAGAACTAGGAATATGCAAACTAAGTGACTTATAAATTAATCACACTTAATATAATACTTCTTATAAGTCTTGTTTAAATCTTATTTTAAATTGCTTTCCTTCTTATCGATTTTAGTTAGTCAAACTAAGTTTCCATATTCACGTATTCTTATAAGACACATTCTTTATGTCATTCAATTTGTCATCTTTCAAGTACACATCCATTATAACTCCTTGTCCTATCTCCTTTCTCTCATATCCATAAAAATAATTGTATTAAAAGCCATCATAACAATGTTCACATCACTCAACTCCTTTAATATTTTTTGTCCTTTATGAAAACTTGTCTTACGATAAAATTGTTTCACCTCTCTACTTAGTTTATAAGAACTCATACTCTTCATTAGTTAAAATCGAATGACTAGTTGATCTCTTTAAAAGATCTAGTTGCTATATTCACACGTAAATTTTTTTTACTATATCATCTATTATATCATAGCCCAACAAACTATCTATTATCATATCTTTTGTATACAAATTAAGCCTCCATTTTTGTCTACTCTTATTTAAAACCTAACCTTGTCGAGTTTCTTTAAGAATATAAATAATAATTCATATCAATCATAACTTCATGTCTTTCATCAACCTTTTTTTTACTTCTTTATCCTTCACAAAAATCCATATGTGTCATCTCACTTCTCTCTATGACAACTCACATTTATTACTCTTCATTCATAAATATTTCTTTGTCTCCTCATTTCATCTCTCGAATACGTTTTTTTTTATTATACATTTTTGAATCTGACTCCTACATGTCTATTCTTATTTCAATTCTTATATATTTTTAACTCTTTCTCCTTTTTGTCTCATCATCTCTCTCACCTCTAGTCTAAGTCAAAATATGGCCTTCTCATATCCACGTATACTCTTAAAAAATTACAAATATTAATCATGAAACATTTTTTTTGGCACTCTTTTCTTTAAAATGTCATATCTTTCAAAGTACACATCACATGATCACCCTATGACCTTTCTTTCCATCCGTGACCTTGTCTCTCTCTTATTGTATATCTCTCTAAAATCGAGAACCTTTAAAGTCTTGCCTCCAAGCAAACCTTCATTTATTCTATCTCTACTTTATGTCATATCTAAATCAAGTAAATATTGTCCTTTATCATCTTTCTCTCATCTCTAGATATCCACATCATCTTTTTTATCTCCATTCACGAATTTAGAATCCCTCCACATAGAGTAACAAGTTGTTTGTTTTATTAGGCCATTATTTTCAAGATCAATCATTTTTTTTATTCAACATGACACCCCATACTCTATTAATGGTTTCCCTCACTAGTCGATAAACTCATCCATAGTAAAATCTATATATTTCAATAACTATGTCCTCCTCAATCTAATATAATACACTATCCTCACACATTGATTTGATTTGTCATTCACAAGTCTCTTAACTTACTCCTCACGGATTTCCTTATTTGACTAAAATCTAAAAATTACTCACTTCCAATGTCATTCATTTCATATCAACAATTATTTTCTTCGTTCTATTTAATCAATTGGTTCATCTCTTACCATTCCATTCAAACTTTTCTATCCTTATACAAACTTTCTCTTGGTTCTAGCTCCTTTCTCTCCTAGTGATTTATTTTCAAGGCATTCGATAATGGCTTCCTCCTCTACCAATGCGATCACCTCCGCAGATCTAAGATACCCCGACCTTATTCACCACTTTCAGTACATTAGCACCTTGCCAATTCAAACTGGCAAACTAGTAAACATCGACGCCTTCACATCCTTTGACCTCCATACCTCTCTTCAAGATTTTGTTCCCATCTTAGGAACGACTAATTCCATGACCTACTATCCTCATCTCATCAAAATTTTCTATACCAACCTCTCTGTAGACCGTGACCACACCACCATTACATCCATGGTACATGGAAAACTCATCTCCTTCAATATCTCTCAACTAGGCTGCATTCTAAACCTTTCCTCCTATGACATTGAGCTTCCTAACATAGTTCCGATAGATCGAACTGTGTTTAAGAAAGTCCTTCTCTCCACTCGCTGCACCCATTTCCCATGGCATATGAGCAATCTCAAACCTCATGCTCTAATACTCTCACACATCCTCTCATCCAATGTCTTTCCAAAGCTTCCTTCCAAGGGTTTCGTGGCAAACGAAATCTCCCTTCTCCTATATGCAATCTTCTGCAACTTTCCCATCAACTGGTCCAGTATCATTTTCAATAACATGATCAATTTTCGGGCCTTCCACTCTCTTCCTTTCGGGTACTTCATCACCCATATCCTTCAGCACTTCCAGGTGCCTCTCCACCAAGACATCATTCACCGGTCTGATCATGCTTTCGATGACTCATACCTCCCTGAGGAAGGGTCCCCTCGAGATCACTCTGACGATGAAAGCACCAGTGAAGCTGATCCCCCCGCAAGCTCTGACCCCGACATCTTCTCTACCCTCGTCGACATCCAAAATACCCAGGCTCTACTTCTCAGGAATCAAGCCTCTCTGCAACAGGCCTTTGACTCCTTGACAATGGGCCAAGATTCACGCCGCCGCCGCCGCAAGCTCAATACCACTGACTCTGACTAAGACTCATTTCTTTTATCTGTAATAACTTTTAAATTATTTTTTGGTCTGTAATAACTTTTAATCCTTTCGGTTTGTATTTTTTTTACTCTAATCCCTCCTTTTTGTCCATGACAAAGGGGGAGAAAACCTGTCTCCATTATTGGAGAAATATTCTCTCTTTAAACATTATTTCACTTTTTTATCATATTATTATTTCTATGCATAATGTCTTTTTGACAGAGGGAGCATATTTTGTCATCATAAAAAAGGGGGAGAATGTTGAGAAACTCGGTTTTGATGTCACATAATATGATACACTGTCTTATTTGATTTTATATGATATGATAATATGTTCTCTTGAAATAATGTTATATTATGACTGAATATGTTTTGCCTTAAATCTAACGAGTATTTGATGCAAGGATATCTCACCCAATAAGGATGGAGACTTCCTGTTCAAGTACAACTATGGTGCAATCATACTCCTTGAAGAAAAAGCTTGATGAGCCATGCTTTCCTAAAGCTCAAATGAAGAAATCAGCTACCTCAAGATGAAGATTTTTTCTTCTTTAGAGTCATATGTAACAGAACCTTCAGGAACTTGCATTTTGCATATTACATACTCATTCATACATACTATATCATAAAAGTATACGATAGTTTCAAAAAGCTTCTTTTTTGAAAACCAATAAGTGTACCTTCTTACAACCTTTTATGAAAAAGACATTTTGTCATATAATAATTGTACCTTCTTACAACCTTTTATGAAAAAGACATTTTATCATTGTACCTTACACTATATACAAGACAACATGAAAAAAGGAATGTAGGAAAAAGACAAAAACATAAAATCGGCTACATAAGAAAAACAAATAAAATATGTTTTTGAAAAGACTTTAGTTATCTTCTTTAATGAAATGTTTTTTTTTAATATAAGAAGAAGACAAAAACATAAAATCGACTACATAAGAAAAACAAATAAAATATGTTTTTGAAAAGACTTTAGTTATCTTCTCTAATGAAATGTTTCTTAAATACAAGAAGAAGACAAAAACATAAATCGGCTACACATAAGAAAAACAAATAAAATATGTTTTTAAAAGGACTCTAGTTACCTTTTTTTTATAACCATAGAATGTCGACTTACTTGAAGTCATCATTCTCTCTACAAAGCATTAAATGCCTTCTGTAACAAATCCTTTCTAAATATCCTTCCCAAAGAATGTCGACCTTCTTTTTGGTCCTCATTCTCTCTGGAGACTTTGAAATACACTACATAAAGAATACACTTGACATGACTATGTACAAATAAATATCTCAAAGCACTCATAGTACTTACACTCATTTAAAGTAAAGAAGTAATAATGTACCTCAAATCATTAATTAGAATAAAGACAAAACTACAACCCAACGTTCAAATGTACTATTGTAAGAAATAGACTTTTTACATAAAATATGTATTACCTAAAAATATTACAATGACTAGTGTACCCTCTATTTCACCTTTATGGAAAAAGGCATTCTCGAACTTCTCTAAAAGATATTTTTGAAATGACCTAACATTTCATATTTCAAAAAGTTACAATTCCAAAATGTAACGACTACTTTTTATAAGCTATATAAACAAACACACATAAACTATTCAAACAAGAGGAATGAAATAGACGTGTGAGCTTACAAAGAGAAAAAATTTCTATTCGTGATTTGAAAAGAGAGCCTTGAAAAAGAAAGAGAAAAAGAAAAAGAAAGAAAAGAGAAAAAGTCAAGTCCAGCTCTTTGACAAAGAGTATCCTCTGAGTGACAAACAGAACATTCTTAGAATCCTTCATTCGTGCATTCATATCATTCTGAAGGTTCTATAGGAAGTATTGTAACTCTGTTTATCCACTGTATTCCTTCTTTGTTTAAAGAAGTAGACCTCTGTGAAAGAGGGTGTTGCCCTTCTCTGTTGAGAGAAGAAGACCTCTTGGGAAGAGGGTGTGCCCCTTCTCTGTTGAGAGAAGAAGACCTCTTGGGAAGAGGGTGTTGTACTATTTATCCGGTGACTCGGATGTTATAGTGGAAATCTCAAGTGGTTTGCTTGGGGACTGGATGTAGGTCTGGATATTGATCGAACCAGTATAACTTCTGTGTTTTATGTGTTGTGCCTTATTGCTTAGTTATTTTATTTTATCGATCATAATCATATTTCACTATTCACCCCCCCTCTAGTGGAATTTCAATATCCTCGGTATAATTGGCGAAAGAAATATTCAATGACGTTGAAAAGCCAGAAGCGAATTGATATTGATCATAGCTATGACGCATGTTTTAAGATGATTTTCTGGCAATTAGACAGTGGAAATATCCTGAGCTACAAAAAGAATCCACTTAATCCATATCTTCTCATTTCTAAAGCTGCAATCAAATATCTGCAAAAGGGATCTCTCAATTGTCATCAAGATGAAGGCGAATATGCGAGCAGACCCCCGGGGCCAAAGAAGATTTGGATCATCTACCCAGATGAAGGAGTTTGTGAAGGATCCTTCCAAGGAAAGTTCAGATCACCGTCGAGATGAAGGCGAGTGTGATGAACCTACCGACAAACCCTAAATGATATTTGATTTCTGTTATCATCAATAGACCTTTTGAGCCAATATCATCAATAGAATCTTTGAGATAAAAGAAGGATCGAAACATCTCCAAGATGAAGGAGTTGGTGACATACCCTTCCCTGAAAAAGAGAGAGAAGTCAGGACATCTCCAAAATGAAGGATGATGTAAAAAGCCCGAAAAAGTTCAATGACTCAAAAAGAGTGCAAAAAAAAAGATTATCATGAGAAAACACTCAGATATCAAAACTGCCTAAATTGCCAAAAGTCATATTTTTTCATGCAAAATTCTTTTATCAATGTCTTTTTACTACTTGCTTTTATGAAATTGAGAATATTTCTTCTCTTCTCATATCAAGGAAATAGATAGCTTCCTTGAAGAAAGTCATCAGCGCTAAAATTTTGAATTTGACTCTTAAAATCGAGAAATTAGCCTCGTTGTAGGAGATACTTTGGGTAAAAGAGGGAATATCTTTGCACACATATGCACATTTTTGAGCGTTGAAGTCAACTATAAATTTATCTTATTGGCAAATTTTTTTAGATATTCTAAGAACGAAATAAATATTCAATATCCATTTTGGTGCAACCTAGCGTTGTTTATATCTTCCAGAAGAGTTACCCCATTCAGTTGAAGTATCTCTCCTGTCCCATCACGGTTTCGAGAAATCCGTATGGTTGTTTCCACTCAGGTTAAGGGTCAAAACCTGTATTTTCCACGAGAGGTCATTAAATTCAAAAGCTATTTCAGTCTCAGCAAAGAGACTCCCAAGTTCATCCTTTTTTTAAGGCTTTAGGGAACCTGATTTCCTCCTTTCGCAAACCCCTTTTTTTCGGATTTGTTCATCCAAACTCCGAAGGTCCCATCATGGTCTCTTCACTCGAGGATTCCATTTTGCCGTCTCCTTCAGGTTAAGGGTTAAGCCTGAACCTCACCCCTCGAGGTGTCTTCCTTTTCAGGTTTTGGTTAAACCTGAATCTCGTTCCAACGAGTTTTCCCTCGTTTTGACGAGGCATTTTCCTTCAGTCCCATCATGGTTCTTCTTATCGTGGAATCCATGCTTTGTATATACATCCAGGATAGAATCCAACTTGAGCTTCATCTCATGAGGCATTTTCCAAAATGTCCCATCAGGGTCCTCACATATTCCTTTCCCCATTCATGTTATCTTGAGATATCTTCGTCCCATCCAGGTTAAGGGCTAAACCTGAGTCATTCCACAAGGCTGATCTTGTCTCACCCATAAGACTCGATCAAACTTCTTATCTTTCATCATTTCGGGATCTTCACCCAAAATCCCATCA
Source organism: Nuphar pumila (assembly GCF_984573655.1). Taxonomy (NCBI): domain Eukaryota; kingdom Viridiplantae; phylum Streptophyta; class Magnoliopsida; order Nymphaeales; family Nymphaeaceae; genus Nuphar; species Nuphar pumila. Next base: position 24,143,012 of record NC_143257.1, on the reverse strand, counting down.
CGATTTCCTCATTTCTATCATTCAGTCATATCATTTTTCAAGGATTTTGTCTCCCCCAAGCCATTCAGGACAAGGTATTAAGCCTGAAACCATGTCTTTTAAATAAATTCTTCCACACCCAGTTCAGATCTGCTGACTGGGGCATTTTCAAAATTTGGAGTGTTATCTTTGCCACTAAGCTCGACTTTCGACCGGCTTAGTAGCAAAGAGGGGCATCTGTGAACACCCCAAATTATTCAAAATCTTTTAAATATTTCCTTTTTGCCCCTAAATTCATTTTTTGAGCAAATGAGTCACTTTAAATCTAAATTCCAGTTCATTTCTCAAGCTTTACTGAAATTAACTTCATTTTATATGTTTAAATTGATTTCGGATCTGGATCTATTGTCCAGATCCAAATCTGAGTCTCATTGTCCAAATTTTAAATTAAAATTACAGAAAATACCAAAAATAGTTTTAAATAGCTCGGACAGTCCATCCGACATCCATTTGGATCCATCACGTTGTATTTCTTGATTCGAGTTTCAAAAACTCAAACATTTTCTCAAAACTTGGGTCCAAACCCATTTTTCTGAAGAAATTTCCCAAAAAAAAAACTGACTTTTCAGAAAAGCTCTGCTTTTGTAAATATTTTTGAAATTTTGTAAAAAAGTAGTCAAAATCCTTAGTTTTTAGAATTTTGTCTTCAAAAAGTACAAAAAATATATATTTAAGAAAAGAACAAAAAAATAAGAAAATCAAAAATCCAAAATATTCAGAAACTATGCAATCTACCATCTTTTTTTAAACTTCTTGTTAAAAACCCTCTCTTAAAAACCACTTTTTGAAAATCCAAAAAACCATCTTTTAGAAAATTTCTGAAAAGAAGCCCCTTCTTTGCAAATTGAGGAAAGTGGCAACGACCATCCTCCCGCGCATCCTGCATCACCATCTCTCCCGTTCAAGGACCCTCCATCTCCAACGATTCTCGTTCACGAACCTTCTCCCTCATCTATAAAGAAGAAGAACAAAGGGGCAAATAGGAAAGGTAGCCCGACCTACCAGAACTGTAAGTAAAACCCTTATTTCTTTTCTCTCTTCCTTGCGTATAATCCTCTCTTTTCTTAAGTTTCCCCATGTAATTTAATCGTAAGCCTCATGTGTAGTGACGATCTGCCTATAGCAGTATCGGCTCACACACGACAATATCAACAGAATACGTGTATTCTAATAGCTTTTCTCATTTGGTATCTGTTCTTTCATTTTATTTTGTTTATATTTCGCTTCCAGTAAAGTCGTATTATATATCTTCCTCAATACCAATTCGATCATGGCATCTTATTTAGTTTTGTAAAAGATTTATGAAGCATGCTTATCAATACCTAATAATCATTGGTTTCATTTTCGTCATAGTATCACAAATATATCTGGTTATAATTTCAGTTTTAGTTTATCAGATTCATTCTATCTGCATTTTCTTTAGTGGATTTCCTATATTTGCTTTGTTTATTGCATTATGTTTGTTCATCCCTCTTCAATATTCATTGATCTCTTGAAATTCATGCTCATTTCAACACAATTGAGGGGGGGGGGGGTATTGGGTATGATTTTGCTGTCAATGGCAATGTGCCATAATCTTGAATTGCATACAGTTAGAATTCCCTTTTGGTTGTTATGCCCAATACTGCACAAAAGCTCCTCCATCAAAGATCTTCCAATATGAGACATTTGAGGAATGGATGTTATGTGGAGGTAAGTCATTTTCGGTTCTTTCTTTCTTTCTTTCTTCCTTTTCCTTTTTGTAAATTTCAATGTGCTACTTTCAATACCCTTATCCAAAAACTCTAAGACGATCTAATGGTAGTTGTGCATAAATTCCTGGTTGAATATAGACCTGCTGTAAGGTCTACCTGTTTTTTTTTCTTTTTTTTTTTACCTAACCCATTATATTTTATTCACATTTGATCATCCCATGTTCCTTTTATTTTTCTGATGAATATCGACATTGGTTGATCTGTCATCAATAGGTGATATGGACCATAAGTGGTCTGGACCATTATTTTGATCCCCTCAAACAAGGTTGATTACCTCACCTATTTGAAACTGTATCATGGCCCTGTATCTACTTTCTTTAAAGTTATTCGTTCATCATTTACATAGTATATCTCATACTGAGAAGACCCCCTGCATACCATGATAGAGTAGCTCTTACATATTCATTTATGATGTTACCTTCCAGTTGAGTGGTATTAAATGGGCTTCTCACTGGATATGTACCTTCTCATGGGTGGTGATCAAGCTCATTGGTTCTCCATTATCAACTCCTTGACGATTGTCTTATTCCTTTCTGGTATGGTGCGAATTCCAAACAGAGATATCACCAAACTATAATCAGCTGGAAATACAAGATGAAACACAGGAAGAAACTGGTTGGAAACTTGTTCATGGAGACGTGTTCAGGCCTCCAATTAATTCTAGTGTGCTCTGTGTTTATGTTGGGACTGGAGTCCAGTTCTTTGGAAAGACATTTGTCACCATGATATTCGCATTACTAGGTTTCCTGTCACCTTCAAATCATGGTGGATCGACGACTGCCATGGTTCTCTTGTGGGTCTTCATGGGGTTACTTGCAGGATATTCATCGGCGAGGTTGTACAAAATGTTCAAGGGAACAAAATGGAAAAGAATATACTGAATATTGCTTTCATATTCCCTGCCATTTTCTTTATTTTGAATGCACTCATCTGGGAAGAGAAATCATCAGGTGCAGTTCCATTTAGGACTATGTTTGCGCTTGTCTGTCGGTGGTTTGGAATATCAGTGCTTCTGGTTTTTGTTGGAAGTTGTTTTGGATATGAGAAGTCGGCAATTGAGGATCCTGTGAAGACAAATAAGACCCCCATACAGACCCCTGAGCAAGCGTGGTACATGCAACCTGTCTTCTCCATTCTAATCAGAAGCATATTGCCTTTTCGGTGCTGTTTTCATTGAGCTCGTCTTCATCTTGACCTCCATATGTGCTAAACCACTTATCCCCAGCAACTTCCACTACACTAGCACTTTAAGTTCATTACACTTCTTCATTTAGCCTAATATCTGTGCCTATTGCTGCCATTACACTTGCTGTCATTTGTAATAGCCAACAGTGCACTCACGTAGATCTTCACAGATAACATTACTCATATCACCATCATACCCTTTATACTGCTGTAAATCATTCATGCTCCAATGCGTCATTGGTTGCCCTACCTTTAAACAACCCAGGATCAGTGGTCTCCTTCCACAAATGACCGCCAGATTACCAAACAAAGTATTATTACTCCATATGATGGTTGATAGATTAAGTCCAGGTTTAATTATCATTGCCAAATAAATTATGTTGAACTTAGATCAATAAGCTAGTCTTTACCTGTAAATTCTGACCTTTCTTGTTTGATTACTGTATGTGCTCCAGGTCATCCAAATAGGTTTAAACAAATCCCTTTCAAAAAGGTTCTGGGAACAATAAAATTGTGAATTGGTTGTATGCACTACCTCCTTTTTATTTTGGTAGCTGCAGATACAATGTGTTGTTGATGTGGATCCTTATTTTCTCGATTTTACATATTAGTTGTATGTGTTAACTGTAATATTATGTTAATCTGTGTATGCCATTGTATTGCTAAATAGTGTTCAATACTCACATAAGCTGCATAACAGGTTAGTTCATCTTGCATTACTACCCACTTCCCTGCCTCCAGCATGTTGCATTCATTTGTAGCCCCATAATCCAACCCCTGCAACACTTTGAAATAGCTTCACAGCATTCACCCTCTTCATAGCAATCTAAATGCAGTTGTAGATTCCCTGCGTCTACACCCTTTTCTCACTAAATTTGGTGTATATAGGCACTTTTCACTTGGTTTAATCATTATAGGAATATATATATATATATATATATATATATATATATATATATATATATATATATATATATATATATATATATATATGCATGTATACATGTGCATAGGTGCATATCGTTTTCATCTTTCTACATTTTAGATCTTCAAAGTTTTGGCACATGAGCATTTTTTTCATTAACCTCCGTATGATATATGTAATGTTCTTCCATTTTCATACTAATCGAGTGTTTTGCAGGGGAATATGTGGAAAAGGTAGTTATTTGGAGTTGTAAATCCCATTTCATGCTTTGTAATAGTTAGATCTTAATGAAAATTTACATTTCTTGTCTTAGATAGAATGAATGAGCATTATCAATATCATAAATTGCTTATTTTCATGCTTTTCACCTTTACTTTCCAAAATCTCACAAATGGGAACATGAATGGCACGTGCACCATTTCGTAAGAGGTAAATTAATCCTAAGTTGACGATTTACATCAATGGCCATAGTCAGGATGTAAACAAAACTTAGGATTTTTATCTTTTATAAAATAACACTGATCCACACTGGATCCTCTTCAAAAATCATCATATTTTCAAATATTTCCTTCTTTTATTAGAGTTTAACTTAAAATTGGCTTAAAATATATACCAATGGCCATAGTCAAGATATATTGAGAGTTAATTTCATTTTAAACTCTATAAAAGCACAAAAATATGTTTTATTCTTCACCTGAATTTAAATACAGATTATTATGTAATACATTCAATGACCATAGTCAAGGATGTATTATATTTTCCATCTTATTTCAATTCATGTAAAGAATGAAATATGATTTTCAAAATCCAATTTTAAAATTCTTTAAAATCATTCATCATTTAGGATAAAATGACATCATATTTTCAAAATTCCTTTTTCAAAACTCCAAGTAATGTAAATATCTTCTTCAATCAATCCTCAATTCTTATAAAATCCAATTCATCATTTCATTTTTCAAATTCTATTTCATTTTCAATCTCAAAAGTTCAATTTAACTTTGAGATTTCAAAATACATTTTATATTCAAATTCAAATCAGATTTCAAAGTTCAATCTGACTTTGAAATTCCAAAATTCATCTTATATTCAAAACTCCAATCAAATTCAAAGTTCAAATTAACTTTGAAATTTTTTATTCATCTTCAAAATTCAAAACCAAGTTTATCTTTTATCTTCAAAATCAAAGTTTGAGATTGATTGTGAATCTCAAAGCTTGACCCTTCCTAAATTTTAAATTCAATCTGGGTTTTCAAAACCCAGATCCATTTTCAAAAGTCTCATTTGGACTTTCAAAAACCCAAAATCCATTCTAGGATCCAGAATCCAAATTTCACCTTGGATCTTAGACTTCAGATCCAAAATTTTCTTTAGGATCCAGAATCCAATTTCATCTTGGATCTCAAAACTTCAGATCCAATTCCACTTTAGGATCTAGAATCCAATTCTACTTTGGATCTTAGACTTCAGATCCAAATCCACTTAGGATCTAGAATCCAATCACACTTTCGATCTTAGACTTTAGATCTAAATCCACTTAGGATCCAGAACCCAATTCCACCTTGGATCTCAGACTTCAGATCCAAATCCATTTTAGGGTCCGAAATCCAATCACACTTTGGATCTCAGACTTCAGATCCAAAATCCATCTTAGGATCCAGAATCAAATTTTACATCGGATCTCAGATTTCAGATTTTGAATCCAGTTTGAGATCCAATTGCACTCTCAATTCTAGATTTCAAATCCAATTCCATTTTCAGATCTCATCTGAACTTCCTAAATCCATTCTAAATTTCAAACTTCAAAATCTAAATTCAATTCCATCTCAGGTATTCATTTCCTTTCCTAAATTCAAGTTCAAATTCAAAGTCCATTTCCGACTTTGAAACTTCATTTTCCTTTCATTTCAAATCTCCAAATCATTCTTTCTTAAAGTCAAGATTTATTTTTCCAACTCTGATTTACTTCAAAAACTTAGGACTTCTCTGATCTATCTCAAGTTCTAAGTTAGATTCAATCATTTCTTCACTCCTTTACCAAGTTCATCTCAGAATACTTGGAAATTTCCAAATCAATTTTCAAAAGAGCATACATCCTTGCATTGCACAAGCATGATTCTTTGTGCATTTAGATCTTTAGGAAAAACTCTTAGATAATATTTAGGCAATACAAAAAGCATAGATTCGATCCTTGGTTCGATTACCCCTGGTAAAGGCGCCAGGAACGGTCGAACCTCGTACCGACGAGCGAATCCCGTCTCTCCATTTTCCCGCAAACTTTCAAAATGGATGCGAGTAATTTTCTAAATATTTTCAAATCAAGGTCAAGCGAAATCCCGCAAAAGAGTTCCTCTTCTCTCTTTCTTTCTTTCTTTTCTCTTTTCTCTTTCTTTTCTTTCTTTTACTTTTCTCCCTTCAAAAAGGAGGAAAATAGAGGTCAGAAAAGGAAAAGAGAAGGAAGAGAGAGAAACCACAAGAGAGGAAAAATTTTGTGATGATCACAAGTTGGGATTTGAATTTGGAATTGAAGATCAATGTGAGATTTGGAGATGCAATTAGATTTGAGAAATCTAAATGGAATCTAAAAATGGAATTGGATCAGAGAAATTCAGATGGAATTAGAAGATGAAATTGGATTTGAGAAATCCAGATGAAATTTGAAAAATAGAATTGAACTTGGAGTTGGATTTGAGAAATCTAGGTGAAATTTGAAGATGGAATTGGATCTGAGAAAGTCGGATGAAATTAGAAGATGGAAATGGATTTGAGAAATCCAGATGGAATTTGAAAAATAGATCTTGGAAATGGAGATGGGTCAGATCTGAGAAATCCAGATGGGATTTAGAAGATGGATTTGGATTTAAGAAATCCAAATAGAATTTGAAAAGGTAGTTGGATTTGAGAAATTCAGATGAAAACAATGGAGTTGGATTTGAGAATCCAGATTGAATTTGATTTTGGAAGTGGATTTGAGAAATCCTAAATCGATTTTAAATTTAGGAAGGAAAGGAAGATGGAATTTGGGAAAAATCAATTTTTAGAGCAAATACCAAGTTTTGATCTTTAAAATCGGATTTAGGTTTTAAGAGATAAGACTTGAAATTTTGAGAAATATAGAACGAAACTTGAATTCAGACTGAAATTATGAAATCAAAAGATGATTTGAAAGATTTGGGAATTTGAAGTGAAGAATAAAGAATGAAACTTGATTTTTGAAATCAGGAGATGAACTTGGAATTCCAAAGTTGAATTGAGCCTTGAAATTTGATCTGGAATATTGAATTGAATTTGAATCCTGAAAATGAATTTGGAATTTCAAAGTTGAATTCAACTTTGAAATTTGATTTTGAATTGGAAATTGAATTTTGAATCTAGAAATGAATTTGAAATTTCAAAGTTGGATTAAACTTTGAAATTGAGATTTTGAAGTCTGAACTTTGAAAACAAGATAAGATTGGAAATAGAAAGATGAATTTGAATTTACAGATAGGAATTGAGAAATGAGAAAAATATTTGAAGATTTATCTCAAAATCATTTGAATTTTTAAAATAATATGAAAAGAATGAAATTCTATCCTAAATGATGAATGCTTTGAATGAATTTTGAAAATTAAATTTTGAAAAGCATATTTCATTCTTTAGGAGAATTGAAATAAGATTGAAGATACAATACATTCATGACTATGGTCACAAATGTATTATAAAATATTCTGTATTTAAATTTAGATGAAGAATAAAATACATTTTGGTGCCTTTATAGAGTTTGAAATGAAATTAACTTTCAATATATCCTGACTATGGCCATGGATATATATATTTTAAGTTAATTTACAAGCTAAACTCTGATAAAGGAGAATTTTTTTTTAGAAAAACATGATGATTTTTGAAAGAGACCCAAGTGTGGATCCAACGTTATTCCATAAAAGATAAAAATCTTAAGCATTGTTCGCATTTTGACTGTGGCCATCAATGTGAATCATTTGCTTAAGATTTAATTACCTCTTATTAGAATGGTGCATGTGCCATTCGTGTTTCACCATTTGTGGATTTTTGAAAAATAAAAGAAAACTAATATGAAACAAGTAATTTATAAAATGTATGCTCATACATTCTATTCTAAGACAGGAAAATAAAGTTTCTTATTGATATCTAATTATTACATCATTGAAATTGAATTTGAAATTCAAATTCCTAATCTAGAAAAATAAATTCAACAATTTACATCTTTCCTGCAAAAATAGAGTTATCAAAAGATGATAGGTGCATATAAGTGTTTGCAAAATCTCACATTGAACCTAGAATGCAACTAATGAAATGCTCATGTATGTATTCTATATCAACGAAAATGCAATGCATTATTAAAATATACATTGTGCCAAATATCAAGGTATGCATACAATATCCTAATGATGAAAATAAATGTTGAAAGACATCCTAAGTTAACAGTTTTGATGCCAACATATGGTGATGAGGGTGGATGTGTAAAGAAGATGGAGCTAGTGTGACACTAATTGCTGAAATGGATGGCCTAATGTGATCATTGCAAAAAATTTCCTCTTGTGTTCTCTCTTTTCCTTTCTAGCCACTATTTCCCCTTTTGAAGGGGAAAATAAAAGACAGAAAAAAAGAGAGAAAAGAAAATAAAGAAGAGAGAGGAACTCTTTTGTAAAAGTCTCACTTGACCTTAATTTTGAAAATGTTTTGAAATTACTCGCCTCCATTTTGAAAATTTGTGAGAAAATGAAGAGTCGAGATTCGCTCGTTGGTACGAGGTTCGACCGTTCCTGGCGCCTTTACTAGGGGTAATCGAACCAAGGATCAAACTTATGCCTTTTGCTTTGCCTAAAATATTGTCTAAGAATTTATTCTAAGTCTAAAATGCACAAAGAATCATGCTTGTGCAATGAAAATGCAGAAATGTATGCTTTTGAGAAAATTGTTTAGAAATTTTGAGATTTTCCAAGTGATTCTGAAATAAATTTGATAATATAGTGAAGAAATGATTCAAATGGTTGAAATTGATTTGAAAAAGTTAGACTTTGAATCTAACTCAGAATTTGAAATAAATCTAGAAGAAGAGACTTGAAATTCCAAGTCTTGAAATGATTAGAGTTTGGACAATGAATTTTGATTTAAAGAAATGAGAAGAAAATGAGATTTTTTGGAACTTGAGATAGAATTTTGAAAAAAATGGAGTTTCAAAGTCAAAATTGGATTTTGAATTTGAATGGATCGATTCTGAAAAAGGAATTCTTAATTTCAAAACTTGAAAGGGGAATTGAATTTGGATTTAGACTTTAGAAATAGATTTGAAAATGGTTTTGGAAATAGGAAATGGAACTGGATTTGAAATATGGAACCCTGGATGGAATTTTGATCCAAAATTTGGAATTCTAGATGGAATTGGATCCGAAGTCTGGAATCCTAAATGGGATTGGATTTGAAAATATGAATCCAAGGTGGAATGGGATTTGAAATCCGGAATCCAATATGGAATTGGATCCAAAATCTAGAACGAGGAATGGATTTTGAAAATGGGATTTGGATTTTGGCAATCCAAATAAAATTCAGAATTGGATCTGAGAAATTCTAAATTGATTTTGAAAGGGAGATGGAATTTAGGAAAAGTCGATTTTAAGAGTGAATACCAAGTTTTGATTTAAAGTCTGATTTAAGACTTAGAATTTTAGAATTTTGAGAAATAAAGGATAAATCTTGAATTCGGACTTGAATTTTGAATTTAGAAGATGATCTGGAAGATTTGGGAAACCTGAAGTGAAGTATAAAACTTGATTTTTAAACTGAAATTTTTTTGAAATCAGGTGACAAATCTAAGAATTTCAAAGTTAAATTGAACTTTGAAATTTGATCTGAAATGTTAATTTGAATTTGAAATCGAATCTTGAAAATGGAAATGAATTTGAATTTTCAAAGTTGAATTGAACTTTGAAATCAGATTTTGAACTAGAAATTGAATTTGGGATATAGAAGTGAATCCGAAATTTCAAAGTCAAATTGGACTTTGAAATTGAATTTTTGAATTTTGAAATGAGATAGAATTGAGAAGATGAGTTTGAATTTATAAACAAGAATTGATTTGAGAAATGAATAAGGTATTTGAAGAATTATCTCAAAATCACTTGGATTTTGAAATAATATGAAAAGAATTTTGAAAATATGATGTAATTCTATCCTAAGTGATGAATGAATTTAAAAGAAATTTTGAAAATTGAATTTGAAAAGTATATTTTATTTTTTAAGTAAATTGAAATAAGATTGAATACACAATACATTTCTGACTATGACCATGAAATATATTGTATAATAATCATATTTAAATTCAAATGAAGAATAAAATACATTTTGGTGCCTTATATAGTTTAAAATGAAATTAACTCTCAATATATCCTGACTATGGCGATTGATATATATTTTGAGTTAATTTTAAGTTAAACTCTGATAAAGGAGGAAAATATTTAGAAAAATATGATGATTTTGGAAAGAGATCCAGTGTGAATCCAGTGTTATTCCATAAAAGATGAAAACCATAAGTTTTGTTTACAACTTGACTATGGCCATTGATGCAAATCGTCAACTTAGGGTTTAATCACCTTTTATTATAATGGTGCACGTGCCATTCGTGTTCCCATTCGTGAATTTTTTAAATAAAAGAGAAAATGGTATGAAACAAGCATTTCTAAGATATATGCATGCTCATACATTCTAATCTAAAACTGAAAATGCAAGGTTCTCATTAATATCTAGCTATTACAAGTATTGAATGAAATTGAGATTCACATTCCTAAATCAAGAAGGAAAATAACCTAATTTTTGCAAAATACAAGTTAGCATAGAGTAAAAGATGCATATAGAAAGAGGTTTGCAAAATATAATCTTGAATCTATAATGCAAATGATAGAAGATTCATACATATGCTCTGCATCAAAAATAAATTTTTAATGTATCACCTTAATGAGGAAATATCCAAAATATATAGATAAAAGGCTCATGCTCATGTCAATGATGAAGTGTATATACATATATGATACCTCAGGCTAATGAAGACCTATATGTAGGAAAACACATTCAAAACTTAAATGAAAATCCATGGATATTTGCCTAAGCAAATGTACATGTTCAATGAAGGATTATCCACGTATTGCTCAAATATAATTTTCATAAGAATGATGAAATGCATATTACATCATCCTGTGATCCTTATGCTAAGTGAAAAGACATTATGGCCTAAGAAGCAAAAAGGTAAGATGCAAATGATATTCAGTAGAAAATATACTGCCTAACACTTTGCAAAGCAATGAGTAGTGGCTGTGTGATGCTTGATCAAATGAAGATGTAGAATGTAAATGGGGGAGTAGGCTGGGATGAAATGTAATGTAGTATAATGAATGAAATGCATTACTTGCACATGGAACTACAACAATTTATTAACCATGCTGAAAGTATTTGAGTAACTACATCGTAAAGGACCATGAATTAGCTTCATGGCTTGCTTATAATGGCATTTCTGTAGAGTTGATAAGTAACACCAACACAAGGGGGGAATGGTGGGATGCTGATCGTTGTTAGTGCCTAACCCAAAATCTGTATTGACCGAATATGCTAGTGGCGGAAATGGTTAAGTTCTGGACATGGCTAAAGTGGCCATTCCTGAACTCACACAGATCAGAGTACTTGCAGAATATACATTCATTGGGATTGATTATATACACATGATGAATAATGCATGGGGAAATGACATGATATGCAACAATGAATTGGAAGTGAGGAAGCCTATGGAGATGATAGTAGGTAGAGAAGGAGCAAGTGGTGGAATGGAATGATGGTTGCAGTAAGTTCCAAATATAAGCACATATATTGAAATTCTGAAATGTAGGCAGGCATATATCAGAGTCATGTATAAATAGATGTTGATGTAGCAAGGTTTCATACCTCAGTCACTTGATATCTCTCCTATATCATCATCGTCACCATAATCAAAAGCCTCTGAGTGTTTTTGTTTTCCCAAAGTTTTGGTTCCTGCACCAAATACAGTCCAGACTTTATTATCCTCATTTGAAAATTACTAGAACATTACTCAAAAGGATCACACCACCAAAAAAAAAAAAGCGAACTCTGTGATTATCAATTCTATAAGATGTGAACATTAAACTTGTTGTTATAGAGTTCACGATGTTAGAAGCACATGCTTGCACCCAGGGTTAACACCATTGGCCACAAATGTCACAAAGCATTCACCCATGCCCCCCTCTGTCAAGCAGGTCCAGCTGAAGACTTCATATCCACCTTGAGAAGCCTGAGTTGAGAAATCAGGAACATTATAAGCAACACAAGATCCTTGGCTCTTGAGGTTATCAACAAAGAAACCCTTCACAAAAACTCTAATCCATTTCCTGAACTGGTTGTGTTTGAATCACTAATCCATTCACTCAGATGAAGTACCAAGGATTGCATGATATTTGGATATGTACAATATATCCTGGGCAACTGTGATCCTCGACAACCGCCGATCCTTTTCATTCCCAAAACATACGCCATAGGTGAAGCACATGTCCCAAGACTCAAAATCCTTTGGTAACTGTATCCTTTTAAGAAAATTTATCTTTTGAAGGATGAGTTCCACTACCATCCTCATGAACACAACGCCAAGACATGATGGCAGATGCAAAGACATCATATAGAGAATTTCAGCTCAACTGCCTTATTGTTGAATCTATCTGGACCTCCCAGGGGCATGCCAATCATGAATTGGTATATAAACTTTCCAACTGCAAAGAGGAGGTCATTAAAAAGAATAGGTCTCTTAACAGTAATTCATTGGTTATATGTTTTAGAGAGAATTTCCATCTGAATTTGGAGTTTTATTGCAGAACATGATCCTGGCATCATAACACAACAACCATACCTCAGAGACAAGATAAAGATTATGTCATTCAAAGCATGAATTGAAACAATTAATACAAAAGACATGTAAAATCCAGATCGTCAGGTAACAGAGGTTCTGCAGGATCCGAGTTGCCCTGGATTTGTCACCTCCTCTCTCAAGGGGGTACGCAACAGGTTTTCCATCAACAATCATTCTTGTTGATATAACGACAACATCTTAATGTACCAAGATAATTATTAGTGAGGATCAAAGTCACAATATAGCAACATATTTTCTGGTACATTTCACTGATCCACCATTCAATATGGGATGAATGACTGAATTAAGCAAGCAATGAACGAACCGGTGAAACAATAAATAGAACAGTGAATGAAAATATTAGGAAAACTTATAATACAAACGCAAGGAAAAAAAATAGAGAACGAGTAAACACAAATCGAAAGAGAATGCAGGGAATAAACATATATTGCTGGTGTCAATCAATGATATTGATAAAATTAGGATGTAGATGCAGGTGCTAGAAAAGGATGTGCAATATGTTGTACTGTAGTTGGGTAGTGATGAAGGTGAACAATGAGCTTAAAGTTGTGTGGAAGCAATACTGAGTGAGGTGTGTGTACCAAGGGCATCAATCCATCCCTCGTGAATATGCCATCCTCCATCTTTTAATGCTCCAGAGCATAGCATCATATAAAAAAAAAACTAAGAAAGCAGCAATATATACATTAACTAACCAAGATGCATGAATTTCTCTTGTAAAGAGATATACAGAGGGCGACTAACATGCCCAAGAGCAAGGAATACCCAGACTGCTGCAATTTTGAAACTTGAAGATCCACTGTTCATTTCTGGAAGCACTCCTGCCACGACAGTATAGGAGAATGCACCTGTTGTGAATCTCTGCTTAGGTGTGAACAACAGCCATGTCCGAGATCAGCAAGGTTATCCTAACTGAGGATTGATACAACACTGATGAAACCAAAATGTGGTTGTTGGTGGACTATATTGATTCACTCATCATTTGGTAGCAAAGATCTTGAATCCATAGGTTCCAAAATGACGTCTCAACACCAAAATTCTTGATTGCCGCAAAGACCTTATCTACTGAAATCACACTTCCCACGAACAACTTGTCTTACCCATTGCCTCAAACAAATCATCGGGTATAGTCTACTTAACTTCTTAGCACTGATTTGAACTCCCGAGATTCAATCTGCATGATACAACGAAACAAACACCACAGAATGCAAGGTATGAAATATCCCGACGAGACCCAATGTCGAGGGAGGGTCGATAGATAGTTTAAGACTAAAGTATAATGCGTAGATGCAAAGGGGATGAACAAATATGATGGGATGCCGTAAACTAATATGCAAGGTATAAGATAAAGAAAGGATGCATATAAACTACTGAGGCAACCAAAAACCTAAATGAAACAAAACTAACAAACCAAACAGGAAGAAACATCAGATACCATGAAAATGCAATGAGGCAAAAGGATAATTAAATGGGGAAATACAGAAAACATAAAATGCAATCAGGAAAGCGATGAGCAAAGATTTTCACGGAACGTGACCAAACATTTAGACAAAACACAGAAAGAAAAACAATATCAATGCCTTAAAACAAAGAATATAAATGCAGCCTCTAGATTTTATGACGAAATCAAATGCAGGATGATTAACCCCTTTGATCCAGATAGATTGATTTAGAATCTGGTTTTGCTTTCGACGATCTGTGAACACCCCAAATTTTTCAAAAGTTTGTAAATATTCCCTTTATGCCCTTGGCCCCAAATTTCTGAGTAAATTGAGTCATTTTCACTTAAAATTCCAGTTTATTTCTCGAATTTACTGGAATCAAATCCATTTTTTATATCTGACTCAATTTTGGATCCGGATCTAGCATTAAAATCCAAATCTGAGCCTCGTTATCCAATTTTTAAATTAAATTTACAAAAATACCAAAATTAATTCTGAAAGGCCCAGAGAGTCCACTCGATATCTAGTTGGATCTGCGGTTCTGTAATTCTTGATTCGAGATCAAAAACTCGAATATTTCCTCAGAAGCTGGATCGAAATCCATTTTCTAAAGAAATTTCTCCAAATTTAACCCTGAATTCTCAGAAAACACTTCTTTTGTAAATATTTTTAAATTTTTGCAAAATTAGTTTAAAATCCTTTAGTTTTTAGAATTTTTATTTTAAAAAATACAAAAAAATAAAAAAATTACAAAAAAAAGAAAAATTGGTTTAAAAGCCCCTTTTGAAGATCGTTTTTATTAAAATCACCTTTTAGAAAAACTCTTTTGAAAAACAGTCATGTTTTTGAAAATTTCCAAAAAGAGGGAGACGAGCTTTGAAAAATTGTTAGCGGGCTTATAAGGAGAAGCCGCAGGAAAGGAAGTGGAGGTTCCCACCATATGCTTCTTCCATCTCGAAGCATCCATCTCATCGCCCTCCTCCATCACCCGTCCATCTCTAACCACATTCTCCAACCATCATCCCTTCCTCGATCCTTCCTCCATCTTCCATATAAGCAACCGTAGGGTTCCTTCATGAGGGATCAGGGCTTCACGATCGATTACATCCATCTTCCATCGGCGACCAATCCCTCTCCTCCTCTCTTCGCTGGAAAAGAGTTTAAAAAAAAGGGCTAAAAGGAAGATCTCCTCCCTTTGCCGGGATCCTTGCACTAACCAGCGAAGGAAAAACCATGACTTCCTCCTTCCAGATCTCTGCAACCATTCAGTGAGTCTCCCTTTATTTTCTTCTCTCTTTGCTATTTCTTATTTTCCTTTTCATTCCTTTTGATTCTTTTTGTTTGATCGACCCATTAGAGCACCACCGTGGTGTCAGTTTTGCATATAGCAAACACTGATCCACGCGCATTGTGCCATGTCAAAAGGGAATCCTTAGATTTCGACATTTTTATTTCTGTGTAATAATTTTTTCTTTAGCTTCCGATCTCTCGTTTTCATTGCACATAGTCATCCCGATCCTGTTTTTCTTTGAACTCCCCTAAATTTTCACCACAATACATAGCCATGCTTCGCTATAGCATGAGTTTGTGCTTTCTTTCTTTTTTATTTAGAATCCCTTTTGATTTTTCATTAATTCCATTTATCATCGCTATATTCTGTATCAGTTTTATTCAGTTTTTTCCTTCATGCACCACGAGTGACGGATGTCCATGCTGAGTGGTAATACAAGTATATACCCTCCTTTCCTGAAATTCCATTATGAGCATTGGTTTATGTCCAGCTAGGACTTATGCTCATGCCCTGGCTCAATGTCTCCCACTTTGCATTTTTACAAGCTTATTCACATTTCCTTTTTATTATCTTTCATTCTAATTTTCTATTCTTATTTCTCAATTTACCTTTGATGGACATACTTACATTTGAGTTACGATCTTAATAGCATCGGACTGCATTCTGTTCATCCTTATTTGCTATGTTTTGTTCATTTTTATGGTTGAACTTCATTATATTTAATTGCCTACTGTATGTATGAACTTCTCATCTTCGTGGTTTTTCTTATTTTTCAATTTCTAGTTTATATTGGATCACATCTGATTGACCTTTTCATCATATTTTCATATGTTGCATTTGGATGTTCATCATGCCTTAGATTTTTCTCAATCCAATCTCTTTATATTCATCAGATTTTTGATATGTATTGGATATCATCTCTCAAGTCCCATTTAGAATCTATGCAAGATATATCTGAAATGGCCATGAAAGCAGATCTTGTGGTGATCTGGAGTTTTCCTGAGTTCGCAGACTAGTAATTCCTTTCTGCTATACAGCAAGTGAAAGCCTATTGGCTGCACGTCTTAACAGCAAAAAATCAATTTGCAGCATAAAATTGTAGAAATCTGAGGTCCAGAATTGATCTGCTGAATCAGTATGTTGCATAAATGTTGAAAATCCAACGTATGATACCAGTCTGCTGAATAAATCCCAAGTTCACAACCTGGGTTCTCGTGTATTGCATCTGCATCTTCTAAGAATGTGAAATTCCATATTTCATTCAATAGATAGACTCTCTTGTCATGGCATGTGTTTGAAATCTACAGTTCAGTGATATTGCAGAGAGTTCTGGAGTTGAAATCGTCAAGCCAATGGATGACAATATTGTGGATGGTATCTCTGACCTGGAAGCTAAGATCTGGGGTTAGGGAGAGCCCAGGATCAAGGAATTTTACCTGCTGAAGGTTAAAAAAAAAGGAGTTAGTATATGTGCTTTATATGTTTTAATCCTCTATATTACATCCCATTGCCTTCTCTTATGTTGATTTTGATTGCTTATGTTTAGTCATGTACTGTAATGGATCTCTCATTTTGACAGTATCTAATCCATCATTTCTATCCCTTGCTATGTCCTTGTTTAAAGCATCATTTGTGTATTTGTGTGTTCTCGTCAATTCTTCATACCACATACAACAATTATACGATGTTATTTGTCATTTATTATCCTCATTACTTTCCCTTCCCATTTCATTAATACCATATGTTATCCGACTTTGATCTTACATGTTTTTGAATCTAAGTCCTTGTGTTCGATTTACATTCCTTGCCTGATCTGATTCATATTTTCTATTTTCATTACAGATTTTTCTTCCATCTGATGTCATATAATACCATCATCATGTAATCAATTTTTTTTATTCAGCTATGCATCTTTGAATATTCTTTATATTTATCAAGTTCAGTACAATCACCATGGTCTGTATTTAATCATCTTTAGTTATATTTTCCTGTATATCTTACATTGCTTCTATGTCCTGAATGATAATCCTTCATCTCTGTTATAAGCATCCTTCATTCGAGGGTTCAACTGTAGATATCATGCTGGCACAGTGGTAGCCAAGGGTTTTGAGACAATAGCCCCATCCCGCATCTTAGGGATCATGCTAGTCTAGCATCTGTCATTCATTTCAATGACATCTATTTTGATAAGGTAGACACCAGTCTACTACCCTGCGTTTCTATTTTGAGGGTTCTCTGCTGAAAACTCTCACATAACCATCCAAGGTGGATATTCTGTAAGATCAGTAGGCAAGCCTGTGGTGACTAAGTGGCTTCACAAGATGATCAACATGGTATATCTGGATCCCATCATCCCATCCCCTGCATCATCAGCATACTCAGTCACTTCTTTACTGTTGCCTTAGTATTATCATCACTACCACAACCTCGTTGTATTTACACCTCATTCCCTGCATCCATTACATTCATATTCTCCTCTGTTGCCCACAACATGCAGCATCTGCAACATGTGAATCGTATTCATCCCATCTTCATCATATTTTCATCATCTTAGTTCCATTAGTATCATGTCATTGTCTTTTAATTCAATCCGGTATGTCATATGAAGTATGTATCTTTATTCCTATTATTTATTTTCATTCATGCCCTTATAGCATAACATAGTCTCTCATGCATTCAAATCTCATATAAATTGTTTTAGTCATAGGAATATATAGACATGTATGCCTTCATATATACCTCTTCATATATATTCTCATGCATATTTAGACAAATCCATTCTCATGTGCATGTTCATATGCATTTAGCCCTACGCCTCTCATGTGCGTCATAGAGCCAGTATTACCACTTTCCTTCATGATTTCATGATATATGGCCATCTCTCTTTACTTCATACTAATCCACTTTGTTTTGCAGAAAATGTGCAAAAAATATCATTTCATTTCTGTGAACACCCCAAAATTTTCAAAATCTTTTAAATATTCCCTTTTTTTCCCCTAATATCATTTTCTGAGCAAATGGGTCATTTCAAATCTAAATTCCAGTTCATTTCTCTAGTTTTATTGAAATTAAATTCATTTCATATGCTTAAATTGATTTTGGATCTGGATCCATTGTCCAGATCCAAATCTGAATCTCCTTGTTCAAATTTTAAATTAAAATTATAGAAATACCAAAAATAGCCTTTAAATAGCTCGGATAGTCCATTCGACATCCGTTTGGATCCATCACATTGTATTTCTCGATTCGAGTGTCAAAACTCGAACATTTTCTCAAAACCTGGGTTCAAACCCATTCTTCTGAAGAAACTTTCCCCAAAATAACCCTGATCTTTCAGAAAAACCTTTCTCTTATGAATATTTTGAAATTTTGTAAAATTAGTATTAATTTTCTTAGTTTTAGAGTTTTGTTTTTTTTACAAATATATGTTTAAAAAGAAAAGAACAAAAAAAACAAGAAAATCAAAAATCCAAAAAAAATTTAGAAACTAGGTAATCTACCCTCCTTTTTAAACTTTTTGTTAAAACCCTCTGATTGAAACCTCTTTTTGAAAACAAAAACTATTTTTTTAGAAAATTTCTGAAAAGGAGCCCCCTCTTTGCAAATTGAGGAAAGTGGAAACGGCCACCCCCGTTCGCACCCTTCATCTTCAACAGTTTCTTCTTCTCTCGACCTTCCATCTTCAACCAACGAGCCAACGATTCTCTTTAAAGAAGAGGCATCTAAGCCTCTGAGGGGGGGGGGGAGCATTGATTGAGCATTCATCCATTTCATCGCCAATTTCATCCAGGATCCATCTTCTGCCTCGCTCCTGTCATCCATTCAGTCCCTTCTTCCATCCAGGAACTCCATCGAGTATTCATCTTACCTCTTTCCTCTAGACCATCCCCCTGAAGGCCATTGAAGAAGGTTCCTCTCAGGATTTCAAAGAAACTGCGACTTTGTGATATTCTGGCAAGTAAATCCGAACTTCCACAGAGTTACAGAATTATAGCCGCAGAAGATCTCCGTAGTAGAGGAGAAGAGTTCAACTTCCCCCTTCGAAACTCTGAACAATCAGAGAACCCTTCAATCCTCTAGCAAAGCTCTGCAAATCAGGTAAGTTTTCGTCTCCTTCTTTAGATTTTCCCCTTTATTTATCTGTTGTAGATCTGCCATTGATGCATTATTGATGTTGTCGGTCCGCTTATTGCAGTGCCGACACACCAAATGCTACAGCCATAGGAATCAAGTGATTCCAACATTTTTGTTTCGTGTTTTTATTTTGTTATCTGAGTTATTTTCATTACTCTATTCGATACTATATCTTATTTTGCTTTGATCTCTGTATGATTTTGTTTTAAATTATGCCATGCTCCCTGTTTGGAAGTTTGTTCCGATGCCCTATTTTCATTCTTCTGTTCCACCATTGTTATCAATAGCATCTTTTCGTCCCCCTTTCAGTATAGGCATTCCATCGTTGTCTGCATCGTCTGCTTCAGTCACTAGTATCAGCGGCATCATATTGATAGTCCTTAAGCTTCATCACGTAGCTGCCATATCCAATCATTGATTAATCCCATTGGATGTGTCGTGGATTCACAAGCAGAGTGGGTTCACCAAAATCGCTCTTTATTTGCCAAAGCTCCATTGGGTTGTCGTGAATCTCTCTGAGTGATTCAAAATTTGCTAAGGATTGCTAAGTCGTTGTGTGTCTGGATAATGGATTAGAAGGTCATTCTGTGGAGAATACAAATTGCTTGATAGTAAATCTGGTGAGTACCCAAAGTTGTTGGTCTTCTGCACATTGCAATTCCTTGTTTCTAAAAGCCATTGAATCATATCCGGTATCTCACGCCATTACTTGCTGGTGTCATTAGATTTTTATTCACCTCTAATCAGCAACCCTGTCTAATCTGACGTTAGATCAAATTTCCCGTAGCAATAAATTTCCCATCAATCCCATGTTCGTTTGCCGATTGTTACCTACTGTCAAAATTATCTAGAATAAATTTAATTGAAGGGTTTTGTTTTGCTTTTGGCCCAGCTGCTATCAGATCATGCCCTGAGGCTCTTTGGCAGATGCTTTGATTTTTTATATTGATCTAAATTGTGTTGAGCGTAGCCTCTATCTGATGTACTTCACCACCCACACCATCTACACCCATATCACTACCTGCACATTCCGCCCTTGCATTTAGCGGTATATGCATATGCTGCATCTTTGAACCTTTCACTACACCTACACACATTCAACACAACCGTTCCATCTACAATCTCGTTCAGCTTCAATCTAGTCACATTACACAGTAGCTGGACAGAGATCCTGCTGCCATGGAATTAAATCTCTGCTTCAAAATGACTTTAGTCTGGTTCCTTTGAACATGACATAACAGAAAATTCGATACATATTAGGTGTTACAAAAGCTCGAAAGAGTCTTCTGTCTAGGATACCTTCCTTCACATAAGATTCTTAGGTGCAGGGTTAGGTAGCAGGGAAGTCGCTAGAAGCATTGCAGTTAGAAAATGGTTGCCATATTTGTACTCATAACATAACTAACCAGCATTCCCAGGAAAAGATGCTTCATAATCTGATTATGGGATGTTCAGTCAAATTTCATCTGGTTGGCGATTTTTTTTTTTAATAAAGGTGTATTATTGTTCAAACTCCAAACTGCTGGCGAAGCCGCTGCTGCAATGGTTTGCATCAAGAGATGAAGCGATACTTGGTGCCTAGTCAAGATTTCTGTTGAGGATGTTGTAAGATCATACCTGGATAGTGCAAGATCTGAGCCTACTCCAATACATGACGAGTTTAGAGTAGGAAAATACATCATTACTTTACAGCCCAGAAGTTTTTACTTAAATGTTGTTAAAAAAAAAAAAAAAATTTACCATCAAACACAATGAGGATTAGCTTGTCTCTCCTTCCTGAATGGATGATGAAATCAGTTTTGCCTGCAGTTTTGCTATGGGGTGTGTTGAGTCCATCATCAGATTAACAAAGGTAAGTTCTCCTTTTAATAGTTATCTCCTGTCATCTGCAAGGCAATTCTCTTTTCTTCATCCTCTTTCATTTGACATCATCCTCTTCCATTTGCTATAGCTAGTTAGTATTAGATTTCCTTTCTTCTTATTGAGCTAAATAGGTGATAGAGATCATTATTGAGCTAAATGGGGGTTTCTTGTATTATATACCCTTTTTTTTTTTTTTTGGTGTTCATCCGCAAAGTTGTTGCAAAACTTCTGGAATGACTGGCTGCTGGTTGAACCTTGTGATAAGCTGCACCCTAAAATCCATTGCTACCTGCTAAGCCAACCCTTTTCCCCCATTGTTGACCTTTACAGCATCTTTATCCGTTATTCATATCTTCACTCTCATCTGGCACCCACCGTGCACAGTATATGCACAGCATTGCTTCACTCACAACAATATAACAACTATAAAACTCCATCAACATTCTCCTAATGATCACGTTACTACCTAGCCCTGGTCACCATCTTCATAACATGGGAATAATTTCATTTTATAGTTGTTGTCTCCATCTCCATTGACATCTTCACCACAGCCTTGCACAAACAACATAGCATCCATTTCCACCAGTGTGCTAATTACAACTATTGCAGAAAACCTTCATAAACACATTCACTTCCCCTGTAGCACCCTGCTGTATCCACTGCACTGCCCAGCACCCCCTTACCCACTCATTATATGCATACCCACCAACATCTTCACTTGTTGCCTTTGCACTGCTACTTCACCACCTCATTACACTTATCTACTGTACACTTTCAGCATGTAGGTACCTTTTCCCTATTACCTGCCACTTTTTGCACCATCCCCACCTTCCTACAGCAGCACACACGCACATTCACCCTGCCACCTTATGCACATTATTCCCTGTACCACTAGCCATACTACCTTACAGCACCTCCTTCCACTTACCTTCCCCTCACTGCCGTATACCACTATCTTCCCTCAAATCTCTCTTTCATGACAAAATACTGCTGTACTTACCCAGTGTCATATATCACAACCATTTTGCAGCCATCTCCATAACTCATTTCACAGTAAATACATCAACATTACATTTTGATGTATGTACCACTATTTCCCCAAGATCCGTGTATGTCATCTATATACATATATACACATATATATATATATATAGATACATATGCATACATGTATATATATGAATATATATACGTATATATATATATATATATACTCCTATATATATATGTATATATATAGGCATGCACATGTGTACATGGATGTGTAATGTCATTTTCCATCTTTTTCATCATTTATATCTTGGTATATGAGCACTTTATCATTAAACATTTATATGATATGGGCGATTTCTCTTCTGTTTTCATGCTAACTAAAGTGTTTTGCAGGAAATATGTGGAAAATCTCATTAGTTGGAGTTATAAATTCAATTTCATATATTGTAATAGTTAGATATTTAATGAGAATTTACATTTTCCTGTTTTAGATAGAATGAATGAGCATTGTAAATACCATGAATTTCTTGTTCTCATATTTTTCGCCTTTATTTTCCAAAATCTCACAATGGTGAAACACGAATGACACGTGCACCATTTCGTAAGAGGTAAATCAATCATAAGTTGATGATTTACATCAATGACCATAGTCAGGATGTAAACAAAATTTTGGATTTTTATCTTTTACGAAATAACACCGGATCCACACTGGATCCGTTTTCAAAATTCATCATATTTTCCTTAAATATTTTCTTCTTTTATCAGAATTTAACTTAAAATTAATTCGAAATATATACCAATGGTCATAGTCAGGGTATATTGAGAGTTAATTTCATTTAAAATTCTATAAAAGCACCAAATGTGTTTCATTCTTCACCTGAATTTAAATATAGATTATTATATAATACGTTCAATGACCATAGTCAAGGATGTATTATATCTTCAATCTTATTTTAATTCATTTAAAGAATGAAATAGCTTTTTCAAAATCCAATTTCAAAATTTTAAAATTCATTCATCACTTAGGATAGAATTGCATCATATTTTTAAAATTCTTTTTCACAAATCCAAGTGATTCTTTCCTTCATTTCTCAGATCAAATTCTATTCATAAATTCAAATTCAACTCTATTTCTCAAAAGAATTCAAAGAATTCAATTGCAAGGTCCCATTTGACTTTGAAAACTGTAAGATCAGCTTATATCCAAAATTCAAATTCTAATTTCAAATTCAAAGTCCAAATTGACTTTGAAATTCATTTTATATTCAAAACTCCAATCAAACTCAAAGTTCAATTTAACTTTGAGATTCTTGATTCGTCTTCTGAATTTAACTCCAAATCCATTTTAGGATCCAGGATTCAACACTCATATTGGATCTCAGACTTCAGATCCAATTCCTCCTTAGGATCCAGACTCCAATTTCACTTTTGGATCTTAGATTTCAGATCCAATTTCCTTATAGGATCCAGAATCCAATTTCACCTTGTATCTCAGACTTCAGATCCAAATCCATCTTAGGATCCAGAGTCTAACTCTACATTGGATCTCAGACCTCAAGATCCAAATCCATCTTAGGATCCAATGTCCAACTCTATATTGGATCTCAGACTTCAGATCCAACTCCATCTTAGGATCCAGAACCCAAATTTACATCGGATCTCAGATTTCAAATTTTAAATCCATTTTAAGATCCAATTCCATTCCTAAATTCTAGATTTCAAATCCAATTCCATTCTCAGATCTCATCTGAATCCATTAGATCTCTCAAGCCTGTCCTGATTTCAAATCTTAAGATTACATTTTCAAATTTCATCTTCTTCTCCTAAATCCATGATTAAATTCAAAGTCCATTTCTGACTTTGAAATTCCATTTTCTTTCATTTCAAAGCTTCAAATCTTTCTCTTCAAAATCAATATTTATTTCCCAACTCTGAAAACTTAGAACTTCTCTGATCTATCTCAAGTTCTAAGTTAAATTCAAACATTTCTTCATTCCCTTACCAAGTTCATCTCAGAATACTTGGAAATTTCCAAAACATCTTTGAAAAGAGCATACATCCTCGCATTGCACAAGCATGATTCTTTGTGCATTTAGAGTTAGAATAAATTTTTAGATTATATTTAGGCAAAGCAAAAGGCATAGATTCGATCCTTGGTTCGATTACCCCTGGTAAAGGCCCCAGGAACGGTCGAACCTCGTACCGACGGGCGAATCCCGTCTCTCCCTTTTTCCCGCAAATATTTTAAAAAACGGAGGCGAGTTAAATTTCTAATTATTTTTCAAATTAAGGTCAAGTGAGACCACGCAAAAGAGTTCCTCTCTCTCTCTTTCTTTCTTTTCTCTTCTCTCTTTCTTTTCTTTCTTTTCTTTTCTTCCCTTTAAAAAGGAGGAAAATAGAGGTTAGAAAAGGGAAAGAGAAGGAAGAGAGAGAAACCACAAGAGAGGAAAATTTTTGCGATGATCACAGTTTTGGCGACCGTGATGGGACTCGTCTTCGTCCAGTTGAATCTATGCCTTTGCTTTGCTTTTATATAATCTAAGTCTTTATTCTAACATATGTCAGCTACATTTCCATGCAAACCTTAGGAGCCTAGACTCTGTCCTAAGCTGACATTATTTTCATATAGGATCTAAGTATGGTTTGGTAGGACCATATTGAGGAGATTATCCATGTTCACATTAGACTTAGGTCTTAAATACAACTCTTCTCAATTTTAGGGATTGAATGCAAACAATGTATGCAAGTGTATGCTTCTCTTTATTTAAATCTATCTCTTTAGGACTTGCATTAGAGCCTTCTGGTTTTATTTGCATATTGATCATATTTTGAAAACATCCATACCTATATTGTCCCGGTCTTCATGTTGCTGGGCTGTCTCACTGAACCATAGTTCGGGAGAGAGCCTCACAACTGGACCACTTATTTGAGTTCACGCCCCCCTACCACGTACCTAAGGGCCATAGTCCGAGGTATATCGGTAGGTGCTCAAGGATGTTGGGAAGCCTCTTACCTTAGAACCGGAGATATATCTTATATGCCACGTACTTCGAGCTTCGGCTTGAGTATATCGGTGTATCTTGATTGGAATCAGATGATATAAATCTTAGAGTTAGGATTAAGGTCCTATCAGCCATTTCAAAAATTGCATATAGAGTCAGCTTTAGGGAGTACTGTTTGTGTATCCTTGCTTGTATATCTGTGATTGTATGATATTTTATATATATATCTTCCTTATATTTTCGAAAACCCTGGGTATGTATATTTCAAAATTTTCCTTTTGTTTCTAAAAACCCAGGTGTATTTTCCTTTCTCTTCCTCTAAATTTCTTCAAAATTCTTCTGATCCTGCCTGCAAGTTCTTCAAAATTTAAATCTTTACCATTTATCTTCAAATTTCATTTATTCTCTTACTTTCTTCTGATTTTATATTCTTGTTTATATTTTCATAAAAATCTCTTTTCGTCAAGAGATATCCTTTTCAAAAATGGTATTTTCTTTCATATTTTAATTGGTTACTCTCCCTCGTGGAGTAAACAACACAATTGCCACAAATTTTGTGGTGACTCAATCCCTAGAAATGGGATACAATTGTTTAGATTTCAACCTAAATCCTCCCTCTTGTCAAAACTTCTCCGAAAAAGTTTCTCTTGTCTAAAAACCTGCTCTTTCCTCTACAGAGACATCACTGATATCCGAAAATGGTTACGACAAGAGCGGGAAAAGAAACAGTTCCTCAACTCAGCGACAGTGAGGCGGAGGAGATAAGCTCTCCTAAATCAGTCAGGGGACAAGGTCAGAGCAAGAAGGATGACATCAACCCTGCTATGTATGATATGTTCCAAAAGATGATGACAAGGATGATGTCGGAGCAAGCCGAGGCCAAACTGAAAGAGGCAGTTCCTAAAAGCAAGCTGAGGAAGAAGCATGTAAAGAAGCAAGTCAAAATCATCAGAAAGAAGGTACAGCTCGACACTACTTCTGAGGAGTCTGAGTCAGTCGAGGAAGAATCATAAGAAGAAGAGCAGATTGTCTACAAGCAGAATCCTCCAAGGCAGTCCGTAAAAATAGCTGCAGAAGAACCTGAATCCGTCAACAAGCCCAAGTCTGGGGCTCCAGCAGAGGACCTGATGAGCAAGCAGATGAAGGAGATGAATCGAGCTATTAAGGATATTCAATCCAAGGGTAAGGGCAAGCAGACCTACACCGGCGAAGATTTTTATGATGGTCTAGATGGGGATGATAACCTGGAGAATCTTCCCCGCAAGTTTCTCAAATTTGACAGGACTAGCAACCCTAAAGCCCATCTGGCCACATTTTATGCAGAGTGCAGCCGTTTCAGGAAAGATAACAGGGCTCTGTTCATCTGTTTTCCCCGCAGTCTGGAGGGTGTAGCAGCCAGATGGTATGCTGATCATGTGAATCCTATCGAACTACGAGAGTTCGATAAGGTAGTAAATCTGTTCATCGAGCGCTTCTTATTCAACACTGAAGCCTCACCTACATTAAATCATCTTTACAACCTGAAGCAAGGAGAGAATGAAAGGGCAGGTGATTTCATTCACAGGTGGAGAAGCGCCTGTAATAAGATGAAGGTAACCATTCCTGAGGAACACGCATTTCAGGTGATCCTCAATAATTTCTCTTAGCCCATAAGGAGCCTCATCGCCACTTCCCCGGCGAAATCCTTCATCAAGTTGATTGAGCGAGCTGAATGGCTCGAAGCAGGAATAGAAAGCGGACTTTACGAGGGCACGCCTCTGGTCAAGAATGTCCAAGACCAGAAGAAAAAAACACAGTTCACTCATTCAGTTGATGCCTCCTGCAATAATCTTGGCAGCAACAGCCAAGGAAACAAGAACAACAGTGGCAGTGGTCCGAGAGTAGATCAGGGCAAGGGGCAAAAGGAGAGAGCGTATAAGAACAATGACAAGCCGCTTCCAATTGACATCGAACAGAAAGGGGATCTTCAAGAGAAGCCCAAGTACATCAAGTGGGAGAAAGATCGAGTCTTCACTCCATTAGATCAAACTTTGGAAGTAGTTTTGGATTACCTTTTAAAGCATGGGATGATCAAACTCCCTAAAATAGTGGATCCTCCCATAATCTTGGGAAAATTCAAAGATCAATTCTGCAAGTTCCATAGAGCAACGGGGCATGACACAGAGCACTGCTTCGTCCTCAAGCACATGATACAAGATTGCATTGATAGAAGTATTTTGATAGAGGACGAGGAAGAAGAGCGCCCAGCAGTCCTGACAGAGCCATTCCCGGACCACTCAAAGAATTAATAAAGCCAAAGTTTTTGTTTGCTTTCATCTCTTTTTGTCAGTTGTCTTGTAGGGGCTAGTCAGCCCAGTCTTCTATGAGTCTTTTTCCTTTTCAAGTTCTTGTAAATATTCAGTTGTTATCAAACCTTTGCTTATCAAATGAAATGTTAATTTCCTTTATATCTTTTCTTTTCTTTTTGCCATAATGGGGCATTTTAATTCCCGTTCTTTTTTCAGAATGTGGGGCAATCCTGACATCATTCATGAGAGAAATGATATTACCTATGAGGGCTTTTTCAAAAATCATGAAATTTTCGTTATGACTAAGGAGTTCAAATATTCCTTGGTCTAACCTTTGACAAAAAATCAACCCTCGTGTTGATCATGTCTTCAAAAATAAGTTTTTCAAACCATTATATTGAAAGATCAACCCTTGTGTTGGTCTTATCTTCCAAAATGAATTTTAAACTTTTATATTCAAAGATCAATCCTTGTGTTGATCTTATCTCTCAAAATGGATTTTAAATCTTTATATTCAAAGATCAACCTTTGTGTTGGTCTTATCTTTCAAAATGGATTTCAAATCTTTATAGATCAACCCTTATCTTTCAAAGCGGATTTCAAAGCCTTTATATTCAAAGATCAATCCTTGTATTGATCTTATCTTCCAAAATGGATTTCAAATCTTTTTATTCAAAAGATCAACCCTTGCGTTGGTCTTATCCTCCAAAATTGATCTCAAAACTTTTCAAAGATCAACCCTGGCGTTGTTCTTATCTTTTAATGGGTTATAAATCATCATATTCAAAGATCAATCATTGCATTGGTCTTATCTTCCAAAAATGGGTTTTAAATCATTATATTCAAAGACCAATCCCTGTGTTGGTCTTATCTTCCGAGATTGGTTTCTAAAACATTATATTCAGAGATCAACCCTTGTATTGATCTTATTATCAATTTCGAACTGTCATTTTTAGAAATCAGATCCAGTGTTGATCTTCTTCTTCAAAAATAGGTTTTCCAAACCATTGCCTTCAAAATTTGATCTTCATGATGATCTCTCATGTTTGATTTAAAGGATCAGATCTCGCGCTGATTATTCTTCTTGTGGTGGATCTTCTTCCCCCAAAATGATTTCTCATTTATCTTCTAAATAAACATTTTCCTTTCAAAATCCCATATGCAGGCAGGATCAGAAAACTCCTTTTTCTCTTAAATCTTATAAATTTTCAGTTAAATTTGATATTTTTATCAGTTTCATTCATTTTATTCATATTTTTATCAAGTTTGTATCAATTTTATCAAGTTTTTATCAAATTTATCAATATTTCCTCAAATCCATTAAATTTTATCAATTTATTACCCTTTCAGGCTAAGGGATAAACCTGATGCCTCTTTCCCATGAGGTATTTTCTAAAATCTTCTTTTTCGCCCCTTTCAGGTTAAGGGATAAACCTGACCCTCGTTGTCCGAGGTGTGCCCTTTCAGGTTAAAGGATAAACCTGACCCTCGTTGTTCGAGGTGTTCCCATTCAAGATAAGGGAAAATCCTGAGACCCCTCGTAGGAGCAATAACGCTACCTATGAGGATTCTTTTGTAAATACAAGTTTTGCCAATCTTTATTGATTTTCTAGATTTATATCAATCCCCCTTCATTTAAACTCTTTAAATTCTATTCTTTTCCCATTCAGGATAAGGGAAAATCCTGAAACCCCTCATAGGAGCAATAATGCTACCTACGAGAATTCTTTTGTAAATACAAGTTTTGTCAACCTTTATTGATTTTCTAAATTTATATCAATTTCTCTTCACCTTCTTAAATTCTATCCTTTTTCCCATTCAGGATAAGGGATAATCCTGAAACCCCTCATAGGAGCGATAACGCTACCTATGAGGATTCTTTTGTAAATACAAGTTTTGTCAATTTTTGTTAATTTTCTAGATTTATATCAATTTCCCTACATTAAATCTCTTTAAATTCTATTCTTTTCCTCATTCAGGATAAGGGATAATCCTGAGATCACTCATAGGGGCAACCATACTACCTGTGAGAATTCTTTTTATAAAAATAAAATCAAATTTTCCTCTAGTGTTCTACATTTTTTTCAAAGTTCTATATCCTTTTGTCTTCTCAAAGTTTATTCTTTTTATATTCCGCGTCACATACCTGGTCCATCTAAATCATAGATCATAAATTCTAAATCTTGTCATATCCCTTCTAAATTCAAATCTCAGATTACCTCTTAATAAAAACTTCCATTTCCCCTTCAGGTTAAGGGATAAACCTGAATCATTCTTTTCCTAAATTCTCATCAAATGTCTATTTCATTTCCCCTTCAGGTTAAGGGATGAACCTGAATCATTCTTTTTCTAAATTCTCTTCAAAAATGTCTATTCTATTTTCCCTTCAGGATAAGGGATAATCCTGAAACCCCGACCATTCTTCTTGCCTCGATCTCTAAATATCTTAAATAGGCCGATCTCCTTCCCGACTCCCAGTGGGAAAACCTAGTGTTCACATTGGTTATTTTGCTAAATTTTCAAATCTAAAGATCAAGTTCAACCACGAAACTCAGTCCTCGTACTGGTTGTCTTTAAAAAAGTCTCAATCCTAAATCAGGTCGTTAAATGATTAAATGAAATGTCCCAGCTACTTCGCTGGTCGTTAAATGATTAAATGAAATGTCCCAGCTACTTCGCTGGTCGTTAAATGATTAAATGAAAGGTCCCAGCTACTTCGCTGGTCGTTAAATGATTAAATGAAATGTCCCAGCTACTTCGCTGGTCGTTAAATGATTAAATGAAATGTCCCAGCTACTTCGCTGGTCGTTAAATGATTAAATGAAATGTCCCAGCTACTTCGTTGGTCATTAAATGATTAAATGAAATGTCCCAGCTACTTCGCTGGTCGTTAAATGATTAAATGAAATGTCCCAACTACTTCGTTGGTCGTTAAATAAAATGTCCCAGCTACTTCGCTGGTCGTTAAATGAAATGTCCCAGCTACTTCGCTGGTCGTTAAATGAAATGTTCCAAGTCCTTCGTTGGTCGCTAAATGAAATGTTCCAACTCCTTCGTTGGTCGCTAAATAAAATGTCCCAGCTACTTCGCTGGTCGCTAAATGAAATGTTCCAGCTACTTCGCTGGTCGCTAAATGAAATGTCCCAGCTACTTCGCTGGTTGTTAAATGATTAAATGAAATGTCCCAGCTACTTCGCTGGTCGTTAAATGATTAAATGAAATGTCCCAGCTACTTCGCTGGTCGTTAAATGATTAAATGAAATGTCTCAGCTACTTCGTTGGTCGCTAAATGAAATGTCCCAGCTACTTCGCTGGTCGTTAAATGAAATGTCCCAGCTACTTCGCTGGTCGTTAAATGAAATGTCCCAGCTACTTTGCTGGTCGCTAAATGAAAGGTTCCAGCTACTTCGTTGGTCGTTAAATGAAAGGTCCCAGTTTTTACTGGTCATTAAATAAAATGTCCCAGCTACTTCGCTGGTCGTTAAATGAAATGTCCAGCTACTTCGCTGGTCGTTAAATAAAAGGTTTCAGCTCCTTCGCTGGTCGTTAAATGAAAGGTTCCAATTTTACTGATCAGAATGTCCAAAATCATAAATTGCAACTAAGGGTCGCATCAAAATCTATATTGGGTGAGTATTTCACATAGAATTCATGAAAAAATTGCCAAT
The DNA here is from genome assembly GCF_984573655.1 of Nuphar pumila. Lineage (NCBI taxonomy): Eukaryota > Viridiplantae > Streptophyta > Magnoliopsida > Nymphaeales > Nymphaeaceae > Nuphar > Nuphar pumila. The sequence goes on along the minus strand of NC_143257.1, from coordinate 24,111,487 downwards.
TTGCTAAAAGTATTTGTTGATTTCAATATTCTCATTGCACAAAAGAATTACCTTAGATTACTTCTAGTATTTCTTTCCAAAAAGGTGAAACTTTTTGCGAAAAAGAGGTAAAATTCAAATCTTTTCCCTGTTTGATCAACCAAAAGGATGAAAGAAATATCCTCGGTATGATTGGCGAAAGAAATATTCGATGACATTGAAAAGCCGGAAACGAATTGATATTGATCATGGCTATGACGCATGTTTAAAGATGATTTTCTGGCAATTAGACAGTGGAAATATCCTGAGCTATAAAAGAATTCACTTAATCCATATCCTCTCATTTTAAAGCTGCAATCAAATATCTGCAAAAGGGATCTCTCAATTGTCTTCAAGATGAAGGCGAATTAAGCGAGTAGACCCCCGGGGCCAAAGAAGATTTGGATCATCTACCAAGATGAAGGAGTTTGTGAAGGATCCTTCCAGGGAAAGTTCAGATCACCGTCGAGATGAAGGCGAGTGTGATGGACCTACCGACAAACCCTAAATGATATTTGATTTCTGCTATCATCTAAAGGCCTTTGAGCCAATACCATCATATATAATCCCTGAAGAAAATGAAGGATTGGAGCATCTCCGAGATGAAGGAGTTTGTGACGTACCCTTCCCTGAAAAAGAGAGAAAAGTCAGGACACATCCAAATGAAGGATGATGTAAAAAGCCCGAAAAAGTTCAAAGACTCAAAAAGAGTGCAAAAAGATCATCATGGGAAAACACCTAGATGTCAAACTGCCAAAATTGCCAGAAGTTATCTTTTCTTATGCGAAATTCTTTTATCAATGTCTTTTCACTACTTGCTTTTATGAAATCGAGAATATTTCTTCTCTTCTTATATCAAAGGAAATGGATAACTTCCTTGAAGAAAATCATCAGCCTAAAATTTTGAATTTGACTCTTAAGACCAAGAAGTTAACCTCGTTGGAGGAAATACTCTAGGTAAAAAAAGGGAATATCTTTGCACACATGTGCACATTTTCAAGCATTGAAGTCAATTATAAATTTATCTTATTGGCAAAATTTTCTAGATATTCTAAAGAATGAAATAAATATTCGATATCCATTTTGGTGCAACCTAGCGTTGTTTATATCTTCCAGAAGAGTTACCCCATTCAGTTGAAGTATCTCTCCTGTCACATCACGGTTTCGAGAAATCCGTATGGTTGTTCCCACTCAGGTTAAGGGTCAAAACCTGTACTTCCTGCGAGAGGTCATTAAATTCAAAAGCTGATTTAGTCTCAACAATGAGACGTCCAAGTTCATCCCTTTTTCAAAGCTTTAGGGAACCCCATTTCCTTCCTCCTTTCGCGAAACCCCTGTCGGATTTTTTCGTCCAAACTCCGAAGGTCCCATCATGGTCTCTTCACTCGAGATTCCATATGGTCGTCCCCTTCAGGTTGTGGTTAAACCTGAATCTCGTTCCAACGATTTTCTCTCGTTTCGACGAGGTGTTTCTTCCTCCAGTCCCATCATGGTTCTTCCCATCAAGGAATTCATGCTTTGTATATCCATCCAGGACAAGATCCTATTTGAGCTCCACCTCACAAGGCCTTCTCTCATAAATGTCCCATCAAAGTCCTCATATATCCTTTTTCCCATTCAGGTTGTTTTGATATATCTTCGTCCCATCCAGGTTAAAGGCTAAACCTGAGTCGTTCCAAAGGCTGATCTCGCCTCATTCATGAGACTTGATCAAACTTCTTATCTTTCATCATTTCGGGATCTTCACCCAAAGTCCCATCACGATTTCCTCATCTCTATTATTCAGTCATATCATTTTCGAGGATTTCATCTTCCCAAGCCATTCAAGGATAAAATTTTAAAACCTAAAAAACCATGTCTTTTAAATCAAATTCTTCCACACCCAGTTAAAATCTGCTGACTGGGGCCTTTTCAAAATTTGGAGTGTTTTCTTTGCCACTAAGCTCGGCTTTCAACCGGCTTAGTAACAAAGAGGGGCATCTGTGAACACCCCAAATTTTTCAAAATCTTTTAAATATTCCCTTTTTTTCCCCTAAATCATTTTCTGAGCAAATGGGTCATTTCAAATCTAAATTCCAGTTCATTTCTCTAGTTTTATTGAAATTAAATTCATTTCATATGTTTAAATTGATTTTGGATATGGATCCATTGTCCAGATCTAAATCTGAATCTCCTTGTTCAAATTTTAAATTAAAATTATAGAAATACCAAAAATAGCCTTTAAATAGCTCGGATAGTCCATTCGACATCCGTTTGGATCCATCACATTGTATTTCTCGATTCGAGTGTCAAAACTCGAACATTTTATCAAAACCTGGGCTCAAACTCATTCTTCTGAAGAAACTTTCTCCAAAATAACCCTGATCTTTCAGAAAAACCTTTCTCTTATGAATATTTTGAAATTTTGTAAAATTAGTATTAATTTTCTTAGTTTTAGAGTTTTGTTTTTTTTACAAATATATGTTTAAAAAGAAAGGAACAAAAAAAATAAGAAAATCAAAAATCCAAAAAAAATTTAGAAACTAGGTAATCTACCCTCCTTTTTAAACTTTTTGTTAAAACCCTCTGATTGAAACCTCTTTTTGAAAACAAAAACTATTTTTTTAGAAAATTTCTGAAAAGGAGCCCCCTCTTTGTAAATTGAGGAAAGTGGAAACGGCCACCCCCGTTCGCACCCTTCATCTTCAACAGTTTCTTCTTCTCTCGGCCTTCCATCTTCAACCAACGAGCCAGCGATTCTATTTAAAGAAGAGGCATCTAAGCCTCTGAGGGGGGGGGGAGCATTGATTGAGCATTCATCCATTTCATCGCCAATTTCATCCAGGATCCGTCTTCTGCGTCGCTCCTGTCATCCATTCAGTCCCTTCTTCCATCCAGGAACTCCATCGAGTATTCATCTTACCTCTTTCCTCTGGACCATCCCCCTGAAGGCCATTGAAGAAGGTTCCTCTCAGGATTTCAAAGAAACTGCGACTTCGTGATATTCCGGCAAGTAAATCCGAACTTCCACAGAGTTACATAATTATAGCCGCAGAAGATCTCCGTAGTAGAGGAGAAGAGTTCAACTTCCCCCTTCGAAACTCTGAACAATCAGAGAACCCTTCAATCCTCTAGCAAAGCTCTGCAAATCAGGTAAGTTTTCGTCTCCTTCTTTAGATTTTCCCCTTTATTTATCTGTTGTAGATCTGCCGTTGATGCATTATTGATGTTGTCGGTCCGCTTATCGCAGTGCCGACACACCAAATGCTACAGCCATAGGAATCAAGTGATTCCAACATTTTTGTTTCGTGTTTTTATTTTGTTATCTGAGTTATTTTCATTACTCTATTCGATACTATATCTTATTATGCTTTGATCTCTGTATGATTTTGTTTTGAATTATGCCCTGCTCCCTGTTTGGAAGTTTGTTCTGATGCCCTATTTTCATTCTTCTGTTCCACCATTGTTATCAATAACATCTTTTCGTCCCCCTTTCAGTATAGGCATTCCATCGTTGTCTGCATCGTCTGCTTCAATCACTAGTATCAGCGGCATCATATTGATAGTCCTTAAGCTTCATCACGTAGCTTCCATATCCAATCATCGATTAATCCCATTGGATGTGTTGTGGATTCACAAGCAGAGTGGGTTCACCATAATCGCTCTTTATTTACCAAAGCTCCATTGTGTTGTCGTGAATCTCTCTGAGTGATTCAAAATTTGCTAAGGATTGCTAAGTCGTTGTGTGTCTGGATAATGGATTAGAAGGTCATTCTGTGGGGAATACAAATTGCTTGATAGTAAATCTGGTGAGTACCCAAAGTTGTTGGTCTTATGCACATTGCAATTCCTTGTTTCTAAAAGCCATTGAATCATATCCGGTATCTCACGCCATTACTTGCTGGTGTCATTAGCTTTTTATTCACCTCTAATCAGCAACCCTGTCTAATCTGACGTTAGATCAAATTTCCCCTAGCAATAAATTTCCCATCAATCCCATGTTCGTTTGCCGATTGTTACCTACTGTCAAAATTATCTAGAATAAATTTAATTGAAGGGTTTTGTTTTGCTTTTGGCCCAGCTGCTATCAGATCACGCCCTGAGGCTCTTTGGCAGATGCTTTGATTTTTTATTTTGATCTAAACTGTGTTGAGTGTAGCCTCTATCTGATGTACTTCACCACCCGCACCATCTACACCCATATCACTACCTGCACATTCCGCCCTTGCATTTAGCGGTATATGCATATGCTGCATCTTTGAACCTTTCACTACACCTACACACATTCAACACAACCGTTCCATCTACAATCTCGTTCAGCTTCAATCTAGTCACATTACACAGTAGCTGGACAGAGATCCTGCTGCCATGGAATTAAATCTCTGCTTCAAAATGACTTTAGTCTGGTTCCTTTGAACATGATATAACAGAAAATTCGATACATATTAGGTGTTACAAAAGCTCGCAAGGGTCTTCTGTCTAGGATACCTTCCTTCACATAAGATTCTTAGGTGCAGGGTTAGGTAGCAGGGAAGTCGCTAGAAGCATTGCAGTTAGAAAATGGTTGCCATATTTGTACTCATAACATAACTAACCAGCATTCCCAGGAAAAGATGCTTCATAATATGATTATGGGATGTTCAGTCAAATCTCATCTGGTTGGCGATTTTTTTTTTTTAATGAAGGTGTATTATTGTTCAAACTCCAAACTGCTGGCGAAGCCGCTGCTGCAATGGTCTGCATCAAGAGATGAAGCGATACTTGGTGCCTAGTCAAGATTTCTGTTGAGGATGTTGTAAGATCATACCTGGATAGTGCAAGATCTGAGCCTACTCCATTACATGACGAGTTTAGAGTAGGAAAATACAACATTACTTTACAGCCCAGAAGTTTTTACTTAAATGTTGTTAAAAAAAAAAAAAAATTTACCATCAAACACAATGAGGATTAGCTTGTCTCTCCTTCCTGAATGGATGATGAAATCAGTTTTGCCTGCAGTTTTGCTATGGGGTGTGTTGAGTCCATCATCAGATTAACAAAGGTAAGTTCTCCTTTTAATAGTTATCTCCTATCATCTGCAAGGCAATTCTCTTTTCTTCATCCTCTTTCATTTGACATCATCCTCTTCCATTTGCCATAGCTAGTTAGTATTAGATTTCCTTTCTTCTTATTGAGCTAAATAGGTGATAGAGATCATTATTGAGCTAAATGGGGGTTTCTTGTATTATATACCTTTTTTTTTTTTGGTGTTCATTCGCAAAGTTGCTGCAAAACTTCTGGAATGACTGGCTGCTGGTCGAACCTTGTGATAAGCTGCACCCTGAAATCCATTGCTACCTGCTAAGCCAACCCTTTTCCCCCATTGTCGACCTTTACAGCATCTTTATCCGTTATTCATATCTTCACTCTCATCTGGCACCCACCGTGCACAATATATGCACAGCATTGCTTCACTCACAGCAATATAACAACTATAAAACTCCATCAACATTCTCCTAATGATCACGTTACTACCTAGCTTTGGTCACCATCTTCATAACATGGGAATAATTTCATTTTATAGTTGTTGTCTCCATCTCCATTGGCATCTTCACCACAGCCTTGCACAAACAACATAGCATCCATTTCCACCAGTGTGCTAATTACAACTATTGCAGAAAACCTTCATAAACACATTCACTTCCCCTGTAGCACCCTGCTGTATCCACTGCACTGCCCAGCACCCCCTTACCCACTCATTATATGCATACCCACCAACATCTTCACTTGTTGCCTTTGCATTGCTACTTCACCACCTCATTACACTTATCTACTGTACACTTTCAGCACATAGGTACCTTTTCCCTATTACCTGCCACTTTTTGCACCATCCCCACCTTCCTACAGCAGCACACACGCACATTCACCCTGCCACCTTATGCACATTATTCCCTGTACCACTAGCCATACTACCTTACAGCACCTCCTTCCACTTACCTTCCCCTCACTGCCGTATACCACTATCTTCCCTCAAATCTCTCTTTCATGACAAAATACTGCTGTACTTACCCGGTGTCATATATCACAACCATTTTGCAGCCATCTCCATAACTCATTTCACAGTAAATACATCAACATTACATTTTGATGTATGTACCACTATTTCCCCAAGATCCATTCATTTCCAGCACTCTCACCCACCTACACTGAGTGTATGTCATCTATATACATATATACATATATATATAGATACATATGCATACATGTATATATATGAATATATATACGTATATATATATGTATATATATATAGGCATGAACATGTGTACATGGATGTGTAATGTCATTTTCCATCTTTTTCATCATTTATATCTTGGTATATGAGCACTTTATCATTAAACATTTATATGATATGGGCGATTTCTCTTCTGTTTTCATGCTAACTAAAGTGTTTTGCAGGAAATATGTGGAAAATCTCATTAGTTGGAGTTATAAATTCAATTTCATGTATTGTAATAGTTAGATATTTAATGAGAATTTACATTTTCCTGTTTTAGATAGAATGAATGAGCATTGTAAATACCATGAATTTCTTGTTCTCATATTTTTCGCCTTTATTTTCCAAAATCTCACAATGGTGAAACACGAATGGCACGTGCACCATTTCGTAAGAGGTAAATCAATCATAAGTTGATGATTTACATCAATGACCATAGTCAGGATGTAAACAAAACTTAGGATTTTTATCTTTTACGAAATAACACCGGATCCACACTGGATCCGTTTTCAAAATTCATCATATTTTCCTTAAATATTTTCTTCTTTTATCAGAATTTAACTTAAAATTAATTCGAAATATATACCAATGGCCATAGTCATGGTATATTGAGAGTTAATTTCATTTAAAATTCTATAAAAGCACCAAATGTGTTTCATTCTTCACCTGAATTTAAATATAGATTATTATATAATATGTTCAATGACCATAGTCAAGGATGTATTATATCTTCAATCTTATTTTAATTCATTTAAAGAATAGAATAGCTTTTTCAAAATCCAATTTCAAAATTTTAAAATTCATTCATCACTTAGGATAGAATTGCATCATATTTTTAAAATTCTTTTTTCACAAATCCAAGTGATTCTTTCCTTCATTTCTCAGATCAAATTCTATTCATAAATTCAAATTCAACTCTATTTCTCAAAAGAATTCAAAGAATTCAATTGCAAGGTCCCATTTGACTTTGAAAACTGTAAGATCAGCTTATATCCAAAATTCAAATTCTAATTTCAAATTCAAAGTCCAAATTGACTTTGAAATTCATTTTATATTCAAAACTCCAATCAAACTCAAAGTTCAATTTAACTTTGAGATTCTTGATTCGTCTTCTGAATTTAACTCCAAATCCATTTTAGGATCCAGGATTCAACACTCATATTGGATCTCAGACTTCAGATCCAATTCCTCCTTAGGATCCAGACTCCAATTTCACTTTTGGATCTTAGATTTCAGATCCAATTTCCTTATAGGATCCAGAATCCAATTTCACCTTGTATCTCAGACTTCAGATCCAAATCCATCTTAGGATTCAGAGTCTAACTCTACATTAGATCTCAGACCTCAAGATCCAAATCTATCTTAGGATCCAAAGTCCAACTCTACATTGGATCTCAGACTTCAGATCCAAATCCATCTTAGGATCTAGAACCCAAATTTACATCGGATCTCAGATTTCAAATTTTAAATCCATTTTAAGATCCAATTCCATTCCTAAATTCTAGATTTCAAATCCAATTCCATTCTCAGATCTCATCTGAATCCATTAGATCTCTCAAGCCTGTCCTGATTTCAAATCTTAAGATTACATTTTCAAATTTCATCTTCTTCTCCTAAATCCATGATTAAATTCAAAGTCCATTTCTGACTTTGAAATTCCATTTTCTTTCATTTCAAAGCTTCAAATCTTTCTCTTCAAAATCAATATTTATTTCCCAACTCTGAAAACTTAGAACTTCTCTGATCTATCTCAAGTTCTAAGTTAAATTCAAACATTTCTTCATTCCCTTACCAAGTTCATCTCAGAATACTTGGAAATTTCCAAAACATCTTTGAAAAGAGCATACATCCTCGCATTGCACAAGCATGATTCTTTGTGCATTTAGAGTTAGAATAAATTTTTAGATTATATTTAGGCAAAGCAAAAGGCATAGATTCGATCCTTGGTTTGATTACCCCTGGTAAAGGAGCCAGGAACGGTCGAACCTCGTACCGACGAGCTAATCCCGTCTCTCCCTTTTTCCCACAAATATTTTAAAAAACGGAGGCGAGTTAAATTTCTAAATATTTTTCAAATCAAGGTCAAGTGAGACCGCGCAAAAGAGTTCCTCTCTCTCTCTCTTTCTTTCTTTTCTCTTCTCTCTTTCTTTTCTTTCTTTTCTTTTCTTCCCTTTAAAAAGGAGGAAAATAGAGGTTAGAAAAGGGAAAGAGAAGGAAGAGAGAGAAACCACAAGAGAGAAAATTTTTTGCGATGATTACAATTTCTTAAACTTAGAAATTATAATTTTGATTTCAGAGTTGTAATAGCTAGGTTATAATGAGAATTTACATCCCTGCATTAGATTAGAATATATAAGCATGCATATTCTCTAGAATTATGTGTTTCATATCATTTTGCTCTTTTCTCAAAATTTCACGAATCAGAACACGAATGGCACGTGCACCATTCTAACAAAAAGGTGATTAAATCCTAAGTTGACGATTTGCATCAATGGCCATAGTCAAGGTGTGAACAAAACTTAGGATTTTCATCTTTTGTGGAATAACATTGGATCCACACTGGATCTCTTTCAAAAATCATGTTTTTATAAAATATTTTTCCTTCCTTTATCAGAGTTTAATTTAAAATTAACTCAAAATATATATCAATGACCATAGTCAGGATATATTGAGAGTTAATTTCATTTTAAACTCTATAAAGGCACCAAAATGTGTTTTATTCTTCACTTGAATTTAAATATGATTATTATATAATACATTCAATGACCATAGTCACAATGCATTATATCTTCAATCTTATTTTAATTCATTTAAAGAATAAAATATGCTTTTCAAAATCAAATTTCAAATTCTTTTAAATTCATTCATCATTTAGGACAGAATTATATCATATTTTTCAAAATTCTTTTTCAAAATCCAAGTGATCTTGAAATAATTCTTCAAAAATCTTCTTCATTTCTCAAATCAATTTAAATTCAAACTCATCTTCTCAATTCTATCTCATCTCAAAATTCAAAATTCAATTTCAAAGCCCAATTTGACTTTAAAATTTCGAATTCACTTCTATATTCCAAATTCAATTTCCAATTTAGATTGAATTTCAAAGTTTAATTTAAACTTTGAAATTTCCATATTCATTTCCTGGTTTTAAATTTCAAGTTTAAAATCCAATTTATTCTTCTTTTTTTTCAAAATCTCCAAAGATTGAGTCTTGATTCTTAATTCAAAATCAAGGTTTTGAGATTGGTTTTAAATCTCAAAATTCAATTTTTCCTAAGTTTAAAGCCCAACTTTAAATTCAAAACTGGATTTCCAAAATCCAGGTCCATCCTCAAAGCCCCATTTGGATTTTCAAAATCCAATTCCATCTTGGATTCTAGACTTCGGATCCAATTCCATTTAGGATTCCAGATTTCATATTCAACTCCATCTTGGATTCCAAACTTCGGATCCAATTCCATTTAGGATTCCAGATTTTGGATTCAGATCCATCTTTGATTCCAGACTTTGGATCCAACTCCATCTAGGATTCCAGATTTCGGACCAAATTCCATCTAGGATTCCAGATTTCAAATCCAGTTTCATTTCCAATTTCTACTTTCGAAAACCATTTTTTAATCCATTTCTTAAAGTCTGAATCCGAATTCAATTCTTCTTTCAGGTTCTGAAATTAAGAATCCCTTTTTTAGAATCAATCCATCTTCAAAATCCATCTTTGACTTTGAAAACTCCATTTTTTTCAAAATTCTATTTCAAGCTCCAAAACTCTCCTTTTCTCCTCATTTTCTTTAAATCAAAAATCCATTTTTTAAACTCTGATCACTCCAAGGCCTGGAACTTCAAGTCTTTTTCCAGATCTATTTAAAAAAAAAAATTCTGAGTTAGATTCAAAATCTAGCTTTTTCAAACCAATTTCAAACCTTTGAACCATTTCTTCACTCCATTATCAAATTTATTTTAAAATCACTTGGAAAATCCCAAATTTCTAAATTATTTTCTCAAAAGCATACATTTCTGCATTTGCATTGCACAAGCATGATTCTTTGTGCATTTTAGACTTAGAATAAATTCTTAGATAATATTTAGGCAAAGCAAAAAGGCATAAATTCGACCCTTGGTTCAATTACCCCTAGTAAAGGCGCCAGGAATGGTCAAACCTCGTACCGACGAGCGAATCCCGTCTCTCCATTTTTTCGCAAATTTTCAAAACGAAGGTGAGTAATTTCAACACATTTTCAAAATTAAGGTCGAGTGAGACCTTTGCAAAAGATTTTCTCTTTTTTTTTCTTTTCTTTTCTCCTCTCTTCTTTTCCATCTTTTATTCTTCGTCAAAAAGGGAATAAAGGTTAGAAAGGCAAAAAAGAAGGAAAAAGAGAATCGATAGAATTTTTTTTGCAATGATCACAAAAGTTGGCGACCGAGATGGGACGCGTCTTCGTCTGGTTGAATTTGTGCCTTTTGCTTTGCTTTGATGTTATCTAAGTATTTATTCTATAAATGTCAACTTCATTTCTATGCAAACCTTAGGCGCCTAGACTCTGTCCTAAAGCTGACATAATGCATATAGGATCTAAGTATGGTTTGGTAGGACCATATTGAGGAGATTATTGCATGCTCACTTAGACTTAGATCTGAAATACAACTCTCCTCAATTCTAGGGATTGAATGCAAACAATGTATGCAAGTGTATGCTTCTCTTTATTTAAATTCTATCTCTTTAGGACTTGCATTAGAGCCATCTAGTTTATTGCATGTTGAACATGTTTTCGAAAACATCCCTACCTATTTTGTCCCAGTCTTCACGTTTCTGGGTTGTCTCACTGAACCATAGTTTAGGAGAGAGCCTCACAACTGGACCACTTATTTGGGTTAACACCCCCCTACCATGTACCTAAGGGCCATAGTCCGAGGTATATCGGTAGGTGCTCAAGGATGTTGGGAGCCATTACCTTAGAACTGGAGAAATATTTTATATTCCTCGTACTTCAAGCTTCGGCTTGAGTATATCGGCATACCTTGATTGGAATCAGATAATCTGAACCATAGAGTTAGGATTAAGGTCCTACAAACCAGTTCAAATATTGCATTTAGAGTCAGCTTTAGGGAGTGCTGTGTGCGCATCTTTGTTTGTATAGCTATGATTTTGTGATGTTTATTACCTTATATTTTCTAAAACCCTGGGTATATTTTTAAAAATTTCCTCTCTGTCTTTAAAACCCAGGTGTATTTTCTTTTCTTCTTCTGATTTCTTCAATTCTTCTGATCCTGCCTACAATCCTTCAAATTTTAAATCTTTTGCCATCTATTTTTAAACTCTTATTTCTTCATATCTTCCAGTGTATCCTCTGATTCTATTTCAAAAAATTTTGTTTACCTTTTCATAAATAAAATCTCTTTTCGTCAAGAGATATCCTTTTCAAAATAGCATTTCCCTTTATATTCTAATTGTTTATTCCCTCTCACGGAAAAATAAGGCAATTGTCATAATTTCTGTGATGACTCAATCCCTAGTAATGGGATATCATTTTCAAAACTATCAACATGATTCCTTCTCTTGTCAATTTTTTTTCCCAATTTTTTTTTCAGTCTAAAACCCTCCCTTTTCTCTGCAGAAAACATTGGTATTCAATATGGTTTAGACGAGGACATAAAAGGAGACTTTTCAACAATACATCGATTGAAATAGAAGGAATGAACTCTCCTAGGTCATCCAGAGGACAGAGTCAGGACAAAGGAGATGATATTGATCTCGTTATCTACGGTTTGTTCCAGAAGATGATGGCCAAGATGGTGTCAGAGGAAGCCGAGGCCAGTCTGAAGAAAGTAGCTCCTAAGAACAAGCTGAGGAAGAAGCCTATGAGAAAGATCAGGATCACCAGAAAGAAGGTTCAGCCAGACAATACTTCTGAGGGTACTGAGTCAGTAGAGGAAGAAGAATCAGATGAAGAACAAATTGTGTTCAGTCAGAATCCTCCACGACAGTTTGTGAAAATAGATAAAGAGCCTGAATCAATGAATAGGCCCAAGTATGGGATTCTAGCAGAGGATCCAATGCGCGAGCAATTGAGGGAAGTAACCCGTGCAATCAAGGACATTTAGGCCAATAGTAAGGGCAAGCAAACCTATACTGGCAAAGATTTCTACGATGGCCTAGATGGAGATGATAATCTGGTGAACCTTCATCGTAAATTCCTCAAGTTTGATGGAACTGCTAATCCAAAAGCTCATCTAGCCACGTTTTATGCAGAGTGTAACTGTTTCAGGAAAGATAACAAGGCCTTGTTCATCTGCTTTCCTCACAGCCTAGAAGGTACAACAGTCAGGTGGTATGCAGACCATATCAATCCTATCGAACTACGAGAGTTTGATAAAGTGGTAAATCTATTCATTGAGCGCTTCTTATTTAACACTAAGGCCTCGCCTATGCTCAATCAACTTTACAATCTGAAGCAAAATGAAAATGAAAAAGCTGGAGAATTCATCCACAAGTGGAGAAGCACCTATAATAAAATGAAAATCCCCATTCCAGAGGAACACGCGCTACAAATGATCCTCAATAAATTTTCCCGAGTCTCATCGCCACATCTCCAGTTAAATCCTTCATCAAATTGATTAAGCAAGCCGAATGGCTCAAGACAGGAATAGAGAATGGCCTCTACGAGGGCATGACTCTGGTCAAAGACATCCAAGATTAGAAGAAGAAGTCGCAGTTCACTCGCTCAGTTGATTCCTCCGACAATAATCATGGTAGCAACAACAAAGGGAACAAAAATAACAGTGGCAGTGACCCGAAAATAGATCAGAACAAAGGGAAGAAAGAAAAGTTCTTCAAGAACAATGACAAGCCACTTCTGACTGCCCCCCAGCAAAAAGGGGATTTTTGAGATAAACCCAAGTACATCAAGTGGGAGAAAGATCGAATCTTCACTTCTTTAGATCAACCTTTGGAAACAGTTCTGGAATACATGTTGACCCAGGGAATGATCAAACTCCCTAAAGTTGCGGATCCTCCTGTAACCTTGGGAAAATTTAAAGACCAATTCTGCAAGTTCCATAGGACGACCAGCACGATACAGAGCACTACTTCAACCTCAAGCATATGATACAAGACTGCATTAATAGAAATCTTCTCGTGGAAGACGAGAAAGAAGAGCAACCCATTGTTCTGGCCGAGCCATTTTCGGACCACTTAAGGAATTGATGATACCAAAGTTTTCTGCTTTCGTCCATTTTGTCAGTCACCTTGTAGGGGCAAGTCAGCCCAATCTTTTATGACCTTTTGGTTAAAGTACTTGTAAATATTCAGTTTTGCTATCAGCTTTGCTTATCAATGAAATATCAATTTTCTTCATATCTTGGATGTCCAATATTTCTTTCTTTTGCCATACTGGGGCATTTATCTTTGAAAATTATATTTTTCATTTCAAGAATCTTATTTGTCATCGGCTTTTACTAAGACGCATTAAATTCCTATTCTTTTCCGAATAAGGGACAATTTCGACATCGTTCGTGAGAGAAATGAAATTACCTATGAGGGTTTTTCAAAATCATGAAATTTTGAAAATTTCTGTAAAATCTTCGTCATGATCACCAAAAGTTCAAAACTTTGGTCCAATCTTTTTCAAAATCAACCATCGTGTTGATCTTCCTTTTTCAAAAATGGTTTCGAGCAGTTGTCCAAACATCAACCCTCATGTTGATCTTCTTTTAGTAAATTGGTTTCATACCATTGTCTTCAAAAAAATCAACCCTTGTGTTGATCTTATTTTCCAAAATTGGTTTCGAGCCATTATCTTCAAAAAAATCAACCCTTGTGTTGATTTTCTTTTCCAAAATTAGTTTCGAACCATTATCTTCAAAAATCAACTCTGGTGTTGATCTTTTTTTCCAAGATTGGTTTCGAACCATTGTCTTCAAAAGAATCAACCCTTGTGTTGATCTTGTTTCCCAAAATTGATTTCGTATCATTGTCTTCAAAAAAATCAACCCTTGTGTTGATCTTATTTTCCAAAATTGGTTTCAAACCATTATCTTCAAAAAAATCAACCCTTGTGTTGATTTTCTTTTCCAAAATTAGTTTTGAACTGTTATCTTCAAAAATCAACCCTGGTGTTGATCTTCTTTTCCAAGATTGGTTTCAAACCATTGTCTTCAAAAAAATCAACCCTTGTGTTGATCTTGTTTCTCAAAATTAGTTTCGAACCATTGTCTTCAAAATCAACCCCCGTGTTGATCTTCTTTTTCAAAATGGGTTTCAAACCATTGTCTTTAAAAATCAACCCTCATGTTGATCTCTCTTTAAAATCAACCCTCGTGTTGATTCTTCTTCTAAATCGACCCTCGCGTTGATCATTCTGCAAAACCAACCTCGCGGTTGATCCTCTTCCCAAAAATGATTTCCACTTGTCTCTCAAATGAACCTTATCCTCTCACTTTAAAGATCCCATGTGCAGGCAGGATCAAATAAGCTCTTTCTTTTATCAATTTTTATATCAATTTTCATTTATCTTTTATCGATCTTTATTAATTTTACTAATTTTATTCTTTATTAAATTTTATCAATTTTTTATCAATTTTCTCAAATTTTGGTCAAAATCTATTCTTTTACCCTTTCAGGTTAAGGGATAAACCTGATGCCTCTTTTCCATGAGGTATTCCTTTCCTTTTATTCCCGCTCAGGTTAAGGGATAAACCTGACCCTCATTCTTCGAGGTGTTCCCGTTCAGGATAAGGGATAATCCTGAGACCCCTCATAGGAGCGATATTGCTACCGATGAGAATTTTTTTGCAAAACAATTTTTGTCAATCTTTCTTTATTTTGTAAATTTCTATCAATTTCTCTTTATTAATTCTCCTCAAAATTTAATTCTTTCATTTTTCCCTTTTAGGTTAAGGGACAAACTTGAATTTTCCTCTTCAGGATAAGGGATAAACCTGAGCTTCCCGTTCAGGATAAGGGATTAATCCTGAAAATCGAACCACATACAGTTGGCTATGCTGGTCCATCTAGATCATAAATCAAGAATCTTTCATCAAGAATCTTTTTCAAATTCAAAACCTCAGGTTATCTCTCATCAAAATTATATTGCCCCTTTAGGATAAGGGATAATCCTGAAACTCTGACAATCATTCCTGCTTTGATCTCCAAATATCGTAAGAATGTCGGTCTCCTTTCTGACTCTCAGTTGGAAAGTCCAGTGCTTGTACTGGTATATTTTCAAAATCCAGTACCCGTACTGGTGCATTTTCAAAATCCAGTGCTCGTACTGGTATATATTTTTCTAGTGCTCGTACTGGTACATTTTCAAAACTTCAGTGCTCGTACTGGTATGCTTTCAAAATCCACTGCTCGTACTGGTATGCTTTCAAAATTCAGTGCTCGTACTGGCGCATTTTCAAAATCCAGTGCTCATACTGGTGCATTTTTAGAACCCAGTGCTCGAGCTGGTCATATTTTAAAGTGTTCGATCTTAGATCGAACCATTTCCATAACCCAGTCCTCGAACTGGTCATTTTCAAAACTTTCCATCTTAGATCAAACCCTTTTCAGAACCCAGTCCTCAAACTAGTCCATTTCTTCAAAATTTTCGATCCTAGATCGAATCATCTTCAGAACCCAGTGCTCGAGCTGGTCATAGTTTCTAAATTTTTTATCCTAGATCAACCCATTTTCAGAACCCAGTCCCCGCACTGGTTATCTCTCGAAATTTTCAAATAAAGAGCAAGTTCATTTGAGGAACCCAGTCCTTACGCTGGTTATCTCTCAAAATTTTCAATTAAAGACCAAATCCATTTGAGGAACCCAGTCCTCGCACTGGTTATCTCTGAAAATTTTCACCAAGTCCATTTGAGAAACCCAGTCCTCGCACTGGTTATCTTTGAAAACTTTCACCAAGTTCATTTGAGGAACCCAGTCCTCGCGTTGGTTATCTCTTCAAAGTTTTCAATTAAAGATCAAGTTCATTTGAGGAACCCAGTCCTCGCACTGGTTATCTCTCAAAGTTTTCAATTAAAGACCAAGTTCATTTGGAAAACCCGGTGCTCGCACTGGTCATTTTTCAAAATTTTCAAAATCTAAAGACCAAGTTCATTTGAAAAACCCAGTCCTCGCACTGGTTACCTCTCAAAATCTTCTATCTAAAGATCAAGTTCATTTACAAAACTCAGTCCTCGTACTAGTTGTTTCTCAGAAAGTCTCAATCTTAGATTGAATCGCTAAATCCAAAGGTCCCAGCTCTTTCGCTGGTCATTAAATCAAAAGTTGAAACTGTTGTTGGTCGTTAAATGAAAGGTTCCAATCTGTCATTGGTCGTTAAATCAAAGGTCTCAGCTCTCTTGCTGGTCGTTAAATCAAAAGTTCTAACTATTGTTGGTCGTTAAATCAAAGGTCCCAACTCTCTCGGTGGTCATTAAATCAAAGGTTCCAACTGTTGTTTGTCGTTAAATGAAAGGTTCCAGTTTGTCACTAGTCGTTAAATCAA
The DNA here is from genome assembly GCF_984573655.1 of Nuphar pumila. Classification (NCBI taxonomy): domain Eukaryota; kingdom Viridiplantae; phylum Streptophyta; class Magnoliopsida; order Nymphaeales; family Nymphaeaceae; genus Nuphar; species Nuphar pumila. The sequence continues at coordinate 24,094,753 of NC_143257.1, read as the reverse complement.
AGGTTCCATCTCTCTCACTGGTCATTAAATCAAAGGTTCTAGTTTATCACTGGTCGTTAAATAAAATGTCCCAGTTTGTAATTGGTCGTTAAATCAAAGGTTCTAACTTTTTGTTGGCCGTTAAATGAAAGGTCCCAGTTTGTCATTGGTCGTTAAATCAAAGGTTCCAACTTTTGTTGGTCGTTAAATAAAAGGTCCCAGTTTGTCACTGGTCGTTAAATCAAAGGTTCCAACTTTTGTTGGTCGTTAAATAAAAGGTCCCAGTTTGTCACTGGTCGTTAAATCAAAGGTTCCAACTTTTTGTTGGTCGTTAAATGAAAGGTCCCAGTTTGTCACTGGTCATTAAATCAAAGGTTCTAACTTGTGTTGGTCATTAAATGAAAGGTTCCAGTTTGTCACTGGTCGTTAAATCAAAAGTCCCATCTTTCTTGCTGGTCATTAAATCAAAGGTTCCAGTTCATCACTCGTCGTTAAATAAAAGGTCCCAGTTTGTCACTGGTCGTTAAATCAAAGGTTCCAACTTTCGTTGGTCATTAAATGAAAGGTTTTAGTTTGTCACTGGTCGTTAAATCAAAGGTCCCATCTCTCTCTTGCTGGTCATTAAATCAAAGGTTCAAACTATTGTTGGTCGTTAAATGGAAGGTTCCAGTTTGTCACTGGTCGTTAAATCAAAGGTCCCAACTTTGATCATCGCAAAAATTTTCCTCTCGGTTTCTCTCCCTTCCTTCTTTTTTCCTTTCCAACCTCTATTTTCTTTTTTGAAGGGGAAATAAAAGAAAAAAGAAGAGAAAAGAGAAAAGAAAAGAGAAAAGAAAAGAAGAGAGCGAAGAACTCTTTTGCGAAGGTCTCACTTGACCTTAATTTTGAAAATATTTAAAAATTACTCACCTCCGTTTTGAAAATTTGCGGAAAAAAATGGAGAGACGGGGTTCGCTTGTCGGTACGAGGTTCGACCGTTCTTGGCGCCTTTACCAGGGGTAATCGAACCAAGGATCAAATTTATTCCTTTTTGCTTTGCTAAAATATTATCTAAGAATTTATTCTAAGTCTAAAATGCATAGAGAATCATGCTTATGCAATGTAAATGCAGAAATGTATGCTTTTGAGAAAACACTTTTGGAAATCTGAGATTTTCCAAGTGATTTTGAAGTAAATGTGATAATAGAATGAAGAAATGATTTTTGAAAGTTGAATCTAACTTTAGAGCTTTGAGATAGATCTGAAAAGATATTTGAAGTTCTAAGTTTTTAAAATAATTAGAGTTGGAAAAAAAATCTTGAATTGAAAAGAATGAAGAGAAAGGGGAATTTTGAAGCTGAAATAAAAAAAATGAAGTTTCAAAGTCAAAATGGACTTTGAATTTTGAATCTGGATTTCGAAGTGGAGATGGAATTTGAAACGAAATTGAATTCCAGGTTTAAAGTTCGAAATTAGGATGAAATTTTGGATTAAGAAATCCAAATGGAATTTGAAAATAGAATTGGATTTGAAATTTGGATTCTGAGAAGGGAATTGGATTTGAAATTTGGATTCTAAGAATGGAATTGGATTTAAAATCTGTGGTTGTGAACACCCCAAATTTTTCAAAAATTTGTGAATATTCCCTTTTTGCCCCTAGCCTCATTTTCTGAGAAAATCAAAGCAATTTCAAAACCAAATTTCAATTATTCTTCAGATCTTCTGGGTTAAATTCCATGTTGATATATCCAACTCAATTTCAGATCCAGATCTAGTGTCAAAACCCAAATCTGAGCCTCGTTGTCCAATTTTCAAATTAAAACTATAAAAATACCAGAAAAAAAAGTTTTAAATGGCTCAGGCTGTCCATCCGGCATCCGTCTAGATCCACTGCTCTATATTTCTCGAATCGAGGTTTAAAACTTGAATATTTTCTCAAATCCCGGATTTAAACTTGTTTTTCTGAAGAAAATTCCAAAAGATGAACTCGAATTCTCAGTGAAGCCTCTTTTGTAAAATCTTATAAATAGTTTAGAAACTCCATAATTTTAGAGTTTTGTTTGCAAAAATATCAAAAAAATATAGAAAATGAAGAAAAAGAGCAAAAAAAGATAAAAATAGAAAAATACAAAAATTGATCAAGTAAGCCTCTTTTTACAAAAATCGTTTTTAGTAAAACCCTCTTTCTGCAAATTTTTTTAAAAGAGCCACCCCTTTTGATTTTTTTTAGAATTTCTCGAAGATTTCCGATTTTTTTTTTCTTCTCTCGAATCTTCTTCCCCTTCTTTATAAAAAGATGCAAGGGGAAGAGGGGTCGACACCGCCTCTTCACCCCGCACCCCTCTTCTTCATGTATCGGTCACTCTTCACCTCGGCACCCTCCTCCGTCTCGAGGATCCATCGTTTCCCTGGTTTTATTCTCTTGTTTGGAAGAGTCGGATCTATCCAGCGTTTAGTAGAAAGACTCTTCTCCAGCGCAACTTCATCAAGCCTCTCTCCTCTCGATTTCTCCCAAACAGCTGAAGGAAGATGACCCACCCTGCAGCATCCAGAAGGAACGTCCCCTATTCCTCTCGATTTTTTTTTTGTTTTCTTTTCTTCATTTTGGGTTCTGAAGAAAACCCTACAACATCGCCTCTTATTTTAGATTTTCTGTAAGAGTTTTTTATTGTTGCAGTCTTCTTCACGATTTTGTTTACATTCTTTTTACCATAATGCCTCAAAGGTGTGATCGACCTGCATACAGCAGGATCGATCCACCTATGGCTACAAACAACGAAGAAGACCTGATCTGACACATTTCCTTTCATTTCATTTTTTTTATATGATTGCCAATCTGTATTTTATTTTATTTCTGATTTTCTTCTCTTATTTCATTACGATTTCCCACTTATATTTGATTTCTGATGCATCACCTTTCATGTTATTTTTTTTTTGTTGTCTCCCTTCATTTTTTTCATCTTCGCTCTCTCTTCTCTGTTGTTTCTGTTTTCTTTTGAATTTTCTTGTTCATTGCCCCCATTAAAAGCACTTCCCGTGTTACTGCTTTGTTGATAGCAATGTTAGTTCACCTGTGTGCAAAATTGATGGAATCTGTATATTCCAACACTCCTTTCCCTTCTCTGCAATTTATTTGTTAGTTTTCTTTTTGTTTTTGTCTTAAAGATCTGATTGCGTTGCTTAATATCCAATATACCTATGTAGTTTCCTCCTCGATCATCCATTCATACCCTATGCTTAAAAAAATTTTGAATCATATCTGACGAATCCATTTACATTTAGTCTCGCCTGTTTCTTTCGTTGTATAGCATGGCTTCTTGTATGAGCTTATTCCTTTTCATGTCTTTCCATCTTTTTTTATTTTTATGCAATGGGTTGTGGCAAAAACATCGTTTAAAGTCACTCTGGTCGATGCTCCCTGTGGATGGTAAAAGCCTCGTTCCCTCAACATTTCCATACCCATTTATACATGTATTACTTTATTTTTTTTAAGACCGAAAGAGAAGCAGGAAGGTTATATTGATATTGGGGATTGCTTGAATCATGTTTAGCTTACTGTGAACACCCCAAAATTTTCAAAATATTATAAATATTCCCTTTTTGCCCCTAATTCCATTTTCTGAGTAATTGAGTCACTTTTAAATCTAAATTCCAATTTATTTCTCAGATTTTACTGAAATTAAATTCATTTTACATATCTGACTCGATCTCGGATCCAGATCCATTGCCAAAATCCAAATCTGAGCTTCGTTACCTAATTTTAAATCAAATTCTTAAAATAACTTTTTGAAAGGCTCAGACAGTTCGTTCGGTATCCGTTTGGGCCCATCGTGTTGTATTCCTCGATTCGAGGTTTAAAATTTGAATATTTTCTCAAAACTTGGGTCCAAACCCATTTTCTGAAGAAATTTCCCCAAAATAACCGTGATTTCTCAGAAAAACCCTCTTTTGTAAATATTTCTCAAAAATACAAAAAAATAGTTTTAAATCTTTGTTTTTTCATAAATTTTAGGGCTTTATTTCAAAAATACCAAAAAAATATAGAAAAAGGAAAAAAAGAACAAAAAAATAAAAAAATAGAAAAGAAAAAATAGTTTTGAAAACCTCCTTTTTTGAAAATATCCTTTTTCTAAAAAACCTTTTTTTGAAAAATGTTTTTTATAAAGAATCACTTTTTAGAAAACCTTGTAAGGGAGCCCCCTCTTTGTAAAATCTTGAAAATAAAAGGGCCCCTTTGCAAATCTGCTTTTTTAGGGTTTCTTTGAAGACCCTTCGTAAGAAAGGAGATGGCGAGGAGCTTCCTCTCTCTCTCTCTCTCTCTCTCTCCTCCATCGTCGATCATCTCCCCTTCACTTCCACCATTGATCCCTAACCTCCATCATTCTGGACTCTTCTCCATCTTCTTTAAAATCGGCAAAGGGAAAACCCTTTCTCTCATCCGTCTTCACCCCAGCACATTTCACGCTTCCCTTCTTCTTTCCCTCTCCCTTTCCCTGTTCCTTCTTACACTCAGTAGCTAAAGGGAATTGATCCATCGAGCGGTGGCACAGAGGAGGAATCTCTCTTCCTCTCAATCTGAGCTATTTCAGTTCGTTATGGATTTCTACGTCATCGTGATCTTAGTCGCATCATCTCTGCGATGAATGGTGGCCACATATAGATCAATCCAGGTGGGTATTCTGCATCTCATTCAATATATAGCTCATCAGATTCCTGATTTTATCATAGAATGCTGTTTTATTTCATCATGCCTATGTTTTCTGAGATTATTGAGAAAACTTCAAATCAACTCCTGTAGGTGATTTGAAAATCCCTTTCCTGTGTTTAATTTCGTTGTAATTTCCCTTTCTGGCATTTGAGGTCATCTCCTCCTCCCTTACTTTTTGCATCATTCATTTCCTTTACTGTTGTACTGCATTCTCCTTTTAAGTTTTCTCCCCTTTTCTTTTCTTTTATGCTTCTGATTTTCTTTCCTTTTATTCTTCTGTTTTGGGACTCCCACTAATGCACCATGGATGGCGTCGGATTGCTTATGGCAATCTCAACCCATCCCCGTGCGACATTAACGGAATTTCATGTTCCAATACCTTTATTTATTTATTTATTATTATTATTATTTTTATTCCCTTCTCTTCTTTTCTCTGTTTCTTTTTCCTGTTTGTCGCCCTTAAAGCACCCCCTGTGTGGCATTGATTGGCTGATAGCAATATTCAATCCCCAGACATGCGATGTTATCAGAAACAAGGGCATTCCAACATTGGGTTCTCCCTTTGCCATAATTCTTTGCCAAACTATCTCGATTTTTTGTGAGTTTTACATAACTTGCAGTTCACCCATGAATGACATAGTTTGTTTTCTGTTAATTTTCTTGGTTTATTTTAGCCATTGTCTTTTTAACTGATGATCCTTGCAATTTCTTCATCGAATCGTTATTAATCTCTACATTTTGCCTTGTTACATTGTGTTTTCACTCACAACGTATTATCATGACATTCATGAGCATTTGCACCATATCCTGTCAGTCCTACCAAAACATTCCATCATCTGGATTTACCTGTTATGCTTATGATCTGGCGACTGGTCTAACAATGCATTCATCCTCTTAATTTTCTAGTTGATTTTAGATTGCCTGTTTATACCTTCTTCTTCTTTCCTAAAAGTTTTGGTTCCCTGCTTGCTATCAGCTTATATTTATTTTCCTTTTCTTGTTTGGTTATCGAGTTTTCTGTTCATATATCTACTATCCTTGGATTTTAGATCTTCTTGTTTGTTATGAATGCCTGTCAATCTTAGTCGCCTGTGATAATTCTAATTTCCATTTTGTATCCATTGGCATACATTACCCCCCCTTTGTAACTATGCGAGCAATCCTGTAACCCCAAAGTCACCATGAAACATACCAGAACCTTTGATATTGTTGTCCCTGAGAGGGGAAATACTTTGAGAATGGTCATTCTTTGATAAGTCCAGGAGGGTTTTTCAAAACGGGAATAAGAAGCAACAGTCATTACCAGATTATGGTGGTCGTGGGTGGCATGAATCAAGGAAGTGAGTGACAAAGGAACTTGGAGATTTGAAAAGGTCACGCTATAGGGACCCTCAGCCAGTGGAAGCAAGATCGGTAAATGATGCAGAGCGTTTTGATGAATTTCTGTGGGGATTACATTTCCCTGTATCACAGTAACCACGCCCAGTTCATCTCAACGTTACACTTGCTTGCTATAAGAACCAGTAACAAGTTCTTGATTTGTCATGCATCATCTGAATAGCGGTAAGATCAGCCTCAGCGCGTCACCGAAGCTCAATCTACAGGGTTAATACATGTTACAGCCACTCCAGTTCGTCACAGTACAATGGTATCCCTTTTTGCAAGTATGATAATTACAAGGACCAGCAGTAGTTAAATTTGTCTTGGTTTTACTGTAAAATTATTGTTGACTGAGATTGCATTCAAATTCGTGTTATCTTAATTTCTGCATCTCTCCAAGCTAACCTGTGGCTGCAGGCTAAACAGAGGTCGAACCAGGTGAGCTATCATCAATAGCATTGATTTTTGTTAAAATCAATTTGAGTGGTGTCTCATCACTTATTTCTTTGGCATCAAATAGCAAATACCCACCTACGCACATTCACCAGCACAATGCCTGCATCTTCATCTTTTGTGTTGCGCCTCACAGGACCCATTGCACTCTCACAATGTCACTTATAGCATCTGTCTTTTTTTTTCACATCACTTCACTTAACTGTAATTTTCTATATCACTAACATCGCACCCTTTATGCACTTTCTATCTTACTGTATTGACTGTCAAACTTATGTCCTGCCAATTCAAAATCAGATGCATGCTCTGATTGAAATCAGACTTCCGATCAATAAGGAGATACAGGCTTTTTGGCCATGCAAAACTACCGTGGTTTACTGAATGAGAATCGCAATGACTGTGATTTTCCGTAAAGAAAAGAAGCCCCTCTTAAGGCGCGCTGTGAAGCCAATTTACTGCATCGTATACAACCACTTCAAGAAATCCATTTACCAAAAAAAAAATCAATTGGCAAATTAAATTCCTGTATTGTTTTTCTCATCATGTTAACAATGAAGCATGTAATATAACACAACCAAGCATTCTGCAAAAGCCGACAATGCGACAAAAGAGGATGATGTCTCAGTATCCTAATTCCTTCTTGTTATTTATGGAGTCTTTTCTAAATTCTAGAGCAGATCTTCTCGTGCCACAGAATCTCGATAAGAGGTTTGATCAGGACAAGAAGGCAGAGATCATACCTTTCATCTTGAGTTATGTGCTATGGAAAGCTGGTATTATCATTGATGCTTGAGACAGTGGGGTACAACTTGCAGCAAATCAGTCGACTGTGTGTGGTCAATCTACTACAAAGTCAATTTAATTTCATCAAAAACATTTCATCAAGCCATCAAGTAGAATCCTCTTGACAAGGAGGAAGAAAACCTTACAAAACCGAAGCTGCCCAGCAGTTTGAAGAGATCTGGTAAATCAGTATTGTTGTAAGGTATGTTTTACATATTTTATCAGTTATCTTCATAAATTGTTTGTTTTCATATTTTTTGCCTTTAATTAAAAAAAAAAATCATGAATGGGAACGCGAATGGCATGTGCACCATTCTAATAAAAGGTGATTAAATCCTAAGTTGATGATTTACATCAATGGACATAGTCAGGATGTGAACAAAACTTAGGTTTTTCATCTTTTGTGGAATAACACTGGATCCACACTGGATCCTTCTTCAAAAATCATCATGTTCTTAAATATTTTCTTCTTTTATCAGAGTTTAACGTAAAATTAACTCAAAATATATATCAATGGCCATAGTCAGGATATATTGAGAGTTAATTTCATTTTAAACTCTGTAAAAACACCAAAATATATTTTATTCTTCACCTGAATTTAAATATAGATTATTATATAATACATTCAATGACCATAGTCAGGGATGTATTATATCTTCAATCTTATTTTAATTCACTTAAAGAATGAAATATGATTTCAAATCCAATTTTACATTCCTTAAATTCATTCATCATTTAAGGTAGAATTGCATCATATTTTCAAAATTCTTCTTAAAAAACCCAAGTGATTTTTGAATATCTTCTTCATTTCTCAAATCAATCCTTAATTATAAATTCAAATTCAATTCTATCTTACTTTCAAAATTCAAAAATCGATTTCACAGTCCGATTTGACTTTGAAATTTCAAATTCATTTTGTATTCAAAATTCCAATTCCAATCAAATCTCAAAGATCAGATCAACTTTGAGATTCCAAATTCACTTTCAAGATTCAAATTTAAATTCAAATCAATATCTCAAAGTCAAAGTTTAATTTACACTTTGAGATTTCTGATTCATTTTCTGAATCAAAATCAAGTTTATTTTCTTATTTTCAAATTTTAAATCAAAGTTTGAGATTGATTCTGAATCTCAAAATTTAACTCTTCCTAAAGTTTTAAATTCAATCCGGGTTTTCAAAACCCAGACCCATCTTCAAAAAGTCCCATTTGGACTTTCAAAAACCCAAATCCAAAGTTAGAACCCAATTCCATCTTGGATTTCGGATCTTGGATACAATTCCATTTAGGATCCAGAATCCAATTCCTTCTTGGATTCCAGATCTTGGATCCAATTCCATTTAGGATCTAGAACCCAAATTCATCTTGGATCTCAGACTTCAGATCCAAATTCCATTTTAGGATTCCAGATTCCAGGTCCAATCCAATCTTGGATCTCATACTTCAGATCCAAATTCTATTTTAGGTTCCAGATTCTGGATCCAATCCAACCTTGGATCTCAGACATCGGATCCAATTCCATTTAGGATTCCAGAATTCCACTTCATCTTGGATTTCAGACTTCGGATCCAAAATCTATTTAGGATTCAGACTTTGGATTCAAATTCCACCTTGGATCCTAGATTTCAAATCCAATTTCATTCCCAATTCTAGATTTCAAAATCCAAATCTATCTTGATTTCCAGATTTCAAATCCAATTCCATTTTCAGATTTCATCTGGACCTCTTAAAACCATTTCTATGTTTAAATTTCCATTCAAATTTCTCAGATCCAAATTCCATCCTGATTTCAAGAACATTGAATCTAGAATTCAATTCCATTCCAAATTTCATCTCCTCTCCTAAATCCAAGTTCAAAATTCAAATTCAAAGTCCATTTTTGACTTTGAAATTTTCTTTCTTTTCCTTTTCTCTTATCTTCAAAATCATTCTCCCAACTCTGATTATTTTCAAAGACTTAGAACTTCAAAATATCTCTCCTGATCTATCTCAAGTTCTAAGTTAATATTCAACCATTCAGAAGCCATTTCTTCACTCTATTATCAAAATTCATCTCAGAAACATTTGGAGATTTCCAAATCATTTTTCAAAAGGAGCATACATCCTTGCATTGCACAAGCATGATTCTTTATGCATTTTTAGACTTATAATAAATTCTTAGATGATATTTTAGCAAAGCAAAATGCATAAATTTGATCCTTGGTTCGATTACCCCTGGTAAAGGCGCCAGGAACGGTCGAACCTCGTACCGACGAGCGAATCCCGTCTCTCTAATTTTTCCCGCAATATTTTCAAAATGGAGGCGAGTAATTTTCTAAATATTTTCAAATCAAGGTCAAGTGAGACCGCGCAAAAGAGTTCCTCTCTCTCTTCTTTCCTTTCTTTTCTCTTCTCTCTTCTTTTCTATCCTTCATTTTCTCCTTTCAAAAAAGGAGAAAATAGAGGTTGGAAAGGAAGAGAGAGAGAAAACCACGAGAGGAAAAATTTTGCGATGATCACACATTTGGCGACCGTGATAAAACTCGTCTCCATCCTGTCGAATTTGTGCCTTTCGCTTTGCTTCAATATTATCTAAGTCTTTATTCTTCAAATGTCAGCTTTATTTTCCATGCAAACCTTAGGAGCCTAGATTCTGTCTTAAAGCTGACATAATGCATATAGGATTTAAGCATGGTTTGGTAGGACCATATTAAGGAGATTATTCCATGTTCACATTAGACATAGGTCTGAAATACAACTCTCCTCAATTCTAGGGATTGAATGCAAACAATGTATGTAAGTGTATGCTTCTTTTCATTTAAATCTATCTCTTTTTAGGACATGCATTAGAGACATCTGATTTCTTGCATGTTGAACATGTTTTTGAAAACATCTCTACCTATATTGTCCTGTTCTTCAAGTTGTTGGGCTGTCTCACTGAACCATAGTTCAGGAGAGAGCCTCACAACTGGACCACTTATTTGGGTTCGCGCCCCCTACCACGTACCTAAGGGCCATAGTCCGAGGTATATCAGTAGGTGCTCAAGGATGTTGGGAAGCCATTACCTTAGAACCAGAGAAATATTTTATATGCCACGTACTTCGAGCTTCGGCTTGAGTATATCGAAGTACCTTGATTGGAATCAGATGATCTAAATCTTAGAGTTAGGATTAAGGTCCTATTAGCGATTTCAAAAATTGCATATAGAGTCAGCTTTAGGGAGTGTTGTTTGTGCATCCTTATTTGTATAACTATGATTGTGTGATATTTTATATCTTCCTTATATTTTCCAAAACCCTGGTTATATATTATTCAAAATTTCATCTTTATTTTAAAACCCAGGTGTATCTTCCTTTTTCTTCTTTTGATTTCTTTAAATTCTTCTGATCCTGCCTGCAAATTCTTTAAATTTTAAATCTTTACCATTCATTTTTCCTCTTATATTTCCAAATGTATCTTATGCTTCTATTTTTTTCTTGTTTATCTCTTCATAAATAAAATCTCTTTTCGTCAAGAGATGTCCTTTTTTTTCATGTTTTAGTTGGTTACTCTCCCTCGTAGAGTAAACAACGCAATTGTCATAGATTCTGTGACGACTCAATCCCTAGTAATGAGATATAATTTTTTAACATATTTTAACCTAATCCTTCCTCTTGTCAAAACTTCTCCCAAAATTTCTTTAGTCTAAAAACCTCCACTTTTCTCGGCAGAAAGCATTGATATTCGAAAATGGTTCAGACAAGAACAGGAAAGGAGACTTTTCAGCAATTCTGTGACAGTGAAATAGAAGAAATGAACTCTCCTAGGTCATCTAGAGGACAGAGCCAGGACAAAGGAGATGATGTTGATCCAATTATCTATGGTTTATTCCAGAAGATGATGGCTAAGATGGTGTCAGAACAGGCCGAGATTAGTCTGAAAAAGGCATTTCCTAAGAGCAAACTGAAAAAGAAGGTTGTGAAAAAGCACATCAGAATCATCAAGAAGAAGAGACAACCAGACAGTACTTCTGAGGAGACAATCAGAGGAAAAAGAAACAGAAGAAGAAGAACAGTCTGTGTTCAGCCAGGATCCTCCAAGGCAGTTCATAAAGATAGCTAGTGAAGAGCCTGAATCCATCAACAAGCCCAAGTCTGGGAGTCGAACAGAGGACCCGGTGAGCAAACAAATGAAGGAAATGAATCGAGCGATCAAGGACATTCAAGCCAAGACTAAGGGCAAGCAGACTTACACTGGCGAGGATTTTTACGATGGCCTAGATGGGGATGATAACCTGGAGAATCTTCCTCGCAAGTTTCTCAAATTTGACGGAACTGACAACCCTAAAGCTCACCTAGCCACCTTTTATGCAGAATGTTGCTGTTTCAGAAAGGACAACAGGGCTCTGTTCATTTGCTTTCCCCACAGTCTGAAAGGAATTGCAACAAGGTGGTATGCCGACCACATCAATCCTATCGAACTACGAGAGTTCGATAAGGTAGTAAATTTGTTCATTGAACGCTTCCTATTCAATACTGAAGCTTCACCTACACTAAATCACCTTTACAACCTGAAGCAGAATGAGACTGAAAGAGCAAGAGAGTTCATTCACAGGTGGAGAAGCACCTGTAATAAGATAAAGGTTCCCATTCCAGAGGAGCATGCATTGCAGATAATCCTCAACAATTTCTCTCAGCCCATGAGGAGCCTTATCGCCACTTCCCCGGCAAAGTCCTTCATCAAGTTGATTGAGCGAGCCGAATGGCTCGAGACAAGAATAGAAAATGGGCTCTACGAGGGCATGCCTCTGGTCAAGAATATCCAAGACCAGAAGAAGAAGGCGCAATGCGCTCATTCAGCTGATACCTCCATCAACAATCATGGCAGTAGCAGCAGAGGAAGCAGAAATAACAGTGGCAGTGGCCCAAGAGTAGATCAGAACAAAGGGCTTAAGGAAAGGTCTTTTAAGAACAATGACAAACCACTCCTAGTTGGCCTTCAACAAAAAGGTGATCTTCAAGAGAAGCCCAAGTACATCAAGTGGGAGAAAGATCGAGTCTTCACTCCATTAGATCAAACTTTGGAAACAGTTCTGGATTACCTGTTAAAGCATGGGATGATCAAACTCCCTAAAATAGCGGATCCTCCCGTAATCTTGGGAAAATTTAAAGACCAATTCTGCAAGTACCAAAGGGCAACAAGACATTATACAAAACACTGCTTCGTCCTCAAGCATATGATATAAGACTGCATTGATAGAAGTGAGCTGGTGGAGGACGAGGAAGAAGAGCACCCAGCAGTCCTGACAGAGCCATTTCCGGATCACTCAAAGAATTGAGGATGCCAAAGTTTTTCTGCACTATCATTCCTTTTTGTTAGTCGTCTTGTAGGGGCAAGTCAGCCCAGTCTTTTATGAATCATTTCTTTTAAAGTACTTGTAAATATTCCGTTTTTGTTATCAAATCTTTGTTTATCAATGAAATGTCAATTTCCTTATATCCAATAATTCTTTCTTTTGCCATATTGGGGCATTAAATTCATGTTCTTTTTGCGGGACAATCCTGACATTATTCATGAGAGAAATGATATTACCTATGAGGGTCTTTCAAAAATCATGAAATTTTGAAAATTTCTGCAAAGTCCTCGTTATGATAACCAAAAATTTCAAATATTGGTCAAAAATCAACCCTCATGTTGATCTTCTTTTCTAAAAAATGGTGTCAAATCATTCGTCTTCAAAAATCAACCCTCGTGTTGATCACATTTTTCCAAAAATGTGTTTTGAACCATTATCAACCCTCGTGTTGATCATATTTTTCAAAAATGGGTTTCGAACCATTATCAACCCTCATATTGATCTTATTTTTCCAAAATTTGGATTCAAAACATTGTATTCAAAGATCAACCCTTGTGTTGTTCTTATCTTCAAAAATTGGTTTCAAATCATTATATTCAAAGATCAACCCTTGCGTTGGTCTTATCTTCCAAGATTGGTTTTAAAACATTATATTAAAAAATCAACCCTTGTGTTGATCTTATTATCAGTTTCGAACCATTATTTTCGAAAATCAAATCTGTTGTTGATATTCTCTTTTTAAAGAGTAGGTTTTCAAACCATTGCTTTCAAAAATTGACCCTCATGATGATCTCTCATGTTGATTCTCTTTCAAAGATCGGATCTCGCGCTGATCATTCTTCTTGCGGTTGGCCTTCTTCCCAAAAATGATTTCTCACTTGTCTTTCAAAATAAACATTTTCCTTTCATATTGAAGATCCCATATGCAAGCAGGATCAGAAAAACTCGTTTTCTCAAACTCTTATAAAATTTTCAGTTAAATCTTGTTATCTTTATCAGTTTCATTCATTTTATTCATATTTCTATCAAGTTTACATCAATTTTATCAAATTTTATCAAATTTTATCAAGTTTTATCGAATTTTCCCTCAATTTTATTAAATTTTATCAAAACTATATCCTTTCAGGTTAAGGGATAAACCTGATGCCTCTTTCCCATGAGGTATTTTCTTTTTCCTTTTGTTTCTCGCTCAGGTTGAGGGATAAACCTGACCCTCATTGTCCGAGGTGTACCCTTTCAGGTTAAGGGATAAACCTGACCCTCGTTGTCCGAGGTGTTCCCATTCAGGATAAGGGATAATCCTGACACCCTTCACAGAAGCAACAAGGCTACCGGTAAGAATTCTTTTCAAAAACAAAATTTTCATAAATTTATTCAATTTTTTCTCCACTTTTATAAGTTTTGTTCTTTTCCAATTCAGGATAAGGGATAGTCCTAAGATCACTCATAGGAGCAACAATGCTACTTGTGAGAATTCTTTTGCAAAATAAATTTTCATCAATTCCCTCAATTTTTCTTCATTTTTGTCAATCTTTAAATCAAATTCTATCTCCTTCTATCTTCTCAAATTTTATTCTTTCTTTTCTCCGTTCAAGATAAGGGGTTAATCCTGAAAAATGGACCGCATATAGCTAAATGTGTTGGTTCATCTAAATCATAAATCATAAATCATAAATCATAAATCATAAATCATAAATCATAAATCATAAATCATAAATCATAAATCATAAATCATAAATCTTGTCATATCCCTTTTAAATTCAAGTCTTAGGTTATTTCTTCACAAAATCTTCTTTTCCCCTTCAGGTTAAGGGATAAACCTGAATCATTTTTTCCTAAATTCTCATCAAATGTCTATTTTATTTCCCCTTCAGGTTAAGGGATAAAACCTGAATCATTTTTCCTAAATTCTTATCAAATGTCTATTCTATTTCCCCTTCAGGATAAGGGATAATCCTGAAACCCTGACAATCATTCCTGCTTCGATCTCCAAATATCTTAAGAATGTCAGTTTTCTTCCTAACTCTCAGTTGGAAAATCCAGTGCTTGTACTGGTACATTTTTTAAAATTCAGTGCTCTTACTAATGTGCTTTCAAAATTCAGTCCTCGAACTGGTTATTTCTCAGAATTTTCAATTAAAAGACCAAGTTCATTTGAAAACCCCAGTCCTCACACTTGTTATTTTGCTAAAATTTCAAAATCTAAAGACCAAGTTCATTTGAAAAACCCAGTCCTCGCACGGGTTACTTCTCAAAATCTTCAAGTCTAAAGATCAAGTTCATTCATAGTCCATGTACTATTTGTCCCTCAAAAAGTTTCAATCTTAGATCAAATCATTAAATCAAAGGTCATTAAATGAAAGGTTTCAGCTACTTCGCTGGTTGTTAAATGAAAAGTCTCAGTTTTCACTGGTCGTTAAATGAAAGGTTCCAACTACTTTGCTGGTCGTTAAATGAAAAGTCTCAGTTTCCACTGGTCATTAAATGAAAGGTTCCAGCTTCTTCGCTGGTCGTTAAATGAAAAGTCACAATTTTCACTGGTCGTTAAATGAAAGGTTCCAGCTCCTTCACTGGTCGTTAAATGAAATGTACAAGTTTTCACTGGTTGTTAAATGAAAGGTTCCAGCTCCTTCGCTGGTCGTTAAATGAAATGTCCCAGTTTCCACTAGTCATTAAATGAAAGGTTCCAGCTCCTTCGTTGGTCGTTAAATGAAAGGTCCCAGTTTTCACTGGTCGTTAAATGAAAGGTTCTAGCTCCTTTGCTGGTCGTTAAATAAAAGATCCCAATTTTCATTGGTCGTTAAATGAAAGGTTTCAGCTCCTTCACTGGTCGTTAAATGAAAGGTCCCAGTTTTCACTGGTCGTTAAATGAAAGGTTCCAGCTCCTTCGCTGGTCGTGTAAACACCCCAAATTTTCACCCTCATCCAGTACTTACATTTTATATGTCGTTGCATATCATTGCGTGCATTTGACATGTCATTTCATTGCATTGCATAACATTGCATGTCATTGCATCTTATCATCGAGATCCAGAACTCTTGTTTTCAAAATATTTAATCCAGATTCGGGTTAAAACTTTTCTTTCAGAATCAATTTTAAAACCTGGGTTCTTAATCAACATTCTATCATTTGCCAACCCCTAGGACCTTATATTTTGAAATGTTTTCTCAGAAAACAATCTGGATTCGTTTTAAACTCAATTTTCAACTGATTTCAATTCTCAGATGAGACCCATTTAGGTGGTGTCGCTTCTGGATTTCTTCATTTATCAAATTTCTCAAAAATTTCAGAGCCCTAGTTGGACCAGAACTCTATCTTTTTATCCTTTTAAAACATTTTCAAAACTCCATTTTGATTTTAAACCAGTTATGGTCATATCCTCTGTCCATTTCCTCTGTTCTGGCCAAAATCTTAGAGTCCTAGTTGGATTAGGACTCTTTTTCCAGAGTCCCAGTCGGATCAGAACTCTATTTTTTACTACCTTGTCTACTTGTTTTGGAGAAAACCTTTCAAAATCTTCCGTTTTGGCTAAAATCCCAGAGTCCTAGTTGGATTAGGACTCTTCTTCAAGAATCCCAGTCGGATTAGGACTCTTCTTCAGAGTTTCAATCGGATTAGGACTCTGTCTTTTGTCACTATTTCTACCTGTTTTAACCAAATCTTTCAAAACGAGTCAAAACTCAGAGTTTTAGTCAAAACAGGACTCTGTTCAGAGACTCCTAGTTGGATCAGGACTCTGATCCTGATTTCCATTTTGAGAAAATCTTTCAAAATTCTTTCCATCTATCAAAACTGTTACACTTTTATCAAAGAATTCCAAAATTTCTGAGGTTTTATCCCAGAGTCCTGATCAAATCAGGACTCTACTCTAGAGTCCTAGTCGAATCAGGACTCTATCCAAAGTTGGTTTTCGCACTTCATTTTCACTGGTTTTCAAAAGCTTTGCTTAAATTTCATTATTTACTTATCAAAAAGCTAAAATTTCTTAGAGTTCTGATCGAATCAGGACTCTTTCTCAGAATCCTAATCAGATCAGGACTCTGAACCAAAACTTCAATTTTATCCTATTTTTAACTATTTTTCAAAATTCTTTCATTTGTTTTCTCAGAAAATCCAAAATTCTGAGAGTCCTAGTTCAATTAGGACTCTGTTCCCAGAGTCTCAGTTGAATCAGAACTCTGGTTTATTTCAATATTTGTTATTGTTTTCACTGCTTTCACAAGTTCTTTCATCTATTTTTCAAAAAAATACCAAAAACATCTAGAGTTTTAGTCCGATCAGGACTCTTTCCCGGAGTCCTAATCCAGTCAGGAATCTGTTTTAAAGTTTGTTTTTACTTTCATTTTCATTTATTTTCATTTGTTTTAAAAAATTAGGTCATTTTATAGAGTCCGGTTAATCCAGGACTCTATTTCAGAGTTCTGATTGAGTAAGGAGTCTAACCCTGGCTGTATTTTCTGATTCGTTTCACCATTTCTGATAAAAGCTTTTCAAAAACTTCTTTATTTGGCTTTTAAAATCCAAAATCTCAGAGTCCTAAAATTTCAGGACTCTAGCCTGAAGATCCAATTTACTTGAGACTCTATTTTCAAAGATTCTGAATTTCAATTGTTGATTTTAACCCCTTTTCAAAGCTATTTTCAGTGTTTATTTCAAAATTTTCAAAACCTAATGTGGGCCCACTCAGTTGGCGCCACATTCAGAAGAGTTTTGACCCAGTTGGAACTCTATGCCATTTCAAAACTTTTAATTTCAAGATTACTTTTGAAGATCTTTTGAAAATTCTCTCAATTTCAAGTTTTAAAATCATTTTTTAAAATTCAAGTGGGGTCCACTTGAGGTGGCGCCACATTTGAGAGAGTCAGGGTTAGACTAAGGTTAGTCAGTGTCTTGGTTAATTTTAGAAGTTTAAAAGAGTCAAAATCCATTTTGAAAACCTATTTTAAAACTTGATTTTAAACTATTGTTTTTAAAGGTTTTAGTTAAAACTTTAAAAACCAAATGTGGAAAAATGCCAAGTGGCGCCACATTTGGGGGTCTTTAGGTTTAATTAGGAGTTTAATTAGGTGTCATTTAGAGTTAATTATGTCAAGGGAATATAGGTAACTCCACCCAAAAATCCCCCTCCCCCCCTTTAGAGTCTAAAATTTCCAAAATTCCAAACTTTTAAACCTAAAAAAAATTCTATAAATAGTCTCCATAGGGGGGTCGATTTTTCCATCTCTTCCCTCTTGGATTCTTCGAGCTTCTCTCTCCTCTCCAGCCCTTCCTCCATTGCAGCAACCTCAAGGTAATTATTTTCTTTAATTTTTAGTTTTTATTTAATGTTTTTAATTGTTTTGAACATGATCTAACCATTGGCGCCATCTATTCCATGGATTAAACCATGGATTCAAGTTCAAGAACCTCAAGAGAGGTTCAAGAAGATGATCTAACCCTGTTTTGTTGTTTTTCCAGGGATTCTAATCCGTTAGAATCAATTATAGCATCGTTTTTCATGTTCTTAACCATGAAAACATGTGATTTACCCGTTAAATGGGTCAAATTCATGATTTTTAAAATAAAATCAAATTCCAGCCATGGATTCCTTGTATTTTATTTATTTCTTTGCTTATTTATGTTTATTACACGTTTTCCAGCATAGAAATCAATTTTATTTTACTGTTTTGGTATTTTATTTATTGTTTTTATTGATTAATGCATGCTTTGTTAGGTTTTATCAAATTTCTGTGTGTTTTAAGCCTGAATCAGCAAAGAACATGTTATTTCGTATTGAAGTAATCACTGTAAATTTCTGATTTTTTAATATGTGATACATGGATATGTCAGTGAACTAGTGTAAAAAGTTTGAATGTTTTGGGATTCGAGAACCTTGTCAAAAAAATAAAAGATTAAACCGTGATTTTTCATCATTTAGAATCGCTATTGAAATTCATAGGTAACTTGCAGTTGTGTTATTTTCCTCATCCAATATCCGATTTGAGATCCGTAAAGTGAAGTAGATTCCTATTAATGTGAACTATTTACTGTAAAAGTTTGATAATTGTTTGCCTCTGTTTGGTATTTCTCTTTTGTCAGAGCATCAGATTTAAAATTTAAAACTCGTTAGGGTTTACCAAAACCCTAATCTTACTTGTGTTGATCATAAATCTCAGACCGTAGATCCGATTCATGATCTGTAAAAAAGGAGTTTCATTATTTTTAGGTATACTATTCACTGCTGAAATTTAATAAATGTTAGATTAAATTTTCTATTTATTTCTGTATTTTCAACCCGAAGTATCTGTTTTAACCCATGTTAGATTCGTTGTATTTTAGTTTAGATTGCCGGAAGGGTTTCTCCCTAACCAAAGACGATTTTTACAATCTGTAAAAAGTAAATTTTTAGTTTTTCTGTCTATTTTACCTATGTAAAATTTCAGAAATTTTTATGGTGATTTGATCCCTGATTCGGGTCTAACATTGGAACTGGTCTGTGAACATGGGTGAAAATAGACTATTTTAGGATTTAATGCAATTTTTGAATTAAAATAATGTCAAAAATATATTTTTATGATTCCAATCTGATTTTAGTGTTATAATAAGTACAGGTGTAGATTTTTATCAAATTTAGATTTCATTTGATGTTTGAATAGATCAAATTGCAAAACAGGGTACCTGAAAGATCCAAAAACACTGCCAAAATTGTGATATTTGTGATATTTCATGATTTTCGTGTATAAGTTCATGTTTTTACAGTTTTTTCACGTTTAGAATCATATTAGGATGTTTCATGTTTGACTTTATATTTATTTCAATCATAAATCCCAAGTTTTTACCAAAATCTATTTCAGAAAACCCTAATTTCAAGGCCATAGTCTTGCTATCAGGGGCAATTTGGTCATTTGACCTAAATTTCGAAATTCTAAACTATAATTTTCATGTTTTTAATCATGTCATATCATATTTGATTTAATTTATCCTCATTTGAATTTTAAAACTTGCATTTTTACAAAATATCTTTCTAAAAACCCTGATTTCAAGGCCATAGTCTTGCTATCAGGAGTATTTTGGTCATTTTGACCCCAATTTCGAAATTTTAAATTCCATTTTCATATTTATTCCATTTTTTCATATTTTATTAAGTTTATATAAGGGAATCATATGGAAAATGGCTTATATCTAGCAAAATCCAGTAATTTCTAGATATTACTGGATAAATCTAGAAAAGCCAACATATCTTCACTAACCAGTTTTCTAGTTTTGCAGGAACATTGAAGACTTTACTTTTATGTATTTAAATTCAATTAGTGTTGTAAATTGTAATTAAATTTGGAATAAGAATTTCAATTTCTGCTTAGATTAGGACTTGCATTGCATATAGTTTTAAACTTTGATATATAACTGTTATGTTTGTCATTGATGCACATATTTTAAATCCACTATGATTTACACAAATGGCACGTGCACTAGCTCTTATGGAGTTGACAAACTCGGTGGAATTTGTATTTATGGCCATAGTCAGAATACGAATGAGACCCAGATTTGTGATCTTCGTATTAGCCACACTCAGCCTACACTCTTAGGCTAACTTCAAAATGCACTGCATTTCTTAAAAATACAAAAGAATTTTGTCAAGTCCTCAAAATCAAGTCTTTCAAATCCATATTCATTCATTTCATTCATTTGCAAATTCCAATTCTAATTCAGAGAAATCAATTTTCTCAAAATTTCTTAAGTCTTACTCATAAATCAATTTTCTCAAAACTCTGAGTTTTCCAATGATATTTCAAGCATTTTTCAAAGTTCAAAAATCATGATTTTCTAAGTTATAATTTCAATTTCAAATATTGAATTTAGAGAAATCAAGTTTTCCAAAGTTATTTTAAATTTCTCAAAAATCAATTTTCCTAAAAACACTTGGATTCTACAGAAATTGATTTTCATTTTCCCAGAAATATTCTTTCACCATGATTCATGATTTTATAAGTGACATATTTTCCAAGTATTTCAAATCTCAGAAGCAAACATCATGTTTTCAAATCTGCATTTTTAGAAAATTTATACCACATGCTTGATTCTTTGTGCATTTAGGAAATAGAACACGATTTAGACTAGTTGAGCAAAGCTAAGCACACAATTGATCCTTGGTTCGATTACCCCTGGTAAAGGCACCAGGAACGGTTGAACCTCGTACCGACAGGCGAGTCCCATTCCTCGAAATTATCCCGCATTTTAAAACGGAGGCGAGTTATTTTCAAAAACTTTTTCAAAGGTCAGTTTGACTTGCAAAAGTAAAAATTTTGCAATGATAATAGGTTTGGCGACCGAGATGGGACCTGTCTTTGCCTGATCAATTGTGTGCTTAACTTAGTTCAAATTGTCAAAATCGTGTTCCATGGAATGTCAACTTTTATTTCATGATATCATATGAACCTAGGAGCCTAGACTTGAACCCAGCTGAGATGGATGACATGTAGACTAGGCATGGTTTGGTAGGACCATATTGAGGAGAATTATTCATGCTCACATAGACTTAGGTCTAATACAACACTCCTCAATCCAGGAATTGTATGAAAACAATGTTTGCTTCTTCAAATATTTCAAAATTCTATCTCTTTAGGACTTAGAGCCCTCTGTTTGCTTGCATGTGCTCATGTTTTCAAAAACCACCCCACCTACTTTTTACCCGGTCTTCACGTTGCTGGGCTCTCTTCCAGAACCATAGTTTGGGACAGAGCCTCACAACTAGGTCACTTATTTGGGCTAACGCCCCCCTGCCACGTACCAAGGGCCATAATCCAATGTATATCGGCAGGTGCTCAAGGATGTTGAAAAACTTGAACCTAGAACGGGAGAAATTGATTTTATGTCACGTACATCGAGCCTTGGCTTGAGTATATAGGCATAGCATGATTGGACACAGATGATCTGAACCTTAGAGTTAGGATTAAGATCCTACAGCTATTTCAAAACCTGTGCATCTAGAGTCAGCTTTTAGGGAATGTTGTATGTGCATACTTGTTTGTACAAGATGTGATTGAATGTCAGTTTCTTTTACTACATTTTTCCATAAGTTTTCTAAAATACTGGACGATTTTCAAAAATCTCCATTTTTTCCATCTGTTTCCATATACTATCTAAAAATCATGTTTTATTCAAACCCTGGACGATTTTTCAAATTTCCCTTTATTTTCCTCAAAACTCCAGGTGATTTTCCATCCTTTCGTTCTTCTGGATCTCGAATTTCTTGCTTCATTTTTATCTTGCCTGCATTCTTTTCAAAATTCATGTATTTTCCCAAGTCTTATTCCAATTCTCTATGTTTTTCAGTCTGATGGCATCCAGTCAACTTGATTCGGTCTTTCCCGAGGGTCACATCTCCTACGAGGTGCGACAAGGTCTTTCTGAACATCGAGTCCTTAGCATCGGATCCTTCATTCTCCGGTGGTATTATTCATGGCTCAAGAACTTCTCTCGTATGTTTCCGAACCATTTGGACGATTATGGATTGGAACTGGCATCCACAGTGGGAAAGCAGACAGTTAACGACAATCTGATCCACGCAGTGGCAGAGCAGTGGAATCTGAGCACTAGTACCTTCTGGTTCTCATGGGGGGAAATGACTTTATTGATGGACAAATTCTCGGAGATTATGGGATTACCTGAACCAATTGGTCAGCCTGGAGATCCACTAGAGAAACAATTTTTTATCAATGTCAAGGGTCTGGATCCCCGAGATGCTTTAGCCCGCATGACAGGACGCAAGTCTTGGCCATTGATCGAGGAGAATGGAAACAAATATGTGGACCTGCTCGAAATCTATAAACAGTATGGGGCATTTGTGGAAGTCAGTTCCTTATCTCGAACAGCTCAAGAAAGAATCCAGCATGCGATGGTATTATATACTGTGGGATTGACTCTCTTTCCAGATGGACAAAATTACATGGATATCAGGATAGTTCAACTTCTGCGAAGATGGAGAAGTCGACAAACCAGCCGTCTCTCCATAGCCATGGCCGCACTCACTTTTCTATACCGGGGGTTGACCCGTTTCACGCTCGGAGAATCAATTCTAGTCGAAGGGTGTACCTACGCATTACAATCTTGGTTCCTCCGGCATGTGCTAACCCGAGCCAGTTCATTCAGATACAATAATGAAAAGCTTCTTCCAGTTGCGCGATACTGATTCTCGATCGATAACCTTCAAGAGGAAGAAGTCATATGGGACTACTTTGATCGTCAAGAATCACCTCCCAGATATACTTATGCATACGGCAAGCGGTTCAGACTACTTGGCCCCTTCTTTTGAGCATACTATCATCCAGAGCGTTGTGTCAGGCAATTCTTTCAGAGGCAGAAGCACATAGAAATTCATTTACTATCAGGGATCTTTCAAGAGTTCGATCTCATATCAGATCAGTGGTCTGGAGCATACCATTCTGCCAGACATGGCTGAGATTCTTTTGTTACTCTCACTATTTTTTCTGGTCCTCGAGTGTCCTCTGATTATCAGGAGTGGTGGAAAATTGTTTGTCCCCCTCCTCTTTGTCAAGTGTATTATTAATAAAATCATGTTTTTCCTTTAATAAAATTCCTTTAATTTTCATCATATCTTGGTTTAACGACCTCGCCTAGGTAACAAGGCATATTTTTCAGTTGTTTATTTTTGCAAAGGAATGACAACGCAATTGTCGTAATCCCAGCGACGAATCAATCCCTAGTAATGGGATACTCTTTCAATTGTCTACCAAAATTCTCAGTAAATATTTTATTCCAATCAAAATTTCTTTCAAAAGCCTAACCATCAATTCTGCCCTGCAGAGAGCTTTCGTGACATTCAATGGTTCAGACAAGGTCCGGAAAGAAAACCGCATCAGTCGAAGGCATGGCACACTCAACAACTTCAGAAGAAGAGATGGGCTCCCCGCATTCCGATAGAAATCAAGGGCAGCAGGTTGAGGACGACATTGATCCTCAAATGTATGCCATGTTCAAGAAAATGATGACCAAAATGCTGGCAAAGCAAGCTGAAGCCAGTGCAGAGCAGATCCAAGTTAAGCAAAAGGCAAAAGGCCGGGCAATGAAGGAGGTCTCAAAGGCAGCCAAGAAGTCCATTCAGTATGCTGATTCGACCGATGAAGAAGAATCAGTGAAAGATTCAAATGAAGAGTTCGAGACTCATCAAGCATTTCGGAAGTCAACACAGGAGCAAGGGTCAGTCCATAGATTCAAAGATCAGTCTATCAGTGACTCTGACCAACCACAATTCTAAGATGTGGTCAGATTAGTTCGAGATCTGCAGGCCCGCGACAAGGGAAAGAAGGTCTTCACCAGCGAAGACTTCTATAACGGTTTGGAGGGAGACGACAATCTAGATAATCTCCCTAAGAAGTTCATCAAATTCGATGGTTCTGGTGATCCCAAGGCACACCTCGCCATGTTCTTCGCTGAATGCTCCAGATTTAAGCGAGACAATCGGGTGCTTCTTCTTTGTTTTCCTCGCAGTCTGGAGGGAACAACAGCTAAATGGTACTCAAAGCATGTTAACCCAATTGAACTGAAAGAATTTGACAAGGTGGTAAACATGTTCATTGAGCGTTTTCTCTTTAATGCTGAGGCACTTCCCACCCTCAGTCATCTCTGTGGCCTCAAGCAGAGAGAAAATAAAAAGGCTAGAGATTTCATTCATCGCTGGAGGTCAGCTTGCAATAAGATGAGAGACCCCATATCAGAGGGGCATGCTTTGTCCTTGATTCTAAGTAATTTCTCATAGCTTCTGAAATGCCTCATCTCAACTGCACCATCCAGAACATTTATTGAGTTAACAGAGTGAGCCGAATGGCTCGAGTTAAGTATGAAAAACGGTTTTCATGAAGGCTTCACTTTCACTAAGAACAACAGCCAGAACGAGCAGAAGAAGAAGGCTCATTTCGCTCACTCTGCCAGAAATGATAAATGGAATCATCGCAAGGGGCAGAACGGAGATTTTTGTTATGGGGCCGGAAGTTCAAACAAGAATGATCAGAAAGGAAAGTCGATCCCGCAATTCAATAAGCCACTTCAGTTAGAACAGGGACCAAAACCCCGGGAGAAAGTAAAACATGAAGGATGGAGCTATGATAGAAAGTTCACTCCACTGGACCAATCACTCGAGGATATGCTCGAGTACATGTTGACCAAAGAAATTGTCAAATTGCCTAGACTGGTCGACCCCCCTGTGCCCATGGGAAAATTCAAGGATCAATTTTGCAAATTTCACAAAACAGTGGGGCATAATATTGAGAACTGCTTTGTTCTTAAGAATATCGTTCAGGATCTCATCGACAAGAATCTTCTGGTAGAGGGTGCCGAAGATGAAAATATGGATATTCAGAAGAGACCAGTTCTCCATCATTCTACAACAGTCATCTCTGAACAGTCTTTTCAACCACAGGAGCATATCAGACCATGCTCTAAAAAGGATATGCAAGCTCAACATCAGGTCCTTGTACTGCAGCAGACTCAGTCCAAAGCTCAAAAGATGGATCTTATTTCAGCCTTTGGCAAAATGAAGGTATCTGCCAAGCTCGTTGGGGTATCTCGTGATGTGGCTAAAAGAATGCCATGGTTCCCCAAACACTTTATTAAGCCCGCCCCAGAGGAAAACGAGACATCTGCACAAAAGCCGATTACAACATTATCCAATGTCTCAATTTTGGATTTAGCCCAAGCTTCCGCCAAGCATCAACAAGTATTGGATGATCTATTGTAGAAAATCAAAGTGAAACCGAGTACAACTCCTAAGGACATGGCCCAGATAGTCAATCAGGCCATGACGAATGCTCCAATTACTTTTTCAGATGATCTTCTGAAGCCGCATGTATTTCACAACAATGCTTTGTATGTTGTGATTCGAACCAGAGGAATGACGGTTCCCCATGTGTTGATAGATGGAGGCAGCAGCCTCAATATATGTCCGGAAATGACAGCCAAAGCTTTGGGCATCAAAGAAGAGGAATACATCCCAGACCCGATCACCATCTACGGGTTTGATAATCAGGGCCAAACAGCGAAAGGAAAAATCTTCCTAGAGATTTTCATTGATTACTCGATCCATTCAGTTCTCTTTCATGTGGTCAATGTGCCTCCTACCTATAATTTGCTTCTCGGGAGACCGTGGATTCACAATACGAACGCTGTGGCGTCTACTCTTCATCAGTGTGTCAAGTGGTCAAAAGGCGGAATGATCACAACATTCTTGGGCGAAGATCCAGAGCAGAGGCTAGCACAGCCTATGGTTTCTAGACCCACTTTTACTACTGATATCCCTAGCATTAGGGGCATTGATGAGGTCAGCATCGAAAAAGATTCAGGAATACTGCAGACAGCGGAACATCCAGAGCATACAGTGGCTATGACTCGATGGAGAGGCCCACAGTTCTTTAAAATTGGAGGGCGAATTGACTATAGTACATTCAAAGATCATCTTTTGTTCTCTCAGTTTATGAAGGCCAAAATGGGATTTGATCTATTAATGAAGCATGGTTATCAGCCTTTTCAAGGCCTAGGCAAGAATGGAGATGGTTGTCTCGAGCCTGTATGTAACGCTCCGGATTTCCAAAACAAAGTTAAGTTACAATTTTCATGAATTTCTCTTTTTTTTTTCTTTGCAGCGGAACTTACAAAAGCTTTTAACAGCGGAATCAAACGATAATGAGTCGTCAGTTTTAGAAAACTCCAGACACGTTGTAGGTATGTGGCTAAGCAACTCATTGACCACCATGGTGTTCCATTTTATCGAAAACCACATGTTTATTACAACATCACTGCTTGGAAAAGCAGCATAGGTTCAATAAAAGGAAGCAGTACAACTCTGTCTAGAGAAACCCTGGAACTCGATGCCGCCTTGCTCCGCATATCGCCACACAGGTACAACACCTGAAATCCCCATTAAACGGGGTCAGAACAACTAATGGTCTGGTAAGCAGGCAAACATACGTCCATTCAACTCAAGTATATACGATGACCACTCAGGATAGCAATTCGTAATAAGGACGCTCAAGCCTCCAAGACTTAGCGTATATCGCAAGAGCCTCCTTAGGGATATGAGTTGAACGTCCATGCAAGTCTTCATGACTTCGCATAAGCCTCTCTAGAGCTGTGAGTTGGAATAACCGCTCAAGTCTCTACGACTTAGCCTTGACCTCTTCAGAGTCATAAATGGATGTCTAGCTCAAGACTTTATGCTTGGCACATCCGTATCCTACGAATCTAAGGACAACTCTCTGAGCTTCACTTAGTCGTACGGATATTGTAAACACCCCAAATTTTCACTCACCTCTCCGACATTTTCACCAAGCACCATCATCCAGCCTTTGAAATCGCCGGAGGGCAAAATGGTCATTTTCTGAGTCCGGACCTTGCAAAAGTCCAAATTTCATCTAAAACTCTCAAAATTTCTCTATTTTTTTATCTCAGATGTTTAAAATTTTACTCCTGACAGGAGACAGACATCTCCAAGTCTTGGTTCAAGGTTGCATTGCATAAGACATGACATTGCATATCATTGCATGAGCATTTCAAATCACTGCACTGCACAGCATGTCATTTCGAGGTCCAGAACTCTTGATTTCAAAATTTTCAATCCAGATTAGAATTTTAACTCTTTTCAAAATTGATTTCAAAACCCTAGGTCTTCAAGGTTGTCAATTCTTCCCATATTACCCCCAGGGCCCTGAATTTCAAAATATTTCCTCAAGAAAACAATCTGGATAATTTTCAATAAATTTCAACTCAGATTTTGCCTTTTGTCAGCTATTTCAACTATCCTTTTTTTACAAAATCGCCCTACAAGGACCAACTCTTTTCAAAATTTCTGTTTTACCAATTAGTCCAAATTTTTATGAAAAATCCAAAAAGAGGTTGTTGTTTTGTCCTTATTTCAATAAAAAAAGCAATGTGGGACCCACATTGAGGTGGTGTCACACATGCTTTTCTTTTGAAAAATTTGAATTTTGAAAAACCCAAAAATATAGGAGCCTTGTCCCCTGGATTGGTGCCACTTGTCCTTTCTCTCTCCTCTTATTTACCTGCCATGTGTCAGCATAGGGTTCACCTAGAGTTGGCGCCACATGTCACCTTCTCTCTTCTGCCATCCTTTGACACGTGTCAGTGTGGGGCCACCTTAAGATGCCGCCACATGTCATTAGTCATCCTCTTTATTTTATGCCACGTGTCAATGTCTACCATCTTCACCCTGTGCCAAGTGTCATTCCAAGGTCACCATGAGATGCCACGTGTCATGTTTTGTCCTGTTCAGAAAAAGTAGAACTTGTCTTCCCTGAGGTGGCACCATTTGAATTATGTCTCCTGCGAGTGACACATGTCACTCTCTCCTTTCCTCAGGAAAAGCAAGCGACACGTGTCATTCTTTGCTTCTTTCAGAAAAAGTAGAGGACACATGTCTTCTCCCTACCTCTTTCAGAAAAGTAGGAGACACATGTCACTCCTGGCCTTCTTCAGAAAAAGCAAACCATTTAAAATTCAAACAAGGCACTAGGTGGCGAAAATCCGGAGCTCTGATTTCCCAGATGGCCTATGAGAGCGCCACATGT
The DNA here is from genome assembly GCF_984573655.1 of Nuphar pumila. Classification (NCBI taxonomy): domain Eukaryota; kingdom Viridiplantae; phylum Streptophyta; class Magnoliopsida; order Nymphaeales; family Nymphaeaceae; genus Nuphar; species Nuphar pumila. The sequence goes on along the minus strand of NC_143257.1, from coordinate 24,066,581 downwards.
CCCTTCCCTCCTTCTCATCCCTCTGCCATGTGTCATCTTCTGCTTCTTTCAGAAAAAGAATGTGACACATGTCTCCTTCTCACTCCTTCAGAAAAAGTAGAGGACACATGTCCTCTCCCTACTTTTTTCAGAAAAGTAGGAGACACATGTCACTGCCCTCTTTTTCCTCCCTCTTGCCACATGGCATTGTAGGAGCCACCCTGAGGTGGTGCCACATGTCCATCCTCCATTCCTCCAGGGCCAACCTCCATTTGAAATTCGAATTCTCCTCTGAGGTGGCGCCATCTGAAGAACCTCCTCCAGCAGGCTGACACTTGGAACCATCCTGGACTGCCACATGTCCAGATCTCCTTTCACCAGAAAAAGCAAAATTCAAATTCCTCTAAGGTGGCGCCTTCTGAGCCCACTGCTCTGACCTTCTGACATGTGTCAAACACCTTTTGAGGTGGCACCATTCCAGGACTCCACTTGGCTCCATTTTTATTTTTTATTTTATTTTTAATAAAGGTAGCCCACCATGAGGTGGCGCCACCTGAAGACTCCCTACAAAAAGTGAATTTGAAATTCAAACTCCAAGAGAGCACCCTCTGAGGTGGCGCCTCCTGGGAGTTCCCTGCAGAGAGAATCAAGCAAAATTTTGAAAAATTCCAAATTCCCCCTGCTGAGGTGTCTCACCCACAAAATTTCCATTTTTTTATTTTTCTCAAAAAATCAAAATAGCCTTTTGAGGTGGTGCCACCTGAGGGCTCCCTGCAGAAGACAAATTCGAATTTCAAACCCCTCAGATGGCACCCCCTGAGATGGCGCCACATGGAGGGCTCAGATTGAGCCTGTTTGAATTTCAAAAAAAATTCAGAAAATTTATAAAAACAAGGGTTCACGCCCAGCCTAGGAGGATCATTTTTTTTTAGCTCTGGTGAACTTGGAAAATCCGACCTAGCCTTCCTAGAATCAGATTTTGAACTGTGGAAATCGTGCCCCCTTTGGCGCATTGAAGAAGGTGGAGTAGAGCTCGTGCTGTGGCCAATTCGATTCCAACAGAGGTCGATTTTTGTGAACCATCTGAAGCCCGGAGCGAAGAACGAAGGAAGTTCGTGATAGCCGCCCCTTTCAAGAGCTCCTACGCTGCGTAACGAAACAAGGTGCACTTCTTTTCCCCTTGATTGGATTCCATAATTCGAATTGGGAGTCGTTTGAAGAAAGAGCTCATCCGAGGGATGGATTGAGCTATTCTCATAAAACGACATACATAAAAATGTTTCATTATGCTTTCTTGATGATTTTTAACATTCATATAGTTAGCTAGGTTTAATTTGCATTTTATTTCATTCATTTAGTACATTTCATGAATTAATTAGGATTAATTTAGCATTTATTTCAATTCTGCTTACTTTCAGTAGGTCTCTGTTTTTGTCAGTCAGTCCACACATCATTTCATGCATTTATTTTTTATTAAAAATCCTAAAAAAATCAAGGAATGCGCCGTTAGGTGTCCCTGAAATTTTGCCAAAAATTCGGAGGCATTTGAATTTGTTTACTACGGTAAACATTCAAAATGACAGGTCGGGTTTTTTTACCCGGGATGCGTTTTGAAAATCATTTTCCGATTTGTAAAATCGATATATCCCTCATGGGAGATCCTATTTTCGATCCGAAAAATGTTCTGAACTCGGGCGAATGTCTAGTTTTTAATATAAGTTTTTCAGATTTTTATTATTTTTTTTAATGTCTGACAAAAATCCGAGAGTTCGGGACACGTGTCAGAGACTAATTTGGGCCTTTGAGATCTTGGATCGACTTATGGCTATGGTTTATCTTTGTGTGTTGCTTCAAATCCAAAACTGTAAAAAGTGAAAGTGGTGTCCAAGATGTCCTATGTTTTCATATAAAATCCTGTCATTTTTAGAACAGTGTTGATACCAGCTTCGGATTTTTCTTGTCAGTCCCCTGTTTTGCTACATTTGTCTGTTGTGTTAGTTTAGGCAGGAATAGTTATATTTTTCTATGTGTTTATGTTGATCAAATGCCGAAGTCACAAACATGAAAGTTGTTCATGTAGGTGTCATGCATATCTCTGATTAATTTCATAAATTTCCATGGATGTTTTATATTTGTTTGGCATTTTACATCAGATTAGGGTGATTTTTACCTCTGTCATGACTAAATCCCTGTTATTGAACTCACCATGGCTCAAATCCAGAGGCTGTAAAAACCAAAAATGTTCCATTTCGGGTCTTTTAGCAGTCTGAAAAATATAAGAAGTTTTCATAGTGTAAATCTTGCATTATCATGTTAAGCATTGCATTTGGTTCGGATCCATAGGCAAAATCCACCATTTTAGGACTTCCTTTAAATTTTAGCATTTAAATCATGTCATTTCGTAATTTTTAGCTTTTTAGGCTGTTTATCAGAGTAAGTAGATGCTTCATACCGAATTTTGGTACAATTTGGAATCCATTTGAGGTTCGGATTAGCTATAATACCAAAACAGGGTCCCGCAGGACCCAGATCCAAGCGAAAAACAAGCGAAATTCGCTATTTTGGCTAAATTTCAAAATGTCAAAGTCTGATTTTACAGTCATAATATGTTTGACAGCATGTCATCATGCCTCATACTGCATTTTATCATCATTGGATTCAATTTGAATTTCGAAATCTCAATTTTACCTAGTTTTCCTTCAAAAAACCCTGATTTTAAAGATGTAACTTTAATTTTAGGGGTATTTTGGTCATTTTAACCTCAATTCCGAATTTCAAATTGTTTTCTACTGAATTCCTAGCATTTTCATCATTTCAAATATCAACGAAGCATGAGAATAGGGTTTAGATCCAATTAAATCCAATAATTTCATAATATTATTGGAAAATTTTGGAAAAACCCACATATTTGAGCTAACTTTATTTCAAGTTTGGCAGGGACATTCAAAAGAAGGAGCTGAAGTCTACAATTTCCATTTATTTCCTTTATTTAGTGATGTAATAATGTAAATTTTGGAATAAGAGAGTTAATTTCCTGCTTAGACTAGGATGCATATCATATAGTTTGAATTTATGCAAATATCCTGCTTATGTGATGCATACATCTTATTTCAAAAGCACTATGGATGTTCACAAATGGCACGCGCACCAACTCTTAGGGAGTTGACGGACTCGGTGGGATCCATATTTACGGCCCTAGTCGGAGTATGGACGAGACCCAGATCCATCATCTTTCTACTAGTCACATTGAGCCTACACTCTTAGGCTATCTTAAAATGCACATCATATTTCCAAAGTTTTCAAAACCATGTGCATCAAATCAACTAAGTTCCGAACATATTCATGGCCACAGTCAGAATATGTGAAGGATTTATTTGGACTTACTGCACATTTTCCAACCAATTCCTCAGAAAGTCTTTTCAAAGGGCATTCATTTACTCATGTCATTTGCATCATGAGATCATCGATTTTCTCATGATTTTCTTAGGAAAACTTCATTATCAAGAAATCGATTTCTCAAGAAACTCTGAAGATTTTCCAAAATCGGTTTTCCCAAGTCAAGTTTTCACAGTTTCCCATGGAAACCAGTCCCTCAAGAAAACTTCTAAGTTGGATTTCCAAGATCAAAGTTTCCCTCGACTTTCCTTGGAAAAGGTTATTTTCTTATGATCTTCAAAAAGAGTTTTCCAATCTTTCTCAAGAATAAAAAAAAATTTGATTTCCAAGTATTCCAAGGATAAGATTCCCAGGATTTCAAGTTTTGAATTTCCTTCTCCAATGAGTTTTCCTATAAATTTTCCATCATTTTCCTGAGAAAATTCTCAAAGTTCGAGTTTGCCTAAGAAGTGTTTCCCTTTTCAAACGTTCACCTTTTCTCAAGAATCACTTCTATTTTCCCAGGATTTTCAACTATTCATGATTTTCCCACATCTTTATGAACTTTCTCATGATTTCAAAAACTCTTTTTTATCTGAGTTTCCTGAGAAATTAACTTTCAGCTTTTTCCTGAGAGATTCTTTCCAACTCCAAATGTTTTCTGAGCATACATCATGTTTTCCAACTTACATTTTCCAAAGTCTCATAGCACATGCCTGAATTCTCTGTGCATATAGGATAGCACACGATTTTGATGATTTAACTAAGTCAATCACAATTTTGGTCCTTGGTTCGATAACCCCTGTTAAAGGCGGCAGGAACGGTCGAACCTCGTACCGACAGGTCGAGCCCCATCCCATAGATTTTCCCGCATTTTTCAAAACGGAGGCGAGTATTTCAAAACAATTTCCAAAATCCGGTCAAGTTTGAAGCGTGAAAGCGTTTCCTCTTTTTCTCTTCCGCAAGGAAGGGAAGACGGGGAAAAATTTCGCGACGATAACAGGTTTGGTGACCGTGATGGGACCTGTCCTTGTCTGACCTAAATTATGCTTGACTTAGTTCAATTATCGAAATTATGTTCACAAAATGTCAGCTTTTACTTTTAATATCATGTGAGCCTAGGAGCCTAGATTCTGACCTAGCTGACATTGACTGCATATAGCTTAGGCATGGTTTGGTAGGACCAGATTGAGGAGAAATTTTCATGCTCACATAGACTTAGGTCTAAATACAACTCTCCTCAATTTAGGATCTAAATGCAAACAATGTATGCTTCTTCAAAGATTTTCAAAAGTCTATCTCTCTAGGACTTAGAGCCCTCTATTTCTTGCATGTGATCATTTTTCAAAACTCCCTTACCTATCATTACCCGGTCTTCACATTGCTGGGCTCTCTTCTAGAACCATAGTTCGGGACAGAGCCTCACAACTGGGCCAACTATTTGGGTTAACACCCCCCTACCACGTACCGCAGGCCACAGTCCGAAGTATATCGGTAGGCGCTCAAGGACGTTGGAAAACCTTACCTTAGAACCGAAGTTGAAATTCTATGCCACGTACCTCGGATTTCGATTCGGGTATATCGGCGTAACTGGATTGGACAAAGATGATCTGAACCTAGAGTTAGGATTAAGGTCCTACAGCTGTTTTCAAATGGATGCATCTAGAGTTAGCCTTTTAGGGAGTGCTGAATGTGCTTGAATGTTTGTGCAGGATGTGATTGTATGTGTATGATTTCCTTAATTTCTTATATTTCCCAATGTTTTCCAACTTCTTAGGCCTTTTTCAAAACATCTTTATTTTCCACAAGATGTTTTCTCAAACCCTGGATGATTTCCACAAATATCCAATTTCTTCCAAAACTCCAGGCGATTTTACATTCTCCCTTCCTACTGGATCTCGAATTGCTAGCTACATTTTTATCCTACCTGCAAAATTTTTCAAAATTTCTCACATTTTCCTAAGTCTCATTCTGAGTCTTTCTCTGTTTTCAGTTCGATGGCATCCAGTCAAGTCGATCCTATCTTTTCTGAAGGTCACATCTCCTTCGAGGTGCGACAAGGTCGTCCTGAACATCGAGCCCTTAGCACCGGAACTTTCATTCCCCGGTGGTACTATTCCTGGCTAAAGAACTTTTCCCGAATGTTCCCGGACTATTTGAGCGAGTGCGGATTAGAGCTGGCATCAGCAGTCGGAAAGCAGACCATCAATGGCAACCTGATCCATGCAATGGTAGAGCGATGGAATCCTCGATCGTGTACCTTCTGGTTCCCGTGGGGAGAGATGACTGTTCTAATGGATGAATTTTCAGAAATCATGGGGTTGCCAGAACCAGCTGGTCGACCAAGCGACCCATTAGAGCATCAATTCCTTATCAATGTCAAGGGTTTGGACCCCCGAGACTCCTTAGCTCGTATGACAGGCCGCCGATCTTGGTCCCTAATCTAGTTAGAAGGAAATGAATATGTCGACCTACTTGAGTTGTACCGCCAGTACGGGACCTTCGTCGAAGTCAGCTCGCTTTCAAGAACAGCCAAAGAAAAGATTCAGAATGCAATGGTTCTATGCACTGTAGGACTGTCCCTTTTCCCAGATGGACAGAACTACATGGACATCAGAATAATCCAACTTATGAGAAGATGGGGAAATCGGCAAACCAATCGCCTCTCTATAGCCATGGCAGCGCTCGCCTTCCTTTATCAAGGTCTGACTCGATTCTCGCTTGGAGAGTCCATTTTAGTTGAAGGATGCATCTACGCACTTCAGTCCTGGTTTTTCCAACACGTTCCAGCCCGAGCAAGCTCTTTCAGATACAATAGACAAGAACTCCTTCCAGTGGCGCAGTACCGATCCATGATCAACAACATTCAAGAGGATGACATAGTCTGGGACTATTTTGATCGGCAGCTGTCTCATCCCAGATATACCTACGCTTATGGCAAGCGATTCAAGTTGTTGGGACCATTCTTCTGCACTTACTACCAACCAGAGAGATGTGTTCGACAGTTCTCCCAGAGGCAGCAGTACGTCGAAGCTCGCTTGTTATCAGGAGTTATGGCAGAGTTTGATCTCACTTCCGCACAATGGTCCGGGGCATATCATTCTGCCCGCTACGGCTGGGATTCCTTTGTCTCTCTTAAAATCTTTCCAGGTCCTAGAGTGTCTGCCGACTATCATGAATGGTGGCAAATTGTTTGTCCTCCACCTTTTTGTCAAGATCAATAAAATCTTATTCTTCTCATTTCAACAAAATTTTCTTTCTTTCTATTGTGGTTTGACGACCTCGCCTAGGTAACAAGGCATATTTTCGTTGTTTATCTCTTTTGCAAAAGGAATGACAACACAATTGTCGTGATTCCCACGACGACTCAGTCCCTAGTAATGGGACATCTTTTCCAAATTGTCTACCATATTTCCAGCAAATTTTTCTTCCAAAAGCTAATTCCTTCATAATCTAATCAGGTCTTTGCCCTGCAGAGAGCATCCATATCATTTGATGGTTGAGACAAGATCAGGCAAAAGAACCACAGCATCCCAGTACTCGTCAGCCTTGGAAGAAGAAATGGGTTCCCCTCGATCCGAGAAGAGTCAAGAGCAACAGCAAGAAGATGACGGCATAGACCCTTAAATGTATGCCATGTTCAGAAAAATGATGAACAAAATGATGAATGAGCAGCCCGGGACCAGCTCAGAAAGAAATCCATTCAGAGAAAGGTTCCATGGTCACAGGGGTAAGAAGGCTCCCAAGAAACAGATCCAACCAGAAGAGATTTCAGATGAATCAGATTCCACTGAAAACACAGATGAAGAATATGAGGTGCCTCCGGCATTTCAGAAGCGTGGCCAAAGTAAAAGCCGCAGATCAAAGAGCAGAGATAAAGAAGAACCTTTGCAAGCACAGTTTAAAGAAATGGCCCGAGTTGTCAAGGATCTGCAAGCACGCGACAAGGGCAAGAAAGTCTTCACCAGTGAGGACTTTTATGACGGCTTAGAAGGGGATGATGATCTGGAGAATCTCCCCCAAAAATTCATCAAATTCGATGGTTCTGGCGACCCAAACGTGCACCTCGCCACTTTCTTTGCTGAATGCTCTCGGTTTAAGAGGGATAACCGAGCATTGTTTCTATGCTTCCCCCGTAGCTTGGAAGGAGTTGCAGCTAAGTGGTATGCTGAGCATATCAACCCCATCGAGCTCAAGGAGTTCGACAAAGTTGTGAATCTCTTTATTGAACGCTTCTTGTTCAACACAGAAGCGCTGCCTACACTAAGTCATCTCTGCAATTTAAGGCAGAACGAGAATGAAAAAGCACGGGACTTCATTCACAGATGGAGATCAGCCTGTAATAAGATGAGAGATCCTATCTCGGAAAGGCATGCATTGTCCTTAATCCTCAACAATTTCTCGCAGCCGTTAAGAGGATTAATCTCCACAGCGCCGTCTAGGACCTTCATTGAGCTGACTGAACGAGCCGAATGGCTCGAGCTGAGTGTGGAAAATGGAGTCTATGAAGGCTTCACCTTTTCCAAGAACAACTCCCATGGTGAGCAGAAGAAGAAAGCTCACTTCACTTATTCAGCCAGCAACAACAACAAAATCCAAAATTGATACAAAGGGCAGAAGAAAGATTACTGCTACGGCACAGGCAGTTCGAACAACAAGGATCAGAAAGCAAAGCCTGCTCCTTAGTACAGCAAGCCTCTGCAGCAGGATCAAGGACCGAAGCTGCGCGAGAAAGCTAAACATGAAGGATGGAGCTACGACAGAAAGTTTACTCCCCTTGACCAGTCACTCGAGGATGTACTCGAATACATGTTATCAAAAGAGATGGTTAAGTTGCCCAGATTGGCCGATCCCCCTGTGCCCATGGGGAAATGGAAATATCAGTTCTGCAAGTTCCACAGGACAGTGGGACACAACACCGAGAACTGCTTTGTTCTCAAAAACATCGTGCAAGATCTCATTGAAAAGAATCTATTGGTAGAAGGAGAAGAAGAAGAGAAAATGGACATTCTCAATCACCCCTTCCCTTCGCACACCACAGCAGTAGTGTCTGCACAACCCTTTCTACCGCATGAACATATCAAGCCATGTTCTGCACAAGATCTCCAAGTTCAGCATCAGGTGACGGTGCTACGACAAGCAGCTCCAGATTCCAAGAAGATGGACTTAATCTCAGCATTCAGTAAAATGAAAGTTTCGGAAGCACCTGTGAAGTCACTTCCCAAATCAAAAAGAACTCCTGACTTCTTCAAGCAAATCGTTAGACCTAGGCTGGAGAATTCAAGTCAGAAGCCTCTGACCGCTTTATCCAATGTCTCCATCCTTGACTTAGCCAAGAATTCTAGCAAGCACCGACAAGTACTGGATGATCTGCTCAGAAAAATCAAAGTTAAGCCCAGTACCACTCCTGAAGACATGGCACAGATCGTGAACTCCGCCATGACCAATGCACCAATCACCTTCTCAGATGAGGACCTTCCAAAGCCTCATTCCTTTCATAATAATGCCTTGTACATTGTCGTTCGAGTCAGAGGAATGACGGTACCGCATGTGCTGGTCGATGGAGGAAGTAGCCTCAACATATGTCCTGAAATGACCGCAAAGGCATTAGGGATCAAGGATGAAGAATATATTCCGGATCCCATCACTATCTATGGGTTTGACAATCATGGTCAAACGGCCAAGGGCAAGATATTCCTGGAGGTGTTCATCAATTATTCAGTGCATTCAATGCTTTTTCACGTGGTTAATGTACCACCAACCTACAACTTGCTGCTCGGAAGGACATGGATTCACAATGCTAATGCAGTGCCTTCTACCCTCCATCAATGCGTGAAGTGGTCAAAAGGTGGAATGATTACCACAATACTGGGAGAAGACCCAGAAGAAAGGCTCCCGCAGCCCATGATTCCTCGGCCATCATTCAATGCAGATATTCCCAGCATCAGGGAAAGTGAAGAGATCAATCTCGGGGAGAATCGAGAAATACTTCAGGCACCATCAGAGTCATCTCTGCACACAGTAGCCACGACACGATGGAAGGGTCCTCAATTCTTCAAGGTTGGAGGTCGAATCGACTACAACACCATTAAGGATCATCCCTTGTTCCCTCAATTCATGAAGTCAAAAAGGGGATTTGATTTACTCCTGAAGCATGGCTATCAACCCTTCAAGGGACTCGGCAAGAACGAAGATGGCCGCATCGAGCCAATGATCCAGAAACATCGTCCCCACAGAGCAGGACTAGGGTTCTCCAGAGGAAGCTCATCAAGGAAGACTGTTTTTGTGAAAGGGGCACAATGAAGACCATTTGTCATTTTCTTTCTATTCTTTTCCAAATAAATGTCTCATTTTACCAATGTCACTGATTAATTCAATCAATAAAATTCCAAGTTTCTTTGTCTATCCGGATGCCATCTACTCCCTTTTTGTCTGTCTCATCATTTTATAATTTAATGCCATTTTATGCATAGTTCTCTTCAAATGATTGCTCGTCTTACTATAGGCCGATTTATCTGAACCAGATTTCTTCTCCAAAATTTCAGAATGACTTCTCGGACAATTAAGAAGCTCGTTCTCAATCCCAAGGCTTCTCAGAAGTCGACAGCAATTCACAGAATCAAAGCAAGCACCGGAAATGACAAGAATGCAAAGCAGTCAGATGATTGTGCAGAATATGATCAGTCTCTTCAGGAATTACCGGAGTTCACCGCAGTTCAGAAGCAAGATGAACCATCTCCTCTAATACAAGATCCAACTGAAGGTGTCAATATCGGTTCAAAGGAAGATCCAAAAATTCTCCAGATCGGAACCAGTCTGAGTCCGGAAGAAAAGAAAAGGCTTACAGATTTTCTCAAGTGGCATGAAGAAGTGTTCGCATGGACATATGAAGACATGCCAGGCTTAGACCCCAAATTAGTCGAACACCGTCTTGTCTTAAAGCCGGATGCTAAGACAGTCAAGCAGAAGCTGAGAAAAATGGATCCCAGAATAGAACAACAAGTCAAGGAAGGACTTGAAGATCTGCTCAAAGCGGGATTTATTCGAGCTATTGACTACCCGGATTGGCTAGCCAATATCGTTGTTGTCCCAAAGAAAAGTGGCAAAGTAAGGATCTGCATAGACTTCAGAGATCTCAACAAGGCAACTCCGAAGGATGACTATCCACTTCCAAGCATCGATCTTCTAGTCGATAGCACGGCAGGCCATGCCATGTTCTCTTTCATGGACGGATATTCCGGCTACAATCAGATTAAGTTGGCCGCCCGCGACCAATCAAAAACTTCCTTCACTACGCCTTGGGGCACTTTCTGCTATACAGTTATGCCTTTTGGGCTCAAGAATGCTGGAGCAACATATCAAAGGGCAATGGCTGTTATCTTTCACGATCAAATGCGCAAAATCATGGATGTGTATGTTGATGATATTCTCGTGAAATCTAAAGAGGAAGAAGATCACCTCGAAGCACTTGATCAAGTCTTTAAAAGACTTATTCTTTACAAGTTAAGGCTTAACCCGCAAAAGTGTGTCTTTGGAGTCGAATCAGGCAAACTGTTGGTTTTTCTGGTAAGCAAAAAGGGAATTGAAGTTGACCCAGCCAAAGCAAAGGCTATCATTGATATGCCTCCCCCGAAGAATCTCAAAGAACTACGTAGCCTTCAAGGACGTATGCAGTCAATCCGGCGATTCATTTCCAATTTGGCGATGAGATGTGAGCCCTTCAACCACTTACTCAGAAAAGGAGTGAAGTTCGAATGGGGGCCAGAATGCCAGCAATCGTTCGATCGAATCAAGAAGTATCTTTTTAATCCTCCCATCCTGAAGCCGCCAGAATTGGGAAAACCTCTTCTGTTATACATCTCAGTCAATCAAGTCGCATGCGGCGGATTCTTGGCACAATACAAAGAAGGCAGCCTGATAGAGCACGCCATTTATTACGTGAGCAAGACTTTCATAGATTATGAAAAGAGATACTCTCAAATAGAGAAGACCTGCCTAGCTCTGGTATGGATGTGTCAGAAGCTAAGACACTACCTGCTAGCATCAGAAGTCAAAATCTTGTCTAAACTCAATCCTCTCAAGTATATCTTAGAGCAACCTTTCCTCAGCGGACGAGTCGCAAAATGGCAAGTCTTACTGATGCAGTATGACTTAGAATATGTCTCGCAGCAATCAATCAAAGGCCAAGCAATTGCAGATCAATTGGCGGATTTTCCCCTGGCCGAAGAAGTGAAAGCCGAAGATGAATTCCCTGATGAGCAAATTTGCAATATCCAGCAATTTCCAGTCTGGAATTTATTTTTCGATGGTTCTAAGAATATGGCGGGAATAGGCATCGGAATCCTATTAATCACTCCTGAGAAGGAGATGATTCCATTTTCTCTCAAGATAGATTTTCAATGTACTCACAATATGGCCGAGTATGAAGCCCTGATTCAAGGTCTAAAGATTCTATTAGACTTCAATGTCAAGAGAGTACATGCCTACGGTGACTCATTACTTGTTGTCAATCAAGTTCGAGCCGAATGGCAAGTCAAAGATCCGAAGTTATTTCCCTATCAGAAAATTGTTTCGGCTTTTGTCAGCAAGTTCGAAGAATTTCAAATTTTCCACATCAAGAGAGATTTCAATCAAGTGGCCGATAGCCTAGCCAGTTTAGGCTCCATTATAGCATTCAAGAATGGAGAATCTTGTCGTTCTTTTGAAATTGGCAGACTTGACCAACCTGCTTTCATTCCAACGGAACAAGTAAACCAGGCTGAGCAAAAGAAGAAGCCTTGGTATTACAACATCAAAACTTTCATAGAAACTGGTGAATTTCCTCCAGAACTCTCAAAGAAAGAGCAACGAGCAATCCAGCGTATGTCTACTCGATACTTCATTTTGGCCAATGTCCTCTATCGTCGTGGATTCAGTTTAGAGTATTCCAGATGTTTAGATGAAGACGAAGCCAAAGAAGTCGTGCGAGAAGCACACGAAGGCATCTGTGGTGGTCACGTTGGCTACCAAACCCTTGTCAAGCAAATCATCAGAGCAGGTTACTACTGGAAGACTATGCAACAAGACTGTTATCATTATGTGAAGAAGTGTGTGCAATGTCAAATACATGCACCTTCTATCCATGCACCGGCAACTTATTTACAGTCTGTTGTCTCTCCATGGCCATTCTCCATGTGGGCCTTCGATGTCGTAGGTCCCATCACTCCTTCAGCTTCAAATGGCCACAAATATTTCCTTGCCGCAACAGAATACTTCACCAAGTGGGTAGAAGCCATCAGTCTCCACACAGTAGAAGGCCGACATGTGGTCTCTTTTATCCACAAGAACATCCTTTGCCGTTTCGGCATCCCACATGACATTGTGTCAGACAACGGCAGTCATTTCAAGAATGAAAAGATGAAGACATTCTGCTCAAAATTCAAGATCTATCACCATTTTTCCACTCCATATTATCCTCAAGGGAATGGTCAGGCAGAGGCCACCAACAAGATTTTAATTCGTATTTTGGAGCGAACTGTAGAAACAGGCCGTGACTGGCATGAGAAGATCCACGATGCATTTTGGGCCTATCGGACCACCATTCGTACACCAACGAATGCTACCCCATCAGAACTGGTCTATGGGACAGAAGTAGTATTGTCGCTATATATTCAGAAGCCCGCTTTGAAATTTGCTTCACTTCTGCAATTACCTCTTGATCAATACCAGCAGCAGCGACTAGTGCAGCTAGACTTACTCGACGAGAGAAGGCTAAAAGCAGCAGAGCATGCTCAATCCTATCGCCAGAGAGTAGCCAGGCAATATGCGAAGTCTATCATCGAAAGAAGATTCAAAGTCAACGATTTAGTACTTCGATCCACAGCTTATCTCAAGCATCGTCCCGGCGGCAAATGGTCGCCAAATTGGGAAGGTCCCTATGTTGTCAAAGAAGCATTACCCCGCAACTCATATCGGCTCATCAATGCCGATGGGGTAGAATTGCCAGATCCTAATAATGCTCGACACTTGAAAAAAAATTTATACTTGAAACATTTATCCTTCTCTTGTAATCCTTCCTGTTTCTTTCAAATAATGATCCAACTTTCTTTCCCAGTTATACTGGGGCATTTAAAAATTTTGTTCTATATGCAGGCAGGATAAACAAATTCCTCATTTCATGCACATGTGCATTCATAATGCATCAATTCATATTCATTTGCATTCAGTTGCAATCTGGGCAGTATTGGGATTTCAACAAACAGTCCCATCACGATTCCTAAATAATTCAAAATCGAAAGGTCATCACCAATACTGAACCAAAACCCAGCGCTCGAACTGGTATTATTTCAAAATTCAGTACTCAAACTGGCACATTCTTAAAATTCCAATTTTTCAGAAAACCGATTTCCGACTCGGGTTTTTATTCAAATCATTTTCATCTGTTGATCCGAGTTCCGATTCGAGATCTCTCTATGTATTCGAGCTCTGATTTGAGCTCTTCATTTTCTTTTGTTGATCCGAGTTCCGACTCGTGTTCTCATTATCTTAATTGAGCTCTGATTCGAGCCTCTCATTTTCTTCTGATGATCCGGGTTCCGACTCGTGATCTCATTACCTCGTTCGAGCTCAGATTCGAGCTCTTCATTTTTCTCTGTTGATCCGAGTTCCGACTCGTGATCTCTCTACATCATTCGAGCTCAAATGCGAGCTCTTCATTTTCTTTTGCTGATCCGGGTTCCGACTCGTGATCTCTATTTTATTCGAGCTCTGACTCGAACTCATCATTCTCCTTTGATTAATCCAAGTCATTTCAATCATCAAAGTCTGTCAATTGCTCAAGTTTGACATTTTGCCCTCCAAATTTCAATTTAAATCCTCAAATCAGGCAATTCTCCAATTTCGACCTCTGGGTCACCCGATTTCCAATTCTCAATTTCAACAACCAATTTCCAATTCTCGACCTTTGGGTCAATCAATTTCCAATTCTCGACCTGCGGGTCAACCAATTTCCAACTTTCGACCTTCGGGTCAATCAATTTCTCAATTTCGACCTTTAGGTCACTCAATTCTCAATTTCGCCTTTCGAGTCACACAATTTCGACCTTTTTGGTCAAATCAATTCTCAATTTCGACCATCAGGTCATCCAATTTCGACCTTCGGGTCATTCAATTTTCAGCAACCAATTTTCCAATTTTCAATTTCGACCTTCGGGTCAATCAATCTCAATATCCAATTTCAATCATTTCCTCTTGCAAAAGACCCTTTTTAGGGAGAGTTCGAGGGAGCTCGTTCTTTTCACATGCTATCCAATTCGTTCACTTAGCCCCTTTTTAGGGAGAGTTTGAAGGGACTTGCGTCTTTGTGAACCGTTTGCAAAACAATTTCCAATTTCACACGAGGAACCCTTTTTAAGGGAGAGGCTCGACGGAGACTCGTTTTTCTTGTGACCCCCCCCCCCCCCCCCCAATTTCATACTAGGCCATCTTCGTCATGAAAGACCCTCTTTGCAGGGAGAGTGTGATGGACTCGTTCCTTTCATGACCCAATTTTCTGACCTCACTATTATCGGCCCCCTTTCCATAAGAGAAGCCTAATATTAGGGAGCTTTGACGAAAGCTCAATTTCTCTTCGAAAGTTCGTTTTGCAAACACCTCCTCTTTAGGGAAGAGAGGAGTATTTCCCATTTCCCATTCAGGTAAGGGCTAAGCCTGAGTCTCTCTTTTTGGGGAAAAAGAGAGGAGAATTTTCGTCGCGGATGTGTTGAGCCGGATTTCAAATACTCATTTTCACCAAGGATTTCAAGAAAATTTAGTCAATTTGTCAAATTATTTGTTGATTTCAGAATCTTTATTGCACTAATCAGTTTACCTTCAGCATTACTTCCAAAAGAGTGAAGCTTTTGTGAAAAGAGATTCAATCTTCAAATTCTTTCTATTTGGCCAACCAAAAGGATGAAGGATAAATCCTCGATATGGCCAACAAAGAAAATTCAATGTTTTGCAAAGCCATAGATGATTGATAGTGATCGCAGTCAATGGCACATTTTTAAAGGCTATTCTTGTAAAATGAGGCAGTGGAAATATCCTTAGTACTAGAAAAGAGAGCATTTACCCAAACCCTGTCTCCTTAGAATCACCTAAGCTGCAATTAAGTATCCGCAAAAGGGATCTCTCACCTGTCGTCAAGATGAAGGCAAATTAGGCGAGTAGACCCCCGGGGCCAAAGAAGATTCGAAACATCTCCAAGATGACGGAGTTTGTGACGGGTCCTTCCAGGGAAAGTCCAAAGCACTGTCGAGATGAAGGCAGATGCGATGAACCTCTCGACAATCCCTAAAAGATATTTAATTTCAGCTATCAGCCAAAGATCTCCAAACCCATCGTCCAAGAAGGATCGAAACATCTCCAAGATGAAGGAGTTTGTGACGTACCCTTCCAAAAGAGAGCAAGAGAGGAAAAAGAAAGAGAGAAAAAAAGTCAAAATATCTCCAAAATGAAGGAGAGTGTAGCAAAAACCCAGAGAGTCAAAAGAGTGCAGAAAGATTATCAAGAGAGAAGCTCTCAGGATATCAAGCTGCCAGATTTATCAAGAATCCTCTTTAACTTTGTGAAATTCTATTATCAATATTCTTTCATCAATTGCTTTCATAATATCAAATTCTCTTTCTTGTTCATATCAAGGAAATTGATAGGTTCCTTGAAGAAGGTCAATTGCAAACAATTTGGGTTTCCAAGTCTCGATTCTACAAAGTGAACCTTGTTTGGAGGTAATGCTTTAGGTAGAAAAGAAGGGATATCTTTGCAACAATGTGCAACATTTTCAAAAATTTCGAATCAACAGCAGAATTTCCAACATTTTGACAATATTTTCTAGCTATCCTGACATGAAGTGAGAGCTTGATGTCCACTTTCGATGCATCCTGACACCAATTTTAAATCCCTCCTAAGGACTTGATTCCTTCCCTTCTTTGAGAGCATGAACTCTCAGATTGCACACTTCCCTGTGTCCCCACTGTCCCACCATAGACAGTCCCATTTCGGTTCGAGGTCGAACCAACAATCATTTTCCCGCAAAAGGCAATTTCAAAAGCTATTTAGTCTCAGCAATGAAACGCCCAATATCAATCCTTTTTCAAGCTTTAGGGACCCCATTTTTCCTTCCTTTTGCAAAAACCCTGTCGAATTTATTGTGCAAAATCCAAAGGTTCCATCATGGTCTCTTCCTTCGAGGATTCCATTCCATTTTTCTGCCCGATCAGGATAAGGGTACAAACCTGAGCCTCGATCAATGAGGTATTTCCATTTTCTCCCCAATCAGGTCAAGGGTTCAAACCTGAACTTCGTTCCATGCGAGGTATTTCAGTCCCATCCAGGTCAAGGGCATAAACCTGAACTTTGCTCTCACAGAGCAAATCTTTCCTCTTCATTCTCCGTTTCATATCTACCATCTTCCTCGGGCTAATTCCTCCACACTCAGTCAGATCCTTCTAACTGGGGCATTTTTTTTTATATAGCCCAAATTTGGTGTGTTTTTCTTTGCCACTAAGCTCGGCCACGAGCCGGCTTAGTAGCAAAGAGGGGCATCTGTAAACACCCCAAATTTTCACTCACCTCCCCGACATTTTCACCAAGCACCATCATCCAGCCTTTGAAATCGCCGGAGGGCAAAATGGTCATTTTCTGAGTCCGGACCTTGCAAAAGTCCAAATTTCATCTGAAACTCTCAAAATTTCTCTATTTTTTTATCTCAGATGTTTAAAATTTTACTCCTGACAGGAGACAGACATCTCCAAGTCTTGGTTCAAGGTTGCATTGCATAAGACATGACATTGCATATCATTACATGAGCATTTCAAATCACTGCACTGCACAGCATGTCATTTCGAGGTCCAGAACTCTTGATTTCCAAATTTTCAATCCAGATTAGAATTTTAACTCTTTTCAAAATTGATTTCAAAACCCTGGGTCTTCAAGGTTGTCAATTCTTCCCATATTACCCCCAGGGCCCTGAATTTCAAAATATTTCCTCAAGAAAACAATCTGGATAATTTTCAATAAATTTCAACTCAGATTTTGCCTTTTGTCAGCTATTTCAACTATCCTCTTTTTACAAAATCGCCCTACAAGGACCAACTCTTTTCAAAATTTCTGTTTTACCAATTAGTCCAAATTTTTATGAAAAATCCAAAAAGAGGTTGTTGTTTTATCCTTATTTCAATAAAAAAAAGCAATGTGGGACCCACATTGAGGTGGTGTCACACAGGCTTTTCTTTTGAAAAATTTGAATTTTGAAAAACCCAAAAATATAGGAGCCTTGTCCCCTGGATTGGTGCCACTTGTCCTTTCTCTCTCCTCTCATTTACCTGCCATGTGTCAGCATAGGGTTCACCTAGAGTTGGCGCCACATGTCACCTTCTCTCTTCTGCCATCCTTTGACACGTGTCAGTGTGGGGCCACCTTAAGATGCCGCCACATGTCATTAGTCATCCTCTTTATTTTATGCCACGTGTCAATGTCTACCATCTTCACCCTCTGCCAAGTGTCATTCCAAGGTCACCATGAGATGCCACGTGTCATGTTTTGTCCTGTTCAAAAAAAGTAGAACTTGTCTCCCCTGAGGTGGCACCATTTGAATTATGTCTCTTGCAAGTGACACATGTCACTCTCTCCTTTCCTCAGGAAAAGCAAGCGACACGTGTCATTCTCTGCTTCTTTCAGAAAAAGTAGAGGACACATGTCTTCTCCCTACCTCTTTCAGAAAAGTAGGAGACACATGTCACTCCTGGCCTTCTTCAAAAAAAGCAAACCATTTAAAATTCAAACAAGGCACTAGGTGGCAAAAATCCGGAGCTCTGATTTCCCAGATGGCCTATGAGAGCGCCACATGTCCCTTCCCTCCTTCTCATCCCTCTGCCACGTGTCATCTTCTGCTTCTTTCAGAAAAAGAAGGTGACACATGTCTCCTTCTCACTCCTTCAGAAAAAGTAGAGGACACATGTCCTCTCCCTACTTTTTTCAGAAAAGTAGGAGACACATGTCACTGCCCTCTTTTTCCTCCCTCTTGCCACATGGCATTGTAGGAGCCACCCTGAGGTGGCGCCACATGTCCATCCTCCATTCCTCCAGGGCCAACCTCCATTTGAAATTCGAATTCTCCTCTGAGGTGGCGCCATCTGAAGAACCTCCTCCAGCAGGCTGACACTTGGAACCATCCTGGACTGCCACATGTCCAGATCTCCTTTCACCAGAAAAAGCAAAATTCAAATTCCTCTGAGGTGGCGCCTTCTGAGCCCACTGCTCTGACCTTCTGACATGTGTCAAACACCTTTTGAGGTGGCACCATTCCAGGACTCCACTTGGCTCCATTTTTATTTTTTATTTTATTTTTAATAAAGGTAGCCCACCATGAGGTGGCGCCACCTGAAGACTCCCTACAAAAAGTGAATTTGAAATTCAAACTCCAAGAGAGCACCCTCTGAGGTGGCGCCTCCTGGGAGTTCCCTGCAGAGAGAATCAAGCAAACTTTTGAAAAATTCCAAATTCCCCCTGCTGAGGTGTCTCACCCACAAAATTTCCATTTTTTTATTTTTCTCAAAAAATCAAAATAGCCTTTTGAGGTGGCGCCACCTGAGGGCTCCCTGCAGAAAACAAATTCGAATTTCAAACCCCTCAGATGGCACCCCCTGAGATGGCGCCACATGGAGGGCTCAGATTGAGCCTGTTTGAATTTCAAAAAATTTTCAGAAAATTTATAAAAACAAGGGTTCACCCCCAGCCTAGGAGGATCATTTTTTTTTTAGCTCTGGTGAACTTGGAAAATCCGACCTAGCCTTCCTAGAATCAGATTTTGAACTGTGGAAATCGTGCCCCCTTTGGCGCATTGAAGAAGGTGGAGTAGAGCTCGTGATGTGGCCAATTCGATTCCAACAGAGGTCGATTTTTGTGAACCATCTGAAGCCCGGAGCGAAGAACGAAGGAAGTTCGTGATAGCCGCCCCTTTCAAGAGCTCCTACGCTGTGTAACGAAATAAGGTGCACTTCTTTTCCCCTTGATTGGATTTCATAATTCGAATCGGGAGTCGTTTGAAGAAAGAGCTCATCCGAGGGATGGATTGAGCTATTCTCATAAAACGACATACATAAAAATGTTTCATTATGCTTCCTTGATGATTTTTAACATTCATGTAGTTAGCTAGGTTTAATTTGCATTTTATTTCATTCATTTAATACATTTCATGAATTAATTAGGATTAATTTAGCATTTATTTCAATTCTGCTTACTTTCAGTAGGTCTCTGTTTTTGTCAGTCAGTCCACACGTCATTTCATGCATTTATTTTTTATTAAAAATCCCAAAAAAATCACGGAATGCGCCCTTAGGTGTCCCTGAAATTGTGCCAAAAATTCGGAGGCATTTGAATTTGTTTACTATGGTAAACATTCAAAATGGCAGGTCGGGTTGTTTTACCCGGGATGCGTTTTGAAAATCATTTGTCGACTTGTAAAATCAAGATATCCCTTATGGGAGATCCTATTTTCGATCCTAAAAATGTTATGAACTCGGGAGAATGTCTAGTTTTTAATATGAGTTTTTAAGATTTTTCTGAGTTTTTCTAATGTCTGACAAAAATCCGAGAGTTTGGGACACGTGTCAGAGACTCATTCGGGCCTCTGAGATATTGGATCGACTTAGGTCTATGGTTTCTCTTTGTGTGTTGCTCCAAATCCGAAACTGTAAAAAATGAAAGTAGTGTCCGAGATGTCCTTTGTTTGCATCTAAAAGCCTGTGATTTTTATAAAAATGTTGATACCGGCTTCGGATTTTTCTTGTCAGTCCCCTGTTTTGCTACATTTGTCTGTTCTGTTAGTTTAGGCAGGAATAGTTATATTTTTCTATGTGTTTACGTTGATCAAATGCCAAAGTCATAAACATGAAATTTGTTCATGTAGGTGTCGTGCATAGCTCTGATTAATTTCATAAATTTCCATGGCTGTTTTTATATTTGTTTGGCATTTTACATCAGATTAGGGTGATTTTTACCTCTGTCAGAATTAAATCCCTGTTATTGAACTCACCATGGCTCAAATCCCGAGGATGTAAAAACCAAAAATGTTCCATTTCAGGTATTTTAGCAGTCTGCAAAATATCAGAAGTTTTCATGGTGTAAATCTTGCATTATCATGTTAAGCATTGCATTTGGTTCGGATCCATAGGCAAAATCCACCATTTTAGGACTTCCTTTAAATTTTAGCATTTAAATCATGTCATTTCGTAATTTTTAGCATTTTAGGCTGTTTATCAGAGTAAGTAGATGCTTCATACCGAATTTGGTACAATTTGGAATCCATTTGAGGTTCGAATTAGCTATAATACCAAAACAGGGTCCCGCAGGACCCGGATCCAAGCGAAAAACAAGCGAAATTCGCTATTTTGGCTAAATTTCAAAATGTCAAAGTCTGATTTAACAGTCATAATATGTTTGGCAGCATGTCATCATGCCTCATACTGCATTTTATCATCATTGGATTCAATTTGAATTTCGAAATCTCAATTTTACCTAGTTTTCCTTCAAAAAACCCTGATTTTAAAGATGTAACTTTAATTTTAGGGGTATTTTGGTCATTTTAACCTCAATTCCGAATTTCAAATTGTTTTCTACTGAATTCCTAGCATTTTCATCATTTCAAATATCAAGGAAGCATGAGAATAGGGTTTAGATCCAATTAAATCTAATAATTTCATAATATTATTGGAAAATTTTGGAAAAACCCACATATTTGAGCTAACTTTATTTCAAGTTTGGCAGGGACATTCAAAAGAAGGAGCTGAAGTCTGCAATTTCTATTTATTTCCTTTATTTAGTGATGTAATAATGTAAATTTTGGAATAAGAGAGTTAATTTCCTGCTTAGACTAGGATGCATATCATATAGTTTGAATTTATGCAAATATCCTGCTTATGTGATGCATACATCTTATTTCAAAAGCACTATGGATGTTCACAAATGGCACGCGCACCAACTCTTAGGGAGTTGACGGACTCGGTTGGATCCATATTTACGGCCCTAGTCGGAGTATGGACGAGACCCAGATCCATCATCTTTCTACTAGTCACATTGAGCCTACACTCTTAGGCTATCTTAAAATGCACATCATATTTCCAAAGTTTTCAAAACCATGTGCATCAAATCAACTAAGTTCCGAACATATTCATGGCCACAGTCAGAATATGTGAAGGATTTATTTGGACTTAATGCACATTTTCCAACCAATTCCTCAGAAAGTCTTTTCAAAGGGCATTCATTTACTCATGTCATTTGCATCATGAGATCATCGATTTTCTCATGATTTTCTTAGGAAAACTTCATTATCAAGAAATCGATTTCTCAAGAAATTCTGAAGATTTTCCAAAATCGATTTTCCCAAGTCAAGTTTTCACAGTTTCCCATGGAAACCAGTCCCTCAAGAAAACTTCTAAGTTGGATTTCCAAGATCAAAGTTTCCCTCGACTTTCCTTGGAAAAGGTTATTTTCTTATGATCTTCAAAAAGAGTTTTCCAATCTTTCTCAAGAATAAAAAAAAATTTGATTTCCAAGTATTCCAAGGATAAGATTCCCAGGATTTCAAGTTTTGAATTTCCTTCTCCAATGAGTTTTCCTATAAATTTTCCATCATTTTCCTGAGAAAATTCTCAAAGTTCGAGTTTGCCTAAGAAGTGTTTCCCTTTTCAAACGTTCACCTTTTCTCAAGAATCACTTCTATTTTCCCAGGATTTTCAACTATTCATGATTTTCCCACATCTTTATGAACTTTCTCATGATTTCAAAAACTCTTTTTTATCTGAGTTTCCTGAGAAATTGACTTTCAGCTTTTTCCTGAGAGATTCTTTCCAACTCCAAATGTTTTCTGAGCATACATCATGTTTTCCAACTTACATTTTCCAAAGTCTCATAGCACATGCCTGAATTCTCTGTGCATATAGGATAGAACACGATTTTGATGATTTAACTAAGTCAAGTACAATTTTGGTCCTTGGTTCGATTACCCCTGTTAAAGGCGGCAGGAACGGTCGAACCTCGTACCGACAGGTCGAGCCCCATCCCATAGATTTTCCCGCATTTTTCAAAACGGAGGCGAGTATTTCAAAACAATTTCCAAAATCCGGTCAAGTTTGAAGCGTGAAAGTGTTTCCTCTTTTTCTCTTCCGCAAGGAAGGGAAGACGGGGAAAAATTTCGTGACGATAACAGATATCAATGGGGTTTTTTCCCAATCGGTCCAGTAGTATACCGACCATGACACCTTAACAAATGTTATGCAGGACTGACTCAACAACGTCCATACATGCATACATTCAAAGTATCGCTGTACCTAAGCTAATGCTTTGTTTCGATAATTACACCTCTCTCTGAGCTTGGGGGACTCATATTTGGGCGACAACACGACGATCTGGGGGTTGATTATTCTATGTATTTTAGATACCCCAGAGGCCTGTTGACCCCATCCTCCTAGTAGGACAATACAACATACCAGAAGAGATCCTTACTAGGTATTCGAATGCATTCTGCCACTGTAGTAGTTGGGTTCAATCCTTAGATATTTAAGGATAACCACAACCACCATACCTCTGAGTGACGGAGGCCATCAATGAACTCTATCAGGTTCGGGTGAAATATATGTCACTCAAGGTTGCACCATCACCGTCTTCCTCGGTGAGAAATTCTGAAAGGGGCCTGCCGGTCTTACAATTACTTGACAAACATTACATGCCTATAGGGCAGCCTTTGAGAAGTATGTACCCGACCCCAATCAACCACACGACTTTCATCATGGAACAAAGGTTTTATTCATATGCATGCTTAACTCTGCTCTCGGCACTTCGGCCTTGACGAGCACTTCACCTCTTTCGGTGGAAACAACACACTCCAGCTCAACGACCCTTACGAGTTTGGTTGTCTGATAATTCTCAATGAGCATGCACATGACTCGATCTCTACAGATTGGCTACTCGGCGTATTTTTACGCAACGAGGTCAGTACCTTGTCAAGGCGCTACCACTACTTTGGTGCAACATCTCTTATAAGTATGGTGCCCTTGCAGGTGTCAGGGAGACGAGTCATTCTGATATCGTTCCAACAAACGGCATCGTTGTGCCACTTAACTGGTTCTGGCAGCTCTTTTGCCAACCATTCTGTCAGTACCTCCTCTGCTCTATCGGCAGTGGTGTGACGAACCTTTCTATGTGTGAACACCCCAAATTTTTCAAAATATTGTAAATATCCCTTTTCTGCCCTTTGTCCCCATTTTCTGGGTAATTGAGTCAGTTTTAAATCTAAATCCCCTTTTGTCTCTCAAAATTTGGTTGAAATTAAATTCATTTTCCATATCTGACTCAATTTCGGATCCGGATCCATTATCAAAATCCAAATCTGAGCTTCATTATCCAATTTTAAATTAAATTCTCAAAATTACCAAAATAATCTTTTGCAAAGCTCAGACACTTCGTCCGGTATCCGTTTGGATCCATCGAGTTGTATTTTTCGATTCAAGGTTTAAAAACTCGAACATTTCCTCAAAACCTGGGTCCAAACCCCTTTTTCAGAAGAGATCTTCCCCAAGATGGCCCGAAATTCTTGAGAAAACATTTTTTAATATTTCTTAGAAAAATACAAAAATTTAGTGTTTTAAATCTTAGTTTTTCTATTACAAAAATACAAAAAATAAAAAAAAATATAAAAAATTAGTTTTAATCCTTGTTTTCTTTAGGATTTTATTCTAAAAATACAAAAAATTGGAAAAATCATGCAAAAAAATCAAAGAAATTAGGAAAAACTACATGGTTTTTGGAAAAAAAACTTTTCCGAAAAACTCACCTTTTAACCACCTTTTTAGGAAAACTTGAAAAGAAAAACCACCTTCTTGAAAAATCCCGAAAAGAGCCCCCCTTTTTGTCATAAATATTTTTAACCCAAAAGGGGCTCGGGGAAAAGTTTTTTTTTTTTTTAGGGGTTTTGAGAACCCCTAGCGAGAAAGGGTCGGAGGTCCAGGGGCGGCGTCTTTCTGCCTTCGTCCAGAAGTTTCTTCCCATCCCCCGCACTCCCCTCATTGCAAACTCCATAGCGATGGCCCCAGCACCGTCGATGGCCAACGGCCTCACAGGCCTTCCCCTCCAATCCCCTTCGTTCATCATCAACAACATCGCACGCCAACAGGTGCGTTCACCTTCATCTACCCTCCGATCATCACCTTCCAGGGATGACCGTCGATACCTAACCTCCCCTCTCTCTCGATATTTCTTCCGTCCCTATATAAACAGAGCCAGGGGAGCGAAAAAGGAGGAGGAACCCATTGGCATCCGTTACAACCCATTTTCATTGGCCTTTCTGCTGGAGTTGTTCTTCTCATCCATCATCCTCGCATCAGTGATTAAGGTGTTCTCCACATCCCTTTTGATCAATCATCGCTCGTTGAACTCAGGCGTCTCTCGTTTGGCCTAAGAAGTATCTCTACCACCTGACGCTCTCAGAAGAAAAGCCCCAATTGGGCCCCTTGTATTCAGTTCTGATCTCCCGATTGCTTACCTTTTGGGAGGATCAACACCAGGCATCTAACAAATCTCCATCCGGTGAGCCTCCATCGCCTCTCCTCTTTTCTTTTTTTTCTTTTTTTTTTTTCTTTTTCTTTCTTTCATTTCATTGCTCACTGAAAGGCAGACTGGTATCGCCGACCTGCCTATCGCAGACTCGTGGATACCCACTGCAACAACAAACATTGCCTCTGTTTAAATGCTCACTGCATTGTCAGGCTATATTGCATAACTTTATCTCTGGTTTTAACGCTTGGGTTATGTCTTCTTTTGATGCTTTTTCTGCTATATGGCATGAAATTTATTGTTCATTATATTTCCTCCATCATATAGCCACTTTAGCACCGATTGTCTCAAAATAAAAGATGGCCTCTGCAAGTAATACCCTATCTGACCCGGCGTCGGATCGTTTTTTTTTATCTGTTGTGACCCCTCCTTTGCTTTCATATTTTTGATAATGTTGTTATTCTCACTAAGGTTGTTGTTGCGTATTTTGTCCCTCTCTCTTTCTTCTTTTCGATCTCCAGCAACAGGCATTAACGATTGCAGGTCGCACTAATGTTCAATACCATTACGGCTTGCCTTCTTTGTGAATTCCTGTAACTTTATTCATTACGTATGGTTTATTTTTATCATGTTTTGCCTCCCCTGTTTAGTGAATTTTGGGTTATTTATGCTTTCAGCTCTGCAGATTCAATGTAAAGTTCTTCTACGAGTAATAGATTCCCTTGCATCCGTATCTTTTCTTAAATTGTTTAGAACATTTTTTTTTACCATGAGAGATGCCTAAGTCATGTCTCGATCTCATAAGAATGTTTGGGTAAGAGCTGCTGTTGATGCTTGAAATGGAGTCTCCATTAAAGATATTCAAATGGATATTCTGTCAGAATTCCATGAAAGGGGTTAAGTAAATGCCTCTGTTCTATGGAGATATTTATTTTTCATGAAGATGTCTGAGTAAATGATCCTAATCAGGCTATTATAATGATAAAATCGAATACTCATGTTCGATGTTTTGAGTATCTCTTACATTGCCATTGATGCATATTCACTTTTCCCTTTTCTTTTCATTATATTATGCCCTGGGTATCATGGTATGCGTATTTCAAACTGATGCATACAGTATTATCCATCTGTTTCTTTTAGTTTCACTTCCACTTTATTCTCTCTAGCATCAATATACCAATCCCGTGACTCCTATGGATGTCACCGTACTGGACCAGCCTCCCAAGATCGGATGTGATATACTACAAAAGCTTTAGAAGTGACTGACGCATTCCCTTGATGGTCTTATGGGATCTCTTGCTGTCTTGAGTCGACCTGTGGGGATTGGTTCGGCTGCCGATAGATCAATGATACCTCAACAGCCTCTGAACCAGGAAAGTATCAGTTTTTCTCAGGTAAGGGATGGACGAAAATATCAAGAATGATGATTGTCCCCATTCGGCCACGACAATAGTCCAGCTTCAGATCCTACAGAAACAGTCCATTCGGTTCTTGGTTATAGCTCATAGCTTGCCTGCACTGCATTAAGACTTATTTATTAATATCATTGAAATTCATCTTGCTAATACTACTGCAAATTGATTTCTGATCGGGTGCATGTCTGTTCATGACAGGTTATCAGTGACTCACAAACAATATCAGCCTACAACAGGTTTGAAAATTTCCTTTCCAGTGTCCATTCTTCTCTTTGTTGTTAACTTCCTGATCTAATTTCTGTTTAGAAATTGCCATAAGGCCATGGTGATTTTTTTTAAAAACTCAGTCATCTCACGAAACTGGATTTGTGTCCTTATAATCTGTGTAGACCATCTTGTAAAATTTCAGATCTGTATAGATTAATGCTATGTTGGCTTAACTCTATGACATCTGTTGGGTATAATCAATTCACAAGTAGCCGAATGCTTCGATATAGAAATACAAAATTTCTCTTCAAATAATAGTTACATTAAAACCAAATCAAGAAATTCTGGGATGTGGATCCAATCCACGAGAGTCCCACCGGAGAGTGACATTCTGAAATTGTCACCAATATTGACACTAAGTCATCAGGGTCTTCCTTCAGTCTATGATCACGCCACCGGCCCTGGGAAAGGCTGAGATTTTTGCATCCAAAAAGGAGGGGAGAAAGGTCCTCATTTTGATGATTACATCGTCATAAAAACTTCGGTTGAATAGATTGTGAGACGGTAACTCCATTAAGTTACAGCATATAACCCACCATTAGAGATACTCATGAGTATATCATATATTCGGGTATATTGATATCCGACGTCTTCTTACTGTGTGTATTTTCATTACATTGCACTAATAGCATCATGCCCGTCATTTTTCTTCTCTACCAGCATTCTTAGGCATCTCAACAACACCCCGTTGTTGCCCATTGCACAGTCCCCTGCATCTTACCCATAACATCCATATGTTCACACTTCCTGTAAAATACACTCAGCCTGCTGTAGATACTGTATATATCTCCGGTCATCTTCACAATTTGATTATTCTTAGCACAAGCATTTTCGCCATTTTCATCTCATCACTTGCTTTGCTGTAAATACCCTGTCACTAACCCCTCTTCGGCCACCTGTTGCAAACACATAAACAGTACCCGCATGCTCACCTTTAGCAACAATACTCAGTGCACAGGTTATCACGGCCTATATCTCTTTGCATTATTCAGCCCCATTTGGATCGCTATTTTGGCATCCTGCTGCAATATTGACTGAGCCCCTTTTTTTTTTTTGGGAAAGGCTCTGGTTCATCAGCTCATAATCGGTGTTTGATTTGTTGTAAACTGTATGAATTTTGATTTAGTTTCAGCCTACACCATTACATGCACCTCCTCATGTAGGTTTTCATTGGGCTCAAAGATTAACATGTGTATATTTCCAATGATAGTATAGGTAGGTAGGACCAAATTTATTTTTCCCATCAACTTAGAATGCCATCCATGCATCTCAAATGTACACATTCCATCTTGTCCCTTAATCATATACATGTAGTTCAGCTTCTAGTATAACATTCCCCATCCGTATTGCTTATACTAACCTGGGACTTTGCATGAATTAGATAGAAATCATTTTTCTTTCTTTAGGAGTTTGATCTCAATTCAATTCAATATTGTAATAGCTAAACATTAATGAAAATGTTATATTTTCAGCTCTTAGATAGAATGAATGAGCATTATAAATGTCATAAATTGACTATTTTCCATACATTTTTCCTTTATTTCTCAAAATCTCACATTGGTGAAACACGAATGGCACGTGCACCATTTTGTAAGAGGTAAATCAATCCTAAGTTGATGATCCACATCAATGGCAATAGTCAGGGTATGGACAAAACTTAGTATTTTTATCTTTTACAAAATAACATCGGATCCACACTGGATCCATTTTCAAAATTCATCATATTTTCCTTAAATATTTTTTTCTTTTATCAGAATTTAACTTAAAATTAACTCAAAATATATACCAATGGCCATAGTCAGGGTATATTGAGAGTTAATTTCATTTTAAATTCTATAAAAGCACCAAATGTGTTTCATTCTTCACCTGAATTTAAATGTAGATTATTATATAATACATTCAATGACCATAGTCAAGGATGTATTATATCTTTAATCTTCTTTTAATTCATTTAAAGAATGGAATAGCTTTTCCAAATACTCAAAATAAAAAATTTAAATTCATTCATCATTTAGATAGATTTGCATCATATTTCTAAATTCTTTTTTTTTTAAAACCAAGTGATTCTTTCCTTCATCAAATCCTATTTATAAATTCAAATTCAACTCTATTTTCTCAAAAGGAGCCAATTTCAAAGTCCCATTTGACTTTGAAACTCCAGAATCATCTTGTATTTCAAAATTCCAAATTCTATCTCAAATTCAAAGTATAATTTAACTTTGAAAATTCATCTGTATATTCAAGATTCAGTTTCTAAATTTCATCTTCCAAATTCAATTGAAAATTCTGGTTCATCTTCTGAATTTCCGATTCAAACTTCAAAATCAAAGCCCAATTTGATTTTGAAATTCATATTCCAAATTCAAAATTCTCAAATCAAATCTTGGAGTTCCAAAATCCAAAGTTAAATCCTAAATCCGACTTGGATCCAGATTTCCAAGTATAAATCCCCACTCTTTGGATCTCAAACTTCAGATCCAAATCCATCTTAGGATCCAGAGTCCAACTCTACCTTGGATCTCAGACTTCAGATCCAAATCCATCCTAGGATCCAGAATCCAATCTCATCTGGGATCTCAGACTTCAGATCCAAATCCATCTTAGGATCCAGAACCCAACTCCACATTGGATCTCAGATTTCAGATTCATTCCATTTCAGGATCCAGAACCTAAAAATCCATCTTAGATTCTAAAACCTTGGATCCCATTCTTTTTAGGATTCAGAATCAAATTCCAAATCTAGATTTTCCATTTTCGGATCTAATCCGGATTTCTAAAATCCATTTCCATTATTAAATACCATCTGATTTTCTCAGACCCATTCTATGATTCAAAGCCAATATCACTTTAAAATTTCATCTTCTTTCCCTAAAATCCATGATTAAATTCAAGGTCCATTTCTGAAAATTCATTTCCTTTTCATTTCAAAGCTTTAGATCATTCTTTCTCCAAGTCAAGATTCATTCTCCCAAAACTCTGATTTACTTCAAAAACTTAGAACTTCTCTGATCTATCCCAAGTTCTAAGTTAGATTCAATCATTCCTTCATTTCCTTCCCAAGTTCATCTCAGAATACTCGAAAATTTCCAAATCAATTTTCAAAAGGAGCATACATTTTTGCATTGCACAAGCATGATTCTTTGTGCATTTAGAGTTAGAATCAATTCTTAGATTATATTTAGGCAAAGCAAAAGGCATAGATTCGATCCTTGGTTCGATTACCCCTGGTAAAGGCGCCAGGAACGGTCGAACCTCGTACCGACGAGCGAATCCCGTCTCTCCATTTTCCCGCATATTTTCAAAAACGGAGGCGAGTTATTTGCTAAATATTTTCAAATTAAGGTCAAGTGAAACCGCGCAAAAGAATTCCTCTTCTTTCTTTCTTTCTTCCTTTTCTCCTCTCTTTCTCTTTTCTTTCTTCTATTCTTCTCCCTTCAAAAAGGAGGAAAATAGAGGTTAGAAAAGGAAAAGAGAAGGAAGAGAAAGAAGCAAGAAAATAGGAAAATTTTTGCGATGATCACACTATGTTGTAGAAGGTGTTCCATGAACTGGGTAGCACTCTTGCTACGTTCTTTCTGAGTTATTCTTAGCTCCTTCAGGAATTTCAGCAGCACTTCCTCTCTTTAACGGAGAAAGCATGTGTTTCTTTTATCTATTTCTGCGGCATCTCCCCTCTTTGGTGGAAAATCGCTACGCTAAACTCTGAAAATGGATGTGCATCGTTGTGCATACTTTGCATCCATCAAGGTTGCAGGAACCCTAGGCCATAGCCAGGCCATACGTAATTGACTTAGTCTTTACGTAGAGAGCATTTTGCCAAAAAACTGAAGCCTTTCCAATAGGGGCTTCATTCGTCAAGCAGAATCTTAAACGAGGAGCGGTAAGGGAATCACATTGGCGATTTGGAGTTGATCTCCATTTGAACGCTCATTTACGCGCCATATATGTAGTATAAGCAGAAGCTTGTGCTTTATACAGCGGCGGCGTAAAGAAATGCATATACTATTGTTCAGGGTGTGTAACTGAACGAAATATTTTACATATATATTTGCAGAAAGCAGGAGCCTTGGTGTCATTCAACACGACGGCGTAAGTAAATGCATAATCGGAAGTGCAGTAATTGGAAATTACAGAAAGCAGGGAGCCTTGGCATCATACGATGCGATGGCAAAGGTAAATTACATAGCTTGTGTGATATAGGACGCGTCGGCAGAATCAACAGATATACACCTAGATCCGCATCCAACGATAGTTACGAGGCGAGCGAGTGAACACCGAAGTGTTCTAAAGGGCTCAACCAAGAACTAAAGTGAGATACCATTTTAAAGAACGCATATATCGTGTATTTGAACATATATATCCGACGATAGTTACGTGACGAGCGGGTGAACACCGAAGTGTCCAAAAAGGGCTCAATTAAGAACTAAAGCAATATACTACTTCAGAAAGTATATGCTATATACAAACAATCAAATACTTGAGAGAGATGGATTAACGAAGCGAACATACTTCAATTCGTGGAAGAAACGACTCTAGAATGCTTTACTGCTTCGAACGAGGCTCAACTTCGAAAAATGATCAACTTTGAACTTCGGACGAAAAAGGACTTGAACTTTGACTTTGAACCAAACCAGGTTCAAGTCAAGTCAACTGGATTTGGACTTTGGTCAGGTAGGTTCAGACCTAGGTCAGGTAGGTTAGGACCAGGTCAGAAAGGCTCAGGCTAAGTCAGGCAGGTTCAGACCAGGTCAGGTGGGCTAGGCTAGGTATGGGAGGTTTTTCTAGAGAGAGAAGCTAGAGAGAGAAGGGGAGGTGGCGATTTTTAGAGAGAGAGGGCACAATTATTTATAGGTTCTGAAACTTGAGCCCCAAGTTTCAGAATTTCCATATTAGTCCATAGCTTTTTCAGAATTTACTTTTGATCTTATTCATCTGACTGTTTGATCTTATCCAGAAGGAATATTCTATGGAATATTTCCTGGAAGGTCCTGAAATATTCTAGAATATTTTCTAAGGAATATTTCTGTGGGTCCCACCAATATTTTTGTGGGTCCCGCAAAAAGTAGAGTTTTTGGCAATTTTTTTCCAAAAATTTCTGAGTAGGCCATTATCTTCGTATTAATGTAACTAAGAAAGTTGGCTTGTAGAAATCTTTTGATTTCGATCAGGTAGGAAGTTATGACCTCCAGAGTGTTTGAGCATATATTCGTGAAGATACGAATATCCTAAGTATATTTGGATCACAAGAATAAGTTCGATTTGCTTTACGGTGAAAACACTATTTTTCACTGAAAAATGCCTCAAGAATTTATTCAGAGTTTGAACTGAAAAATTGCGGGTCTTACATCATTACCCCCTTAAAAGAATTTCGTCCGCGAAATTCAGTTAAGAGTACTAAGTGAATAGCTCAGGATACTTATCCCGCATATTGAATTCAGGCTCCCATGTGCAGTCATCAACTCCGTGATGTTGTCATCTCACTTTAACAAGTGAAATGACCTTCGACCTAAGCACTTGATCCCGACGGTCCACGATCTCAACTGGTTTTTCTTCCACAGTCATATCTTCCCGGATGTCGATGTCTTTATGTTGGATGATGTGGGAAGGGTCGTGAACGTATTTTCTAAGCATTGACACATGAAATACATTGTGTATCTGTATATACTGCGGTGGCAATGCTACTCTGTAGGCGGTTTCTCCTATCTGGCTCAAAACCTCGATGGGACCAACAAATCTGGGGCTAAGTTTCCCTTTCTTTCCAAAACGAAAAACACTCTTGGTTGGAGAGACTTTGACGAAGACCTTGTCTCCAACCGCAAAAGTGAGTTCCCTACGCCGCTGATCGGTGTAGCTCTTTTGTCGGCTCTGAGCAGTCAGTAGCTTCTTCCTGATCATGTGGACCTGCTCAGTGTAATGCTGCAAGACAATGGGCGAGTCCAAGGTTCGCTCACCCACTTCGCCCCAATGGATTGATGATCGACAGGGTCGTCCATACAGGGCTTCATATGGTGCCATCCCAATACTAACGTGATGGCTATTATTATAAGCAAATTTAGCTAATGCTAGATGGGAGTCCCAATCACCTTTCCATTCCAGCATACAGGCTCTTAGCATATCTTCGAGAGTCTGTATGGTTCGCTCAGATTGCCCATCTATTTGGGGATGGAATGCTGTACTGAACTTGAGTTTTGTCCCCAGGGCTCTCTGTAGCTGCTCCCAGAAGTGGGAGGTGAACTTCGGGTCACGATCAGATATGATCGTGGTCGGCACTCCGTGGAGTCTGACGATTTCCCGAACGTAGATTTCTGCCAACCTTTCTGTTGAATATCTGGTGTTGATTGGCAGAAAGTGAGCAGACTTGGTGAGCCTGTCCACAATCACCCATATGGAATCGTGTTGTCTCTTGGATCGAGGTAATCCAACGATGAAATCCATCGTAATGCCTTCCCATTTCCATTCTGGAATCTCGATCCGTTGCATCTTTCCGCCAGGGCGCTGATGTTCGATCTTGACTTGCTGGCAGATCAAACACTTCGAGACAAACGTGTCCACGTCTTTTTTTATTCCCCTCCACCAGTACTTTCTCTGCAAGTCTCTGAACATTTTAGTGCCTCCAGAGTGGATAGTGTACTTGCTACTATGAGCTTCCTGGAGTACTTCCTCTCTTAGCTCAGGGTTATTTGAAACCCAAATCCTTTCTTCCATCCATATTCCTCCATTTTCTTTCAAATGGAAGAAAGTATCATCCTTTTCAGCACGAACTTTCAATTCCAAGTACTGGGAATCCTTGAACTGTTAGACTACGATGCGATCCATGATTTCAGGCTGTATTGTCAGGCTTGACAATCATATTCTGCCTGTATCAGCCAAGAATGGCTTCCAGTTGACGAAATCCTCCATCAACTTCCATTGTTCGGTTAGGCTGACCAGAGTGTCAACAGTCTTGCGACTAAGGGCATCGGCTACGACATTCGCCTTTCCAGGATGATAGGAAAGTGTGAATTCATAGTCTTTAAGGAATTCCAGCCATCGTTGTTGCCGCATATTAAGTTCTTTTTGAGAAAAGAGGTATTTTAAGCTTTTATGGTCTGACATGACCTCAAATTTC
Organism: Nuphar pumila; assembly: GCF_984573655.1. Lineage (NCBI taxonomy): Eukaryota > Viridiplantae > Streptophyta > Magnoliopsida > Nymphaeales > Nymphaeaceae > Nuphar > Nuphar pumila. The sequence goes on along the minus strand of NC_143257.1, from coordinate 24,032,870 downwards.
TCTCTATAAAGGTAGTGTCGCCAGATTTTAAGTGCGAACACTATCGCGACAAGCTCAAGATCATGGGTTGGATAGTTTTTCTCATGAATTCTCAACTGACGGGATACATAGGCGATTACTTTGCCATGTTGCATCAACATGCAACCCAGACTTGTTCTCGAGGCATCAGTATAAGCAACGAAGCCTCCCTGACCAGAAGGTAAGGTAAGGACAGAGGCAGTGGTAAGCCTCTGTTTGAGAACCTCAAAACACTCCTTACACTGGTCAGTCCATTCAAACTTGACTCCCTTTTTTAACAATTTCGTTATCGGTATGACGATTCGGGAGAAGTCTTGTATGAATTTTCGATAATATCGGACAAGTCCAAGGAAGCTGCGGACCTCAGTGATATTTTCTGGCTGCTTCCAGTCTATCATAGCTTCGACCTTCGCAGGATCTACTGTGATTCCATCTTTTGAGATCACATGCCCAAGGAACATCACTTTGTCTAGCCAGAATTCACATTTGGAAAACTTGGCATAAAGCTGATTATCTTGAAGGGTTTTCAAGATGATTCTCAAGTGCTCCTTGTGTTGTTCCTCATTCTCTAAATATACGAGAATGTCATCGATGAAGACGATGACAAAAGTGTCTAAGTATGGTTTGAACACTCGGTTCATTAGGTCCATAAGGACAGCAGACATATTAGTGAGTCCGAAGGGCATTACTACAAACTCATAATGACCATATCTCGTTCTGAAGGCAGTCTTAGGTATATCCTCTTCCTTAACTCTGAGCTGATGGTACCCAGACCTGAGGTTGATCTTGGAGAACACTCTCATTGTTCTGAGCTGATCGAATAAGTCCTCAATCCGAGGCAACAAATACTTATTTTTAACGATTTCCTGGTTAAGCATCCGATAATCGATGCATAACCGAAGGGATCCATCCTTCTTCTTTATAAACATCACCGGAGCTCCCCAAGGTGACACACTTGGTCGAATGAACCCTTGTTCCATCAGTTCTTCCAACTGACACTTCAACTCACTGAGTTCAGCTGGCGCTATACGATAAGGGGCTTTGGATATTGGTGCAGTCCCAGGTAAGGATTGAATTCCAAATTCAACCTCACGAAGTGGTGGAAGTCCTGACAATTCCTCAAGGAACACTTCGGGAAACTCCCGAACCACTTTCAAACTCTCAAGGGATTTAATATTTGAGCCTTTAGCTGAAAGGCTAAGTAGGAAGACTACACAACCCTTCCTAAGGTATTTTTGTACCTTAAGAGCTGATATAAGCTGCTTTTGTGAAACTGACTTGGATATCCGGTATTCTATCTTAGCCATTCTCAATCATGATAGAATCACCCTGCCCTCTCGGCATAAAATCCTGGCATGGTTCTGGGCTAACCAATTCATTCCCAGAATGACATCGTACTGTACCATATCGATCAAGATGGCATCGGTAGGCAAGTGTTGCCCAGCTATCTCTATATCCAAATTCTTGATGCAATGGATACATTTGGTGCGTGAACCCAACGGGTTGTATACTTCGATCATTTTATCAACCGGTTGTACTGAAGTGTGGAGTTGTTTGGTAAAATCATCGGAGATAAAGGTATGAGTAGCACCACAATCAAACGAGATGTAAGTTGCATGTCCATTAACAGGTACGGTGCCTTTAATGAGGTCACCGGTTTCGACTTGTTCAGTCGTTACAGCGTATACACAACCTGCAGCAGGCCTTTGTTCTACTCTAGGTGGGGGTCGTTGGACTTGCATTCGCTGTGGTATTTGTTGAGAGGGTCCGACAGATCCGGCATTCCTCCTTTGCTCATCAGCAAGCTTCTTTCTGCACTGTCTTGCAATGTGGCCCACTTTGCCACAGTAGAAGCAACCACCTGTGTCATGTGGACATGGTCCTCTAACGTGATTTACATGGCATTTTGGGCAGTTTGGGTTGGACTGCAGATTGTTTGGAGCCATGTTCTACCTTGGCCTCACGACCTGTTGAGTAACATTCCCACCTTGGAACCTTTTCTTTTGAAAGGGTTGTCGTGAACCCTGGCGACTTGAGAATGTTCTCTTCTTGTTCCCACCATCAACTACGGGCCTCTTTGCTACGATCACTTTTTATCGCTCCCAATCCACTTGTATTTTCGAACCTGCTGCCACAGCAATTTGAAAAGTTTGGGGCATGCTGGTGATAACCCGTGACCTTAGCCCTTCTCGCAGTCCATTGATGTACTTGTCGGCCCTTTCTTGGTCGGTCTCAAATAACCAGGAGCAGTACCGCTCAAGATTTTGAAATTTGGTGGTATAGTCAATCAGACTCATGCCACTCTGCTCCAATTCCAGAAACTCCATCTTCTTCTTGTTTCTGGAGTGTAACAGGAAGTAATTATCCATGAAAGCTCTCCGGAAGTCAGTCCAAGGAATGACTTCAACTTTCAAGAACTGGATAATCTTAGTGGTACCCCACCACTTCCGTGCGTTGTCTTTCAGCCTGTACGTGCCAAAGTTGGTCTTTTTTTCTTCTGGTACTCCCAGTACCAGGAAGGCACGTTCTGTCTCTTCGACCCAACTCTCTGCCAGTTAAGGATCGACTCTATCGGCGAAGACTGGTGGATCGAGCTTGAGGAATTTTTTATAGGTTATTCCCCCAAGGTTTTTGTTTCGAGGTGCGACTGGTTCTGGCCTTGTTTCATGGATGGCAGTAACCAGATTGTTGAGCGTTTCGAGCAGTAATCCTTGAGTATGAGACTCCTCGCTTGACATGGTTCTTCTCGTTGTAGGAGCCATTTATCTATCACATACAAGCAACGTGTTTTAGTTTCTCAATGTATATATCGAAGCAAAACTTTATTTACTTAATATACATCACATTTCACAAGCACACCCATCGCCCTTCAACAAAACGTCATGCCGTACTGGCAGACTTTAGGCGTTGAGAAACTATATACATGAGTCTATTGACTCCAAAACATTATCAGTCTCTACTACGAATTGGATTTCTTTCTTGACCCAAACAACCCGAAATATCGTTTACTTTCACACTGCCTTGGTGCATGCACAACTAGTTTTGGCTTGGGCGACACTTCCGCACTCTCAAACGAATCTTGTGGATAAATCAGTGATGCCGGTCCACTTGCCCATTCAGTATCATTATGACTCGGAGAGTCCGAGATCATAACGGGATAATAAGAGTTGTATCCCTCTCCTTGGCCATTCAGGCTCGGCGTTTGTGAAGCCGCTCCGTTCCCTCATATAATAGCACTATGATTCAAGGAATCCGAAATCATAATGGGATTATAGAAGGAGTTGTTGCATCCCTCATCCCGACTATGCAAGCTAGGCGTACATGATGCCTATTGATAGCCTTGCGATTGACCGAATCCCTCAAGGAAGTTCAAGTCAAATTCTACCAGAGATGGTAGTTTATCTGAAGTTGCTGGGGTACAGCTACTCCCCCTATTGGAGTAATGTGCCTGCTAATATGCGAGGTCTCGTCCTTAAGACCAAGCGATCCCCGGTGACCCATATCAACAGTATGTTTCATTTGGCATTCGTTGGCAGAATGCCCCTCTTCTCCACAAAACTGACAGTCTTGTACCTCATATGGGCACACCCACTCATCGTGCATAATCCCGCAACGATAGCAGTAGCCTCGTGAGTCGTGAGTTGCCATCTATACAAAGATGCACTTGAATTAGTAACTATTTACAAGAAGATATACTTACAGTGCGATATGGTGGACAAGACGGATCTCGAACCAGGTTTCTCAAACTCTTGCTCTGATACCAATTTTGTAACGCCCCGGATTTCCAAAACAAAACAAAGTTATAATTTTCATGAATTTCTCTTTTTTTTTTCTTTGCAGCGGAACTTACAAAAGCTTTTAGCAGCGGAATCAGACGATAATGAGTCGTCAGTTTTAGAAAACTCCAGGCACGTTGCAGGTATGTGGCTAAGCAACTCATTGACCACCAAGGTGTTCCATTTTATCGAAAACCACATGTTTATTACAACATCACTGCTTGGAAAAGCAACATAGGTTCAATAAAAGGAAGCAGTACAACTTTGTCTAGAGAAACCCTGAAACTCGATGCCGCCTTGCTCCGCATATCGCCACGCAGGTACAATACCTGAAATCCCTATTAAACAGGGTCAGAACCACTGATGGTCTGGTAAGCAAGCAAACATACGTCCATTCAACTCAAGTATATACGATGACCACTCAGGATCGCAATTCGTAATAACGACGCTCAAGCCTCCAAGACTTAGCGTAGATTGCAAGAGCCTCCTCAGGGCTATGAGTTGAACATCCACGCAAGTCTTCATGACTTCTCATAAGCCTCTGCAGAGCTGTGAGTTGGAATAACCGCTCAAGTCTCTATGACTTAGCTTTGACCTCTTCAGAGTCACAAATGGATGTCTAGCTCAAGCTTTTTTGCTTGGCACATCCGTATCCTACGAATCTAAGGACAACTCTCTGAGCTTCGCTTAGTCGTACGGATATCAATGTGGTTCTTTCCCAATCGGTCCAGTAGTATACCGACCATGACACCTTAACAAAGGTTATGCAGGACTGACTCAACAACGTCCATACACGCATACATTCAAAGTATCGTTGTACCTACACTAATGCTTTGTTTCGATAATTGCACGTCCCCCTGGGCTTAGGGGACTCATATATGGGCGACAACGCGACGATCTGGGAGTTGATTATTCTATATATTTTAGATACCCCAGAGGCCTGTTGACCCCATCCCCCTAGTAGGATGGTACAACATACCAGAAGAGATCCTTACTAGGTATTCGAATGCATTCTGCCACTGCAGTAGTTGGGTTCAATCCTTAGATATTTAAGGATAACCAGGACCTCTATACCTCTGAGTGATAGAGGCCATCAATGAACTCTATCAGGTTTGGGTGAAATATATGTCACTCAAGGCTGCGCCATCACCGTCTTCCTCGATGAGAAATTCTGAAAGGGGCCTGCCGGTCTTACAATTACTTGACGAACATTGCATGCCTATAGGGCAGCCTTTGAGAAGTATGTACCCGACCCTAATCAACCACACGACTTTCACCATGGAACAAAGGTTTTATTCATATGCATGCTTAATTCTGCTCTCGGCACTTCGGCCTTGACGAGCACTTCACCTCTTTCGGTGGAAACAACACACTCCGGCTGAGCGGCCCTTACGAGCCTGGTTGTTTGATAATTCTCAATGAGCATGCACATGACTCAATCTCTACGGATCGGCTACTCGGCGTATTTTTACGCAACGAGCTCAGTACCTTGTCAAGACGCTACCACTACTTTGGCGCAATGGCTCTTACAAGTATGGTGCCCTTGCAGGTGTCAGGAAGACGAGTCATTCTGACATCGTTCCAACAAATGGCATCGTTGTGTCACTTAACTGGTTCTGACAGCTCTTTTGCCAACCATTTTGTCAGTACCTCCTCTGCTCTATTGACAATGGTGTGACGAACCTTTCTACGTTGTAGAAGGCGTTCCATGAACTGGGTAGCACTCTTGCTACGTTCTTTCTGAGCTATTCTTAGCTTCTTCAGGAATTTCAGCAGCACTTCCTCTCTTTAACGGAGAAAGCGTGCATTTCTTTTATCCATTTCAACGGCATCTCCCCTCTTTAGTGGAAAATCGCTACGCTTAACTCGGGAAATGGATGCGCACCGTTGTACGTACTTTGCATCCATCAAGGTTGCAAGAACCCTGGGTCATAGCCAGGCCATACGTAATTGACTTAGTCTTTACGTATAGAGCATTTTGCCAAAAACCGAAGCCTTTCCAATAGGGGCTTCATTCGTCAAGCAGAATCTTGAACGAGGAGTGGTAAGGGAATCACATTGGTGATTTGGAGTTGATATCCATTTGAACGCTCATTTACACATCATATATGTAGTATAAGCAGAAGCCTGTGCTTTATACAGCGGCGGCGTAAAGAAATGTATATACTATTGTTCAGGGTGTGTAACTGAACGAAATATTCTACATATATATTTGCAGAAAGCGGGAGCCTTGGTGTCATTCAACACGATGACGCAAGTAAATGCATAATCGGAAGTGCAGTAATTGAAAATGGCAGAAAGCAGAGAGCCTTGGCATCATACGATGCGACGACAAAGGTAAATTACATAGTCTGTGCGATATAGGATGCGTCGGCAAAATCAACAGACATACACCTAGATCCGCATCCAATGATAGTTACGAGGCGAGCGGGTGAACACCGAAGTGTTCTAAAGGGCTCAACCAAGAACTAAAGCGAGATATCATTTTGAAGAACGCATATACCGCGTATTTGAACATATATATCCGACGATAGTTACGAGACGAGCGGGTGAACACTGAAGTGTCCAAAAGGGCTCAATCAAGAACTAAAGCAAGATACTACTTCAGAAAGTATATGCTATATACAAACAATTAAATACTTGAAAGAGATGAATTAACGAAGCAAACATACTTCAATTCGTGGAAGAAATGACTCCGGAATGCTTTACTGCTTCGAACGAGGCTCAACTTCGAAAAAGGATCAACTTCGAACTTCGGACGAAAAAGGACTTGGACTTTGACTTTGAACCAAACCAGGTTCAAGTCAACTGGGTTTGGACTTAGGTCAGGTAGGTTCAGACCTAGGTCAGGTGGGTTAGGACCAGGTTAGGCAGGCTCAGGCTAAGTCAGGCAGGCTCAGACCAGGTCAGGTGGGCTAGGCTAGGTAGGGGAGGTTTTTCTAGAGAGAGAAGGAGGGTGGCAATTTTTAGAGAGAGAGGGCACCCCTATTTATAGGTTCTGAAACTTGAGCCCCAAGTTTCAGAATTTCCATATTAGTCCATAGCTTTTTCAAAAATTACTTTTGATCTTATCCATCTGACTGTTTGATCTTATCAGAAGGAATATTCTATGGAATATTCCTTGGAAGGTCCTGGAATATTTTAGAATATTCTAGGATATTTTCTGAGGAATATTTCTGTGGGTCCCACCAATATTTTCGTGGGTCCCGCAAAAAGTTGAGTTTTCGGCAATTTTTTTCCGAAAATTTATGAGTAGGTCATTATCTTCGTATTGATGTAACTAAGAAAGTTGGCTCATAGAAATCTTTTGATTTTGATCAGGTAAAAAGTTATGACCTCCAGAGTGTTTGAGCATATATTCGCGAAGATACAAATATCCTAAGTATATTTGGATCGCAGGAATCGGTTCGATTCGCTTTACAGTGAAAACACTATTTTTCACTGAAAAATACCTTAAGAATTTATTCAGAGTTTGAACTGAAAAATTGCGGGTCTTACACTGTAGTTCCTCAGCACTACCCTAAGGGAGCCAGATTGGGTTTCACTGGCAGAAGATCTCAGAAGGACACTATTTTCGTAAAGGGGACACATTAAAAGAATCTACTTGTCTTTTCATTTCTATTCTTTTGTTGGGATGATATCCCATTTTATTTTCATCATTGTCATTTGATCAATTCAATCTTTCAATAAAGTTGTGAATTTCCTTTATCTATCTGGATGCGTTTTGTCTCTATACTTCTTATTATCAAATCTTTGCAAAATTACCATTATTTTGCTCTTTTATTTTTCCAATTATTTTTTCAATAAAAACAATTTGTTATATGATGGGCGATTTCCCTGAATCAATTTATTCTCCAATTTTCAGAATGTCTTCCCGATCTATCAAGAAGCGCGTTCTTAACCCAAATGCCTTTTCGAAGCCAACAGTGATTCGTCAGATTAAAATAAGAGCAGAAAGCAGTCAGAATACAAAGCAGTCAGAAGAACCTGTAGAGTTCGATTCAGCTCTTCAAGAACTACCAGAATTTGCAGCAATTCAGAAACAAGATGAGCCATCATCCTTAGTTCAAGATCCGATTGAGGATATCAATATCGGATCAGAAAATGATCCTAAAATTCTCAAGATTGGTAGCAGCTTGAGTCCGGAAGAGAAAGAAAGACTCATCAATTTCCTCAAGTAACATAAAGAAGTGTTTGCATGGACCTATGAAGATATGTCAGGTCTGGATACCAAATTGGTTGAGCATCGCCTCGTTCTAAAACCAGATGTCAAGCCAGTTAAGCAGAAGCTGAGAAAGATGGATCCCCGAGTGGAACAACAAGTTAAGGAAAGTCTGAAAGACCTACTCAAAGCAGGGTTCATTCGAACCATTGACTATCCAGATTGGCTAGCAAATATTGTCGTTGTTCCCAAGAAGAATGGCAAAGTTTGAATTTGCATCGACTTCAGAGATCTCAATAAAGCAACTCCTAAGGATGATTATCCGCTTCCTAATATTGATCTTTTGATTGACAGCACGGCGGGCCACGCCATGTTCTCTTTTATGGATGGATATTCCGGATATAATCAGATTAAGTTGGCCGCTCGCGATCAGTCCAAGACATCTTTCACTACTCCTTGGGGCACTTTTTGTTATACAGTCATGCCATTTGGGCTTAAAAATGCTGGAGCCACCTATCAACGTGCTATGGCTGTTATTTTCCATGATCATATGCACAAAATCATGGACGCATATGTCGATGATATTCTGGTAAAGTCCAAAGAGGAGGAAGATCACATCAAAGCTCTTAATCAAGTTTTCAAGCGTCTCATTCTTTACAAGCTAAGACTCAATCCACAAAAATGTGTTTTTGGAGTCTAATCTGGCAAGTTGTTAGGCTTTCTAGTCAGCAAAAAGGGTATAGAAGTGGATCCCGCTAAGGCCAAGGCCATCATTGACATGCCGCCCCCGACTAATCTCAAAGAATTCCATAGCCTTCAGGGACGTATGCAATCAATTCAGAGATTCATATCCAATCTCGCCATGAGATGTGAGCCTTTCAATCATTTACACAGAAAAGGAGTGAAGTTTGAATGGGGACCAGAATGCCAGCAATTGTTTGATTGTATCAAGAAATATCTTCTTAACCCACCTGTTCTAAAACCACCGGAATTGGGAAAGCCTCTTTTGCTGTGTGTTTCAATTAACCAGATCGCTTGTGGCGGATTCTTGGCACAATATGAAGAAGGCAGTCTGATAGAGCATGCCATTTACTATGTGAGCAAAACCTTCATTGATTACGAGAAGTACTCTCAGATAGAGAAGACATGTCTAGCACTGGTCTGGATGTGTCAGAAGTTGAGACATTACCTGTTAGCATCAGAAGTCAAGATTCTCTCAAAACTTAATCCTCTCAAGTACATTCTCGAACAACCATTCCTCAGTGGACGGATTGCCAAATGGCAAGTCCTATTAATGCAATACGACTTGGAATATGTCTCTCAACAATCTATCAAAGGCCAAGCAATTGCAGATCAATTGGCAGATTTTCCTCTTGTAGAGGATGTTAAAGCCGAGGATGATTTCCCCGATGAGCGGATCTGCCATATTCAACAATCCCCAATTTGGAATTTATTCTTCGACGGTTCCAAGAATATGGCAGGCATAGGAATCAGGATTCTACTAATCACACCAGAGAAGGAGATGATCTCCTTTTCTCTCAAACTGAATTTTCAGTGCACTGACAATATGGCCGAGTATGAAGCTTTGATACAGGGTATGAAAATTCTACATGACTTTAATGTCAAAAGAGTGCATGCTTATGACGATTCTTTGCTCGTCGTAAATCAAGTCCTAGCCAAATGGCAAGTGAAGGATCAGAAATTACTTTCTTATCAGAAGATCGTCTCAGCTCTTGCCAACAAATTCGAAGAATTCCAACTTTTCCATATCAAGAGAGACTTCAATCAAGTTGCAGAAAATTTAGCTAATCTGGGATCCATCATGTCTTTGAAGAGCGGAGAATCTTGTCACTCCTTTGAAATTGGTAGACTTGATCAACCTGCTTTCGTCCCAGTAGAGCAGATAAACCAGGCTGAGCAAAAGAAGAAGCCCTGGTATCATGACATCAAGAATTTCATTAAAACTGGCGAATTTCCTCCAGAACTCTCAAAGAAAGACCAGCGAGCAATTCAGCGCATGTCTGCTCGATATTTTATTCTTGCTGACGTCCTCTATCGTCGTGGATTCAGTTCTGAATATTCCAGATGTTTGGACGAAAAAGAAGCCAAAGAAGTTGTGCAGGAAGCACATGAAGGCATTTGCGGTGGTCATGTTGGCTACCAAACTCTTGTCAAACAAATCATCCAAGCAGAATACTACTGGAGGACCATGCAACAAGATTGCTATCGTTTTGTGAAGAAGTGCGTTCAATGTCAGATGCATGCACCTTCTATTCATGCGCCAACGACATACTTGCAATATTTCGTCTCACAATGGCCATTTTCCATGTGGGTTTTTGATGTCGTAGGCCCCATTACTCTGTCTGCCTCAAATGGTCATAAATATTTTCTTGCCGCAACAGAATATTTTACTAAATGGGTAGAAGCAGTCACTCTGCTCACAGTAGAAGGTTGACATATGGTCTCATTCATCCACAAGAATATCTTATGTCGTTTCGGCATACCGCATGATATTGTGTCAGACAATGGCAGTCACTTCAAGAATAAGAGGATGAAGACGTTCTGCTCAAAGTTCAGAATTCATCATCATTTCTCTGCTCCTTATTATCCTCAAGGAAATGGTCAAGCAGAGGCCACCAATAAGATTCTGATCTGAATCCTTGAACGAACTCTGGAGACAGGCCGTGACTGGCATGAAAAGATTCATGATGCGTTGTGGGCATATAGAACCACCATTCAAACTCCAACTAATGCAACTCCGTCAAAACTTGTCTACGAAACTGAAGTAGTATTGCCTGTACATGTTCAGAAACCTGCTCTGAAATTTGCATCACTTCTAGAATTACCGCTTGATCAGTATCAGCAACAACGGCTAGTACATCTTGATTTGCTAGATGAAAGAAGACTCAGAGCAGCAGAGCACGCTCAATCATATCGTCAAAGGATAGCCAGACAATATGCAAAATCTGTCATTAAAATAAAGTTTCGAGTCAATGATTTAGTGCTCAGATCAACGACTTATCTCAAACACTGCCCGGGTGGAAAGTGGTCACCCAATTGGGAAGGTCCCTATGTTGTCAAAGAGGCATTACCTCGTAACTCATATCGGCTCATCAATGCCGACGGAGTGGAATTACCAGATCCCATCAATGCCCGACATTTGAAAAAATTCTATACTTAAATCATGTTTTATCATTTGTAATTCATCCAAAATTTTCTTCGAATAATGATCAAATTCTCTTTTCCCAGTTATACTGGGGCATTTTAAAATTTTTTTTTTATCTATAAATACCCTGTATGCATGTAGGATAAACAAATCTCCTATTTTGTACGCATGTGCACTCAGTTATATCATTTTCATAACCGCATACATCTACATTCATCGGCGTCGGTATTCATTGGCAGGCTTCTGCATCAAATTCAATACCCATTCAGGATAAGGGATAATCCTGAGGCCCCGACCAACATTCTCATTATAATTCCCAAATACTTTAAGAGCATAGGTCTCTTTCAAAATTTGAAGTATCAATTTAAAAACAAGGTATGTTTTCAAAATTCAGAGCTCGAGCTGGTATATCTTTCAAAACCCAGTGCTCGAATCAGTATATTTTCAAAATCCAATGTTTAAACATTTTCAAAAAAAAAAAACAGTATTCATACTGGTATTCTTTCAAAATTGAGCACTTGTGTTAATGTCTCACTGGTTGGCCGTGTCAGTCGACCTCTTGGGTTCAGTTTTCGTACTGATCATTCATCAAAATTCAAAATTTCAAATTTCAATTTTCCATTTTCCAATTTCCAATTTCAAATTTCAAAATTTAGATTTCAAATTTTAATTTTATAATTTCCAATTTCAAATTTCAAATTTCAAATTTCAAATTTCAAATTTCAAATTTCAAATTTCAAATTTCAAATTTCAAATTTAAAATATCAGATTTCAAATTTCAGATTTCAAATTTCAAATTTCAAATTTAAAATATCAGATTTCAAATTTCAGATTTCAAATTTCAAATTTCAAATTTCCAATTTCAAATTTCCAATTTCAAATTTCAAATTTCAAATTTCAAAATTCAAAATTCAAAATTCAAAATTCAAAATTTTCAATTTCTACTTTCGACCCTTTTTGGTCACTCAATACCAATTTCAATCATTTCTCTTGCAAGAGACCCTTTTCACAGGGAGAGTTCGAGGGAGCTTGTTCTTTTCGCATGCTATCCTTTGTTCACTTAGCCTCTTTTTAGGGAGAGTTTGAAGGGACTCGTGCCTTTGTGAACCATTTGCAAAACAAAATTCCAATTTCATACAAGGAACCCTTAATTCAGGGAGAGCTTCGACGGAAGTTCGCTTTCCTTGTTACCCCAATTTCATACTAGGCCATTTCATCGCGAAGGACCCTCTTTTCAGGGAGAGTGTGATGGACTCGTTCCTTCATGACCAATTCACTGACCTCACCATTACCGGCCCTCTTTCCATAAGAGAAGCCTAATGTTAGGAAGTTTTGACGAAAGCTTAATTTCTCTTCGAAAGTTCGTTTTGCAAACACCTCCTCTTCAGGGAAGAGAGGAGTAATTCCTATTTCCAATTTCTGAATCTTTTCCTTTGGGGAAAGGAGAAGAAAATTTTTGTCATGGATGAGTTGCGCTATGCTTCAAATGCTCGCTTTCACAAAGGATTTCAAGAACATTTTATCAATTTGTCGTTAAATATTTGTTGATTTCAAAATCTTTATTACAAAAAAATTATTACTTCGGAATACCTCCAGTATTACTTCCGAAAGGACAAAGCTTTCGGGAAAAAGGATTCAAAATTCAAAATTTTTCTATTGGCCAACCAAAAGGACGCAAAATAAATCCTCGATATGGCCAGCAAAGGAAATTCAATGTTGTCGCGAAGCCATAAGTGATCGATATTGATCGCAGTCAATGGCACAGTTTTAAAGATCACTCTTGGAATATAAAAGCAGTTGAAATATCCTGGGTGACACAAAAAAATCTATACAATCTCCATATCTCCTCAATCACCTAAGCTGCAATTAAATATCTGCAAAAGGGATCTCTCAACTGTCGTCAAGATGAAAGCGAATTAGGCGAGTAGACCCCCAGGGCCAAAGAAGATTTGAATCATCTCCAAGATGGCGGAGTTTGTGACAGATCCTTTCAAGAAACGTTCAGAGCACCGTCAAGATGAAGGTGACTGCGATGAGCCACCCGACAAACCCTAAAAGATATTTAATTTATGCTATCACCAAGAGATTTTCAACCCATGAGTCAATAACCGTCAACATAATCTCTGAGTGAAAAGAAGGATCTGAACATCTCTAAGATGAAGGAGTTTGTGACGTACCCTTCCCCAAAAAAGAGAGAAAAGTCAGGACATCTCCAAAATGAAGGATGATGTAATCCCCAAAAACCCAAGAGAACTCTAATTCTGCCAATAAAATAAAAAAAAAAGTTGGTAGAAAGATCATCATGAGAAAAGAATCCCAGGATATCAGACTGCCGAATTTGCCAACGAATCGTCTTTAATTTTGTGAAATTCTTTTATCAATATCCTTTCACCAATTGTTTTCACAATATCAAGAATACTCTCTTTTCTGTTCATATCAAGGAAATTCATAGCTTCCTTGAAAGAAAGTCAATTGCAAGCAATTTGAATTCGAATCCTGATTCTACGGAGTTAAGCCCAGTCGGAGGTAATACTTCAGGTAGAAAAGAAGAAATATTTTCAAAACAATGTGCATCACTTTCAATCATTTTAAATCAACAATAATTTTCAACATTTTGACAATATTTTCTAGTTGTCCTAGCGTGAAGCGAGAGCTTAAGGTTCATCTTTGGCGTATCCTGATGTAAACACCCCAATTTTTTCAAAGTTTTGTAAAAATGACCCTTTTGCCCCTAACCCCGTTTTCTGAGAAAATCAAGTCATTTCTTCAGATTCTCTGAATTAAATTCCATAAAGCTATATTCAAAATTAATTCCGGATCTGAATCCAGCACTTTAAATCCATATTTCCTCCAAAAATCCGGATCAAAACCCATTTCCGAAGAAATTTTCTCAAAATGACTTTAAAATTCTTAGAAAAAATCCCTTTTGTAAATACTTTTGCAAAAAAACACAAAATTAGTTTTAATCCTTGTTTTCTCACAAGCTTTAGGATTTTATTCTAAAAATACAAAAAAAATTGAAAAATAAACTAAAAAACCAAAAAAAAATTAGGAAAGTTATGAGAAAAACAAATGGGTTTAAGCTTTTTAAAATCAATTTTGCTAAAAAAATCAATTTAAAACCGTTTTATGAAAAATCTTTTGACACAGAGCCTTCTTTTGGAAAATCCAAATTTTTACAAACCCTTCTTAGGGTTTCTCTTTGAAAAACCTCAGAGAGGAGTGGCGGCGGACTCTCTTCATCGCCCCCCTCTCTTTCTCTCTCCTCCATGGTCGATCACACTAAAACCCCTCTTCTCAGATGGCTTCCTCTCTCCATCACCATCCATCTCTACCAACCGCAAACCCTAACCGCTCGGCCCTTCCCGAACCTTCTTCTCCTCTTTAAGAAGAACTCGCAGGAAGCCCCATTGGACCATCCGCCCTCACCCCCGCATTTCCCTTTCTTCTGCTTCTTTTGACCCATCTTCACCCCGACACCCTCTTCCTCTCTACATCCATTATCAGCATCTTATCCCATCGAGCTTCCATCCTTCCTCTGTTTTTTTTTTTCTTTTACTCTTCACGTTTTATCGGATTCTTCCTCCTTCATTTGGCTGAAAGAAACCTCACAATAAAATCCTCAATCTCCTTTTAATTGCTGGAAATCAGTCGAAGAAAGGATCATCCGCTACCACAGAAGCAAGAGGAAAGAGTCCTCTCTTGTATAGTTTCGTTGAACTCCTACAGTGACGAATTTGGAAGAAACACCACCCATCAGCAGAGGTCATTCCCTCTTCGGTTAAAGCTTTGATATCAGGCCATCATCCGTTTTTCTTTGGTATCCATCATCAAATCCCTGCAAGAACAAGAAGAAGAACATATCCGCCAGACATCTTCCCTGCAGTCACCTGTAAGAAAGTCAATCCTCAGCATTTCTGGTAAGGCCAATACACTTCTTCCTCTTCACTTCTTCTTAGTTAAACTTCCCTTTCTTCCAATTTCTTTTTATAAAAAATCCCATTGAAGTTTTCCTTTCCATTTGTTTTACCCTATTGACGCACCATGGTAGTGCCTGAGTTGCCTTTAGCAACTTCGACATATCCCTGTGCAACAGAAATGGGATAGGATTAGCCCAACACCGACTCAGATGTTCACATTTTCTTTTTGTTTTCTTCAGTATGCTTTGGGTCGGTCTTTTGCTTTAATGGTGCTTTGTTCCCTATTTTAGGCAATAACGCCTGATCTGATCCAAAATATCAGATTAGGTTCATTTGACAGCAATCATCCACTGATTTTGTATTTTCCTGTGATCATAGTGGTTTTGCCTCCCGACATTTTCTGCACCATCTATTATTTCTGCCTTTTTTTTTATGAATGATTCCAGGTTTTTAATAGCATAAAATTGCTTCTCCAATTACATCTTTGTTCACATGATTCCCTAGATCTCATTAATTTTAAGTTATCTTCCATTCCATTACACCTAATCTAAAGGCATAATCTATGCTTTACAGGTACCTCTCACCCGTATCACCAACTTGAGTACTCCTTTTAACTCGTATCTATTCCATCATAAATCTCATGCTATAATGGCTAATTGCTCTGGTTTTGTATGGTCTGTTTCTTACATTCGATTCCTGTATGTCATTACATTTTTTTTTATATATACCTCTGTTTGATGTGGTATATTATGAAGCATTGCTTAAACAACCCAGCGTGAAGGTTGGAAAATGGTCCCAGCAGATCACGGAGAGAGATGCATCGTGCTATGTTTCCATTTTTTTTTTAGTTTTAATACAATAATCATAGCAATTTGTGGTGATTTGGCTTAGCTTATCTGTTCCATAACTTGAATATAAATTCTCATTATCTTCCCTCTTTACGATTTTGCATGATGGGTTTCCATGTCTTTAGTTCTTTATACCAAATTTTCTTTAGGTTTCGCTTATCTTTTATCTGGAGCATTTCTGGTTCAAATATGTTGCTTGCCATAAGAAAGAAAACTTTGTGATTCATGTTTGCCTTTATTCTAAACTGCCATTCTTTCTTCCTTATTTCAAATAAACCGGTTCTTTTTATTACTGATTATTAGTTTCTGTTTATCTTTGCAGTTGTCAGGGGAAATGTAACTTGGTAACTAATACGTGAGGCATCTTCCTCTGGGAGTATATTCTTCTCTTTGGATACTTCCAAGGACAATATTTCCCTGGTTTTAAGAAGAGATACATGCCTTAAAAGCCTCTAAATTCTCTCTTTAAAGCTCAACTGAATATCATTAAAAGAATCATTTATAGAAGATTGATTGCTTGTTTATTCAATTTTTTTTATATAGCTTTTTCTGCCTTGAAGATTGATAATAACCTCTTGTTTTATATGCTGATAGGTGGCTTGGCGCCACCATTTCAAGGTCTAGTTTGCTGAGTAGTCATGACACTGCGATTACTTGCAGTTTCTAGGCATGACCTGTTTAACAATTCATTTCTATCTTTTCATTGAAAATCTCTTACTTATCAAGAGTATATCAAGAATTACATACATGATAAGTTCTGTTCTTAAGTATTTCCTGACAAATAGGTTATAAAGATGATGCGATTTGCCAACATCAATAGGAAGCATCTGTTATAAAAAAAAAAGTGAAATAAAATATCAAGATATGATGATGGTGATACAAGGCTCTTAAGAAACTTAAAGTTTTGCTCAGATTTCCAACTCACAGAGACTATTTATCTCTAGCTTTAGCCTTGCTACACCAGCATTCTCATTACCACACAGCTGCACCTGCAGTTGTTCATGGTCTTATTTCTCACAACACATTACATGGCCAAGTGTCTGCGCATAAGCAGTCCACCTACTGCTTCATCTCATCATTTCAAGGCATCTACAACAATACCTTCACCATCATCATGGCACTTACCATGTCATTTAGGCCTAACACTACACAGCCCACCCTAAGCACTTACAGCAAATGATCTGTATTGCTGTAAGTATTTACAGCAAACACCTTTGCTGTAAATATTTACAGCAAACATCTTGTTTTGCTGTAAATACCTACAACAAAACCCTTGTGTTGCTGTAAATACTTACAACACATACTTTACGTGGCTGTAAGCATGCCCAACTTACATTCTTATATTACCTTATCACCCCTTTGTTGTACTTGACTCTACAACATTCATTTTTTTTTTACCACACCTTATGTCTTCAGCACATACACCATTCCCAACAACCTTGTGTCACCACTTACCTGCACAATGCCTTTGTGTCCCCATTTATGAATAGCTTTCCACTGAGTCACCACATCCCCATTCATTGTCATCATCTGTTGCAACATTGTTGCAAACAGGTCTTGATGCAACCCCTAACTTAATTTCTGCACTCGCTCCCTTAACACCACATGTCCCAGCTACTTCCTGTGTACTGCCCTCATTTGCATATTATTATTTTCTGCACAGTGTCCAGCATTATTGCCTAGCGTAGCAATTTTCATTTCAGTCTTTTATTACCCTGTGTATACTATGAAGCTGTACCTTTCAGCCTGTTAATAATCATAATATCTCACTGCCACCAGTTGTGGCTTCATCCTTGCATTAGGCCCAACACTCGTATCTTCCTCATTTGACTTAGGTCAAAACTAACCAGGTGTTAGTTTTCCTTCTGCCAATTATTATATGACATCATCCATATTACTTCAAAGGCAGGTAATTTCTCAAATAAAGTTATGGCTCACAGTGATATATGATCAGGCCCGTATATATCTTGGCATCAATTCAATTATCACATCTGCCTTTGCATAACATCCTATTTGATATTTCTATTCTAGGTATGTCATCATGATTGCATTTCCATGGGTATATATTTATCACATACATCTTAGTTCCAACATAGCACTCTAATATTTTAGCATATTGTTCTATGTTAGCTTTGTTTTGCAGGGACTATATGGAAAATATCATTACTTGGAGTTGTGAATTCGATTTTTTTTTTTTGTAATAGTTAGATTTTAAATGAGAATTTATATTTCCAAGTTTTAGATAGAATGAATGAGCATTGTAACTACCATGAGTTACTTGTTTTTCATGCATCTTTATCTTTATTTCTCAAATTCTCACAATGGTGAAACACGAATGGCACGTGCACCATTTTTGTAAGAGGTAATTGATCCTAAGTTGATGATCCACATCAATGGCCATAGTCAGGTTGTGGACAAAACTTAGGATTTTTATCTTTTACGGAATAACACTGGATCCACACTGGATCCATTTTCAAAATCCATCATATTTTCTCAAAAATATTTTCTTTCTTTTATCAGAATTTAACTTAGGATTAACTCAAAATATATACCAGTGGCCATAGTCAGGGTATATTGAGAGTTAATTTCATTTTAAATTCTATAAAAGCACCAAATGTGTTTCATTCTTCTCTTGAATTTAAATATAGATTATTATATAATACATTCAATGACCATAATCAAGGATGTATTATATTTTCAATCTTGTTTTAATTCATTTAAAAGAATGGAATAGCTTTTCAAAAATTCAATTTCAAATTCTTTAAATTCATTCATCATTTAGTGAAGAATTGCATCATATTTTCAAAATTCTCTTTCAAAAACCCAAGTGATCTCAAATATCTTTCTTTAGTCTATAGTTTAATTCATTCTTCTATCTTATTTCAAAGATTTAAATTCCAAGTTCAAAGTCCAATTTGACTTTGAAATTTTAAAATTCAATCTTTATATTCTTGATTCATTCCAAATTCAAGCTCCAAATTCAAAGTCCAAATTGACTTTTAAGTTCATTTATAAATTCAAAATTCTCAAATCAATTTTGAAATTCCAAAATTCCAACTCAATTCAACATCTAATTTCAAAGTTCAATTTAACTTTGAAGTTTCTGATCCATCTTCTGATTCAAAATCAAGTTTTCTTCAAGTTTTAAATCAAAGTTGAGATTGATTCTGAATCTCAAAATCCAAACATTCCTAAGTTCCATCTGGGTTTTCAAAACCCAGATCCATCTTCAAAAGTCCCATTTGGACTTTCAAAACCCAAATCCAAAGTCAAATCCTAATCTCAACTTGGATCCAGATTTCCAAGTATAAGCTCCATTCCGCCTTGGACCTTCAATTACAGATCCAAGTCCCATTTAGGATCCAAATCCTCATTCCACTCTAGATCTCCAAATACAGATCCAAATTCCATTTTAGATCCAGATCCTCATTCCACTTTGGATCTCCAATTACAGATTCAAATTTCATTTAGGATCCAGATCCTTATTCCACTTTGGATCTCCAATTACAGATCCAAATTCCACTTCGGATCCAGATCCTCATCCTACCTTTGGATCTCAGATTCAGATCCAAATTCCAATCCTTAGGATCCAGAGTCCAACCCTATCTTGGATCTCAGATTTCAGATCCAAATACCATCTTGGATTCCAAGTCTTGAATCCAATTCCCTTCAAAATTCCAAATCCAAAAATTCCACTTTAAATTCCAAATTCTCAGAGCCAATTCCATTTCATTCAAATCAAGTTCCTATTTAGGATCCTAAATCCAAAAAATCAACTCAAAACTCTATTCAGAATCCAGAACTTGGATTTGAATTTTATCTTGGAATTCCAACTTATGCAAATCCCATTTCTCAATTCCTTTAGATTTCCCACATTCCCTTCTAAATTCAAAACCCCAAAATTGGAATTCAATTCCATTCCAAATATTCATCCAAGTTCAAATTTTTAAATTCAAAGTCCATTTATAACTTTGAAATTTCCTTCTTTCTCTCTTCCCTCATATCAGCTTCAAAAATCATTTTTTCCAAAATCCAGATTTATTTTCCCAAGCTCTTGATTATTCTAAAAACTTAGAACTTTAATGTTAAGTTCTAAGTTAGAAATCATTTCTTCACTTTATCAGATTCATCTCAGAAACACTTGGGAATTCTTCAAAATATTTTCAAAAAGAGCATACATCTTTGCATATTGCACAAGCATGATTCATTGTGCATTTAGACTTAGGATAAATTCTTAGATAATTTCTTAGCAAAGCAAAAGGCATTAATTCGACCCTTGGTTCGATTACCCCTAGTAAAGGCGCCAGGAATGGTCGAACCACGTACCGACGAGCAGATTCCGTCTCCCAGTTTTCCCGCAAATATTTCAAAAATGGAGGCGAGTTATTTAAAAATTCTTCAAAATTAAGGTCAAGTGAAACCCGCAAAAGAATTTCTCTTCTCTTCTCTTCTCTTCTTTCTTTTCTCTTCTCTCTTTCTTTCTGTCTTTTATCTTTCTCCCTTCAAAAAGGAGGAAAATAAGAGGTTGGAAAGGAAAAGAGAAGGAAGAGAGAGAATATTACGAGAGGAAAATTTTTGCGATGATCACACCTGACATCAGTTGTTATCCCTTTTAGGACTTGATAACGGGAGTTTTCAAGATTCCTTCCCTTCTTTGGTATAATCTGAGCGCTTGGGCTCTCAGATTCGCACACTTCCCTGTGTCCCCACTGTCCCACCATAGACAGTCCAATTTCGGCTTGAGGTTAAGCCACCAATAATTTTCTCGCAAAAGGTCATCAATTTCAAAAGTTATTTAGTCTCAGCAATGAGGCACCCAAAATCAAACCCCTTTTCAAGCTTTAGGGACCCCAATTTCATCCTTTTGCAAAACCTCTGTCGGATTTATTATGAAAAATCCGAAGGTTCCATCACGGTCTCTTCTTTCGAGAATTCCGTTCATTTCCGCCCAATCAGGTTAAGGGTACAAACTTGAGCCTCATTTGATGAGGTATTTCATTTCCGCCCAATCAGGTTAAGGGTACAAACCTGAGCCTCATTTGATGAGGTATTTCATTTCTGCCCAATCAGGTTAAGGGTATAAACCTGAGCCTCATTTGATGAGGTATTTCATTTCAGCCCAATCAGGTTAAGGGTATAAACCTGAGCCTCATTTGATGAGGTATTTCATTTCCGCCCAATCAGGTTAAGGGTATAAACCTGGGCCTCATTTGATGAGGTATTTCATTCCCTAATCAGGTCAAGGGTTAAAACTTAAGCTTCGTTTCATACGAGGTATTTCTGTCCCATTCAGGATAAAAGCAAAACCTGAACTTCAATCTCACAGAATGAATCTTTCTTCTTTACCCTCCATTTCATACCTATCATGATCGCCGTCAGAGTTAATTCTTCCACACCCAGCCAGATTTTTCTAACTAGGGCATTTTTTTTATATATATATAGTCTGAATTTGGTGTGTTTTTCTTTGCCACTAAGCTTGGCCCTATACCGGCTTAGTAGCAAAGAGGGGCATCTGTGAACACCCCAAATTTTCACCCTCATCCACTACTTACATTTCATATGTCGTTGCATATCATTGCATGCATTTGACATGTCATTTCATTGCATTGCATGTCATTGCATCTCATCATCGAGAT
Source organism: Nuphar pumila (assembly GCF_984573655.1). Taxonomy (NCBI): domain Eukaryota; kingdom Viridiplantae; phylum Streptophyta; class Magnoliopsida; order Nymphaeales; family Nymphaeaceae; genus Nuphar; species Nuphar pumila. The sequence goes on along the minus strand of NC_143257.1, from coordinate 24,011,344 downwards.
CCAGAACTCTTGTTTTCAAAATATTTAATCAAGATTCAGGTTAAAACTTTTCTTTCAGAATCAATTTTAAAACCTGGGTTTTTAATCAACATTCTGTCATTTGCCAACCCCAAGGACCTTATATTTTGAAATGTTTTCTCAGAAAACAATCTGAATTTGTTTTAAACTCAATTTTCAACTGATTTCAATTCTCAGATGAGACCCATTTAGGTGGTGTTGCTTCTGGATTCCTCCATTTATCAAATTTCTCAAAAATTTCAGAGTCCTAGTTGGATCAGGACTCTATCTTTTTAAAACATTTTTAAAACATTTTTAAAACTCCATTTTGATTTTAAACCAGTTATGGTCATATCCCTTGTCCATTTCCTCTGTTCTGGCCAAAATCTTAGAGTCCTAGTTGGATCAGGACTCTTTTTCCAGAGTCTCAGTCGGATCATAACTCTACTTTTTACTACCTTTTCTACTTGTTTTGGAGAAAACCTTTCAAAATCTTTCATTTTGGCTAAAATCCCAGAGTCCTAGTTGGATTAGGACTCTTTTTTAGGAATTCCAGTCGGATTAGGACTCTTCTTCAGAGTTTCAATCGGATTAGGACTCTGTCTTTTGTCACTATTTCTACCTATTTTTAACCAAATCTTTCAAAACGAGTCAAAACTCAGAGTTTTAGTTAAAACAGGACTCTGTTCAGAGAGTCTTAGTTGGATTAGGACTCTGATCCTGATTTCAATTTTGAGAAAATCTTTCAAAATTCTTTCCATCTATCAAAATTGTTACACTTTTATCAAAGAATTCCAAATTTTTGAGGTTTTATCCCAGAGTCCTGATCAAATCAGGACTCTACTCCAGAGTCCTGGTCGAATCAGGACTCTATCCAAAGTTGGTTTTCACACTTCATTTTCACTGGTTTTCAAAAGCATTGCTTAAATTTCATCATTTACTTATCAGAAAACTAAAATTTCTTAGAGTTCTGATTGAATCAGGACTCTTTCTCAGAGTCTTAATCAGATCAGGACTCTGAACGAAAACTTCAATTTTATCCTATTTTTAACTGTTTTTCAAAATTCTCTCATTTGTTTTGTCAAAAAATCCAAAAATCTAAGAGTCCTAGTTCAATTAGGACTCTGTCCCCAGAGTCTCAGTTGAATCAGAACTATGGTTTATTTCAATATTTGTTATTGGTTTCACTGCTTTCACAAGTTCTTTCATCTGTTTTTCAAAAAAATACCAAAAACATCTAGAGTTTTAGTCCGATCAGGACTTTGTCCTGGAGTCCTGATCCAATCAGGAGTCTGTTTTAAAGTTCATTTTTACTTTTATTTTCATTTATTTCCATTTGTTTTAAAAAATTAGGTCATTTTGTAGAGTCTGGTTAATCCAAAAATCTATTTCTGAGTTCTGATTGAGTAAGGAGTCTAACCCTGACTGTATTTTCTGACTCGTTTCACCATTTCTGATAAAATATTTTCAAAAACGTCTTCATTTGGCTTTTAAAATCCAAAATCTCAGAGCCCTAAAATTTCAGGACTCTAGCCCAGAGTTCCAGTTTACTTGAGACTCTATTTTCAAAGATTCTGAATTTTAATTGTTGATTGTAACCCCTTTTTAAAGCTATTTTCAGTGTTTATTTCAAAATTTTCAAAACCTGATGTGGGCCCACTCAGTTGGCGCCACATCAAGAGAAGTTCTGACCCAGTTGGAACTCTATGTCATTTCAAAACTTTTAATTTCAAGATTACTTTTGAAGATCTTTTGAAAATTCTCACAATTTCAAGTTTTAAAATCGTTTTTGAAAATTCAAGTAGGGTCCACTTGAGGTGGCGCCACATTTGTGAGAGTCAGGGTTAGACTAGGGTTAGTTAGTGTCTTGGTTAGTTTTAGAAGTTTAAAAGAGTCAAAAGCCATTTTGAAAACCTATTTTAAAACTTGATTTTAAACTATTGTTTTTAAAAGTTTTAGTTAAAACTTTAAAACCAAATGTGGAAAAACGCCAAGTGGTGCCACATTTGGGGGTCTTTAGATTTAATTAGGAGTTTAATTAGGGGTCATTTAGAGTTAATTAGGTCAAGGGCATATAGGTAACTCCACCCAAAAATCGCCCCCCCCCCTTTAGAGTCCAAAATTCCCAACTTTTAAACCTAAAAAAAATTCTATAAATAGTCTTCATAGGGGGGTTGATTTTTTCATCTCTTCCCTCTTGGATTCTTGGAGCTTCTCTCTCCTCTACAGCCCTTCCACCATTGCAGAAACCTCAAGGTAATTATTTTATTTAATTTTTAGTTTTTATTTAATGTTTTTAATTGTTTTAAACATGATCTAGCCATTGGCGCCATCTATTCCATGGATTAAAGTTCAAGAACCTCAAGAGAGGTTCGAGAAGATGATCTAACCCTGTTTTGTTGTTTTTCCAGGGATTCTAATCTGTTAGAATCAATTATAGCATCATTTTTCATGTTCTTAACCATGAAAACATGTGATTTACCCGTTAAATGTGTCAAATCCATGATTTTTAAGGTAAAATCAAATTCCAGCCATGGATTACCTGTATTTTATTTATTTTTTTGCTTATTTATGTTTATTACACGTTTTTAAGCATAGAAATCAATTTTATTTTACTGTTTTGGTATTTTCTTTATTGTTTTCATTGATTAATGCATGCTTTATTAGGTTTTATCAAATTTCTGTGTGTTTTAAGCTTGAATCAGCAAAGAACATGTTATTTAGTATTGAAGTACTCACTGTAAATTTCTGATTTTTTAATATGTGATACATGGATATGTCAGTAAACTACTATAAAAATTTAGGATGTTTTGGGATTTGGGAACCCTGTCAAAAAAATAAAATATTAAACCGTGATTTTCCATCGTTTAGAATCGATATTGAAATTCATAGGTAACTTGGAGTTGTGTTATTTTCCTCATCCAATATCCGATTCAAGATCCGTAAAGTAAAGTGGATTTATATTGATGTGAACTATTTACTGTGAAATTTTGATAATGTTTTGCTTCTGTTTGGTATTTTTACTCTGTCAGAGAATCAGATTTAAAATTTAAAACTCGTTAGGGTTTACAAAAACCCTAATCTGAGTTGTGTTGATCATAAATCTCAGACAGTAGATCTGATTCATGATTTATAAAAAAGGAGTTTCATTATTTTTAGGTCTAATGTTCACTGTTGAATATTCAGAAATGTTTGATGAAGTTTGCTATTTATTTCTGTATTTTCAACTCGAAGTATCTGTTTTAACCCATGTTAGATTCGTTGTATTTTAGTTTAGATTGCCGGAAGGGTTTCTCCCTAACCGGAGACGATTTTTCCAATCTGTAAAAAGGGAAATTTCTATTTTTTTGTCTAGTTTACCTCTGTAAATTTCAAAAATTTTCATGTGATTTGACCTCTGATTCGGGTCTAACATTGGAACTGGTCTGTGAACACAGGTGAAAATAGACTATTTTAGGGTTTTAATGCAATTTTTGAATTAAAATAATGTCAAAAATATATTTTTATGATTCCAATCTGATTTTAGGGTTATAATAAGTACAGATGTCGATTTTTATCAAATTTGAAATTCATTTGATGCTTGAATAGATCAAATTGCAAAACATGGTACCTGAAAGATCCAAAAACACTGCCAAAATTGTGATATTTGTGATATTTGTGATATTTCTTGATTTTCGTGTATAAGTTCATGTTTTTAGGGTTTTTTCATGTTTAGAATCATATTAGGATGTTTTATGTTTGACTTTATGTTTATTTCAATCATAAATCCCAAGTTTTTACAAAAATCTATATAAGAAAACCCTGATTTCTAGGCCATAGTCTTGCTATCAGGGGCAATTTGGTCATTTGACCTAAATTTCGAAATTCTAAACCCTAATTTTCATGTTTTTAATCATGTCATATCATATTTGGTTTAATTTATCCTTATTTGAATTTTAAAACTTGTATTTTTACAAAATATCTTTCTAAAAACCCTGATTTCAAGGCCATAGTCTTGCTATCAGGGGTATTTTGGTCATTTTGACCCCAATTTTGAAATTTCAAATTCTATTTTCATATTTACTCCATTTTATTTCATATTTTATTTAAGTTTATATAATGGAATTGTATGGAAAATGGCTTATATCTAGCAAAATCCAGTAATTTCTAGATATTACTGGATAAATCTAGAAAAGCCAACATATCTTCACTAACCAGTTTTCTAGTTTTGCAGGGACATTGAAGACTTTACTTTTATGTATTTAAATTCAATTAGTGTTGTAAATTGTAATTAAATTTGGAATAAGAATTTCAATTTCTGCTTAGATTAGGACTTGCATTGCATATAGTTTTAAACTTTGATATAAAACTGCTATGTTTGTCATTGATGCACATATTTTAAATCCACTATGATTTACACGAATGGCACGTGCACTAGCTCTTATGCAGTTGACAAACTCGGTGGAATTTATATTTATGCCCATAGTCAGAATACGAATGAGACCCAGATTTGTGATCTTCGTATTAGCCACATTCAGCCTACACTCTTAGGCTAACTTCAAACTGCACTGCATTTCTTAAAAATACAAAAGAATTTTGTCAAGTCCTCAAAATCAAGTTTTTCAAATCCATATTCATTCATTTCATTCATTTGCAAATTCCAATTCTAATTCAGAGAAATCAATTTTCTCAAAATTTCTTAAGTCTTACTCATAAATCGATTTTCTCAAAACTCTGAGTTTTCCAATGATATTTCAAGCATTTTTCAAAGTTCAAAAATCATGATTTTCTAAGTTATATTTTCAATTTCAAAGATTGAATTTAGAGAAATCAAGTTTTCCAAAGTTATTTCAAATTTCTCAAAAATCAATTTTCCTAAAAACACTTGGATTCTACAGAAATTGATTTTCATTTTCCATGAAATATTCTTTCACCATGATTCATGATTTTATAAGTGACATATTTTCCAAGAATTTTCCAAGTATTTCAAATCTCAGAAGCAAACATCATGTTTTCAAATCTGCATTTTTAGAAAATTTATACCACATGCTTGATTCTTTGTGCATTTAGGAAATAGAACACGATTTAGACAAGTTGAGCAAAGCTAAGCACACATATGATCCTTGGTTCGATTACCCCTAGTAAAGGCGCCAGGAACGGTTGAACCTCGTACCGACAGGCGAGTCCCATTCCTCGGAATTATCCTGAATTTTAAAACGGAGGCGAGTTATTTTCAAAAACTTTTTCAAAGGTCAGTTTGACTTGCAAAAGTAAAAATTTTGCGATGATAACAGGTCGTTAAATGAAAGGTCTCAGTTTTCACTGGTCGTTAAATGAAAGGTTCCAGCTCCTTCGCTGGTCGTTAAATGAAAGGTCCCAGTTTTCACTGGTCGTTAAATGAAAGGTCCCAGTTTTCACTGGTCGTTAAATGAAAGGTTCCAACTCCTTCACTGGTCGTTAAAATGAAAGGTCCCAGTTTCCACTGGTCATTAAATGAAAGGTTTCAGCTCCTTCGCTGGTCGTTAAATGAAAAGTCTCAGTTTTCACTGGTCGTTAAATGAAAGGTTCTAGCTCCTTCGCTGGTCGTTAAATGAAAGGTCTCAGTTTTCACTGGTCGTTAAATGAAAGGTTCCAGCTCCTTCGCTGGTCGTTAAATGAAATGTCCCAGTTTTCACTGGTCGTTAAATGAAAGGGTCCAGCTCCTTCGCTGGTCGTTAAATGAAAGGTTTCAGCTCCTTCGCTGGTCGTTAAATGAAAGGTCCCAGTTTTCACTGGTCGTTAAATGAAAGATTCGAGCTCCTTCGCTGGTCGTTAAATGAAAGGTCCCAGTTTTCACTGGTCGTTAAATGAAAGGTTCAAGCTCCTTCTCTGGTCGTTAAATGAAAGGTCCCAGTTTTCACTGGTCGTTAAATGAAAGGTTCCAGCTACTTCGTTGGTCGTTAAATAAAATGTCTCAGTTTTCACTGGTCGTTAAATGAAAGGTTCTAGCTCCTTCGCTGGTTGTTAAATGAAATGTCCCAGTTTTCACTGGTCGTTAAATGAAAGGTTCCAGCTCTTTCGTTGGTCGTTTAATAAAAAGTCCCAGTTTTCACTGGTCGTTAAATGAAAGGTTTCAGCTCCTTCGCTGGTCGTTAAATGAAATGTCCCAGTTTTCACTGGTCGTTAAATGAAAGGTTTCAGCTCCTTCGTTGGTCGTTAAATGAAATGTCCCAGTTTTCAGTGGTCGTTAAATGAAAGGTTCCAGCTTCGTCGCTGGTCGTTAAATGAAAGGTCCCAATTTTCACTGGTCGTTAAATCAAAGGTTTCAGCTCCTTCGCTGGTCGTTAAATCGAAAATCCAATCTTCACTGGTTGTTAAATCAAAAGTCTCAGCTCCTTCGCTAGTCGTTAAATAAAAGGTCCCAGTTTTTACTGGTCAGAATTTCCAAAATCATAGATTCAACTCAAGGTCTCATCAAAATCTATATTGAGTGATTATTTCACACAGAATTCATGAAAACTTTGCCAATTTGCTAAAAGCATTTGTTGATTCCAAACATTTTACTGCACAAAAGAATCACCTCAGATTACCTCTAGTATTCTTTCCAAAAGGGTGAAACTTTTTGCGAAAAAGGGATAAAATTCAAAACTTTTCCCTGTTGATCAACCAAAAGGTTGAAAGAAATATCCTCGGTATGATTAGCGAAAGAAATATTCAATGATGTTGAAAAGCCAGAAGCGAATTGATATTGATCATGGCTATGACGCATGTTTAAAGACGACTATCTGGTAATCAGGCAGTGAAAATATCTTGAGCTATAAAAGAATCCACTCAGTCCATATCTTCTCATTCACTTAAAGTTGCAATCAAATATCTACAAAAGGGATCTCTCAATTGTCGTCAAGATGAAGATGAATATGCGAGCTAGACCCTTGAGGCCAAAGAAGATTTGGATCATCTCCGAGATGAAGGAGTTTGTGACGGATCCTTCCAGGGAAAGTTCAGATCACCGTCGAGATGAAGGCGAATGTGATGAACCTACCGACAAACCCTAAAAGATATTTGATTTCTGCTATCATCTAAAAGACCTTTTGAGCCAATATCATCAATAGAATTCCTGAGATAAAATAAGGATCAGAACATCTCCAAGAAGGAGTTTGTGACGTACCCTTCCCCGAAAAAGAGAGAAAAGTCAAGACACATCCAAATGAAGGATGATGCAAAAGCCCAAAAAAGTTCAATGACTCAGAAAAAAGTGCCAGAAAGATTATCATGGGAAAACACCCAGATATCAAACTGCCAAAATTGCCAGAAGTCATCTTTTCTCATGCAAAATTCTTTTATCAATATCTTTTCACTACTTACTTTTATTAAATTAAGAATATTTCTTCTCCTCTCATACTAAGGAAATGGATAGCTTCCTTGAAGAAAATCATCAGCGCTAAAAATTTGAATTTGACTCTTAAGACCAAAGAGTTAACCTCATTGAAGGAAATACTCTAGGTAAAAGAGGGAATGTCTTTTTGCACATACGTGCACATTTTTAAGCATTTGAGTCAACTACAATTTTATCTTATTGGCAAAATTTTCTAGTTATTTCAAAAATAAAATAAATATTCAATATCCATTTTGATGCAACCTAGCGTTGTTTATATCTTCCAAAAGAGTTGCCTCATTCAGTTGAAGTATCTCTTCCTATCCCATCACAGTTTCTCCATTCAAGAATCCCGTATGGTAGTACCCACTCAGGTTAAGGGTCAAACCTATACTTTCTGCGAAAGGCCATCCATTTCAAAAGCTATTTCAGTCTCAGCGATGAGACGCCCAAGATCAACCCTTTTCCAGGCTTTAGGGAACCCCATTTTTTTCTTCCTTTCGCAAACCCCTTTCGGATTTGTTTGTCCAAACTCCGAAGGTCCCATCATGGTTTCTTCATTTGAGGATTTCATTTGGTCATCCCCTTCAGGATAACGGTTAAGCCTGAACTTCGCTCCTCGAGGTATCTTCCTTTCTCAGGTTTGGTTTAAACTTGAGTCTCGTTTTGACGAGGTTTCTCGTTTTGACGAGGTATTTTCTTCTAGTCCCATCATGATTCTTCCCATCGAGGAATCCAGGCTTCGTATATCCATCCAGGACAAGATCCTACTTGAGCTTCATCTCATGAGGCATTTCTCTCAAAAATGACCCATCAAGGTCCTCATGTATTCCTTTCCCCATTCAGGTTATCTTGAGATATCTTTGTCCCATCCAGGTTAAGGGCTAAACCGGACTCGTTCCAAAAATTAATCTTGTCTCACCCATGAGACTTGATCAAAAATTCTTATTTCCCACCATTTCAGGATCTTCGCCCAAAGTACCATCACGATTTCCTCATTTCTATTATTCAGTCATATCATTTTCGAGAATTTTGTCTCCTCAAAGCCATTCAGGATAAGGTATTAAGCCTGAGAAGCCACGTCTTTCAAATAAATTCTTCCACACCCAGTTCAGATCTGTTGACTGGGGCATTTTTTCAAAACTTGGAGTGTTTTCTTTGCCACTAAGCTCGGATTTCAACTGGCTTAGTAGCAAAGAGGGGCATCTGTGAACACCCCAAAATATTATAAATATTCCCTTTTTGCCAATGATTCCATTTTTTGAGTAATTGAGTCACTTTTAAATCTAAATTCCAATTTATTTCTCCGATTTTACTGAAATTAAATTCATTTTATATATCTGACTCGATCTCGGATCCGGATCCATTGCCAAAATCCAAATTTGAGCTTCGTTACCCAATTTTAAATCAAATTCTCAAAATTATCAAAATAACTTTTTGAAAGGCTCAGACAGTTCGTCCGGTATCCGTTTGGGTCCATCGTGTTGTATTCCTCGATTCGAGGTTTAGAATTCGAATATTTTCTCAAAACTTGGGTCCAAACCCATTTTCTGAAGAAATTTCCCCAAAATAACCATGATTTCTCAAAAAACCCTCTTTTGTAAATATTTCTTAAAAATACAAAAAAAAATAGTTTTAAATCTTTGTTTTTTCATAAATTTTAGGGCTTTATTTCAAAAATACCAAAAAAATATAGAAAAGGAAGAAAAGAACAAAAAAATAAAAAAATAGAAAACAAAAATAGTTTTGAAAACCTCCTTTTTTGAAAATATCCTTTTTCTAAAAAACCTTTTTTTGAAAAACATTTTTCATAAAGAATCACTTTTTAGAAAACCTTGTAAGGGAGCCCCCTCTTTGTAAAATCTTGAAAATAAAAGGGTCCCCTTTGCAAATCTGCTTTTTTAGGGTTTCTTTGAAGACCCTTCATAAGAAAGGAGATGGCGAGGAGCTTTTCCTCTCTCTCTCTCTCTCTCTCTCTCTCTCTCTCTCCTCCATCACCGATCATCTCCCCTTCACTTCCACCGTTGATCCCTAACCTCCATCATTCTGGACTCTTCTCCATCTTCTTTAAAATCGGCAAAGGGAAAACCCTTTCTCCCATCCGTCTTCACCCCAGCACATTTCATGCTTCCCTTCTTCTTTCCCTCTCCCTTTCCCTGTTCCTTCTTGCACTCAGTAGCTAAACGGAATTGATCCATCAGGCGGTGACACAGAGGAGGAATCTCTCTTCCTCTCAATCTGACCTATTTCAGTTCATTATGGATTTCTATGTCATCGTGATCTCAGTCGCATCATCTCTGCGATGAATGGTGGCCACGTATAGATCAATCCAGATGGGTATTCTGCATCTCATTCAATATATAGCTCATCGGATTCCTGATTTTATCATAGAATGCTCTTTTATTTCATCATGTCTGTGTTTTCTGAGATTATTGGGAAAACTTCAAATCAACTCCTGTAGGTGATTTGAAAATCCCTTTCCAGTGTTTAATTTCGTTGTAATTTCCCTTTCCGGCATTTGAGGTCATCTCCTCCTCCCTTACTTTTTGCATCATTCATTTCTTTTACTGTTGTACTGCATTCTCTTTTTAAGTTTTCTCCCCTTTTCTTTTCTTTTATGCTTCTGGTTTTCTTTCCTTTTATTCTTCTGTTTTGGGGCTCCCACTAATGCACCATGGATGGCGTCGGATTGCTTATGGCAATCTCAACTCATCCCTGTGCGACATTAACGGAATTTCATGTTCCAATACCTTTATTTATTTATTTATTTATTTATTTGTTATTATTATTTATTTATTTTTTATTCCCTTCTCTTCTTTTCTCTATTTCTTTTTCCTGTTTGTCACCCTTAAAGCACCCCCTGTGTGGCGTTGATTGGCTGATAGAAATATTCAATCCCCAAACATGTGATGTTATCAGGAACAAGGGCATTCCAACATTGGGTTCTCCCTTTGCCATAATTCCTTGCCAAACTATCTTGATTTTTTGTGAGTTTTACATAACTTGCAGTTCACCCATGAATGGCATAGTTTGTTTTCTGTTAATTTTCTTGGTTTATTTTAGCCATTGTCTTTTTAACTGATGATCCTTGCAATTTCTCTATCGAATCATTATTAATCTCTACATTTTGCCTTGTTACATTGCATTTTCACTCACAACGTATTATCATGACAGTCATGAGCATTTTCACCATATCCTGTCAGTCCTACCAAAACATTCCATCATATGGATTTACCTGTTATGCTTATGATCTGGAGACTGGTCTAACAATGCATTCATCCTCTTAATTTTCTAGTTGATTTTAGATTGCCTATTTATACCTTCTTCTTTTTTTCTTTCCTAAAAGTTTCGGTTCCCTGTTTGCTATCAGCTTATATTTATTTTCCTTTTCTTGTTTGGTTATTGATTTTTCTGTTCATATATCTACTATCCTTGGATTTTAGATCTTCTATCCTTGGATTTTAGATCTTCTTGTTTGTTATGAATGCCTATCAATCTTAGTCGTCTGTGATAATTCTAATTTCCATTCTGTATCCATTGGCATACATTACCCCCCCTTTGTAACTATGCGAGCAATCCTGCAACCCCAAAGTCACCATGGAACATACCGGAACCTTTGATATTGTTGTCCCTGAGGGGGGAAATACATTGAGAATGGTCATTCTTTGATAAGTCCAGGAGGGTTTTTCAAAATGGGAATAAGAAGCAATGGTCATTATCAAATTATGGTGGTCGTGGATGGCATGAATCAAGGAAGTGAGTGATGAAGGAACTTGGAGATTTGAAAAGGTCACGCTATAGGGACCCTCAGCCAGTCGAAGCAAGATCGGTAAATGATGCAGAGCATTTTGATGAATTTCTGTGGGGATTACATTTCCCTGTATCACAGTAACCGCACCCAGTTCATCTCAACGTTACACTTGCTTTCTATAAGAACCAGTAACAAGTTCTTGATCTGTCATGCATCATTTGAATAGCGGTAAGATCAGCCTCTGTGCGTCACCGAAGCTCAATCTACAGGGTTAATACATGTTACAACCACTCTAGTTCGTCACAGTATAGTGGTATCCCTTTTTGCAAGTATAATAATTACAAGGACCAGCAGCAGTTAAATTTGTCTTGGTTTTACTGTAAAAATATTATTGACTGAGATTGCATTCAAATTCGTGTTATCTTAATTTCTGCATCTCTCCAAGCTAACCCGTGGTTGCAGGCTAAACAAAGGTCGAACCAGGTGAGCTATCATCAATAGCATTGATTTTTGTTGAAATCAATTTGAGTGGTGTCTCATCACTTATTTCTTTGGCATCAAATAGCAAATACCCACCTGCTCACATTCATCAGCACAATGTCTGCATCTTCATCTTTTGTGTTGCGCCTCACAGGACCCATTGCACTCTCACAATGTCACTTATAGCATCTGTCTTTTTTTTTTAACATCACTTCACTTAACTGTAATTTTCTATATCACTAACATCGCACCCTTTATGCACTTTCTATCTTACTGCATTGACTGCAAACTTATGTCCTGCCAATTCAAAATCAGATGCATGCTCTGATTGAAATCAGACTTCCGATCAATAAGGAGATACAGGCTTTGTGGCCATGCAAAACTACCGTGGTTTACTGAATGAGAATCGCAATGACTGTGATTTTCCGTAAAGAAAAGAAGCCCCTCTTAAGGCGCGCTGTGAAGCCAATTTACTGCATCGTATACAGCCACTTCAAGAAATCCATTTACCAAAAAAAAAAATCTATTGGCAAATTAAGTTCCTGTGTTGTTTTTCTCATCATGTTAACAATAAAGCATGTAATATAACACAACCAAGCATTCTGCAAAAGCCGACAATGCGACAAAAGAGGATGATGTCTTAGTATTCTAATTCCTTCTTGTTATTTCTGGAGTCTTTTCTAAATTCTAGAGCAGATCTTCTCGTGCTAGAGAATCCCGATAAGAGGTTTGATCAGGACAAGAAGGCAGAGATCATACCTTTCATCTTGAGTTCTGTGCTATGGAAAGCTAGTATTATCATTGATGTTTGAGACAGTGGGGTACAACTTGCAGCAAATCAGTCGACTGTGTGTGGTCAATCTACTACAAAGTCAATTTAATTTCGTCAAAAACATTTCATCAAGCCATCAAGTAGAATCCTCCTGACAAGGAGGAAGAAAACCTTACAAAACCGAAGCTGCCCAGCAGTTTGAAGAGATCTTGTAAATAAGTATTGTTGTAAGGTATGTTTTACATATTTTATCAGATATCTTCATATCTGTGCTAAATACCTTAGCAGCTATTCATCTAAAGCTCTGCATTCAAGTTATACTGTATTCCCTTAAGTAGATTTCACCATGATCTTCCATTGCATATCGTATTGAATTCATATCTAGAGTTAGCAAGACTTGAATTGTGGCACAGAGAGTTTGTTCAGCAGTGTATGTGTGTGTCATTACTTTTTTTCTTTTCTCTCCTTGTTCTTCTCCCTTTCATATGAATGAGTCAACATTAGATGAATTAGCATTAGGATGTGGGTTGATACACCTTGTTGTCTGGATTGGAGTGTTAGTCAATCCATGTAAAGGGTTGGCTAACCTGGGAACTAGCATAGGCAATATTAGTATGTTGGAAGCTAGTTGATAGTTAATGCACACAAATACCTCATCAAAATATAGGTGATTAGTAGGGCTGAGTTGACAAGTGCAGGAGCTAACCTCGTGTGAATTAATATTGTATAGCTAAATAGCAGAATAGTGTATTAATCCCTATTGTTGAGTCAACAATATGAGTTAGTATGTATATTAACAGGGTGTTGGGTAGTAGTCTGTGTCATCAGTCTTTCTTTCTTTCTTTTTTTTAATGTTTCTTGCCTAGCATTGATGGTAACAGCCTCAACATTCGATAGTATATGTCAAGTGTTGGCTTTTGGTCCATGTTTAGCTCCTTTTACCATCATTTAGCATATTTTTTTTTCATACATCATGAACATGCATCTTCCCCCATTGAACATATACATCCATTTCCCATATGCTTCAATACTTCAAACCTCATTAAGCCTTCCCTGTTCAAGATAAAAATCATGAATAGGCCTAAGCATAAGCTTCATGGAATTCGTTGTATCATTAGCTTAATGTACGTCTCAAACATTCATTCCACCTTCTTGCATCTCAAATATGATGTGAGATCTCTCCTCTGCTTTCATACTAACCAAGTGTTTTGGCAAGAACCTCTGGAAAATGGTGATTAAGATTCTATCATGTCAATTTTCATTGTAATAGCTAGATTATAAATAAAAACAATTTTAGTCTTAAATTAGAATGTATGAGCATTGTAAATGTCATAAATTGTTTGTTTTCATAGTTTTTGCCTTTATTTTAAAAAAAAATCATAAATGGGAACGTGAATGGCACATGCACCATTCTAATAAAAGGTGATTAAATCCTAAGTTGATGATTTACATCAATGGCCATAGTCAGGATGTGAACAAAACTTAGGATTTTCATCTTTTGTGGAATAACACTGGATCTACACTAGATCTCTCTTCAAAAATCATCATGTTCTTAAATATTTTCTTCTTTTATCAGAGTTTAACGTAAAATTAACTCAAAATATATATATCAATGGCCATAGTCAGGATATATTGAGAGTTAATTTCATTTTAAACTCTGTAAAAACACCAAAATATATTTTATTCTTCACCTGAATTTAAATATAGATTATTATATAATACATTCAATGACCACAGTCAGGGATGTATTATATCTTCAATCTTATTTTAATTCACTTAAAGAATGAAATATGATTTCAAATCCAATTTTACATTCCTTAAATTCATTCATCATTTAAGGTAGAATTGCATCATATTTTCAAAATTCTTCTTCAAAAACCCAAGTGATTTTTTAATATCTTCTTCATTTCTCAAATCAATCCTTATTTATAAATTCAAATTCAATTCTTACTTTCAAAATTCAAAATTCGATTTCACAGTCCGATTTGACTTTGAAATTTCAAATTCATTTTGTATTCAAAATTCCAATTCAAATCAAATCTCAAAGATCAGATCAACTTTGAGATTCCAAATTCACTTTCAAGATTCAAATTTAAATTCAAATCAATATCTCAAAGTCAAAGTTCAATTTAAACTTTGAGATTTCTGATTCATCTTCTGATTCAAATCAAGTTTATTTTCTTATTTTCAAATTTTAAATCAAAGTTTGAGATTGATTCTGAATCTCAAAATTTAACTCTTCCTAAAATTTGAAATTCAATCCGGGTTTTCAAAACCCAGACCCATCTTCAAAAAGTCCCATTTGGACTTTCAAAAACCCAAATCCAAAGTTAGAACCCAATTCCATCTTGGATTCTGGATCTTGGATCCAATTTCATTTAGGATCCAGAAGCCAATTCCTTCTTGGATGCCAGATCTTGGATCTAATTCCATTTAGGATCCAGAACCCAAATTCATCTTGGATCTCAGACTTCAGATCCAAATTCCATTTTAGGATTCCAGATTCTGGGTCCAATCCAATCTTGGATCTTATACTTCAGGTCCAAATTCCATTTTAGGTTCCAGATTTCGGATCCAATCCAACCTTGGATCTCAGACATCAGATCCAATTCCATTTAGGATTCCAGAATTCCACTTCATCTTGGATTTCAGACATCGGATCCAAAATCCATTTAGGATTCAGACTTTGGATTCAAATTCCACCTTGGATCCTAGATTTCAAATCCAATTCCATTCCCAATTCTAGATTTCAAAATCCAAATCTATCTTGATTTCCAGATTTCAAATCCAATTTCATTTTCAGATTTCATCTGGACTTCTTAAAACCATTTCTATGTTTAAATTTCCATTCGAATTTCTCAGATCCAAATTTCATCCTGATTTCAAGAACCTTGAATCTGGAATTCAATTCCATTCCAAATTTCATCTCCTCTCCTAAATCCAAGTTCAAAATTCGAATTCAAAGTCCATTTCTGACTTTGAAATTTTCTTTCTTTTCCTTTTCTCTCATCTTCAAAATCATTCTCCCAACTCTGATTATTTTCAAAGACTTAGAACTTTAAAATATCTCTCCTGATCTATCTCAAGTTCTAAGTTAATATTCAACCATTCAGAAGCCATTTCTTCACTCTATTATCAAAATTCATCTCAGAAACATTTGGAGATTTCCAAATCATTTTTCAAAAGAAGCATACATCCTTGCATTCCACAAGCATGATTCTTTGTGTATTTAGATTTAGAATAAATTCTTAGATGATATTTTAGCAAAGCAAAAGGCATAAATTCGATCCTTGGTTCGATTACCCCTGGTAAAGGCACCAGGAACGGTCGAACCTCGTACCGATGAGCGAATCCCGTCTTTCCAATTTTTTCCGCAATATTTTCAAAACGGAGGCGAGTAATTTTCTAAATATTTTCAAATCAAGGTCAAGTGAGACCTTCGCAAAAGGGTTTCTCTCTCTCTTCTTTCCTTTCTTTTCTCTTCTCTCTTCTTTTCTGTCCTTCATTTTCTCCCTTCAAAAAAGGAGAAAATAGAGGTTGGAAAGGAAAAGAGAAAGGAAGAGAGAGAGAAAACCACGAGAGGAAAAAATTTGTGATGATCACACTTACTAACATCAATATGAAGGTTAGTTCTTGAAGACAGGCGACTCTGTCCAAATCATGATATAGATTGGTGGTTACAGGGGCTTTTGTTATTCCCCTTTGCCATGGAAACACGAAGGTAACAGAGATCAGACCAAGGTCTACCATGAAACAGCAAATCCCATCTGATAAGTTGGAAGGCTTCTAGATCATGCAGCATCATATATGTGAAGGTTTGAGAAACCATTATCTGCCATCATTTGATCTGTGCAAGCAATGGTATAAGGTCTCTCTCTAGCCGAAGTAAATTCGATGAACATTGCTATTGCTTATTCAGGAACTGTTTTCAATATCCTAGCTTTTTGAAAGTCTTATGTGTCTCAGCAGGATTTTGGTTTATTCCATGTATTATCAAAGTTTGGCTGTATATCACTCCTCTGTATTGTTATATTCACTGTGGCTTGACATCCTCTTCGTATTTTGTAGCAGCTTATGGCCGTTGTGACCCTCGCGCATTTGCAACAGGTTGTCACGTATTAACCACAACAATGTGCACATGTCAACAGTATCATACATGCCAGTTCGTATATATTAATTCCACTTCTGTGTTAGTTTGTATGCACCCTCTATAAAATACACTATTTACTTTATTAGAACTGATTACCAGCACCCAACTTGTAAGTTTTATTGTACAAAACCAGGTGCTAAGACTAATTTACTATAAATAGATCTCTGTATATATCTCCTATGTTTCTGAGCCATATCATTTGTATTCCAAATTTCTGTATCTTGTCTATGAAACTATGTCTCTCTTTTAGGTACTATCCGGCATCATTCACTTCAGCCCCATTTGGTATTTATCTTCCCTTAAACTATGATATAGCTAAATGGATTTGCTGGGTATCACTCGATTCCCTGAGTGCCTAAGCAGCGGGAATTGGTCCACTGTTATGAAATGGGATGATCTGATACTGAAGGGCTGGCGTTGGATCTGTGTGATGAGGGGCTGATTACAGACCTGTGAAGGATTTGGCTTGTGGGCTAAAGATGTTACTTGCAACCTTTGTTTTTAATCCATGTTCAACATCCATATGGTAAAGAGACCCGCTGATTGATAGCTCTGGTCATTGACTTTATACTTGAATTCCTATTCTGGTTTGCCAATCTATTCTTTGGGATGTTTTGTTACTTCAGATGTTCATCTATGGCATATCATCTAGCTACAACACTTCATAAATGATTCACACAATCACTTGTCTTTTTTTTTTTGGCTATTGTTTATATTTGTTACATCATGCTACCTGCGTCTATAGTTTTTTTATTTAGCATGGCATATCATCTTGTATCTGTCCAGTGCAGTCCTCGGTTCAAACGTTGTTTTATTTATGTTTACAAATGTATCTGTGGTTTACTGTTTTCAACATTATAACACTTATAATTCTACACAACATTTTATTGTCACTTCCATTTTCTATGTTCATAATACCCATTTTGTGCTACTCTACCTTCACAACTGCTATACACTACAATCTCATTAGCAAAAGAGGCACATGGGAGAGTCTATCTGGCTTTCAAAGGTGAGACCAATGCGATTTACATATGCGTATGAGTGTTTGGTTTGCCATTTTACTAAGCAAAAACCTCAAGCAATTGAGGATGGAGAGGCTGTGTGTACAAAATTGTACATATGTGCACGCATGCAACCAAGATGCTGCTCCTGCACTAGTAATTTCCCCTACTTTGAGGCAACATTGATCCTCGGCTTACAGGTTCCAAGGGAAACATGGATGGTGCTAGGAATGCAAACTCTGGTAGCAGATTGAATGTGCTTACATTGGCCTCAGGTGGAAATCTGACTGGAAATAAACGATATTGGTGGCCTAAATGCGTAAGGGTTAAATAGACTTATGGGTAGTATGGTCCAGCTCGATACCTCTCTCATTTCATGGTTATCACTTGACTAAAACTCCTATGTCCTCTGTTTTATTTTCTTTAGTAGGTGGTGCTTCATATTGCTGCATCGCAAACAAAAATTTCATTACCTGGAGCCAGCAACTCTCTACATCATTTGGTATTATATTGTTCACTCTTATTGCCTAGTTCGTTGCCTTCACTAGTATTATCAAGTTCTTTTTTTTTATTATTATTTTGTTGGGATGCTTTTGTTGAAGTTTTTGATTGCTGTAAATACTTCCCTGTTGCCCACCTACAACAGCACCATCTGCATAGTATTCAGTTCACCATTGCGTTGCACTTACATCATAATAGCATATTCATTTTCTGATGTTATATTTATTCATTAAGTTCCTGTCGTGATTTCATATTCTCATTTTTTTTCCTACTTCATTATGTCAGTTTACGATTCCCTGTCATTGTTAATGGTGATTTCTAACTGTTTGGCCTTAGATGTTAATAGTTGTTAAATGCAAGTAGGTTGACTTAGTCAATTTAAAATAGTTAGTAATTAGGCATTTAGTATTAGTTCTTTGTAATCCTTTACACTAGTGTTTACTTTTGAGTGCAGTAACGTCTGTGTGTGATTAGTAAGTAGTTGTGTGTGTGTGTGTGTTCAATAATAATCGTGTGGTTAGTAGTGCAATTAGTCTAAGTTGTGTCAGCGGTTAGTGTATGCATTAATAGTTAGGACACGTTGGCATCTAAGCAGTGAACAAGTTTGTGTTAGTGCTGGTAAACAAAGTGCGTTAATAACAGGTTGTGTTAGCATCCCAGGTTAGTACAATATGAGTTGGCACATTATAATAGCTTTTGTTAGCAGTTCTTTGTACTATACAATGTCAATTCATTGTTGCATATGCTGCATACAACAAAATGATAGTAACAGTGAATGTGTGACAGCAGTGAATGAACTCGTGTGAGTGATGAATATTGAGAGTTAAGATGTGTTAGCACCTTAGCATTGAATGTGTGTTAGTAGATTTGAGTTAATGGGGCATGAGCTAAAGTTAACGGTTTGTGAGTTAACTTTGTGTGAGTGGTATAATGTGTTAGACATGAAAACAATAAGTTAGTCTGTGTTATTGTGTTAGCAATATAAGTTAGAATGGGTATTAGCACTGTATGAGTCACCAGTCTGTGTCATCAGTCTCTTAGGTCAAGCGTGTTAGATTATGAATGTGTGTCAAATGAAGATCGGGTGAATTGTCTTGTGTGGTTAATAATAGCAGTTTATATGAGTTAGCTTACCGGTTATCATATATTGCTTATTTGGAGCAGAATATCATATGGTTAGTCTATGTTTGCAGTATATTAGACAGTATGTGTGCATATAGTTAGCATTGTGTTAGTACGGTGTGTTATGACTATTGTTTTATATCTGGGTTCTATGTCTGAGTCTTGCAAACAAGTTTAAATTGAGTATTGTTGTGTCTTTGCCTGTTGTTGAGTAGTGATTTTCAATACTTATAAGATACACTTTCTCACTAGTTCAATACATCACATGCATATGTTAATATCCATTTCCTCATAGACACTTAGGTATCCTCATGTACATTCTAGTCTTAACGGAATTTATGAATTTCTCTTTATACTTTGTGTTTTGCTGACCTTGTTTCACAAGAATATATGAAAAACATTGCTTCATCTTTTTCTTTAGTTTAAGGATCCTTGATTCTAATTCAATTCAATCCAATGTTGTAATAGCTAGATATAATGAGAATTCTTTACATTTCCAGCTTTTAGCTTAAAATGAATGAGCATATAAATATCATTTGTTTCATTATTTTCCTTTATTTCTGAAAATCCACCATAGTGAAACACGAATGGCACGTGCACCATTTTATAAAAGGTGATTAAATCCTAAATTGATGATTTGCATCAATGGCCATAGTCAGGATGTGAACAAAACTTAGGGTTTTCATCTTTTATGGAATAACACTGGATCCACATTGGATCCTTTTCAAAAATTATCATATTTTCAAATATTTTCTTCTTTTATTAGAGTTTAATTTAAAATTGGATCAAAATATATATCAATGGCCATAGTCAGGATATATTGAGAGTTAATTTCATTTTAAACTCTATAAAAGCACCAAAATATATCTTATTCTTCACCTGAATTCAAATATGATTATTATATAATATATTCAATGACCATAGTCAGAGATATATTATATCTTCAATCCTATTTGCATTCATTTAAAGAATGAAATATGATTTTCAAATCCAATTTCACATTTTTTAGAGTCATTCATCATTTAGAATAGAATTGCATCATATTTTCGAAATTTCCTTTTAAAACTCCAGGTGATTTTTCAGTATTTTCTTCATTTCTCAAATCAATGCTTATTTATAGATTCAAACTCAATTCTATCTCATTTCAAGATTCAAAAATTCAATTTCAAAGTCCAATTTGACTTTGAAATTTCAAAATCATTTTGTATTCAAACTTCAAATTTCCAATTCAAGTCCAAAATTCAAAGTTCTAATCAACTTTGAAATTCCAAATTCATTCTCAAGATTCAAATCAACAACTCATTTCAAAGTTTAATTTAACTTTGAAATTTCTGATTCATCTTCTGATTTCAAAATTCAAAATCAAGTTTGTTTCCTTATCTTTAAATTCAAAATCAAGGTTTTGAGACTGATTCTGAATCTCAAAATTTGACTCTTCCTAAATTCAATTTGGGTTTTCAAAACCCAGACCCATCTTCAAAAGTCCCATTTTGACTTTCAAAATCCAAATCCAAAGTTAGAACCCGATCCCAACTTGGATCCAGATTTCCAAATGCAATCTCCACTTTTGGATCTTAGACTTCAGATCCAAATTCCGTTTAGGATCCAAAATCCAATTCCATCTCAAATTCCAGATCTTGGATCCAATTTTATTTATGATCCTGAATCCAACTCCATCTTGGATCTCAGACTTCAGATCCAAATTCCATTTTAGGATCCAGAATCCAATTCCATCTTGGATCTCAGACTTCAGATCCAAATTTCATTTAGTATCCAGAATTCAATTCCATCTTGGATCTCAGACTTCGGATCCAATTCCATTTAAGATTCAGAATTCAACTTCATTTTTGGATCCCAGACTTCTGATCCAATTCCATTTTAGGATTCAAACTTTGGATTCTATCTTGACTTCCGAATTTCAAATCCGATTCCATTTTCAGATCCCATCCAGACTTCTCAAATTCATTTCTATTTTTAAATTTCATTTTTGATTTCTTAAATCCAAGATTCCATTCTGATTTCAAACTTCAAATCCAGAATTCAATTCCATTCCAAAACTCATCTCCTCTCCTAAACCCAGATTCAAAGTCTAATTTCTGACTTTGAAATTTCCTTTCTTTTCTTTTTATCTCAGCTTCAAAATCATTCTTTTCTCAAAGACAAGATTTATTTTCCCAAAACTCTGATTATTTCAAAGACTTAGAACTTCACATCTCTTTTCTATCTCAAGCTCTAAGCTAGATTCAACCATTCAGAAACCATTTCTTCACTCTATTATCAAATTCATCTCAGAAACATTAGGAGATTTCCAAAGTCACTTTTCGAAAGAGCATACATCCTTGCATTACACAAGCATGATTCTTTGTGCATTTAAACTTAGAATAAATTCTTAGATAATCTTTTAGCAAAGCAAAGAGGTATAAAATCGACCCTTGGTTCGATTAGCCCTGGTAAAGGCACCAGGAACGGTCGAACCTCGTACCGACGAGCGAATCCCGTCTCCCGATTTTCTCGCAAATATTTCAAAACGGAGGCGAGTTATTTTCTTAAATATTTTCAAATCAAGGTCAAGTGAGACCCCGCAAAAGAGTTTCTCTCTCTCTCTTCTCTTCGTTTCCTCTTCTCTCTTCTTTTCTTTCTTTTATTTTCTCCCTTCAAAAAGGAGAAAATAGAGGTTGGAAAGGAAAAGAGAAAGAAAGAGAGAGAATACCAAGAGAGGAAAAATTTTGCGATGATCACAACTTTGGTGACCGTGATGGGACTCGTCTTCGTCCGGTTGAATCTATGCCTTTGCTTTGATTTGATATTATCTAAGTCTTTATTCTTCAAATGTCAGTTACATTTCCATGCAAACCTTAGGAGCCTAAATGGAATTGGATCCGAAGATGGAATTTGAATCCGAAGTCTGAATCCTAAATGGATTTGGATCCGAAATATGAATCCTGAATGGAATTGGATCTGAAGTCTGGGATCCAAGATGGAGTTGAATCCGAAATCTTGAATCCTAAATAGGATTGGATCTGAAGTTTGGAATCCAAAATGGAGTTAGATCTGAAGTCTGGAATCCTAAATGGAATTGGATCTGAAGTCTGGAATCCAAAATAGAGTTGAACCCAGAATCTGGAATCCTAAATGGAATTGGATTTGAAAACCCGAATCCAAGGTGGAAATTGGGTTCTAAATCTAGAATACAAGATGGAGATTGAAAATCTGAATCCAAGGTGGAACTGAATTCTAAATCTAGAATCCCAGATGGAATTGGATTTTGAAAATCCAAATGGGGCTTGATGATGGATTTGGATTTTGGAAATCCAGATTTGAATTGAAAACTTAGAAAAAATCGGATTTTGAGATTCAGAATCAATTTGAGGTCTCTGATTTTGAATTGAGAATCAAGACTCAATGAAAAATGAAGGATAAACTTGATTTAAAGCTTGAGTTTTGAAATCAAAAGATGAATCAGGAATTGAACTTTGAAAAAATGCTAAATTGAATTTGAATTTGAATCTTGGAAATGACAATAAATTTTGAATTTTCAAAGTTGAATTCAACTTTGAAATTGGATTTTGAATTGGAAATTAAATTTTGAATATAGAAATGAATTTGAAATTTCAAAGTCAAATGGGACTTTGAAATTGAATTTTTGAATTTTGAAGAGAGATGGGAATTTTAAGAAATAGAAAGAAGAATTTGAATTTATAAGAATTAAAGATTGATTTGAGAAGTGAAGAAGACATTTGAAGAATTACCTCAAAATCACTTGGATTTTGAAAGAATTTCGAAAATATGATTCAATTCTATCCTAAATGATGAATGAATTTAAGGAATTTGAAATTGAATTTAAAAAGCATATTTCATTCTTTAAGTGAATTGAAATAAGATTGAAGATATAATACATCCCTGACTATGGTCATTGAATGTATTATGTAATAATCGTATTTAAATTCAAGTGAAGAATAAAATACATTTTAGTGCCTTTATAGAGTTTAAAATGAAATTAACTCTCAATATATCCTGACTATGGCCATTGATATATATTTTGAGCTAATTTTAAATTAAACTTTAATAAAAGAAGAAATATTTGAAAATATGATGATTTTTGAAGGAGATCCAATATGAATCTGATGTTATTCCATAAAAGATGAAAATCCTAAGTTTTGTTCATATCCTGACTATGGCCATTGATGCAAATCATCAACTTAGGATTTAATCACCTTTTATGAAATGGTGCACGTACCATTCGTGTTTCACCATTGTGAAATTTTGAAATAAAAGAGGAAATGATATGAAATAAATAATTTTATGAAAAATGCATGCTCATACATTCTAATCTAGTACAGGAATGTAAAGTTTCTCATTGATATCTAAGTATTATATTATTGAAAATGGAATTGAAATTTAAATTCCTAAACTAAGAAGAAAAATAGCATTTTCTACCTAATTCCTGCAAAATTCAAGTTAGCACAAGATGATAGAGAAATATAAATGGAAATTGCACATACTAAATTCAGAAATACATAGAAGTATGCTTATTCTAATGAAGAAATGAACATGAAAGAGGCCATGCCTATACAAATGATGAAGTACACCTGCGCACACTTTATGGGAAAGTATATATATCAACACATGTATAAAAATCTATGTATGAGAGGGTATATACAATGCCTTAGTTCAGTGAGGATGAATGATATACTGGAAACATAATAGTGATGTGATAGGTAATGCATATATTAGATTGTAACTGCTACATGGGAGTGAATGGAATGAAGGGACTGAGTAACAGGTGTTAGGGGAAGATGTCGTGATGAAGGACATAACAGTGGCAGCTATAAACTCATACCAGTGTTGCATGAATCTAATCCACCTTCAGTCACCAATTGAGGTGGGTACTTTACATTAATCTTAGTGGAAGACTACTGGCACTTAATGGTATGGATTTTTCAGATTCAGGAAGGTTTCAACATGTATGGTACAAAGGCCTGGATGAATCTCAACATCAAATTGAATATCTGACTCAGACACATCTCTCGGCTTACGCTCCAATCTGAAGCTTTGTAATTTTATCCTTGAAGGGTGTGCTTTACTAGAGATGACTTACACAGGGAATTGTTCTCTTTGTCAGTTCTACAGAACTTCTTGCTGTGGTTAGTGTCTATCAACACTATCTTCATGTTCTGATGACTATTTTGCAGATGTGGATTGTGGCAAATTGATAATGACTCGATTTCTTGTAAGCTGATTTCTGCAAGATGATTACCATGGCCAACGCAAATTTCCTTCGCTAGAGTGCAACTTTAGAGGTTGCAACACATGGGATTCTGATGTCCATTTTAGGCAAATGAAGTACCATAGAAATGAAAATCATGCTGCAAAAAGAAAACTCAGGAATACAGGGTACAGGCAAAAGGGGTCAAATGTACAGTAAACTATACTGAGCATGATTCCATCATATAAAAAACATGAATGATGTAATGACTTGTAACAGAATTACCAGCTAATGTGTAGGGGAATACAATGAATATGGCAATGAAGCAATAGATAAAGAGATTGTGGGTGAGATATAAGTGAGATGTTGTTGTAATTACAGCAACCATGATCATGATAGTGACAGGTAGGTGTAGCTGGACGTATTACGTGATGAAAATGGAAGGCAGTGGGTGGAGTTGTATAAACTACAACAAAGGGATGTTGTGGGGTAGACATGAAGGTAGGGTAATTGGGGAAGATACACAGGGGTAAGTAAGAGGGATACCTACCTATAGTGAAATGCATATCCTACAGATGATATGGAATAAGAGCTACTGATTATTTACATCTCATTCCTTGATTTCTAACAGGATGAAGGTGCTAGACATATCTAAGTATGACCTTCATATGAAAATTAATTCCCTTGGATGACTTTGAAAGAGCGAGATAAATATTAACGAGAAGGAAAATTATAAGAAAAAACAGAAGAAACCAAGTCAGTATTATAACAAGTTACAGGCCTAAACTTAAGATGGCAATATGCTCATTATCAAAGGTATTAAGACATGAAATTCTAATTCAGCAAACAAGGACTATTGAAAGTGATGGGTATCCTCTACCAAATCTTATAACTTATCGTTCCTGGATCCCATTCACGAAGCCTTTTGAGAAAACTTCCCTTGGCACATTTTACCTATAATATTTTATCATTCAGAATTCTTGGTAAAAAAAAAATCAAACTTCCCACTCAAATGAAAGTTTCTCAAGTAACTGCAAGAATGAACATGTGCATGTGCACACGTGTGTGGGTGTGTGATTGTATATTATTTATGTAAAGAGCAGAGATCAAAACCTGGTCATAGTTAAGAAGCGCTGAATCTCGCTTATATTAACCGACTGAATGCTTCCTGAAATGTAAGAAATTACAGCATTAACAAAAGGATCATAAGCTTGTTCTGCAAGGTATGCCAGTGTTCGAGAATCAATTATGGTTCCACTATTACTTGTTGTAGCGAAAAACTGATGGCTCAATAGACAATGTTTGCCCATTCACAGAAATACTTTCTAGATTCAGGTTGTAGTGGGGTATCAATTGCACGAGAGGAGTATAAAGAAGCCCTGGATCTATGATCTTTCCAAGAACAAATATGCCATCACCATTATCCGAGCCTCCCAGGCAATGAGCGAAAGCATTGGGAGCTAAGTTTTGTGATACAAGTTGAGAAATTCTGGACAGATTATTTTGAACAAAACCAATTATTCCATCAACTGCCTTGTCCGACTTTGTTAAATCACAAGAAACAGTAGTACTACAACTATTTTTCAAACAACACCATGTTCCCAACAACATCCGTTGTATTCCAGTTATCAGAAAAGAGAAAGTACCAGAATAAATATATATATATATATATATATATATATATATATATATATATTTTAAAAGAAAACTAGAAGTATCATGCAAATATATTTCATCAATCTGACCCAAATAGCACTTTTGCTGAAGAATTTGAAGTGAAATCATTTGCCACCACCTTGTCAAAGGTCAAAACATCTGACACATAATAACCAATTGTCATACTACCATCTCCATATTGAAACATGTGACCACAACCCTAAGTATCATACTTTGCCTCTTGAGCCTCTAGAGCTGAAACACAACTTATGTCTTAACATGACAGTGTAGATGAGGTTGATGATTTTTGTGAGTCATACAACCCAAGCATAATCAGGTAACTGCAGTAAGAAGATCCTCTTGCTTGGGGGATTCAACAACCTTGACGTTTGCATATTCTTCAAGCCTTCTGGCAAGAGACCATTCAATTAATACATTTTGCACAGAATCAATCTTCATGCCCAGCCTTAATAATATTCAAAGGCTCCTCTTTACAACAAGCTTTTACAGCAGAAATCCAAAACTATGAAGATGCAGAAAAGATCAAATCGTACCTCCTGGACGGCCCATCATGATTGAGTTCAATGTAGAACCGATTGTGATAAAACACAAGATATTTAAGCAGGATATACTGGATTTGTAATCCAAACTTTATGATAAAATCACATGTGAAAGAACTAGAATCTTGCCTCTGAGAAATGAATCAGAATCTGGTCTGTTTTTTTTTTTTTAGCAATAGAGAGCGTATCATGATAGATATCGAAATTTTGCACAGCGTTGACGATACTGCATTGTAACCAAAATGAAACGGCAACAGGCTCATGCTAAACAAAATAAAATCAGTAAATAGATAGAAAATAATAATGGCAAATGAAGTTAACCACATATCAGAAAGGATTTCAAAATAAACAATAAACTGAAAGTTTAAAGAACGAGAAACACAAACTCATGCTACAGTAAGGCATGGTCGTATGTTGTAGTGAAGATTCAGGGGATTCAAAAACCAAGATTGGAAAGCCAATACATAATGAAAATAAGAAATTAAAGATTGAAGAAAAAATTGCAACAAAAAGGGATACGTTGTGGGAATCTGAGAATTCCCTTTGATATTGCACAATGTGTGTGGATCGGTTTTTGCTATATGCAAACTGTCACCACAGTAGTGCTTTTAAAGATGCGATTAAACAGGAAAGTTTCAAGGGAAATTAGAAAAATTAGAGGGAAGGAGGGGCACTTACAGGATTGCTAGAGTTCTAAAGGAAGGAACACCGGTCGCTTGTATATTATCGCAGTATGATGCCCCTTTTGTTAGCCGGCAGAGAGGGGAACCCGATTTCTTCAGTCAACCAAAAAAAAAAAACAGCGAAGAAGAAGATGAGGGGAATTGGAGAACGATCCTGAAAGAGGAGAACCGTGAAAAGCAGAGAGCAATATACACAAAAGAGAGGTGCTAGGGTGGAAAATGGATCCCCCAGATCGTTTCTGCGTGCCTCTTTTAAAGAGGAGGATGAAGGTTCGGGAAACGGGGAGTCCATTAGGCATCAAGGGTTGAAGATGAACAGGAGAGGAAGATCGGTTATGGATCGATGGTGATCCGTGAAGGAAGAGGTCGATGGGGGGGGTTCCTCGATCGGGCGATGGCGATTCAGCGAGAGCGAGAGAGAAAGAGAGCTAGAAGAAGGAGACCACCTCATCGACCCTCTGAAAACCGAAAATGGTTAGGGATCTGTGATCATCGCAAAATTTTTCCTCTCTCGTGGTTTCTCTCTCTTCCTTCTCTTTCCCTTTTCTAACCTCTATTCTCCTCCTTTTTGAAGGGAGAAGGATAAAAGAAAGAAAAGAAAGAGAGAAGAGAAAAAAAAGAAAGAGAGAGAGAAGAGGAATTCTTTTGCGGGTTTTCACTTGACCTTGATTTGAAAATTATTTAGAAAATAACTCGCCTCCGTTTTTGAAAATTTGCGGGAAAATGGAGAGACGGGATTCGCTCGTCGGTACGAGGTTCGACCGTTCCTGGCGCCTTTACCAGGGGTAATCGAACCAAGGATCGAATCTATGCCTTTTGCTTTGCCTAAATATAATCTAAGAATTTATTCTAACTCTAGATGCACAAAGAATCATGCTTGTGCAATGCAAGAATGTATGCTCCTTTTGAAAGATGTTTTTGAAAATTTCCAAGTATTCTGAGATGAACTTGGTAAAGGAGTGAAGAAATGATTTAATCTAACTTAGAACTTGAGATAGATCAGAGGAGTTCTAAGTTTTTGAAGTAAATCAGGATTGGAAGAATAAATGAGAAAGAATGACTTGAAGCTTTGAAATGAAAGGAAATGAAGTTTCAAAGTCAAAATGGGCTTTGAATTTGAACTTGAATTTAGAAAAGGAAATGAATACTTGAGATGGAATTGAATTTGGGTTTTGAAGTTTGAAATTCGGAATGGATCTGAGATAATCAAATGGTATTTAAGAATAGAAATGGATTTAGGGAGTTCAGATGAGATCTAAAAATGGAATTGGATTTGAAATCTAGGATTGGGAATGGAATTGGATCTAAAGATGGATTTAAGATCTAAGATCTGAGATCCGAGATAAAATTGGGTTCCGGATCCTAAGATGGATTTGGATCTGAAGTCTGAGATCCAAATGTAGAATTGGGTTCTGGATCCTAAGATGGATTTGGATCTGAAGTCTGAGATCCAATGTAGAGTTGGACTCTGGATCCTAAGATGGATTTGGATCTGAAGTCTGAGATCCAATGTAGAGTTGGACTCTGGATCCTAAGATGGATTTGGATCTGAAGTCTGAGATCCAAGATGAAGTTGGATTCTGGATCCCAACATGGAATTGGAGTTAAATTCAGGAGATGAATCAAGAACTTCTAAGTTAAATTGAACTTTGATTTTGATTGGAGTTTTGAATATAAAATGAATTTAGAATTTCAAAGTCAATTTGAACTTTGAAATCTGATTTGAACAAAAACGACTTTGGAATCTCAAAGTTAAATTGAACTTTGAGATTGAAAATGAAATTGAATTTGAAAATGAAAAGGATGAATCGGATTTGATAAGAATTGAAGATAGATTTGAGGAAGATATTTACATTACTTGGAGTTTTTGAAAAAGGAATTTTGAAAAATATGAGGCAGTTCTATCCTAAATGATGAATGAATTTGAATAATTTGAAATTGGATTTTTGAAAAGGCTATTCCATTCTTTAGATGAATCAAAAATAAGATTGAAGATATAATACATCCTTGACTATGGTCAATGAATGTATTATATAATAATCTATATTTAAATTCAGGTAAAGAATGAAATACATTTGGTGCTTTTATAGAATTTAAAATGAAATTAACTCTCAATATACCCTGACTATGGCCATTGGTATATGTTTTGAATTAATTTTAAGTTAAATTCTGATAAAAGGAGAAAATATTTAAGGAAAATATGATGAATTTTGAAAACGGATCCAGTGTGGATCCAGTGTTATTTTGCAAAAGTTAAAAATCCTAAGTTTTGTCCATATCCTGACTATGGCCAATGATATGGATCATCAACTTAGGGTCAATTACCTTTTACGAAAACGGTGCATGTGCCATTCGTGTTTCACCATTGTGTCATTTTGAGAAATAAAGGAAAAATGCATGAAGAATAAGTAATTCATGATATTTACAATGCTCATCTACTCTATCTAAAACAGGAAATGTAAATTCTCATTAATATCTAACTATTCAATACATGAAATTGAATTTACAGCTCCAAATAATGATACTTTTCACATATTCCCTGTAAAAACACCTGACTAGTATGAAAACATAAGAAAATTGCTCATATTTTATTGATTTCAAAGATGTAGATGATGGGACATTCATATACCTACCTTGTGCTTGATACCCAAATGAAACAACATTAATGATCCAAGGTATGGAAAAATAGCCTATTGATGTATATATATAGGTATATGTATATATATACTTATATATATATATGTAACATGGATATAGAGTGAGTGTGATTCTGTCTACATGACGTACTAGGTTGATGGGAGAAACCTATACTGCTGTTTGGAGATATACACATGTTAGTCTTTGAGTCAGATGGAAACCAATATGAGGAGGTGTGCATAATTGTGTGACAGTAAGCCAAATATTAATTTCTGAGTTTAGCCCATCAGTCACTTTCAGAGCATACTTTTAAGCTAACTGGTGGGTTTGAGCTTTTGCAGAGGGCAAAAGAACTGATATTCATAACAAGTGGAATTAGTAAATAGATGGCTGCTGTAATAGTGATGGGAAAATGATTTGTAGAAGGGCGAAATGAAAACCTGCTGGAGCTAGAAGTAGACTGGTATTTAGGTTGAGATGAGATGGAGATGGATGCTGCTATAGGTGGAGATGGAATATAGCAGGAAGCTGCCATGAAGAGAGTTCAGGGGAATGAATAGTGTGATTTGCAGCATATCCTGAAATAGCAGAAAAACGATGATGGTTGGCTGGAGCGTACAACAGTGAGGAACATGAGGGTTTAAACAGAGTATGGAGGGAAGCAAATGATGATAAAACCAAGAAGGGTACAATGCTGGGATAAAAGGTGAAGGGAATGGTGTATGACAAGGGAAACGAGTGAGGATGATGGTTGGGGATTACAGCAGGTGGATGTTGTGCAAGTGTAGGCATGGGTAGGATGCTAAGTGGGGAAAAATAGGGACTGCCAGCACAGTGAATATGTGAGTGTGTGTTGTCCCTATGAAGACAGCCAATTGAGGGTGGCTGCAGTGTGCAATGGGGCAGTGCTATGCTGTGCTGAAAGTAAGTGACGGGATGCTACTGGAGGTGATAGAGGCAGGTTGATGGGCAGCTGGAGCTAATAGGGGCTGGACAACAACAGCTGTGGGTGTGAGGTGGTAATGAAAAGGGGAAAATATACATTAGTTGATGAAGTGTGGGTAAGATGGGTTGTGTAAGGGCGAGTAAGTGTGTTGTATGGTTAAGTGTCCAATGCCATCATAACTGGCCATGAGCAAGCTGTTAGCAACTGGACGAAGTGCAGCAGAGTGTTGGTTGTTTTGCTGTAGCACTACGCAGGAAATGGTAAGCATAATGCTGTGATGGAGGTTTAATGAAGTGTTATATCAAATGTTATGCATTTGTGACAGTAGTGAATGAGAGAAGGGAGAGATGCTAACTGTTGTAACTAATATCAAGTGGCGGCGAATTCCATGGAAGGGGTATATGCAGGAGCCAATATATATGGGCATGTGCAGCGAAGCTGCAGCGATACTGTACCGTGAGCTAGAAAAGTGGATGAATATAGTGAAAAAAAATGTTAATGGAGATATCCCACAGATGGTAAGGGTGTGATGGAGATAAGTGTCAATGGGTGTTAGTACAGAAAAGAGGGCAGTGAGATTTTACATAGTGTGGAGGTATATATGGTAATCATGAAGATGAATGGTAGCAGAATATCAGAGAAATGCCATACTATATATTGATATATATATGCTAGATGTTTTAGCCGGAATGGATCTCATGGCTGTGTGAACCATTGAAGCTTGTTTCTATCACTAGTAATGTTATTTTAAAATTTTGTATTTTCCTGAATTTCATCAGGATCAAGTGAAGGACTACTTGGGTTTGATTCTAACCTTTATTCATAGTTACCAAAGCCTATCTGTAAGATACTCAAAATAGCCACAGAGGGGAGATTGAACTCATATGCCAACCTAATTTACAAATTTTACACTTTTAAGAATATAGATCCCACAGAAAGAATCAGACCCTATCCTACCAACAGACAATGTAATCCAAAGTTTAGAGACCACCTTCTGTTCACAACCACTATGATAGTTCGGATTAAGCAAAACGCGATTATGCATTGGGATCTGTTCTACTGGCAAAAACCTACTCGTGATGAAGAGGTAATGGGCCTACGAGTGCTAGGAACTGTAGCGTTTTGTATATCAAAAAGCCATCTGTGCTTTGAAGTTTTGTGTTGTGGAGGGCACTCAAGGATGACTCAGAAAATGCTGACGGACAGTTACTTGCTATCTGAACTGACGTTCCAGGAGATGATGACCCTGATGCCTGTGATGAATTTAGGTTTTGACTACTTGACAATGGCAGATGGTGGGGTTCAAGGTGGAGTATGAAGGAAACAAACACCTAATCCTCGTGGTGCAATGCTGGCATTAGTGGCTTATGGCCACGGTTGACGTTTTTCACAATGGATGTCCAAGTGATAATACGCAGGTGAGGAAAAAAAAAAAAAAGGGGAATAAAGAAAATATGAAGGCCTCCCTATCATGAAAGGTAATAAATGCCGAAAATAACTGGATGTAGAATTAAGCATTAGATGCGATTTAAGATATAAATTAAACTTGAAAGCAAGGGAATTAATAGAACTTTTAGATGCAGCTTATGCATTGCAACAAGAATCAAAATAAAGTACGAAACAGATGGTGATGTATTACAAGAGAGAAATAATAAGTGAGTGAGATATAGAAAACATAATATACAGATAAAATGATACACTTGCGATGATGATCAGATATACAAACAAATATCAAATACGGTAGCAATCTAAAAAAAAAAAGAATGATCCTCACCTCTTTGGCAAACCAACCTTTGCTCAAAGCAGAATGAATTGGGCCCATTAGGACAAGAATTCAACGAAAAATTCCCAATTAATACAGAGGGAGACATAATGTTACACATTCCAATACCAAAGGGAGGGTACAAATTATGCCACATAATCCAGTGAAGGAAGGAACGACAGTGTTCAGGAATCACAAAACGATGAAACAGAGAAATAACAGGAAATCCAAATTTAGAACCAGAATCAAAATTCAAGATATACCAAAACGAAAAATGAGAGAGAAAATAAGATCCAGGATAGATGAAAATAGGGAGCATGGCGTAGCTCAAAACAAGAATTATACAAAAATTTAAACACAATAAAACAGAACATCAAACAGACTATTGAAAATAACTCAAATAATGAAGCAAAACCACCAAACAAAACAAAGATAAAATAAAAAAATGTCGGAATCGTTTGATTCCGGTTGCTGTAGCACTTGGTGGGTCGGTACTGCGATAAGCAAACCGACACCATCAATGATGCATTATCGGCAGCCCCACAACAGGTAAACAAAGGGGAAAATCAGAAAAGGGAGAAGAAAGCTTACTCGATTTGCAGAGGTTCTGAAGAAGGGGGAAAGAGATGCTGATGAAAATTTGATGGTATCGCGATCTTGTTCTGCAGAATGGTCGGCTTCTTCCTTGGAAGTTTAGAGGAGAGATATTGATTTTAGCAGAGTTTCTGGTTTGCAGACACTTTTGAAGGAGGAAGGAGAAAGAACGCCCAAGGGGAGATAGAGGATCAATGAAGCTTTGAGAGGGTGATCAGTGGAGAGGTGAAAAGTCGATCCATTGAAGAGGCTCAAAGGCCTCTTCTTAAAGGGGAAATGGAAGTCTCGAGAGGGGAGTCCGTTGAGAATTGAAGGTGGAGAGCAAAGATGGCCGTTTTAGGATGGAGGGTGGAGAGTGATGAAGGCTTCGTTGAAGGAGAATGAGCGAGAGAGGCCGTTTGCCATTTTCTAAAATTCCCAGGGGGGGGCTCTCTTTTAAAAAAAAAAAAAAAATTATAAAGATGGTGTAAACACCCCAAATTTTCACTCACCTCCCCGACATTTTCACCAAACATCATCATTCAGCCTTTGAAATCGCCGGAGGGCAAAATGGTCATTTTTTGAGTTCAGACCTTATAAAAGTCCAAATTTCATCTGGAACTCTCAAAGTCTCCCTATTTTAGCTCAGATGTTCAAAATTTTATTCCTGACAGGAGACAGGCATCTCCAAGTCTTGGTTCAAGATTATATTGCATAAGACATGACATTGCATATCATTGCATGAGCATCTCATATCACTGCACTGCACAGCATGTCATTTCGAGGTTCAGAACTCTTGATTTCAAAATTTTCAATCCAGATTCGAATTTTAACTATTTTCAAAATTGATTTCAAAACCCTTGGTCTTCAAAATTATCAATTCTTCCCATTTTACCCCCAGGGCTCTGAATTTCAAAATATTTCCTTAGGAAAACAATCTGGATAAATTTCATCTTAGATTTTGCCTTTTTGTCAAACAATTTCAAACATCTTCCTTTTACAAAATCGCCCTACAGGGGCCAACTCTTTTCAAAATTTATGTTTTACCAATTAGTCCAAATTTTTATGAAAATTCCAAAAAGAGGTTGTTGTTTTGTCCTTATTTCAATAAAAAAAGCAATGTGGGACCCACATTGAGGTGGTGTCACACAGGCTTTTCTTTTGAAAAATTTGAATTTTGAAAAACCCAAAAATATAGGAGCCTTGTCCCCTGGATTGGTGCCACTTGTCCTTTCTCTCTCCTCTCATTTACCTGCCATGTGTCAGCATAGGGTTCACCTAGAGTTGGCGCCACATGTCACCTTCTCTCTCCTGCCATCCTTTGACACGTGTCAGTGTGGGGCCACCTTAAGATGCCGCCACAAGTCATTAGTCATCCTCTTCATTTTATGCCACGTGTCAATGTCTACCATCTTCACTCTGTGCCATGTGTCATTCCAAGGTCACCATGAGATGCCACGTGTCATGTGTTGTCCTGTTCAGAAAAAGTAGAACTTGTCTCCTCTGAGGTGGCACCATTTGAATTATGTCTCCTGCAAGTGACACATGTCACTCTCTCCTTTCCTCAGGAAAAGCAAGCGACACGTGTCAATCTCTGCTCCTTTCAGAAAAAGCAGAGGACACATGTCTCCCTCCTATTTTTCTCAGAAAAGTAGATGACACATGTCATCTCCAGCTTCCTTTAGAAAAAGTAGAAGACACATGTCACTCCCTGCTTTTCTCAGAAAAAGCAAGTGACACATGTCACCCTCTGCTCTTCTCAGAAAAAGCAAGGGACATGTGTCTCTCTCTGCTTTCTTCAGAAAAAGCAAGTGACACATGTCACTTTCTACCTCCTTCAGAGAAAGCTAGAATTCAAATATTCAAACTCCAGGCTGAGGTGGCGCAAATCCTGAACTTCACCTTTTCTATTTTGTGTGAGATGGTGCCACATGTCCCTTTCCCTCCTTTTCCTCCCTCTTGCCACATGGCATTGTAGGAGCCACCCTGAGGTGGCGCCACATGTCCATCCTCCATTCCTCCAGGGCCAACCTCCATTTGAAATTCAAATTCTCCTCTGAGGTGGCGCCATTTGAGAAGGCCTCTCCAGACAGCTAACACTTGTCTGCCACATGTCCAGACCTCCCTGCATTAGAAAAAGTAGAAACCCCCCCCCTATGAGGTGGCGCATTTTGCTTCCTCCCTTCATGTTCTCCTGCCACATGGCATCGTAGGAGCCACTCTGAGAAAATGCCATATGTCAGCCTCTTCTTTCTTGCAGAAAAGTAGAATTTGAATTCTTCTGAGGTGGCACAGTCTGCTTCCTCCACTCCTATCCCTCTGACACATGTCAAGCACCTCCAGAGATGGCGCCACATGGCATGCTCCTACTGCTTCCAACTTTACACCTTAGAACACCTTTTGAGGTGGCGCCAATCCAGAGTCCCACTTGGCTTCAAATTTTATTTTTATTTTATTTATAATAAAAGTAGCCCACCATGAGGTGGCGCCACCTGAGGACTCCCTACAAAAAGCAATTTTGAATTTCAAACTCCAAGAGAGCACCCTCTGAGGTGGCGCCATCTGGGAGCTTCCTGCAGAAAAAATCAAGCAAACCAAATTTTGAAAAATTTCAAATCCTGCTGAGGTGTCTCACCCACAAAATTCTCATTTTTTTATTTTCTGAAAAATCAAAATAGCACCCCTGAGATGGCACCACATGGAGGGCTCAGATTGAGCCTGTTTGAAATTCAAAATTTTTCAGAAAATCTATAAAAACAAGGCTCCATGCCCAGCATAGGGAGACTATTTTTGTGAACTTGAAAATTCGACCTAGCCTTCCTGAAAATCCGATTTTTTGCACTTTGGAATTCACGCCCCTTTGGCTCAGTGAAGAAGGTGTAGTGGGTCGATTTTGGTGAACCATCCGAAGCCCGGAGCGAAGGACAAAGGAAGCTCGTGATAGCCGCCCCTTTCAAGAGCTTCTACGCTACGTAACAAAGCAAGGTGCACCTCTTTTCCCCTTGATTTGATTCCATAATTCGATTCGGTAGTCGTTTGAAGAAAGAGCTCATCCGAGAGATGGATTGAGCTATTCTCATAAAACAACATACATAAAAATATTCAATTATGCTTCCTTGATGATTTTTAACATTCATGCATTTAGCTAGATTTAATTTGCATTTTATTTCATTAATTTAGCATGTTTCATGAATTAATTAGGATTAATTTAGCATTTATTTCAATTCTGCTCATTTTCAGTACTTCTCTGTTTTTGTCAGTCAGTCCACACGTCATTTCATGCATTTATTTTTTATTAAAAATCCCCAAAAAATCACAGAATGTGCTCTTAGGTGTCCCTAGAAGTTTGCCAAAAATTCGGAAGAATTTGAAATTGTTTACTATGGTAAACATTCAAAATGGCAAGTCGGGTTTTATTACCCGGGATGCGTTTTGAAAATCATTTTTCGATTTGTAAAATCGATATCTCCCTCATAGGAGATCCGATTTTCAATCCAAAACATGTTCTGAACTCGGAAGAATGTCTAGTTTTTAACCTGATTTTATCATATTTTTCTGATTTTTTATTATGTCTGACAAAAATCAGAGAGTTCGGAACACGTGTCAGAGCCTGATTTGGGCCTCTGAGATTTTGGATCGACTTAGGGCTATGGGTTCTCTTTGTGTGTTGCTCGAAATCCAAAACTGTAAAAAGTGAAAGTTATGTCCGCGGTGTCCTATGTTTTCATCTGAAATCCTGTGATTTTCGGATTTTTCTTGTCAGTCCCCTGTTTTGTGACATTTGTCTGTCCTGTTGATTTAGGCAGAAAAAGTTATATTTTTATCTGTGTTTATGTTGATCAAATGACAAAGTCACGAACATAAAAGTTGTTCATATAGATGTCTTGAGTAGCTCTGTTAAATATCATAAATTTACATAGCCGTTTTCTATTTGTTTGGCATTTTAAATCAGATTGGGGTGATTTTTTCCTCTGTCCGAACTAAATCCCTGTTATCGAACTCACCATGGCTCAAATTCCGAGGCTGTAAAAACCAAAAATGTTCCATTTCAGGTTCTTTAACAGTCTACAAAATATCAGAAGTTTTCATGGTGTAAATCTTGCATTATCATATTAAGCATTTCATTTGGTTCGGATCCATAGGCAAAATCCATCATTTTTAAGACTTCCTTTAAATTTTAGCATTTAAATCATATCCTTTCGTGAATTTTAGCATTCTAGGCTGTTTATCAGAGT
This sequence comes from Nuphar pumila, assembly GCF_984573655.1. NCBI lineage: Eukaryota > Viridiplantae > Streptophyta > Magnoliopsida > Nymphaeales > Nymphaeaceae > Nuphar > Nuphar pumila. Next base: position 23,973,979 of record NC_143257.1, on the reverse strand, counting down.
GTTTAGATGCTTCATACCGAATTTGGTGCAATTTGGAATCCATTTAAGGTTCGGATTATCCATAATACCAAAATAGGGTCCCGCAGGACCCAGATCCAAGCGAAAAACAAGCGAAATTCGTTATTTTGGATAAATTGCAATATGTCAAATTCTGATTTTTACATTCTTAATGTGTTTAGCAGCATGTCATCATGTCTCTTACTGCATTTCATCATCATTTGATTCAATTTGAATTTCAAAATCTCAATTTTATCAAAATTTCCTTCAAAAACCCTGATTTTAAAGGTATAACTTTGATTTTAGGGGTATTTTGGTCATTTTAACCCCAATTCCGAATTTCAAATTATTTTTTACTGAATTTCCTGTATTTTCAACATTTCAAATATCAAGGAAAGCATGAAAATGGGGTTTATATCCAATTAAATCCAATAATTTCATAGTATTATTGGAAAATCTTGGAAAAACCCACATATTTGAGCTAACCTTATTTCAAGTTTGGCAGGGACATTCAAAAGAAGGAGCTGAAGTCTGCAAATTTCTTTTATTTCATTTATTTAGTGATGTAATAATGTAAATTTTGGAATAAGATTTTAATTTTCTGCTTAGACTAGGATGCATATCATATAGTTTGAATTTATGCAATATCATGCTTATATGATTCATGCATTTTATTTCAAAAGCACTATGGATGTACACGAATGACACGTGCACCAACTCTTAGGGAGTTGATGAACTCGGTGGAATCCATATTTACGGCCCTAGTCGGAATATGGACGAGACCCAGATCCATCATCTTTCTACTAGTCACATTAAGCCTACACTCTTAGGCTATCTTAAAATGCACATCATATTTCCAAAGTTTTCAAAATCATGTGCATTAAATCAAATAAACTCTGACCATATTCATGGCCACAGTCAGAATATGTGAAGGATTTATTTTGACTTAATACACCTTTTTCCAACAAATTTCTTAGAAAATCTTTCAAAGTGCATTCATGCATCCATGTCATTTGCATCATGAAATCATTGGTTTTCTCATGATTTTCTTAAGAAAACTTCATTATCAAAAAATCGATTTCTCAAGAAACTCTGAAGATTTTCCAAAATCGGTTTTCCCAAGTCAAGTTTTCACAGTTTCCCATGGAAACCAATCCCTCAAGAAAACTTCTAAGTTGGATTTCCAAGATCAAAGTTTCCCTCGACTTTCCTTGGAAAAGGTTATTTTCTTATGATCTTCAAAAAGAGTTTTCCAATCTTTCTCAAGAATAAAAAAAAAATTGATTTCCAAGTATTCCAAGGGTAAGATTCCCAGGATTTCAAGTTTTGAATTTCCTTCTCCAATGAGTTTTCCTATAAATTTTCCATCATTTTGCTGAGAAAATTCTCAAAGTTCGAGTTTTCCTAAGAAGTGTTTCCCTTTTCAAACATTCACCTTTTCTCAAGAATCACTTCTATTTTCCCAGGATTTTCAACTATTCATGATTTTCCCACATCTTTATGAACTTTCTCATGATTTCAAAAACTCTTTTTTATCTGAGTTTCCTGAGAAATTGACCTTTTTCCTGAGAGATTCTTTCCAACTCCAAATGTTTTCTAAGCATACATCATGTTTTCCAACTTGCATTTTCCAAAAATCTCATAGCACATGCCTGAATTCTCTGTGCATTTAGGATAGAACACGATTTTGATGATTTAACTAAGTCAAGCACAATTTTGGTCCTTGGTTCGATTACCCTTGTTAAAGGCTGCAGAAACGGTTGAACCTCGTACCGACAGGTCGAGCCCCATCCCATGGATTTTCCCGCAATTTTCAAAACGAAGGCGAGTATTTCAAAACAATTTCCAAAATCCGGTCAAGTTTGAAGCGCGAAAGCATTTTCCTTTTTCTCTTCCGCAAGGAAGGGAAGACTGAAAAAATTTCGCGACGATAACAGGTTTGGCGACCGTGATGGGACCTGTCCTTGTCTGGTCAAAGTAGTGCTTGACTTAGTTCAATTATCGAAATTATGTTCACAAAATGTCAGCTCTTTACTTTTTATATCATGCGAACCTAGGAGCCTAGATTTTGACCTAGCTGACATTCATGGCATATAGACTAGGCATGTTTTGGTAGGACCAGATTGAGGAGATATTTTCATGCTCACATAGACTTAGGTCTAAACACAACTCTCCTCAATTTAGGATATGAATGCAAACAATGTATGCTTCTTCAAAGTTTTCAAAAGCTATCTCTCTAGGATTTAGAGCCCTCTATTTCTTGCATGTGATCATTTTTCAAAATCTCCATTACCTACTATTACCCGGTCTTCACGTTGTTGGGCTCTCTTCCACAACCCTAGTTCGGGACAGAGCCTCACAACTGGGCCAACTATTTGGGTTAACACCCCCCTACCACGTACCGCGGGCCACAGTCCGAAGTATATCGGTAGGCGCTCAAGGATGTTGGAAAACCTTACCTTAGAACCGGAGTCGAAATTCTATGCCACGTACCTCGGATTTCGATTCGGGTATATCGGCATAACTGGATTGGACAAAGATGATCTGAACTTAAAGTTGGGATTAAGGTCCTACAGTTGTTTTCAAAATGATGCATCTAGAGTCAGCTTCTTAGGGAGTGCTGAATGTGCATAAATGTTTATGCAGGATGTGAGTTTGTATGCTACTTTTATTTCTCTCATATTTTTTCCAAAAATATCTTTCCAAATATCCATATTCTCATCTTTTCCTTTATTTTCTAAAACCCTGGATGGTTTTTCCCAAATATTCAATTTCTTTCAAAACTCCAGGTGATTTTTCATTCTCCCGTTCTACTGGATCTCGAATTTCCAGCTGCATTTTTATCCTGCCTGCAATTTTTCAAAATCATAGGTTTTCTCTCATTGGATTTTCAATTCTTTTGTCTATTTGCAAAAAATTCTTCATCTTATTTTCCTCATGCATACCTTGATTATTGTGGTGGAAATTGTTTACCCACTTGCCTTCTTCTTACTTTAAATCTGTTTTCGGATTGTTTTTCCAAGAGGTATCTCTTTCTTTCAAATTGGTATTTTCCTCGTGGTTGACGACCTCGCCTAGGTAACAAGGCACATTTTCCATTGTTCATTTCTCTTACAAAGAATGACAACATAATTGTCGTGACTCCAACGACGACTCCATCCCTAGTAATGGGATATTCTTCCAATTGTCCACCATATAATTTTCTTCCCAATCCAAAAATTTCCTCAGAGTCTAATCAAGACTTTATCCTGCAGAGAGCCTTCGCAACATTTGATGGTTCAGACAAGGTCAGGGAAGAAGACCGCACCAATTCAGCGTATCAGCTACTCATCAACATCAGAAGGAGAGATGAATTCGCCAAGGTCAGACAAAGACCAAGAGCAGCCATAAGATGACGGTATCGACCCTCAGATGTACGCAATGTTTCAGAAGATGATGAAGAGGATGATGAGTGAGCAGGCTGGCACCAGCTCAGACAAAAATCCATTCAGTCAGAGAATTAGAGATCGTGTGGCCAAGAGGTCAACCAAGTCCTCTGAGGAGAATGTTCAAGATACTTTAGACGAAGATGATACCGATGAAGAATATGAGGTGCCTCCGGCATTTCAGAAATGTGGCCAAAGGAGGAGTCACAAATCAAAAAGTCAGGTCGCAGAAGAGCCCCTACAAGCACAATTCAAGGAAATGGCCAGAGTGGTCAAGGATCTGCAAGCCCGCGACAAGGGCAAGAAAGTCTTCACCAGCGAGGACTTCTACGACGGTTTAGAAGGGGATGATGATCTGGAGAATCTTCCCCGAAAATTCATCAAGTTCGATGGTTCTGGCAACCCAAAAGCCCATCTCGCCATGTTCTTCGCTGAATGCTCTAGGTTCAAAAGAGACAACAGAGCATTGTTCTTATGCTTTCCCCGCAGCCTGGAAGGAGTCGCGGCCAAATGGTACGCGGGACATATCAATCCTATAGAACTGAAAGAGTTCGACAAAGTCGTGAATTTGTTTGTCGAGCGATTTCTGTTCAATACTGAAGCGCTCCCAACATTGAGCCATCTCTGCAACCTAAGGCAGAATGAAAATGAAAAGGCAAGGGACTTCATTCGCAGATGGAGAGAGACCTGCAACAAAATGAGGGATCCTATATCAGAAAGACATGCTTTATCATTGATCCTCAATAATTTTTTGCAACCTCTGAGAGGATTAATTTCTACCTCACCATCCAAATCTTTCGTTGAACTCATTGAACGAGCAGAATGGCTCGAGTTGAGTGTGGAGAATGGAGTCTATGAAGGCTTCACATTTTCCAAGAACAACCCTCAAGGTGAACAAAAGAAGAAGGCTCACTTCACTTTTGCGGCTAAATCTTTCAATAATAGCAAAGGCAACAAGAATGATCATAGTTTGGAGAGAATCAAAAAGCAAAGAGGAAAGGACATCAACAGTGATAAACCTCTCCAATCCAGCCCTCAGCATCAAAAGAAAGATCAGGAAAAATCAAAGCGCAAGGACTGGAGAACTGATCGAGAATTCACCCCTCTTGATCAGACACTCGAGAGTATCCTCGAGTATATGCTTGAGAAAGACCTTGTCTGATTGCCTAAAGCTGCTGATCCTCCAGCAATTATGGGCAGATTCAAAGAACAATTTTGCAAGTTTCATCGAGCAGTAGGGCATGATACAGAAAACTGTTTCGTCCTTAAGAACATTGTTCAAGATTGCATTGACAAGAAGCTCCTCGTTGAAGATGAAAAGGAAGACTAGTCATCCTGACAAAGATTTTTTCTACAATCATTCAAGAAGATGACAATGCCAACAATTTCCCATTTTCCATCTTGCTTTTTCAAAAGAATAATGTAATCCCATTCTCTTTCCTTGATTTTAAAGCATCAATAAAGTCATCAAATTTTTTTCAATAGCTTGGTGTCGTCTTATTTACTTCCTCTTCCTTTTCATAATGTCTCTCTTGTGAAGAATATCTTAAGGACATCTATCAGTCAAGAAGCTTGTCGCCTTATTCATCAATTATCCTTCTTTTATTCAAAATTTTCTCCCTAGTTACACTGGGGCATTTTTTTTGGAAAATTTATCTTTACCTCAAAACATCCTGTATGCAGGCAGGATAAACCATTCTCTCATTTTGCATATATATGCACTCATTTGCATTCATTTGCACTTCATTTGCATTTCATGTGCATGTGCATTGCATTTGCATTGACTATGCACCCAATTCCATTTCTCCTTCAGGTTAAGGGATAAACCTGAATCATTTTCCATAATTCTTCAATTTCGACCCTCGGGTCATCCAATTCTTCAATTTCGACCTCTGGGTCACCTAATTCCCAATTTTAAAATCACCAAAATTCTCAATTTAGATCGCCAGGTCATCCAATTTTCATTCCCCGTTCAGGATAAGGGGATAATCCTGAAACCATTCATAGAAGCAATCCAACTCTCTATAATGGTCCTCGTTCTTCATTGAACTGATAGTGTTCCTATGTGAACTAATAGTCGAACTGATAGTGTTCCAAATGAACTGATAGTGTTCCAAGCGAACTGATAGTGTTCCAAGCGAACTGATAGTCGTTCCAAGCGAACTGATAGTCGTTCCAAACAAACTGATAGTCGTTCTTCATTTAACTGATAGTGTTCCAAACGAACTGATAGTGTTCCAAGTGAACTGATAGTTGTTCTTCATCGAACTGATAGTGTTCCAACCAAACTGATAGTGTTCCAAGTGAACTGATAGTCGTTCTTCATTGAACTGATAGTGTTCTAAGTGAACTGATAGTCGTTCTTCATTAAACTGATAGTGTTCCCAGTGAACTGATAGTCGTTCTTCATTGAACTGATAGTATTCCCAAGTGAACTGATAATCGTTCTTCATTGAACTGATAGCGTTCCCAAGTGAACTGATAGTCGTTCTTCATCGAACTGATAGTCGTTCTTCCTCGAACTGATAGTGTTCCAAAGAACTGATAGTCGTTCTTAATTGAACTGATATTATTCCCACTGATGGTCGTTCTTAATTGAACTGATATTGTTTCCAACGAACCAATGGTCGTTCTTAATTGAACTGATATTGTTCCTAGTGAACTGATAGTCGCTTCCTTTGGGGAAAGGAGGGGATAATTTTTGTCATGGATGCGTTAAGCCGAACCTCAAATGCTCTCTTTCACCAAGGATTTCAAGAAAATTTTATCAATTTGTCAAATTACTTGTTGATTTCAGAATCTTTATTGCACTAATCTCTATCTCTATTTACCTTCAGCACGACTTCCAAAAGAGTGAAGCTTTTGCGAAAAGAGATTCAAACTTCAAATCCTTTCTATTGGCTAACCAAAAGGATGAAGGATAAATCCTCGATATGGCAAAAAAAAAGAAGATTCAATGTTATTGAAAATTCGTAGATGATCGATATTGATCGCAGTCAATGGCGCATCTTTAAAGACTATTCTTGTAAAATGAGGCAGTGGAAATATCCTGAGCGTTGGAAAAAGAGAGAATTCATCCAAGCCCTGTCTCCTTAAAATCACCTAAGCTGCAATTAAGTATTCGCAAAAGGGATCTCTCACCTGTCGTCAAGATGAAGGCGAATTAGGCGAGTAGACCCCCGGGGCCAAAGAAGATTCGAAACATCTCCAAGATGACGGAGTTTGTGACGGATCCTTCCAGAGAAAGTCCAAAGCACTGTCGAGATGAAGGCAGATGCGATGAACCTCTCGACAATCCCTAAAAGGTATTTAATTTCAGCTATCATCCAAAGAATCCCCAGCCAACTAGCCAATATCATCAACATGAACCCATCGTCCAAGAAGGATCGAAACATCTCCAAGTTGAAGGAGCTTGTGACGTACCCTTCCCAAAAGAGAGCAAGAGAGGAAAAAGAGAGAGAGAAAAAGTCAGAACATCTCCAAAATGAAGGAGAATGTAGCCAAAACACCAGAGAGTCAAAAAAAAGTGCAGAAAGATTATCATGAGAGAAGCTCCCAGGATATCAAACTGCCAAATTTATCAAGAATCCTCTTTAACTTTGTGAAATTCTATTATCAATATTCTTTCATCAATTGCTTTCATAATATCAAATTCTCTTTCTTGTTCATATCAAGGAAATTGATAGCTTCCTTGAAGAAGGTCAATTGCAAACAATTTGGGTTTCCAATTTCGATTCTACGAAGTGAACCTTGTTTGAAGGTAATGCTTTGTGTAGAAAAGAAAGAATATCTTTGCAGCCATGTGCAACATTTTCAAAAACTTGGAATCAACAACAAAATTCTCAATATTTTGATAATATTTTCTAGCTATCCTGACGTGAAGTGAGAGCTCGATATCCGTCTTTGATACATCCAGACACCAATTTTAAATCCCTCCTAAGGACTTGATTCCTTCCCTTCTTTGAGAGCATGAACTCTCAGATTGCACACTTCCCTGTGTCTCCACTGTCCCACCATAGACAGTCCCATTTCGGTTCGAGGTCGAACCACCAATCATTTCTCGCAAAAGGCAATTTCAAAAGCTATTTAGTCTCAGCAATGAGGCGCCCAAAATCAATCCCTTTTCAAGCTTTAGGGACCACATTTTCCTTCATTTTGCAAAACCCCTGTCGGATTTATTGTGCAAAATCTGAAGGTTCCATCATGGTCTCTTCTTTCGAGGATTCCATTCCATTTTCAGCCCGATCAGGATAAGGGTACAAACCTGAGCCTCATTCAAAGAGGTATTTCATTTTCCGCCCAATCAGGATAAGGGTATAAACCTGAGCCTCCTCTGATGAGGTATTCCATTTTCCACCCGATCAGGATAAGGGTACAAACCTGAGCCTCAATCAAAGAGGTATTTCATTTTCCGCCCGATCAGGATAAGGGTACAAACCTGAGCCTCAAACAAAGAGGTATTTCATTTTCTACCCGATCAGGATAAGGGTATAAACCTGAGCCTCAATCAAAGAGGTATTTCATCTTCCGCCCAATCAGGTTAAGGGTACAAATCTGAGTCTCATTTCGATGAGATATTCCATTCCCCAATCAGGTCAAGGGTCAAAACCTGAGCTTTGTTCCATGCGAGGTATTTCTGTCCCATCCAGGTTAAGGGCAAAAACCTGAACTTCGCTCTCATAGAGCAAATCTTTCCTCTTTATTCTTCGCTTCATATCTACCATCTTCCTCGGGCTAATTTCTTCACACCCAGTCAGATCCTTCTAACTGAGGCCTTTTTTTATGTATAGCCCAAATTTGGTGTGTTTTTCTTTGCCACTAAGCTCGGCCATGAGCCGACTTAGCAGCAAAGAGGGGCATCTGTAAACACCCCAAATTTTCACTCACCTCACCGACATTTTCACCAAACATCACCATTCAGCCTTTGAAATCGTCGGAGGGCAAAATGGTCATTTTCTGAGTTCGGACCTTGTAAAAGACAAAATTTCATCTGGAACTCTCAAAGTCTCCCTATTTTAGCTCAGATGTTCAAAATTTTATTCCTGACAAGAGACAGGCATCTCCAAGTCTTGGTTCAAGATTATATTGCATAAGACATGACATTGCATATCATTGCATGAGCATCTCATATCACTGCACTGCACAGCATGTCATTTCGAGGTCCAGAACTCTTGATTTCAAAATTTTCAATCCAGATTCGAATTTTAACTATTTTCAAAATTGATTTCAAAACCCTTGGTCTTCAAAATTATCAATTCTTCCCATTTTACCCCCAGGGCTCTGAATTTCAAAATATTTCCTCAGGAAAACAATCTGGATAAATTTCATCTTAGATTTTGCCCTTTTGTCAAACAATTTCAAACATCTTCCTTTTACAAAATCGCCCTACAGGGGCCAACTCTTTTCAAAATTTCTGTTTTACCAATTAGTCCAAATTTTTATGAAAATTCCAAAAAGCGGTTGTTGTTTTGTCCTTATTTCAATAAAAAAAGCAATGTGGGACCCACATTGAGGTGGTGTCACACAGGCTTTTCTTTTGAAAAATTTGAATTTTGAAAAACCCAAAAATATAGGAGCCTTGTCCCCTGGATTGGTGCCACTTGTCCTTTCTCTCTCCTCTCATTTACCTGCCATGTGTCAGCATAGGGTTCACCTAGAGTTGGCGCCACATGTCACCTTCTCTCTTCTGCCATCCTTTGACACGTGTCAGTGTGGGGCCACCTTAAGATGCCGCCACATGTCATTAGTCATCCTCTTCATTTTATGCCACGTGTCAATGTCTACCATCTTCACCCTGTGCCATGTGTCATTCCAAGGTCACCATGAGATGCCACGTGTCATGTGTTGTCCTGTTCAGAAAAAGTAGAACTTGTCTCCTCTGAGGTGGCACCATTTGAATTATGTCTCCTGCAAGTGACACATGTCACTCTCTCCTTTCCTCAGGAAAAGCAAGCGACACGTGTCAATCTTTGCTCCTTTCAGAAAAAGCAGAGGACACATGTCTCCCTCCTATTTTTCTCAGAAAAGTAGATGACACATGTCATCTCCAGCTTCCTTTAGAAAAAGTAGAAGACACATGTCACTCCCTGCTTTTCTCAGAAAAAGCAAGTGACACATGTCACCCTCTGCTCTTCTCAGAAAAAGCAAGGGACATGTGTCTCTCTCTGCTTTCTTCAGAAAAAGCAAGTGACACATGTCACTTTCTGCCTCCTTCAGAGAAAGCTAGAATTCAAATATTCAAACTCCAGGCTGAGGTGGCGCAAATCCTGAACTTCACCTTTTCTATTTTGTGTGAGATGGTGCCACGTGTCCCTTTCCTTCCTTTTCCTCCCTCTTGCCACATGGCATTGTAGGAGCCACCCTGAGGTAGCGTCACAAGTCCATCCTCCATTCCTCCAGGCCCAACCTCCATTTGAAATTCAAATTCTCCTCTGAGGTGGCGCCATTTGAGAAGGCCTCTCCAGACAGCTGACACTTGTCTGCCACATGTCCAGACCTCCCTGCATTAGAAAAAGTAGAAAAACCCCCCCTATGAGGTGGCGCATTTTGCTTCCTCCCTTCATGTTCTCCTGCCACATGGCATCGTAGGAGCCACTCTGAGAAAATGCCACATGCCAGCCTCTCCTTTCTTGCAGAAAAGTAGAATTTGAATTCTTCTGAGGTGGCACAGTCTGCTTCCTCCACTCCTATCCCTCTGACACATGTCAAGCACCTCCAGAGATGGCGCCACATGGCATGCTCCTACTGCTTCCAACTTTACACCTTAGAACACCTTTTGAGGTGGCGCCAATCCAGAGTCTCACTTGGCTTCAAATTTTATTTTTATTTTATTTTTAATAAAAGTAGCCCACCATGAGGTGGCGCCACCTGAGGACTCCCTACAAAAAGCAATTTTGAATTTCAAACTCCAAGAGAGCACCCTCTGAGGTGGCGCCATCTGGGAGCTTCCTGCAGAAAAAATCAAGCAAACCAAATTTTGAAAAATTTCAAATCCTGCTGAGGTGTCTCACCCACAAAATTCTCATTTTTTTATTTTCTGAAAAATCAAAATAGCACCCCTGAGATGGCACCACATGGAGGGCTCAGATTGAGCCTGTTTGAAATTCAAAATTTTCCAGAAAATCTATAAAAACAAGGCTCCATGCCCAGCATAGGGAGACCATTTTTGTGAACTTGAAAATTCGACCTAGCCTTCCTGAAAATCCGATTTTTTGCACTTTGGAATTCACGCCCCTTTGGCTCAGAGAAGAAGGTGTAGTGGGTCGATTTTGGTGAACCATCCGAAGCCCGGAGCGAAGGACGAAGGAAGCTCGTGATAGCCGCCCCTTTCAAGAGCTTCTACGCTACGTAACGAAGCAAGGTGCACCTCTTTTCCCCTTGATTTGATTCCATAATTTGATTCGGGAGTCGTTTGAAGAAAGAGCTCATCCAAGAGATGGATTGAGCTATTCTCATAAAACGACATACATAAAAATATTCAATTATGCTTCCTTGATGATTTTTAACATTCATGCATTTAGCTAGATTTAATTTGCATTTTATTTCATTAATTTAGCACGTTTCATGAATTAATTAGGATTAATTTAGCATTTATTTCAATTCTGCTCATTTTCAGTAGTTCTCTGTTTTTGTCAGTCAGTACACACGTCATTTCATGCATTTATTTTTTATTAAAAATCCCAAAAAAATCACGGAATGTGCCCTTAGGTGTCCCTAGAAGTTTGCCAAAAATTCGGAAGAATTTGAAATTGTTTACTGTGGTAAACATTCAAAAGGGCAAGTCGGGTGTTATTACCCGGGATGCGTTTTGAAAAAATCATTTTTCGATTTGTAAAATCGAGATCTCCCTCATAGGAGATCCGATTTTCAATCCAAAACATGTTTTGAACTCGGAAGAATGTCTAGTTTTTAACCTGATTTTATCATATTTTTATGATGTTTATTATGTCTGACAAAAATCCGAGAGTTCAGAACATGTGTCAGAGCCTGATTTGGGCCTCTGAGATTTTGGATCGACTTAGGGCTATGGGTTCTCTTTGTGTGTTGCTTGAAATCCAAAACTGTAAAAAGTGAAAGTTATGTCCGAGCTGTCCTATGTTTTCATCTGAAATCCTGTGATTTTTAGAACAGTCGTGATACCTGTTTCGGATTTTTCTTGTCAGTCTCCTGTTTTGTGACATTTGTCTGTCCTGTTGATTTAGGCAAAAAAAGTTATATTTTTCTCTGTATTTCTGTTGATCAAATGCCAAAGTCACGAACATAAAAGTTGTTCATATAGATGTCTTGAGTAGCTCTGTTAAATATCATAAATTTCCATGGCCGTTTTCTATTTGTTTGGCATTTTACATCAGATTGGGGTGATTTTTTCCTCTGTCAGAACTAAATCCCTGTTATCGAACTCACCATAGCTCAAATTCCGAGGCTGTAAAAACCAAAAATGTTCCATTTCGGGTCCTTTAACAGTCTGCAAAATATCAGAAGTTTTCATGATGTAAATCTTGCATTATCATATTAAGCATTGCATTTGGTTCGGATCCATAGGCAAAATCCATCATTTTTAGGACTTCCTTTAAATTTTAGCAATTAAATCATATCATTTCGTAAATTTTAGCATTCTAGGCTGTTTATCAGAGTGTTTAGATGCTTCATACCGAATTTGGTGCAATTTGGAATCCATTTAAGGTTCGAATTATCCATAATACCAAAACAGGGTCTCGCAGGACCCAGATCCAAGCGAAAAACAAGCGAAATTCGTTATTTTGGATAAATTGCAATATGTCAAATTCTGATTTTTACAATCTTAATGTGTTTAGCAGCATGTCATCATGTCTCTTACTGCATTTCATCATCATTTGATTCAATTTGAATTTCAAAATCTCAATTTTATCAAAATTTCCTTCAAAAACCCTGATTTTAAAGGTATAACTTTGATTTTAGGGGTATTTTTGTCATTTTAACCCCAATTCCGAATTTCAAATTATTTCTTACTGAATTTCCTGTATTTTCAACATTTCAAATATCAAGAAAAGCATGAAAATGGGGTTTATATCCAATTAAATCCAATAATTTCATAGTATTATTGGAAAATCTTGGAAAAACCCACATATTTGAGCTAACCTTATTTCAAGTTTGGCAGGGACATTCAAAAGAAGGAGCTGAAGTCTGCAAATTTCTTTTATTTCATTTATTTAGTGATGTAATAATGTAAATTTTGGAATAAGATTTTAATTTTCTGCTTAGACTAGGATGCATATCATATAGTTTGAATTTATGCAATATCATGCTTATATGATTCATGCATTTTATTTCAAAAGCACTATGGATGTACACGAATGACACGTGCACCAACTCTTAGGGAGTTGATGAACTCGGTGGAATCCATATTTACGGCCCTAGTCGGAATATGGACGAGACCCAGATCCATCATCTTTCTACTAGCCACATTAAGCCTACACTCTTAGGCTATCTTAAAATGCACATCATATTTCCAAAGTTTTCAAAATCATGTGCATTAAATCAAATAAACTCTGACCATATTCATGGCCACAGTCAGAATATGTGAAGGATTTATTTTGACTTAATACACCTTTTTCCAACAAATTTCTTAGAAAATCTTTCAAAGTGCATTCATGCATCCATGTCATTTGCATCATGAAATCATTGGTTTTCTCATGATTTTCTTAAGAAAACTTCATTATCAAAAAATCGATTTCTCAAGAAACTCTGAAGATTTTCCAAAATCGGTTTTCCCAAGTCAAGTTTTCACAGTTTCCCATGGAAACCAGTCCCTCAAGAAAACTTCTAAGTTGGATTTCCAAGATCAAAGTTTCCCTCGACTTTCCTTGGAAAAGGTTATTTTCTTATGATCTTCAAAAAGAGTTTTCCAATCTTTCTCAAGAATAAAAAAAAAATTGATTTCCAAGTATTCCAAGGGTAAGATTCCCAGGATTTCAAGTTTTGAATTTCCTTCTCCAATGAGTTTTCCTATAAATTTTCCATCATTTTGCTGAGAAAATTCTCAAAGTTTGAGTTTTCCTAAGAAGTGTTTCCCTTTTCAAACGTTCACCTTTTCTCAAGAATCACTTCTATTTTCCCAAGATTTTCAACTATTCATGATTTTCCCACATCTTTATGAACTTTCTCATGATTTCAAAAACTCTTTTTTATCTGAGTTTCCTGAGAAATTGACCTTTTTCCTGAGAGATTCTTTCCAACTCCAAATGTTTTCTAAGCATACATCATGTTTTCCAACTTGCATTTTCCAAAATCTCATAGCACATGCCTGAATTCTTTGTGCATTTAGGATAGAACACGATTTTGATGATTTAACTAAGTCAAGCACAATTTTGGTCCTTGGTTCGATTACCCCTGTTAAAGGCTGCAGGAACGGTTGAACCTCGTACCGACAGGTCGAGCCCCATCCCATGGATTTTCCCGCAATTTTCAAAACGGAGGTGAGTATTTCAAAACAATTTCCAAAATCCGGTCAAGTTTGAAGCGCGAAAGCATTTTCCTTTTTCTCTTCCGCAAGGAAGGGAAGACTGAAAAAATTTCGCGACGATAACAGGTGGTTTTAAAATGAGGTTTTCAGAAAAAAAAAAGCTTCAAAACCACTTGTTTTTCTCGTGATTTTTTTTTTTCGATTTTTTTGGTTTTTGTGTTATTTTTTTTTCATTTTTTTTGTATTTTTGGAATAAAAACTAGGATTTTACGAGAAAACAAAGATTAAACCCTAATTTTTTGTATTTTTGAGAAGTATTTACAAAATAAGGTTTTCCAGGCTATTTTGGGAAAATTTCTTCAAAAAATGGGTTTGGGTCCTCGTTTTTGAGAAAATGTTCGAGTTTTAAAACTCGAATCGAGAAATACAACGCGATGGATCCAAACGGATGCCGGATGGACTGTCCGAGCTATTTAAAACACTCTTTTTGGTATTTTCCATAATTTTAATTTAAAATTTGAACAAGGAGACTCAGATTTGGATCTGGACAATGGATCCAGATCCGAAATCAATTTAAACTTATGAAATGAATTTAATTTCAATAAAACTAGAGAAATGAACTAGAATTTAGATTTAAAATGACTTATTTACTCAAAAAATGAATTTAGGGGCAAAAAGGGAATATTTAAGAAGATTTTGAAAATTTTGGGGTGTTCACAGATGCCCCTCTTTGCTACTAAGCCGGTTGAAAGCCGAGCTTAGTGGCAAAGAAAACACTCCAAAAATTTAAAAAAATGCCCCAGTCAGCAGATCTGAATAGGGTGTGGAAGAATTTGATTTAAAAGGCATGGTTTTTCAGATTTAAAACCCTTATCCTGAATGGTTTTTGGGAAGGCGAAATCCTCGAAAATGATATGACTGAATAATAGAGATGAAGAAATCATGATGGGACTTTGGGTGAAGATCTCGAAATGATGAAAGGTAAGAATTTAGATCAAGTCTCGTGGGCGAGACAAGATCAAGCTTTTGAAATGACCTAGGTTTGGCCCTTAACCTGGATGGGACGAAGATATATCAAAATAACTTTAATGGGGAAAGGAATATATGAGGACTTTGATGGGACAATTTTGAAAAAACGCCTCATGAGATGAAGCTCAAGTAGGATTTTATTCCGGATGGATATACAAAGCATGAATTCCTCGATGGGAAGAACCATGATGGGACTGGAGGAAGACACCTCGTCGAAACGAGGGAAACTCATTGGAATGAGACTCAGGTTTAACCAAAACCTAAAGGGGACGACCATATGGAATCTCGAGTGAAGAGACCATGATGGGACCTTGGGAGTTTGGACGAACAAATCTGACAGGAATTTCGTGAAAGGAGGAAGGAAATAGGGTTCCCTAAAGCTTAAAAAGAAGGATGAATTTGGATGTCTCATTGTTGAGACTAAATCAGCTTTTGAATTTAATGACCTCTCGCAGGAAGTACAGGTTTTGACCCTTAACCTGAGTGGGAACAACCATACGGATTTCTCAAAACCGTGATGGGACAGGAGAGATACTTCAACTGAATGGGGTAACTCTTCTGGAAGATATAAACAACGTTAGATTGCACCAAAATGGATATTGAATATTTATTTCATTCTTTAGAATATCTAGAAAATTTTTGCCAAATAAGATAAATTTATAGTTGACTTCAATGCTTGAAAACGTGCATATGTGCAAAGATATTCCCTCTTTTACCCAGAGTATTTTCCTCAACGAGGTTAACTTCTTGGTCTTTAAGAGTCAAATTCAAAACTTCAGCGCTGATGATTTTCTTCAAGGAAGCTATCCATTTCCTTGATATGAGAAGAGAAGATATATTCTTAATTTCATAAAAGCAAGTGGTGAAGAGATATTGATAAAAGAATTTCGCATAAGAAAAGATGACTTCTGGCAATTTAGGCAGTTTGATATCTGAGTGTTTTCTCACGATAATCTTTTTGCACTCTTTTTGAGTCATTGAGCTTTTTCGGGCTTTTACATCATCCTTCATTTTGGATGTTCCTGACTTTTCTCTTTTTTTCAGGGAAGGGTACGTCACAAACTCCTTCATCTTGGAGATGCTTCGATCTTTCTTTTATCTTAGGGATTATATATGATGGTATAGGCTCAAAGGTCTTTAGATGATAGCTGAAATCAAATATCATTTAGGGTTTGTCGGTAGGCTCATCACACTCGCCTTCATCTCGACGGTGATCTGAACTTTCCCTGGAAGGATCCTTCACAAACTCCTTCATCTTGGTAGATGATCCAAATCTTCTTTGGCCCCGGGGGTCTACTCGCTTAATTCGCCTTCATCTTGACGACAATTGAGAGATCCCTTGTGCAGATATTTGATTGCAGCTTTAGAAATGAGAAGATATGGATTAGGTGGATTCTTTTATAGCTCAGGATATTTCCATTGTCTAATTGCCAGAAAATCATCTTTAAACATGCGTCATAGCTATGATCAATATCAATTCGCTTCCGGCTTTTCAATGTCATCCAATATTTATTTCACTAATCATACCGAGGATATTTCTTTCATCCTTTTGGTTGATCAACAGGAAAAAGATTTGAATTTTACCTCTTTTTTGCAGAGAGTTTCACCTTTTATGAAGAAAATACTAGAGGTAATCTTTGGTAATTCTTTTGTGCAGTAAGATTTATTTGGGAATCAACAAATATTTTTAGCAAATTGGCAAAGTTTTCATGACTTCTATGTGAAATATTTACTCAATATAGATTTTGATGCAACCCTTAGTTGCAATTTATGATTTTGGATATTCTAACCGATAAACTAAGACCTTTCATTTAACGACCAGCGAAGTAGGTGGAACCTTTCATTTAATGACCAGCGAAGTAGCTGGGACATTTCATTTAACGACCAGCGAAGTAGCTGGGACATTTCATTTAATGACCAGAAAAATCTGTGACCTTTCATTTAACGACCAACGAAGGAGTTGGAACATTTCATTTAGCGACCAGCGAAGTAGCTGGAACATTTCATTTAGCGACCAGCGAAGTAGCTGGGACATTTCATTTAGCGACCAGCGAAGTAGCTGGGACATTTCATTTAGCGACCAACGAAGTAGTTGGGACATTTCATTTAGCGACCAGCGAAGTAGCTGGGACATTTCATTTAGCGACCAGCGAAGTAGCTGGGACATTTCATTTAGCGACCAACGAAGTAGCTGGGACATTTCATTTAATCATTTAACGACCAGCGAAGTAGCTGGGACATTTCATTTAATCATTTAACGACCAGAGAAGTAGCTGGGACATTTCATTTAATCATTTAACGACCAGCGAAGTAGCTGGGACATTTTATTTAATGGCTTGATTTAAGATTGAGACTTTCTGAGAGACAAACAACACGAGGACTGATGAACTTGATTTTTAGATTTGGAAACTTAGCAAAATACCCAATGCGAACACTAGGTTTTCCAACTGAGAGTTGGGAAGGAGATCGGCCTATTTTAAGATATTTAGAGATTAAAGCAAGAAGAATGGCCGGGGTTTCAGGATTATCCCTTATCCTGAAGGGGAAAATAGAATAGACATTTTTGAAGAGAATTTAGAAAAAGAATGATTCAGGTTTATCCCTTAACCTGAAGGGGAAATGAAATAGACATTTGATGAGAATTTAGGAAAATAATGATTCAGGTTTATCCCTTAACCTGAAGGGGAAATGAAATAGACATTTGATGACAATTTAGGAAAAGAATGATTCAGGTTTATCCCTTAACCTGAAGGGGAAATAGAAGATTTTATGAAGAGGTAACCTGAGACTTGAATTTAGAAGGAATATGACAAAATTTAGAATTTATGATCTATGATTTTTAGATGGACCAGGTATGTGACGGGGAATGTAAAAAGAATAAACTTTGAGAAGACAAAAGGATATAGAATTTTGAAGAAAATGTAGAACATTTGAGGAAATTGATTTATTTTTGTAAAAAGAATTCTCACAGGTAGCATGGTTGCCCCTATGAGTGATCTCAGGATTATCTTTTATCCTAAATGGGGAAAAGAATAGAATTTAAGAAGGTGAAGAGATATTGATATAAATTTAGAAAATCAATAAAGGTTGACAAAACTTGTATTTACAAAAGAATTCTCGTAGGTAGCATTATTGCTCCTACGAGGGGTTTCAAGATTTTCTCTTATCCTGAATGGGAAAAAGAATAAAATTTAAAGAGATTAAATGAAAGGAAATTGATATAAATCTAGAAAATCAACAAAGATTAACAAAACTTGTATTTACGAAAGAATCCTCATAGATAGCGTTGTGGCTCCTACGAGGGGTTTCAGGATTATCCCTTATCCTGAATGGGAAAAAGAATAGAATTTAAAGAGATTAAATGAAAGGAAATTGATATAAATCTAGAAAATCAACAAAGATTAACAAAATTTGTATTTACAAAAGAATCCTCATAGGTAGCATTGTGGCTCCTACGAGGGGTTTCAGGATTATCCCTTATTCTGAATGGGAAAAAGAATAGAATTTAAAGAGATTAAATGAAAGGAAATTGATATAAATATAGAAAATCAACAAAGATTAACAAAATTTGTATTTACAAAAGAATCCTCATAGGTAGCGTTGTTGCTCCTACAAGGGGTTTCCGGATTATCCCTTATCCTGAATGGGAAAATGAATAGAATTTAAGAAAATTTAGTGAAGGTAAATTGATATAAATCTAGAAAATCAATAAAGATTGGCAAAACTTGTATTTACAAAAGAATCCTCATAGGTAGCATTGTGGCTCCTACGAGGGGTTTCAGGATTATCCCTTATCCTGAATGGGAACACCTCGGACAACGAGGGTCAGGTTTATCCCTTAACCTGAAAGGGTGAATAAGAATAAAGGAAATACCTCATGGGAAAGAGGCATCAGGTTTATCCCTTAACCTGAAAGGGTAAATAAGAATAAAGGAAATACCTCATGGGAAAGAGGCATCAGGTTTATCCCTTAACCTGAAAGGGTAAAAGAATTGATAAAATTTAATAAAATTTAGGAGAATTTTGATATAACTTGATAAAAACTTGATAAAATTGATATAAACCTGAGAAAAACATGAATAAAATGAATGAAATTGATATAAATATCAAATTTAACTGAAAATTTATAAGATTTAAGATAAAAAGGAATTTTTCTGATCCTGCCTGTATATGGGATCTTTGAAAGGAAAAAAGGTTTATTTAAAAGATAGATGAAAAATCATTTTTGGAAAGAAAATCCACTGCAAGAAGAATGATCAGCGCGATATCTGATCCCTTAAGAAAGGGAATCATCATGAGAGATCATCATGAGGTTTGATTTCGAAGATAGTGGTTTTAAAACCAATTTTGAAAGGGAAAATAAACATGAGGTGATGATTTTGAAGACAAATGGTTTTTTTAAAACCTAATTTGGAAAAGGGAAATCAACATATTAGTTTATTTAAAAAGGGATTTAGATCAAAATATTTGAATCTTTTGAAGACTTTTTAGAAGAAATTTTATGATTTTGAAAATCCTCATAGGCAATATCATTTCTCTCATTAATGATGTCAGGATTGTCTCGCATTCTGAAAAGAACAGGAATTTAAATGCCCCAGTACGGCAAAGGGAGAAGAAGTATTGGATATAAAAGATATAAAGGAAATTGACATTTCATTTGATAAGCAAAAGATTTGATAACAACTGAATATTTACAAGAACTTGAAAAAGGAAAGGACTCATAGAAGACTGGGCTGACTAGCCCCTACAAGACAACTGACAAAAAGAGACGAAAGCAAACAAAAACTTTGGCTTTATCAATTCTTTGAGTGGTCCGGGAATGGTTCTGTCAGGACTGCTGGCTGCTTTTCTTCCTCGTCCTCTATCAGCTCACTTCTGTCAATGCAGTCTTGTATCATGTGTTTGAGGACGAAGCAATGCTCTGTGTCATGCCCCGTTGCTCTATGGAACTTGCAGAATTGATCTTTGAATTTTCCCAAGATTACGGGAGGATCTGCTATTTTAGGGAGCTTGATCATCCCGTGCTTCAAAAGGTAATTCATAATCACTTCTAAACTCTCAGACAACGAAGTGAAGACTCGATCTTTTTCCCACTTGATGTACTTGGGTTTCTCTTGAAGATCACCCTTTTACTGAAAGCCGATTGGAAGAAGTTTATTATTGTTTTTAAAGGATCCCTCCTTCTGCCCCTTATTCTGATCTGCTCTCGGACCACTGCTACTGTTGTTCTTATTTCCTTTGCTGCTGCTGTCAAGATTATTGCAGGAGGCATCAACTGAATGAGCGAATTGCGCCTTCTTCTTCTGGTCTTGGACATTCTTGACCAGAGGTGTGCCCTCGTAAAGCCCACTTTCTATCCCTGCTTTGAGCCATTCAGCTCGCTCGATCAACTTGATGAAGGATTTCGCCGGGGAAGTGGCGATGAGGCTCCTTATAGGCTGAGAGAAATTGTTGAGGATCACCTGCAATGCGTGTTCCTCAGGAATGGGTACCTTCATCTTATTACAGGTGCTTCTCCACCTGTGAATGAAATCACCTGCTCTTTCATTCTCTCCTTGCTTCAGGTTGTAAAGATAATTTAATGTAGGTGAGGCTTCTGTGTTGAATAAGAAGCGCTCGATGAACAGATTTACTACCTTATCGAACTCTCGTAGTTCGATAGGATTCACATGATCGGCATACCATCTGGCTGCTACACCCTCCAAACTGCGGGGAAAACAGATGAACAGAGCCCTGTTATCTTTCCTGAAACGACTGCACTCTGCATAAAATGTGGTCAAGTGGGCTTTAGGGTTGCCAGTCCCATCAAATTTGAGAAACTTGCGAGGAAGATTCTTTAGGTTATCGTCCCCATCTAGACCATCGTAAAAATCTTCGCCAGTGTAGGTCTGCTTGCCCTTACCCTTGGCTTGAATGTCCTTAATCGCTCGATTCATCTCCTTCATCTGTTTACTCATCAGATCCTCTGCTGGAGCCCCAGACTTGGGCTTGTTGACAGATTCGGGCTCTTCCACAGCTATCTTTACAGTCTGTCTCGGAGGATTCCGTTTGTAGACAATCTGCTCTTCCTCTTCTGATTCTTCCTCGACTGACTCTGATTCCTCAAAAGTAGTGTCTGGTTGTACCTTCTTCCTGATGATTCTAACTTGCTTTTTCACAGGGTTCTTCTTCAGCTTGCTTTTAGGAACTGCCTCTTTCAGCTTGGCCTCGGCTTGTTCTGACATCATCCTCGCCATCATCTTTTGGAACATATCATACATAGCGGGGTCGATGTCATCTTTCTTGTTCTGACTTTGTCCCCAGGCTGATTTGGGAGAGCTCATCCCTTCCGCCTCACTGTCGCTGAGTTGAGGATCTGTTTCTTTTCCCCCTCTCGTCGTGACCATTTTCGGATATCAGTGATCTCTTTGTTGAGGAAAGAGGAGGTTTTTAGACCAGAGAAACTTTTTTTTGGAAAAATTTTGACAAGAGGAAGGATTTAGGTTTGAAATCTAAACAATTGTGTCTTATTACTAGGGATTGAGTCGCCACAAAATTTGTGACAATTGCGTTGTTTACTTTACGAGGGAGAGTAACCAAAAAAAAATATGAAGAAAATATTATTTTGAAAAGGATATCTCTTGACGGAAAGAGATTTTTATGAAAATATAAACAAGAATATAAAATCAGAAGAAGAAAATAAAAGAAAAAAATGGAATTTGAGAATAAATGGTAAGGATTTAAAATTTGAAGAACTTGCAGGCAGGATCAGAAGAATTTTTGAAGAAATGTAGAAGAAGAAGCAAAATACACCTGGGTTTTAGAAACAAAAGAGAAAATTTTGAAGTATATACCCAGGGTTTTGGAAAATATAAGGAAGATATATATATAAAATATCATACAATCACAGATATATAAGCAAGGATGCACAAAATAGCACTTCCTAAAGCTGACTCTATATGCAATATTTGAAATGGCTGATAGGACCTTAATCTTAACTCTAAGATTTAGATCATCTGATTCCAATCAAGGTACGCCGATATACCCAAGCCGAAGCTCGAAATACGTGGCATATAAGATATCTCTTCGGTTCTAAGGTAATGGCTTCCCAACATCCTTGAGCACCTACCGATATACCTCGGACTATGGCCCTTAGGTACGTGGTAGGGGGGCGCGAACCCAAATAAGTGGTCCAGTTGTGAGGCTCTCTCCCGAACTATGGTTCAGTGAGACAGCCCAGCAACGTGAAGACCGGGACAATATAGGTAGGGATGTTTTCAAAATATGATTAACATGCAATAAAATCAGAAGGCTCTAATGCAAGTCCTAAAGAGATAGATTTAAATGAAAAGAAGCATACACTTGCATACATTGTTTACATTCAATCCCTAAAATTGAGGAGAGTTGTATTTCAACCTAGATCTAATGTGAACATGGATATAATCTCCTCAATATGGTCCTACCAAACCATACTTAGATCCTATATGCAATGATGTCAGTTTTAGGACAAAATCTAGGCTCCTAAGGTTTGCATGGAAATGTAGCTGACATATGTTAGAATAAAGACTTAGAAAATATTAAAGCAAAGCAAAGGCATAGATTCAACCGGACGAAGATGAGTCCCATCACGGTCGCCAAATCTGTGATCATCGCAAAATTTTTCCTCTCTCGTGGTTTCTCTCTCTTCCTTCTCTTTCCCTTTTCTAACCTCTATTCTCCTCCTTTTTGAAGGGAGAAGGATAAAAGAAAGAAAAGAAAGAGAGAGAGAAGAGGAATTCTTTTGCGGGTTTTCACTTGACCTTGATTTGAAAATTATTTAGAAAGTAACTCGCCTACATTTTTGAAAATTTGCGGGAAAATGGAGAGATAGGATTCGCTCGTCGGTACGAGGTTCGACCGTTCCTGGCGCCTTTACCAGGGGTAATCGAACCAAGGATCGAATCTATGCCTTTTGCTTTGCCTAAATATAATCTAAGAATTTATTCTAACTCTAGATGCACAAAGAATCATGCTTGTGCAATGCAAGAATGTATGCTCCTTTTGAAAGATGTTTTTGAAAATTTCCAAGTATTCTGAGATGAACTTGGTAAAGGAGTGAAGAAATGATTTAATTTAACTTAGAACTTGAGATATATCAGAGGAGTTCTAAGTTTTTGAAGTAAATCAGGATTGGAAGAATAAATGAGAAAGAATGACTTGAAGCTTTGAAATGAAAGGAAATGAAGTTTCAAAGTCAAAATGGGCTTTGAATTTGAACTTGAATTTAGAAAAGGAAATGAATACTTGAGATGGAATTGAATTTGGGTTTTGAAGTTTGAAATTCGGAATGGATCTGAGATAATCAAATGGTATTTAAGAATAGAAATGGATTTAGGGAGTTCAGATGAGATCTAAAAATGGAATTGGATTTGAAATCTAGGATTGGGAATGGAATTGGATCTAAAGATTGATTTAAGATCTGAGATCTGAGATCCGAGATAAAATTGGGTTCCGGATCCTAAGATGGATTTGGATCTGAAGTCTGAGATCCAAATATAGAATTGGGTTCTAGATCCTAAGATGGATTTGGATCTGAAGTCTGAGATCCAATGTAGAGTTGGACTCTGGATCCTAAGATGGATTTGGATCTGAAGTCTGAGATCCAATGTAGAGTTGGACTCTGGATCCTAAGATGGATTTGGATCTGAAGTCTAAGATCCAAGGTGAAGTTGGATTCTGGATCCCAACATGGAATTGGAGTTAAATTCAGGAGATGAATCAAGAACTTCTAAGTTAAATTGAACTTTGATTTTGATTGGAGTTTTGAATATAAAATGAATTTAGAATTTCAAAGTCAATTTGAACTTTGAAATCTGATTTGAACAAAAACGACTTCGGAATCTCAAAGTTAAATTGAACTTTGAGATTGAAAATGAAATTGAATTTGAAAATGAAAAGGATGAATCGGATTTGATAAGGATTGAAGATAGATTTGAGGAAGATATTTACATTACTTGGAGTTTTTGAAAAAGGAATTTTGAAAAATATGATGCAGTTCTATCCTAAATGATGAATGAATTTGAAGAATTTGAAATTGGATTTTTGAAAAGGCTATTCCATTCTTTAGATGAATCAAAAATAAGATTGAAGATATAATACATCCTTGACTATGGTCAATGAATGTATTATATAATAATCTATATTTAAATTCAGGTAAAGAATGAAATACATTTGGTGCTTTTATAGAATTTAAAATGAAATTAACTCTCAATATACCCTGACTATGGCCATTGGTATATGTTTTGAATTAATTTTAAGTTAAATTCTGATAAAAGGAGAAAATATTTAAGGAAAATATGATGAATTTTGAAAACGGATCCAGTGTGGATCCAGTGTTATTTTGCAAAAGTTAAAAATCCTAAGTTTTGTCCATATCCTGACTATGGCCATTGATATGGATCATCAACTTAGGGTCAATTACCTTTTACGAAAATGGTGCATGTGCCATTCGTGTTTCACCATTGTGTCATTTTGAGAAATAAAGGAAAAATGCATGAAGAATAAGTAATTCATGATATTTACAATGCTCATCTACTCTATCTAAAACAGGAAATG
The DNA here is from genome assembly GCF_984573655.1 of Nuphar pumila. Classification (NCBI taxonomy): domain Eukaryota; kingdom Viridiplantae; phylum Streptophyta; class Magnoliopsida; order Nymphaeales; family Nymphaeaceae; genus Nuphar; species Nuphar pumila. Next base: position 23,949,514 of record NC_143257.1, on the reverse strand, counting down.
TAAATTCTCATTAATATCTAACTATTCAATACATGAAATTGAATTTACAGCTCCAAATAATGATACTTTTCACATATTCCCTGTAAAAACACCTGACTAGTATGAAAACATAAGAAAATTGCTCATATTTTATTGATTTCAAAGATGTAGATGATGGGACATTCATATACCTACCTTGTGCTTTATACCCAAATGAAACAACATTAATGATCCAAGGTATGGAAAAATAGCCTATTGATGTATATATATATATAGGTATATGTATATATATACTTATATATATATATATATATATGTAACATGGATATAGAGTGAGTGTGATTCTGTCTACATGACGTAGTAGGTTGATGGGAGAAACCTATACTGCTGTTTGGAGATATACACATGTTAGTCTTTGAGTTAGATGGAAACCTATATGAGGAGGTGTGCATAATTGTGTGACAGTAAGCCAAATATTAATTTCTGAGTTTAGCCCATCAGTCACTTTCAGAGCATACTTTTAAGCTAACTGGTGGGTTAGAGCTTTTGCAGAGGGCAAAAGAACTGATATTCATAACAAGTGAAATTAGTAAATAGATGGCTGCTGTAATAGTGATGGGAAAATGATTTGTAGAACGGCGAAATGAAAACCAGTTGGAGCTAGAAGTAGACTGGTATTTAGGTTGAGATGAGATGGAGATGGATGCTGCTATAGGTGGAGATGGAATATAGCAGGAAGCTGCCATGAAGAGAGTTCAGGGGAATGAATAGTGTGATTTGCAGCATATCCTGAAATAGCAGAAAAACGATGATGGTTGGCTGGAGCGTACAGCAGTGAGGAACATGAGGGTTGAAATAGAGTATGGAGGGAAGCAAATGATGATAAAACCAAGAAGGGTATGATGCTGGGCTAAAAGGTGAAGGGAATGGTGTATGACAAGGGCAACGAGTGAGGATGATGGTTGGGGATTACAGCAAGTGGATGTTGTGCAAGTGTAGGCATGGGTAGGATGCTAAGTGGGGAAAAATAGGGACTGTGCTGGGCAAATGGTGTTGCCAGCACGGTGAATATGTGAGTGTGTGTTGTCCCTATGAAGACAGCCAATTGAGGGTGGCTGCAGTGTGCAATGGGGCAGTGCTATGCTGTGCTGAAAGTAAGTGACAGGATGCTACTGGAGGTGATAGAGGCAGGTTGATGGGCAGCTGGAGCTAATAGGGGCTGGACAACAACAGTTGTGGGTGTGAGGTGGTAATGAAAAGGGGAAAATATACATTAGTTGATGAAGTGTGGGTAAGATGGGTTGTGTAAGGGCAAGTAAGTGTGTTGTATGGTTAAGTGTCCAATGCCATCATAACTGGCCATGAGCAAGCTGTTAGCAACTGGACGAAGTGCAGCAGAGTGTTGGTTGTTTTGCTGTAGCACTACGCAGGAAATGGTAAGCATAATGTTGTGATGGAGGTTTAATGAAGTGTTATATCAAATGTTATGCATTTGTGGCAGTAGTGAATGAGAGAAGGGAGAGATGCTAACTGTTGTAACTAATATCAAGTGGCGGCGAATTCCATGGAAGGGGTATATGCAGGAGCCAATATATATGGGCAAGTGCAGCGAAGCTGCAGCGATACTGTACCGTGAGCTAGAAAAGTGGATGAATATAGTGAAAAAAATGTTAATGGAGATATCCCACAGATGGTAAGGGTGTGATGGAGATAAGTGTCAATGGGTGTTAGTACAGAAAAGAGGGCAGTGAGATTTTACATAGAGTGGAGGTATATATGGTAATCATGAAGATGAATGGTAGCAGAATATCAGAGAAATGCCATACTGTATATTGATATATATATGCTAGATGTTTTAGCCGGAATGGATCTCATGGCTGTGTGAACCATTGAAGCTTGTTTCTATCACTAGTAATGTTATTTTAAAATTTTGTATTTTCCTGAATTTCATCAGGATCAAGTGAAGGACTACTTGGGTTTGATTCTAACCTTTATTCATAGTTACCAAAGCCTATCTGTAAGATACTCAAAATAGCCACAGAGGGGAGATTGAACTCATATGCCAACCTAATTTACAAATTTTACACTTTTAAGAATATAGATCCCACAAAAAGAATCAGACCCTATCCTACCAACAGACAATGTAATCCAAAGTTTAGAGACCACCTTCTGTTCACAGCCACTATGATAGTTCGGATTAAGCAAAACGCGATTATGCATTGGGATCTGTTCTACTGGCAAAAACCTACTCGTGATGAAGAGGTAATGGGCCTACGAGTGTTAGGAACTGTAGCGTTTTGTATATCAAAAAGCCATCTGTGCTTTGAAGTTTTGTGTTGTGGAGGGCACTCAAGGATGACTCAGAAAATGCTGACGGACAGTTACTTGCTATCTGAACTGACGTTCCAGGAGATGATGACCCTGATGCCTGTGATGAATTTAGGTTTTGACTACTTGACAATGGCAAATGGTGGGGTTCAAGGTGGAGTATGAAGGAAACAAACACCTAATCCTCGTGGTGCAATGCTGGCATTAGTGGCTTATGGCCACGGTTGACGTTTTTCACAATGGATGTCCAAGTGATAACACGCAGGTGAGGAAAAAAAAAAAAGGGGGAATAAAGAAAATATGAAGGCCTCCCTATCATGAAAGGTAATAAATGCCGAAAATAACTGAATGCAGAATTAAGCATTAGATGCGATTTAAGATATAAATTAAACCTGAAAGCAAGGGAATTAATAGAACTTTTAGATGCAGCTTATGCATTGCAACAGGAATCAAAATAAAGTACGAAACAGATGGTGATGTATTACAAGAGAGAAATAATAAGTGAGTGAGATATAGAAAACATAATATACAGATAAAATGATACACTTGCGATGATGATCAGATATACAAACAAATATCAAATACGGTAGCAATCTAAAAAAAAAAAAGAATGATCCTCACCTCTTTGGCAAACCAACCTTTGCTCAAAGCAGAACGAATTGGGCCCATTAGGACAAGAATTCAACGGAAAATTCCCAATTAATACAGAGGGAGACATAATGTTACACATTCCAATACCAAAGGGAGGGTACAAATTATGCCACATAATCCAGTGAAGGAAGGAACGACAGTGTTCAGGAATCACAAAACGATGAAACAGAGAAATAACAGGAAATCCAAATTTAGAACCGGAATCAAAATTCAAGATATACCAAAACGAAAAATGAGAGAGAAAATAAGATCCAAGATAGATGAAAATAGGGAGCATGGCGTAGCTCAAAACAAGAATTATACAAATATTTAAACACAATAAAACAGAACATCAAACAGACTATTGAAAATAACTCAAATAATGAAGCAAAACCACCAAACAAAACAAAGATAAAAGAAAAAAAATGTCGGAATCGTTTGATTCTGGTTGCTGTAGCACTTGGTGGGTCGGTACTGCGATAAGCAAACCGACACCATCAATGATGCATTATCGGCAGCCCCACAACAGGTAAACAAAGGGGAAAATCAGAAAAGGGAGAAGAAAGCTTACCCGATTTGCAGAGGTTCTGAAGAAGGGGGAAAGAGATGCTGATGAAAATTTGATGGTATCGCGATCTTGTTTTGCAGAATGGTCGGCTTCTTCCTTGGAAGTTTAGAGGAGAGATATTGATTTTAGCAGAGTTTCTGGTTTGCAGACACTTTTGAAGGAGGAAGGAGAAAGAACGCCCAAGGGGAGATAGAGGATCGATGAAGCTTTGAGAGGGTGATCAGTGGAGAGGTGAAAAGTCGATCCATTGAAGAGGCTCAAAGGCCTCTTCTTAAAGGGGAAATGGAAGTCTCGAGAGGGGAGTCCGTTGAGGATTGAAGGTGGAGAGCGAAGATGGCCGTTTTAGGATGGAGGGTGGAGAGTGATGAAGGCTTCGTTGAAGGGGAATGAGCGAGAGAGGCCGTTTGCCATTTTCTAAAATTCCCAGGGGGGGGCTTTCTTTTTAAAAAAAAAAAAATTTTTGTAAAGATGGTTTTAAAATGAGGTTTTCAGAAAAAAAAAAAGCTTCAAAACCACTTGTTTTTCTCGTGATTTTTTTTTTTTTGATTTTTTTGGTTTTTGTGTTATTTAATTTTTTTTTTGTATTTTTGGAATAAAAACTAGGATTTTACGAGAAAACAAAGATTAAACCCTAATTTTTTGTATTTTTGAGAAGTATTTACAAAAGAAGGTTTTCCAGGCTATTTTGGGAAAATTTCTTCAAAAAATGGGTTTGGGTCCTCGTTTTTGAGAAAATGTTTGAGTTTTAAAACTCGAATCAAGAAATACAACGCGATGGATCCAAACGGATCCGGATGGACTGTCCGAGCTATTTAAAACACTCTTTTTGGTATTTTCCATAATTTTAATTTAAAATTTGAACAAGGAGACTCAGATTTGGATCTAGACAATGGATCCAGATCCGAAATCAATTTAAACATATGAAATGAATTTAATTTCAATAAAACTAGAGAAATGAACTAGAATTTAGATTTAAAATGACTTATTTACTCAAAAAATGAATTTAGGGGCAAAAAGGGAATATTTAAGAAGATTTTGAAAATTTTGGGGTGTTCACAGGATCTTTCCTTAACACATCCTCCAATTTTATCAAAAATTCCAAAACGAGGCTAGTTTATAAGGTTTTTTTTTCAAAAAGATAGATTTTAACAAAAAGGCGTTTATTCAAAAGGTGGTTTTAAGAGCTTATTTTTTGTATTTTCTTTGCATTTTCTGATTTTTTTTGTATTTGTGACATAAATACTTTAAAACTAGGGAAAAATAAGAGATTTAAAACTATTTTTGGATTTTTGAGAAATATTTACAAAAGAAGGGTTTTATGAGAATTCGGGTCTGATTTCTTTGAAAAAATCTTCAAAAAACAGGTTTGGATCTGAATTTTGAGGAGATATTTGAGTTTTGGACCTCGAATCAAGAAATATTGAGCAATGAATCCAAATGGGTACCGGATGGACGGTCTGAGCCTTTCAGAAATTAATTTTGATATTTTTGTAAATTTAATTTGAAAATTAAATAATGAGGCTCAGATTTGGGTTTTGACATTGGATCTGGATCCAAAATTGAATCAGATATATAAAATGAATTTGATTCCAGCAAAACCCAAGAAATAACTGAAATTTAGGTTTAAGATGACTCAATTTACTCAGAAAATGGAGACCAGGGGAAAAAAGGGAATATTTACAAAATTTTGAAAAATTTGGGGTGTTCACACCAACTCTCTAGCTGGTCATTAAATCAAAGGTTTGAACTTTTTGTTGGTCATTAAATCAAAGGTCCCAACTCCTTCACTGGTCATTAAATAAAAGGTCCCAGTTTTTACTGGTCAGAATTTCCAAAATCAAAGATTCAACTCAAGGTCTCATCAAAATCTATATTGAGTGATTATTTCAAAAAGGATTCTCCAAAACTTTGCCAATTTGATTAAAGATATTTGTTGATGCCAATATTTTATTATACAAAGGAATCACCTCAGATTACCTCTAGTATTCTTTCCAAAAAGGTGAAGCTTTTTGCGAAAAAGGATAAAATTCAAATCTTTTCCCTGTTGATCAACCAAAAGGATATAAGAAATGTCCTTAGTATGATTAGCGAAAGAAATATTTAATAATGTTGAAAAGCCAGAAGCGAATTGATATTGATCATGGCTATGGCGCATATTTAAAGACAACTTTCTGACAATCAGGCAGTGGAAATATCCTGAGCTATAAAAAGAATCCACGCAATCCATATCTCCTCAGTCATTTAAGCTGCAATCAAATATCTGCAAAAGGGATCTCTCAATTGTCATCAAGATGAAGACGAAGATGCGAGATAGACCCCTGGGGCCAAACAAGATTTGGATCATGTGATCATCGCAAAATTTTTCCTCTCGTAATGTTCTCTCTCTTCCTTCTCTTTTCCTTTCCAACCTCTATTTTCCTCCTTTTTGAAGGAAGAAAAATAAAAGAGAGAAAAGAAGAGAGAAGAGAAGAGGATGAATTCTTTCGCGGGTCTCACTTGACCTTAATTTTGAAAATGTTTGAAATAACTCACCTCCATTTTTGAAATATTTGCGAGAAAATTGGGAGACGGGATCCGCTCGTCGGTACGAGGTTCGACCGTTCCTGGCACCTTTACCAGGGGTAATCGAACCAAGGGTCGAATTAATGCCTTTTGTTTTGCTAAGAATTTATCTAAGAATTTATTCTAAGTCTAAATGCACAAAGAACCATGCTTGTGCAAATGCAAAGATGTATGCTCTTTTTGAAAATGTTTTGAAAGAATTTCCAAATGAATCTGAGATGAATCTGATAAAGTGAAGAAATGATTTTAACTTAAAAACTTAAGATTAAAGTTCTAAGTTTTTAGAATAATTAAGAGCTTGGGAATATGAATCTGGATTTGGAAATTGATCTTGAAACTTTGAGATGAAAGGAATTTTCAAAGTCATAAATGGACTTTGAATCAGAATAGAAATGAAAAATGGAATTGAATCAGGAGAAAAGGTGGAATTGGGAAATCTGAATAAAATTGAGAAATGGAATTGATTTAAAAGTTGGCATTTCAAGATGAAATCTGAATCCAAGATCTGGATTCTGAATAGAGTTCAAAAATGAATTTTGAATTTAGGATCTAAAATGGGAACTTGATCTGGAATGAAAATGGAATTGGTTTTAAGGATTGAAATTAAAGTGGAATTTGGATTTGGAATTTTGAATGGAATCGGACTGAGAAAATCAAATGGTATTTAAGAATAGAAATGGATTTAAGAGATTCAGATTAGATCCGAAAATGGAATTGAAATCTAGAATTGGAGTTGGATTCTGGATCCTAAACAGAATGTGATCCAAGCTTTGGAATCCAAGATGGATTTGGGTTCTGGATCTTAAAATGGAGTGAATCTGAAGTCTAAGATCCAAATGTAGAATTGGGTTCTGGATCCTAGAATGGATTTGGATCTGAAGTCTGAGATCCAAAGTAGAATTGGGTTCTGGATCCTAAAGAGAAATTGGATCTTGAAGTCTGAGATCCAAGATGAGTTGGGTTCTGGATCCTAAGAATTGGAATTTGGATCTGAATCTGAGATCCAAAGTAGAATGAGATTCATACTTGGAATCTGGATCCAAGTTGAGATTTAACTTTGGATTTGGGCTTTGGAAGTCCAAATGGGACTTTTAAAGATGGATCTAGGTTTTTAGAAGCCCAGAATTTAAGTTTTGAGATTCAAATCCAAACCTTGATTGAAGATAAAGGAGGTGAATTTGATTTTTGAAATCAGAAGATAACTTTAAAGTTAATTTGAACTTTGAAATTGAATTTTGAATTGAGTTGGAATTTTGAAGTTTTGAGTATAATATGATTTTGGAATTTCAAAGTCAAATTGGACTTTGAAATTGAATTTTTGAATCTTTGAAGTGAGATAGAATTGGATTTGGATAAGATTTGATTTAAGAAGAAGAATCACTTGGAATTTTGAAAAGGAAGCTTTGAAAATATGATGCAATTCTATCCTATATGATGAATGAATTTGAATAAGTTTGAAATTAGAATTTGAAAAGCTATTTCATTCTTTAAGTGAATTAAAATAAGATTGAAAATAAAATACATCCTTGACTATGGTCATTGAATGTATTATATGATAATCTATATTTAAATTCAAAAGAAGAATAAAATATATTTTTTTAGTGCTTTTATAGAATTTAAAATGAAATTAACTCTCAATATACCCTGACTATGGCCATTGGTATATATTTTGAGTCAATTTTAAGTTAAATTCTAATAAAAGAATAAAATATTTTTTAGAAAAAAATATGATGAATTTTGAAAATGGATCTAGTGTTATTTTGTAAAAGATAAAAAATGCTAAGTTTTGTCCACACCCTGACTATGGCCATTGATGTGGATCATCAACTTAGTATTTATTATCTCTTACGAAATGGTGCACCTGCCATTTGTGTTCCCATTTGTAAGAATTTGAAAAATAAAGGAAAAATGCATGAAAAACAAGTAATTCAATGATATTTACAATGCTCATCCATTCTACCTAAAGCAAGGAATGTAAATTCTCATTAAGATCTAGCTATTACAATTTGAACTATATTTGAGATCATAATCTAAGAATGATATCAATATTTTTAGAGATTCCTGCAAGAAAGAAGAATTAGCACCACAACGAGATAAAAGAAAAATGGAAGAAATCAATTCTAACTTAAGATGCAATGCCATACTAAAAGAGGCATATGGCATATTCTATGTTCATGAAAGAAATGTGCACATATATACTTATACATATTGATATGTATATATATAGGTGTACTTATATATATATATATATATATATATATATATATATATATATATATATATATATATATATATATATATATATATATAGAGAGAGAGAGAGAGAGAGAGAGGTGTACATAAACAATGTCATAGGCAAACAAAAAATCCTCACTCAAGAAAGCATATACAAGATCTTAATGAAAAATATATATATACAACGAATGGTGGATGATAAAGCGGCTATGTAGGTGAATGGTAGCATACAGTTTGCTGCGAATTGTGCATACAACTAAGTAGAAAAAGTGCCTGAGTGTTGATGCATTAATATACAAAACATGAAGATGTTATATTAACAGAGGGAATAAAAAATGGGTAAGTGTTGTGGTGATGCCAAATATCGTTGTAGATGTCACAGCAATAGAAGACATGGTCATGAATACTAACAACAATTTAAGGTATTTGTTGTAATTGCTTACAACAAGACAAAACACTTGCTGTCAGAAGCTTCCAACAATAAGACCTTTGATGTAAATATTTAGATGGCTGAAGGGTACTGGGAAAGGAAATATAACAGGGTTTATGCAAACAGGTATACAAATGAAGCCTTCTATTGAAAATAACATTAAAGGTTAGTGAGACTGCAGCCATACTGTGATACATGAAGATGCCAGATGTGGCAGGGAATGAGTGTAACTGCTGCTGGTAGTTGCAGCAGTAAAGGGGAATAGCTGGAGTTGATTGGCAGTGAGAACTGGTGGCCGTGGTTTGTGTTGTGGAAGATGATTATATGACTGGAAAGTGCAAGAAAATAATGGGTAGAGGTGAGTGCAAGTTTGACGATGGTGTTAGGTAATGAAAATGAAAAGATAGTGGTCTAACGTTGTGAAGTGGTAAGAGAGGATTGATATAGGATGACACACAGGCTCGATGCCTTAATGAAATGGAGGCACAACTGTGGGTAAAAAAAAAATGGTAACATGTTCACGAAAAATACAGCAAGTGTTACAGGGAATGTGTATACTAATTGGTATGACAGGTGAGATAAGGAAACTGGGTAAGAAGTGTAAGGGGTGTTATGAAATAAGGTACTGGACGGTGACATGTGTAACAACTGAGGGGTTTTGCTGTTACATGATATAGCAATGGCATCTAGCAGGATTGCCGTGACATGGGAATAGTGAATAGGATGCTGAGATAGTAATGTACCATTGTAGGTGCTGGGAGCACTAACAGCCACATAAAATATTTGTTGTAAGTGTTTACAGCAATATAAGATATTTACTGAAAACACTTACAACAATACAAAGCATCTATTGTAAGTGTTTACAGCAATATAAAAGATTTGTTGTAAACACTTACAACAACACAAGGCATCTACTGTAAGTGTTTACAGCAACATAAAATATTTGCTATAAGCACTTACAGCAATACAAAGTATCTGCTGTAAGCACTTAGGTGGTTGAAGGGTGGTGTACACAGTGGAGGGTAAAAGATGGGTGTGCAGGTGATCAACATTGTAAGGGTAGTGCACAAAGAGTAAAATAGGGAAATAGAGGTATTAAGAAAACAGGAGGAAAATAGAGGCTAGGTCAATGGAGTGTTGTTGCTTACATGTGCATGATATAGGCAAATAAAGGTGCGGATGAGAATGTGAGTGTGGCCTATTGATGTACAGTTCAACGACTTAAACTTTCAGCAATTTCCATTTTTTTAAAATCTAATGAATAAAAAATAAATAAATAAATAAATAAAAACTAAAACTTACCTTCAGAGCACGATATGCTTGGAGCACAACACTTTTACCAGGCAGCTAACATGAAAACAAACAGAGTCAGTCACCATAAATTTAACGAAATATCCAAGATGTTCAGATCTCTAATAAACAAGATGCATTTCCATGCAAATATCTGCAAAATTACTCAACGACCCGACACTTGGCCAATGGTGCTCTTGTTTTTTTTTTTATCGCCTATCCTAACCATCACTTTATATTGGATCCATGATGGTTTTGACAACTGTTGTATTTCCTTTACCATCTCTAACAGCAATCCAGTTTTCAAAATGTTGAAGGACATGGGTTGAAGACGGTACTTCCATACAGATGATAGGCTCTCTTTCAAAGACCCGAATAACTTCAGTCCAGTTCACACTTCTAATAACAGAAACATTAACATGGTGCAAATAGCCATGATTTATAGCAACATAAAGACTGTCTTCTCAAGCAAAAGTGCAAGCACCATCACATATTCATTTTTTTTTTTTTGCAATTCTGGTGCATCACCAAGCAATAAAATTGGCAGAAGCAAAACCTATTGCATATGTACTAGGTCCCAAATCTTTTTGAAGGCCATCCTTATTATAAAAGGGGGTCGATAGCATAGATTTCTTTCATTCCACACAGTTTAAGCCTCTCCTTTTTTTTTTGACATTTTACTCATCATATACAAAATGACAAATGCACCCGTTCTTCCCAGTAAAGCATTACACCAGCTTGATTGCAATTAGATGTATAAAATGACACACTAGATCATATACAATGCCATATATTGGATACCTACATTACTCTATGCAGGAAACTTGACACTCTACTGGTGGAAGAATTGAATATATGCGCCTAAATCGGGAGCAGGGTATACATGCTACAGGGAGTTTGATCAGGAGATGCACAGGCAATATATAACAAGGTGGGATGCAGGTGGCGTTAAAACCAAAAATAGAACCAATGGGCACCCATTTAATGATGGATCAAAGCTTCAGAAATGGCAATACGTCTCTAATAAAAAAAAATAAAAAAAAAATACTAGAAACAACAGGCAGCGATAATGAAAAAAAATGAAGCTTCCCCCATTTCTGAACAGGTCGGGTGTTGATGCCATGATTACCGATGGTGAATTGACGCAAGCCACTGCTTCCAAACCGACTTAGTCAATTTTCTTCTTTATTTGCCATGGAAGACCAAGTTGAATGACGGAATGTTTTAGCAGCAACATTAATGAAAAATTATGACAATATATACATGAAGAAAGAGGAGAAAAAAGAAGAAGAAATGTGCAGAGTATAACCGTAAAAGGGGTAGCATAAACATAAAGCATATGGATGTGGAATTTACAAAAACGGGAGAAAATTGTAGGAACCATTCGTTCCTTTTGATTTTGCACCTTTTATACAGATTGATACTTGCTATTGGCGAGATCAGTGCTGTATGGGTGCTTAAAAAAAAATTCAGAAAAACAAGACAGAAGAGGTTAACGAAACAAGAGGGGAGAAAGAGATTTTTTTACCCAATTTCCGCAGGGATCGTTTTGGACTACTTGGTGTTGCAAGGGTAGTCGGTCGGTTTTCTTCAATGGATGAAGGGGGTAGTTGGTTGCCTGAGATCCTTGCAGAGGTAGCCGACCTCCTTCGGCTTGCACTCTCTCAGAAGAAATGCCGCTGGAAAATGGATGCCTCAAAATAAAGAAGGGTAATGGGTATTGCCACGGCTATTGCTTCGGGATTGAAGCTCATTCCATTGATGGGGAAAGACGAAGGGACAGAAAGAAGAGGGATTCGATGAAATGAAGGTCAAAATGAGAAGTGAAAGAGGATGCAATGCGGAGGTGAAGAAGCGATCCCGAGCAGAGGCCTGGATGCCTCTTCTTATAGAAGAGGTGGAAGGATCGAGAAAGGGGTTTAGGGTTTGCGGTTTGTTAGAGATGGATGGAGGAGGAAGGCGTGCGATCGAGGGTGGAGAGAGAGGTGGTTTCAGTGGGAAATGGAGGTGAGAGAAAGGGAGAGGGGCGAGAGAGGCGCCAGCCGGCTGGCCTCCTTCATTCCTTACGAAGGTAAAAAGCCCTAAAAAAGTTTTTTGCAAAAGACCCCTCCCTTTGATTTTCAAATTTTTACAAAAAGGGGGTTCCTGAGGTTTTTAGCAAAATTAATTTTCAAAAAGACTTAAAATCATTTGCTTTTTCTCGTAGTTTTTCCAATTTTTTGGTTTCTTGTGTTATTTCTCAATTTTTTTGTATTTTTAGAATGAAATCCTAAAGTTTGTGAGAAAACAAAGATAAAAGCTAATTTTTTTGTGTGTTTTTTTGCAAAAATATTTACAAAAGGGAACTTTTCTGAGAATTTAAAAGTTATTTTGAGAAAATTTCTTCAGAAATGGTTTTGGGATCCGGATTTTGAGAAAATATGGATTTAAAGTACTCGGTTCGGATCCAGAATTAATTTTGAATATATCAATATGGAATTTAATTTAGAAAATCTGAAGAATGACTGAAATTTAGCTTTGAAATCGCTTTGATTCTCTCAGAAGACGGGGTTAGGGGCAAAAAGGTCATTTTTATAAAACTTTGAAAAATTTGGGGTGTTCACAGATGCCCCTCTTTGCTACTAAGCCGGTTGAAAGCCGAGCTTAGTGGCAAAGACAACACTCCAAATTTTAAAAATGCCCCAGTCAGCAGATCTGAACTGGGTGTGAAAGAATTATTTTTAGAAACATGGCTTCTCAGACTTGAAACCTTATCCTGAATGGTTTTGGGGAGCTGATCTCCTCAAAGATGATGTGATCGAATAATAGAAATGAGGAAATCATGATGGGACTTTGGATGGAAATTCTGAAATGGTGGGAAATGAGAATTTTGATCAGGTCTCATGGGTGAGACCAGATACTCTTATCGGAATGATTCAGGTTTAACCCTTAACCTGGATGGGACGAAAATATATCAAGATGAATTTGAAATAAGGAAAGGAATACACGAGGGTCTTGATGGGACATTTTTGGAAAATGTCTTGTGAAATGAAGCTTAAGTGGAATCCTATCCTGGATGGATATACAAAGCATGGGTTCCTTGATGGGAAGAACCATGATGGGACTGGAAGAAAACATCTCGTCAAAACGAGGAATCTTATTGGAATGTGACTCAGGTTTAACTCAAACCTGCAAGGAAGATACCTCGCAAAGCGAGGTTCCGGGTTAACTCTTAGTCTGAATAGGAAATCTACCATACGGGTTTCTCAAAAATGGAGAAAGCACGATAGGACATTCGGAATTTGGACGAACAAATCCGAGAGGGGTTTTTATGAAAGGAGGAAATATAGGGTTCCCTAAAGCTTCGAAAAGGGGAAGAAATGGGGCGTCTCGTTGCTGAGACTGAAATAGCTTTTGAAATCCAAAGAATCTTTCGCAGAAGGTTCAGGTTTGACCCTTATCCTGAGTGGGGGAAATCTACCATACAGGTTTCTCAAAAATGGAGAAAACCATAATGGGACCTTCGGAATTTGGACGAGCAAATCCAAGAGGGGTTTTTGCGAAAGGAGGAAATATAGGGTTCCCTAAAGCTTCGAAAAGGGGAAGAAATTGGGTGTCTCATTGTTGAGACTGAAATAGCTTTTGAAATCAAATGATCTTTTGCAAATGGTTCAGGTTTGACCCTTATCATGAGTGGGAAACATCATACGAAATCCTTGACTGAAGAAACCGCGATGGGATAGAAAGAGATACTTCAACTGAATAAGGCAACTCTTTTGGAAGATATAAACAACGCTAGGTTGCATCAAAATGGATATTGAATGTTTATTTCATTCTTGGAGTATCTAGAAAATTTTGCCAATCAGATAAAATTATAGCTGATTCAAATGCTTGAAAATGTGCACGTATGTGCAAAGAGACTCCCTCTTTTACCTAGAGTATTTCCTCCAATGAGGTTAACTCCTCAGTTTTAAGAGTTAAATTCAAAATTTTAGCGCTGATGATTTTCTTCAAGGAAGCTATTTATTTCCTTGATATGAGAATAGAAGAAATACTCTTAATTTCATAAAAGCAAGTAATGAAAAGATATTGATAAAAGAATTTTGTATGAGAAAAGATGACTTTTGGCAACTTTGGCAGTTTGATATTTGGGTGTTTTCCCTACGATGATCTTTTTGCACTCTTTTTGAGTCATTTGGGTTTTCTTGGTTTCTCACATCATCCTTCATTTGGATGTCCTGACTTTTCTCTCTTTTTCAGGGAAGGGTACGTCACAAACTCCTTTATCTTGGAGATGCTCCGATCCTTCTTTTTCTCAGGGATTATATATGATGACATTGGCTCAAAAGGTCTTTAGATGATAGCAGAAATCAAATATCTTTTAGGGTTTGTCGGTAGGTTCATCGCACTCGCCTTCATCTTGACGGTGATCTGAACTTTCTCTGGAAGGATCCGTCACAAACTCCGTCATCTTGGAGATGTTTCCAATCTTCTTTGGCCCCGGGGGTCCACTCGCTTAATTCGCCTTCATCTTGACGACAATTGAGAGATCCCTTTTGCGGATATTTGATTGCAACTTTTAAACGAAATGAGAAGATATGGGTTGAGTGGATTCTTTTTATAGCTCAAGATATTTCCACTGCCTGATTGTCAGAAAGTCATTTTAAAATACGCACCATAGCCAAGATCAATATCAATTCTCTTCTGGCTTTTCAACATCATTGAAGATTTCTTTTATTGATCATATCGAAGACATTTCTTACATCCTTTTGGTTGATCAACAGGAAAAGATTTGAATTTACCTCTTTTCGCAAAAAGTTTCACCTTTTTGGAAGGAAATAGATGAGGTAATCTGAGAAAATTCTTTTCGTGCAGTCAGACTTTTAGAATCAACTAATGCTTTTAGCAAATTGGCAAAGTTTTCACGAATTTCTTGTGAAATAATCACTCAATATAAATTTTGATGAGACATTTAGCTGTAATTTAAAGAAATGGTGCAAGAAATCAGACTTTAGAAAACTGGACTGATGAAATATATTAGGTTTTGGAAATCCCGACCAGTTTATGAGAAATTGGATTTTTGATAATCCCGACCAGTGAAAACACTGGATTTCAAATCCCGACCAGTGAAAAATACTGGATTTCAAATCCCGACCAGTTATGACAACTGGATTTCAAATCCCGACCAGTTATAAAAACTGGATTTCAAATCCCGACCAGTTATGAAAACTGGATTTCAAATGTCGACCAGTTATGAAAACTGGATTTTAAATCCCGACCAGTTATGAAAACTGGATTTCAAATCCCGACCAGTTATGAAAACTGGATTTCAAATCCAGACCAGTTATGAAAACTGGATTTCAAATCCCGACCAATTATGAAAACTGGATTTTTGATAATCCCGACCAGTGAAAACACTGGATTTCAAATCCCGACCAGTGAAAAATACTGGATTTCAAATCCCGACCAGTTATGAAAACTGGATTTCAAATCCAGACCAGTGAAAAATACTGGATTTCAAATCCCGACCAGTTATAAAAACTAGATTTCAAATCCCGACCAGTTATAAAAACTGGATTTCAAATCCCGACCAGTGAAAAATACTCGATTTCAAATCCCGACCAGTGAAAAATACTGGATTTCAAATCCCGACCAGTGAAAAATACTGGATTTCAAATCCCGACCAGTGAAAAATACTGGATTTCAAATCCCGACCAGTTATAAAAACTGGATTTCAAATCCTGACCAGTTATAAAAACTGGATTTTGAAAATGAAGGATTTAATCTGATGGTTTGAAAGTGATTGAATTTGGGAGATTATAATCTGAGGGTTGAGAAAATGATAAGATTTTGAGGATATTACAACCAGAGGTTGGGAAACTGATAGAATTGTGAGATTGGAGAAACTTGAAGGTTTTGGAAATGATAAGATTGAGAAGTCGCACCCTAAGGGTTTGATCTTGTGGAATACATGACCAGCTGGAGCTGGATCTTTTGGAAATACATGACCAGCAAGATGCTGGATCTTTTGGAAACACTACAATAGAGCAGTAGATTAGCGACGACCACCTTTCGTCGCTAATCCGTCGCTAATCCATCGCTAACCATGTTAGCGACGGATTAGCGACAACGCGGCGACAGTATGCTTACGTCGCGAATATTTCGACGCTAACTGGCGACGGAATAATTCCGTCGCCAAGTCCGTCGCTAATTGCGACGGAATAACGAGCGCTATATTCCGTCGCCAATCCGCCGGTACTAAACGGCGACCACGGCGTGGCGACGGATTTAATTCCGTCGCTAAGCCGTCGCTAGATTAATATGAATAGCGACGGAATCATCCGTCGCTAATCCGTCGCAAAAACGAAAAAAAATCAAAAAAAAATTATTTAAAAATTAATTACGGAGAACTGTACAATTTATATTTCCTGTACAATTTATATTTCCTGTAAATAAAAAACAAACCACACAAAAAAATTCATATAACAAGTATCTATAATAATTAATCGTTCCACCTTAAAACTAAGAAGTTTAATTATTTACAATTCAACAATTACAATTAGGAAAAATAAAAAAAATAGAACTTCTTCAACACAGTCCTCTAATCATCGCCAAGATTTTGTGCGTCTTCTTGTTCATTGTCTTTATCTGTCCCTTCAGCTCCACTACCCTGATTATCGCTAGCAGCCTACACAAGAAAAGAACAGTCAGTATTGATAAACAAAATATAATGAAATAAATTACACACTATATGTGATTCTATCATGTGCTCATGTGTGATCTAAGGCAATAAAAAAACTCTATATGTGATTCTATCATGCTCATATGTGTGCTAAGGCAGTCAAAAAATTGAATATGTGATTATAGCATGTTCATATGTGTTCTAAGGCATATAAAAAAACTCTATATGTGATTCTACCATGCTCAGATGTGCTTTAAGGCAAGCAAAAAACTATATATGTGATTCGATCATGCTCGTATGTGTGCTAAGGCAGTAAAAAAATTGAATATGTGAATATAGCATGCTCATATGTGCTCTAAGGCAGGCAAAGCCAAAAATTTTATATGTGATTCTATCATAAATGATATATAACATGTTCATATGTGTTCTAAGGCAGTTAAAAAACTCTATATGTTATTATAGCATGTTCATATGTGTGCTAAGGCAGTCAAAAAACAGAATATGTGATTTTGTGGCAATTTCTCATCTTTAGGCAACATACTCTTCACAATCATGCACAAACGGTCAAAACATGATTGACTCAAATTATACTCGGACTTCAAATTCATTAGTTGAAGAACTGCAGACAAGATAGTGTGACTCTCACAACCGTTCCAAAGTGGCTCATCAGCATCTTTAAGTAAATCATAAAATCTACTAGCTGCATCGTTTGGTGATTCTTCATCTACGACAGTTCTTACATCACTAGAACTCATAGCAGAACCCAGTTCTGTTCCTGCAGCATCAAATATCAAATTCGTATATGGATTATCGTGCACCACATTCACCCGTGCATCAAAATCGTTTCTAAATTCTTCTCCATGAAACGCCCAGTTCTGATAATCACTCACAAAACCCTTCCTGTATAGGTGATGTCTAACGCCATGAGGTTCTACAAATCGATTATTCTTACAAATCTTGCAGGGACACCTAATCCGACCTGTGGGATCTACCGTACTGACACTCGCCGTTGCAAATTCAATAAAACTATCGACACCATCCATATATTCATGCGATAACTCATTGTCCACTATCCTACGGTACATCCATTCACGGTTTGCAGTCATTCTGTCGTATGATGTTACGAATAGTATCCTAACGAATTAAGAAAAAAACAATCAGAATGCGACGATGAAGAAAATATCAAATTTATCATGCAATATACTATGTCAAACAATAACAAGAATTTTGATGCATGCATTGATAACTTAATATTTTCATGTGCAAACTATTAATGACATGATACAATCATTTGAAGCATGCTTTTATTATAAAATTTCACATGGAAGTCAAAATCAAATTGAAAGTAACTATATGCAAGCATGGATACAATTACATCAAACATTGCAATACATCATAATCATTCATATCAAATAAATGGCAAACATGTACCTGCAGCAAACACACTTCAATATCTCACTAACTACTACCATGCTTAGCATGGACTCCGTACTCCAAAAATAAGAACACTTCCATATTTCTACATTAAAATCATGCTCAGCATGATCTCCGAACTCCAACAAAGCAGTCCTAGATATCAACAACTAAGTGAGTGTGTGAACAATAAAGTGCTGCATTCAATAAATTAAATAACATGTGATACGTTTGCATCACTTACTCACCACGGGTATTTACCCGATTTGCATTGTTTTTGTCATTTACTTACCACAGGTGGCCGAGCACGAGTTGGTTCCGTTGAAAAATCTGCACAAAAACAAAACAAATTAAGTAACAAACTAACTAATCATGAAACAAGATGAAACACTAACTAAAAAAATCGGGTATTTCTCTCAAGGTACGGGCATTTTCTTATGTGAAACGTTTGAGAAATCGGGTAGAGGTAGGATTTCCATGCATGTTTTGATGGAAATCCATGGCAAATCAGTGGATCTACGAATCCACTATGTTATATTGATATTTTTCCTTGTTTTTCATTTTTTTTTTCAAAAAGAAATCCATGGCACGATCGATGTGGTATGGGTGTCGGCTGACAGACCAGCCGAAGTCAAGCCGTGAACCCTCGTTGTTGGCCCAGCCGAGTGATCGGCTGGGTATGATCCCTTTATTTCAAAAAAAAAAATCTTTTTATTCACGTTGGTGGCTGTTGGCTGGCTGGCAGCCAGCCGAGTAGCACTCGGCTGACTGCCAGCATGCTGGCAGGTGCGCCAGGCCCAACACCCAGTCGGCTGGGTGCTAGGCGAGCCTATGACAGGGCCATAGCCGGCCCAGCCGGCCCAGCCGACAAAAATTCTTTTCAAAACAGGGAAGGGGGTTAAACCCCCTGCCGGAAAGGCAGTTCCGGCATGGGGGGTTGACCCCCTGCCGTGCCTTTACGGCAGGGGGGTCGACCCCCCATGCGTTTCCGGCAGGGGGTCGACCCCCCATGCGTTTCCGGCAGGGGGTCGACCCCCCATGCCTTTCCGACAGGGGGTCGACCCCCCTTGACGGAAACGCAGGGGGTCGACCCCCCTGCCGGAAAGCACGGCAGGGGGTTAAACCCCCTCCGTTTCCGGCAGGGAAGGGGCGTACCCCCTGCGTTTAGAAGAAGAAGAAGAAGAAGAAGAAGAAGAAGAAGAAGAACCTGCGCTTCGCCGGACGGTGGCGGGAGGTTGACGGGGAGCGGCAGCTGGCGAGCGCCGGCTGGCGAGCGGTGGACGGGGAGCGGCGGCTGGCGAGCGGCGGTGGCCGGACGGTGGCGAGGGCCGACGGGCGGCGGGAGGGTGCAGTACAGCGAAACAGGGAAAAGAGAAAGAGGGATGGGATTAGGGATTTACGCGACATTTAGCGACGGCTTAGCGACGGAAAAATTCCGTCGCGAAGCCGTCGCGAAACCCAAATACCAAAAAAGCGACGGAATATATTCTGTCGCTACTCCGTCGCTAATTAGCGACGGAGTAGCGACGACAAAGTTCCCTCTCTAAATCCGTCGCTAAAATGGTGTTCTTGTAATCAAAAGTAGCGACAAAAACATGCAGTCGCTAATCCGTCGCTAAGTAGCGACAGATTAGCGATAAAAGTCGTTTCCTCGCTAATCCGTCGCAAATTAGCGACAGATTCTATCTCTAGCTAATCTGTCGCTAAGTAGCGACGGGAAAAATCCGTCGCTAATTTCCGTCGCTAATTAACAATTTTCTTGTAGTGAAATACATGACCAGCGAGATGCTGGATCCTTTGGAAATACATGACCAGCGAGATGCTGGATCTTTTGGAAATACATGACCAGCGAGATGCTGGATCCTTTGGAAATACATGACCAACGGGACGCTGGATCTTTTGGAAATACATGACCAGCGAGATGTTGGATCCTTTGGAAATACATGAAGTTTTGGGAGATTTATGTCAGAACTTGAATTTAGAAGGAGAAAGGTCTTTGGTCAGAAGACTGATTTTGAAAGGTTACCGGTGTGAAGACCGAGTTTTTCAAATGAGCTCAATATATGATTGAAAAGTTTGAGAAATAACCAGTGCGAAAACTGAGTTTTGAAGATGAGCTAGATTTTTAAAATGAGTTTTTAGAAGATAATTCAAGATTTATCCCCTTATCCTGAACGGGAGAAATAATAGAAAGAATACCTCATTGAAAGGAGGCATCAAGTTTATCCCTTAACCTGAAAGGGTGGGAAGGATTTTTAAAGAGAATAAACCTGAATCTTTGAATTTTGGAAATGGACTAGCCGGAAGGCTAGATTTTGGAAGAAGGTCCCGCCTGGCAGTTGGGGTTTTTTTGAAAAAGAAGCGAATCCTAGTTGGGACTCGAATTTTCAGAAAATAAAAGATAAAGAGAAACCCGAGTTTTGAAAACTTGAATTTCTAAAGATTGTTTTCCAATGCGAGGATTGGATTCAAAAGGAAGTCCGAGTCGGAACTCGAAACTTCAAACGAAAATAATAGAGGAAAAAACAAGCTAGAACTCGGATAAAAGATAAGGAGAAACCCGAGTTTTGAAAACTCGAATTTCTAAAGAAATGACTAATTTCCAATGCAAGGATTGGATTCAGAAGGAAGTCTGAGTCGGAACTCAGAACTTCAAACGAAAATAATAAATGAAAAAAAACCCGAGCTGGAACTGGGATAAAAGATAAAGAGAAACCCGAGTTTTGAAAAACTCGAATTTATATATATAAAAAAAATGATTATTTTCCAATGCGAGGATTGGATTCAGAAGGAAGTTTGAGTCGGAACTCGGAACTTCAAACGAAAATAATAAATGAAAAACCCGAGCTGGAACTCGGATAAAAGATAAAGAGAAACCAGAGTTTTGAAAAACTCGAATTTATAAAGAAATGATTGTTTTCCAATGCGAGGATTGGATTCAGAAGGAAGTCTGAGTCAGAACTCGGAACTTCAAACGAAAGAATAAAGGGAAGAGTCCGAGTGGAAACTCAGGTTTTTTTGACAAAAAGTTTTAATCAAGAGATTAATTTTTTAAAATTTGCCAGTGCGAGGACCAGACCTGGGATTGAGAATGACCATTTAGAGGACTGAATTTATTTACATATGATCTGATTGCTCCTTTATCTTAACTGGGGAGGAAATAAAATCTTGAGAAAGAACTGATGAGAAGAGATAGAAATTGATGGAAGATTTGACAAAAGAGAAGAATCAAGGAAATTTTATGGAAAGAATTCTCACAGGTAGCATTGTTGCTCCTATGAGGGGTTTCAGGATTATCCGTTATCCTGAATGGGGATATTCTTTGAAAATAAGAATCAAGAAGAATTAATAAAATGGATGAATACTGATAAAGATGGATAAACAAAAGGTTGATAAAAGTTGAGAAAAAAAGTTTGATCCTGCCTGCATGTGGGATCTTTAAACTGAGAGAAGAAGATGAGAAAATCATTTTTGAAAAGAAGGATTAACCACGAGAGCTAATCTTTGAAAGGGGATCATTCATGAGAGATCATAATGAGGGTTAATTTTTTGAAGCAATGATTTGAAAATCATTTTGTAGAAAATATGATCAACACGAGGGTTGATATTTGAATATAATTATTCAAAATCATTTTTTTAGAAAATATGATCAACGCAAGGGTTGATCTTTGAATGCAATGATTTGAAGTCAATTTTTAGAAAACATAATCAACCCCAGGATTGATCTTTGAATGCAATGATTCGAAATCCATTTTTTTAGCAAATATGATCAACACAAGAGTTGATGTTTGAATGTAATAAAATCAATTTTTGGAAAATGAGATCAACACAAGAGTTGATCTTTGAAATGCAATGATTCGAAATCGATTTGTAGAAAAATATGATCAACACGAGGGTTGATCTTTGAATGTAATGAAATCAAATTTTTGGGAAATGAGTCAACACAAGGGTTGATCTTTGAATGTAATGGTTCGAAAACTAATTTTTAGAAAATATGATCAACACAAGGGTTGATCTTTGAATGAAAATGAAATCAAATCTTTGAAAAATGAGATCAACACAAGGGATTGATCTTTGAATGTAATGATTTGAAGTCAATTTTTTGGAAAATATGATCAATGCCAGGGATTGATGTTCGAATGTAATGATTTGAAAACCAAATTTTTAGAAAATATGATCAACACAAAGGTCGATTTTTGAAATGCAATAATTTGAAATCAATATGATCAACACAAGGGTTGATCTTTGAAATGCAATGATTCAAAATCAATTTGTAGAAAAATATAATCAACACAAGGGTTGATCTTTGAAAAAGGTTGTAATGAAATATTTGAACTAAGATTTTCATTGTTTTTGAAGACCCTCATAGGTAATATCATTTCTCTCATGAATGATGTCAGTATTGTCCCATATTTTTGAAAAAGAAAAAAGAATTTAATGGCCCAATATAGCAAGAAGAAGGAAGTATTGAATATCAAAGATATAAAGAAAATCGACATTTCATTGATAAGCAAAAGTTGATAACAAAGCCGAATATTTACAAGTATTATAACTAAAATAGTCACAAAAACTGGGCTGACTTGCCCCTACAAAACGACTAACGGGAATGAAAGCGAAAACTCTTGGCATTCTCAATTCTCTGATTGGTCTGGAAAAGGTCCAGTTGAAACTGTAGGTTGCTCTTCTCCTTCTTCTGGTACCAGAAGCTCTTTATCAATGTAGTCTTGCACAAGGTTTTGGAGGACGAAGCAACGCTCTGTGTCATGCCCCCTTGCTCGATGAAACTTGCAGAAGCAATCTTTCCATTTTCCTATGATGACAGGAGGATCAACCTTTCTTGGGAGTTTGATCATGCCTTTTTCAAGGAGGTATTGGAGAACTTCTTCGATCGGCTGACCTAGAGGGGTAAGCTGACGATCATGACCCCAACCTTCATGCTTTGCTTTCTTCGGCTTATTTGACTTCTGCCGAGTGCTGACCCCTACCTGGTAGCTGGACTGAGCTTGCATGTTTAGGAGATCTGAACGCCTTTCTTCTTCGATTTTGATAAAGAGATTCTTATCAAGGCAGTCTTGAACTATATTCTTGAAGATGAAGCAATGCTCAGTGTTATGCCCTATTGCTCAGTGGTACCCACAGAATTGGTCTATATATTTTCCCATGATTGTGGAAGGGCTGGCGGCTTTTGGGAGCCTGAGTAATCCGCTAGACAACATGTATTCGAAGACTTTGTCGAGCGGTTCATTTAAAGGAGTGAAATCTCGATCCTTGCTCCAATCCTTACGCTTTGGTTCTTCTTGCTTCTTGCCTTTTTGCTGAAGACTGTATTGAAGACGTTTATCATTGTTTTCGCAACGCTTCCCAATCTGGCCTTTATGTTCTCCCAAGTTATTGCCCTGGTTGCTTTGTTTGCTACCCCTGTTGGCTTTAGAGTTTCCTGCGCGGATGTGGCTGTGTTCAGTCATGGGGAAGGTGACAGACGCCTTTCCTTCTGTGGGAACTTTTCCGCAATTGGCTTCAGCTTGTTCCGACAAGATCTCAACCATCATCTTTTTGAATAATTGGTATATCGCGGGATCAATCTCACTTTTGCTGTCCTGAACTCCCTTTCTGACAGATTTTTGAGAATCCATTCCTTACTCTCTCTGCTTGTAACTAGGATGTTAGAGCAGTGTGATCTCTGAGCTTTACCCGACTCAACTGATACTGTTGATGCTCTCTGTGGATTATAAATGGGTCTCTTAGAAAAGATCTAGAAAGAAATTTTAATAAAGGAGGAAATCATAATCTGAAAATGAAAACATCCCATTACGAGGGATCGGGTTGTCATCAAAATTTGCGACAACCGCACTGTTTTTCTGAAAAAGGATAGACAAGTAAAATGTGAATAAAGATAAATTTTGAAAAGGACATATCCTGACAAAAAAAATGTTTTATTGTAAATGAGGGTAAGGAATAGAATATAGAAAAGAAAATTTTTGAAGAATTGCAGGCAGGATAAAAAAGAATTAGAAGAAATTAAGAGAAGAAAAAGGAAAATACACCGGGGTTTTAAAACAAGGAGAAAATTTTGAATAATATATACCCAGGGTTTTGGAAAATTGTAGGGAATATCAAAATATCATACAATCATAGATATACAAACAAGGATGCACAAACAACAATCCCTAGAGGCTGACTCTAAATGCAATATTTTGAAAAGGTCTTGTAGGACCTTAATCCTAACTCTAAGGTTCAGATCATCTGATTCCAATCAAGATATGCCGATATACTCAAGCCAAGACTCGAAGTACGTGGCATAGAAATATTTCTCTGGTTCTAAGGTAATGGCTTCCCAACATCCTTGAGCACCTACCGATATACCTCGGACTATGGCCCTTAGGTACGTGGTAGGGGCGCGCGAACCCAAATAAGTGGTCCAGTTGTGAGGCTCTCTCCCGAACTATGGTTCAGTGAGACAGCCCAGCAACCTGAAGACCGGGACAGTATTAGGTAGGGAGGTTTTTTAAAAAATATGCTCAACATGCAAAAAAAAATCAGATGTCTCTAATGCAAGTCCTAAAGAGATAGATTAAAATGAAGAGAAGCATACACTTGCATACATTGTTTGCATTCAATCCCTAAAATTGAGGAGAGTTGTATTTCAGACCTAAGTCTAATGTGAGCATGGAATAATCTCCTCAATATGGTCCTACCAAACCATACTTAAATCCTATATGCAATGATGTCAGCTTAGGACAAAATCTAGGCTTCCTAAGGTTTGCATGGAAATGAAGCTGACACATGTTTTTAGAATAAAGACTTAGGTAATATCAAAGCAAAGCAAAGGCATCAATTCGACCAGACAGAAATGAGTCCCATCACGGTCGCCAAACCTGTGATCATCACAAAATTTTTCCTCTCGTAATGTTCTCTCTCTTCCTTCTCTTTTTCCTTTCCAACCTCTATTTTCCTCCTTTTTGAAGGGAGAAAAATAAAAGAGAGAAAAGAAGAGAGAAGAGAAAAGAAAGAAGAGAAGTGAAGAGAAGAGGAGGAATTCTTTCGCGGGTCTCACTTGACCTTAATTTTGAAAATGTTTGAAATAACTCGCCTCCGTTTTT
This sequence comes from Nuphar pumila, assembly GCF_984573655.1. Classification (NCBI taxonomy): domain Eukaryota; kingdom Viridiplantae; phylum Streptophyta; class Magnoliopsida; order Nymphaeales; family Nymphaeaceae; genus Nuphar; species Nuphar pumila. The sequence goes on along the minus strand of NC_143257.1, from coordinate 23,924,318 downwards.
GAAATATTTGCGGGAAAATTGGGAGATGGGATCTGCTCGTCGGTACGAGGTTCGACCGTTCCTGGCGCCTTTACCAGGGGTAATCGAACCAAGGGTCGAATTAATGCCTTTTGTTTTGCTAAGAATTTATCTAAGAATTTATTCTAAGTCTAAATGCACAAATAACCATGCTTGTGCAAATGCAAATATGTATGCTCTTTTTGAAAATGTTTTGAAAGAATTTCCAAATGAATCTGAGATGAATCTGATAAAGTGAAGAAATGATTTTAACTTAGAACTTAAGATTAAAGTTCTAAGTTTTTATAATAATTAAGAGCTTGGGAATATGAATCTGGATTTGGAAAATGATCTTGAAACTTTGAGATGAAAGGAATTTTCAAAGTCATAAATGGACTTTGAATCAGAATAGAAATGAAAAATGGAATTGAATCAGGAGAAAAGGTGGAATTGGGAAATCTGAATAAAATTGAGAAATGGAATTGATTTAAAAGTTGGCATTTCAAGATGAAATCCGAATCCAAGTTCTGGATTCTGAATAGAGTTCAAAATTGAATTTTGAATTTAGGATCTAAAATGGGAACTTGATCTGGAATGAAAATGGAATTGGTTTTAAGGATTGAAATTAAAGTGGAATTTGGATTTGGAATTTTGAATGGAATCGGACTGAGAAAATCAAATGGTATTTAAGAATAGAAATGGATTTAAGAGATTCAGATTAGATCCAAAAATGAAATTGAAATCTAGAATTGGAGTTGGATTCTGGATCCTAAACAGAATGGGATCCAAGCTTTGGAATCCAAGATGGATTTGGGTTCTGGATCCTAAAATGGAGTGGATCTGAAGTCTGAGATCCAAATGTAGAATTGGGTTCTGGATCCTAGAATGGATTTGAATCTGAAGTCTGAGATCCAAAGTAGAATTGGGTTCTGGATCCTAAAGAGGAATTGGATCTTGAAGTCTAAGATCCAAGATGAGTTGGGTTCTGGATCCTAAGAATTGAAATTTGGATCTGAATCTGAAATCCAAAGTAGAATGGGATTCATACTTGGAAATCTGGATCCAAGTTGAGATTTAACTTTGGATTTGGGCTTTGGAAGTCCAAATGGGACTTTTAAAGATGGATCTGGGTTTTTAGAAACCCAGAATTTAAGTTTTGAGATTCAAATCCAAACCTTGATTGAAGATAAAGGAGGTGAATTTGATTTTTGAAATCAGAAGATAACTTCAAGGTTAATTTGAACTTTGAAATTGAATTTTGAATTGAGTTGAAATTTTGAAGTTTTGAGTATAATATGATTTTGGAATTTCAAAGTCAAATTGGACTTTGAAATTGAATTTTTGAATCTTTGAAGTGAGATAGAATTGGATTTGGATAAGATTTGATTTAAGAAGAAGAATCACTTGGAATTTTGAAAAGGAAGCTTTGAAAATATGATGCAATTCTATCCTATATGATGAATGAATTTGAATAAGTTTGAAATTGGAATTTGAAAAGCTATTTCATTCTTTAAGTGAATTAAAATAAGATTGAAAATATAATACATCCTTGACTATGGTCATTGAATGTATTATATGATAATCTATATTTAAATTCAAAAGAAGAATAAAATATATTTTTTTAGTGCTTTTATAGAATTTAAAATGAAATTAACTCTCAATATACCCTGACTATGGCCATTGTTATATATTTTGAGTTAATTTTAAGTTAAATTCTAATAAAAGAATAAAATATTTTTTAGAAAAAAATATGATGAATTATGAAAATGGATCCAGTGTTATTTTGTAAAAGATAAAAAATGCTAAGTTTTGTCAACACCCTGACTATGGCCATTGATGTGGATCATCAACTTAGTATTTATTATCTCTTACGAAATGGTGCACCTGCCATTCGTGTTCCCATTTGTGAGAATTTGAAAAATAAAGGCAAAATGCATGAAAAACAAGTAATTCAATGATATTTACAATGCTCATCCATTCTACCTAAAGCAAGGAATGTAAATTCTCATTAAGATCTAGCTATTACAATTTGAACTAAATTTGAGATCATAATCTAAGAATGATATCAATATTTTTAGAGATTCCTGCAAGAAAGAAGAATTAGCACCACATCGAGATAAAAGAAAAATGGAAGAAATCAATTCTAACTTAAGATGCAATGCCATACTAAAAGAGGCATATGGCATATTCTATGTTCATGAAAGAAATGTGCACATATATACTTATACATATTGATATGTATATATATAGGTGTACTTATATATATATATATATATATATATATATATATATATAGAGAGAGAGAGAGAGAGAGAGAGAGAGAGAGTGAGAGAGAGAGAGAGAGGTGTACATAAACAATGTCATAGGCAAACAAAAAATCCTCACTCAAGAAAGCATATACAAGATCTTAATAAAAAATATATATATACAACGAATGGTGGATGATAAAGCGGCTATGTAGGTGAATGGTAGCATACAGTTAAGTAGAAAAAGTGCCTGAGTGTTGATGCATTAATTTACAAAACATGAAGATGTTATATTAACAGAGGGAATAAAAAATGGGTAAGTGTTGTGGTGATGCCAAATATCGTTGTAGATGTCACAGCAATAGAAGACATGGTCATGAATACTAACAACAATTTAAGGTATTTGTTGTAATTGCTTACAACAAGACAAAACACTTGCTGTCAGAAGCTTCCAACAATAAGGCCTTTGATGTAAATATTTAGATGGCTGAAGGGTACTGGGAAAGGAAATATAACAGGGTTTATGCAAACAGGTATACAAATGAAGCCTTCTATTGAAAATAACATTAAAGGTTAGTGAGACTGCAGCCATACTGTGATACATGAAGATGCCAGATGTGGCAGGGAATGAGTGTAACTGCTGCTGGTAGTTGCAGCAGTAAAGGGGAATAGCAGGAGTTGATTGGCAGTGAGAACTGGTGGCCGTGGTTTGTGTAGTGGAAGATGATTGTATGACTGGAAAGTGCAAGAAAATGAATGGGTAGAGGTGAGTGCAAGTTTGACGATGGTGTTAGGTAATGAAAATGAAAAGATAGTGGTCTAACGCTGTGAAGTGGTAAGAGAGGATTGATATAGGATGACACACAGGCTCGATGCCTTAATGAAATGGAGGCACAACTGTGGGTAAAAAAAAATGGTAGCATGTTCACGAAAAATACAGCAAGTGTTATAAGGAATGTGTATACTAATAGGTATGACAGGTGAGATAAGGAAACTGGGTAACTAGTGCAAGGGGTGTTATGAAATAAGGTACTGGAAGGTGACATGTGTAACAACTGAGGGGTTTTGCTGTTACATGATATAGCAATGGCATCTAGCAGGATTGCCGTGACATGGGAATAGTGAATCAGATGCTGAGATAGTAATGTACCATTGTAGGTGTTGGGAGCACTAACAGCCACATAAAATATTTGCTGTATGTGTTTACAGCAATATAAAAGATTTGTTTTAAACACTTACAACAACACAAGGCATCTACTGTAAGTGTTTACAGCAACATAAAATATTTGTTGTAAGCACTTACAGCAATACAAAGTATCTGCTGTAAGCACTTAGGTGGTTGAAGGGTGGTGTACACAGTGGAGGGTAAAAGATGGGTTTGCAGGTGATCAACATTGTAAGGGTAGTGCACAAAGAGTAAAATAGGGAAATAGAGGTATTAAGAAAACAGGAGGAAAACAGAGGCTAGGTCAATGGAGTGTTGCTGCTTACATTTGCATGATATAGGCAAATAAAGGTGCGGATGAGAATGTGAGTGCGGCCTATTGATGTACAGTTCAACGACTTAAACTTTCAGCAATTTCCATTTTTTTTAAATCTAATGAATAAAAAATAAATAACTAAATAAATAAAAACTAAAACTTACCTTCAGAGAACGATATGCTTGGAGCACAACACTTTTACCAGGCTGCTAACATGAAAACAAACAGAGTCAGTCACCATAAATTTAACGAAATATCCATCATGTTCAGATCTCTTATAAACAAGATGCATTTCCATGCAAATATCTGCAAAATTACTCAACGACCCGACACTTGGCCAATGGTGCTCTTGTTTTTTTTTATCGCCTGTCCTAACCATCACTTTATATTAAATCCTATATGCAATGATGTCAGCTTAGGACAAAATCTAGGCTTCCTAAGGTTTGCATGGTAATGACGCTGACACATGTTTTTAGAATAAAGACTTAGGTAATATCAAAGCAAAGCAAAGGCATCAATTCGACCAGACAGAAATGAGTCCCATCACGGTCGCCAAACCTGTGATCATCACAAAATTTTTCCTCTCGTAATGTTCTCTCTCTTCCTTCTCTTTTTCCTTTCCAACCTCTATTTTCCTCCTTTTTGAAGGGAGAAAAATAAAAGAGAGAAAAGAAGAGAGAAGAGAAAAGAAAGAAGAGAAGAGAAGAGAAGAGGAGGAATTCTTTCGCGGGTCTCACTTGACCTTAATTTTGAAAATGTTTGAAATAACTCGCCTCTGTTTTTGAAATATTTGCGGGAAAATTGGGAGATGGGATCTGCTCGTCGGTACGAGGTTCGACCGTTCCTGGCGCCTTTACCAGGGGTAATCGAACCAAGGGTCGAATTAATGCCTTTTGTTTTGCTAAGAATTTATCTAAGAATTTATTCTAAGTCTAAATGCACAAAGAACCATGCTTGTGCAAATGCAAAGATGTATGCTCTTTTTGAAAATGTTTTGAAAGAATTTTCAAATGAATCTGAGATGAATCTGATAAAGTGAAGAAATGATTTTAACTTAGAACTTAAGATTAAAGTTCTAATTTTTGAGAATAATTAAGAGCTTGGGAATATGAATCTGGATTTGGAAAATGATCTTGAAACTTTGAGATGAAAGGAATTTTCAAAGTCATAAATGGACTTTGAATCACAATAGAAATGAAAAATGGAATTGAATCAGGAGAAAACGTGGAATTGGGAAATCTGAATAAAATTGAGAAATGGAATTGATTTAAAAGTTGGCATTTCAAGATGAAATTCGAATCCAAGTTCTAGATTCTGAATAGAGTTCAAAATTGAATTTTGAATTTAGGATCTAAAATGGGAACTTGATCTGGAATGAAAATGGAATTGGTTTTAAGGATTGAAATTAAAGTGGAATTTGGATTTGGAATTTTGAATGTAATCGGACTGAGAAAATCAAATGGTATTTAAGAATAGAAATGGATTTAAGAGATTCAGATTAGATCCGAAAATGGAATTGAAATCTAGAATTGGAGTTGGATTCTAGATCCTAAACAGAATGGGATCCAAGCTTTGGAATCCAAGATGGATTTGGGTTCTGGATCCTAAAATGGAGTGGATCTGAAGTCTGAGATCCAAATGTAGAATTGGGTTCTGGATCCTAGAATGGATTTGGATCTGAAGTCTAAGATCGAAAGTAGAATTGGGTTCTGGATCCTAAAGAGGAATTGAATCTTGAAGTCTGAGATCCAAGATGAGTTGGGTTCTGGATCCTAAGAATTGGAATTTGGATCTGAATCTGACAACCAAAGTAGAATGGGATTCATACTTGGAAATCTGGATCCAAGTTGAGATTTAACTTTGGAAGTCCAAATGGGACTTTTAAAGATGGATCTGGGTTTTTAGAAACCCAGAATTTAAGTTTTGAGATTCAAATCCAAACCTTGATTGAAGATAAAGGAGGTGAATTTGATTTTTGAAATCAGAAGATAACTTCAAAGTTAATTTGAACTTTGAAATTGAATTTTGAATTGAGTTGGAATTTTGAAGTTTTGAGTATAATATGATTTTGGAATTTCAAAGTCAAATTGGACTTTGAAATTGAATTTTTGAATCTTTGAAGTGAGATAGAATTGGATTTGGATAAGATTTGATTTAAGAAGAAGAATCACTTGGAATTTTGAAAAGAAAGCTTTGAAAATATGATGCAATTCTATCCTATATGATGAATGAATTTGAATAAGTTTGAAATTGGAATTTGAAAAGCTATTTCATTCTTTAAGTGAATTAAAATAAGATTGAAAATATAATACATCCTTGACTATGGTCATTGAATGTATTATATGATAATCTATATTTAAATTCAAAAGAAGAATAAAATACATTTTTTAGTGCTTTTATAGAATTTAAAATGAAATTAACTCTCAATATACCCTGACTATGGCCATTGGTATATATTTTGAGTTAATTTTAAGTTAAATTCTAATAAAAGAATAAAATATTTTTTAGAAAAAAATATGATGAATTTTGAAAATGGATCCAGTGTGGATCCAGTGTTATTTTGTAAAAGATAAAAAATGCTAAGTTTTGTCCACACCCTGACTATGGCCATTGATGTGGATCATCAACTTAGTATTTATTATCTCTTACGAAATGGTGCACGTGCCATTCGTGTTCCCATTTGTGAGAATTTGAAAAATAAAGGCAAAATGCATGAAAAACAAGTAATTCAATGATATTTACAATGCTCATCCATTCTACCTAAAGCAAGGAATGTAAATTCTCATTAAGATCTAGCTATTACAATTTGAACTAAATTTGAGATCATAATCTAAGAATGATATCAATATTTTTAGAGATTCCTGCAAGAAAGAAGAATTAGCACCACATCGAGATAAAAAAAAATGGAAGAAATCAATTCTAACTTAAGATGCTACGCCATACTAAAAGAGGCATATGGCATATTCTATGTTCATTAAAGAAATGTGCACATATATACTTATACATATTGATATGTATATATATAGGTGTACTTATATATATATATATATAGAGGTGTACATAAACAATGTCATAGGCAAACAAAAAATCCTCAGTCAAGAAAGCATATACAAGATCTTAATGAAAAATATATATATACAACGAATGGTGGATGATAAAGCGGCTATGTAGGTGAATGGTAGCATACAGTTTGCTGGGAATTGTGCATACAGCTAAGTAGAAAAAGTGCCTGAGTGTTGATGCATTAATATACAAAACATGAAGATGTTATATTAACAGAGGGAATAAAAAATGGGTAAGTTTTGTGGTGATGCCAAATATCGCTGTAGATGTCACAGCAATAGAAGACATGGTCATGAATACTAACAACAATTTAAGGTATTTGCTATAATTGCTTACAGCAAGACAAAACACTTGCTGTCAGAAGCTTCCAACAATAAGACCTTTGATGTAAATATTTAGATGGCTGAAGGGTACTGGGAAAGGAAATATAACAGGGTTTATGCAAACAGGTATACAAATGAAGCCTTCTATTGAAAATAACATTAAAGGTTAGTGAGACTGCAGCCATACTGTGATACATGAAGATGCCAGATGTGGCTGGGAATGAGTGTAACTGCTGCTGGTAGTTGCAGCAGTAAAGGGGAATAGCTAGAGTTGATTGGCAGTGAGAACTGGTGGCCGTGGTTTGTGTAGTGAAAGATGATTATATGACTGGAAAGTGCAGTAAAATGAAAGGGTAGAGGTGAGTGCAAGTTTGACGATGGTGTTAGGTAATGAAAATGAAAAGATAGTGGTCTAACGCTGTGAAGTGGTAAGAGAGGATTGATATAGGATGACACACAGGCTCGATGCCTTAATGAAATGGAGGCACAACTGTGGGTAAAAAAAAATGGTAACATGTTCACGAAAAATACAGCAAGTGTTACAGGGAATGTGTATACTAATAGGTATGACAGGTGAGATAAGAAAACTGGGTAAGAAGTGTAAGGGGTGTTATGAAATAAGGTACTGGAAGGTGACATGTGTAACAACTGAGGGGTTTTGCTGTTACATGATATAGCAATGGCATCCAGCAGGATTGCCGTGACATGGGAATAGTGAATAGGATGCTGAGATAGTAATGTACCATTGTAGGTGCTGGGAGCACTAACAGCCACATAAGATATTTGCTGTAAGTGTTTACAACAATATAAGATATTTACTGAAAACACTTACAGCAATACAAAGCATCTATTGTAAGTGTTTACAGCAATATAAAAGATTTGTTGTAAACACTTACAACAACACAAGGCATCTACTGTAAGTGTTTACAGCAACATAAAATATTTGCTGTAAGCACTTTCAGCAATACAAAGTATCTGCTGTAAGCACTTAGGTGGTTGAAGGGTGGTGTACACAGTGGAGGGTAAAAGATGGGTGTGCAAGTGATCAACATTGTAAGGGTAGTGCACAAAGAGTAAAATAGGGAAATAGAGGTATTAAGAAAACAGGAGGAAAACAGAGGTTAGGTCAATGGAGTGTTGCTGCTTACATGTGCATTATATAGGCAAATAAAGGTGCGGATGAGAATGTGAGTGTGGCCTATTGATGTACAGTTCAACGACTTAAACTTTCAGCAATTTCCATTTTTTTTAAATCTAATGAATAAAAATAAATAAATAAATAAATAAAAACTAAAACTTACCTTCAGAGAACGATATGCTTGGAGCACAACACTTTTACCAGGCTGCTAACATGAAAACAAACAGAGTCAGTCACCATAAATTTAACGAAATATCCATGATGTTCAGATCTCTAATAAACAAGATGCATTTCCATGCAAATATCTGCAAAATTACTCAACGACCCGACACTTGGCCAATGGTGCTCTTGTTTTTTTTTTATCGCCTATCCTAACCATCACTTTATATTGGATCCATGATGGTTTTGACAACTGTTGTATTTCCTTTACCATCTCTAACAGCAATCCAGTTTTCAAAATGTTGAAGGACATGGGTTGAAGACGGTACTTCCATACAGATGATAGGCTCTCTTTCAAAGACCCGAATAACTTCAGTCCAGTTCACACTTCTAATAACAGAAACATTAACATGGTGCAAATAGCCATGATTTATAGCAACATAAAGACTGTCTTCTCGAGCAAAAGTGCAAGCACCATCACATATTCATTTTTTTTTTTTTGCAATTCTGGTGCATCACCAAGCAATAAAATTGGCAGAAGCAAAACCTATTGCATATGTACTAGGTCCCAAATCTTTCTGAAGGCCATCCTTATTATAAAAGGGGGTCGATAGCATAAATTTCTTTCATTCCACACAGTTTAAGCCTCTCCTTTTTTTTTTTGACATTTTACTCATCATATACAAAATGACAAATGCACCCGTTCTTCCCAGTAAAGCATTACACCAACTTGATTGCAATTAGATGTAGAAAATGACACACTAGATCATATACAATGCCATATATTGGATACCTACATTACTCTATGCAGGAAACTTGACACTCTACTGGTGGCAAAATTGAATATATACGCCTAAATCGGGAGCAGGGTATACATGCTACAGGGAGTTTGATCAGGAGATGCACAAGCTATATATAACAAGGTGGGATGCAGGTGGCGTTAAAACCAAAAACAGAACCAATGGGCACCCATTTAATGATGGATCAAAGCTTCAGAAATGGCAATACGTCTCTAATAAAAAAAAAATAAAAAAAAAAATACAAGAAACAACAGGCAGCGATAATGAAAAAAATGAAGCTTCCCCCATTTCTGAACAGGTCGGGTGTTGATGCCATGATTACCGATGGGGAATTGACGCAAGCCACTGCTTCCAAACCGACTTAGTCAATTTTCTTCTTTATTTGCCATGGAAGACCAAGTTGAATGACAGAATGTTTTAGCAGCAACATTAATGAAAAATTATGACAATATATACATGAAGAAAGAGAAGAAGAAAAAAAAAGAAATGTGCAGAGTATAACCGTAAAAGGGGTAGCATAAACATAAAGCATATGGATGTGGAATTTACAGAAACGGGAGAAAATTGTAGGAACCATTCGTTCCTTTTGATTTTGCACCTTTTATACAGATTGATACTTGCTATTGGCGAGATCAGTGTTGTATGGGTGCTTAAAAAAAAAAATTCAGAAAAACAAGATAGAAGAGGGTAACGAAACAAGAGGGGAGAAAGAGATCTTTTTACCCAATTTCCGCAGGGATCGTTTTGGACTACTTGGTGTTGCAAGGGTAGTCGGTCGGTTTTCTTCAACGAATGAAGGGGGTAGTTGGTTGCTTGAGATCCTTGCAGAGGTAGCCGACCTCCTTCGGCTTGCACTCTCTCATAAGAAATGCCGTTGGAAAATGGATGCCTCGAAATGAAAAAGGGGAATGGTATTGCCACGGCTATTGCTTCGGGATTGAAGCTCCTTCCATTGATGGGGAAAGACGAAGGGACAGAAAGAAGAGGGATTCAATGAAATGAAGGTCAAAATGAGAAGTGAAAGCGGATGCAATGCGGAGGTGAAGAAGCGATCCCGAGAAGAGGCCTGGATGCCTCTTCTTATAGAAGAGGTGGAAGGATCGAGAAAGGGGTTTAAGGTTTGCGGTTTGTTAGAGATGGATGGAGGAGGAAGGCGTGCGATCGAGGGTGGAGAGAGAGGTGGTTTCAGTGGGAAATGGAGGTGAGAGAAAGGGAGAGGGGTGTGATCATCGCAAAATTTTTCCTATTTTCTTACTTCTTTCTCTTCCTTCTCTTTTCCTTTTCTAACCTCTATTTTCCTCCTTTTTGAAGGGAGAAGATTAGAAGAAAGAAAAGAGAAAGAGAAGAGAAAAGGAAGAAAGAAAGAAAGAAGAGGAATCCTTTTGCGCGGTTTCACTTGACCTTAATTTGAAAATATTTAGCAAATAACTCACCTCCGTTTTTTAAAATATGCGGAAAAGTGGAGAGACGGGATTCGCTCGTCGGTACGAGGTTCGACCGTTCCTGGCGCCTTTACCAGGGGTAATCGAACCAAGGATCGAATATATGCCTTTTGCTTTGCCTAAATATAATCTAAGAATTTATTCTAACTCTAAATGCACAAAGAATCATGCTTGTGCAATGCAAAAATGTATGCTCCTTTTGAAAATTGATTTGGAAATTTTCGAGTATTCTGAGATGAACTTGGGAAGGAAATAAAGGAATGATTGAATCTAACTTAGAACTTGGGATAGATCAGAGAAGTTCTAAGTTTTTGAAGTAAATCAGAGTTTTGGTAGAATGAATCTTGACTTGGAGAAAAAATGATCTAAAGCTTTGAAATGAAAAGGAAATGAATTTTCAGAAATGGACTTTGAATTTAATCATGGATTTTAGGGAAAGAAGATGAAATTTTAAAGTGATATTGGCTTTGAATCATAGAATGGGTCTGAGAAAATCAGATGGTATTTTAATAATGGAAATGGATTTTAGAAATCCGGATTAGATCCGAAAATGGAAAATCTAGATTTGGAATTTGATTCTGAATCCTAAAAAGAATGGGATCCAAGGTTTTAGAATCTAAGATGGATTTTTAGGTTCTGGATCCTGAAATGGAATGAATCTGAAATCTGAGATCCAATGTGGAGTTGGGTTCTGGATCCTAAGATGGATTTGGATCTGAAGTCTGAGATCCCAGATGAGATTAGATTCTGGATCCTAGGATGGATTTGTATCTAAAGTCAGAGATCCAATTGTGGAGTTTGATTCTGGATCCTAAGATGGATTTGGATCTGAAGTTTGAGATCCAAAGAGTGGGGATTTATACTTGGAAATCTGGATCCAAGTCGGATTTAGGATTTAACTTTGGATTTTGGAACTCCAAGATTTGATTTGAGAATTTTGAATTTGGAATATGAATTTCAAAATCAAATTGGGCTTTGATTTTGAAGTTTGAATCGGAAATTCAGAAGATGAACCAGAATTTTCAATTGAATTTGGAAGATGAAATTTAGAAACTGAATCTTGAATATACAGATGAATTTTCAAAGTTAAATTATACTTTGAATTTGAGATAGAATTTGGAATTTTGAAATACAAGATGATTCTGGAGTTTCAAAGTCAAATGGTGTAAGACCCGCAATTTTTCAGAAAATATCTGAATAAAATTCATGAGGCATTTACTGGTAAAAATAGCATTTCTTCTCAGAATGCGAAACAAATCAATTCCTGCGAGCCAGTTATACTTAGGATATTCGTCGAATCGCGAATATATGCTCAAACACTCTGGAAGCCATAACTTTCTACCTGAATGAAATCAAAGGATTCCTGCGAGCCAACTTTCTTAGTTACGTCAATACGAAGGGAATGACGTACTCAGAATTTTTCGAAAAAAAAATCGTTGAAAACCCGAAATTCTTGTGGGACCCACAAAAATATTGGTGGGACCCACAGGAATATTCCTCAGAAAATATCTGGTGGGACCCACAAAAATATCCCATGGAATATCCAAGTGGGCCCCACACCAAGGAACCTCTTGGCATTAAAAAGAAGCCAAGGGCAAATGGGTAAAGGGGAAACTTGGGGCCCAAGTTTCATTTCCTATAAATAAAGGCCCTCCCCTTTAGAAAAAATCGTCCCCCCCCCCCTTTCTAGCCTCCTCTTTCTCTCTCCTACTTCCTAAAACCTCCCCTACCTAGCCTAGCCCACCTGAGCCCACCTGACCTGGTCTGAGCCTGCCTGACTTAGCCTGAGCCAGCCTGACCTGGTCCTAACCCACCTGACCTGGGTCTGAACCCACTTGACCTGGTCCAAACCCAGTTGACTTGACTTGAACCTAGTTGGGTTTAAAGTCAAAGTCCTTTTTGGTCCAGATTCCGGTTTGGATTTCTGAACCCAGACTTAGCCTACTTGAGCTGAGTTCGAACCTGCTGAACCCAGTTGACTTGGATCGAACCCTGTTTGGTTCAAACCACTTAGGTTGAGTAGCTTGACCTGCTCTACCTCTTTTTCAACTAAGTCAGCTTCATCTGACTTAGTCTGACCTCTCAAAGGAAGGCTCGAAGCCAAAGGAGCGACCCAGAGCTATTTCTTCCACGATTTGAAGTAAGTTCGCTTCATTAAACCATCTCTCTCAAGTATTTGATTGTTTGTATATAGCATATACTTTCTGAAGTAGTATCTTGCTTTAGTTCTTGGTTGAGCCCTCTAGGACGCTTCGGTGTTCACGCGCTCGCCTCGTAACTATCGTCGGATATATATGTTCGAATGCGCAGTATATGCGTTCTTCAAAAATAGTACCTCGCCCTAGTTCTTGGTTGAGCCCTCTAGGACACTTCGGTGTTCACTCGCTCGCCTCGTAACTATCGTTGGATACAGATCTAGGTGTATATCTGTTGATTCTGTCGACGCGTCTTATATCGCACAGGCTATGTAATTTACCTTTGCCGTCGCGTCATATGATGCCAAGGCTCCCTGTTTTCTGCACTTCCGATTACTGCACTTCCGATTATGCATTTACTTACGCCGTCGCGTCGAACGATGCCAAGGCTCCTGCTTTCTACAATGTATTTACTTACGCCGTCGCGTCGAACGATGCCAAGGCTTCTGCTTTGTTATATATGTAGAATATTTCGTTCAGTTACACATCCTGAACAATAGTATATGCATTTCTTTACGCCGCCGCTGTATAAAGCACAGGCTTCTGCTTATACTACATATATAGCGCATAAATGAGCGTTCAAATGGAGATCAACTCCAAATCGCCCATGCGATTCCTTGACCGCTCCTCGTTCAAGATTCTGCTTGACGAATGAAGCCCCTATTGGAAAGGCTTCGCTTTTTGGCAAAATGCTCTTTACGTAAAGACTAAGTCAATTACGTATGGCCTGGCTATGGCCCAGGGTTCCTGCAACCTTGATGGATGCAAAGTACGCACAACGGTGCGCATCCATTTCCCGAATTAAGCGTGGCGATTTCCTACCAAAGAGGGGAGATGCCGCTGAAATGGATAAAAGAAACGCACGCTTTCTCCGTAAAAGAGAGGAAGTGCTGCTGAAATTTCTGAAGAAGCTAAGAATAGCTCAGAAAGAACGTAGCAGGATACTCTGACATATAGCAGAGTGCTACCCAGTTCATGGTTTGCCCCCTACAACGTAGAAGGGTTCGTCGCACCACTGCCGGTAGAGCAGGGAAGGTGCTGACAAAATGGTTGGCAAAAGAGCTGCCAGAACCAATGGAACGACATAATGATGTCCGTTGATGGAACGATGCCAGATCGGCTCGTATCCTTGTGCCTGCAAGGGCACCTTGCTCGTAAGGGCCGCTGAGACAGAGTAGAGGTTGCGCCTTGGCTAGGTTTGGACTCGTTGCGTAAAAATACGCCGAGTAGCCGATCTATTTAGATCGAGTCATATGCATGCTCATTGAGAACGGTTACGCAAATAGACTCGTAAGGGCCGAAGAGCCAGAGTGTGTTGTTTCCACCCAAAGAGGTGTGATGCTCGTGGTGGCCGAAGTGCCAAAGAGCGGTGTTCTGCATGCATATGAATAAGACTTAAGGTCGCACATACCCCGCGGTTGAAAATCGTGTTAGGGGTACCCCCTCAGTAATAACTATGTTGGGGCAGACTGAATGGGGTCGGGTACATACTCCCGTAGTGCTGAAAGCACGGGCTGCCTAAATGGCATGCAGATTCTGTCCAAGTAATTGTAAGACTGGCAGACCCCTTCAGGAATTATGCTCACTATGGAATGACAGTGATGGTACAGCCTTGAGTGACATGTATTTTACTTTGGACCTGATAGAGTCCACGATGGCCTCAGTCACTCATGGGTTTTGGGGTCGTGGTTATCCTTAAGATATAAGGATTGAACCCAACTACTGGAAGTAGAGGCTGCATCCGAATATGGGCCTAGTAGGGTTCTCCCAGTTGAAACACACTGCCCTACTATGGATAGGGTCAACAGGCCTCTGGGGTATCTAAAATACATAGAATAATCAACCCCCAGAACGTCGCGTTGATGCCCGGACAATAGCTCTACCTGCGTACCAAAGGCGGGAGCGGTTAATTATCAAACAATGCATTAGTTCTAGGTACAGCGATGCTTTGAATGTATGAGTGGATGACGTGTTGAGTCAGTCCTGCATAACCTTTGTGAATGTGTCATGTTCGGTATACTACTGGACCGACTGGGCAAAGACCCGTGTTGTATCCGCACGACTAAGCGAAGCTCGAGGAGTTGTCCTTAGATGTGTGGGATACGGATGTGCCAAGTATGAAGACTTGAGCTAGACATCACTTTGAGACCCAGAAGAGGTCATTGCTAAGTCATAGAGACTTAAGCGGCTATTCAAATCACAGCCCTGAAAAGGCTTGCTCTAAGTCATGAGGACTCGAGCGGATGTTCAACTCATAGCCCTACGGAGGCTCTTGCGATATACGCTAAGTCTTGGAGGCTTGAGCATCGTTATTGCGCATTGCGACCCTGAGTGGTCATTATCGTACTTGAGTTGAATGGATGTATGACTGCATGCTTACCAGACCATCAGTGGTTCTGACCCCGTTTTATGGGGATTTCAGGTGTTGAACCTGCGTGGCGATATGCGGAGCAAGGCGGCATCGAGTTCCAGTGTTTCTCTAGACAGAGTTGTACTGCTTCCTTTTTATTGAACCTACACTGCTTTTCTAAACAGTAGTGTTGTAATAAACATGTGGTTTTCGATAAATGGAACACTTTGGTGGTCAATGAGTTGCTTGGCCACATACCTGCAACGTGCTCGGAGTTTTCTAAAACAGACGACTCATTATCGTCTGATTCCGCTGCTAAAAGCTTTTCTAAATTCCGCTGCAAAGAAAAAAAAAGAAATTCATGAAAATTTTAACTTAGCTTTGTTTTGGAAATCCGGGGCGTTACAAATGGGACCTTGAAATTGGCTCCTTTTGAGAAAATAGAGTTGAATTTGAATTTATAAATAGGATTTGATGAAGGAAAGAATCACTTGGTTTTAAAAAAAAGAATTTAGAAATATGATGCAAATCTATCTAAATGATGAATGAATTTAAAATTTTGATTTTGAGTATTTGGAAAAGCTATTCCATTCTTTAAATGAATTAAAAGAAGATTGAAGATATAATACATCCTTGACTATGGTCATTGAATGTATTATATAATAATCTACATTTAAATTCAGGTGAAGAATGAAACACATTTGGTGCTTTTATAGAATTTAAAATGAAATTAACTCTCAATATACCCTGACTATGGCCATTGGTATATATTTTGAGTTAATTTTAAGTTAAATTCTGATAAAAGAAAAAAATATTTAAGGAAAATATGATGAATTTTGAAAATGGATCCAGTGTGGATCCGATGTTATTTTGTAAAAGATAAAAATACTAAGTTTTGTCCATACCCTGACTATGGCCATTGATGTGGATCATCAACTTAGGATTGATTTACCTCTTACAAAATGGTGCACGTGCCATTCGTGTTTCACCAATGTGAGATTTTGAGAAATAAAGGAAAAATGTATGGAAAATAGGCAATTTATGACATTTATAATGCTCATTCATTCTATCTAAGAGCTGAAAATATAACATTTTCATTAATGTTTAGCTATTACAATATTGAATTGAATTGAGATCAAACTCCTAAAGAAAGAAAAATGATTTCTATCTAATTCCTGCAAAGTCCCAGGTTAGTATAAGCAATACGGATGGCGAATGTTATACTAGAAGCTGAACTACATGTATATGATTAAGGGACAAGATGGAATGTGTACATTTGAGATGCATGGATGGCATTCTAAGTTGATGGGAAAAATAAATGTGGTCCTACCTACCTATATTATCATTGGAAATATACACATGTTAATCTTTGAGCCCAATGAAAACCTACATGAGGAGGTGCATGTAATGGTGTAGGCTGAAACTAAATCAAAATTCATACAGTTTACAACAAATCAAACACCGATTATGAGCTGATGAACCAGAGCCTTTCCCAAAAAAAAAAAAAAGGGCTCAGTCAATATTGCAGCAGGATGCCAAAATAGCGATCCGAATGGGGCTGAATAATGCAAAGAGATATAGGCCGTGATAACCTGTGCACTGAGTATTGTTGCTAAAGGTGAGCATGCGGGTACTGTTTATGTGTTTGCAACAGGTGGCCGAAGAGGGGTTAGTGACAGGGTATTTACAGCAAAGCAAGTGATGAGATGAAAATGGCGAAAATGCTTGTGCTAAGAATAATCAAATTGTGAAGATGACTGGAGATATATACAGTATCTACAGCAGGCTGAGTGTATTTTACAGGAAGTGTGAACATATGGATGTTATGGGTAAGATGCAGGGGACTGTGCAATGGGCAACAACGGGGTGTTGTTGAGATGCCTAAGAGTGCTGGTAGAAAAGAAAAATGACGGGCATGATGCTATTAGTGCAATGTAATGAAAATACACACAGTAAGAAGACGTCGGATATCAATATACCCGAATATATGATATACTCATGAGTATCTCTAATGGCGGGTTATATGCTGTAACTTAATGGAGTTACCGTCTCACAATCTATTCAACCGAAGTTTTTATGACGATGTAATCATCAAAATGAGGACCTTTCTCCCCTCCTTTTTGGATGCAAAAATCTCAGCCTTTCCCAGGGCCGGTGGCGTGATCATAGACTGAAGGAAGACCCTGATGACTTAGTGTCAATATTGGTGACAATTTCAGAATGTCACTCTCCGGCGGGACTCTCGTGGATTGGATCCACATCCCAGAATTTCTTGATTTGGTTTTAATGTAACTATTATTTGAAGAGAAATTTTGTATTTCTATATCGAAGCATTCGGCTACTTGTGAATTGATTATACCCAACAGATGTCATAGAGTTAAGCCAACATAGCATTAATCTATACAGATCTGAAATTTTACAAGATGGTCTACACAGATTATAAGAACACAAATCCAGTTTCGTGAGATGACTGAGTTTTTAAAAAAAATCACCATGGCCTTATGGCAATTTCTAAACAGAAATTAGATCAGGAAGTTAACAACAAAGAGAAGAATGGACACTGGAAAGGAAATTTTCAAACCTGTTGTAGGCTGATATTGTTTGTGAGTCACTGATAACCGGATGGAGATTTGTTAGATGCCTGGTGTTGATCCTCCCAAAAGGTAAGCAATCGGGAGATCAGAACTGAATACAAGGGGCTCAATTGGGGCTTTTCTTCTAAGAGCGTCAGGTGGTAGAGATACTTCTTAGGCCAAACGAGAGACGCCTGAGTTCAACGAGCGATGATTGATCAAAAGGGATGTGGAGAACACCTTAATCACTGATGCGAGGATGATGGATGAGAAGAACAACTCCAGCAGAAAGGCCAATGAAAATGGGTTGTAACAGATGCCAATGGGTTCCTCCTCCCTTTTCACTCCCCTGGCTCTGTTTATATAGGGACGGAAGAAATATCGAGAGAGAGGGGAGGTTAGGGATCGACGGTCATCCCTGGAAGGTGATGATCGGAGGGTAGATGAAGGTGAACGCACCTGTTGGCGTGCGATGTTGTTGATGATGAACGAAGGGGATTGGAGGTGAAGGCCTGTGAGGTCGTTGGCCATCGACGGTGCTGGGGCCATCTGTAACGCCCCGGATTTCCAAAACAAAGCTAAGTTAAAATTTTCATGAATTTCTTTTTTTTTTTTTTTTGCAGCGGAACTTAGAAAAGCTTTTAGCAGCGGAATAAGACGATAATGAGTCGTCGGTTTTAGAAAACTCCGAGCACGTTGCAGGTATGTGGCCAAGCAATTCATTGACCACCAAGGTGTTCCATTTTATCGAAAACTCATGTTTATTACAACACTACTGCTTAGAAAAGCAGTGTAGGTTCAATAAAAGGAAGCAGTACAACTCTGTCTAGAGAAACCCTGGAACTCGATGCTGCCTTGCTCCGCATATCGCCACGAAGGTCCAACACCTGAAATCCCCATTAAACGGGGTCAGAACCACTGATGGTCTGGTAAGCATGCAGTCATACATCCATTCAACTCAAATACGATAATGACCACTCAGGGTCGCAATGCGCAATAACGACGCTCAAGCCTCCAAGACTTAGCGTATTTCGCAAGAGCCTCCTCAGGGCTATGAGTTGAGCATCCGCTCAAGTCCTCATGACTTAGAGCAAGCCTTTTCAGGGCTGTGATTTGAATAGCCGCTTAAGTCTCCACGACTTAGCCATGACCTCTTCCGGGTCTCAAAGTGATGTCTAGCTCAAGTCTTCATACTTCGCTTAGTCGTGCGGATACAACACGGGTCTTTGCCCAGTCGGTCCAGTAGTATACTGAACATGACACCTAACAAAGGTTATGCAGGACTGACTCAACACGTCATCCACTCATACATTCAAAGCATCGCTGTACCTAGAACTAATGCATTGTTTGATAATTAACCGCTCCCGCCTTTGGTACGCAGGTAGAGCTATTGTCCGGGCATCAACGCGACGTTCTGGGGGTTGATTATTCTATGTATTTTAGATACCCCAGAGGCCTGTTGACCCTATTCATAGTAGGGCAGTGTGTTTCAACTGAGAGAATCCTACTAGGCCCATATTCGGATGCATCCTCTACTTGCAGTAGTTGGGTTCAATCCTTAGATCTTAAGGATAACCACGACCCCAAAACCCATGAGTGACTGAGGCCATCGTGGACTCTATCAGGTCCAAAGTAAAATACATGTCACTCAAGGCTGTACCATCACTGTCATTCCACAGTGAGCATAATTCCTGAAGGGGTCTGCCAGTCTTACAATTACTTGGACAGAATTTGCATGCCATTTAGGCAGCCCGTGCTTTCAGCACTACGGGAGTATGTACCCGACCCCATTCAGTCAGCCCCAACACAGTCATTACTGAGGGGGTACCCCTAACACGATTTTCAACCGCGGGGTATGTGCGACCTTAAGTCTTATTCATATGCATGCAGAACACCGCTCTTTGGCACTTCGGCCACCACGAGCATCACACCTCTTTGGGTGAAAACAACACACTCTGGCTCTTCGGCCCTTACGAGTCTATTTGCGTAACCGTTCTCAATGAGCATGCATATGACTCGATCTAAATAGATCGGCTACTCGGCGTATTTTTACGCAACGAGTCCAAACCTAGCCAAGGCGCAACCTCTACTCCGGCTCAGCGGCCCTTACGAGCAAGGTGCCCTTGCAGGCACAAGGATACGAGCCGATCTGGCATCGTTCCATCAACGGACATCATTATGCCGTTCCATTGGTTCCGGCAGCTCTTCTGCCGACCATTTCGTCAGCACCTCCCCTGCTCTACCGGCAGTGGTGCGACGAACCCTTCTACGTTGTAGAGGGCAAACCATGAACTGGCTAGCACTCTGCTATATGTCAGAGTATCCTGCTACGTTCTTTCTGAGCTATTCTTAGCTTCTTTAGAAATTTCAGCAGCACTTCCTCTCTTTTACGGATAAAGCGTGTGTTTCTTTTATCCATTTCAGCGGCATCTCCCCTCTTTGGTAGGAAATCGCCACGCTTAATTCGGGAAATGGATGCGCACCGTTGTGCGTACATTGCATCCATCAAGGTTGCAGGAACCCTGGGCCATAGCCAGGTTATACGTAATTAACTTAGTCTTTACGTAAAGAGCATTTTGCCAAAAAGCGAAGCCTTTCCAATAGGGGCTTCATTCGTCAAGCAGAATCTTGAACGAGGAGCGGTCAAGGAATCGCATGGGCGATTTGGAGTTGATCTCCATTTGAACGCTCATTTATGCGCTATATATGTAGTATAAGCAGAAGTCTGTGCTTTATACAGCGGCGGCGTAAAGAAATGCATATACTATTGTTCAGGGTGTGTAACTGAACGAAATATTCTACATATATAACAAAGCAGAAGCCTTGGCATCGTTCGACGCGACGGCGTAAGTAAATACATTGCAGAAAGCAGGAGCCTTGGCATCGTTCGACGCGACGGCGTAAGTAAATGCATAATCGGAAGTACAGAAAACAGGGAGCCTTGGCATCATACGACGCGACGGCAAAGGTAAATTACATAGCCTGTGCGATATAAGACGCGTCGGCAGAATCAACAGATATACACCTAGATCCGCATCCAACGATAGTTACGAGGCGAGCAGGTGAACACCGAAGTGTCCTAAAGGGCTCAACCAAGAACTAAAGTGAGATACCATTTTGAAGAACGCATATACTGCGTGTTTGAACATAGATATATCCGACGATAGTTACGAGACGAGCGGGTGAACACCGAAGTGTCCAAAAAGGGCTCAATCAAGAACTAAAGCAAGATACTACTTCAGAAAGTATATTCTATATACAAACAATCAAATACTTGAGAGAGATGGATCAACGAAGCGAACTTACTTCAAATCGTGGAAGAAACGGCTCCGAGTTGCTTCTTTGGCTTCGAGCCTTCCTTCAAGAGGTCAGACTAAGTCAGATGAAGCTGACTTAGTTGAGAAAGAGGTAGAGCAGGTCAAGCTACTCAACCTAAGTGGTTTGAACCAAACAGGGTTCGATCCAAGTCAACTGGGTTCAGCACGTTCGAACTCAGCTCAAGTAGGCTAAGTCTGGGTTTAGAAACCCAAACCGGAATCTGGACCAAAAAGGACTTTGACTTTGACTTTAAACCCAACTAGGTTCAAGTCAAGTCAACTGGGTTTGGACTAGGTCAAGTGGGTTCAGACCCAGGTCAGGTGGGTTAGGACCAGGTCAGGCAGGCTCAGGCTAAGTCAGGCAGGCTCAGACCAGGTCAGGTGGGCTTAGGTGGGCTAGGCTAGGTAGGGGAGGTTTAGGAGAGAGAGAGAAGTCAAGAGAGAGAGGGGGGGTCGAAATTATGAGAAGAGAGAGAGTGGGGAGGGCTATTTATAGCCCAAGCCCACCTCCTCTTGGGTTTTTCCATGCCCCTTTTACCCCTTGGCTTCTTTTAAATTCCTGGAGGTTCCTTTTGAGGTGGGGCCCACAAGATATTTCCATAGGATATTTTGTGGGTCCCACAAGATATTTTCTGAGGAATATTTCTGTGGGTCCCACCAATATTTCCGTGGGTGCCGCAAGAATTTTGGGTTTTCGGCGATTTTTTCCGAAAAATTCTGAGTACGCCATTTTCTTCGTATTGACGTAACTAAGAAAGTTGTCTCGTACGAATCTATTGATTTCGTTTAGTTAGGAAGTTATGGCTTCCAGAGTGTTTGAGCATATATTCGCAATTCGACGAATATCCTAAGTATAACTGGCTCGCAGGAATTGATTCGTTTCGCATTCTGAGAAGAAATGCTATTTTTACCGATAAATGCCTCATGAATTTTATTCAGATATTTTCTGAAAAATTGCGGGTCTTACTTCATTACCCCCTTAAAGGAATTTCGTCCGCGAAATTCAGCTAAGAGTACAAGGTGAAGAGTTCAGGATATTTATCCCGCATATCCGATTCGGGCTCCCAAGTGCAATCATCGATTCCATGATGCTGCCACCTCACTTTAACAAGTGGAATGACCTTTGTTCTTAGCACTTGCTCCCGTCGGTCCATGATCTCCACTGGCCTTTCTTCTACCGTCATATCTTCTCGGATGTCAATGTCTTCATGTTGAATGACGTGAGAAGGATCATGAACGTACTTTCTAAGCATTGATACGTGAAATACATCATGTATTTGCGCGTATTGTGGTGGCAATGCTACTCGGTAGGCAGTCTCTCCGATCCGGCTCAAAACTTCGAAGGGACCAACGAATCTGGGGCTGAGCTTCCCCTTCTTTCCAAAACGAAACACACTCTTGGTTGGAGAGACCTTGATAAAAACCTTATCTCCAACCGCAAAAGCGAGTTCCCTACACCGCTGATCGGCGTAGCTCTTCTGTCGACTCTGAGCAGTCAGTAGCTTCTTTCTGATCATGTGGACCTGCTCAGTATAATGCTGCAACACAATGGGCGAGTCCAAGGTTCGCTCACCCACTTCACCCCAATGGATTGGTGATCTACAGGGTCGTCCATACAAGGCTTCATACGGTGCCATCCCAATGCTAGCGTGGTGGCTATTATTATAAGCAAATTCAGCCAACGCTAGGTGGGAATCCCAATCACCTTTCCATTCCAGCATACAGGCTCTTAGCATATCTTCAAGAGTTTGTATGGTTCGTTCTGATTGCCCATCTGTTTGGGGATGGAATGCTGTACTGAACTTGAGTTTCGTCCCCAGGGCTCTCTGAAGCTGCTCCCAAAAGTGAGAGGTGAACTTCGGGTCACGATCGGATATGATCGAAATCGGCACTCCATGGAGTCTAACGATTTCTCGAATGTAGATCCCTGCCAATCGTTCAGTTGAGTATCGAGTGTTGATTGGCAGGAAGTGAGCAAACTTGGTGAGTCTGTCCACGATCACCCATATCGAATCGTGTTGTCTCTTGGATCGAGGCAATCCAACGATGAAATCCATCGTAATGCCTTCCCATTTCCATTCTGGAATCTCGATCCGTTGCATCTTTCCACCAGGGCGCTGATGTTCGATCTTAACTTGCTGGCAGATCAAACACTTCGAGACAAACGTAGCCACATCACGCTTCATACCCTTCCACCAGTACTTCCTCTGCAAATCTCGAAACATCTTCGTACCTCCAGGGTGAATGGTGTACTTGCTATTATGAGCCTCCTGGAGTACTTTCTGTCTTAGCTCAGGGTTATTTGGAACCCAAATCCTTTCTTCCATCCATATTTCTCCATCTCCTTTCAAATGGAAGAAAGTGTCATCTTTTTCAACACGAGCTTTCAATTCCAAGTACTGGGGATCCTTGAACTGTTCGGCTACGATGCGATCGAGGAACTCAATGTGGATCGTCAAATATGACATTTGGATTCGGCCAGAATCAGCCAAAAATGGCCTCCAGTTGACGAAATCCTCCATCAACTTCCATTGTCCGGTTAGGCTGGCCAGAGTGCCAACAGTCTTGCGACTAAGGGCATCTGCTACAACATTCGCCTTTCCAGGGTGATAGGAAAGCGTGAATTCATAGTCTTTGAGGAATTCCAGCCATCGCCGTTGCCGCATATTGAGTTCTTTTTGAGAAAAGAGGTATTTTAGGCTTTTATGGTCCGACATGACCTCAAATTTCTCTCCATAAAGGTAGTGTCGCCAAATTTTAAGTGCGAACACTACCGCGGCAAGCTCAAGATCGTGGGTTGGATAATTTTTCTCATGGACTTTCAACTGTCGTGACGCATAGGCGATTACTTTGCCATGCTGCATCAACACACAACCCAGACCTGTTCCCGAGGCATCGGTATAAGCCACGAAGCCTCCCTGACCAGAAGGTAAGGTAAGGACAGGGGCAGTGGTAAGCCTCTGTTTGAGAACCTCAAAGCACTCCTTACACTGGTCAGTCCATTCAAACTTGACTCCCTTTTTAAGTAATTTCGTCACCGGTACGACGATTCGGGAGAAGTCTTGTATGAACTTCCGATAATATCCGGCAAGTCCAAGGAAGCTACGGACCTCAGTGATATTTTCTGGCTGCTTCCAGTCCATCACAGCTTCCACCTTCGCAGGATCCACTGCGATTCCATCTTTTGAGATCACATGACCAAGGAACATCACTTTATCTAGCCAGAATTCACATTTTGAAAACTTAGCATAGAGTTGGTTATCTTGAAGGGTTTTCAAGACGATTTTCAAGTGCTCCACGTGTCGTTCCTTGTTCTCAGAATATACGAGAATGTCATCAATAAAGACGATGACAAAGCTATCCAAATATGGTCTGAATATCCGGTTCATTAGATCCATAAAGGCAGCAGGCGCATTAGTAAGTCCGAAGGGCATTACTACGAACTCATAATGGCCGTATCTCGTTCTGAAGGCTGTCTTGGGTATATCCTCTTCCTTTACTCTGAGCTGATGGTACCTAGACCTGAGGTCGAAATTGGAGAACACCCTCGCTGTTCTGAGCTGATCGAATAAGTCCTCAATCCGAGGCAACGGGTACTTATTTTTAACAGTTGCCTGGTTAAGCATCCGATAATCGATGCATAACCGAAGGGATCCATCCTTCTTCTTTACAAATAGTACCGGGGCTCCCCACGGTGACACACTCGGTCGGATGAACCCTTGTTCCATCAGTTCTTCCAACTGACACTTCAACTCACTGAGTTCAGCTGGCGCCATTCGATACGGGGCTTTGGATATCGGCGCTGTTCTAGGTAAGGATTGAATTCCAAATTCAACCTCACGAAGTGGCGGAAGTCCTGGCAATTCCTCAGGAAACACATCGGGAAACTCCCGCACCACTTCCAAACTCTCAAGGGGTTGGTCATTGGATTTTTCTACCGAGAGACTCAACAGGAAGACCACACAACCCTTCCTAAGGTATTTTTGTACCTTAAGTGCTGATATGAGCCTTTTCTGTGGAACTGGTTTGGATAACCGGTACTCCATCTTAGGCAATCCGGGTCGAGATAGAATCACTCTGCCCTCGCGGCACAGAATCTTGGCATTATTCTGAGCCAACCAATTCATTCCCAGAATGACATCGTACTGTATCATATCGATCAGGATGGCGTCGGTAGGCAAGTGTTGCCCTGCTATCTCAATATCCAAATTTTTCACACACCGGATATATTTGGTGCGTGAACCCAACGGGTTATATACTTCGATCATTTTATCAATCGGTTGCACCGAAGCGTGGAGTTGTTCGGTGAAATCGTCAGAGATAAACGTATGAGTAGCACCACAATCAAACAAGACGTAAGCTGCATGTCCATTAACAGGTACGGTGCCTTCAATCAGGTCACCATTTTCGACTTGTTCCGTCGTTACAGCATATACACGACCTGCAGCAGGCCTTTGTTCTACTCTAGGTGGAGGTCGTTGAAACTAAGAACGTTGTGGTGCTGGTCGAGAGGGTCCGGCAGATCCGGCACTACTCCTCTGTTCATCTGCAGCCTTCTTGGTGCAATCCCTTATAAAGTGGCCCATCTTGCCACAATACAAGCACCCACCAATGTCACGAGGACATGGCTTTCCGGGGTGGTTCATACGACACCTTGGGCAGCTGAAGTTGGACGGCTGACCATTCAGAGTTGTGTTCTGTCTTGGCCTCACGACTTGCTGAGTGTTGTTCCCTCCTTGGAACTTCTTTTGAAAGGGTTGTCGTGAACCCTGGCCACTTGGGAACGTCCTTTTACGATTCCCACCATTCACTATGGGCTTCTTTGCTACGATCACTTTAGATCGTGCCCAGTCCTCTTGGATTTTTGAAGCTGCTGCTACCGCAGCCTGAAAAGTCGAAGGCATGCTTGTTATCACTCGAGATCGCAGCCCTTCGCGCAGACCATTCACATATTTGTCGGCCTTTTCTTGGTCTGTTTCGAACAATCGAGAGCAGTAGCGCTCTAGATTCTGAAATTTGGTGGTATAGTCCATTAGACTCATACCGCCCTGTTCCAACTCCAGAAACTCCATCTTTTTCTTGTTTCTGGAATGCAATGGGAAGTAGTTATCCATAAAAGTCCTCCGAAAGTCAGTCCAAGGAATGACTTCGACTTGTGAGAACTGGATAAGTTTAGTGGTATCCCACCACTTCCGTGCATTGTCTTTCAACCGATACGTGCCAAAATTGGTCTTCTTTTCCTCTGGTACTCCCAGTACTAAGAAGGCACGTTCCGTCTCTTCGATCCAACTCTCCGCGAGCTCAGGATCGGCTCTGCCAATGAAAACTGGCGGGTCAAGCTTGAGGAACTTCTCATAAGTCACTCCTCCCAGGTGCTCGTTTCGTGGTGCGACTGGTTCTGGCCTCGTTTCACGGATGGCTGTAACCAGGTTGTTGAGTGTCTCCAACAGGAATCCCTGCGTATGGGACTCCTCGCTTGGTATGGTTCTCCTCGTCGTAGGAGCCATTTATCTATGCACACACAAGCACTTGTTTTTAGTTTCTCAATGTATATATGGAAGTAAAAGCTTTATTTACTTAATATACATCACATTTACACAAGCATCGCCTTAAACAAAACGTCATGCCGCACTGGCAGACTTTAGGCGTTGAGAAACTATATACATGAGTCTACTGACTCCAAAGCATCACCAGTCTCTTTAAGACTTGGATTTCTTTGATGATGATGAACTCCAAAAGGTCCATCTATTGCCACATGACCTTGGAGCAGGCACTACTAGCTTTGGCTTGGGCGGCACTTCCGCACTAGCAAGCGAATATTGGGGATATATGAGAGACTCCAGTCCACTTTCCCAGTCAGCAAGATCAAGACTCTGGGAGTCTGGAATAATGATTGGCGAACAGAAAGAATCCCCTCTTTTGTTCCTGCCATTTAAGCTCGGCATATGTGATGCCGGATGGTAGCTTGGCGAGTGATAGACCTCCGCAGGGAAGTTCAAATCAAAATCCCTCAGCCTTGGTAATTCATCAAAAGATGTTGGGGTATGGTTGCTCCCAACACTAGAGTGATGCGGTCCACTGACACGCGAAGTCTCATCCCTGAGACCCTTTGAAGCCCGCCGACCCATATCGGCGGTACATTTCCTTTGGCATTCGTTGGCGGAATGCCCATCTTCGCCACAGTATTGGCAGTCTTGGACTTCATACGGGCATATCCACTCATCGTGCATGACCTTGCAGCGATAGCAGTATCCACGCGAGTCATGAGTTGCCATCTATACAAAGATGCACCCAGATCAGAACAAAAGTATAAAAACATATACTTACAGTGCGATATCGGGACTATGACGGATCTTGAACCAGGTTTCTCAGACTCATGCTTTGATACCAATTCTGTAACGCCCCGGATTTCCAAAACAAAGCTAAGTTAAAATTTTCATGAATTTCTTTTTTTTTTTTTCTTTGCAGCGGAACTTAGAAAAGCTTTTAGCAGCGGAATAAGACGATAATGAGTCGTCGGTTTTAGAAAACTCCGAGCACGTTGCAGGTATGTGGCCAAGCAATTCATTGACCACCAAATTGTTCTATTTTATCGAAAACTCATGTTTATTACAACACTACTGCTTAGAAAAGCAGTGTAGGTTCAATAAAAGGAAGCAGTACAACTCTGTCTAGAGAAACCCTGGAACTCGATGCCGCCTTGCTCCGCATATCGCCACGCAGGTCCAACACCTGAAATCCCCATTAAACGGGGTCAGAACCACTAATGGTCTGGTAAGCATGCAGTCATACATCCATTCAACTCAAATACGATAATGACCACTCAGGGTCGCAATGCGCAATAACGACGCTCAAGCCTCCAAGACTTAGCGTATTTCGCAAGAGCCTCCTCAGGGCTATGAGTTGAGCATCCGCTCAAGTCCTCATGACTTAGAGCAAGCCTTTTCAGGGTTGTGATTTGAATAGCCGCTTAAGTCTCCACGACTTAGCCATGACCTCTTCCGGGTCTCAAAGTGATGTCTAGCTCAAGTCTTCATACTTGGCACATCCGTATCCCACGCATCTAAGGACAACTCCTCAAGCTTCGCTTAGTCGTGCGGATACAACACGGGTCTTTGCCCAGTCGGTCCAATAGTATACCGAACATGACACCTTCACAAAGGTTATGCAGGACTGACTCAACACGTCATCCACTCATACATTCAAAGCATCGCTGTACCTAGAACTAATGCATTGTTTGATAATTAACCGCTCCCGCCTTTGGTACGCAGGTAGACCTATTGTCCGGGCATCAACGCGACGTTCTGGGGGTTGATTATTCTATGTATTTTAGATACCCCAGAGGCCTGTTGACCCTATCCATAGTAGGGCAGTGTGTTTCAACTGGGAGAATCCTACTAGGCCCATATTCGGATGCATCCTCTACTTGCAGTAGTTGGGTTCAATCCTTAGATCTTAAGGATAACCACGACCCCAAAACCCATGAGTGACTGAGGCCATCGTGGACTCTATCAGGTCCAAAGTAAAATACATGTCACTCAAGGCTGTACCATCACTGTCATTCCACAGTGAGCATAATTCCTGAAGGGGTCTGCCAGTCTTACAATTACTTGGACAGAATCTGCATGCCATTTAGGCAGCCCGTGCTTTCAGCACTACGGGAGTATGTACCCGACCCCATTCAGTCTGCCCCAACATAGTTATTACTGAGGGGGTACCCCTAACACGATTTTCAACCGCGGGGTATGTGCGACCTTAAGTCTTATTCATATGCATGCAGAATACCGCTCTTTGGCACTTCGGCCACCACGAGCATCACACCTCTTTGGGTGGAAACAACACACTCTGGCTCTTCGTCCCTTACGAGTCTGGTTGTGTAACCGTTCTCAATGAGCATGCATATGACTCGATCTAAACAGATCGGCTACTCGGCGTATTTTTACGCAACGAGTCCAAACCTAGTCAAGGCGCAACCTCTACTCCGGCTCAGCGGCCCTTACGAGCAAGGTGCCCTTGCAGGCACAAGGATACGAGCCGATCTGGCATCGTTCCATCAACGGACATCATTATGCTGTTCCATTGGTTCCGGCAGCTCTTCTGCTGACCATTTCGTCAGCACCTCCCCTGCTCTACCGGCAGTGGTGCGACGAACCCTTCTACGTTGTAGAGGGCAAACCATGAACTGGCTAGCACTCTGCTATATGTCAGAGTATCCTGCTACGTTCTTTCTGAGCTATTCTTAGCTTCTTTAGAAATTTCAGCAGCACTTCCTCTCTTTTACGGAGAAAGCGTGCGTTTCTTTTATCCATTTCAGCGGCATCTCCCCTCTTTGGTAGGAAATTGCCACGCTTAATTCGGGAAATGGATGCGCACCGTTGTGCGTACTTTGCATCCATCAAGGTTGCAGCAACCCTGGGCCATAGCCAGGCCATACGTAATTAACTTAGTCTTTACGTAAAGAGCATTTTGCCAAAAAGCGAAGCCTTTCCAATAGGGGCTTCATTCGTCAAGCAGAATCTTGAACGAGGAGCGGTCAAGGAATCGCATGGGCGATTTGGAGTTGATCTCCATTTGAACGCTCATTTATGCGCTATATATGTAGTATAAGCAGAAGCCTGTGCTTTATACAGCGGCGGCGTAAAGAAATGCATATACTATTGTTCAGGGTGTGTAACTGAACGAAATATTCTACATATATAACAAAGCAGAAGCCTTGGCATCGTTCGACGCGACGGCGTAAGTAAATACATTACAGAAAGCAGGAGCCTTGGCATCGTTCGACGCGACGGCGTAAGTAAATGCATAATCGGAAGTGCAGTAATCGGAAGTACAGAAAACAGGGAGCCTTGGCATCATACGACGCGACGGCAAAGGTAAATTACATAGCCTGTGCGATATAAGACACGTCGGCAGAATCAGCAGATATACACCTAGATCCGCATCCAACGATAGTTACGAGGCGAGCGGGTGAACACCGAAGTGTCCTAAAGGGCTCAACCAAGAACTAAAGTGAGATACCATTTTGAAGAACGCATATACTGCGTGTTTGAACATAGATATATCCGACGATAGTTACGAGACGAGCGGGTGAACACCGGTGTCCAAAAAGGGCTCAATCAAGAACTAAAGCAAGATACTACTTCAGAAAGTATATTCTATATACAAACAATCAAATACTTGAGAGAGATGGATCAACGAAGCGAACTTACTTCAAATCG
Source organism: Nuphar pumila (assembly GCF_984573655.1). Classification (NCBI taxonomy): domain Eukaryota; kingdom Viridiplantae; phylum Streptophyta; class Magnoliopsida; order Nymphaeales; family Nymphaeaceae; genus Nuphar; species Nuphar pumila. The sequence goes on along the minus strand of NC_143257.1, from coordinate 23,894,016 downwards.
TGGAAGAAACGGCTCCGAGTTGCTTCTTTGGTTTCGAGCCTTCCTTCGAGAGGTCAGACTAAGTCAGATGAAGCTGACTTAGTTGAGAAAGAGGTAGAGCAGGTCAAGCTACTCAACCTAAGTGGTTTGAACCAAACAGGGTTCGATCCAAGTCAACTGGGTTCAGCAGGTTCGAACTCAGCTCAAGTAGGCTAAGTCTGGGTTCAGAAACCCAAACCGGAATCTGGACCAAAAAGGACTTTGACTTTGACTTTAAACCCAACTAGGTTCAAGTCAAGTCAACTGGGTTTGGACCAGGTCAAGTGGGTTCAGACCCAGGTCAGGTGGGTTAGGACCAGGTCAGGCAGGCTCAGGCTAAGTCAGGCAGGCTCAGACCAGGTCAGGTGGGCTCAGGTGGGCTAGGCTAGGTAGGGGAGGTTTAGGAGAGAGAGAGAAGGCAAGAGAGAGAGGGGGGGTCGAAATTATGAGAAGAGAGAGAGTGGGGAGGGCTATTTATAGCCCAAGCCCACCTCCTCTTGGGTTTTTCCATGCCCCTTTTACCCCTTGGCTTCTTTTAAATTCCTTGAGGTTCCTTTTGAGGTGGGGCCCACAAGATATTTCCATAGGATATTTTGTGGGTCCCACAAGATATTTTCTGAAGAATATTTCTGTGGGTCCCACCAATATTTCCGTGGGTCCCGCAAGAATTTCGGGTTTCCGGCGATTTTTTCCGAAAAATCCTGAGTACGCCATTTTCTTCGTATTGACGTAACTAAGAAAGTTGGCTTGTACGAATCTATTGATTTCGTTTAGTTAGAAAGTTATGGCTTCCAGAGTGTTTGAGCATATATTCGTAATTCGACGAATATCCTAAGTATAACTGGCTCGCAGGAATTGATTCGTTTCGCATTCTGAGAAGAAATGCTATTTTTACCGGTAAATGCCTCATGAATTTTATTCAGATATTTTCTGAAAAATTGCGGGTCTTACACCATCGCTATGGAGTTTGCAATGAGGGGAGTGCGGGGGATGGGAAGAAACTTCTGGAAGAAGGCAGAAAGACGCCGCTCCTGGACCTCCGACCCTTTCTCGCTAGGGGTTCTCAAAACCCCTAAAAAACAACTTTTCCCCGAGCCTCTTTTGGGTTAAAAATATTTATGACAAAAAGAGGGGCTCTTTTCGGGATTTTTCAAGAAGATGGTTTTTCTTTTCAAGTTTTCCTAAAAAGGTGGTTAAAAGGTGAGTTTTTCGGAAAAGTTTTTTTTCCAAAAACCACGTAGTTTTTCCTAATTTCTTTGATTTTTTTGCATGATTTTTCCAATTTTTTGTATTTTTAGAATAAAATCCTAAAGAAAACAAGGATTAAAACTAATTTTTTATATTTTTTTCATTTTTTGTATTTTTGTAATAGAAAAACTAAGATTTAAAACACTAAATTTTTGTATTTTTCTAAGAAATATTTAAAAATGTTTTCTCAAGAATTTCGGGCCATCTTGGGGAAGATCTCTTCAGAAAAAGGGGTTTGGACCCAGGTTTTGAGGAAATGTTCGAGTTTTTAAACCTCGAATCGAAAAATACAACTCGATGGATCCAAACGGATACCGGACGAAGTGTCTGAGCTTTGCAAAAGATTATTTTGGTAATTTCGAGAATTTAATTTAAAATTGGATAATGAAGCTCAGATTTGGATTTTGATAATGGATCCGGATCCGAAATTGAGTCAGATATGGAAAATGAATTTAATTTCAACCAAATTTTGAGAAACAAAAGGGGATTTAGATTTAAAACTGACTCAATTACCCAGAAAATGGGGACAAAGGGCAGAAAAGGGATATTTACAACATTTTGAAAATTTTGGGGTGTTCACAGATGCCCCTCTTTGCTACTAAGCCGGTTGAAAGCCGAGCTTAGTGGCAAAGAAACACTCCAAATTTTGAAAAATGCCTCAGTCAGCCGATCTGAACTGAGTGTGGAAGAATTTATTTTTAAAACATGACTTTTCAGGCTTAAGACCTTATCCTGAACGGTCCTGGGGGGATGAAATCCTCGACAATGATACGACTGAATGATAGAAATGAGGAAATCGTGATGGGACTTTGGGTGAAAATTCCAGGGATGGTGAGAGATAAGAATTTTGATCAAGTTTCATGGGTGAGATAAGATCAGCCCTTTGGAATGACTCAGGTTTAGCCCTTAACCTGGATGGGACGAAGATAGATCAAGATAATTTGGATGAGGGAAAGGAAATATAAACGGACCTCGATGGGACATTTTTGATAGAAATGCCTTGTGAGATGAAATTTAAAACATGATCCTTTCCTGGATGGATATACAGAACATGGATTCCTTTGTGGGAAAAACCATGATGGGACGGGAAGAATTACCTCGTCTAAGCGAGGCTCAGGTTTAACCCAAACCTGAAAGGAAGGTAACTCGCAGAGCGAGGTTCAGGCTTCACCCTTATCCTGAGAGGGACGACCATAAAGAATCTTTGAGTGAAGAAACCGTGATGGGACAACAAATGCATCGCCGAGGCGAGATTCAGGTTTAACCCTTGACCTGAGTGGGAGATGATGCGGAATCTTCGAATGGAGAAACCGTGATGGGACTAGAAAGGATATCTAGTCGGAAATGGGACTCAGGTTTAACCCTAACCTGAACGGAAGATACCTCATGGAGCGAGGTTCAGGCTTAACCCTTAACCTGAAAGGGATGATGATACGGAATCCTCGGATGAAGAAACCATGATGGGGCCTTCGGAATTTGGACGAACAAATCCAGAAGGGGTTTGCGAGAAGAGAAAAACAAGGGATTCCCTAAAGCTTGGAAAGGGGATGATCTTGGGCGCCTCATTGCTGAGACTAAAAAAAAAATCAGCTTTCTAAAAACAGACGACCTCTCGCAGAAGGTCTGGGTTTGTACCTCGAGGGGCGAGGTAACAAGTTTAATCCTTAGCCTGAATGGATACAGAATCCTCGAGGAGCGAGGAAAACTGTGATGGGCCTCTAGACTTTGCACAACAAATCCAAGAGGGGTTTTTGCAAAAGGATAAAAATGGGGGTCCCTAAAGCTTGAAAAGGGGTTGTTCTTGGGTGCCTCATTGCTGGGACTGAAAATAGCTTTTGACAATAACAGATCTTTTGCAAAAAGTTCAGGTTTAACCCTTATCCTGAGCGGGAACTGTCTATGGCGGGACAGTGAAGAGCACAGGGAAGTGTGCGAATCTGAGAGCGCTCAGATCAGCCGAAAGGAAAGGACTTTTCAGTCCTAAGGAGGGATGACGTCAGGATACGTCAAAACGATCTCAAGTTCACACTTCATGTTGGGATAATTAGAAAATATTGCCAATAAAATGCCAAAAAATTGTAGTTGATTCAGAATGATTGAATTATGCTCATGTGTGAAGATATCACCTCTTTCTACCTAGAGTATTAGCTTCAATTGGGCTAACTCTGTAGATTTTGAGATCTAAAATTCAAATTTGTTGCTGTTGAGTTTCCTCAAGGAAGATATCAATTTCCCTAATACGAAAAGAAGAGGAAACATTCTTAGCTTCATAAAAGCAATTAAGTGAAAAGACATTGATAAAGAATTTCACATAGATAAAGATGATTCTTGACAGTTTCGGGCAGTTTGATATCCTGGGCATTTCCCATGATGATCTGTTTGCACTCTTTTTGAACCATGGATCTTTTCTGGGTTCTTTTACATCCTCCTTCATTTTGGAGATGTCCTGACTTTTCTCTCTTTTTTGAGGAAGGGTACGTCACAAACTCCTTCATCTTGGAGATGTTCCGATCCTTCTTTTTCTTTCTCAGGAATTATGACATTGGTCCTTGGGTTAAAATCTCTAAATGATAGCAGAAATCAAATATCTTTTAGGGTTTGTCGATAGGTCCATTGCATCCGCCTTCATCTCGACGGTGATTCGAACTTTCCCTGAAAGGATCTGTCGCAAACTCCGTCATCTTGGAGATGTTTCAAATCTTCTTTGGCCCCGGGGGTCCACTCGCTTAATTCGCCTTCATCTTGACGACAATTGAGAGATCCCTTTTGCGGATATTTGATTGCAGCTTAGCCTGGATGACTAAGGATATATGGATTGGGTAGGTTCTTTTTACTGCACAGGATATTTCCACTGTCTTACTGCAAAAGAATACTCTTTAAGCATGCGCCATAGCTATGATCAATATCAGCTCACTCATGGCTTTTCAACATCATTGAATTTTCCTCTGCCGATCATATCGAAGATTTCTCTTCATCCTCTAGGTTGACCAACAAAATAAGCTTGAATTTAGCTCTTATTTCGCAAGAGTCTTGCTCTTTTGAAAATGATACTGAAGGTAGCTTGAGATAATTCTTTTGTGCGATGAAAATTTTGAGATCAACAATGACTTTTGATAGCAAATTGGCAACGTATTCTAAAAAAAACCTTGACGAAGGTCGCTTGACATCGAGCCGACACATCCATGACAAAATTCTCCTCTCTTTTTCCCCAAAAAGAGAGACTCAGGCTTAAGCCCTTACCTGAATGGGAAATTGGAAATACTCCTCTCTTCCCTGAAAGAGGAGGTGTTTGCAAAACGGAACTTTCGAAGAGAAATTAAGTTTTCGTCAAAACTCCCTATCTCTAGGCTTCTCTTATGGAAAGGTGGCCGAAAAACAAAGTTGAAAGTATCACAGAGGAACGAGTCCATCACACTCTCCCCAGAAGAGGGTCCTCTGTGAAGGGGTTGGCCAAAGATGATAAAACGAGGGCCACAAAAGAAACAAGCTTCCGTCGAAGCTCTCCCTGGAAAAAGGGTTCTCTTGTGTAAAGTTGGTTGTCGTTTTGCAAACTGTTCGCGAAGAAAACGAGTCCCTTCAAACTCTCCCTGGAAGAGGGTCCTTGCGAACGAAAGATGGTTGCATGCGAAAAGAACGAGCTCCCTCGAACTCTCCCTGAAGAGGGTCCTTCGCAAGAAAAGATTGATTTTTGATGAAATGATAACCCGAAGGTTGAAATTGAGAATTTATAGTTTGAAATGATGATGTTTGGTTAGCACAAAGGTTGAACCTGGATGGCTGACTGATTAATCAGCCCAACACTAGCACGAGCGCTAGATGTACCAGCACGAGCACTGGATTTCAAAAAGAAAGCCCCAGTACGAGCGCTGGGTTTTGAAAAATGCACACCAGTATGAGCACTGGATGGTTTAATAGGAGAATTTGAAAATGAGACCGACATTCAAAGATACTTGAGAATTACGCGAGAATGATTGCCGGTATTTCAGGATTATCCCTTATCCTGAAGGGGAAATGATGAATGAAAACTCGGATTCACAATAACTTGTCCAATACGAGCATTGGATTCAAAAGGAAGTTCAAGTCGGAACTTGAAACTTCAAAAATGAGAATATATAAGAAGGAAAATCTGAGTCGGAACCCGGTTTTTAAATACAAGCAAGGAAGTGAGAATCGGGTTTGAAAACTCAAATTCTCAAAACAAAGAATTGTCCAACACGAGCGTTGGTTTCAAAAGGAAGTTCAAGTCGAAACTTGAAACTTCAAAAATGAGAATATACAAGAAGGAAAACCCGAGTCGGAACCCGGTTTTTTAAATACAAGCAAGGAAGTGAGAATCGGGTTTGAAAACTCGAAATCTCAAAACAAAGAATTGTCCAACACGAGCGTTGGATTCAAAAGGAAGTTCAAGTCGGAACTTGAAGCTTCAAAAATGAGAATATACAAGAAGGAAAACCCAAGTCAGAACCCGGATCCTTAAAACAATGATGATAAAAAATGGAAGAACCCGAGTTTTGAAAAACTCGAATCTTCAAGGGTACGATCGGTTCCAACACGAGCGTTGAATCCGATAGGAAGTCCGAGTCGGAACTCGAAACTTCAGATGATATATAAAAAAAGGGAAACCCGAGTCGGAATCCAGATCTTTAAAAATAATGATAAAAAATGGAAGAACCCAAGTTTTGAAAAACTTGAATCTTCAAGGGTACGATCGGTTCCAACACGAGCGTTGAATCCGATAGGAAGTTCGAGTCGGAACTCGAAACTTCAAATGATATATAAATATAAAAAGGGAAAACCCGAGTCGGAACCCGGATCTTAAAAAAAATGGAAGAACCCAAGTTTTGAAAAACTTGAATCTTCAAGGGTACGATCGATTCCAACACGAGCGTTGAATCCGATAGGAAGTCCTAGTCGGAACTCAAAACTTCAGACGATATATATATATAAAAAAAGGGAAACCCGAGTCGGAACCCGGATCTTAAAAAAAATGGAAGAACCCAAGTTTTAAAAAACTTGAATCTTCAAGGGTACGATCGGTTCCAACACGAGCGTTGAATCCGATAGGAAGTTCGAGTCGAAACTCGAAACTTCAGAGGATATATATAAAAAAAGGGAAACCCGAGTCGGAACCCGGATCTTAAAAAAAATAATGATAAAAAATGGAAGAACCCAAGTTTTGGAAAACTTGAATCTTCAAGGGTACGATCGGTTCCAACACGAGCGTTGAATCCGATAGGAAGTTCGAGTCGAAACTCGAAACTTCAGACGATATATATATAAAAAAAGGGAAACCCGAGTCGGAACCCGGATCTTAAAAAAAATAATGATAAAAAATGGAAGAACCCAAGTTTTGGAAAACTTGAATCTTCAAGGGTACGATCGGTTCCAACACGAGCGTTGAATCCGATAGGAAGTTCGAGTCGGAACTCGAAACTTCAAATGATATATAAATATAAAAAGGGAAAACCCGAGTCGGAACCCGGATCTTTTAAAAATAAAAATGAAAACAAAAAACAAAAACAAAAACCTGAGTCGGAACTCAGACGGGAAGGAAATAATTTCTACCCAAGAGTCGGAACTTGAAGGATTGACAGAAGCATGAGTAGATTTTGATGATGAAGATGAGGGATTTATTCGAGATCCTAGACCCAAGATGGCCTAAGGTTCGAACGGCTTCAGGATCTCCTCCTATCCTAAAGGAGTATGGAATAAAATTTGATGAGAATTGAAGAAAAATTTTTTTTTTTTGGGGGATAATCCAGATTTATCCCTTAATTTGAAGAAGAATAAAATTTATGAACATGGAGAGGAATTTAAATAGATTTATTTGGAAATTTGTTTTTGGAAAAGAATTCTCACGGGTAGCAACGATGCTCCTATGAGGGGTATCAGGATTATCCCTTATCCTGAATGGGAAAAGAATAGAATTTAAGAAAAATTTAAATGAAGAGAAATTGATATAAATTTAGAAAATCAAATGAAGGTTGATAAAACTTGTTATTTACAAAAGAATCCTCATAGGTAGCACTATCGCTCCTGCGAGGGGTTTCAGGATTATCCCTTATCCTGAATGGAAAGAAGAATAGAATTTAAAGAGTTTTAATGAAGAGAAACTGATATAAATTTAGAAAATCAACAAAGATTAATAAAACTTGTATTTACAAAAGAATCCTCATAGGTAGCATCGTGGCTCCTACGAGGGGTTTCAGGATTATCCCTTATCCTGAATGGGAGCACCTCGGACAACGAGGGTCAGGTTTTTCCCTTAACCTGAAAGGGCAGCACCTCGGACAACGAGGGTCAGTTTTTTCCCTTAACCTGAAAGGGCAGCACCTCGGACAACGAGGGTCAGGTTTATCCCTTAACCTGAAAGGGGTAAAAAAGGAAGATTTAGAAAATACCTCATGGGAAAGAGGCATCAGGTTTATCCCTTAACCTGAAAGGTTTTTTTTTTTAAAAAAAATTTGATAGAATTTAATGAAATTGATGAAAACCTAACAAAAAAAATGATAAGGATAATAAACTGACGAAAATTTGATTAAATTGAAGATGAAATGAATGCAACTAATAAAGATAACAAGATTAACTGAAAAGTTGAGAAGATTTTTTGAAAAAGAGTTTGTTTGATCCTGCCTGCACGTGGGATCTTTAAAGGAAAATGTTTTTTTGAGTAAAAAATCATTTTGGGGAAGAAAATCCACCGCAAGAAGAATGATCGGTGCGAGGACTGATCCTTCGAATCAACATGAGAGATCATCATGAGGGTCAATTTTTGAAGGCAATGATTTTGAAATCTAATTTTTGAAAAAGAAGATCAACAACAGATATAATTTCTAAAAATGACAGTTCAAAATTGATAACAAGATCAACCCAAGGGTTGATCGTTGAAGATAATGCTTAAAAACCAATCTTGGAAGATAAGACCAACACAGGGTCGATCTTTGAATATAATGATTTAAAACCCATTTTTGGAAGGTAAGACCAATGCAATGATTGATCTTTGAATATGATGATTTATAACCCTTTTTAAAAGATAAGAACAATGCCAGGGTTGATTTCTGAAAACGTTTTGAGATCAATTTTGGAGGATAAGATCAACACAAGAGTTGAACTTTTTGAATAAAAAGATTTGAAATCTATTTTGGAAGAGAAGATCAATACCAGGATTGATCTCTGAATATAAGGGTTTTGAAATCCACTTTGAAAGATAAGATCAACACAAGGATTGATCTTTGAAAAGTTTAAAATTCATTTTGGAAGATAAGACCAACACAAGGGTTGATCTTTCAATATAATGGTTTGAAAAACTTATTTTTGAAGACGCGATCAACACGAGGGTTGATTTTTTGTCAAAGGTTAGACCAAGGAATATTTGAACTCCTTGGTCATAACGAAGATTTTTTTTTTTTTTTTTATTTTTTATTATTTTATTATTATTATTTTTTTTTTTTTAATTTCATGATTTTTGAAAAAGCCCTCATAGGAAATATCATTTCTCTTATGAATGATGTCAGGATTGTCTCACGTTCCGAATAGAACAAGAATTTAAATGCTCCAGTATGGCAAAAGAAGGAAGTATTTGAATATCAAAGATATAAAGAAAACTTGACATTTCATTGATAAGCAAAGGTTTGATGACAAAAACTGAATATTTACAAGAACTTTAAAAAGGAAAAGATCCATAGAAGGTTGAGCTGACTTGCCCTTACAAGATAACTAACAAAAAGAGACGAAAGCAGGAAACTTTGGTTTTATCAATTCTTCGGGCGATCCGGAAGAGTCTAGGTTGGAACTGCAGGTTGCTCCCCTCCTTCATCTGGTACCAAAATTTCTTTGTCGATGAAATCCTGTATGATGTTTTTGAGGATGAAGCGATGCTCTGTATCGTGCCCCCTTACTTGATGAAATTTGCAAAAACATTCTTTCCATTTTCCCATGGTGACTGAAGGATCCACTCCCCTGGGAAGCTTGATCATATCTTCCGTGAGCAGGTATTCGAGAACCTCCTCGACTGGCTGACCTAAAGGGGAAAACTCACGATCATAACTCCAGCCAACATGCTTTGTCTCCTTTGGCTTGCCTGATTTTTGTCGAGAGCCGTCCCTTTTCTCAGAAATAGACTGAGCATGCTTGGTTAGGGGAACGGGCACTTTTCTTCTTTGTCTTCAACAAAAAGATTCCTATCAATGCAGTCTTGAATAATGTTTTTGAAAACAAAGCAATGATCAGTGTCATGTCCTGTTGTCCGATGGAATTTGCAGAATTGGTTCTTGTATTTTCCCAAGATAGTGGAAGGACTCGTGGCTTTTGGGAGCCTGACTAGTCTCTTGGTTAACATGTATTCAAGAACTTTATCCAGCGGCTCATCCAAGGGAGTGAAATCTCGGTTACTACTCCAATCTTTACGCTTTAGCTTTTCCTGATTCTTCTCCTTCTGCGGAGGATTGGATTGAAGTGGTTCATCTTGGTTTCTGCTGAACTTTCCCTTCTGGTTCCTAGATGACTCTAAATTGCTGTTTTGATTGCCCGGGTTGGCTTTGTTGCCACTCCTGCTGATTTTAGAACTTCCTGCACTGCCATCGTTGTGCTTGCTCGTTCGGAAAGTGACAGGTATCTCTTCCTTGGTGGGAGCTTTTCCAAAACTGGCTTCAGCCTGCTCGGATAATATCTCAACCATCATCTTTTTGAACAACCGATATATGGCAGGATCAAGCTCATTCTGGCTGTCCTGACCTCCTTCTCTGGCAAACCTCTGAGAGTCCATTTCTCAATTCTTGCTTCTAACTGGTGCGGTCTCTGATCTCAGTCTGGACCACCCGTTAATACTAAATGCTTTTTCTGTAGGACAAAATGGGACCCTTTTAGAAAGATTTTGGAGGAAACTTTGATAAAGGAAGAAATCAAATTGATAAAGAGATATCCCACTACTAGGGATTGAGCCCGTACGAGAGGTATGACAATTGCATTATTTTCCCGTGAGAAGAAATAAACAATTTAGAATATGATTAAAAGGACATCTCTTGATGAAAGAGATTTTTTTGTTACAAAATAGATTTAGAAGATACATAGAAGAAAATTTTTAGAATAGATGGTAAATTTTGAAAAATTGGAAAAAATTGCAGGCAGGATCAGAAAAGAATTTAAAGAAATCAAGAAAGGAAAAGAAAAATACACCTGGGGTTTCTGAAGAGAAGGAAAATTTTGAATAATATGCCCAGGGTTTTGGAAAGGTTTGATATATATATATATAAGAAAATATGAGAGACATTGCATAACTAAAGTCATATCAACAAAAGATGTGCACACAGCATTCCCTAAAGGCTGACTCTAAATGCAGTATTTGAAATGGCTTGAAGGACCCTAATCCTAACTCTATGATTTAGATCATCTGATTCCAATCAAGGTATGCCGACATACTCAAGCCGAAGCTCGAAGTACGTGGCATAAAGATATCTCTTCGGTTCTAAGGTAATGGCTTCCCAACATCCTTGAGCACCTATCGATATACCTCGGACTATGGCCCTTAGGTACGTGGCAGGGGGGCGTGAACCCAAATAAGCGGTCCAGTTGTGAGGCTCTCTCCCGAACTATGGTTCAGTGAGACAGCCCAGCAACGTGAAGACCGGGACAATATAGGTAGGGATGTTTTCAAAAAGATGATCACATGCAGATAAAACCAGAAGGCTCTAATGCAGGTCCTAAAGAGATAGATTTAAATGAGAAGAAGCATACACTTGCATACATTGTTTTGCATTCAATCCCTAAAATTGAGGAGAGTTGTATTAAAAACCTAAGTCTAATGTGAACATGGAATAATCTCCTCAATATGGTCCATCCAAACCATACTTAGATCCTATATGCAATGATGTCAGCTTGGGACAAAATCTAGGCTTCCTAAGGTTTGCATGAAAATGTAGCTGACATATGTTAGAATAAAGACTTAGATTATATAAAAGCAAAGCAAAGGCATAGATCCAACCGGACGAAGACGGGTCCCATCACGGTCGCCAAACCTGTGATCATCGTAAAATTTTTCCTATTTTCTTGCTTCTTTCTCTTCCTTCTCTTTTCCTTTTCTAACCTCTATTTTCCTCCTTTTTGAAGGGAGAAGAATAGAAGAAAGAAAAGAGAAAAGGAAGAAAGAAAGAAAGAAGAGGAATCATTTTGCGCGGTTTCACTTGACCTTAATTTGAAAATATTTAGCAAATAACTCGCCTCCGTTTTTGAAAATATGCGGGAAAGTGGAGAGACGAGATTCGCTCGTCGGTACGAGGTTCGACCGTTCCTGGCGCCTTTACCAGGGGTAATCGAACCAAGGATCGAATCTATGCCTTTTGCTTTGCCTAAATATAATCTAAGAATTTATTCTAACTCTAAATGCACAAAGAATCATGCTTGTGCAATGCAAAAATGTATGCTCCTTTTGAAAATTGATTTGGAAATTTTCGAGTATTCTGAGATGAACTTGGGAAGGAAATGAAGGAATGATTGAATCTAACTTAGAACTTGGGATAGATCAGAGAAGTTCTAAGTTTTTGAAGTAAATCAGAGTTTTGGGAGAATGAATCTTGACTTGGAGAAAAAATGATCTAAAGCTTTGAAATGAAAAGGAAATGAATTTTCAGAAATGGACTTTGAATTTAATCATGGATTTTAGGGAAAGAAGATGAAATTTTAAAGTGATATTGGCTTTGAATCATAGAATGGGTCTGAGAAAATCAGATGGTATTTTAATAATGAAAATGGATTTTAGAAATCCGGATTAGATCCGAAAATGGAAAATCTAGATTTGGAATTTGATTCTGAATCCTAAAAAGAATGGGATCCAAGGTTTTAGAATCTAAGATGGATTTTTAGGTTCTGGATCCTGAAATGGAATGAATCTGAAATCTGAGATCCAATGTGGAGTTGGGTTCTAGATCCTAAGATGGATTTGGATCTGAAGTCTGAGATCCCAGATGAGATTGGATTCTGGATCCTAGGATGGATTTGGATCTGAAGTCAGAGATCCAATTGTGGAGTTTGATTCTGGATCCTAAGATGGATTTGGATCTGAAGTTTGAGATCCAAAGAGTGGGGATTTATACTTGGAAATCTGGATCCAAGTCGGATTTAGGATTTAACTTTGGATTTTGGAACTCCAAGATTTGATTTGAGAATTTTGAATTTGGAATATGAATTTCAAAATCAAATTGGGCTTTGATTTTGAAGTTTGAATCGGAAATTCAGAAGATGAACCAGAATTTTCAATTGAATTTGGAAGATGAAATTTAGAAACTGAATCTTGAATATACAGATGAATTTTCAAAGTTAAATTATACTTTGAATTTGAGATAGAATTTGGAATTTTGAAATACAAGATGATTCTGGAGTTTCAAAGTCAAATGGGACCTTGAAATTGGCTCCTTTTGAGAAAATAGAGTTGAATTTGAATTTATAAATAGGATTTGATGAAGGAAAGAATCACTTGGTTTTAAAAAAAAGAATTTAGAAATATGATGCAAATCTATCTAAATGATGAATGAATTTAAATTTTTTATTTTGAGTATTTGGAAAAGCTATTCCATTCTTTAAATGAATTAAAAGAAGATTGAAGATATAATACATCCTTGACTATGGTCATTGAATGTATTATATAATAATCTACATTTAAATTTAGGTGAAGAATGAAACACATTTGGTGCTTTTATAGAATTTAAAATGAAATTAACTCTCAATATACCCTGACTATGGCCATTGGTATATATTTTGAGTTAATTTTAAGTTAAATTCTAATAAAAGAAAAAAATATTTAAGGAAAATATGATGAATTTTGAAAATGGATCCAGTGTGGATCCGATGTTATTTTGTAAAAGATAAAAATACTAAGTTTTGTCCATACCCTGACTATGGCCATTGATGTGGATCATCAACTTAGGATTGATTTACCTCTTACAAAATGATGCACGTGCCATTCGTGTTTCACCAATGTGAGATTTTGAGAAATAAAGGAAAAATGTATGGAAAATAGGCAATTTATGACATTTATAATGCTCATTCATTCTATCTAAGAGCTGAAAATATAACATTTTCATTAATGTTTAGCTATTACAATATTGAATTGAATTGAAATCAAACTCCTAAAGAAAGAAAAATGATTTCTATCTAATTCCTACAAAGTCCCAGGTTAGTATAAGCAATACGGATGGGAATGTTATACTAGAAGCTGAACTACATGTATATGATTAAGGGACAAGATGGAATGTGTACATTTGAGATGCATGGATGGCATTCTAAGTTGATGGGAAAAATAAATGTGGTCCTACCTACCTATACTATCATTGGAAATATACACATGTTAATCTTTGAGCCCAATGAAAACCTACATGAGGAGGTGCATGTAATGGTGTAGGCTGAAACTAAATCAAAATTCATACAGTTTACAACAAATCAAACACCGATTATGAGCTGATGAACGAGAGCCTTTCCCCAAAAAAAAAAAAGGGCTCAGTCAATATTGCAGCAGGATGCCAAAATAGCGATCCAAATGGGGCTGAATAATGCAAAGAGATATAGGCCGTGATAACCTGTGCACTGAGTATTGTTGCTAAAGGTGAGCATGCGGGTACTGTTTATGTGTTTGCAACAGGTGGCCGAAGAGGGGTTAGTGACAGGGTATTTACAGCAAAGCAAGTGATGAGATGAAAATGGCGAAAATGCTTGTGCTAAGAATAATCAAATTGTGAAGATGACTGGAGATATATACAGTATCTACAGCAGGCTGAGTGTATTTTACAGGAAGTGTGAACATATGGATGTTATGGGTAAGATGCAGGGGACTGTGCAATGGGCAACAACGGGGTGTTGTTGAGATGCCAAAGAGTGCTGGTAGAAAAGAAAAATGACGGGCATGATGCTATTAGTGCAATGTAATGAAAATACACATAGTAAGAAGACGTCGGATATCAATATACCCGAATATATGATATACTCATGAGTATCTCTAATGGCGGGTTACATGCTGTAACTTAATGGAGTTACCGTCTCACAATCTATTCAACCGAAGTTTTTATGACGATGTAATCATCAAAATGAGGACCTTTCTCCCCTCCTTTTTGGATGCAAAAATCTCAGCCTTTCCCAGGGCCGGTGGCGTGATCATAGACTGAAGGAAGACCCTGATGACTTAGTGTCAATATTGGTGACAATTTCAGAATGTCACTCTCCGGCGGGACTCTCGTGGATTGGATCCACATCCTAGAATTTCTTGATTTGGTTTTAATGTAACTATTATTTGAAGAGAAATTTTGTATTTCTATATCGAAGCATTCGGCTACTTGTGAATTGATTATACCCAACAGATGTCATAGAGTTAAGCCAACATAGCATTAATCTATACAGATCTGAAATTTTACAAGATGGTCTACACAGATTATAAGAACACAAATCCAGTTTCGTGAGATGACTGAGTTTTTAAAAAAAATCACCATGGCCTTATGGCAATTTCTAAACAGAAATTAGATCAGGAAGTTAACAACAAAGAGAAGAATGGACACTGGAAAGGAAATTTTCAAACCTGTTGTAGGCTGATATTGTTTGTGAGTCACTGATAACCGGATGGAGATTTGTTAGATGCCTGGTGTTGATCCTCCCAAAAGGTAAGCAATCGGGAGATCAGAACTGAATACAAGGGGCCCAATTGGGGCTTTTCTTCTGAGAGCGTCAGGTGGTAGAGATACTTCTTAGGCCAAACGAGAGACGCTTGAGTTCAACGAGCGATGATTGATCAAAAGGGATGTGGAGAACACCTTAATCACTGATGCGAGGATGATGGATGAGAAGAACAACTCCAGCAGAAAGGCCAATGAAAATGGGTTGTAACAGATGCCAATGGGTTCCTCCTCCCTTTTCACTCCTCTGGCTCTGTTTATATAGGGACGGAAGAAATATCGAGAGAGAGGGGAGGTTAGGGATCGACGGTCATCCCTGGAAGGTGATGATCAGAGGGTAGATGAAGGTGAACGCACCTGTTGGCGTGCGATGTTGTTGATGATGAACGAAGGGGATTGGAGGGGAAGGCCTGTGAGGCCGTTGGCCATCGACGGTGCTGGGGCCATCGCTATGGAGTTTGCAATGAGGGGAGTGCGGGGGATGGGAAGAAACTTCTGGAAGAAGGCAGAAAGACGCCGCCCCTGGACCTCCGACCCTTTCTCGCTAGGGGTTCTCAAAACCCCTAAAAAAAAACTTTTCCCCGAGCCCCTTTTGGGTTAAAAATATTTATGACAAAAAGGGGGGCTCTTTTCAGGATTTTTCAAGAAGATGGTTTTTCTTTTCAAGTTTTCCTAAAAAGGTGGTTAAAAGGTGAGTTTTTCGGAAAAGTTTTTTTTCCAAAAACCACGTAGTTTTTCCTAATTTCTTTGATTTTTTTGCATGATTTTTCCAATTTTTTGTATTTTTAGAATAAAATCCTAAAGAAAACAAGGATTAAAACTATTTTTTTATATTTTTTTTCATTTTTTGTATTTTTGTAATAGAAAAACTAAGATTTAAAACACTAAATTTTTGTATTTTTCTAAGAAATATTTAAAAATGTTTTCTCAAGAATTTCGGGCCATCTTGGGGAAGATCTCTTCAGAAAAAGGGGTTTGGACCCAGGTTTTGAGGAAATGTTCGAGTTTTTAAACCTCGAATCGAAAAATACAACTCGATGGATCCAAACGGATACCGGACGAAGTGTCTGAGCTTTGCAAAAGATTATTTTGGTAATTTCGAGAATTTAATTTAAAATTGGATAATGAAGCTCAGATTTGGATTTTGATAATGGATCCGGATCCGAAATTGAGTCAGATATGGAAAATGAATTTAATTTCAACCAAATTTTGAGAAACAAAAGGGGATTTAGATTTAAAACTGACTCAATTACCCAGAAAATGGGGACAAAGGGCAGAAAAGGGATATTTACAACATTTTGAAAAATTTGGGGTGTTCACAAGGGGCGAGAGAGGCGCCAGCCGGCTGGCCTCCTTCATTCCTTACGAAGGTAAAAAGCCCTAAAAAAGTTTTTTGCAAAAGACCCCCTCCCTTTGATTTTCAAATTTTTACAAAAAGGGGGTTCCTGAGGTTTTTAGCAAAATTAATTTTCAAAAAGACTCAAAATCATTTGCTTTTTCTCGTAGTTTTTCCAATTTTTTGGTTTCTTGTGTTATTTCTCAAATTTTTTGTATTTTTAGAATGAAATCCTAAAGTTTGTGAGAAAACAAAGATAAAAGCTAATTTTTTTGTGTGTTTTTTTGCAAAAATATTTACAAAAGGGAATTTTTCTGAGAATTTAAAAGTTATTTTGAGAAAATTTCTTCAGAAATGGTTTTTGGATCCGGATTTTGAGAAAATATGGATTTAAAGTACTGGGTTCGGATCCGACATTAATTTTGAATATATCAATATGGAATTTAATTCAGAAAATCTGAAGAATGACTGAAATTTAGCTTTGAAATCGCTTTTATTCTCTCAGAAGACGGGGTTAGGGGCAAAAGGGTTATTTTTATAAAACTTTGAAAATTTGGGGGTGTTCATAGATCACCTCCAAGATGAAGGAGTTTGTGACGGATCCTTCCAGGGAAAGTTCAGATCACCGTCGAGATGAAGGCGAATGTGATGAACCTCCTGACAAACCGTAAAAGATATTTGATTTCTACTATCATCAAGAGATTTTTGACCAATGAGCCAATATCATTAGTATAATTTTTGAGAAAAAGAAGGATCAGAGCATCTCCAAGATGAAGGAGTTTGTGACGTACCCTTCCCAAAAAAAAGAAAAGTCAGGACATCTCCAAAATGAAGGATGATGTAATAAACTCTTCGCCAAAAAAACCCCCAAGAAAGCTCAATGACTAAAAAAGAGTGCAAAAAAAATATCATCATGGGAAAACACCCAGATATCAAAACTGCCAAAATTGTCAGGAATTATCTTTTCTTATGCAAAATTCTTTTATCAATATCTTTTCACTACTTGCTTTTATGAAATTAAGAATATTTCTTCTCTTCTCATATCAGGGAAATGGATAGCTTCCTTGAAGAAAATCATCAGCGCTAAAAATTTGAATTCGACTCTTAAGACCGAGGAGTTAACCTCGCTGGAGGAAATACTCTAGGTAAAAGAGGGAATGTCTTTTGCATATATGTGCATATTTTCAAGCGTTTGAGTCAACTACAATTTTTGGCAAAATTTTCTAGCTATTCAAAAATGAAATAAATATTCAATATTTATTTTGATGCGACCTAGTGTTGTGTATATTTTTCAAAAAGAGTTGCCTCATTTAGGAAAGGTATCTCTTCTCGTCCCATCACGGTTTCTTCATTCGAGAATTCCGTATGGTCGCACCCGCTCAGGTTAAGGGTCAAACTTGAATTTTCTACAAGAGGTCAACAATTTTTAAAAGTTGATTTAGTCTCAGCCATGAGGCACCCAAAATCATCCCTTTTCCAAGCTTTAGGGAATCCCATTTTACTCCATTCGCAAACCCCTTTCGGATTTGTTCGTCCAAACTCCGAAGGTCCCATTATGGTTTCTTCACTCGAGAATTCCGTATGGTTGTCCCTTTCAAGTTAAGGGTTAAGCCTGAACCTCGCTCCATGAGGTATCTTCCATTCAGGTTTGGGTTAAACCTGAGCCTCGTTCCGACGAGATTCCTCATTTCGATGAGGTAGTTCTCTCAATCCCATCATAGTTTTCCCCATCGTGGAATCCATGCTCTTCATATCCATCCAAGAAAGGATTGATCTTGAGCTTTGTCTCACGAGGCATTTTTCTCAAAAATGTCCCATCAAGGTCTTCATGTTTCCCTTTCCCATTCAGATAAGGGTAGAACATGAAATTCACCTTGATATATCTTCGTCCCATCCAGGTTAAGGGCTAAACCTGAGTCATTTCAAAAAGATGATTTTGTCTCACCCATGGGACCTGATCAAAATTCTTATTTTCCCACCATTTTGGGACCTTTATCCAAAGTCCCATCATGATTTCCTCATTTTTGTTATCCAGTCATATCATTTTTGAGGATTTTGTCTTCCCAAAGCCATTCAGGATAAGGATTTAAGCCTAAGAAACCATGTCTTTCAAGATAAATTCTTCTGCACCCAGTTCAGATCTGTTGACTGGGGCATTTTTTAAAATTTGGAGTGTTTTCTTTGCCACTAAGCTCGACTTTCAATCAGATTAGTAGCAAAGAGGGGCATCTGTGAACACCCCAAAATTTTTAAAATTTTGTAAATGTTCTCTTTATGCCCCTGGCTCCAATTTTCTGAGTAAATTGAGTCATTTTCACTTAAAATTCCAATTTATTTCTCGAATTTACTGGAATTGAATCCATTTTCTATATCTGACTCAAATTTGGATCCGAATTCAGCATTAAAATCCAAATCTGAGCCTCGTTATCCAATTTTCAAATTAAATTTACAAAATTACCAAAATAAATTCTGAAAGGCCCAGACAGTCCACCCGGTATTCAGTTGGATGTGTGGCTCTGTATTTCTTGATTCGAGATCTAAAACTCGAATATTTTCTCAGAAGCTGGATCAAAATCCATTTTCTAAAGAAATTTTTCCAAATTTAACCCCAAATTCTCAGAAAACACTTCTTTTGTAAATATTTTTAAATTTTTGCAAAATTAGTTTAAAATCCTTTAGTTTTTAGAATTTTTATTTTCAAAAATACAAAAAAATACAGAAATTACAAAGAAAAAGAAAAATCGGTTTAAAAGCCCCTTTTGAAGCTCATTTTTATTAAAATCACCTTTTTGAAAAACTCTTTTGAAAAAAGTCATGTTTTTGAAAATTTCTAAAAGGAGGGAGACGAGCTTTGAAAAATTGTTAGCGGGCTTCTGTTATGAAGGGAAGCCGTAGGGAAGGAAGTGGAGGTTCCCACCATATGCTTCTTCCCTCTCGAAGCATCCATCTCATCGCCCTCCTCCATCACCCGTCCATCTCTAACCACATTCCCCAACCGTCATCCCTTTCTCGATCCTTCCTCCATCTTCCATATAAGCAACCGCAGGGTTCCTTCCTGAGGGATCGGGGCTTCACGATCGATTACATCCATCTTCCATCGGTGACCAATCCCTCTCCTCCTCTCTTCGCTGAAAAAGAGTTTAAAAAAAATGGGCTAAAAGGAAGATCTCCTCCCTTTTTCGGGATCCCTGCAGAAACCAGCGAAGGAAAAACCAGTAGATTTTCCCTTCGGGTTCACTTGAAGGAAAAATCGACTCCCTCCTTTCAGATCTCTGCAACCATCCAGTGAGTCTCCCTTTATTTCCTTCCCTCTTTTCTATTCCTGATTTTCCTTTTCATTCCTTTTGATTCTTTCTGTTTGACCGACCCATTAGAGCACCACCGTGGGGTCAGTTTTGCATATAGCAAACACTGATCCACGCGCATTGTGCCATATCAAAAGGGAATCCTCATATTCCAACATTTTTATTTCTATGTTATAAATTTTTCTTTAGCTTCTGATCTCTCATTTTCATTACACATAGTCATCCCGATCCTATTTTTCTTTGATCTCCCTTAAATTTTCACCACAATACATAGCCATGCTTCACTATAGCATGAGTTTGTGCTTTCTTTTTTTATTTATTTAGAATCCCTTTTGATTTTTCGTTAATTCCATTTATCATCGCTATTTTCTGTATCAGTTTTATTTTGTTTTTTCCTTCGTGCACCACAAGTGACGGATGTCCATGCCGAGTGGTAATACAAGTATAAATCCTCCTTTCCTGAAATTCCATTATGAGCGTTGGTTTATGTCCAGCTAGGACTTATGCTCATGCCTTGGCTCAATGTCTCTCACTTTGCATTTTTACAAGCTTATTCACATTTCCTTTTTATTATCTTTCATTCTCATTTTCTATTCTTATTTCTCAATTTACCTTTGATGGACATACTTACATTTGAGTTACGGTCTTAATAGCATCGAGTTGTATTCTGTTCATCCTTATTTGCTATGTTTTGTTTATTTTTATGGTTGAACTTTGGTTGCTATTTTTAAATGATCTTTTTAAAACAATTATTTTCAATAAAACTTTGGAAAATCGTCAACCAAAAATATAAAAACCGACTTTCCACAAAGTGGTAAGTACGGGTCGAATCCTCAGGGAACAGGAATTAATCACGATAAGTCTAGAAAATTTGATTTATTAATTACAAATATCAATCTATAATTATAAAGTTAATCCAATTACAATTAATCACTAAAATGAAAATGAAAAAGCATTCAGTCTTCTGCTCCACACCAAGGGTATTTCCGTCTTTTCGCCAATTAGAGAATCTTCGCACTTGGACAATAACCCTGGAAATTAAATGTGCTTTTCAACCTAAAAATGCATAAAAATATAGAGTTAGTATTCTTTTCTAACAATGCAAACCACAACTAAAACTAATTCTAGTTTTACGAAAATAATAAAACAAATGCTAATTATCAAACAATAATTAAATAAAATACTAAACTAAGTCTAAAATTAACTAAGTTAATTCTACTAATGTTGTATGATGATTATGCAACTCCTAAAATGCATAAACTACTGAAAACAGGTCTAAATTTCCAAAATTAAGAAAATTACGAAACTGCCCCTAACTAGTGTAAAATAGAATTCTGACAGGTTATCGGAAAACCACTGTTTGACATAGCAAACAAGGTCCGATTTTTCCGAAATTTGTTATGTTCTGCAACTAACAGATTAAACAAACTGACAGTTTTTACAGAATGGAAAAACAGTATCTGGAACTCCAGATATAAGCGTTTCAAATCTGGGAAAAATCAGGATATCGAAAGTCCTGTAATTTGAAATCCAGAAAAAGCGGTTTTCGCAAAACACTTAAAAATCAGACCAAATCAACTCCGAATGAGCTGAAATTTGGTCTGCAGTCAAATAACAAGTCAATAAAGTGAATAGAACAAAAGTTTTTGGAAAACACAGAATTTTTGCACAAAAAATAATGTTGGTGCGACAGGGCAAAAATCGGGTTTTTATTTGAGTGCACTATTCACTTTATGAATCTATTTAAACACTATCAAATGCAAATTACACCTAATACAATCTAAATGACACTGAATAACAGTGTATATGCAAATGACTATTACGAATACGCTAAATGCATGACGAACAAAACACGATAAGCAACTTATGACTAGAACTACGTTAACTAACAATGCAAATGAAACTATGCTAAACACTAAAATGCAATCCGACTACTAAGTAAATAATATCTAACTACCAATCAAACAATCACAAACACATTTCACACATACAAAACAAATACGATATACGTACACACACTTCTACACTAAAACTAAATTAGATAAAGAAACTAATTAGTATAAAAATCAAAATAAATAATACTAAATGAAATTAATTCACTAAAGAACAAATGCTAGGGTTTGGGTCCACTCAGTTGACTCAACAAAGCTTGGTTGTGACTTGGTGTGAACACCCCAAATTTTTCAAAATGTTGTAAATATCCCCTTTTTGCCCTTTTCCCCCATCTTTTGGGTAATTGAGTCGGTTTCAAATCTAAATTCCATTTGTATTTCTCAAATTTTGTTGAAATTAAAATCATTTTACATATCTGGCTCAATTTTGGATCCGGATCTACATCAAAATCCAAATATGAGCTTCATTATCCAATTTTAAATCAAATTCTCAAAATTACCAAAAATAACTTTTTGAAAAGCTCAGACACTCCGTCTGGTATCCGTTTGGATCCACCGTATTATAGTCCTCAAATCGAGATTTAAAACTCGAATGTTTTCTCAAAACTTGGATCCAAACCCATTCTTCTGAAGAAATTTCCCCAAAATGGTCTGAAATTCTCAGAAAAACACTCTTGTATATATTTCTCAGAAAAATACAAAAAAATTAGTATTTAATCTTTGTTTTCGTATAAAAAACTTAGATTCTGTTCCAAAAATACAAAAAAAATGAAAAAATCATCAAAAAAAAATTAGGAAAGACTGCGTGGTTTTCAAAGATTTTTGTCGAAAAACTCATCTTTAACCATCTTTTTAGAAAAACTTGAAAAGAAGGCTTTCTTTTGGAAAAACTAACTTTTAAGGTTTAAAGGTCGAGTTAGGGTTTTTTTGAAAACCCTAACTCGCCTTCCTCTCTCGCTCCCCTCACTTTCGCCTCTCACCCACCATGGCCAACCCCCCCCCATGTGCATCCTACATCCTTCAAGCCATCCGATCTCCAACAACTTCTTCCTCCTTCGTTCATCACGAACGAACTCGCTGGCCTTCCACCCCCTCTCACCCGAGCTCCACGATCGCGCAACCATCCGCCCCATCAGCCTCTTCATGACCCTCCGATCGATGTCTCAGCCCCTCAGCCATCAATCCCCAACTGCATCACACATTCTAGAAGCCCCTCTCCCTCTATAAAGAGGATAGGCAAAAAGAAGAAGGGGATCGAGAATCCAGCTTCTACCCTTCCACACTTCGGCTCTTCTTCTTCCCCATTTCTTTCTTTCCTCTGTTCTTCTTTCCCATCAACTGAAGGAAGTCGCACCAGTCCCAGGATTTCCAAGCAATCCATCTGATCGAACATCAGTATAAGTGTGGGAATTACAGTTCTCATCTGCATCAATTGAAGAAAATCGGTGGATCGTCCCAGCAATCAGAGAAGAGGCATCAATATTCGATCAGATAAAACAGCATCCTCAAATTTTCATCAGCATCTCCTCCCCCTGCTTCGATTAAGATAAAGCCATCCAGTAAGAACCTCTTCCCTTTAATCCCTTTGCTTAGTTTCTGATCTGTCCCATTAAAGCACCATTGGGGGTGTTGAGTTGCCTGTGCAACGTCAACCCACCTCTGTGCTATAGCAAACGGAATATGAAATTCCTACATCATTTGTTTTTTTCCTTTTTTTCTTTTCATTTCTTTCTTCTTTCTCGTTTTCCTTCCTTCGATGAACTATTGTTGATAACCTTGGGCTTCTCATATATCCTTTATGGTCTTGCTACTCAGTACGTCCTCAACATCTTTTATTTTATTATTGGCATTACCACCTGTGCGAGAGATTTCATTTCATGTTCCAGAATATATGATTCTTGTTTGCTATTACATCATTATTCTGTCATTTTCATTATAGCTTACTGCATATCATGTATCTTGTTAAAATCCATCGGCTAATCTCTCTTGTTCATTTCATTTGTTATATTTTCTTCATTTTCGTTGAAATGCAATTCCCTATATTTGATCATGGATCTCATTTATCCCAACCTACCGTTTCATGAATTAAGGCAATTTGATTCAATTTGTGTTCTCTGTGCTGAATCTGGATGAATATATTGTCACTTTGTAGCATACCAGTCATAGTTGGAGCATCACATTTCACTCTACATCAGCTGTTAGTTGTCCGCTAGAAATTCACTATGGGCTTTGGCTGATCTGGAATTATCGTGTAAATCATTGTTTGAAGCAATATCTCTGTATTCGCATATGAGTTGTTAAACGATGCTTTGATTAACCATGGAAATCGGACCTCTGATTTGATGTGGAAGGAAAATCGGGTCTATGGAAGTCACTCATCTCTATCATGAGATTCCTGTTAATTTTTTTTTTTTTTATTCCCCATTATAAGTCACTGCGAAAACCTGGGTTATCATGGCTGTGGAGGCAGACTGGATTTACCTTGAAAATGGGTTACTCCATCATAGATTCTCATCCTCCCCTACAGGGATAAGGCGTGTTTGGGGCCGTGTGGTCCTCTACATTACATGCTTGGGTGTCTTTTGATCTTCTTGCTCTGGATTTAGGGTTCTCCTTCTTTCTTCCATCATCTAGGGTTCGGTCTTCACTCCTTGGCTTTTCCGGATTCAGGAGGAGGGCGAACCAAAGGGCCAGGTCGGACAACAATCAGTAAGTGCGTAGTCGTTTGATTTGAGTTCTTTATTGTGATGCCTCTTCTCTGTTGTTTACGATCTATTTTTTTTTGGCAAATTGTGGTACCGGTTTCAATTTTTATTTGATATAAGGTGATCTTGAGGTGTTGTCGGTTTATGGCCAGTATAATCGTAGGGAGGGAATTTGATGTTGATCATCTGGAATATAGAAGCAAGGGTTCCGAGGTTACAGGAGGTTGATTTGAAATCTTGTGTGTTATATTTATGATCTTGCTTTAAAGGATTCGTGGTAGAGAGGGCAGCTGGTAGAAAGGCAGCCTTCTGTTGGTTAGTCCCCTGCTGGCATATCGATCTTCTGCATATGATTGCTGAGTTGAGATTTCTGGTTTAGGTAATATGATAGTATAAGCAAACAGGTAAAATTTTAGTGTCGGTTTGGGGGCAATTGGTATATCTTTTTGGTATGATTGTTGACCTTGCCTTTTCCCTTCACCCCGAGGTAGAGCTGTTTTGAGTTTTGATTGTCTTGGTCTAGGTGTATGATAACCACAGGCTGTTGCTTCGTGATTAGTTGTGCCTGTGCAGTGTTACTAGGGGTTGGAAAAACGAGTTTTACTGGCCTTGCTTTCTTTTAGTCGGATGAGTATACATCTCATGTTGGTTCTTGTTCTGCTGTTTCTAGAGCTTGTTGCCATGGTCGGAGCAAAAGCATTTGAATGCGAGGTAGTGTCTGTTACCTTCCATGAAGAGCAAAAGTATCATTATAACTGTATCTTCTTGTTAGGCTCCCGTCTTATCCATTGCTTCACTTGTCATTTGTTTGCTTCATTTACCATTCCTGCCTCATGTGGGCGCTGACTGTTGTAGGACTCAAGGGAGTGGAAGTTTTTTTTTTTTTCTTTTTTTTTATGGGGCACTTTTGTGTCTTTTCTGTGGACCGAAATTTTGAGGAGCCAATTTTGGGGCACTTTGGGTTGAGTTACTGCTGGGTTTGGCAGGCTACTGATTTTGGTCTTTTGATTTGTTAAAATTTTTCATTACATTGATCATATGGAAGTTTAGACTCTCTTCCAATCACATGCATCTTGTTCTATATCATAACTTTCAAGTTTTTAGGAGACCTCTGTTCGCTGGGCATAGGGAGGTTGCACCTTTTCTTACTAAACATTTCAGACCTTTCTGTATTTGGTCTTTTTGTGATAATCTTATTGGTTTGCATTATCTAAGCAGTTTTCAATTATTACTCATATTTATGGTTGATCGTCAAATTTTTCTTCTGTCGTCTCTTTCATTGGGATTATGTCCATTTTTTTTTTGTGATATACCACAAGGGAAAGATTCTTTATGGGAGAGATCTGTTGCTTCTGTTCTGTGGTAATCCACTTCTGGTCTTTCAAGATTGCTTATAGCAGTTTAATGTGCTGAAACTCGTTGAGATTCTTTTGTATAGAATATATAGTGACATTATCATTATGCTGGCCTTCTTGGTTGATCATGTGATCTACTGAAAACAAAGAAAGACTTGCAACCTGTGTTGCTCATTCTCATTCGATGTTATACATTCATCATGCCGTCACTGAGGTGATTGGAATGGAAGAGCCGGCATGAGTTTGGATTTGCTCAGTGCATCTTCATCGGTCCCATGGACGCCTCTGTGATCAACCTTTGGACTTCTTACTGTGTTCCACTCTTTTGTAGTTTTTTATGTAAAACTTCAACGAGCTGAAGTCCTCTTGTGATGAAGTTCCAGATGACTTGGTGGTCCTACTTTTTTTTTTTCTGGATTTGCTCGTTAGATTATATTACCTATTTGTCTTTCTTTGATTTCAGCTGTATTAGTGGTGCTGCTCTTGTTCTGATGTGTTGGTTTCAATGATCATCTTACACTTTTTTTTAGTCGACCCAAGCATATCATTTAGACTATGTAAAAGCATTTTTTTATTAGCCTAAGTATATCATTTCCACATGTGCATAGCATCTCAATCAACATTTTATGTCATTTGTATCCCTTGCATATTACACACTTATTACCATCATACTTAGCACACATCCTAGTTCCAAGACAAACCCTTAGCTTTCCTTTTTACATTTTTATGCTTTGCCTTATGCTAATTCTATTTTCTGCAGGGAATATGTAAGAAATATTGGTTTCCTTCCTAGATTAGAAATTTATTATTTCAGTTCAAATTGTAATAGCTAGGTATAAATGAGAAATTACATTTCCTGTTTTAGATAGAATAAATAAGCATTACAAATATGATAAAAATACTTATTCTTCATACTTTTTTTTTCTTTATTTCTCAAATTCTCACAGATGGCAACACGAATGGCACGTGCACCATTCTAATAAGAGGTGATTAATCTTAAGTTGATGATTTGCATCAATGGCCATAGTCAGGATGTGAACAAAACTTAGGGTTTTCATCTTTTATGGAATAACACTGGATCTATACTGGACCCGTTTTCAAAATGCATCATATTTTCCTTAAATATTTTCTTCTTTTATTAGAATTTAACTTAAAATCAACTCAAAAACACATACCAATGGCCATAGTCAGGGTATGTTGAGAGTTAATTTCATTTTAAATTCTATAAAAGCACCAAATGTGTTTAATATTCACCTGAATTTAAATATAGATTATTATATAATACATTCAATGACCATAGTCAGGGATGTATTATATTTTCAATCTTATTTTAATTCAGTTCAAGAATAAGATAGCTTTTCAAAATCTAAATTCAAAATTCTTTAAATTCATTCATCATATAGAATAGAACTGCATCATATTTTCAAAATTCCTTTTTCAAAAACTCCAAGTGATATTAATATCTTCTTCAATCAATCTTCAAATCTCTGTAAAGTCCAATTCATCCTTTCAATTTTTCAAATCCTATTTTTCAATCTCAAAGTTCAATTTAAACTTTGAGATTTCAAATTCATTTTATATTCAAAATCAAATCAAATTTCAAGGTTCAATTTGACCTCAAAACTCCAACTCAAAGTTCAATTTAACTTTGAGGTCCTTGATTCACCTTCTAAAATTCGAATTCAAGTCCCAAATCCAAAGAACAAATTGACTTGGAAATTCATTTGTATATTCAAATTTTAAACTTCATTGTTTTTTAAGTTCAATTCAAAAATTTGGAAATTCTTCATTCATCTTCTGAGTTAACTCCAAATCCACTTTTAGGATCCATGATTCAACACTCATATTGGATCTCAGACTTCAGATCCAATTTTCTTATAGGATCCAGCACCAATTTCACATTGAATCTCAGACTTCAGATCCAAAACCATTTTAGGATCCAGAACCTAACTCTACATTGGATATCAGACCTCAGATCCAAATCTATCTTAGGATCCAGAGTCCAACTCTACATTGGATCTCAGACTTCAGATCCAATTCCTCCTTAGGATCCAGAATCCAATCCCACCTTGGATCTCAGACTTCAGATCCAATTCCTCCTTAGGGTTCAGAACCTGATTCTACATTTGGATCTCAGACTTCAAGATCTGAATCCATTCCAAGATCCAGAATCCAATTTCCATTCCCAAGTCCAACTTCTTTTCAAAACCAATTCATCTCCAGATTTCAAATCCAAAACATTCCTTAAATTCATCTCTATCTTTAATATCATTTGGATCCCTCAGATCTATTCTGAAATCCAAACTTAAAAGTCCAAATTCAATTCCATCTCAAGTATTCATTTCCTTTTCTAAATTCAAATCCAAATTCAAAGTCGATTTTGAATTTTCATTTCCTTTCATTTCAAAACTTCAAGTCATCCTTTCTCATTTATTCTTCCAAAATCCTGATTTACTTCAAAAACTTAGAACTCCTCTGATCTTTTTCAAGTTCTAAGTTAGATTCAACCATTTCATCACTCCCTTATCAAATTCATCTCAGAATACTTGGAAATTTCCAAAACTTTCAAGAGGAGCATACATTCTTGCATTACACAAGCATGATTCTTTGTGCATTCAGAGTTAGAATAAATTCTTAGATTATATTTAGGCAAAGCAAAAAGGCATAGATTCGATCCTTGGTTCGATTACCCCCGGTAAAGGCGCCAGGAACGGTCGAACCTCGTACCGACGAGCGAATCCCGTCTCTCTATTTTTTTCCCGCAATATTCTCAAAAACGGAGGTGAGTTAAATTTCTAAATATTTTTCAAATTAAGGTCAAGTGAGACCGCGCAAAATAGTTCCTCTTCTTTCTTTTCTCTTCTCTTTCTCTTTTTCTTTCTTCTATTCTTCTCCCTTCAAAAAAGAGGAAAATAGAGGTTAGAAAAGGAAAAGAGAATGAAGAGAGAGAAACCAACGAGAGAGGAAAATTTTTGCGATGATCACAGTTTTGGAGACCGTGATGGGACACATCTTCGTCCGGTTGGATCTATGCCTTTACTTTGCTTTTATATAATCTAAGTCTTTATTCTAACATATGTCAGCTACATTTTCCATGCAAACCTTAGGAGCCTAGACTCTGTCCTAAAGCTGACATCATTGCATATAGGATCTAAGTATGGTTTGGTAGGACCATATTGAGGAGAATATTCTATGTTCACATTAGACTTAGGTCTTAAATACAACTCTCCTTAATTCTAGGGATTGAATGCAAAAACAATGTATGCAAGTGTATGCTTCTTTTCATTTAAATCTATCTTCTTTAGGACTTGCATTAGAGCCTTCTGATTTTATTGCATATTGATCATATTTTGAAAACATCCCTACCTATATTGTCCCGGTCTTCACGTTGCTGGGCTGTCTCACTTAACCATAGTTCGGGAGAGAGCCTCACAACTGGACCACTTATTTGGGTTCGCGCCCCCCTACCACGTACCTAAGGGCCATAGTCCGAGGTATATCGGTAGGTGCTCAAGGATGTTGGGAAGCCCTTACCTTAGAACCGGAGAAATATCTTATAAGCCATGTACTTCGAGCTTCGGCTTGAGTATATCGGCATACCTTGATTGGAATCAGATGATCTGATCCATAGAGTTAGGATTAAGGTCCTACAAGCTATTTCAAATATTGCATATAAAGTCAGCCTTTAGGGAGTGCTGTGTGCGCATCCTTATTTGTGCAGCTATGATTATGCGATGTTTTCCTTGTGTTCTCCTATGAATATCAACCTCTTTTAAAACCCTGGGTGTACTATTCAAAATTTTTCCTCTATTTCCCAAAAAACACCAGGTGTATACTTTTCCTTTTACCTACATTCTTTTCTCTTTTGTGTCAGAATTTTCCTTAAAAACCCTGGAAAGTCTTTTCCTCAGCCCCTTTATCTTTCGAAAATTTCCAGGATTTGTGTCTATCCTTTTTCCATCATCAAAAGTCTATCCGTAAGTCCTGCATTCTATCTGACTCTTCTCCTTTTTGCCTAAGTATCACTCCGATGGCATCTGAATCTCCCAATGCTATCTTTCCTTGGGATCATGTCTTCTATCAAATAAAGGATGGAACCCCAGATTATCGGGTCATCCAGTCTCGTACCTTCTTCCCTCGGTGGTACTATTCTTGGTTCACCGCCTTCACGCGTATGTTCCCAGACCACTTGGACGATTGTGGATTAGAGATGGCATCGGCAGCAGGCAAGCGAACAATCAACGACAGTTTGATTCAAGCTATGGCAGAGCGATGGAATCCGCGTACCTGCACGTTTTGGTTTCCGTGGGGAGAGATGACTATGCTAATAGACGAGTTCAATGATATCATGGGGTTGCCAGAACCAGCTGGTCAGCCAGATGACCCGGTCAAACATCAATTCTTGATCAATGTCAAAGGGGTAGATGTTCGAGAAGCATTGGCCAGAGCTACAAGGAGCAGATCCTGACCTCTCACAGAGATCAGCGGAAGTCAGTTCATCGATCTGTTTGGACTCTACAACAAATATGGGGCCTACGAAGAA
Source organism: Nuphar pumila (assembly GCF_984573655.1). Lineage (NCBI taxonomy): Eukaryota > Viridiplantae > Streptophyta > Magnoliopsida > Nymphaeales > Nymphaeaceae > Nuphar > Nuphar pumila. Next base: position 23,863,965 of record NC_143257.1, on the reverse strand, counting down.
GTCGATACCTTATCTCGAGCAGCGAAAGAAAGAATCCAGCATGCCATGGTCCTATGCACAGTGGGGCTGGCATTCTTTCAGGATGGTCAGAATTTCATCGATATCAGAGTCGCCCAACTTTTTCGAATATGGGGAAGCAAACAGACCCGTCAGCTTTCAGTATCCATGGCAGCTCTAGCTTTTCTCTACAGAGGTTTGGCTCGATTTGCTCTCGGAGAGACCATTTTGGTAGAAGGGTGCACGTATGCCTTGCAGTCGTGGTTCCTGCGACATGTGCCGTCAAAAGCCAGTTCTTTCAGATTCAGCAACAAGCAACCGAAGTCAGCCATTCAGTGCCGAGCTTTGATCGAGAAACTGCATCAGGAGGAAATCATTTGGGACTTCTTCGACAGAAGAGAGACCATCCCTCGCTACACCTATGCTCGTGACAAGCGCTACAAACTGCTCGGCCCTTTCTTCTGCGTAGACTATCAGCCAGAGAGATGTCTCAGACAGTTTTCGCAGCGGCAGATTCGTGCCAACACTCGTTTCCCGATAGGTCGCATGCCAGAGTTCGATCTACGGTCGGATCAGTGGTCTGGAGCATACCACGTCGCCAAATACACTTGGGACTTCTTTATTCCTTTGTCTATATTTTCTGGTCCTAATGTATCATCAGAATATCGAGAATGGTGGCAAACTGTCTGCCCACCTTCTCTTTGTATTTAAATTTTGTCATCAATGAAAATGCAAACTTTTATTTTGATGAAAAGCTTTTGTGGCCAAATCTTAATTTGTTTCATGTAGTTACGGATTCATTTTGTCTATTCTTTTATCCCTCGTCATGACAGACGACCTCGCCTAGATCATAAGGCGCATTTTGTCACCATGAAAGGATGACGCGATCATTGCAAAAATTTGTCAATTCCTTCCCTCATGTCTTTTCCTAAAAGAAATCACATTTCCAAAAATTTCCTCCGAACCCTAATCATTCTTTTCACCTTCACAGGAAATCACTGGCATTGGCAAAATGGTTGTAACAAGGGCAGGAAAAGAAACAGTTCCTCAACACAGCGACAGCGAGGCCGAAGGGATGGATTCTCCCAAATCGGTCAGAGGACAGAATCAAGAAGATGATATAGATCCGGCCATGTATAATCTGTTCAAAAGAATGATGACCAAAATGATGGCTGAGCAGGCCGAGGCCAGTCAGAAAGAAGTTGTTCCAAAAAGCAAGCCAAAGAAGAAGGCTGTAAAGAAGCCAGTCCGGATTGTTAGAAAGCAAGTACAGCCCGACACCACTTCTGAAGAAACGGAATCAGTTGAGGAATCGAAAGAGGAAGAGCAACTTGTTTATCAGAATCCTCCACCGCAGTTTGCAAAGACCGCTGCAGAGCCCAAATCAATCAATAAGCCCGTTCCGACTAATGACCCGATGCAACAGCAGATGAAAGAGATGAATAGGGCCATCAAGGATATTCAGGCTAAAAGCAAGGGCAAGCAGACCTACTCCGGTGAAGATTTTTACCATGGCCTGGACGGGGATGACAATTTGGAGAATCTCCCTCGAAAGTTCCTTAAATTTGACGGAACAAGCAATCCCAAGGCTCATTTGGCCACCTTTTATGCCGAATGCGGCCGTTTCAGGAAAGACAATCGGCCGTTATTCATATGCTTTCCTCACAGCTTAGAAGGGGTAGCAGCCAGGTGGTATGCAGACCACATTAATCCTATCAAACTAAGAGAGTTCGATAAAGTTGTGAATTTGTTCATAGAACGCTTCATGTTCAATATTGAAGCCTCACCAACCCTCAATCATCTGTACAATTTAAAACAGATGGAGAATGAAAAAGCCAGTGAGTTCATCCACAGGTGGAGAAGCACCTGTAACAGAATGAAGGTTCCCATCCCGGAGGAGCACGCCTTGCAGATTATTCTGAATAATTTCGCTCAGCCTCTGAGGAACCTCATTTCTACATCGCCCGCTAAGTCATTCATCAAACTGATTGAGAGAGCCGAGTGGCTCGAGACCGACTTGGATAATGGCCTGTATGAGGGTTACCCTTTCGTCCGAGGAAACCCTGAGCAGAAGAAAAAGGCTCATGTTGCTTATTCCACGGATTTTCCCGACAACAACAGTAGCTCTGGCAAAAAGAAAAGCAAGAAGAATCGCAGCAAGAACTCAGAGCATCCCAGGGCCGAAAGAGCAAACTCTACAGCCCAGAAGGGAAAATTTGTTAAGCCACAGCCCGTCCAACAAGTGCCCCAACCAGAAGCAAAGCAGCTGAAAAAGCCGAAGCACGAAGGTTGGAGTTATGATCGGGAGTTCTCAGCTTTAGAGCAGTCCCGCGAAGACATCTTGGAATATATGATGTCGAAAGGAATAATCAAGCTCCCCAAGGTGGCGGACCCTCCCGTCGTTATGGGTAAATGGACTGACAAGTTCTGCAAGTTTCACCGGACTGTGGGACATGACACCGAGCCTTGCTTTGTCCTCAAGAACATCATTCAGGATTGTATTGACAAGAACATACTGATTGAGGACGAGGATGAGCAGCAGCCAGAAGTCTTGTCCAAACCTTTTCCTAAACATTCAGCTTCAGTCGTTATGGAGCAAGCATTCTCTCTGCAAGGCAGTATCCAACCATGTTCTAAACATGACATTCAGGATCAACATCAGGTCCTAGTCCTTCGCCAGGCACAGTCATTCGTCAAGAGGGCGGATGTCACCACATTTTCCAGCAAACCAACAAAGGCAACGACAAAAGTGGTCCTCAGGATCCCGAAGCGCTTTATCAAGGTAGCTTCGAAGAAAGAAGAGGCTTCAGGGTCAGTTCAGAAGTCGATTACTGCATTATCCAACATCTCTATCTTGGACCTGACTCACGCTTCATCTAAGCACCAGCAAGTGCTAGAAGATCTTCTTAGAAAGATCAAGGTCAAGCCTAGCACGACTCCTCAAGACATGGCTCAAATCGTCAATCAGGCCATGACAAATGCACCGATCACCTTTTCTGATGAGGATTTGCCAAAGCCTCATTCGTTTCATAACAATGCCCTATACATAGTAGTGCGGACCAGGGGCATGACAGTCCCTCATGTGTTCATTGATGGAGGCAGCAACCTAAATATCTGTCCAAAAATGACAGCCAAGGCTTTGGGACTAAAAGAAGAGGAATATACCCCGGATCCGATCACGATCTACGGTTTTGATAACCATGGGCAGATAGCCAAGGGGAAGATATTTCTCGAAATTTTCATCAACTATTCGGTACATACGGTCCTGTTTCATGTAGTGAATGTGCCACCTACGTACAATCTACTCCTCGGGCGCACTTGGATTCACAACGCCAATGCGGTCCCATCAACCCTGCACCAATGCATCAAATGGTCGAAGGGGGGCATGATCACTACGGTCCTAGGAGAGGATCCGGAAGAACGACTCCCACAGCCGATGATTTCCCGTCCTACTTTCACTGCCGACATCCCGAGCATCCGGGAAGCCGAAGAGATTGATCTGAGTGAAAGTCTGGATATGCTAAATTTGAAAGAAGTCCAGCCAACAGAAAATGTCACCGCAGTTGTTCAGTGGCAGGGACCTCGCTTCTTCAAGCTAGGAGGACGCCTCGATTGTACTTCATTTAAAGATCACCCGCTTTTTCCTCGGTTCTCAAAAACAAGGAAAGGATTTGATCTCCTAATGAAGCACGGTTACCAACCCTTCAGGGGCCTGGGCAAAGATGAAGACGGCATCTTGGAGCCGATCATCCTTGCTCAGCATGTCACCGGCACAGGCTTGGGTTTCACAGGTCAGTCATCCGGCAGAAAGACCATCTTCGTCAAGGGAGCTCAGTAATGAAGACAATGCAAGTGTTTTCTGTTCTCTTTCCTTTCTGTCATCTTGTAAGGGCAAGATCCGCCCCAATTTCTTTCTTTTTCTCCAACAAATTGCTTGTAAATATCAAAGTTTACTCAATCAATGAAAAGTTTGTTTGCTCCGTTCATCTTGGTGTACACAAATTCTCTGCTTATATCCTTATCTATGTTGTCATTCTCTGTTTCTGTATAAAAGGCTATCTTTCGAACATTTTTTTCTCAATGACCTTCTTTTTCGCCATCCAATTGCCAGGATCATGGCTCCTAAATCGTTCAAAAAGCTTGTCATCAACACCAACCTTTTTCAAAATAAACCAGCCAGAGCATGCAAAGCGAAGGCAGGGGCAGAAGTCAGCAAAATGACAGAGCAGATTGAAGAGTTGGCAGAATTCGACTCGACAATTCAAGGTTTGCCAGCATTCAGAAGCAGGATGAACCATCACCGTTGGTTCAAGATCCAACAGAGCATGTCAATATTGGTTCGGAAGACGATCCAAGAATCCTCAAAATTGGTTCCAGACTAAGTTTAGATGAGAAGAAAAGGCTCATCTACTTCCTCAAACAGCATCAGGAAGTCTTCGCTTGGACTTATGAAGATATGCCAGGTTTAGACTCCAAGTTAGTCGAGCATCGCCTTGTGTTGAAACCGGATTGCAAGCCAATTAAACAGAAACTCAGAAAAATGGATCCTCGAGTGGCACCACAAGTTAAAGAAGGGCTTGAAGAGTTATTAAAAGCAGGGTTCATTCGTACCATCGAATACCCAGATTGGTTGGCAAACATTGTGGCAGTCCCCAAAAAGAATGGCAAAGTTCGGATTTGTATTGACTTTAGAGATCTGAACAAAGCAACCCCGAAAGATGATTATCCACTTCCCAACATCGATCTTCTGATCGATAGCACGGTAGACCATGCCATGTTCTCCTTCATGGATGGATACTCGGGCTACAATCAAATCAAATTGGCCGCTCGTGACCAATTAAAAACTTTTTTTACCATGCCTTGGGGCACCTTTTCCTATACAGTCATGCCGTTTGGACTCAAGAACGCAGGGGCAATGTAAGACCCGCAATTTTTCAGAAAATATCTGAATAAAATTCATGAGGCATTTACCGGTAAAAATAACATTTTTTCTCAGAATGTGAAACGAATCAATTCCTGCGAGCCAGTTATACTTAGGATATTCGTCGAATCGCGAATATATGCTCAAACACTCTGGAAGCCATAACTTCCTACCTGAATGAAATCAAAGGATTCCTGCGAGCCAACTTCCTTAGTTACGTCAATACGAAGGGAATGACGTACTCAGAATTTTTCGGAAAAAATCGCCGGAAACCCGAAATTCTTGCGGGACCCACGGAAATATTGGTGGGACCCACAGAAATATTCCTCAGAAAATATCTGGTGCGACCCACAAAATATCCCATGGAAATATCTAGGTGGGCCCCACACCAAGGAACCTCTTGGAATTAAAAAGAAGCCAAGGGGGTAGAAGGGGCATGGAAAAATCCAAGAGGAGGTGGGCTTGGGCTATAAATAGCCCTCCCCACTCTCTCTCTTCTCATAATTTCGACCCCCCCTCTCTCTTGCCTTCTCTCTCTCTCCTAAACCTCCCCTAGTGAGCCCAAGTGAGTCTGAGCCCACCTGACCTGGCCTGAACCCACTTGACCTGGTCTGAGTCTGCCTGACCTGGTCCTAGCTCACCTGACCTGGGTCTGAACCCACTTGACCTAGTCCTAACCTAGTTGACTTGACTTGAACCTAGTTGGGTTTAAAGTCAAAGTCAAAGTCCTTTTTGGTCCAGATTTCGGTTTGGATTTCTGAACCCAGTCTTAGCCTACTTGAGCTGAGTTCGAACCTGCTGAACCCAGTTGACTTGGATCGAACCCTGTTTGGTTCAAACCACTTAGGTTGAGTAGCTAGACCTGCTCTACCTCTTTCTCAACTAAGTCAACTTCATCTGACTTAGTCTGACCTCTCGAAGGAAGGCTCGAAGCCAAAGAAGCAACCCGAAGCCGTTTCTTCCACGACTTGAAGTAAGTTCGCTTCGTTGATCCATCTCTCTCAAGTATTTGATTGTTTGTATATAGAATATACTTTCTGAAGTAGTATCTTGCTTTAGTTCTTGATTGAGCCCTTTTTGGACACTTCGGTGTTCATTCACTCGTCTCGTAACTATCGTCGGATATATCTATGTTCAAACACGCAGTATATGCGTTTTTAAAATGGTATCTCACCCTAGTTCTTGGTTGAGCCCTTCAGAACACTTCGGTGTTCACCCGCTCGCCTCGTAATTATCGTTGGATACGGATCTAGGTGTATATCTGTTGATTCTGCCGACGCGTCCTATATCGCATAGGCTATGTAATTTACCTTTGCCGTCGCGTCGTATGATGCCAAGGCTCCCTATTTTCTGCACTTCCGATTACTGCACTTCCGATTATGCATTTACTTACGCCGTCGCGTCGAATGATGCCAAGGCTCCTACTTTCTGCAATGTATTTACTTACGCCATCGCGTCGAACGATGCCAAGGCTTCTGTTTTGTTATATATGTAGAATATTTCGTTAGTTACACATCCTGAACAATAGTATATGCATTTCTTTACGCCGCTGCTATATAAAGCACAAGCTTCTGCTTATACTACATATATAGCGCATAAATGAGCATTCAAATGGAGATCAAACTCCAAATCGCCAATGCGATTCCCTGACCGCTCCTCGTTCAAGATTCTGCTTAACGAATGAAGCCCCTATTGGAAAGGCTTCACTTTTTTGGCAAAATGCTCTTTACGTAAAGACTAAGTCAATTACGTATGGCCTGGCTATGGCCCAGGGTTTCTGCAACCTTGATGGATGCAAAGTACGCACAACGGTGCACATCCATTTCCCGAATTAAGCGTGGTGATTTCCTACCAAAGAGGGGAGATGCCGCTGAAATGGATAAAAGAAACACACGCTTTCTCCGTAAAAAAGAGGAAGTGCTGCTGAAATTTCTGAAGAAGCTAAGAATAGCTCAGAAAGAACGTAGCAGGATACTCTGACATATAGCAGAGTGCTACCCAGTTTATGGTTTGCCCTCTACAACGTAGAAGGGTTCGTCGCACCACTGCTAGTAGAGCAGGGGAGGTGCTGACGAAATGGTCGGCAGAAGAGCTGCCAGAACCAATGGAATGGCATAATGATGTCCATTGATGGAACGATGCCAGATCGGCTCGTATCCTTGTGCCTGCAAGGGCACCTTACTCGTAAGGGCCGCTGAGCCAGAGTAGAGGTTGCGCCTTGGCTAGGTTTGGACTCGTTGCGTAAAAATACGCCGAGTAGCCGATCTATTTAGATCGAGTCATATGCATGCTCATTGAGAACAGTTACGCAACCAGACTCGTAAGGGCCGAAGAGCCAGAGTGTGTTGTTTCCACCCAAAGAGGTGTGATGCTCGTGGTGGCCAAAGTGCCAAAGAGCGGTGTTCTGCATGCATATGAATAAGACTTAAGGTCACACATACCCCGCAGTTGAAAATCGTGTTAGGGGTACCCCCTCAGTAATGACTGTGTTGGGGCAAACTGAATGGGGTCAGGTACATACTCCCGTAGTGCTAAAAGCACGGGCTGCCTAAATGGCATGCAGATTCTGTCCAAGTAATTGTAAGACTGGCAGACCCCTTCAGGAAATTATGCTCACTGTGGAATGACAGTGATGGTACAGCCTTGAGTGACATGTATTTTACTTTGGACCTGATAGAGTCCACGATGGCCTCAGTCACTCATGGGTTTTGGGGTCGTGGTTATCCTTAAGATCTAAGGATTGAACCCAACTACTGCAAGTAGAGGATGCATCCGAATATGGGCCTAGTAGGGTTCTCCCAGTTGAAACACACTGCCCTACTATGGATAGGGTCAACAGGCCTCTGGGGTATCTAAAATACATAGAATAATCAACCCCCAGAACGTCGCGTTGATGCCTGGACAATAGCTCTACCTGCGTACCAAAGGCAGGAGCGGTTAATTATCAAACAATGCATTAGTTCTAGGTACAGCGATGCTTTGAATGTATGAGTGGATGACGTGTTGAGTCAGTCCTGCATAACCTTTGTGAAGGTGTCATGTTCGGTATACTACTGGACCGACTGGGCAAAGACCCGTGATGTATCTGCACGACTAAGTGAAGCTCGAGGAGCTGTCCTTAGGTGCGTGGGATACAGATGTGCCAAGTATGAAGACTTGAGCTAAACATCACTTTGAGACCCGAAAGAGGTCATGGCTAAGTCATGGAGACTTAAGCGGCTATTCAAATCACAGCCCTGAAAAGGCTTGCTCTAAGTCATGAGGACTCGAGCGGATGTTCAACTCATAGCCCTACGGAGGCTCTTGCGATATACGCTAAGTCTTGGAGGCTTGAGCGTCGTTATTGCGCATTGCGACCCTGAGTGGTCATTATCGTACTTGAGTTGAATGGATGTATGACTGCATGCTTACCACACCATTAGTGGTTCTGACCCCGTTTAATGGGGATTTCAGGTATTGAACCTGCGTGGCAATATGCGGAGCAAGGCGGCATCGAGTTCCAGGGTTTCTCTAGACAGAGTTGTTGTCACGGGCCTATTTCCTTCAATGGGCCAGCGCGGCGCGACGGTCCTTCCTTACCGCCGCAAGCCTACTCGTCAGCTCGCTTGCCGGTCGCGGAAGCTTATGATCAGAGTGCAAGAGAGCAAGAGAGAATAGAGGGAGAGAAGTTGCAATCATAAGAAGCAATCACAACGAGGGTGAACAAAAGAAAGCTCAACGCATTTGATTCATTCACAATTTTGCCCGCAGGCTATTACAGTTCAAGTATACGGGCTGCCCCTTCGGGGTATTAATTCACCTGAACCGGGCAGCTTACATCAGACTCAACAAAAGCAAAACAGACTCTAAGCGCAACTGTACACTGTAAGTCGCAAGGGAACATGCTCCCCCCTTCAAATCATGCGCCGTCCTCGGCGCCATCTGTTTCGTGGTAAGCCTTGACTTCAGCCGGGTAGCGGCTGTTCATTCGAAATGCAGGCTCCCACGTTGGTTCCGCTGTTTCCTCCCACTGCACCAAGTATTTCTTCGCTTGCCCCAAGTAGTTGACCTTGTGGCGAAGGATCTGACTGAGGTGCTTCTCGGCCCGTTGTGCTGCCGGGGCCCTCTGCATGATGGGAGCGCGTTGCGGCACATTGCGTTCCGGGTATCCATCATCTGGATGGAACTGCTTGAGGTTGCACACGTGAAACACGGGGTGCACCTTGAAGTATGGGGGCAACTCCAGCTTATAGGCTAGCTTGCCCACATTCTTTGTGATGGTGAAGGGTCCCTCATACTTTCTGAGTAGTCCGCGGTGCCGCCCGCGGAAGATGCCTGTGCGACCAGGATATAACTTCACCAACACTTGGTCCCCAACTTGGAACCCTGCGGGCCGACGGTGTTTGTCCGCCCACTTCTTCATTCTCTTTGCCGCTTTGTGTAGGAATGCCTTCGCCAACTCATTCTGCTCGTGCCAGTCGCGAACAAACTGATAGGCAAAGGATGGCCTTCCCTTTTCTTGTGCGGCAAGCGTGTGCGGGGTCAGTGGCTGCTGCCCCGTGGCTATCTCGAACGGGCTGTGGCCTGAAGACTCGCTCTTCTGCAGATTATAGCAAAACTGTGCCACATCAAGGAGCTTCACCCAATTTTTCTGATTGGCACTAACAAAGTGCCTGAGGTACTGCTCCAAGATCCCGTTGATACGCTCTGTCTGCCCATCAGTCTGCGGATGAAAGCTAGTTGAAAACAGCAACTCAGAGCCAAGTAGCCGAAATACTTCACGCCAGAACTTGCCCGTGAAGCGAGCATCGCGATCACTCACAATGCTCTTTGGTATGCCCCAGTGCTTCACCACATGCTTTACGAACAACTCTGCAGTCTTCTCTGCAGGGCACTCCTTAGAAGCTGAAATGAAGGTGGCATACTTTGAGAAACGATCCACCACGACCAAAATAGAACTGAGGCCCTCTACCTTTGGCAAACTAACAATAAAGTCCATGAAGATGCTATCCCAAGGACGTTCTGGAATTGGTAGAGGCTCAAGGAGACCGGCAGCCTTCTGGTTTGTCCCCTTATCTTGCTGGCAGATGAGGCATGTCTGCACATACCCCTCAACATCGTCTCTCATCTGCGGCCAATAGTAGCCGCGCTCAAGGAGTGCTAAGGTCCGCTCCTGACCAGGATGGCCGGCCCATAGTGTATCATGGCACTCCTTGAGTAGCTCTCGGCGGAGGCTTCCCCACCGTGGTATAAAGATGCGCCCCCCTTTTGTTACGAGGAGGCCGTCTTGTAGCCAAAATCGCCGAGTCTTCCCTGCCTGGGCCAGAGAAACAAGGTGTTGTGCGGTCGGATCTTGCTGCGTACCCTCGCGGATGCGGCTCAACAATGCACCCTCCAAATGCACTTCAGAAGACTCCGCACGCACAGCTGCCAGTTCAGCCCTACGGCTCAGGGCATCCGCCACAACATTGGTCTTTCCAACCTTGTACTCCAAGGCAAAGTCGAACTCAGCCAAAAACATCTGCCATCGAGCTTGCTTGGGCGTCAGCTTCTTTTGCGTCTGAAAATAGCTCGTGGCCACATTGTCCGTCTTGACGATGAACTCGGCACCCAAAAGGTAGTGCCGCCAGGTCCTGAGGCAATACACAATGGCTGTCATCTCACGTTCGTGCACTGTGTACCGCCTCTCTGCATCCTTCAGCTTACGACTCTCATATGCGATCGGATGCCCGTCTTGCATAATAACTCCGCCAATGGCAAAGTCTGAGGCATCAGTGTGGACTTCGAAGGGTCTCGAATGATCAGGCAGTCGCAGCACTGGCTCTCTCACTAAGGCTTTCTTCAAGCCCTCGAAGGCATCTTGGCACGCTCCTGTCCAGAGCCATACCCGATTTTTCTTCAACAAGTCTGTGAGGGGCGCAGCAATGAGGGAATAACCTTCGATGAAACGCCGATAATAATTTGCCAAGCCGAGGAATGACTGCAATTCTGACACTTTGCTTGGCGGAACCCATTCCTGGATGGCCCTTATCTTCTGCCCATCCATACACAGCACACCACGCCCCACAACGTGGCCAAGGAAGCTGATCTCCTCCTGCCCGAAGAGACACTTCTCTCGTTTAACACAGAGGTCATTCTCCTTTAGCACCTGAAGCACTGTTCGCAAGTGCCCGACATGTTCCTCCATGTTACTGCTGTAGATCACGATATCATCCAGATAGACTACCACAAACTTGTCTAAGTAAGGGTAGAAAATCTGGTTCATTAGAGTCGTGAATGTGGCTGGAGCATTTGTCAACCCGAATGGCATTACTAGAAATTCGTAAGCACCATAGCAGGTGACACAAGTTGTTTTCGGCTCATCACCTTCGGCAATCCTCACCTGCCAGTAACCCGATCGCAGATCTAGCTTGGAAAAGATACGGGCACTGCCTAGCTGATCGAACAAGTCTGCTATCAATGGCAATGGGTACTTGTTCTTCACCGTGACCTTGTTCAAGGCCCGGTAATCCACACATAACCGTTTAGAGCCATCATGTTTCATCTGAAAAAGGACCGGGGCACCAAATGGGGCTTTTGATGGACGAACAATGCCTGCGTCCAACATCTCGTCTAGCTGCCTGCGCAGCTCCTTCAACTCTGCTGGCCCCATACGGTATGGAACCATTGCGGGAGGCTTTGCTCCCGGGGTCAACTCAATCTTGTGGTCGACCTCGCGTCTTGGCGGAAGACGCTTTGGCAATTCCGGAGGCATCACCCCCCGAAACTCCTCCAATAGAGGGGCTAGGGTCGGCGGCACTGCTGCTTCTACCTTCCCTTCATCTGCACGCACTGCAACTAGGAATGTCTGCTCCCCATGCTTGACACCCTTCTTCAGTTGCATTGCTGATAACACTGAAGACTTGCCTTTCTGCGTGAGGCACTGCACTGTGTGGGACAGGTCTGATCCCATGATCGTCAACGTGTTAAACTTTGGCAGCATCATCACATTCTGGCTTCGCAGAAACTCCATACCCAGAATCACCTTGAAATCGTCCAGGGGCACCACAGAGAAGTTGGCTTTGCCGACCCAACTCCCCACTTGAGTAGCCACATCTCTTGCTTCACCAAGAATGGGCTTGGCCTCAGAGTTTACTGTTTTGATAGTCCTCTGCTTTGGCCCAGTTTTCAAGCCCAACCGCTGTGCCTCTTCCCGCGAGACAAAGTTGTGTGTGGCCCCGGAGTCTACCATTGCCGAAGTAGACTTTCCATTCATAATGACTTCTACGTACATAAGTTCCTTACTGACCTGCATGTTCTTAGCTGCGCAACTTCTAGCTGCGTTAATCGATCGCATGGCACCCATCCTCGGTTGCATGGTCTCAGTGTCACTGCCTTCAGTGTCGCTGCATTTTTCCTGTGCAGCATTGGCTTGCCCGTCGTCCTTTACAAGGCGCTTTGGGCATTGCCGGGCGATATGTCTATCACCACAGAACCAACATGTCACAACCGCACCCTTGTTGCTGTTGTTATGCTTTGTGTAGTTCTGTTTCTTTTCGGGTTGATGGCGTGTCGACGCCTCACCTTTATCGTTGCGCTGCTCATCCTTCTTGCCTCCGTGGTCAGGCTTCTTCCCAATTTTGGTTGATGGGGTGAAAGGTTTGCGCTGAGTATCAACTAAGCGCTCCGCCGCCACATATGCATCTTCCAAAATACGAGGGTTGCTCCTTTCCACTTCGGACTGTGCCCATGGTTGAAGTCCCACAATGAACCAGTTGAGCATGTCGTCCTCTGGCATGTTAGGTATCTCCAGCATAAGCTTCTGGAACGTTCGGACATAGTCTTGCAACGAACCAGTATGTTTGAGTTCACGAACCATCCGGTAAGCCTGTCTCTGCGCATTTCTTGGCATGAAGTAGTTGCGCAACTCTACTTTGAAGTCGTCAAAGGTGTCTATCACACATTGACCCCTCTCCATGTCATTGCGCTTCCGCCTCCACCAAGCGATAGCATCCCCATCAAGTAAGGCCGCTGCAGCCTTGATCCTCAGATCTTCAAGGGTCACATTTTGGATATCCAAGTAGTCTTCTACTTGGAACAAGAAGTTCTCAATAGCCTTGTTGTCGCGAGAACCATTGAATTTTGCGGGTCTAGGTACATCAATCCTTGATGGTCTCTCACCATTTCCGCCATTCAGGGTCACCGTCCGCTGCAACGTACGGTTCTTCAACTCAAGATCGGTCACTGTAGTCGTCAACGAAGTGACCTGCCCCATTAGTAAGTTCACCTGCTCTTGCAGGCTCGCCACCACATCATTCAATCCATTGAATGATTCACATGCACGTGAAATCGCTTCATCATGCGAAGTCACATCTTCCACCAACTTATTAACAGTTGCAGCCAACTCTTCTTGGCCCTGAGGTGAATCCATCTCCTCAGCTTCGGCAACTGCCTTGCCTCTGGTGTTGCGCAAGTGTTGATAAGGCGCCACGATGTCTTGCTCACAAATCGCAGCCTGTCAGCGTGTCTGTCGACACCGACTCCGGAGTCCCTTCCCCAGCACGAGAACGGGCTCTGGTACCACTTGTCACGGGCCTATTTCCTTCAATGGGCCAGCGCGGCGCGACGGTCCTTCCTTACCGCCGCAAGCCTACTCGTCAGCTCGCTTGCCGGTCGCGGAAGCTTATGATCAGAGTGCAAGAGAGCAAGAGAGAATAGAGGGAGAGAAGTTGCAATCACAAGAAGCAATCACAACGAGGGTGAACAAAAGAAAGCTCAACGCATTTGATTCATTCACAATTTTGCCCGCAGGCTATTACAGTTCAAGTATACGGGCTGCCCCTTCGGGGTATTAATTCACCTGAACCGGGCAGCTTACATCAGACTCAACAAAAGCAAAACAGACTCTAAGCGCAACTGTACACTGTAAGTCGCAAGGGAACAGTTGTACTGCTTCCTTTTATTGAACCTACACTGCTTTTCTAAGCAGTAGTGTTGTAATAAACATGTGGTTTTCGATAAAATGGAACCCCTTGGTGGTCAATGAGTTGCTTGGCCATATACCTGCAACGTGCTTGGAGTTTTCTAAAACCGACGACTCATTATCGTCTTATTCCGCTGCTAAAAGCTTTTCTAAGTTCCGCTGCAAAGAAGAAAAAAAAAAATTCATGAAAATGTTAACTTAGCTTTGTTTTGGAAATCCGGGGCGTTACAGAATTGGTATCAAAGCATGAGTCTGAGAAACCTGGTTCAAGATCCGTCATGGTCCCGATATCGCACAGTAAGTATATGTTTTTATACTTTTGTTCTGATCTGGGTGCATCTTTGTATAGATGGCAACTCATGACTCCCGAGGATATTGCTATCGTTGCAAGGTCATGCACGATGAGTGGATATGCCCGTACGAAGTCCAAGACTGCCAATATTGTGGCGAGGATGGGCATTCCGCCAACGAATGCCAAAGGAAATATATCGCCGATATGGGTCGGCGGGCATCAAAGGGTCTCAAGGATGAGACTTCGCGTGTCAGTGGACCGCATCACTCTAGTGTTGGGAGCAACCATACCCCAACATCTTCTCATGAATTACCAAGGTTGAGGGATTTTGATTTGAACTTCCCTGCGGAGGTCTATCACTCGCCAAGCTACAATCCGGCATCACATACGCCGAGCTTAAATGGCAGGAACAAAAGAAGGGATTCTTTCTGTTCGCCGATCATTATTCCAGACTCCCAGAGTCTTGATCTTGCTGACTGGGAAAGTGGACTGGAGTCCCTCATATATCCCCAATATTCGCTTGCTAGTGCGGAAGTGTCGCCCAAGCCAAAGCTAGTAGTGCCTGCTCCAAGGCCATGTGGCAATAGATGGACCTTTTGGATTTCGTCATCATCAAAGAAATCCAAGTCTTAAAGAGACTGGTGATGTTTTGGAGTCAGTAGACTCATGTATATAGTTTCTCAACGCCTAAAGTCTGCCAGTGCGGCATGACGTTTTGTTTAAGGCGATGTTTGTGTAAATATGATGTATATTAAGTAAATAAAGCTTTTTAATTCCATATATACATTGAGAAACTAAAAACAAGTGCTTGTGTGTGCATAGATAAATGACTCCTACAACGAGGAGAACCACGCCAAGCGAGGAGTCCCATACGCAAGGATTCCTGTTGAAAACACTCAATAATCTGGTTAGCGCCATCCGTGAAACAAGGCCAGAACCAGTCGCACCACGAAACAAGCACCTAGGAGGAGTGACTTATGAGAAGTTCCTCAAGCTTGACCCGCCAGTTTTCATTGGCAGAGCCGATCCTGAGCTCGCAGAGAGTTGGATCGAAGAGACAGAACGTGCCTTCTCAGTACTGGGAGAACCAGAGGAAAAGAAGACCAACTTTGGCACGTATCGGTTGAAAGACAATGCACGGAAGTGGTGGGATACCACTAAACTTATCCAGTTCTCACAAGTCGAAGTCATTCCTTGGAGTGACTTTCGGAGGACTTTTATGGATAACTACTTTTCGTTGCATTCCAAAAACAAGAAAAAGATGGAGTTTCTGGAGTTGGAACAGGGCGGTATGAGTCTAATGGACTATACCACCAAATTTCAGAATCTAGAGCGCTACTGCTCTCGATTGTTCGAAATAGACCAAGAAAGGGCCGACAAATATGTGAATGGTCTGCGCGAAGGGCTGCGATCTCGAGTGATAACAAGCATGCTTTCGACTTTTCAGGCTGCAGTAGCAGCAGCTTCAAAAATCCAAGAGGATTGGGCGCGATCTAAAGTGATCATAGCAAAGAAGCCCATAGTGAATGGTGGGAATCGTAAGAGGACGTTTCCAAGTGGCCAGGGTTCACGACAACCCTTTCAAAAGAAGAAGTTCCAAGGAGGGAACAACACTCAACAAGTCGTGAGGCCAAGACAGAACACAACTCCGAATGATCAGCAGTCCAACTTCAGCTGCCCAAGGTGTCGTATGAACCACCTCGGAAAGCCATGTCCTCGTGACATTGGTGGGTGCTTGTATTGTGGCAAGATGGGCCACTTTATAAGGGATTGTGCCAAGAAGGCTGCAGATGAACAGAGGAGTAATGCCGGATCTGCGTGACCCTCTCGACCAGCGCCACAACGTTCTCAGTTTCAACGACCTCCACCTAAAGTAGAACAAAGGCCTGCTGCAGGTCGTGTATACGCTGTAACGACTGAACAAGTCGAAAATGGTGACCTGATTGAAGGCACCGTACCTGTTAATGGACATGCAGCTTACGTCTTGTTTGATTGTGGTGTTACTCATACGTTTATCTCTGACGATTTCACCGAACAACTCCACGCTTCGGTGCAACCGATTGATAAAATGATCGAAGTGTATAACCCATTGGGTTCACGCACCAAATGTATCCGGTGTGTGAAAAATTTGGATATTGAGATAGCAGGGCAACACTTGCCTACTGACGCCATCCTGATCGATATGATACAGTACGATGTCATTCTGGGAATGAATTGGTTGGCTCAGAATAATGCCAAGATTCTGTGCCGCGAGGGCAGAGTAATTTTATCTCGACCCGGATTGCCTAAGATGGAATACCGATTATCCAAACCGGTTCCACAGAAAAAGCTCATATCAGCACTTAAGGTACAAAAATACCTTAGGAAGGGTTGTGTGGCCTTCCTGTTGAGTCTCTCGGTGGAAAAATCCAATGACCAACCCCTTGAGAGTTTGGAAGTGGTGCGGTAGTTTCCCGATGTGTTTCCTGAGGAATTGCCAGGACTTCCGTCACTTCGTGAGGTTGAATTTGGAATTAAATCCTTACCTGGAACAGCGCCGATATCCAAAGCCCCGTATTGAATGGCGTCAGCTGAACTCAGTGAGTTGAAGTGTCAGTTGGAAGAACTGATGGAACAAGGGTTCATCCGTCCTAGTGTGTCACCGTGGGGAGCCCCAGTGCTGTTTGTAAAGAAAAAGGATGGATCCCTTCGGTTATGCATCGATTATCGGATGCTTAACCAGGCAACCATTAAAAATAAGTATCTGTTGCCTCGGATTGAAGACTTATTCGATCAGCTCAGAACAGCAAGAGTGTTCTCCAAGATCGACCTTAGGTCTGGGTACCATCAGCTCAAAGTTAAGGAAGAGGATATACCTAAGACTGCCTTCAGAACGAGATATGGCCATTATGAGTTCGTAGTAATGCCCTTCGGACTTACTAATGCGCCTGCTGTCTTTATGGACCTGATGAACCGAGTGTTCAAGCCATACTTAGACACTTTCGTCATCGTCTTCATTGATGACATTCTCGTGTATTCAGAGAATGAGGAACAACACAAGGAGCACTTAAGAATCGTCTTGAAAACCCTTCAAGATAATCAACTATATGCCAAGTTTTCAAAATGTGAATTCTGGCTAGACAAAGTGATGTTCCTTGGTCATGTGATCTCGAAAGATGGAATCGCAGTAGATCCTGCGAAGGTGGAAGCTGTGATGGACTGGAAGCAGCCAGAAAATATCACTGAGGTCCGTAGCTTCCTTGGACTTGCCGGATATTATCGGAAGTTCATACAAGACTTCTCCCGAATCGCCATACCCATGACGAAATTACTAAAAAAGGGAGTCAAGTTTGAATGGACTGACCAGTGTAAGGAGTGCTTTGAGGTTCTCAAACAGAGGCTTACCACTGCCCCTGTCCTTACCTTACCTTCTGGTCAGGGAGGCTTTGTTGCTTATACCGATGCCTCGGGAACAGGTCTGGGTTGTGTATTGATGCAGCACGGCAAAGTAATCGCCTATGCGTCACGACAGTTGAGAGTCCATGAGAAAAACTATCCAACCCACAATCTTGAGCTTGCCGCGGTAGTGTTTGCGCTTAAAATCTGGCGACACTACCTGTATGGAGAGAAATTTGAGGTCATGTCGGACCATAAAAGCCTAAAATACCTCTTTTCTCAAAAAAAACTCAATATGCGGCAACGACGATGGCTGGAATTCCTCAAAGACTATGAATTCACGCTTTCCTATCACCCTGGAAAGGCGAATGTTGTAGCAGATGCCCTTAGTCGCAAGACTGTTGGCACTTTGGCCAGCCTAACCGGACAATGGAAGTTGATGGAGGATTTCGTAAACTGGAAGCCATTTTTGGCTGATTCTGGCATAATCCAAATGTCATGTTTGACGATCCACATTGAGTTCCTCGATCACATCGTAGCCGAACAGTTCAAGGATCCCCAGTACATGGAATTGAAAACTCGTGCTGAAAAAGATGACACTTTCTTCCATTTGAAAGAAGATGGAGGAATATGGATGGAAGAAAGGATTTGCGTTCCAAATAACCCTGAGCTAAGACAGGAAGTACTCCAGGACGCTCATAATAGCAAGTACACCATTCACCCTGGAGGTACGAAGATGTTCCAAGATTTGCAGAGGAAGTACTGGTGGAAGGGTATGAAGCGTGATGTGGCTATGTTTGTCTCGAAGTGTTTGATCTGCCAGCAAGTTAAGATCGAACATCAACGACCTGGTGGAAAGATGCAACAGATCGAGATTCCAGAATGGAAATGGGAAGGCATTACGATGGATTTCATCGTTGGATTGCCTCGATCCAAGAGACAACACGATTCGATATGGGTGATCGTGGACAGACTCACCAAGTCTGCTCACTTCCTGCCAATCAACACTCGATACTCAACTGAACGATTGGCAGAGATCTACATTCGGGAAATCGTTAGACTCCATGGAGTGCCGATTTCGATTATATCTGATCGTGACCCGAAGTTCACCTCTCACTTTTGGGAGCAACTTCAGAGAGCCCTGGGGACGAAACTCAAGTTCAGTATAGCATTCCATCCCCAAACAGATGGGCAATCAGAACGAACCATACAGACTCTTGAAGATATGCTAAGAGCCTGTATGCTGGAATGGAAAGGTGATTGGGATTCCCACCTAGCGTTGGCTGAATTTGCTTATAATAATAGCCACCACGCTAGCATTGGGATGGCACCGTATGAAGCCTTGTACGGGCGACCCTGTCGATCACCAATCCATTGGGGTGAAGTGGGTCAGCGAACCTTGGACTCGCCCATTGTGTTGCAGCATTATACTGAGCAAGTCCACATGATCAGAAAGAAGCTACTGACTGCTCAGAGTCGACAGAAGAGCTACGCCGATCAGCGGCGTAGGGAACTCACTTTTGCGGTTGGAGATAAGGTTTTTATCAAGGTCTCTCCAACCAAGAGTGTGTTTCGTTTTGGAAAGAAGGGGAAGCTCAGCCCCAGATTCGTTGGTCCCTTCGAAGTTTTGAACCGAATCGGAGAGACTGCCTACCGTGTAGCATTGCCACCACAATACGCGCAAATACATGATGTATTTCACGTATCAATGCTTCGTAAATACGTTCATGATCCTTCTCACGTCATTCAACATGAAGATATTGACATTCGAGAAGATATGACGGTAGAAGAAAGGCCAGTGGAGATCATAGACCGCCGGGAGCAAGTGCTAAGAACGAAGGTCATTCCACTTGTTAAAGTGAGGTGGTAGCATCATGGAATCGATGATTGCACTTGGGAGCCCGAATCTGATATGCGGGATAAATATCCTGAACTTTTCACCTTGTACTCTTAGCTGAATTTCGCGGACGAAATTCCTTTAAGGGGGTAATGATGTAAGACCCGCAATTTTTCAGAAAATATCTGAATAAAATTCATGAGGCATTTACCGGTAAAAATAGCATTTTTTCTCAGAATGCTAAACGAATCAATTCCTGCGAGCCAGTTATACTTAGGATATTCGTCGAATCGCGAATATATGCTCAAACACTCTGGAAGCCATAACTTCCTACCTGAATGAAATCAAAGAATTCTTGCGAGCCAACTTTCTTAGTTACGTCAATACGAAGGGAATGACGTACTCAAAATTTTTCGGAAAAAATCGCCGGAAACACGAAATTCTTGCGGGACCCACG
The DNA here is from genome assembly GCF_984573655.1 of Nuphar pumila. Classification (NCBI taxonomy): domain Eukaryota; kingdom Viridiplantae; phylum Streptophyta; class Magnoliopsida; order Nymphaeales; family Nymphaeaceae; genus Nuphar; species Nuphar pumila. The sequence continues at coordinate 23,844,145 of NC_143257.1, read as the reverse complement.
AAAATATTGGTGGGACCCACAGAAATATTCCTCAGAAAATATCTGGTGGGACTGTAAACACCCCAAATTTTCACTCACCTCCCCAACATTTCCACCAAGCATCAACATCCAGCCTCTGAAATCGCTGGAGGGCAAAATGGTCATTTTCTGAGCTCGGACCTTGCAAAAGTCCAAATTTCATCTGAAACTCTCAAAATTTTCTCTAATTTTAACTCAGATGTTCAAAAAATTTATTCCTGACAGGAGACAGACAGCTCCAAGTCTTGGTTCAAGATTGCATTTCATAAGACATGACATTGCATATCATTACATGAACATTTCAAATCACTGCACTGCACAGCATGTCATTTCGAGGTCCAGAACTCTTGATTTCAAAATTTTCAATCTAGATTCGAATTTTAACTATTTTCAAAATTGATTTCAAAACCCTGGGTCTTCAAAATTATCAATTCTTCCCATTTTACCCCCAGGGCTCTGAATTTCAAAATATTTCCTCAGGAAAACAATCTGGATAAATTTCATCTTAGATTTTGCCCTTTTGTCAAACAATTTCAAATATCCTCCTTTTACAAAATCGCCTTACAAGGGCCAACTCTTTCCAAAATTCTTGTTTTGCCCATTAGTCCAGATTTTATGAAAATTCCAAAAAGAAGTTGTTGTTTTATCCTTATTTCAGTAAATAAGCAATGTGGGACCCACACTGAGGTGGCGTCACACAAGCTTTTCTTTTGAAAATTTGAATTTTGAAAAACCCAAAAATATAGGAGCCTTGTCCCCTGGATTGGTGTCACTTGTCATCTCTCTCTCCTCCCATTTCCATGCCAAGTGTCAGTGTGGGGCTACCCTAAGAAGCCGCCACATGTCATCCCATTTATCTGCCATGTGTCACCCTATCCATCCTGCGCCATGTGTCATTCCAAAGAACACCAGGAGATGCCAAGTGTCATAGGTTGTCCTGTCTAGAAAAGTGGAGCTTGTCTCCTCTAAGGTGGCGCCACTTGAAGTGTGTCTACTACAGGGGACACGTGTCAACCTCTTACTCCTTCTAGAAAAGTAGTCTGACACATGTCTCTCCCTACTTTTCTCAGAAAAGTAGGAGACACGTGTCACTCCTAGATTCCTCCAGAAAAAGTAAGCTTGTCTCCTTTGAGGTGGCGCCATTTGGAGTGTGTCTCCTGCAGAGGACACATGGCAATCTCTCAGTTTCTCAGAAAAAGTAGACGCCATGTGTCGTTTTCTGCTTTCTTCAGAAAAACTAGAATTCAAAAGTTCAAATCTCCTCATAGGTGGCGCAGATCCTGAACTTCTACCTTTTTCAGGTTGTCTGAGATGGCGCCACATGGCTTGGCCCTCCTTCTCTCCCCTCTGCCACGTGTCATCTTCTGCTTCTTTCAGAAAAAGCAGGTGACACATATCTCCTTCTCACTCCTTCAGAAAAAGTAGAGGACACATGTCTTCTCCCTACTTTTTTCAGAAAAATAGGAGACACATGTCACTCCTGGCTTTCTTCAGAAAAAGCAAACCATTCAAAAATTCAAATAGAGCCTAGGTGGCGCAAATCCTGAGCTCTGATTTTTCCAGATGGCCTGAGGTGGCGCCACATGTCCTTTCCCTCCTTTTCCTCCCTCTTGCCACATGGCATTGTAGGAGCCACCCTGAGGTGGCGCCACATGTCCACCCTCCATTCCTCCAGGGCCAACCTCCATTTGAATTTCAAACTTCCCCCTGAGGTGGCGCCATTTGAGAAGGCCTCTCCAGACAACTGACACTTGTCTGCCACATGTCCAGATCTCCTTCCCTGCAGAAAAAGCAAAATTTCAAACATTTGAACTCCCCAGAGGTGGCGCCACATGGCATGCTCCTACTGTTCCAACTTTACACCTCAGAACACCTTTTGAGGTGGCGCCATTCCAGGACTCCACTTGGCTCCATTTTTATTTTTTATTTTATTTTTAATAAAGGTAGCCCACCATGAGGTGGCGCCACCTGAGGACTCCCTACAAAAGGTGAGTTTGAATTTCAAATTCCAAGAGAGCACCCTCTGAGGTGGCGCCATCTGGGAGTTCCCTGCAGAGAGAATCAAGCAAGCTTTTGAAAAATTCCAAATTCCCCTGCTAAGGTGTCTCACCCATAAAATTTCCATTTTTTTTATTTTTCTCAAAAATCAAAATAGCCCCATGAGGTGGTGCCACCTGAGGGCTCCCTGCAAAAGCCAAATTCGAATTTCAAACCCCCAGATAGCACCCCCTGAGATGGCGCCACATGGAGGGCTTAGATTGAGCCTGTTTGAATTTCAAATTTCTTCAAAAAAATTTATAAAAACAAGGCTCCACGCCCAGAGGAGGGGGCCATCTTTGGAGACCATTTTGGTGAACTGGAAAATTCGACCTAGCATTCCTAACATCTGATTTTGAGCTTTGGAAATCGTGCCCCCTTTGGCTCATTGGAAAAGGTGGAGTAAAGTTCGTGCAGTGGCCAATTCGATTCAAGCATAGGTCGATTTTGGTGAAGCATCTGAAGCTCGGAGCGAAGGACGAAGGAAGCTCGTGATAGCCGCCCCTTTCAAGAGCTTTTACGCTGCGTAACGAAACAAGGTGCACTTCTTTTCCCATTGATTGGATTCCATAATTCGAATCGGGAGTCGTTTGAAGAAAGAGCTCATCCGAGGGATGGATTGAGCTATTCTCATAAAACGACATATATAAAAATGTTTCATTATGCTTCCTTGATGATTTTTAACATGCATGTAGTTAGCTAGGTTTAATTTGCATTTTATTTCATTCATTTAGCATATTTCACGAATTAATTAGGATTAATTTAGCATCCATTTCAATTCTGCTTATTTTCAGTAGGTCTCTGTTTTTGTCAGTCAGTCCACACGTCATTTCATGCATTTATTTTTTATTAAAAATCCCAAAAAAATCATGGAATGCGCCCTTAGGTGTCCCTGAAATTTTGCCAAAAATTCGGAGGCATTTGAATTTGTTTATTGCGGTAAACATTCAAAATGGCAAGTCAAGTTTTGTTACCCGGGATGCGTTTTGAAAATCATTTTCCGACTTGTAAAGTCGAGATATCCCTCATGGGAGATCCGATGTTCGATCCAAAAAATTTTCTGAACTCAAGAGAATGTCTAGTTTTAAATATGATTTTTTAAGATTTTTATGATGTTTTTAATGTCTGAAAAAAATCCGAGAGTTTGGGACACGTGTCAGAGCCTAATTTGGTCCTCTGAGATCTTGGATCGACTTAAGGCTATGGTTTATCTTTGTGTGTTGCTCCAAATCCAAAACTGTAAAAATTGAAAGTTGTATCTGAGATGTCCTTTGTTTGCATCTGAAAGCTTGTGATTTTTAGAACAGTATTGATACCTGCTTCGGATTTTTTTTGTCAGTCCTCTATTTTGCTATATTTGTCTGTTCTGTTATTTTAGGCAGGAATAGTTATATTTTTATCTGTGTTTCCGTTGATCAAATGCCGAAATCATAAACAATAAAGTTGTTCATGTAGGTGTCGTGCGTAGCTCTGATTAATTTCATAAATTTCCATGGTTGTTTTATATTTGTTTGGCATTTTACATCAGATTGGGATGATTTTTACCTCTGTCAGAATTAAATCCCTGTTGCCGAACTCACCATGGCTCAAATCCCGAGGCTGTAAAAACCAAAAATGTTCCATTTCGGGTCTTTTAGCAGTCTGCAAAATAGCATAAGTTTCCATGGTGTAAATCTTGCATTATCATATTAGGCATTGCATTTGGTTCGGATCCATAGGCAAAATCCACCATTTTAGGACTTTCTTTGAATTTTAGCATTTAAATCATATCATTTCGTGATTTTTAGCATTCTAGGTTGTTTATCAGAGTAAGTAGATGCTTCATACCGAATTTGGGGCAATTTGGAATCCATTTGAGGTTCAGATTAGCCATAATACCAAAATAGGGTCCCGCAGGACCCGGATCCAAGTGAAAAACAAGCGAAATTCATTATTTTGGATAAATTGCAAAATGCCAAATTCTGATTTTATAGTCCTAATGTGTTTAGCAGCATGTCATAATGTCTCATACTGCATTTCATCATCATTTGTTTTAATTTGAATTTCAAAATCTCAATTTTAGCAAAATTTCCTTCAAAAACCCTGATTTTAAAGGTATAACTTTATAATTAGGGGTATTTTGGTCATTTTGACCACCATTTCGAATTTCAAACTATTTTCCACTGAATTTTCTGCATTTACATCATTTCAAATATCAATGAAGCATGAGAATAGGGTTTATATCCAATTAAATCCAATAATTTCATAATATTATTGGAAAATCTTGGAAAAACCCACATATTTGAGCTAACCCAATTTCAAGTTTGGCAGGAACAATCAAAAGAAGGAGCTGAAGTCTGCAAATTCCTTTTATTTCCTTTATTTAAGTGATGTAATAATGTAAATTTTGGAATAAGAGAGTTAATTTCCTGCTTAGATTAGGATGCATATCATATAGTTTAAATTTATGCAATATCCTGATTATATGATTCATGCATTTTATTTCAAAAGCACTATGAATGTTCACGAATGGCACGTGCACCAACTCTTAGGGAGTTGATGGACTCGGTGGGATCCATATTTACGGCCCTAGTCGGAATATGGACGAGACCCAGATCTGTCATCTTTCTACTAGTCACATTGAGCCTACACTCTTAGGCTATCTTAAAATGCACATCATATTTCCAAAGTTTTCAAAATTATATACATTGAATCAAATAAACTCTGAACATATTCATGGCCACAGTCAGAATATGTGAAGGCTTTATTTTGACTTAATGCACATTTTTCCAACAAATTTCTTAGAAAATCTTTTCAAAGTGCATTCATTTACTCATGTCATTTGCATCATGAAATCATTGATTTTCTCAAGATTTTCTCAAGAAAACTTCATTCTCAAGAAATCGATTTCTCAAGAAACTTTAAGGATTTTTCAAAATCGGTTTTCCAAAGACAGGTTTTTCCACAGTTTTCCCTGGAAAATGATATTTTCTTAAGAGATTCAAAAGAGTTTTCCAATCTTTCTCCAAGATCCAAAATCGATTTCCAAGTATTTCAAAAGGTAAAATTCCCAGGATTTCGATTCCCCAAGTTTTGAATTTCCTTCTCCAATGAGTTTTCCTATAAATCTTGCATCATTTTCCTAAGAAAACTCTCAAAGTCCAAGTTTTCCTAAGAAGTGTTTCCCTTCTCAAATGTTCACACTTTTCTTAAGAATTACTTACATTTTCTCAGGACTTCCAATCATTCATGATTTTCCCTTTATAAACTTTCTCGAGATTTCAAGTCTTTTCATCAGAGTTTCCTGAAAAGTCAATTTCCACCTTTTTTCTGAGAAATGTTTTTCAACTCCAAAGTTTTCCCAAGCATACATCATGTTTCCAACTTACATCTTTCAAATCTCATAGCACATGCCTGAATTCTCTGTGCATTTAGGATAGAACATAACTTTGATGATTTAACTAAGTCAAGCATAGTTCTGGTCCTTGGTTCGATTACCCCTGTTAAAGGCGGCAGGAACGGTCGAACCTCGTACCGATAGGTCGAGCCCCATCCCATGGATTTTCCCGCAATTTTCAAAATGGAGGCGAGTATTTCAAAACAATTTCCAAAATCCGGTCAAGTTTGAATCGCGAAAGCATTCCTCTTTCTCTCTTCCGCAAGGAAGGGAAGACGAGGGAAAAATTTCGCGACGATAACAGGTTTGGCGACCGAGATGGGACCTGTCCTTGTCTGACCTAATTTATGCTTGACTTAGTTTAATTATCAAAATTATGTTCACAAAATGTCAGCTCTTTTACTTTCAATATCATGTGAGCCTAGGAGCCTAGATTCTGACGTAGCTGACATTGAATGCATATAGCTTAGGCATGGTTTGGTAGGACCATATTGAGGAGAAATATTTCATGCTCACATAGACTTAGGTCTAAATACAACTCTCCTCAATTTAGGATCTGAATGCAAACAATGTATGCTTCTTCAAAAATTTTCAAAAGCTATCTCTCTAGGATTTAGAGCCCTCTATTTCTTGTATGTGATCATTTTTCAAAATCTCCATTACCTATCATTACCCGGTCTTCACGTTGCTGGGCTCTCTTCCAGAACCATAGTTCGGGACAGAGCCTCACAACTGGGCCAACTATTTGGGTTAACACCCCCCTACCACGTACCGCGGGCCACAGTCCGAAGTATATCGGTAGGTGCTCAAGGATGTTGGAAAACCTTACCTTAGAACCGGAGTTGAAATTCTATGCCACGTACCTCGGATTTCGATTCGGGTATATCGGCATAACTGGATTGGACAAAGATGATCTGAACTTAGAGTTAGGATTAAGGTCCTACAGTTGTTTTCAAAATGATGCATCTAGAGTCAGCCTTTTAGAGAATGCTGAATGTGCATAAATGTTTATGCAGGATGTGATTGTATGTATGATTTTCTCCATTTTTTATTTCCCAATGTTTTTTTTCTCTCTCATTAGGCCTTTTTCAAAACATCCTTATTTTCTACAAGATGTTTTTCTCAAACCCTGGATGATTTTTCCAAATATCCCATTTCTCCCAAAACTCCAGGCGATTTTTCATTCTACCTTTTCTACTGGATCTCGAATTTCTAGCTGCATTTTTATCCTGCCTGCAAAATTTTTCAAAATTTCTCACATCTTCCTAAGTCTCATTCTGAGTCTTTCTCTGTTTTCAGTTCAATGGCATCCAGTCAAGTCGATCCTATCTTTCCTGAAGGTCACATCTCCTTCGAGGTGCGACAAGGTCGTCCTGAACATCGAGCCCTTAGCATCGAAACTTTCATTCCCCGGTGGTATTATTCCTGGATAAAGAGCTTTTCCCGAATGTTCCCGAACCATTTGAGCGAGTGCGGATTAGAGCTGGCATCAGCAGTCGGAAAGCAGACCGTCGATGGCAACCTGATCCATGCAATGGCGGAGCGATGGAATCCTCGAACGTGTACCTTCTGGTTCCCGTGGGGAGAGATGACCGTTTTAATGGATGAATTTTCAGAAATCATGGGGTTGCCAGAACCAGCTGGTCGACCAAGCGACCCATTAGAGCATCAATTCCTTATCAATGTCAAGGGTTTGGACCCCCGAGACTCCTTAGCTCGTATGACAGGCCGCCGATCTTGGCCCCTGATCCAGTTAGAAGGAAATGAATATGTTGACCTACTTGAGTTGTACCGCCAGTACGGGACCTTCGTCGAAGTCAGCTCGCTATCAAGAACAGCCAAAGAAAGGATTCAGAATGCAATGGTTCTATGCACTGTAGGATTATCCCTCTTCCCAGATGGACAAAACTACATGGACATCAGAATAATCCAGCTTATGAGAAGATGGGGAAGTCGGCAAACCAATCGCCTCTCCATAGCCATGGCAGCGCTCGCTTTCCTATATCGAGGTCTGACTCGATTCTCACTTGGAGAATCCATTTTAGTTGAAGGATGCATCTACGCACTTCAGTCCTGGTTTTTCCAACATGTTCCATCCCGAGCAAGCTCTTTCAGATACAATGGTCAAGAACTCCTTCCGGTGGCGCAGTACCGGTCCATGATCAATAACATTCAAGAGGATGACGTTGTTTGGGACTATTTTGATCGGCAAATATCTCCTCCCAGATATACCTACGCTTATGGCAAGCGATTCAAGTTGCTGGGACCTTTCTTCTGCACTTATTACCAACCAGAGAGATGTGTTTGGCAGTTTTCTCAAAGGCAGCAGTACGTCGAAGCCCGCTTGTTATCAGGAGTTATGGCAGAGTTTGATCTCACTTCCGCACAATGGTCCGGGGCATATCATTCTGCCCGCTACAGCTGGGATTCTTTTGTTTCTCTTAAAATCTTTCCTGGTCCTAGAGTGTCTGTCGACTATCGTGAATGGTGTCAAATCGTCTAGATCAATAAAATCTTATTCTTCTCATTTTAATAAAATTCTCTTTCCTTCTATTGTGGTTTGACGACCTTGCCTAGGTAACAAGGCATATTTTCGTTGTTTATTTCTTTTGCAGAAGGAATGGCAACATAATTGTCGTGATTCCCACGACGACTCAGTCTCTAGTAATGGGACATCTTTTCCAAATTGTCTACCATATTTTCAGCAAATATTTCTTCCAAAAGCTAATTCCTTCATAATCTAATCAGGTCTTTGCCCTGCAGAGAGCATCCATACCATTTGATGGTTGAGACAAGATCAGGCAAAAGAACCACGGCATCCCAGTACTCGTCAGCCTCGGAAGAAGAAATGGGTTCCCCTCGATCCGAGAAGAGTCAAGAGCAACAGCAAGAGGATGGCGGCATAGACCCTCAAATGTATGCCATGTTCAGAAAAATGATGAATAAGATGATGAATGAGCAGCCCGGGACCAGCTCAGAAAGGAATCCATTCAGAGAAAAGTTCTATGGTCGTAGGAGTAAGAAGGCTCTCAAGAAGCAGATCCAGCCAGAAGAGATTTCAGATGAATCAGACTCAACTGAAAACACAGATGAAGAATATGAGGTGCCTCCGGCATTTCAGAAGCATGGCAAAAGTAAAAGCCGCAGATCAACAAGCAGAGATAAAGAAGAGCCTTTGCAAGCGGAGTTTAAAGAAATGGCCCGAGTTGTCAAGGATCTGCAAGCCTGCGACAAGGGAAAGAAAGTCTTCACCAGTGAGGACTTTTATGACGGCTTAGAAGGGGATGATGATCTGGAGAATCTCCCCCGAAAGTTCATCAAATTCGATGGTTCTGGCGACCCAAAAGCTCATCTCGCCACCTTCTTTGCTGAATGCTCTCGGTTTAAGAGGGATAACCGAGCATTGTTTCTATGCTTCCCCCGCAGCTTGGAAGGAGTTGCAGCCAAGTGGTATGCTGAGCATATCAACCCCATCGAGCTCATGGAGTTCGACAAAGTTGTGAATCTCTTTATTGAACGCTTCTTGTTCAACACAGAAGCGCTGCCTACACTAAGTCATCTCTGCAATTTAAGGCAGAATGAGAATGAAAAAGCACGGGACTTCATTCACAGATGGAGATCAGCCTGTAATAAGATGAGAGATCCTATCTCGGAAAGGCATGCATTGTCCCTAATCCTCAACAATTTCTCGCAGCCGTTAAGAGGATTAATCTCCACAGCGTCGTCCAGGACCTTCATTGAGCTGACTGAACGAGCCGAATGGCTCGAGCTGAGTGTGGAAAATGGAGTCTATGAAGGCTTCACCTTTTCCAAGAACAACTCCCATGGTGAGCAAAAGAAGAAAGCTCACTTCACTTATTCTGCCAACAACAGCAATAAAGGCCAAAATCGATACAAAGGGCAGAAGAAAGATTACTGCTACGGCACAGACAGTTCGAACAACAAGGATCAGAAAGCAAAGCTTGCTCCTCAGTACAGTAAGCCTCCTCAGCAGGATCAAGGGTCGAAACTGCGTGAGAAGACCAAACATGAAGGATGGAGTTACGATAGAAAATTTACTCCTCTTGACCAATCACTCGAGGACGTGCTCGAGTACATGCTATCAAAAGAGATGGTCAAATTGCCCAGATTGGCCGATCCCCCTGTGCCCATGGGGAAATGGAAAGATCAGTTCTGCAAGTTCCACAGAACAGTGGGACACAACACCGAGAACTGCTTTGTTCTCAAAAACATCGTGCAAGATCTCATTGAAAAGAATCTATTGGTAGAAAAAGAAGAAGAAGAGAAGATGGACGTTCTCAATCACCCCTTCCCTTCGCACACCATAGCGGTAGTGTCTGCACAACCATTTCTACCGCATGAATATATCAAGCCATGTTCTGCGCAAGATGTCCAAGTTCAGCATCAGGTGACGGTGCTACGACAAGCAGCTCCAGATTCTAAGAAGATGGACTTAATTTCGGCATTCGGTAAAATGAAAGTTTTGGAAGCACCTGTGAAGTCAGTTCCCAAATCAAAAGGAGCTCCTGAATTCTTCAAACAAATCGTTAGACCTAGGCTGGAGAATTCAAGTCAGAAGCCTCTGACCGCTTTATCCAATGTCTCCATCCTTGACTTGGCGAAGAATTCTAGCAAGCACCGACAAGTACTGGATGATTTACTCAAGAAAATCAAAGTTAAGCCCAGTACCACTCCAGAAGACATGGCACAGATTGTGAACTCTGCCATGACCAATGCACCAATCACTTTTTCAGATGAGGACCTTCCAAAGCCTCATTCTTTTCACAATAATGCTCTTTACATCGTCGTTCGGGTCAGAGGAATGACAGTACCGTATGTGTTGGTCGATGGAGGCAGTAGCCTCAATATTTGCCCTGAAATGACCGCAAAGGCATTAGGGATCAAGGATGAAGAATATATTCCGGATCCCATCACTATCTATGGGTTTGACAATCATGGTCAAACGGCCAAGGGCAAGATATTTCTGGAAGTGTTTATCAACTATTCAGTGCATTCAGTGCTTTTTCACGTGGTTAACGTACCACCAACCTACAACTTGCTGCTCGGTAGGACGTGGATTCACAATGCTAATGCAGTGCCTTCCACCCTACATCAATGTGTGTAGTGGTCAAAAGGTGGAATGATTACCACAATACTGGGAGAAGACCCAGAAGAAAGGCTCCCGCAGCCCATGATTCCCCGGCCATCATTCAATGCAGATATTCCCAGCATCAGGGAAAGTGAAGAGATCAATCTCGGAGAGAATCGAGAAATCCTCCAAGCATCATCAGAACCATCTCTGCACACAGTAGCCATGGCCCGATGGAAAGGTCCTCAATTCTTCAAGGTTGGAGGTCGAATCGACTACAGCACCATTAAGGATCATCCCTTGTTTCCTCAATTCATGAAGTCAAGAAAGGGATTTGATTTACTCCTGAAGCATGGCTATCAACCCTTCAAGGGACTCGGCAAGAACGAAGATGGCCGCATCGAGCCAATGATCCAAAAACATCGTCCCCACAGAGCAGGACTAGGGTTCTCCGGAGGAAGCTCATCAAGGAAGATTGTTTTTGTCAAAGGAGCACAATGAAGACCATTTGTTATTTTTTTTCTATTCTTTTCCAAATAAGTGTCTCATTTTACCAATGTCATTGATCAATTCAATCAATAAAATTCCAAGTTTCTTTGTCCATCCGGATGTCATCTACTCCCTTTTTGTCTGTCTCATCATTTTATAATTCAACGCCGTTTTATGTATGGTTCTCTTCAAATGATTGCTTGTCTTACTATAGGCCAATTTGTCTATACCAAATTTCTTCTCCAAAATTTCAGAATGACTTCTCGGACAATTAAGAAGCTCGTTCTCAATCCCAAGGCCTTTCAAAAGTCGACAGCAATTCACAGAATCAAAGCAAGCACAAAGCAGTCTGATGATCGTGCAGAATATGATCAGTCTCTTCAGGAATTACCGGAGTTCACCGCAGTTCAGAAGCAGGACGAACCATCTCCTCTAGTACAAGATCCAACTGAAGGTGTCAATATCAGTTCAGAGGAAGATCCAAAAATTCTCCAGATCGGAACCAGTCTGAGTCCGGAAGAAAAGAAAAGGCTTACAGATTTTCTCAAGCGGCATGAAGAAGTGTTTGCATGGACATATGAAGACATGCCGGGCTTAGACCTCAAATTGGTCGAGCACCGTCTTGTCTTAAAGCCGGATGCTAAGCCAGTCAAGCAGAAGCTGAGAAAAATGGATCCCAGAATAGAACAACAAGTCAAGGAAGGACTTGAAGATCTGCTCAAAGCAGGATTTATTCGAGCTATTGACTACCCAGATTGGTTAGCCAACATCGTCGTTGTCCCAAAGAAAAGCGGCAAAGTGAGGATTTGCATAGACTTCAGAGACCTCAATAAGGCAACTCCGAAGAATGACTATCCACTTCCAAGCATCGATCTTCTAGTCGATAGCACGGCAGGACATGCCATGTTCTCTTTCATGGACGGATATTCCGGCTACAATCAGATTAAGTTGGCCGCCCGCGACCAATCCAAAACTTCCTTTATTACGCCTTGGGGCACTTTCTGCTATACAGTTATGCCTTTTGGGCTCAAGAATGCTGGAGCAACGTATCAACGGGCAATGACTGTCATCTTTCACGATCAGATGCGCAAAATCATGGATGCGTATGTTGATGATATTCTCGTGAAATCTAAAGAGGAAGAAGATCACCTCGAAACACTTGATCAAGTCTTTAAAAGACTTATTCTTTACAAGTTAAGGCTTAACCCGCAAAAGTGTGTCTTTGGAGTCGAATCAGGCAAACTGTTGGGTTTTCTGGTAAGCAAAAAGGGAATTGAAGTTGACCCGGCCAAAGCAAAGGCTATCATTGATATGCCTCCCCCGAAGAATCTCAAAGAATTACGTAGCCTTCAAGGACGTATGTAGTCAATCCGGTGATTCATTTCCAATTTGGCAATGAGATGTGAGCCCTTCAACCACTTACTCAGAAAAGGAGTGAAGTTCGAATGGGGGCCAGAATGCCAGCAATCGTTCGATCGAATCAAGAAGTATCTTCTTAATCCTCCCATTCTGAAGCCGCCAGAATTGGGAAAACCTCTTTTATTATACATCTCAGTTAATCAAGTCGCATGCGGTGGATTCTTGGCGCAATACAAAGAAGGCAGCCTGATAGAACACGCCATTTACTATGTGAGTAAGACTTTCATAGATTATGAAAAGAGATACTCTCAAATAGAGAAGACCTGCCTAGCTCTGGTATGGATGTGTCAGAAGCTAAGACACTACCTGCCAGCATCAGAAGTCAAAATTTTGTCTAAACTCAATCCTCTCAAGTATATCTTAGAGCAGCCTTTCCTCAGCGGACGAATCGCAAAATGGCAAGTCTTACTGATGCAGTATGACTTAGAATATGTCTCGCAGCAATCAATCAAAGGCCAAGCAATTGCACATCAATTGGCGGATTTTCCTCTGGCCGAAGAAGTGAAAGCCGAAGATGACTTCCCTGATGAACAAATTTGCAATATCCAGCAATTTCCAGTCTGGAATTTATTTTCCGATGGTTCTAAGAATATGGCAGGAATAGGCATCGGAATCCTATTAATCACTCCTGAGAAGGAGATGATTCCATTTTCTCTCAAGTTAGATTTTCAATGTACTCACAATATGGCTGAATATGAAGCCCCGATTCAAGGTCTAAAGATTCTATTAAACTTCAATGTCAAGAGAGTACATGCCTACGGTGACTCATTACTTGTTGTCAATCAAGTTCGAGCCGAATGGCAAGTCAAAGATCCGAAGTTATTTCCCTATCAGAAAATTGTTTCGGCTTTTGTCAACAAGTTCGAAGAATTTCAGATTTTCCACATCAAGAGAGATTTTAATCAAGTGGCCGATAGCCTAGCCAGTTTAGGCTCCATTATGGCATTCAAGAATGGAGAATCTTGTCGCTCATTTGAAATTGGCAGACTTGACCAACCTGCTTTCATTCCAGCGGAACAGGTAAACTAGGCTGAGCAAAAGAAGAAGCCTTGGTATTATAACATCAAAACTTTCATAGACACTGGTGAATTTCCTCCAGAACTCTCAAAGAAAGAGCAGCGAGCAATCCAGCGTATGTCTACTTGATACTTCATTCTGGCAAATGTCCTCTATCGTCGTGGATTCAGTTCAGAGTATTCCAGATGTTTAGATGAAGACGAAGCCAAAGAAATAGTGCGAGAACCACACGAAGGCATTTGTGGCGGCCACGTTGGCTACCAAACCCTTGTCAAGCAAATCATCAGAGCAGGTTACTACTGAAAGACTATGCAACAAGATTGTTATCATTATATGAAAAAGTGTGTACAATGTCAGATACATGCACCTTCCATCCATGCTCCAACAACATATTTACAATCTGTTGTTTCTCCATGGCCGTTCTCCATGTGGGCCTTCGATGTCGTAGGTCCCATCACTCCTTCAGCCTCAAATGGCCACAAATATTTCCTTGCTGCAACAGAATACTTCACCAAGTGGGTAGAAGCCATCAGTCTCCGCACAGTAGAAGGCCGACACGTGGTCTCTTTTATTCACAAGAACATCCTTTGCCGTTTCGGCATCCCGCATGACATTGTGTCAGACAATGTCAGTCATTTCAAGAATGAAAAAATGAAGACATTCTGCTCAAAATTCAAGATCTATCACCATTTTTCCGCTC